>NW_028262343.1:5588173-7072264 GCF_047370975.1 Nipponia nippon
TATTTCCATTATCTATTGAAATACATGCCTAGAAAGATTTTCTGTTGTTTTTTTCATGATTATTATTGTTCATTTTTAACAACTCAAGGCTAAAGTTTCTCCATTAATAGCACCAGTTACCTTGTCTCTGTTCTCCGGAACTAGGCAAAAAAAAGATATGTGCCATTCTCTGAGCTACTGAGTGGGGCAGGCAGTGGTGACAGGGCATGACTCCAGTCCATATAGAATCAACCAGTATGTTGTTTTCCATGGTTAGGCAGACTGTTAGGGTCACACATGTATGGAAATTAAAGGACCTAGCTATTTGTATGCAAGTTGCATTTGTACTGTATGAATTTATTAAGGAATTGGTGCATACAACAGATCTGTAAATGAGGAGTTAGAGGTGTTTTAATTAGTTACCTTTAAAAGTTCTGTTTTCTATTATGATTGCCACTAACAGAAAAGAAGCTTGAGATTTTTGCTTTGTGCTTGATCTGATCTGTGGGATTTTCAAGTACCCAAAACTTTGGGGCAGTTTTAATTGTATCCCTGTTGTACAATTCCAAGGAAGTAAGTTTTGTTACCTGGATACTTTTATGGGAATACTGACATTTATGGTGTATTGTTAATGCTGAAAGAATTTAAACTTCATCTTGGACATGAGTTGCAAATTATTTCTTATGAGATTACATACAAGTTGTCTTTGTAAAACAAATAAAAATAATTTATATTTTAGCTTTCCACTATTTAATCCCTGTAGCTATCAAGCAGATTGAAATTAGATCCCAGAAAGGATTTGGATGGATTGATATGTATATTGCAACCCCTAAATTTTAGACACTTGATCCTGGTATCCTCAGTGCTGAGTTTCAGCTCTGTGGCAATGCATGCGGAGAGGTACTTTAGCACAGAATCCAAGGCAGCCAGGATGTTGATCAGGGGCCACACACAATTTCAGTGGGAAATGCAGTCACTGACTCTAAGTGTCAAATCTTGCCAGCCTCCGGCTTGTGTGCGTGCCTTTTGGCTTCCAAAGTAGGGGAAGGGACGCAAGGATGGGGACCTATTGCTGTTTGTGTTTTGGTTTTTTTTTTTTTTTTCCAAACAGCTGGAAAGGATTTGCCTCTGATTTATTTTTTAAAGCTTGAGTGGTGCCTATTTTTAATATAATAATTTATTTACTAAGTACTGATGAAGAAAGTGGGACAATTTGGTTCGTTCAAGCCTTCTTGAGCCTGAGGGTTCAAACATGTTTGGGAAATCCAGGCCTTTCAGGGAAAGGCTGTAATAGCTAGTCTGTAGTGTAAGATGGATGATGCTACTCTGCTGCTTCTGGAGGGAAGTAGGCATTACTCTGTAGTCTTGCAGATGACTCCTATGCTGGTGGGGGAAGTCCTAGTTCTGGTCTCTGACTTTGCAATTATCCACCCTCCCTCCAAGCAATAAAAAATGCATAAATATGCAGGGATCAGGCCCAGCTGGAAGTTTTATAGAAAGTAGGAGATACCATGCCTCCAGCTGCATTTTAAAAGAAATTGATCCTACAGCTGAGTGTGAGGGGCCAGACACTTGTTTGTTGTTTTGGGACCTAGATCAGCAACTGATTCTTCAAGCTCACTTGTGCTTAAGTAGGAGCTGAGAGTATACATAGTCAAAACTGAGCAGCTCTGCACATGTGTAGGTGCTGAACTGTAAGGAGCCAGGAAAAACCTCCAAGTCCAGTACAGTAGACAACTGCCTCCAGAGTCAGTTGTTTGAGATTAAGAGTTAATAAGCAGGAGCAGAAACTGGAGATGCTAATCATTCAGTGGGCTGTCAGCAAGTTCCATTTCAGATTCCTACTACATAATTTCTTGCACACTGGTTTAGTTTTCTGTAAGTTATGAAGCATTTGGAGAAAGAAAATGCATTGTTTCAGTGAGTTGTATGGGTATATTCTAAGAGGTTGCATATAGCGTAACTATCCTAATGACGCCTGTACAAAATGTTATTAAACCCATCCTGGTATACACAGTATTGATCTGGACAGTTACATTTCTTTCCTACCTAAAAATTGTGCATCTTACATGCTGAAGTGTCGCATACATTTGAGGTATACTAAAAATAGGAGTGCAACAGTCAGTAAAATCATTAATGTCATAGTGAATGTTTACTGATAACGAGAGAGATTGGATTGAAATTTTATATTCCTTAGATTTGGTGGAAGAGAAACACTAGTATTACTAGTATTACTCTCCTAAGAAATTTAGTCCTGAAAATGGGTTGGGTTTTTTTTTGGTTTGTGGGATTTTTTTGTTGTTTTTTATTTTTTTTGTGAATTAATGAAAAGGCTGTATTCTCTTTATTAAGGTGATAATTCACCAGACAATATATATTCCATTGACATGGTTTGAGTGTTTTCCAGACTGAAGCCTGGCCCCTGTCCTGAACCACTTACTGATTGAGGAAGTACAAACAACAACACATAGTTAACGTTCGTTTTAAAAATTAAGTAATGTGTCTTCTGAGAAGCCAGAGCTGTCCCACTGAAGTGTGAAGTGTATGATGAGGAACAGGTGTCTGGCTGGATTGCCTCATAACTGCCATTTCCCACTCCCTCTAGCATTTATTATCTCAGGAGTCTATCAGGGCTTACAGAGCACTGTGCAGAGGGTTTTTTAAAACGTTTTTCCCTGGAGACTGCCATAAAGGAGACGTTCCCGCTCTCGCCTGCCCGGGAGGAATCAAGTTTCTCCTCCGGTAATGCTCCTGTGCCTAGTCCCACCTAGCTCTTTCTGGTGCCCCCTGCCCCGGCCCTTTCGTACCACGGCCAGCCCTCCCGCCGAGGAGCGTGGGCACGCGTGGAAGCCTATCAGCGGGACGGCCTGTGAGGCAGAGACACCCGAACCTGGGGAAGGGCAAAGGGGGAGACCCCGACGGCGCGGCTAGGGGCACAGGGACTTTCACTTCTCCCCCTCGCCGTGTAGGGGGCCGGGCCAACGGCAAGACGGGCCCGACCCTTCGCCCGGCCTGCCGCGGGGGCGGGCCGCGGCAGCCCCATCTCGAGTGCGTCAGGCAGACCCGTCATGTGCCGCCGCCGCCGACCAATGGGCGAAGGCGGTGCCTCGCGGGCCCGGATTCAAACTGTCGGTGGGCGCGGCGTATGCGGCTGCCGGTTTCTGTGGAGATGGCGAAGCTTAGCCTTGTCTATGGAGCTGAGGCTACCGCACTACCTAGCTAGTGAGTGCTCCTCTGGGCTGGAGTGCCCCATCCCTGCTTTTGTCCTTTGTGTAGCCTTGCGTCGTCCGGGTTGGGTCTTCGTGCCCTACAGCGGCCTTCTAGAGTCTCCTGGGTACTGGCCGGCTGCCTTGAGGCAGTCTGACCGCCTGGGCCTGCCCCGCTCCGCCAGCCCGTCTGTGTCCTGGGCCTCTCCCGAGCAGCTGGTCCCCGGTCGGGACCCGGTGGGGCGCTCCCTAATTGCCGTCCGGGTGTTAGTGCTACCCGTGCTGGGTCTGTGTGAGCGGCTAGACCCGTGAATGACTGGGGCGGCAGCAAAGTGGAGCTTTAGTCCAGCTTTTTGTCGAGTTAAAAACCAAGGAGAGGCTAAAGCTGTAGCTGTAGACCCGTAAGTAGCATAGGGCTATAGAAATTTTAGCTTCCTAAATCAGGTGTTTGTTCTCAGATCTCAACTGTTTAAATTCTAGTTTTAGGTTTTAGTGTGCCTGTAAATGCAAATGATCAAAAAAGTGTGTAGTTCTGTGTTCAGATCTGGCTGCATTCTGATCTCGCTTTGTACAATTAAAACGCTTCTAGTAGAAGAGCGGTTTGCTTTGTTCTTCCCTAGCGGAACCAGATAATAGAACTTTTTCCTGCTGGGATGCCTTTACAGAAGCATTGACGTCACTTCGAAAGCTACAAGTGTTGCTTCCTAGAAGGCAGTGGACTGTTTACGTGAACTGCTTGACTCTAATCAAAACTTTGGCCCAGAAGTGACTTGCAATCAAATGGTTAAGCTGCTTAAAAAATTCCTGAAAAATCATGTTTTCAAAGATATTAAAGGAAGGTGGGGCAAAGAGGATATTCAAGATGATGGCCGTTTATATAGGTAAACCTCTATACAGTGACAGAAAAATTTTGGTTTTATGGAAACAGGGAGTAATAACTCTTGCGTATTGGTCTAACAAATATTTTTGTAGAATGTCTTTGAAAAAGTGTTAACGTGTTTTTTTGTTTGTTTTGTTTTTTTTTTTGTGGTTTTTCTTTTCTTTCCTGTTAAAGACTATTTTCTTTAGTGACAGACGAGTATGATTTAATATTTAGTTGGGTTTTTTTGGCTTGTTTGTTTTTAAATATTTTTGAAGGGCACTTTTACTTGATTTCATTTTATGAATACCAGCAAAAGCTTTTTCAGCTTTTACAAGGTAATGAGTTCTGTTTGCTGTTGGTAGACATCAGGTTTGTCAGTGTTGGAAGAGTGCATATCAAGAACACATTGATGAAAGCAAGGATGGTATTGAGCATCCAACTCCAGTTGTCCTCCCCCCCAACCCCTCAGCTACTTTGAATGCTGTTTCCATTCCTTCTGAGAGAAGAGAGAGACCTTCTGAATTTAAAAGTCATTAATGATATAACCTTTTCCTATATTCCTTGGGTTGTAGATTGAAATTGTCTTAAAAGAAATTAAGTTTTATTTGCTCATTCTCAAGGATGCTTGCTTGCTTACTTTATCCCTGTTTAGCCTCTCAACTGGTGGCTTGTTCAGAGGAAAAGAATTTTCTTTGTAATGAAAGCTTAGCATCACTGGAGTGGGTTCTTCGACCTCTTGTTAAGGTTTGGGTGTCAAGAAGTTGCAGATTCTGATTTTGTACCATCTTGTATTGTCCTGTTCACTGAAAAAGTAGCGTAAAAATGACCATTGCCTTAAGTATGGATTTGTAACTTGTATCGTGGTGAGTCTTCTTTTGAGGAAATGGGAGCTGTCTTCTTTTGAGGAAATGGGAGCTGTCTTCTTTTGAGGAAATGGGAGCTGTCTTCTTTTGAGGAAATGGGAGCTGTCTTCTTTTGAGGAACATTTCCTCAAAAGGAAGCTATCTTCATGCAGAGCAATCTTCATGCAGAGCAATAGGGAAAATAGATCAGCAATAATGTTAAGTTTCTAGTTACTAGTTTTTTCCTTAAAGAAATGTTATGTATTAATTTTTTTAATGATTTCTTAATATTGTCTTTTGAAAGACATGTAATGCTGAATTTCCATGTGATGTGGATGAAGCCAATTTTTCATTTTGCTCTATGATCTCAACTAGTTTGTTTTTAAAGTGTGCCTAAGCTTTTTTGCTGTCTAGTCTGTACACCTATGCTGTAAGTGCAGTTGTTCACTACTCTCCTAATTTTATTTATTAACTTGGAATACTTTAAAAGTATGAGGTATGCATAATGTAGTTCTTTTATTCTGTTGTAAACAGATTTGGGTCAAGATATTTTTTTATAAAATAATCGTGTTTTATGTTAACAAACTTGTTCCAGTGCAGTTCAGTTGATTTACAGTCAGATTGGGTTTGTACTTAATTCCAGTAACAAATTAGTACTGATTTGACTTGTTCTTCACAATACTGCATGATATCTTTCAGTAAAAGTGGTAGCTGGTTTTTAGCCTGCCTTCTGAAGGAAACGACACTGAGTGCTACAGCTTCCCTGCCAAATAAGTTAAATATTCAAACCAATTTCAATCAACTTTAATGGAAGAAATTTTAAATAATTTTGGGGAAATAAAAAATGAATGTTCTCTCCAAACTTAGCTCAATAAAGGGAAATTCCATGTAATAATTAATCAAGAAAAATGTTAAATTTTAGAATTTGAGACTCAAACTCTAAGGTCCCAGTATATCTAAGGACTTGTATCTGAAGATATTTTGACAAATTGATCCAAGAAAGTTTGTTACTGTCTATCTAAAAACAACATATGGCTCTGCAGTCTGTGAGCTGAAAATGACTGAAGGCTGGAAAAGGGTGCTGAGGAAGTATCATGTATGCTTCTCCTGTTCTTAAACTCTTCTCTGGCCATCTGCTTATGGCTGCTATAGGAGGGCAAGATACTGGGATAGTTTACCTAGTCATTGACTAGTTCAGGTTGGAAGACAGGCATGGAAGACAAGAAGAGCTGCAGAGGATATTACACCTTGACTTCAGCCTGGAGAAGGTTAAATGTAAAGGAGGGGTGTGGAGTGGGCTTCTTGCTTGTTTAAACAGAGCTAGAAAAGCAATTAGGTGCTGATACAGCATATGGTTATAGATGTTGTATTGGTTTGGTATACTTCTTAGCCCAGTCCTGCTCTGTCTATTCTTATGACAACACTATCTATGCAGTTTTTTTTTTACTGGTGCCTTAGGTGTTAAGTACTTTGTCTCCTTTCTTCCTGGGAATTGACTCGTTTTTGTCAAAAGATTACAGTTTTTGGTAACCACTGGTATTGTGCTATATCCCTTGTTTTGGGTTTGGTGTTTTGTGTGGTTGTGGTTTTTTTTTTGTTTGTTTTGCATTGGCATTGTGACACATTCAAATTATTTTGTTCTTTTCTCCTTTGTATTTTCAGCCATGACTTTCACGAGCTGCAGGCTGTGGAAGTTGATTGGATGAAATCTCTCTATGCTTTTCACTTTCTATGTGCTCTGCCTAATTGTCTGCTATTAGATAAGAGAGCTCTTTTATGATAGCTACCTTAATATTCTTTTTCTTTCTTCACCTCCCATTCAAAAGATAACTAAGTTATTAACTGCACAGTTAAATATTTTTTACTGAAACTGCATACCTTTCATACATCTTGAATTGGAGCCAGCTTTTACCCACTGGGCTTGGTGCATAAATAAACTATGTATGCTACTTGTAGTTTTGATGTTTGGCTTTAAGTATTAAAACATGCTTTTCTCCTATTTATGGAGCTAAACATGTTTACCAGCCCTCCCTTATTCATGTATTTAATGTCCTGGCAGCTCCCTCTGCTGGACTTTCCTAATGTTACTTTGTAAATATGTTTCTTACCGGGTAGAAGTACAAGTAGCTTTTAATTCCATTGATAGTACTTACTCTGGAAACCTTGATATGCTTCGTACCTTTTCTATAAATCCCTATATTAATTTAATGCAACTGTACACTGTGGTGCAGAGTTCTGTCATTGGAAACAAGGTAGTTAGGTCTTTTATTAACTTCTCATGTAAATGTAGTTGTCTGCTCTTATTCACTCCATAGAGTACACAAAACAGATATTGCCAAATGTTGATTTGCCTGAGAGTATTGGGCAAGTATTAATTGTGAAGGTGAGAACTAGTGGTGCTTCTAAAAATAGCAAAGACTGTGTCTGTGTGTCCTGACTTACTGGCTCAGTGTAGTCTACAACAATAAATGAGAAGTTACAGTTTTGGAAGCTTTCAGGCTTTACATTTTTTGGAATCTAAGCAATTGTATTAAAAGCAAAAAGGTTGGTACTCTTGCATTGCTACTAAACTTCTGGGAATTCAGCTGTGGGACTTGTTATACTATTGACACCGATGTTAGTTTGTGACAGATGCGCTCGACTCCTTGACCAAACTAGTGGTAGTTTGGTTCAGGCTCCAAAGGAAGTAAAGGCCTAGGCCGTAACCGGGCCAAGAACTTCTCTAGTTCCAACCTGTTCGGAAAACCCACATGGGAACAGGGTGACATGGTGAGCATTGATAGATATGGGCTTGGAAACTGGAATACCGATCATGCGATTAACACATGAATAGCAGGTGGTTCTTCCAAGACTCATTTATCAAGGAACAAAGAAAGTTGTGGGTACAAGGAGTCTCATGCATACCTTTTCCATTGCATGTAAATTGACTACGAGCCAACCACTTCATTCCATAAATATGACCGCCTAAGTGAGCCTTCTTTGAGCTCTCCCTGCGAAGCAGTTGGCTGCATGGTGGTGATCTCCCCTTGAGCTGGGACGCCTCTCAAGGTTACTCCTCGAGGCTGAGAGACCTCTTACCAACTGCAGATCTCTGGTAAGTGACCAATATCGTGTATAACCTTGTATTATAGTGCACTAAGATTTTTGCATTGGTAATTTTGAATCATTATTATATACTCTGCATTAAGTAATAGCGTGAACCTTGCCTGTTCCAGTGACCGACCACCCTCTCAGTGAAGAACCTTTTCCTAATGTCCAATCTGAACTTCCCCTGATGCAGCTTCATTCCATTTCCTTGTGTCCTATCGCTGGTCACCAGAGAGAGGAGATCACCTCCCCCTCTGCTGCCCCCCTTGAGGAAGTTGTAGACTGCGATGAGGTCACCCCTCAGCCTTCTCTTCTCCAAGCTGAACAAACCGAGTGACCTCAGCTGCTCCTCGTAAGTCTTGCCGTCGAGGCCTTTCACCATCTTGGTCACCTTCCTCTGGACGCACTCTAATAGTTTGATGTCCTTCTTATATTGAGGTGCCCAAAACTGCACACAGTACTCGAGGTGGGGCCGCACCAGTGCAGCGTAGAGTGGGACAATCGCCTCCCTCGACCAGCTAGTTATGCTGTGCTTGATACGTCCCGGGACACAGTTGGCCCTTTTGGCTGCCAGGGCACACTGTTGACTCCTATTCAACTTGCCATCAACCCAAACCCCCAGATCTCTTTCTGTGGGGCTGCTCTCCAGCCTCTCGTCCTTCCAATTTGTATGTATAACCAGGATTACCCCATCCCAGGTGGAGAATCCGGCACTTGCCTTTGTTAAATTTCATATGGCTGGTGATTGCCCAGCTCTCTAGTCTATCCGGATCTCTCTGTAAGGCCTCTTTACCCTCAAGGGAGTCCACAGCTCCTCCTAGTTTAGTGTCGTTGGCAAACTTACTTAATGTATGTTCGACTCCTGCATCCAGATCATTTATAAAAGCATTAAAGAGCACTGGCCCTAAAACTGAGCCCTGGGGAACCCCGCTGGTGACTGGCCACCAGCCTGATGTAACCCCATTTACTACAACTCTTTGAGCTCGACCCGTCAGCCAAGTGTTCACCCAATGTATTATGGACTTGTCTAGCTGTATGCTGGACGTTTTGTCCAGACGGATACTGTGAGAGACAGTATCAAAAGCTTTGCTAAAATCCAAAACCACCACGTCTACTGGCTTCCCTTGGTCAACTAGATGGGTGACCTTGTCATAAAAGGAAATTAAGTTGGTTTAGCAAGATTTTCCCCTTGTGAACCCATTCTGGCTATGACCAATGACCAATCTACCTACAGCTTTTTCAGCAGAATCAACATCTTCTAATGAAGACCTGAGTCAGTTGTCTAAGCATAGGTAGCTGGTGCTATTTGAGATGCACTGGGATATCAGATATCTACTCAAGGCTCTCAGCTATGTCATGGGAGGTACAAAGGACCTGAACTGTTCTGGAGCAGCAGATGGAGGCCAAACAAGACATCTTAGGATGTTTTACATGTCACTCAATACCAGTCTTCAGGCAACTAAGTTGCACTGTGAAATGTCCAAGGCATTTGTTTTATTTTTGTATGTGAAGGCCTACTATACAGTTTTGCATTGGTAAATATGGAATAGGGTGGAGTTCAGAAGCTTTAAAAACATTCTCTAATTGTAGATTTCCTCCTTCCTCACCGCTGAAGCCATATCCAAAGAAACCTTCATGTCGAAAGGAAGTCATTAAATTTCCAGACTGGATTGAACTGAAGGCTGGCACTTCCCAAGAACACAGCCCAAAGAAATCAGTCACAATGGTAAGATATCCAGTTTTCATTTCCTCAGACATAAGCATATTTGGAAAGAAAATTGAATGAATGATCTCTTTGTTGTGCCACAAAATATTTGGTTATAAAATTAAGTGCAAAATACTTTTATTTAAAACTTATGTGAAGTAAAGTTGTTGTTAATGATTTGCTGGGGATGTTGGCTTTGAGTGTTCTTTCTGCTACAGATTAAAATCATAGAATGATAGAATGCTTTGGGAGGGAAGGGACCTTTAAAGGTCATCTAGTCCATCCCCCCTGCAATTGGCAGGGACATCTACAACTAGATCAGGTTGCTCAGAGCCCCCTCCAACCTGACCTTGAATGTTTCCAGGGATGGGGCATCTACCACCTCTCTGAGCAACCCGTTCCAGTGTTTCACCACTCTCATCATGGAAAATTTCTTCCTTATATCTAGTCTGAATCTACCCTCTTTTAGTTTAAAACCATTACTCCTTGTCCTATCGCTACTGGCCCTGCTAAAAAGTCTGTCCCCATCTTTCTTATAAGCCCCCTTTAAGTATTGAAAGGCCGCAATAAGGTCTCCCTGCAGCCTTCTCTTCTCCTCTCTCTTCTCTCCTTCCCCAGCTCTCTCAGCCTTTCCTCATAGGAGAGGTGTTCCATCCCTCTGATCATTTTTGTGGCCCTCCTCTGGACCCGCTCCAACAGGTTGTCCTGGTTTCAGCTGGGATAGAGTTAATTTTCTTCCTAGTAGCTGGTATAGTGTGTTTTGGGTTTAGGATGAAAACAGTGTGAATAACACACTGATGTTTTGGTTCTTGCTAAGTAGTGCTTACACTAAGTCAAGGACTTTTCAGCTTCCCATGCTCTGCCCAGTGCACAAGAAGCTGGGAGGGGGCACAGCCAGGACAGCTGACCCAGACTGGGCCAAGGGCTATTCCATACCATATGATGTCGTGCTCAGTATATAAGCTGGGGGAGTTGGCCGGGAGGCAGCGATCCCTGCTTGGGGACGTGCTGGGCATCGGTCGGTGGGTGGTGAGCAATTGTAGAGTGTATCGCTTGCTTTGTATATTATTATTGTATTATTATTATTTGTTTTTATTATTATTGTTGTTGTTATTATTATTACTACTATTACTACTATTCTATTTTATTTTACTTCAATTATTAAACTGTTCTTATCTCAATCCACGAGTTTTCTCACTTTTACCCTTCTGATTCTCTCCCCCATCCCACCAGTGGGGGGAGTGAGCGAGCAGCTGTGTGGTGCTTAGTTGCTGGCTGGGGTTAAACCACGACAGTCCTTTTTGGCGCCCAACGTGGGGCTCGAAGGGTTTGAAATAATAACAGATTAACCAGAGTGTATTAAGGAATTTGTATCTGTGAACAGTTATCGGTCGTAATATTGATTCATCTGTTCTCGGTATTAGTCTACCTGGTCTTTTCCAGCCTTAATGATTCTATGATTCTATGATCTGCACCATGCTCTTGTTTTTGCTGTGCATGTTAAAGATTGGTGTGGGGTTTTGCAGTTTGCTGTGCTCTGCAGTGATTAGTGATGTTTTGCCTGGGAGATTTGTTATTAAAACACTGACCTTAAGCACTATCTGGTATTTGGGTTCTGTAGTGAAGCCATTACTGTACTTCGGGTACCACCTCATGGAGACAATTAGCAATAATACCTCTTCCTCTGAGAGGTTTTTTTATGGAGGAAATACAGACTGGCACCTTTGTTGCTTTCTTCTGTGATGTTTCCTCCTTCATTACAACACCTTTTCATTATCTTGAACATCCTTGGGTAGTTAAGATACATCTATTGGTAGTTCTTGGGAATATTGTTTCAGTTTTGTCTAAGGTTAATAAGCAGTTTAAGAATATCATCCAGAGATCTGCTCCAAGGCTGGATAGTTATGAGTGGCAGGGTGTGTAGGAGAGTATGGGCAAGTACCTAGGACAGTGGGCCCCTCCAATGTTTTGGAACTTCACCCCCGAACAAGTGCAGAATCCTGAAAAACTAGTAAAGTATTTGGAAAAAGTATGCTGTCACCCTGGCAACTCCAGAGAGACACAGATCACTGCAACATGCTGGGGCCTGTCCCATGCCTACCGAGCCCTATTCAACACTATTCAGAACCCTCAAGGGGAAGAGAAGGTCTCTGGATCTGATGACAAAATGACAGCCCCTGCGACAGCCCCCATGGCTGAGACAGCCCACGCAACAGGCACTGTGGCTGAACCAGAGAACCAACCTGTGCCAGTATCATTCACCCCTATACAGAAGAAAAAATACACAAGGAAATCAGCTCGTTTAGTAAGGGCTGATGATGAGCCAGGGCCATCAAGAGAACAGGAGGAGGAAGAGGCAGAACCCATGAATGAGATGGTAACCACCTGATCCCTGTCCCTGAGTGAGCTGCAAGAATGTGAAAAGATTTCAGTCCTTGGAGCCCCTCATCACCTGGCTGCTCCGATACTGGGATAATGGGGCCATGTCCTAGTTTCAGCTGGGATAGAGTTAATTTTCTTCCTAGTAGCTGGTATAGTGTGTTTTGGGTTTAGGATGAAAACAGTGTGAATAACACACTGATGTTTTGGTTCTTGCTAAGTAGCGCTTACACTAAGTCAAGGACTTTTCAGCTTCCCATGCTCTGCCCAGTGCACAAGAAGCTGGGAGGGGGCACAGCCAGGACAGCTGACCCAGACTGGGCCAAGGGCTATTCCATATCATATGATGTCATGCTCAGTATATAAGCTGGGGGAGTTGGCCGGGAGGCAGCGATCCCTGCTTGGGGACGTGCTGGGCATCTGTTGGCGGGTGGTGAGCAATTGCACAGTGTATCACTTGCTTTGTATATTATTATTGTATCATATTATTATTATTACTATTACTACTTTTCTATTTCATTTTACTTCGGTTATTAAACTGTTCTTAGCTCAACCCATGAGTTTTCTGACTTTCACCCTTCTGATTCTCTCCCTCATCCCACTGGGGTGGGGGGGAGTGAGCGAGCGGCTGTGTGGTGCTTAGTTGCTGGCTGGGGATAAACCACGACAGGCCAGTAGCCTGGAATTAGAGGGTAGGGAAGCCAAGCAGCTGGGATCCCTTTCTAGGGAAGGGGGCATTGACAAAGCGATTGGAAAAGGGGCAAAAGCCCTCAGCCTCTGGAGGCGACTCCTGTCAGGCGTGAAGTAAAAGGTATCCCTTCAAGGAAGATGTTATATGTCACCCAGGCAAGTGGACCACCATGGCGAGAGGTATCCAGTACCTGAGGGAATTAGCCATGCTGGAGGTGATTTATAATGATCTGGACAACGAGCAGTTATCCAAAGATCCAGACGAAGTCCAGTGCACACGACCCATGTGGCGGAAGTTCGTACAGAGTGCACCATCATCACACACAAAGTCATTGGCAATAATGACCTGGAAAGATGAAGAGGGACCAACGGTGGATGAAATGGCTGGCCAACTCCGACAATACGAAGAAAGTCTCTCTTCCTCCCTATGGGCCTGCGTCTGAGCTGTGGAGAAACTGTCCCAGAAGGTCCAGCAACTCGAAGAGGATATATCCTACTCCTCACCTGTATGGACCAGTATCTCAGCCATTAGCAGTAAGCGTCCCTCTGCTCAAGAGAGAAGATATAGTGGATACACACCACGGGGCACCCTGTGGTTTTATCTGCGTGACCACGGAGAGGACATGAGGAAGTGGGATGGAAAAATCTACCTCGACCCTAGAGGCACGGGTACGTGAGTTGCAAGGAAAAACAACTACAAAAGGTGGTTCTCCCAGGATAATTGTTGTTCCAGTTTCCAGTGAGCAGTTCCCCAGACAGGGTAGAAGGGCTGAATTTGCTTCCGAACTCAATAAAGGGGTTTTTGATTCACATTTACAAGAAGTGAGTGACGAATGCTATGACTGGGACTAGAGGGGCCCTGCCTCCAGCCAGGTGGAGGAAAGGGACTCTTGGGTTTACTGGACTGTGTGGATTCGATGGCCTGGCACATCAGCCCCACAGGAGTATAAGGCTCTAGTGGACACTGGTGCACAGTTTACCCGAATGCCATCAAGCTATAAAGGGGCAGAACCCCTTCTGTATTTCTGGAGTGACAGGGGGATCCCAAGAGCTGACTGTATTGGAAGGCGAAGTGAGCTTAACCGGGAAGGAGTGGCAGAAGCACCCCATTGTGACTGGCCCAGAGGCTCCGTGCATCCTTGGCATAGACTACCTCAGGAGAGGGTATTTCAAGGACCCAAAAGGGTACCGGAGGGCTTTTGGCATAGCTGCCTTGGAGACGGAGGAAATTAAACAGTTGTCTACCCTGCCTGGTCTCTCGAAGGACCCCTCTGTTGTGGGGTTGCTGAGGGTCAAAGAACAACAGGTGCCAATCGCTACCACAACAGTGCACCGGCGGCAATATCGCACCAACAGAGACTCCCTGATTCCCATCCATAAGCTGATTCGTCAACTGGAGAGTGATCAGCAAGACTCGCTCACCCTTTAACAGTCCCATATGGCCAGTGCGAAAGTCTAATGGAGAGTGGAGACTAACAGTATGCTATTGGGGCCTCAATGAAGTCGCGCCACCACTGAGCGCTGCCGTGCCAGACATGCTAGAACTTCAATATGAACTGGAGTCAAAGGCAGCCAAGTGGTATGCCACAATTGACATCGCTAATGCGTTTTTCTCAATCCCTTTGGCGGCAGAGTGCAGGCCACAGTTTGCTTTCACTTGGAGGGGGGTCCAGTACACCTGGAATCGACTGCCCCAGGGGTGGAAACATAGCCCCACCATTTGCTATGGACTGATCCAGACTGCATTGGAACAGGGTGGGGCTCCGGAACACCTGCAATACATTGATGACATCATCGTGTGGGGCAACACAGCAGCAGAAGTTTTTGAGAAAGGGAAGAAAATAGTCCAGACCCTTCTGGAGGCCGGCTTTGCCATAAAACCAAGTAAGGTCAAGGGACCTGCACAGGAGATCCATTTTTTAGGAATAAAATGGCAAGATGGACATCGTCAGATCCCAATGGATGTAATCAGCAAAATAACAGCCATGTCTCCACCAACCAGCAAAAAGGAAGCACAAGCTTTCTTGGGCGTTGTGGGTTTTTGGAGAATGCATATTCCAAATTACAGTCTGATCGTAAGCCCTCTCTATCAAGTGACCCAGAAGAAGAACGATTTCAATTGGGGCCCTGAGCAATTTGACAAGCCTTTGAACAAATTAAATGGGGGATAGTCCATGCAGTAGCCCTTGGGCCAGTCTGGGCAGGACAAGATGTAAAAAATGTACTCTACACTGCAGCCGGGGAGGATGGCCCTACCTGGAGCCTCTGGCAGAAAGCACCAGGGGAGACTCGAGGTCGACCCCTAGGGTTTTGGAGTCAGGGATACAGAGGATCCGAGGCTGGCTATATTCCAACTGAAAAAGAGATATAGGCAGCATATGAAGGGGTTCGAGCTGCTTTGGAAGTGGTTGGTACTGAAGCACAGCTCCTCCTGGCACCTGGACTGCCAGTGCTGGGCTGGATGTTCAAAGGGAGGATCCCCTGCACCCATCATGCAACTGATGCTACGTGGAGTAAGTGGGTCGCACTAATCACACAATGGTCTCAAAAAGGAAACCCCAGTCGCCCAGGAATCTTGGAAGTGATCATGGACTGGCCAGAAGGCAAAGATTTCGGAATATCACCAGAGGAGGAGGTGACGCGTGCTGAGGAGGCCCCACTGTATAATAAACTGCCAGAAAATGAGAAGCAATATGCCTTGTTCACTGATGGGTCCTGTCATCTTGTGGGGAAGCATCGGAGGTGGAAAGCTGCTGTATGGAGTCCTGTACGACAAGTTGCAGAAACTGCTGAAGGAGAAGGTGAATTGAGTCAGTTTGCAGAGGTGAAAGCCATCCAGCTGGCTTTAGATATTGCTGAACAAGAAAAGTGGCCAATGCTCTGTCTCTGTACTGGCTCACAGATGGTGGCAAATGCCCTGTGGGGCTGGTTACAGCAATGGAAGCAGAGCAACTGGCAGCGCAGAGGCAAACACATCTTGGCTGTCGCATTGTGGCAAGATATTGCCGCCTGGATAGAGAACCTGGTTGTAAAAGTACGTCATGTAGATGCTCATACCCAGTATTTGTGCCACTGAAGAACATCAAAACAACCAGCAGGTGGATCAGGCTGCTAAGATTGAAGCGGCTCAGGTGGACCTGAACTGGCAACATAAGGGTGAATTATTTATGTCTTGGTGTTCCCATGACACCTCAGGCCACCAAGGAAGAGATGCAACATATAGATGGGCTCGTGATCGAGGGGTGGACTTGACCCTGGACGCTATTGCACAGGTTATCCATGAATGCGAAACGTGCTGCAATCAAGCAAGCCAAGCAGTTAAAGCCTCTCTGGTATGGAGGACAATGGCTGAAATATAAATATGGGGAGGCCTGGCAGATTGATTATATGACACTCCCACAAACCTGCCAAGGCAAGCACCATGTGCTTCCAATGGTGGAAGCAACCACCAGATGATTGGAAACATATCCTGAAAGAGCGTGGCATTGAGTGGGTATCTCATATCCCCTATCATGCACCAGCCTCTGGGAAAATCGAATGATACAATGGACTGTTAAAGACTACACTGAGAGCACTGCCCGCCTCAGGCAATGTTGCTCAAGGACCTGCGTGCACTTGGTGGGTGATGCGGGAGGATGGGTATGTCCAATGTTTACCTCAAGGGGATTTGATTTTGGGTCAGAATAGCCAATGAACTGAACTGTATATTGTTAGTTGCTATATAATACTGTATGTCATCACTTCTGTGATTACTATGTGCCATATCAACAGTATACAGTAAGAATCACCCAAATTAATGAAGAATGAACTTTGAGGAAACCAAGCAAAGTGCAGCAGTGATGGAACTGGCTTCAGCATGCAACAATCCAACACCACACGCCATCTCTTCTGCCCTGAAAGACTGTTATGACAGATGAAGCCCGAAGTCATAAAGTAAATGAACTCAACAAACATTCTAGAGGGATAGCTTATAGATTGAGGGAATGACACCTGTGTATTATATCAAAGGATGGGAAGGGTGGTGGTGGTTAATGAGGATGTATAGGATAATGTGGGACCTGAGCATGATGTAAATATTATGGAATAAGGGGTGGATACTGTCCTGGTTTCAGCTGGGATAGAGTTAATTTTCTTCCTAGTAGCTGGTATAGTGCTGTGTTTTGGATTTAGGATGAGAATAATGTTCATAACACACTGATGTTTTGGTTCTTGCTAAATAGTGCTGTTGTTCCTAAGTATCTTCCTATATTCCTAAATCTTCCGATTCTCTCCCCCATTCCACCGATGGGGGGGAATGAGCGAGCGGTTGTGTGGTGCTTAGTGGCTAGCTGGGGTTAAACCGTGACACAGGTCCACGTCCTTCCTGTACTGAGGACCCCAGAGCTGGACACAGTACTCCAGGTGGGGTCTCACCAGAGCAGAGTAGAGGGGCGGAATTACTTCCCTCGACCTGCTGGCCACGCTTCTTTTGATGCAGCCCAGGATACAGTTGGCTTTCTGGGCTGCAAGAGCACATTGCCGGCTCATGTCCAGCTTTTCATCCACCAGTACCCCAAGTCCTTCTCCTCAGGGCTGCTCTCAATCCCTTCATCCCCCAGCCTGTACTGATACCGGGGATTGCCCCAACCCAGGTCCAGGACCTTGCACTTGGCCTTGTTGAACCTCATGAAGTTCACACAGGCCCACTTCTCCAGCTTGTCCAGGTCCCTCTGGATGGCATCCCATCCCTCAGGCATGTCAACTGCACCACTCAGCTTGGTGTCATCTGCAAACTTGCCGAGGGTGCACTCGATCCTGCTGTCTATGTCATCGATGAAGATATTGAACAGCACTGGCCCCAGTACGGACCCCTGAGGGACACCACTCGTCACTGATCTTCATCTGGACATCGAGCCATTGACCACTACCCTCTGGATGCGACCATCCAGCCAATTAGCTATCCACCGAACAGTCCGCCCATCAAATCCATATCCTTCCAATTTAGAGAGAAGGATATTGTGGGGGACCATGTCAAAGGCCTTACAGAAGTCCAGATAGATGACATCCATAGCTCTTCCCTCGTCCACTGATGCAGTCACTCCATCATAGAAGGCCACTAGGTTGGTCAGGCAGGACTTGCCCTTGGTGAAGCCGTGCTGGCTGTCTCAGACCACCTCCCTGTCCTCCATGTGCCTTAGCATAGCTTCTAGGAGGATCTGTTCCATGATCTTCCCAGGCACAGAGGTGAGGCTAACAAGTCGACAGTTCCCAGGGTCCTCCTTTTTACCCTTTTTAATAATGGCTGCAATATTTGCCTTTTTCCAGTCCCCAGGGACTTCACCTGACTGCCATGACTTTTCAAATATCATGGAGAGTGGCTTGGCAACTACATCAGCCAATTCCCTCAGGGCTCCTGGGTGCATCTCATCAGGACCCATAAACTTATGAATGTTCAGGTTCCTCAGGTGGTCGTGAACCTGATCTTCACTTACAGTGGGAGGACCTCTGCTCCCCTGATCCCCGTCAAATGGCCCATTGACTTGGGAGGTGTGAGGAGGGAGGTTGCCAGTGAAGACTGAGGCAAAGAAATTGTTGAGTACCTCAGCCTTCTCCTCGTCTGTTATTACCAGCTTGCCACTTTTGCTCATCAGAGGGGGTATGCTTTCTTTAACCTTCCTTTTCTGGTTGACGTACCTGTAGAAGCCCTTCTTATTATTCTTTGCATCCCTCACCAGGTTCAGCTCCAGCCGAGCCTTGGCCTTCCTGATCCCATCCTTACACAACCGGGCAGTGTCCCTGTACTCTTCCCAGGATACCTGTCCCTTCTTCCACTGCCTGTGCATTCTCTTCTTGCCCTTTAGTTTGACCCCCAGGTCATGGCTCAGCCACGTCAGTCTCTCCCTTCCCTGCTTGGTTTCCTACACCTGGGAATCGAGAGCTCTTGTGCTCTATGGAAAGCATCCTTGAAGACCTGCCAGCTCTGTTCTCCTCCCTTGTCCCTGAGGGCACTTTCCCAGGGGGTCCTGTTGATTAACTCCTTGAAGAGCTGGAAGTTTGCTTTCCTAAAATTCAGGGTCCTGACTACACTCTTCACCTGACCCTTATCTCTCTGGACTGTGAACTCGACCAGTGCGTGAAATGTCTTTAGCCTCCTAAGTTCAGCATGGCTGTATTTGCCACTATGTTTGCATTCTGGTTTACTCAAATTGCAGTAAGGCATTTGTTATACTACAAGACAAAATAGTTACTTTACTGTCATTTACATTGTAACTCTTATTCAGATTCTTCATGTAGCAGAATATATACAGTATTACTCCCTTCCTAGCTATTATGAGGTTGTTAGTGATTCCATTTCCTTTTTCATTCAGAATATGTTGTGGCTAAGGACAAGTAGTCTTGGTTTCATTGTTACCCTTTATGAGCTTGGAGAATCATTCTGCTCCATACTTACGTGGATTGATCCAGCCTTTGTAAAGTTGTTGAACATATTTGCTTTTATTAGTAAACCAAAGTTGTATCAGTTGTTGCCGCTTTGACATCTTAAAAGCCTAGGCTTCTTTAGTTACATATGTTCTAAACACTTCCTCTAGTGTATCGTGTGTGTGTCTGTGTTCTCATACTTTTTGTGAACTGTTCGGATTTCTTCGATAATTTTGGCCTTTTTATTAATGTTCATCAGTGCAGGACATTAGCCTTGGATTTCTTGGTGATCAGTAGTCTGTTTGGAAAAGTAGCTCTTACCATTTTGCTGGACATCTAGAGGTCCTGAATGAATGGCTATTCCATAGTTGTAATATAGTTATTTATGTGCAGATCAAGTGCGCCTTTCATGTACAGCAGGTTTCTGAGGAGGAAAAAGCATGGTCCTTAGAACTTCAATAGTAGGTAGAAGATTTAGAGGGAAGAAAGAAAAGATACTGCCAAAGACAAGTAAAGAGAACAGAGTATTTTAGTTACTGAGTAAGTATCTGCTGCAGTTTTTACATTTTACAGCTTCCAGCCTCCATCCAAGCATCCTGGCCTGATAAGAGTTAGCAAAGGACTGCCTATATACATCTGTCTCAGATGAGATGGCATACAGTCTGGCATAGCTCAAAATCTCTTTCGTTGGCAGTTTTGGTTAATACAGTGGACCGTAAGTTGAAATAACTGAGGCAAAGGAATAAGCTTCTTTCTGCTGGTTCTTTTATAGAAAGGTGTAGCTTCCAGAGCGGCAGAGACAACACGTGATGAACTGACCACAACTCCCATTCCCCATCCCCCTGTGCCACTCAGAGGGAGGAGGTAGAGAAATTGGGAGTGAAGTTAAGCCTGGGAAGAAGGGAGGGGTGGGGGGAAGGTGTTTTAAGATTTGGTTTTATTTCTCATTATCCTACTCTGATCTGATTGGTAATAAATTAAATTAATTTCCCCGAGTCAAGTCTGTTTTGCCCATGATGGTAATTCCTGAGTGATCTCTCCCTGTCCTTATCTCGACCCACGAGCCTTTTGTTATATTTTCTCTCCCCTGTCCAGCTGAGGAGGGAGAGTGATAGAGCAGCTTTGGTGGGCACCTGGCGTCCAGCCAAGGTCAACCCACCACAGAGTAATTGGGTGCATTTCTGGAGTACATTTTGTGGTTTAGTTGTAATCACAAGGAATACTGTTAATGTAGTTTAGGACTGCTCTGTGATGCAAATCTAAGAACAGTAACTGGGAGTGATCAGGAGTTTTGCCTTGAAAAGTACACTGCTGACACAAACTGTATTGTATATGCACCCATTGACATGTTGATGACAATCTTCAAGCATCGAGCTGGGATCTGAAGGTTGAATAAAGGATAGTAGTCTCTCAGACTTGCATTCTCTGCTTTACTTTATTCTGTTATAATGGTGGACTAGATCTGATGGGTGTCTTCAGCTGTAGCTATTTGTTTTTACTTTCTTCCTGCATAGAACCTGCTAGTGAGTTTACTATTTAGTTATGATCAGTATATGCTGAACAAAGATGAATATCAGTCTTTAGTATCTCATCTAAAAATTCTCCAGTAATTTTTCCATAAGCAGATGTTTAATCTTTGAGTGGTAGTTGAAAACAAGTGAGTTGAACTGGTTTTAATCATGGAGAGGATCTGAACACAGGACTAGAGGCCATTAACTCCTGAATTTTAATGGCTGTTCTGACACACATCACTTCTGAGCTTTGGACAAGTTACGTAACAGAGAAAAGTTGCTGCATGTTTGTGAAACCTAAATACTCACTTGTATCCTGGAGATTTTACTAGAACTTGGGAATACTTAAAATACTTGTAATAGGAAGCATACTGTTTAATATTTGAAAAGTCACCAGCTAACGAGGAGTGAGCACGAGCGACCAGGAGTGCAGCAAACAGGGCGTGGCGTGTCAGCCAGGGCGTGGCGCGGCGGCTGGCGCAGCAGTTCGCGCAGGCAGGGCGTGCACGCAGGGCGCTGAAGCTCTGCCAGCTCAAAAGGTAAGTTCAGCCAGTGGTCATCACCCTCTCAGAAGGAGCTCAGCTATGGTCTCCACCCGGCAGAAGGCCATGTCCTCTACAACCACCAGAATGGATGTGGCAACCCAAACTGCGCTCTGTAGAGAACTGCTAGTGCAAAACAACGAGATGTCTCAAACAGCCTGGGTGCTAAAACCACAATGCAGAGGGACGGTCGCTAGGACCCAGGACCAGACAGTACCCTGGAGTGAGGGTGAGGGAGGGAGCCCCGTGGAGACAGGGCGGCCTTGCCTCGGCCCCATCCCCCGAGGTCTGTGAAGCGTCTTATTCCCCCCTCCCCACACCTACTGCCTGGGGGACAGTCCTGGTATCACTCCTCTTGGTTTGACTGGTCGGTGATGTAATTTTCCAATTAGCAAAACTACTAACCACTTGTGCCTTGGGAAAGGAATTTGGGAGGGAGATAAAAGATAACAAACTGTGGAAAACTAACAGCTCTAACCTTGAAGAAGCACTAACAAGCTGATAAAAGGGAACATCTTGGCACCAAAGACTGGACGGTGGCCAGAGAAGATAAAACTGCAGAAACTGGGTGAAAGGTAAATGTGGTGAGGGGAGATCGCGACCACCGACAGAAAAGACTTGCCCCTGCCCCCCCCCCCCCCAAAGGAGCATGCGTGCTAATTTACATAGCAAGTGAGGCTAATTTAAATACAGCAAACCAATAGTGTATGAAATGTTAATCACTAACCAATAAGTGTAAATTTAGGTGGGTTTATACTAATCATTAGCCTGATAAATGTGCTGTAGTTTGTATGACGGTGTGCTTGATTTGTGGAATTATCACCGAGCACCCTGCGCAGAATCAACATCTCTATAAGGACCTTCAGTTCTCGCTCTTCTCCTTTTTCGTCACCAAATACCGCTGTTGGCAGGACCAACGCTGGATCCAGGACTGGTGATTCTCTTTTCCTTCTCTCTCTCTCTCTCTCTTTTTTTCACTTTTCCTAAGGTGATTAAGTTGTTAAAGTTGTTAAATTGTAGTCAAGTACTGCACGGCCTACCTTGACTTTCCATAAAGCCTCATAGCTGGGGTGGATATAACCGTGAGAGGGTTGGCAGGTATCGAATATTTGTCTCTCTAGAAGCTCTCTATTAAAGCTGGTGTTTGTGTGCAGACCTTGAGTGTTGGCCCACCTTAATCCACACTGAGAGGATTTGCGAATCTTAGTCACTCCTCCCCTCTCCTCCCCAGGTGGGACTTGACACGCTCTCAACAAACCATGTAGCCACGCAGGTCTCAGGCTGCAGGGGAGTGCCAAAGCCTTTCACTGGTAACGGTTGGCAGTGATGAGAACAGCTGTGTGAGGTGTGAACAGGTGGATGATCTGCTCAGCTTGGTGGCAGAGCTATGAGAGGAAGTAGAAAGGTTAAGGAGCATCAGGGAGGCTGAGAAAGAGAGAGACTGGTGGACCCATGCTCTGCCCTCCCTTAGACAGAAACAGGAACAGCCACCAGAAAAAAAACAAGATCAAGGGGATCCTGTATCCTTCCCCCACCAGGCCGAATGCAGTAGCTTAAAGGAAAGGAGTGAATGGAGGCAAGTCCGCAGTCAGGGCAGCAGGCGAACCCCTTCCTTGCCCAGCTTGCCTTCCCAGGTGCCTCTGTACAACAGGTATGAGGCTCTGGATGTGGAAAGCCAGTCCATGGATGATGTGGATGATAGTCCATCTACAGCAGAGGTGCCACCAAGGTCAGAAAGGCCTACCCCCTGTATCATGACCACCTCCACAAGGAAGGAAAGAAGGGTTATAGTTGTAGGTGACTCCCTTCTGAAGGGGACAGAGGGCCCAATATGCCGGGCAAACCCTCCTCAAAGGGAAGTCTGCTGCCTCCCCGGGGCCCGGGTTAAGGACATCACCAGGAAACTTCCCAGCCTGGTACAGCCCTCGGACTACTACCCGTTATTGATCTTCCATGTAGGTGGAGAGGAAGCTGCAACCTGTAGTCCAAAAGCTATCAAGAGAGACTTCAGGGCCTTGGGACGGTTGGTGAGGAAATCGGGAGCACAGATTATTTTTTCCTCCCTCCTTCCAGTTGCGGGCAGGAACATTGAGAGGAACAAATGGATCCAGTCCATTCATACATGGCTCCGTGGCTGGTGTCAACATCACAATTTTGGGTTTTTCAACAATGGGCTGGCCTACACGGCACCAGGCTTGTTGGCATCTGACGGGATTCACCTTTCTCAAAGGGGGAAGAGGGTCTTTGCTCAGGAGCTTGTGGGGCTCATTGATGGGGCTTTAAAGTAGATTTGAAGGGGGAGGGGGTCGATATCAGGTTTGCCTGTGATAAGAGGTGGGATGGCACGCCATGGTTAGAGGGATGGGGTACTAGTGGGGGATGGGATGCTAGCAGGGGCCCTCAGCCTGTTGATCTGAGGTGTGCTGGAGACACTGCAGCACAGTCAAAGTCTTACGGGGATGAGCAGGGGGCTCTTGAGGTAATAGGAGTGTTGTGGTTTAACCCCAGCCAGCAACTATGAACCACACAGCCGCTCACTCACTCCCCCCCAGTGGGGTGGGGGAGAGAATTGGAAGGGTGAAAATCAGACAACTCCTGGGTTGAGATAAGAACAGTTTAATTATTGAAGTAAAATAAAATAGAATGATAGTAGTAGTAGTAGTAATAATAATAATATAATACAATAATAATGTACCAAGCAAGTGATATACGACACAATTGCTCACCACCCCCTGACTGATGCCCAGCCTGTTCCCGAGCAGCAATCCCTTCCCCTCCGGCCAACTCGCCCCAGTTATATACTGAGCATGACGTCATATGGTGTGGAATAGCCCTGTGGCCAATCTGGGTCAGGCCCCCTGGCTGTGCCCCCTCCCAGCTTCTTGTACGCCATGCAGAGCATGGGAAGCTGAAAAGCCCTTGACTGGTGTAAGCACTACTTAGCAACAACTAAAACATCAGTGTGTTATCAACATTATTCTCATCCTAAATCCAAAACACAGCACTATACCAGCTACTAGGCAGAAAATTAACTCTATCCCAGCTGAAACCAGGACAGTATCCACCCCTTATTCCATACCATATACGTCATGCCCAGGTCTTTCAAATACATTCCAATTAATCACTACCACTTTTCCAGTCTTTTGATATATTTTATATATATGTATATATACACACACACATATAGATACAATTTCCCTAGTCTATAGGCTATCCCTCTAAAATGTTTGTTGAGTTCATTTAGTTCATGACTTTAGGCTCCATCTGTCATAACAGTCTTTCAGGGCAGGAGAGATGGTGTGTGGTGTTGGATTGTAGCATGCTGAAGCCAGTTCTGGTTCCATCACCACTGCACTTTTTCAGTTTCCTCAAATTTTGTTCTTCATTAATTTGGGTGATTCTTACTGTATACCGTTGATATGGCACATAGTGATCATTGAAGTGATGACATCTAGTATTATATAGCAACTAACATTATACAATTCAGTTCATTGGCTATTTTCACCCAAAATCAAATCTCCTTGAGGTACACATCGGACTTCCCCATCCTCCCGCATCACCCACCAAGTGCAGCCAGGTCCTTGAGCAAAAGCAATCCCACGAATGGGTTTACCTCTGCCTGAAGCAGGAGTAACCCAGACTGTCTTCCCCGTCATATTTTTTAGGTGCACTACAGGGACTTTATCCCCCTCTGCAGTACGTAAAAGTCTTGACTGGGCAGGGCCAGCTCGATTGGCAGATCCCCTAGTGTTGACTAACCAGGTGGCCTTTGCTAAATGTGTATCCCAGTGTTTGAATGTCCCAGCACCCATTGCTCTCAGTGTAGTCTTTAACAGTCCATTGTATCGTTCGATTTTCCCGGAGGCTGGTGCATGATAGGGGATGTGATATACCCACTCAATGCCATGCTCTTTGGCCCAGGTGTCTACGAGGTTGCTTCGGAAATGAGTCCCGTTGTCTGACCCAATTCTTTCTGGGGTGCCATATCGCCACAGGACTTGCTTTTCAAGACCCAGGATAGTGTTCCGGGCAGTGGCATGGGGCACGGGATATGTTTCCAGCCATCCGGTGGTTGCTTCCACCATTGTAAGCACATGGCGCTTGCCTTGGTGGGTTTGTGGGAGTGTGATATAATCAATCTGCCAGGCCTCCCCATATTTATATTTCAGCCATTGTCCTCCATACCAGAGAGGCTTGAACCGCTTGGCTTGCTTGATTGCAGCACGTTACGCATTCATGGATAACCTGTGCAATAGTATCCATGGTCAGATCAACCCCTCGATCACGAGCCCATCTATATGTTGCATCTCTTCCTTGATGGCCTGAGGTGTCATGGGAACACCAAGACATAAATAATTCACCCTTATGTTGCCAGTTCAGGTCCACCTGAGCCGCTTCAATCTTAGCAGCCTGATCCACCTGCTGGTTGTTGTGATGTTCTTCACTGGCCCGACTCTTGGGTACGTGAGCATCTACATGACATATTTTTACAACCAGGTTCTCTACCCGGGCAGCAATATCTTGCCACAATGTGGCAGCCCAGATGGGTTTGCCTCTGCGCTGCCAGTTGCTCTGCTTCCATTGCTGTAACCAGCCCCACAGGGCATTTGCCACCATCCATGAGTCGGTATACAGATAGAGCATTGGCCACTTTTCTCGTTCGGCCATATCTAAAGCCAGCTGGATGGCTTTCACCTCTGCAAACTGACTCGATTCCCCTTCTCCTTCAGCAGTTTCTGCAACTTGTCGTACAGGACCCCATACAGCAACTTTCCACCTCCGATGTTTCCCCACAAGGCGACAGGACCCATCAGTGAACAAGGCATATTGCTTCTCATTTTCTGATAGTTTATTATATGGTGGGGCCTCCTCAGCACGCGTCACCTCCTCCTCTGGTGATATTCCGAAATCTTTGCCTTCTGGCCAGTCCATGATCACTTCCAAGATTCCTGGGCGACTGGGGTTTCCTATTCGAGCCCGTTGTGTGATCAATGCGACCCACTTACTCCATGTAGCATCAGTTGCATGATGTGTACAGGGGACCCTCCCTTTGAACATCCAGCCCAACACCGGCAGTCGGGGTGCCAGGAGGAGCTGTGCTTCAGTACAAACCACTTCCGAAGCGGCTCGAACCCCTTCATATGCTGCTAATATCTCTTTTTCAGTTGGAGTATAGCCAGCCTCGAATCCTCTGTATCCCCGACTCCAAAACCCTAGGGGTTGACCTCGAATCTCCCCTGGTGCTTTCTGCCAGAGGCTCCAGCTAGGGCCATTCTCCCCGGCTGCAGTGTAGAGCACATCTTTTACATCTTGTCCTGCCCGGACTGGCCCAAGGGCTACTGCATGGACTATCTCCTGTTTAATTTGTTCAAAGGCCTGTCGTTGCTCAGGGCCCCATTTGAAATCATTCTTCTTCCGGGTCACTTGATAGAGAGGGCTTACGATCAGACTGTAACTTGGAATATGCATTCTCCAAAAACCCACAACGCCCAAGAAAGCCTGTGTTTCCTTTTTGCTGGTTGGTGGAGACATGGCTGTTATTTTGTTGATCACATCCATTGGGATCTGACGACGTCCATCTTGCCATTTTATTCCTAAAAAATGGATCTCCTGTGCAGGTCCCTTGACCTTACTTGGTTTTATGGCAAAGCCAGCCTCCAGAAGGATTTGGACTATTTTCTTCCCTTTCTCAAAAACTTCTGCTGCTGTGTTGCCCCACACGATGATGTCATCAATGTATTGCAGGTGTTCTGGAGCCCCACCCTGTTCCAATGTAGTCTGGATCAGTCCATAGCAAATGGTGGGGCTGTGTTTCCACCCCTGGGGCAGTCGATTCCAGGTGTACTGGATGCCCCTCCAAGTGAAAGCAAACTGTGGCCTGCACTCTGCCGCCAAAGGGATTGAGAAAAATGCATTATCAGTATCAGTGGTGGCATACCACTTGGCTGCCTTTGACTCCAGTTCATATTGAAGTTCTAGCATGTCTGGCACAGCAGCACCCAGTGGTGGCATGACTTTGTTCAGGCCCCGATAGTCTACTGTTAGTCT
This sequence comes from Nipponia nippon, assembly GCF_047370975.1. Classification (NCBI taxonomy): domain Eukaryota; kingdom Metazoa; phylum Chordata; class Aves; order Pelecaniformes; family Threskiornithidae; genus Nipponia; species Nipponia nippon. The sequence goes on from NW_028262343.1 coordinate 5,615,424, forward strand.
CCACTCTCCATTAGACTTTCGCACTGGCCATATGGGACTGTTAAAGGGTGAGCGAGTCTTGCTGATCACTCCTTGGCTCTCCAGTTGACGAATCAGCTTATGGATGGGAATCAGGGAGTCTCTGTTGGTGCGATATTGCCGCCGGTGCACTGTTGTGGTAGCGATTGGCACCTGTTGTTCTTTGACCCTCAGCAACCCCACAACAGAAGGGTCCTTCAAGAGACCGGGCAGGGTAGACAACTGTTTAATTTCCTCCGTCTCCAAGGCAGCTATGCCAAAAGCCCTCCGGTACCCTTTTGGGTCCTTGAAATACCCTCTCCTGAGGTAGTCTATGCCAAGGATGCACGGAGCCTCTGGGCCAGTCACAATGGGGTGCTTCTGCCACTCCTTCCCGGTTAAGCTCACATCACCCTCCAATACAGTTAGATGTTGGGATCCCCCTGTCACTCCAGAAATACAGATGGGTTCTGCCCCTTCATAGCTTGATGGCATTAGGGTACACTGTGCACCAGTGTCTACTAAAGCCTTATACTCCTGTGGGGCTGATGTGCCAGGCCATCGAATCCACACAGTCCAGTACACCCGGTTGTCCCTTTCCTCCACCTGGCTGGAGGCAGGGCCCCTCTAGTCCCAGTCATAGCATTCGTTACTCCCTTCTTGTAAATGCGAATCAAAAATCCCTTTATTAGGATCGGAAGCAAAATCAGCCCTTCTACCCTGTCTGGGGAACTGCTCACTGGAAACTGGAACAACAATTATCCTGGGAGAACCACCTTTTGTAATTGTTTTTCTTTGCAACTCATGTACTCGTGCCTCTAGGGTCGAGGTAGATTTTCCATCCCACTTCCTCATGTCCTCTCCATGGTCACGCAGATAAAACCACAGGGTGGCCCGTGGTGTGTATCCACTATATCTTCTCTCTTGAAGAGAGGGATGCTTACTCCTGATGGCTGAGATACTGGTCCGTATAGGTGAGCAGTAGGACATGTCCTCTTTGAATCGCTGGAACTCCCGGGATAATTTCTCAGCTAGCACATCAGGCAGTTTCTCCACAGCCGCGACGCAGGCCCGTAGGGAGGCAGAGAGACTTTCTTCGTAGTGTCAGAGTTGGCCAGCCATTTCATCCACCGTTGGTCCCTCTTCATCTTTCCAGGTCATTGTTGCCAAAGAGTTTGCATATGATGACGGTGCGCTCCGCACGAACTTCCGCCACATGGGTCGTGTGCACTGGACTTCATCTGGATCTTTGGATAACTGCTCACTGTTCAAGTCACTATGCATCACCTCCAGCACGGCCAATTCCCTCAGGTACTGGATACCTCTCTCCATGGTGGTCCACTTGCCTGGCTGACATAAAAAATCTTCCTTGAAAGGATACCTTTCCTTCACAGCTGCCAGAAGTCGCCTCCAGAGGCTGAGGACTTTTGCCCCTTTTCCAATCGCTTTGTCAATGCCCCCTTCCCTAGAAATGGATCCCAGCTCCTTGGCTTCCTTACTCTCTAATTCCAGGCTACTAGCCCCATTATCCCAGCATCGGAGCAGCCAAGTGATGATGTGCTCGCCTGGATGACGACTAAAATCTTTTCGCATATCTCGCAGCTCACTCAGGGACAGAGATTGGGTTGTTACCATCTCATTTGTGGGTTCTGCCTCTTCCTCCTCCTGTTCTTGTGATGGCCCTGGTTCATCATCAGCCCTTACTAAACGAGTTGATTTTCTTGTGTATTTTTTCTTCTGTATAGGGGCAACTGATACTGGCACGGGTTGGTTCTCTGGTGTAGCCACAGCACCTGTTACAGGGGCTGGCGTATCGGCAGCGCTCGTCACAGGGGCTGGCGTAGCCGTAGTGTCTGTTGCCGGGGCTGGCATAGCTGCAACGCCAGTCGTTTTGTTATCAGATCCAGAGACCTTCTCTTCCCCTTGAGGGTTCTGAATAGTGTTTAATACGGCTCGGTAGGCATGGGCCAGGCCCCAGCACATTGCAGTGATTTGTGTCTCCCTAGAATTGTCAGGATGACAGCATACTTTTTCCAAATGTTCTACTAATTTTTCAGGATTCTGCACTTGTTCAGGGGTGAAACTCCAAAACACTGGAGGGGCCCACCGTCCTAGGCATTTGCCCATACTCTCCCACACACCCTGCCACTCATAACTATCCAGCCTTGGAGCAGATCTCTGGATGATATTCTTAAACTGCTTATTAACCTTAGACAAAACTGAAACAATATTCCCAAGAACTACCAATAGATGTATCTTAACTACCCAAGGATGTTCAAGATACAAAAAAGTTGTTGTAATGAAGGAGGATACATTATAGAAGGCGGCAGTGAAGGTGCTATTCTGTATTTCCTCCATAAAAAGCCTCTCAGAGGAAGAGGTATTATTGCTAATTGTCTCCAGGAGGTGGTACCCGAAGTACAGTAATGGCTTCACTACAGAACCCAAATACCAGATAGCGCTCAAGGTCAGTGTTTTAATAACAAATCTCCCAGGCAAAACATCACTGATCACTGCAGAGCACAGCAAACTGCAACACCCAACACCAATCTTTAACGTGTACTGCAAAAACAAGAGCATGGTGCAGATCAGGTAGACTAATACCGAGACCAGATGAATCAATATTATGACCAGCAACTGTTAACAGATACAAATTCCTTAATACACTCTGATTAATCTGTTATTATCTCAAACCCTTCGTGCCCCACGTTGGGCGCCAAAAAGGACTGTTGTGGTTTAACCCCAGCCAGCAACTATGAACCACACAGCCGCTCACTCACTCCCCCCCAGTGGGGTGGGGGAGGGAATTGGAAGGGTGAAAATCAGACAACTCCTGGGTTGAGATAAGAACAGTTTAATTATTGAAGTAAAATAAAATAGAATGATAGTAGTAGTAGTAGTAATAATAATAATATAATACAATAATAATGTACCAAGCAAGTGATATACGACACAATTGCTCACCACCCCCTGACTGATGCCCAGCCTGTTCCCGAGCAGCAATCCCTTCCCCTCCGGCCAACTCGCCCCAGTTATATACTGAGCATGACGTCATATGGTGTGGAATAGCCCTGTGGCCAATCTGGGTCAGGCCCCCTGGCTGTGCCCCCTCCCAGCTTCTTGTACGCCATGCAGAGCATGGGAAGCTGAAAAGCCCTTGACTGGTGTAAGCACTACTTAGCAACAACTAAAACATCAGTGTGTTATCAACATTATTCTCATACTAAATCCAAAACACAGCACTATAGCAGCTACTAAGAAGAAAATTAACTCTATCCCAGCTGAAACCAGGACAAGGAGCCAACAGGGAAATATTAGAGAAATGCCTCAAGGGAACCAAGGGTTGTTCCTCTAAGAAGGTGATGCGGCCAACAGCCCAGCTGAAGTGCCTCTACACCAATGCACGCAGCATGGGCAACAAACAGGAGGAGCTGGAAGCTACTGTGCTGTTAGAAAGCTATGACCTAGTTGCCATTACTGAAATTTGGTGGGATGAATCCCATGACTGGAGTTCAGCTATCGATGGCTACAGGCTGTTCAGAAGGGACAGGCGATGTAGGAAGGGCGGAGGCATTGCCCTCTATGTCAAGAAATGGATAGAATGTGAAGAACTGTCCCTGAAGAATAGCCATGAGCAGGTTAACAGTTTATGGGTAAGAATTAGAGACCGAGGCAACAAAGGGAACCTTGTGGTTGGTGTCTACTACAGGCTGCCTGATCAAGGGGAGCCTATTGATGAAGCTTTTTTTCTCCAACTACAGGAAGCTTCACGCTCACAGGCTCTTGTCCTGCTGGGGGATTTCAACCACCCCAACATCTGCTGGGAAAGTAACACGGCAGGTGGTAGGCAATCTAGGATACACCTGGAGTGCATGGAGGACAACTTCCTAAGTTCCTAAGTGGTAATAGATAGCCCTACCAGAGGGAACGCAGTACTGGACCTGGTGGTCACCAATGTCAGTGAGCTCAAGGACATTTCACGCACTGGTCGAGTTCACAGTCCAGAGAGATAAGGGTCAGGTGAAGAGTATAGTCAGGACCCTGAATTTTAGGAAAGCAAACTTCCAGCTCTTCAAGGAGTTAATCAACAGGACCCCCTGGGAAAGTGCCCTCAGGGACAAGGGAGGAGAACAGAGCTGGCAGGTCTTCAAGGATGCTTTCCATAGAGCACAAGAGCTCTCGATTCCCAGGTGTAGGAAACCAAGCAGGGAAGGGAGAGACTGACGTGGCTGAGCCATGACCTGGGGGTCAAACTAAAGGGCAAGAAGAGAATGCACAGGCAGTGGAAGAAGGGACAGGTATCCTGGGAAGAGTACAGGGACACTGCCCGGTTGTGTAAGGATGGGATCAGGAAGGCCAAGGCTCGGCTGGAGCTGAACCTGGTGAGGGATGCAAAGAATAATAAGAAGGGCTTCTACAGGTACGTCAACCAGAAAAGGAAGGTTAAAGAAAGCATACCCCCTCTGATGAGCAAAAGTGGCAAGCTGGTAATAACAGACGAGGAGAAGGCTGAGGTACTCAACAATTTCTTTGCCTCAGTCTTCACTGGCAACCTCCCTCCTCACACCTCCCAAGTCAATGGGCCATTTGACGGGGATCAGGGGAGCAGAGGTCCTCCCACTGTAAGTGAAGATCAGGTTCACGACCACCTGAGGAACCTGAATGTGCATAAGTTTATGGGTCCTGATGAGATGCATCCCAGAGTCCTGAGGGAATTGGCTGATGTAGTTGCCAAGCCACTCTCCATGATATTTGAAAAGTCATGGCAGTCAGGTGAAGTCCCTGGGGACTGGAAAAAGGGAAATATTGCAGCCATTTTTAAAAAGGGTAGAAAGGAGGACCCTGGGAACTACCGACCTGTCAGCCTCACCTCTGTGCCTGGGAAGATCATGGAACAGATCCTCCTAGAAGCTATGCTAAGGCACATGGAGGACAGGGAGGTGGTCTGAGACAGCCAGCACGGCTTCACCAAGGGCAAGTCCTGCCTGACCAACCTAGTGGCCTTCTATGATGGAGTGACTGCATCAGTGGACGAGGGAAGAGCTATGGATGTCATCTATCTGGACTTCTGTAAGGCCTTTGACATGGTCCCCCACAATATCCTTCTCTCTAAATTGGAAGGATATGGATTTGATGGGCGGACTGTTCGGTGGATAGCTAATTGGCTGGATGGTCGCATCCAGAGGGTAGTGGTCAATGGCTCGATGTCCAGATGAAGATCAGTGACGAGTGGTGTCCCTCAGGGGTCCGTACTGGGGCCAGTGCTGTTCAATATCTTCATCGATGACATAGACAGCAGGATCGAGTGCACCCTCGGCAAGTTTGCAGATGACACCAAGCTGAGTGGTGCAGTTGACATGCCTGAGGGATGGGATGCCATCCAGAGGGACCTGGACAAGCTGGAGAAGTGGGCCTGTGTGAACTTCATGAGGTTCAACAAGGCCAAGTGCAAGGTCCTGGACCTGGGTTGGGGCAATCCCCGGTATCAGTACAGGCTGGGGGATGAAGGGATTGAGAGCAGCCCTGAGGAGAAGGACTTGGGGTACTGGTGGATGAAAAGCTGGACATGAGCCGGCAATGTGCTCTTGCAGCCCAGAAAGCCAACTGTATCCTGGGCTGCATCAAAAGAAGCGTGGCCAGCAGGTCGAGGGAAGTAATTCCGCCCCTCTACTCTGCTCTGGTGAGACCCCACCTGGAGTAATGTGTCCAGCTCTGGGGTCCTCAGCACAAGAAGGACATGGAGCAGGTCCAGAGGAGGCTACAAAAATGATCAGAGGGATGGAACACCTCTGCTATGAGGAAAGGCTGAGAGAGCTGGTGTTGTTCAGCCTGGAGAAGAGAAGGCAGCGGGGAGACCTTATTGCAGCCTTTCATTACTTAAAGGGGGCCTAAAAGAAAGATGGGGATAGTCTTTTTAGCAAGGCCTGCTGCGACAGGACAAGGGGTAATGGTTTTAAACTAAGGGAGGGTAGATTTAGACTAAATACAAGGAAAACATTTTTTACGATGAGAGTGGTGAAATGAAGGGAATGAGACACGGACTCCGCATATGAGTTCAGGCGAAGACAAGCGAAGACCCTTTATTTTTACAATCTATCCCTTTTATAATATGATCTACTGTTCACGAGCAAGCAAAACTTATTTCATTGGTTACTGTCTTATGTTCACGCGTCTCTTCCGCGCTGCTTATTGGTTCTTCAAGTTGGTGCACGCGACTTTTCTCTTTCAGAAACGTATCTAATCACATCCTTATTTTGCTGCCTCTAAGTTTTCGCAAACTTTTTTGTAACAAGCCTCAAGGGCACAGCTGCATCTCGTCAAAGTCAAACACAGCCTCATTTATTCCCACAATTCCCCCTTTTTGTTTTTCTACCACAAAAGCTCATTTACTTATTATAGTAATTAAAAAAAAAAAAGATCACAAATCCAGAACACCACTTACAGACGGGACAAAGAGATACTCCTGGTCTCCAACGATGGACACAAACTGCTCTCACGTTCGCATGGGGGTCATTCCCCATCAGTCTTCTCAGAGTTCATTGTCTTCTGCTGCTCGTTCCTGTTATCCGATGCAAGAGCCGGTCTTACGCACCTTACAGGTACCCACTTAGGTCCTACATTTGTTGAGACACAAGGATACCCTCGACCCCAAGTTAGTAGCCGATATGGCCCTTCCCAACACCCAGTATTTAAATTTTTCATCGTTACCATCGCCTTCTCCTTTGATATATGTGCCATTCCCGACTCCATAGCTTTAAAATGTTTGACTATGGGTGTGACATCTTCATGTTGAAAAGGCAGCGATAAATGGTTTAGTACATATATAGCTTTTCCTAATCTGTTTTGGGGAGATTCCTGAGCTTCCCCCTCTTTTTGTTTTTGCAATAGAGTTTTTAAGGTTCTGTGTGCACGTTCTATAATAGCTTGCCCTGTGGGGGAATGGGGTATCCCTGTCTTATGAGTGATACCCCACGTGTGGAAAAATTTTTGTGTCGCATGGCTGACATATGCCAGGCCATTATTTGTTTTTATTTCTTTTGGAATACCAAGTGCTGCAAAGGCAGCTCAGAAGTGGCTTTGTACGTGCCGGCTAGTTTCACCTGTCATTGCAGTGGCCCAGATTGCATGGGAGTAGGTATCTAGGGAAACATGAACATATCTCTTCCGACCAAAGTCACGAGTCACATCAGTTTGCCAGAGCTGAAGGGAGGAGAGTCCCCTAGGGTTTGTCGCAAACAATGGGTGGGATGGTTGTTGTTGACAGTCTGGACATGTTTGCACAACGAGTTTTGCATCCCCCATAGAGATTGCAAATTGTTTCACAAGAGCTTTGGCAGGTTGGTGGAAAAATTGATGCGATAATTGAGCTTGAGAAAGTGTGTTTGGTACTGGGGTATGTAATGCAATGTTCGTTAGGTAATCGGCTCGTGCATTTCCTTCTGTAAAGAACCCGGGTAAGTTTGTATGGCTTCTAATGTGGATTACACAATAGGGATGTTTTTGTTGTTCTATTAAGAATAATAGCTCCTTAAACTTCAAAAACAAGGCTTCTTTCAGTATATGTTTTAGTTGTGCCCTTTCAATGCGTTGCACAATTCCTACAGCATATAGTGAGTCTGATACAATATTTAGTGGAGTTAGAGGCCATTCTCTAAAAGCCATGGTAATGGCGTGCAACTCGACTAATTGAGGTGAACCCTCAATTTGTTCTATTTTGTGTTGCCGTTGACCTTCTTTTTGCCATGTGATGACTGTTTTTCCTGTTTTCCCTGAGCCATCGGTGAACACCGTTTGACCCTTAACCGGTTGCCACTGGTATAGTGGCGCCTCTTCAATTTTCACATTATTGTAAAAGGTGAACATTTTATGACGGAGGTGATGAGTATCAATTCTTCCACTAAACCCTGCTAAGGCCATTTGAAGTTCTAGACTATTTTGTAAGCACCAATCTAAGTAGTCCTTTACGACAGGAAGGACAATGAGATGAGGCTCTTCTCCAGCCATTTCTACAATTCGTTCTCTGCCCTTTTTTATCAAGGCGGCGAACATTTCGATACGAGTAGCCAGGGTTTTCGCAGGTTGATGTGGCAAAAACACCCATTCCAACATTACGAGAGGGTCTATTCCTTTGTTCTCCCATTGTCCGATGATTGCTAGAGGCGGTTGTTTTTGGTTGCAGATATATAATTGTATGGGTAAATTTTCAAGTCGTCGGTGACATTGTTGCAGTGAGAGTTTTTCATTTATGATTCTCAGTGCATTTTTTTGCTTCGGTCGTCCATTGGCGTGGTGCGTTAATATCGGTATCTCCTTTAAGTAGCTCAAATAAGGGTGTTAATGTGTAGTTATCGATACCACACTGCGCTCTAATCCAATTTATGTTTCCCAATAGTTTTTGTACATCATTCAAGGTTTTTATGTCTGCTGAAATGATCACATTTTGAGGTTGGATACTTTGTTGTAAGATTTTCCACCCAAGATATTTCCATGGTGCTTCCATTTGAATTTTTTCTGGTGCGATTTGCAGTCCTTTGCTTTGCAATGCATATTTTAAAACAGGTAGTGCTTCATGCACCATGGTGTTCATGGGGCCTGCTAGTAAAATGTCGTCCATATAGTGATAGATATACATTTCCAGGAATTTTAGTCGTACAGGACGTATGGCTTTAGCCACATATGTTTGACAGATTGTTGGAGAATTCTTCATTCCTTGAGGCAGGACAGTCCGGTGGTATCTATCCATTGGCTCGCCTCGGTTAATTTTTGGTACCGAAAACGCAAAACGCGGTGCATCCGTAGGATGTAGTGGGATAGTAAAGAAGCAGTCTTTTAAGTCTACTATGATTATGTCCCAATTTCAGGGTATCATTGTTGGCGAGGGCAAGCCGGGTTGGAGCGCTCCCATTTCTTCCATAGCTTCGTTTATTTGTCTCAAGTCATGTAGCAGTCACCATTTTCCACTCTTCTTTTTTATAACAAATACAGGAGAATTCCAGGGGCTGGTTGTAGGAGTGATATGTCCTTGTTGAAGTTGTTCTTTGACCAGTTCTTGAAGGGCAGCGACCTTTTCTTTGGGGAGCGGCCATTGATCTATCCAAATGGGTGTTTCTTTTTTCCAAATAAGTTTCATTGTCGGTCGCTCATCAACGGCCGCTACTGAAAATTTTCAGGGCAATTTAAGGTGAAGCCGCATTGGGACATTACGTCTCACCCCAACAGGCTCATGGGCAAATTTGTCACATATGGCTGTACAGTAAATGTAGACCCTTCTTGGGTATTGATATTGAGCAGGTGGGTGCTTTGAAAGGTTCGAGAAAGGCCGCCGACTCCAATCAAGCCCTCTGTGGGGGTGGCTAACGGCCAACTACGTGGCCAGTCCTTAAGAGCTAAGACAGTAACATCGGCTCCAGTATCCATTAAGACTGATAGCTGGGTACAAGAAGGAGTTGCGCGTGGGTTGTGTAATGTAACTGTAAGTGTCGGTCTTGTAGTGGCGATGTCTGTGGCCCAAAAAATCGCAGGAGGCCCTGTTGATCCGAATCCCGCATTGTGCCGTGTGCGATTTTCAGCTCGCGAAACTGTAGCTTTAAACAGGATTAGTTGAGCGATTCTGGTTCCCTTAGGTATAAATACTGGGGGAGAAGGAGTCCAAACCATTGCTTGAATTTGCCCCTCATAATTGGCATCAATTACTCCAGGCAAAACAAAACAGCCTCTTAAGGTGGTGCTTGATCTACCTAATAGTAGTGCACTATATCCTTGTCCAATGGGTCCTTTCACGTTTAGCGGGGTTTTTTGCACATGGGATCCCCAAAGGGTAAGATCTGCTATTGTGGCGACATCCAGTCCGGCACTCCCTCTGGTCTGGGCGGCGAGGGTGCCCATGGGGACGATGTCTGTGAAGTTGCCATCACTGTTGCAAAAACCGGCCTCTCGGCCAGCATTGCCCTTGGCCGGAAACCTGGCGTTGGCTGTCCTTTCGGTCCGGGAGGTGGTGGAGCTTGTGTCATCACGCGGCTCCGCCCCGTGCTCCGCCTCCCGTTTCCCTGCCGTGCTGGCAGGGGTTGTCCTTCCGCATTATATTTCGAGTGGCACTGGTTAGCCCAGTGCCACCCTTTTCCACATCGTGGACATAGGGTAGGAGGATTGGGAGCGGCACTTCGGCCGGCCCGCTGTGGGCAATCAGCAGCTAGGTGTCCGGTGGCATGACACCGATAGCATCGCCATTCCCCGTCGGCACCCTTCCCAATGTTGAGGGCTGCAGCAAACGCTCCTGCCAACGCGGCAGTATGATGTTCAATAGATCCGACTCGATTACAAGCCTCTATCATCTGCACCAGTGTGGCGTTTACAGGTAGCTCCTGCAGTAATTTTTTACAATCTGTATTTGCATTTTCCACTGCTAGCTTTAGTATTAGGGCTTCTTTTGCCTCACGATTTTCGATTTGTTTATCCAATGCATCTCTTAACCTATCAATGAATTGCATATATGGTTCTTGGGTCCCCTGCCGAATACTAGTAAACGATTGCTCTGGCTTTCCCACTTCGGGCAGCCGCAACATCGCCTGAAGAGCTAACACCGCGGATTGTCAAAGGATATTTGGGTCTAATCTAGCCTGCAACCGGGGATCCAGCAAAGGGTCAGTACCCATCAGCTGGGGTATCCCTGCTCCGGCAAGGGGATCTCCATCCTGTCGCGCTAGATTGTTCAGGGCGGCTACCTCATAGTGTTCCCTCCATTTTTGCTCCCAGAGTAATCGCTGGGTCGGTGTTAAGATCATTGCAGCCACTTGTCGTGAGTCAAATGGGGTTAATAACTGTCCCATCATAACATTTTCCAACAGTGATTGAGAAAACGGCGCATTTAAACCGTACACAGTGACGGTTTTCCTTAATTCCTTAATCAGATCCCATTGAAAGGGGTCGAAGGCTCGCTCAGGCTGTGGTACAGCCTGCGGCGCGGGCAGCTGCATCGGACACGGAGGACAGGATGGAGTGGGTTTCATTGGAATGGAACTTGGGGGAGGCGGTCTGAGTCCTGTTCCCTTGTTTGTTTCACCCAAGTTCTCATTCTTTTCATTTTCCCCCAAGTCTATAAGAGCTTCCTTGTCTTGGGGCTTGCTTTCACTCAGTTCATCATTCCCTATCTGTGCCGCTTGAGCGACTGCGTTTTGTACCTTTTTTTCAGCTTGCCATGAGCGCAAGGTCTCAGTCACTAATCACCAAGTGGTCATGACTTCGGTGGCGGTGGTGTCCCCTCTGGACACCGCCTCCCAAATCGTCTCCCCTGCCTGTTCCCAAGTTTTCACATCAAATACTGCAGAGACTGTAGAAGGAGCCCCTTGCTTTTGCAAGAACTTCAGTAATAATTTTATTTTATATGCGTCATACTTCACTCCTCGTTTCGCTAATAGCTGCATTAAAAGTTTAACTATAGCTTCTTCTTCAGCTGATATGTTAGCTCCCATGATTACTGCCCAGCTGCTCACCTGTTTCTGAAGGTGATGTCTCAGGATTAAAGCCGCGGTCCTGCCGTCAGCTTGAGTCATTCAGCTGGGTTCCCTCTGGACGCTACTTGCAGCGCTGCCTCCTCCGGATCACATCGGGGTCACCATTTGAAGGGAATGAGACACGGACTCCGCATATGAGTTCAGGCGAAGACAAGCGAAGACCCTTTATTTTTACAATCTATCCCTTTTATAATATGATCTAGTGTTCACGAGCAAGCAAAACTTATTTCATTGGTTACTGTCTTATGTTCACGCATGTCTTCCGCGCTGCTTATTGGTTCTTCAAGTTGGTGCACGCGACTTTTCTCTTTCAGAAACGTATCTAATCACATCCTTATTTTGCTGCCTCTAAGTTTTCGCAAACTTGTTTGTAACAAGCCTCAAGGGCACAGCTGCATCTCGTCAAAGTCAAACACAGCCTCATTTATTCCCACAGTGAAACACTGGAACGGGTTGCCCAGAGAGGTGGTAGATGCCCCATCCTTGGAAACATTCAAGGTCAGGTTGGATGGGGCTCTGAGCAACCTGATCTAGTTGTAGATGTCCCTGCCAATTGCAGGGGGGATGGACTAGATGACCTTTAAAGGTCCCTTCCATCCCAAAGCATTCTATGATTCTATGATCCCTGGAGTTGGCCTTGCTACAGTTAGTTATCTATGATGCCAGATAATGGGAGGGTTTCACAGAGGTGTTGGAGGGGCTAGGATGCTGGCGTTATCTCGGTAGTCCAGGGGTATCCTTTCTTCTTCATGGATAGCTTTAAGACTCTGAGAAACAAAGGTCCTTATCTTCAAGGTGAGGGCTATCCTTCTTGCAGTGAGTTGGGGCCCTTTAGTTATGTTGACTTAACTATGGTTATGCAGTATACAATGTAAAATACATATCTCTTAAAAAGCTAATAGAGTTTCATAGTATTAAGGAAGTTCATACAATTTAATACTATAAAGACTAATTGGTACAATAGTTAGGGAATTAGATTTTCTGAACACCAGGGTTGTGTTGAACCACACACCCCCATAAAAATCAATTGAACTGACTGTGCTTTTACTGCTTCATCAAATACCGTTTGTATTCACAATCAATATTTTTTCTGATCATTGCCTTGAAAACAATGTTAGAAAAGATCAGCCAGCGTATGTTCTTCTGCCAGTGCAGTTAATTTCAATGAAATATATAAAGGTTTAACTATTCTGTTCACATTTTTCCTCTATTATATGTGTTTCCTCTATTATGTGTGTGGATCTATTGGAAATATAAGTGAAATTTTATTTCAGTCCCTTTTTTTTTTTTAGGGCCCAGTTGCTCAGACTTGAAGCAGCCTATATATTCAGGATTTGAAAGAGATGTCTTCAAAACTGTAGTAGACTACTTTGGCCAGATGAAAGAACCTCTTCTCGCATTTCATTTTTTTATGTTTTTGTTAGTGTGTTAGGTAAGTAGTTTGGGATGTAATGAAAAAGAAATTGTTTGTTTGAATTAACTTCCTGGAATTAATTTACCACATCAAAGTAGTATCACAGCTTATTTCTTTAGAACCTGTCTTCTCCATTCTACATAGAGAACAGTTTAGTATTTAAATTTATTTCACATCACAAGGCGGTTTTATTCTTGTATGGTTTTGATCACATTATAAAGACAAGCAATTGAAGACTTCTGGACTAATTTTTAAAGCCCTCTATTGCTTAGCACTGCTTACACTGAACAGATGGATTTTAACAGATTTCCCCCCCTTCCCCAGATAGGAAACAGATAAATAGTGACGTATTTTATAATCTGGGTTTCTAGAAAAAAAGAACTGACATCAACACAGGAAGAGGCACTGATAAACAAAATACGGTACAGGAAATACTTGAAAACAGAGCTAAGAACTTGTATAAGTTCTAATCCCATTTTACAGGCTTTATTTTCTTGAAAAGCTTGTCATCTCACACTTCTGTTTTAAGCCTAATGTATTGATGTTAATCAATAATAAAATTAATTCAAGTGCACTTATATACTTAGAGAATTATATCTATGAGAAATTAGTTTGTGGATTTGAAAGCTAAGAAGCGTGAGCTTACCTAGAGCTAAAATAACTAGAATCATAAGCTCTGAGGCAGTAGGAGACTTAAAAATTTGTGGTCAAGAGATGAAGCGAGTCATTTGAGTTAACATATTCTCTGTAGAAGAAAGAGAAGCTCTTACAACCTAAAACATCTTTTTGAAAAAGAAGTGGTGGGAGGACGCCAACTCTGGCATATCACAGCAATAACATAAAAAGCATGGTATGTTAACAGACTACCTTCTTCATTTTAGTTCTTATTTCCACTTAGTAGAATGAGAAGATTAGATCTTCCAGATTTTGCCTAAGCTTTCTCTGTATCTGTAGTGAAGTAACATCTGAAAACAGTTTCAGAAAATAACATCAGTCATCAATCATTCTCTGTAGTTGTAAGTGTCACCAGCTGTTATCACAATCCTAGTAAGTTAGGTGAGTTAAACAGACTTCATACAAAATATGAGCAATTAAGTAATCTTTATGCATTAGCAACTAACAATGGAAGCTATTATTCAAAGAATGATCAACATCAGAGGATTAGAGCAGAAAGAGAGACATGTGAACCAAAATGTTTTCCAGATGACTGATTGTTAATTTAGGAGCTGGAGCAAGCTGTGTTTGTGTAAGGAAAGAAAGTAATGCAACAAACAGCAGGAAAGAGGGATGTTAAGCAAAGACCCAGGTCCCTTCCCAAGAAAGGAAGATAAGTACCGTTCTTCCCTCTTCCAGGAAATGCTGGAGCAAAACTGTCACAGATGTGGGGTCACTAGGAACCGATAGGTCAGGAGAGAGATTATGCTCAAGGTGGGGAGGGGATGAGGAGAAAAAGGGATTGCTCTGCTGGGGGCTGTGATGGTTTTGTCTGGGATAGAGTTAATTTTCTTCATAGTAGCTAGTATGGGGCTATGTTTTGGATTTGTGCTGAAAACAGTGTTGATAATACAGGGATGTTTTTTGTTATTGCTGAGCAGTGCTTACACAGAGTCAAGGCCTTTTCTGCTTCTCACACCACCCCACCAGCGAGGAGGCTGGGGGTGCACAAGAAGTTGGGAGGGGACACAGCCGGGACAGCTGACCCCAACTGACCAAAGGGATATCCCATACCATATGACATCATGCTCAGCATATAACGCTGGGGGAAGAAGAAGGAGGAAGGGGGGCACGTTCAGAGCGATGGCATTTGTCTTCCCAAGTAACTGTTATGTGTGATGGAGCCCTGCTTTCCTGGAGATGGCTGAACACCTGCCTGCTGATGGGAAGCAGTGAATTAATTCCTTGCTTTGCTTTGCTTGCAAGCATGGCTTTTGCTTTACTTATTAAACTGTCTTTATCTCAACCCATGAGTTTTCTCACTTTTACCCTTCCAATTCTCTCCCCCATCCCACCATGGGGGGAGTGAGCAAGCAAGCAGCTGTGTGGTGCTTAGTTGCTGGCTGGGGTTAAACCACGACAGTCCTTTTTGGTGCCCAATGTGGGGCTCGAAGGGTTCAAGGTAACGATAGGTTTGATTGGAATGTGCTAGATCAAATTTATAGCTGTTATTGCTGTTTAGCTATTAATCGGCAGGCTTCTGTGCTTGCTTGCCTTACTGTATATTAGAGTCTGGTGCTCGTTAGTGGCTGCTTTTTGCTTTTGCTGCTTGCTGTGCTGCTTATCATCTCACTCTGCTGTGCCTGGGAACATTTTGATAACAGCAATGGCCATGCGCCTGGGCTGGCAGATGGCCAGGGCATCGCTGCTGTTTCTGTGCTGCTGTACTGGACAGGCTGGAACTCCAGTGTGAACTCGAGTCGAAGGGACTGCGACCTGTGGATGAGTCCACACAGGAACAGGACACTCTGAAGCATCTGTGGCCGTGGATAAGCGCATTCCAGAGCAGGTACATCTCAAAGCGTCTGTGGCCATGATTATGTCTGTGCCGCAGCAGGTATACCTCTGAAGGGATTGTGGCCCAAGGATAAGTTGTGGCGGTGTGCTCCCCCTGTACCCTCCTGCCCCCCCCCCCCCCATCTGACCTTTTCCCATGGCCCTGCTCAAGTGATAATCACCAGTGGCAGTTGTGATGGATGCATCCAGCTCGGAGTGGATTCGGGGGAGACAGATAACAGCACAACAGCCAGGGGCTAATTTATGGCAATGTGTCTACCAAACCACAGTGCTGGTCAGTGTCCAACTCATGCTAGATTTGGAAGAAACTAACATACGGAGTTGGTATGTAAATATGACTATAAGTCAATCATCTTACCCCCATAAATAGTGAGCAGCCCAAGAGCCCTTTGAGCTCTCCTGCGTGGTAGCAGGCTGCATGCCAGGATCTCCCCTTGAGTAGGGACGCCTCTCAAGGTTACTCCTCGAGGTTGAGATTCCTTGGCACAACAGATCCTCGGTAAGTGACTAATAGCATGCTAAACTTTGAAATCTTAGCTAAGTGATATAAAGGATTGATTGAGCATATATAATCCTTTAGACATAAACCGTTGACCAAGTCTGGGACTAGGATTGGATCCAGCTGCACTCTCTGAGACTCCTCTTTGAGAAGGAGTTTAGAAAGCAAGGGGGTCCTCTCTGAATCTCATGACTCAACAGGAGGGTCTCCCTGACAGTGTTGTCTGACCCTGTCCCCTATGCAGTAAATAATCAAGTGTACCTTGCCATCGAATCTTGTTAAACCACTGTTGCATTTACTGTCAAACTTTGTTATCAATAAACATATTGCTCTTACAAGTGCACTCTCACTCCATCCGCGACATAAGTCCACGCTGGAGAAGGTACACCTTGAAGCATCTGTGGCTGTGCATGAGGTCGTGCTGGAGCACCTCAAAGCATGTGGCCATGGATAAGCCCACGACAGAGCAGGTATGCCCCTGGAGGGACTGCAGCCATGGGTAAGGCCATGTTGGAGCAGGTTCACTCCTGAAGGGACTGTGGCTGTGGGTAAGGCCACACTGGAGCAGGTATATCTCTGAAGGCATTGTGGCCCATGGATAATGCCACACTGGAACAGGTGCACCTCAAAGCAACTCAAATGCAAAGGTCAAGTTCTCATTGTATGCGACAATAAAACAAAACTAGTCATTATTCTGTCTCTCAAATGTGATGAACAGATTTCAGTTCCAACAATGATGTAAGTAAATCTCAGAGAATATAACACTTTTCCAGGAGTTTATAACACTGGATCCAGGTACTTAATAACCTTTGATGAATTTAATTACCTTTAAAAACAAAGCTGTTCATGTGAATGGTTGAAAAATGGATAGCACAAGGAAGACAGCTATTAAGCCTGCCGCCTTGCCTGCCAAAGCAACTTATGCTAACAGGAAAAAAAAATAAAAATACTGAAAATTAATAACTACTAAAAGATCAGATTCAGCAACAATATTAACAACATGATGTAGCTTTTAAATGACTTAAATGCAAGCTTAAAAAAAGGAAATAAATGGAATTACTGAAAGTGACCTTCAGATGAAATGAAAAGTCCTTGTGTCCATGATTCATATTTCTGGTCTTCTGGTATACATTGCGAATTCTCAGGCATACAGTGCACTAAGAGGCTTTCCCATTATTTCATTCCTATAGGAGAAGTTTGAAGCTGTCCCCCTCTGAGATGAGGGGGAAGAGAAGGAGAACAGACAATGCTAGGAACCTCTTCCAGTTCTGCACAGTGAGCCCAAGTATGAGAGGTGACAGTTTGACAGGTAGGACACTCTCTGTCAGTATAGGATATACAGCAATTTACTATCAAAAGAACATTGTTATGCCAATGTAGAAGTTGGTGGTGTAGCCGTATACAGAATATTGGAAGGGCTTCCACATGAGAAATGAATAAATAGACCAGGAGTCTTCAGCCTGGAGAAAAGATGATAGAGGGGTAAAATTGATGTCTATGATATAATGAGAGATAGAAGAATTATTTGGTGCATTTTCAAATATAAAAACTTGGAATCATCAAATTAACCTTGGGGAAGGTATCAGGTTTGGAACTAAAGGATGAGGTTTTTATAGGCTGTGTAGTTAAGCTGTGGACTTCTTTCTAGCAGGTTCCTGTGAATGCTGAAGGTTTATATGGGTTCAGAAAGTGGCTGGAGAAATTAATGGAAGAAAAGAATTAGTTGGGAGTTGTTATAAACCAAGATGCCATCTTTGGCTCAGTGCATTGCTGATCCACAGCTTGCTGAAGCTTGCAAGTGCATTCTGGAGAGGCATTTTTTTACATGTTCACTCTTTCATTGGCACCCTCTGCTTGCCAATGTGAGAGAGGATCCCAGACTCTATGAACGTAATTTGACATGTGTGGCCACTCTTACCATATGGTTGTCCATTGCTAGTGATGTTTCAGTGCAGCACAATTATATTTATGAATTTATTAGAACTTATTTATGAAGACAGAAAGATATGGCCTCTCTTTGGAATAGAGTTAAGAGGATACAGGATGTTCAAGTGTCCACTTCAAACTTTTCATATTTCATACAGAGTGGAAAACCTCTGACCAGAAAAGGCTGTGGATGATCTGGGTCTAGACAGTGCATAGACTGTGACTTTAGAGAAGGGTGAATTGAGTAGAAATGTGACTTAAACCATGACTCGGCTTCCAGGCTATTGCTTGCTATGAGCAGAGCAACAGAGAAGAGAGGGTGAAAGGAAGAGCCAGCATGGTTTTCCCTGTCACAGGATTATACAATTTGATTGTGGTCTAGAGATGACACTGATAGTTCTTAAAAGACTATTTCATGTTCTTAAGACTATTTCAGTTGGCATTTTTGCAACCAAAAATGTGACCAGCTCTGCTTATAACTTGGTTGCTTAATATTTCCTACCAGAAAGAAAATTCTTCCTCTTAAATCTCTTGTGCCTTTGTTCACAACAGTTGTTTGAGAAAAAAAAAAAAAAAACAGGACTGAAAGAACTCTTTTGTTTAGGGCTTTTATTTCTCTACCCAGTGAAATCCTATCCAGGTCTAGCTGAACTATCCAAAGTATTAAATTGCCAGAATTTTTTCTGAGAAGAAAGAAAAAGGCAATGTGCTAAAATAACTACATGTATGAACTCACCTGGGCTCACACTGCTGCTGCCAGAGTGACAGCTGCTGCTTCAATAAGAACAACTGAGAATGCCAGGGGGGGGGCGAGAGAGAAGATCGGGGCAGGAGTCCAGACCCACACAGATCCATTGCTACCATTGAACTTGCAGGGCTCCCAAAAAAAGGTAAAGTGTAGGCTCTGTTTTTTTTTTCTCTTCCCCTTTGATGTTGTAACTTTAATTTCTTCCTAACAGCCTTGTTCTTTTCCCTTCCCTCTCTTAGTGACTCGGTGGGGCTCTCACAAAGTGCTTTGGGTTTTTCTGCTGTTAATGTCACTCTGCATGGATCTCTTGACTCACAGCACCTCTGAGAATTGCACTAGGCAGGAAATGTGCTGATTTAATCTTCCCCACTCTGTTTTGTACCTGGTTCTATTTATAAGAGACCAAGATCCTACAAATAGTTTGAATATTTCTACTTTTCCCAACTGGGAGCAATGAAAGAAAAGCCTGAGATTCCCAAGCTAGGATGGGGAGAGAGATAATAGGAGGGTTCATTCTTCAATATTCATTCTCATTCCTTGAGAGCCAGTGCTTGGCCCCAGTGATCCATCCATGCCAGCAGGCTACCAAGTTCCTGGGCTTGTCAGTAATGTCTTTAAATGATAACTGTATGCTTCAGCGCTTAGTCTGCTGCGTGGGCTGACAACTATCAGCTCCTCCCAACCATCACTGAAGGTTCAGAGTGACAGATATAATGCATACTGTTTTTCTCAATATAAACCTACGAAGCTACATACATATCACCTTTTCCCCCCTCCAGAAAAGCCTCCCCTGCAAATTCTGTGCAAAATATTACACTGTTTCTGAAATCTAGTATTCAGAAGTTGGAAATGCCAGGTTTTATAGGTTTTATAGCTAGTTTCTAACACAGTTACTATCTATTCTCAAAGGACTTGAAGCTTTCTTACTGCTGGGACCGAATGCATCGATTTTGTGTGCAACTGTAGAGCTGGCATTTTTAAACTTTCTAGTGCTTAGGTTCTCAATGCAAACAAGTTCTTCTAATACAATCAGATTTTTCTGGAAACAAGAAAGTGGAAGCTTTGTAGGGCTTCCCCAGCTGGATACTTAACAGGTTTATTGATGGGGTTGCAAACACATTGGGTCTACTAGCTGAACTTCAGTTGGCTCCTTTCTTAGCTTATCATCTGGCATGTACCTGAGCATAAGGTTTATCATTCTTTTAAAGACATGCTGTCTTAGGCTCTCGGAGACAGTTTCATCCTTCCTGACCAGATATCAGTAGTTACTATGGAGAAAAGGAGCCCCTTCTTATGAAAATTGTTTCTCTAAATCATGGAGTTTATCTTCCATCTCTTCATCTGAATTTCTTACCTCTGTGGGAGAGAAAATATGTGCAAGTGAAAGCATTTTTTTTTAATATGTTTGTCTCTTGTGATCCTCTCCCTTGGATCAAGCTTCCTGTCTATCTGTGACAGTCTGTAAATTCTTCTATATCTCTCTAGTTACTGAGACTCCTAATGTCCCAGCATCTTGTGCTGTTTCTGCAATAATTCTATTACTCTTCTCCCTTCACGGACCAGCCAGTGTGGGTGGACTGATTTCCCTTGGTTTCAGCCTCTCCTTAGTCTAAATGCAACTCTGCTTTCCAGAGGACCAGTGAGATTTAACAATCATCTTCCATCGTTGCTGGTCTGGGATATAGGTAATACAACTTCGATAGCGTAAAGTTGATTCTACATATGCAGGATGCTCAGTCATACAGTAGCAGGTTAAATAACCTCACTGTCTCATAGGTAGTTTATAAGCTGTAACTCGCTGCAGTAAATAGTGATGGAGATGGCTATCTTGTGGCTTAAATCCTGGAGTGAGACTTGAAAGACTGGATTCCACTCCGGAATCAGTGATCATGGGGAAAGTTGCTTAATATTGTGTCTCCCTGGGCATGTGTTAAACTGA
This sequence comes from Nipponia nippon, assembly GCF_047370975.1. Taxonomy (NCBI): domain Eukaryota; kingdom Metazoa; phylum Chordata; class Aves; order Pelecaniformes; family Threskiornithidae; genus Nipponia; species Nipponia nippon. The sequence continues at coordinate 5,635,968 of NW_028262343.1, forward strand.
GAGAAATTCTACACTCCCATATTTTTTTAATAAGTGCTGTATAGAGTATGGGTTTTTATTTTCTTTGTATGTGAAATGAGTTCTAGATCTTAGTAAAACCTTCTAGGCTTTATTAAAAGGCAAAGGATGCTAATAATAAAGCCTTTAATTTTTTTTTCTCTCTTTTTTTTTCTTTTTTTCCTTTCTTTTTTTTTGTTTTGGTGATGGTGGGCATGTCTTCCACTAAGCATCCCCTATAGCTCACTTTCAAATTTGGGATACTGGGCTGAATTAACTTTCAGTGTGACTTAGTGCAACTGTTCTATTAACAAAATCAATAATAGGTAGTTTAGAATAACTACTGAAATAAGAATATTTACTAAATATCAAGTTGGCTTAGAAGTTCTTTGGTGTCTTGAAGCATCTCTATCCTGAGCGCAATACAAGCACATCCATATAATACAGCATAATGTTGTGCAGGCTTACATACTAAGGTGTGCAAGCAATATAGGCAGACTGTACATCACTGTTCTCCCTCCATGCAGAGCTGATTAGCTATCAAAATTACTTATATTGCTGTCGTGGTGTAACCCTAGCCAGCAACTAAGCACCACACATAATAAAAAGAATATACAAAGCAAGTGATGCACAATGCAATTGCTCACGACCTGCTGACCGATGCCCAGCCAGTCCCCGAGCAGCGGTCACTGGCCTCTGGCCAATTCCCCCCAGTTTATATACTGAGCATGACATCATACGGTATGGAATAGCCCTTTGGCCAGTCTGGGTCAGCTGTCCTGACTGTGCCCCCTCCCAGCTTCTTGTGCACCTGGCAGAGCATGGGAAGCTGAAAAGTCCTTGACTAGTGTAAGCACTACTTAGGAACAACTAAACCATCAGTGTGTTATCAACATTATTCTCATCCTAAATCCAAAACACAGCACTATACCAGCTACTAGGAAGAAATTTTACTCCATCCCAGCCAAAACCAGGACAATTGCTTTTGTATTAAAGTTGTCAGTTAACTGTGCATCTAGTAGTGAGTTTAGCACCGGCTGAGCTTGTTCATGTGCATCTGAACCAGTAGTACAGATGATTCCTTGGGTTCCTAAATGAATATATGTATATAGGATTTTATTTTCCCCCAAAAATCTGCTATGCATATACTCTGTTTCTTCAGCTTGGTTTTGTACCAACATAACGTAACCTTAACCAGATGTTGTTCTTGTTTACTGTAAGCAGGAGTCTCACATTCTTTTACATATTGTTTTGCTAAATCATTATATGGTTACATGTTGGATGACGTCCTTCTGCTTCTGACACAGGAAGTGTATTCATGGATCATATGTTCCATATTTCTTTGTGCACCTTTTGTTCAAAAGATTTCCTTCATAAAAGTATTGTACAGAGTACAATTATCTTTTACGATCTGGTATTTGTTGGCATTGCTGCTGTATAAAATAAAATCAGCATCTGGAGACATGAACAACTTGTTTATTAAACTATTGAATGTTTGTTCATACCTCAAGTCGTTCAACACACAATGCTTGTTTCCTAATATTATCAGAGAAACCTTATTCTTCATGTGGCATTCACTAGTGGATTATACCTGCTGATTAATCAGATGAGTAAACATTCAGAATTTCTCTTGTAACCTGCCTGCAGATCTCTACTTCCATTGTTCATACTTGCTATTTTCAATGCTGTCCTAAGTATGTAGAATTTCCCTGCTGTTTTTAGAGCTGGGTGTAATAGTAATATGCCCTTCTTTCCATATATTTTGTGTGTGTGCATTGCAAGGGGTGATTTTGTAGTTACTGTTTATATAGCTAGTCCATACAGAGAAATGAATAACAATCACCTGTGTATGAACTTCATGGATTGCAAGTAATCCTAGTAAAGCTAAGCACAGATACTTTCTGCAGGATCAAGTAAATCTGCAGATGTTTCAGCTCATATATATCTGGTCATCTACAAGACACTCTTGGAACTGCAATAATAAAGGAATGCGAAACCTAAGGGATGAGCAGCACAATCCACAATGGGGATGAAAGTGTGTTGAGAAAATTAAAATATATTGGAATGTGACTTAATCTTGCATTCTTCTTTTTGACAACCTAATTGCCACTGACACGAGTAGCCCTTTTTTCACAGGTCCCGACTTAGCTAAGGAGAGATGAGGAAGGAAGTGGCCCCTATTTAAAAGGATGCAATGCTGAAATAGCTCATGATTACTACATGTAGTGATAGACTGGAGACCTGGGGAGGAGACTCCTTAGGTAAGCAGAAAGACTTGATTCATGAGATTAAAGGCTTCCATTTCTCTAATTCAAGTAATGATGCCCAGCAGGACAAGGTGGTCCAGATGGTCATCTGCAGCTACTGTCTTCTGGGAAGATATCTAAAGCTGCAAAATATCTGTAGAAGCTGTTGAATATGGGTGTCGTGACTGCAGACACTGGAGCCAGTTTTATAAAATACATTTTGCCAAGGAGATTTCGGAAATGATTAAGGCATGGATTACAAGAGAAAGAAGAAAATGAAGAAATGTAAAGAATAACCATATATAAAAAAGATTTATGTGATGGGTTGACCTTGGCTGGACACAAGGTGCCCAACAAGCTGCTCTATCACTCCCCCTCATTAACTGGACAGGGGGAGAAAAATACGATGAAAGGCTCGTGGGTTGAGATAAGGACAGGGAGAGATCACTCACCAATTACCATCATGGGCAAAACAGACTTGACTCAGGGAAATTAGTTTAATTTATTGCCAATCAAAAGTTAGAGTAGGGTAATGAGAAATAAAACCAAATCTTAAAACACTTTCCCCCCACCCCTCCCTTCTTCCTGGGCTCAACTTCACTCCCGATTTTCTCTACCTCCTCCCCCTGAGCAGTGCAGGGGGACAGGGAATGGGGGTTGCAGTCAGTTCATCGCACACTGTCTCTGCTGCTCCTTCCTCCTCACGCTCTTCCCCTGCTCCAGCATGGGGTCCCTCCCACAGGAGACAGTCCTCCAGAACTTCTCCAACATGGGTCCTTCCCACGGGCTGCAGTTCTTCACCAAATGCTCCAGCATGGGTCCTTTCCAGGGGTGCAGTCCTTCAGGAGCAGACTGCTCCAGCGTGAGTTCCCCACGGGGTCACAAGCCCTGCCAGAAGACCTGCTCCAGCATGGGCTCTCTCTCTCCACAGGGCCACAGGTCCTGCCAGGAGCCTGCTCCAGTGCAGGCTCTCCACGGGGTCACAGCCTCCTTCAAGCGCATCCACCTGCTCTGGCGTGGGGTCCTCCACGGGCTGCAGGTGGATATCTGCTCCACTGTGGACCTCCATGGGCTGCAGGGGGACAGCCTGCCTCACCATGGTCTTCACCAGGGGCTGCAGGGGAATCTCTGCTCTGGTGCCTAGAGCACCTCCTCCCCCTCCTTCTTCACTGACCTTGGTGTCTGCAGAGTTGTTTCTCTCACATATTCTCACTCCTCTCTCCCGGCTGCTGTTGTGCAGCAGTTTTTTCCCCTTCTTAAATATGTTATCACAGAGGCGCTACCACCATTGCTGCTTGGCTCAGCCTTGGCCAGTGGCAGGTCCATCTTGGAGCCAGCTGGCATTGGCTCTATCGGACATAGGGGAAGCTTCTAGCAGCTTCTCACAGAAGCCACCCCTGCAGCCCCCCCACTACCAAAACCTTGCCACACAAACCCAATGCAATTTAAAGATAAAGCAACCAAACCTACATGATTTCCATCCTTGTAAAATTCATGCTAACTCACCCCAAAGCATCTATGTTTTCATTCAATAATACTAGGATTTCTATATAAAAAGGCTGACAGCTCTTTTCAAAAACTGTAACTTTTTCTTATATTAAAGTATGTCTCTTCTTTTGTGAGTAAATAGAAATTTATCAACATGGAGAATTCAGTGGGCACGTGTACAGGAAGATAGTTATGTAAGGTCGAAATTTCTGATCTTGTCAGATTCCTATGTATTTTTCACTACATGAAACTATACATTTTATTTTATAATTTTTTATAAAATAAACCAGAATTGAGAATAAAATGTTTTCTGTTAGTCTGAAGCACTTCAGAAAAGTTATTTAGCAGAAGACATATGGATGATGATAACAGTATCCCTGCAGGCAGGGATGTGCTGTATAATTTTTTTGAAAAACATAATGCATGCCCTTTAGTACCAGGTATCGATTGGGCACGAGATAATTGGCATAATCTGCAGAGTGTTACCGACTGAATCAGCGCCCTGCAAAAGGACGCTAGACTTCAGGCCGGGAAAGGAAAATCAATCGTATGCGCCAATTTAGGTGACAGTTTAGTTGCAGCTATGGAAGCAAGAGACCGGCAGCGTAGTGCCAAGTCTCAAACCATACAGTCATTACAAGCCCTTGTCCAATCCTTGCAAGGACAAGTAGAGAACTTAAAGGGACTATTAAAGCAGGGTAGAGCCCCGGCAGACTATCTGCAATCTGCTCTTAAAGAGCAACTCCTCACGGGAGAGAGTCATGATAGCCATTCACCCCCCAAGAGGGAAATTATATACCCCTGCGAGGAGCTGGGAGAGGCAAAATTGAGATTAGACAAATTAGAAATGCCGCCTCACTCACTCCGACCTTTGGTCAAAACCGAATTCACGTATGACGATGACCAAGATGACTCCCCTCAAATTACTACCAAAGAAGTGCCATATACCGCTGTGGAACTGGCTAAATTAAAAAAGGAGTTTGGCCACACATCTAAAGGATCGGAGACAGAATATGTGTGGAGGGTGTCGTTGTTGGGTGGGGACCTGATACTACTAAGTGAAAAGGAGACTGAAGGATATTGGGGGCCCGGAGTATTTTTAACTACCGGTGATCACTGTGCTCCCTGGTCCCTAACCCAAAGGGCAGCCTACTGGGCTGGAGGTCTCAATCCCTTGGAACGGGGAGACCCTCTCACTATTACGGGATCAGTTGATCAACTGGTAGAGAATTTACAAGAAGCGGCATGCCTACAAATGATGTATGATCGCGAGCTCAAACCCAGACAGGAGTCCCCGATGATGATACCAGTTGACCCTGAACGAATGACTACCCTGATAAGGAGCCTCCCTGAATCTTTAAAACCTATTGGCATTCAATTACAGGGTACAATCAATGCAGTGCTCCAAGGCGAAAGGGCCATGGCCGCACTAGCAGGGCTGGTAACACCTGATCGCAAGACCCAAAATTTAAAAGTGTGGACTTGGGGAGAGGTCGCTCAGGAATTAATCAATTACAGGTGAAAATATGGCCTGGTTAGCACTCTGTCCACAGAATCAGACCCGAAGGGTTTAAGACGTACCGAAATGAAACCTCTCCCGAAACCTCCTCTGCGCCTTGGTAGCGATAAGAGAGTGTCTCTCATTAAACCTCCTGGCGGAAGGGACATACTGAACAGGCATAATAGCTTGTGGACCATTGGATGGCGGAAGGGTGTCCCTCGAGGTCTTATGGATGGGCTACCGACTGATAAGCTCGAGAAATTGATTTTAGGACGGCCCGAAAAGCCGGCAGCCAAAGTGGAAATATCCGAGATTCTGGCTCCTAGCACACCCCCACCCCTAATTGATTTGACCAACTCGACCGCCTCCCAGAGGCTGACAGGAAACTAGCCCCTTCACCCCTTTGTAGTGAGCAGGGGAGAGAAGGATGGGTGCATGTTAGGCAGCTCACTATAGGCCATCAAGGCGATTTATTAATCACCTGTTTCATAGGATCTAGACAAGTACCCATAACGGTTTTAGTAGATACCGGTGCCCAAATTATGCTCATGGAAAGGAACACGAAATTAACACATGATGGATCATCCCATCCTTTTAATAATAACCTTTTACCTCCGGTTCCCAGAACGAACCGAGGATGTTTTCTTTTTTCTTTTGCAGGTGAACTTCGTGAAAAACAGTATCCTGAACCACGACAAAAGACCCTCATGGATTCTAATTCTTTGTATAATATTGATATTCATTAGTTTGTTAATCTTTCTAGGATGTATAGCATATCATCACAAAAATTGCTTTGGGCAACCATTTTCTTTGCCCTTTATCCCTGGAGAAGCTTCGGCTCTCTAAGTGTTAACTGAGAATGGGAAAACGAGTTTGTGACTTTAGGTTATTCCGTGGCCCATGTGTTTAATCTTACCAATTGTTGGGTGTGTGGAGGACCATTTGGTCTAGAAAGCTGGCCATGGACCTCCGTTCCCCTTTTTCCTGAAGAGCTAGTGAGCAATTACAGTGAAGTAAAAAATAATACTTATTGGGAAGAAAATGCACCACCACCCTGGCCAATACGATATCCAGCTCAAGTCCAGTATTGCCTAAATCGAACTCAAAAAGATGGTATCTCTGTGGGAATCAATAAATGTAATTGGACCTATACATATGGAAATTATTGTATGTCCAATAACAGTAATTGCTCACAAAAATGGGCCTGGATAAATGTAACAGGACACCAAAACCCCTTTTCTGAATTTTGGTCCCATACCAATATGATGGGAACCCTTTTTTATAGCAGCACCACACCTCATGAGCTAACCCTCTTGTGGAGCATGAACACAGGAGGGTGCAGCAGTCAACGATTAATCCTGCCAAATGGTGAACCATTATGTTGGAATATAGTTGATGACAAAGACAATCAAGGCACCCTAAATCTTGTTACTAACAGTACTGTTGGGTACAAATGGGATAACTCATCTGGTGCCTGGCTTTGTAATATGACAGGCGGAATGCCATATCATCCTCTAGGAGTAGGTAACACAACTTATTTCCAATCCCCATGGACATCTACTGGTTTATTTGAAAGTGGTACCCGAGCCTTAAAGGGCCACTACTGGATGTGTGGCCAACATGCATACAAACTGTTGCCAGCAAATTGGACTGGAGTATGCTATGTCGGGGTGATTCATCCCTTGTTTTTTCTGCTCCCTGAGGATGAGGACAAAAATCTGGGTGTCAAATTATATGATGACCTTACACGAAATAAGCGATCCATTAATACCGCTATAGCGGGTGGAAGTGGCCAAACATGGGGGAAAGACGATTGGCCCCCTCAACGAATCATCCAACACTATGGGCCTGCCACCTGGAACCCCAATGAAGTGATTAGTGGCGCTTGAGAACCTGTTTATAATTTGAATTGCATTATTCGATTACAAGCTGTTTTAGAAATTATTACCAATGAGACCGCTCGTGCCCTGGATCTATTAGCAGACCAGGCCATGCAAATGCAACAGTGCGTGGTTCTTGACTACCTGCTAGCTGAAGAAGGAGGTGTTTGTGGTAAATTAAATGATTTGAGCTGTTGTTTAAAAATTGATGACAATGGTCAGGTGGTTAACCAAATAACTTCCGGAATAAGAAAATTAGCCCATGTCCCCATTCAGACCTGGAAAGGTTGGGAATTTGATCCCTTCTCATGGCTTTCGGGTGCTCCATGGGTTAAGCATATCTTGTTTTATATGTTGTGTGGCGCGGCAATGTTGCTATTTTTACCATGTATCATTCCATGTTTAAATACAATTAATTCAGCATGTTGTAACCAATACACAATTTATAGCCGCCCCATCACTAGATGGTGTTAAATATATCCGTGCAGTGTACCAGCCAAAACCTTCAATTGTAAAAATTGTATGAACAAATGCTCTTTTCCTATTTTACTATCCCCTCCCTCTATCACCACCCTGGACCATGAAGACAGCGATATGAGCCAAGACAGCAACCTTTGAGCCACGGGGTGGTGTAAGAGACTGGAATGTCAAACCATTGTCTCAAAGCTTGCTCGTGTATTCTTGCCTGATAAGACACGGCGGAATTGCGAAACCCGGAGACACTGCAGCCTGCAGAGAAACTTATGCAAACTTGCTGAAGCAGCAGACCATTCTTTTGCTTATCAGGCACCCTCAAAGCAAGATACCAACCATCATCTGGGCTGAGCCAGCTGCCCGCCAAGAATATACATTGTTACCTGCTGATGGTCATGTATAGGCGAGACCTAGAGCGCGTGAACAACGCGTGAGGCATATACGCACGTACCGGACTGTGGACATGTGCCGTATATAAAAGACCATGGAAACAAACCGCGGTGTGCGCCTACCACTGAAGAACTGAAGACTGAGGACCAACGGGATGCCACTGGATCCATGGTGGTGACTCTCTCTTGCTTATCCTTCCGAATGCTTGCTTAGTTTCCTCCTAATATTTCCTGCTTTTCCTATCGCTCTATTCTTCTGCTTTTATCCAATAAAAATGGCCTGATAGACGGCATTTGACCTCGCTTGTGTCTTAATCTTACTCTTGGGATCATTACAAACCTTTCCCGAGCCCAAAATCGACAGGGACTTTACAACATCGAAGTCATGTTAATTTCAAATTGGTCAAACCCACATTTCGAAACCATGGAATTTCCCAGAAAGGACAACTTTGGCTCCATATTCTCTAGTGTGTAAATTCTGGTCTGTTCCAGATTGTTTAAAGTGTTTCTTTTTTGATTATTGATTGAAGACCCGCTTTCTTTTTTCTCTCCTTATCTCTCTGGTAAATTATGGTCTTTTAAATGTTACCCTACATTGTGGCGGTGTGCTCCCCCTGCCCCCTCCCCCCTTTTCCCGTAACTCTGATCAAGTGATAACCACCAATGGTGCCCATGATGGGTGCATCTGGTCTTGATGGCTGCATCCCGCTCAAGGTGGATTCAGGGGAGACAGATAACAGCACAATAGCCAAGGGCTAATTTATGATAATGCACCCACCTGACCACAGTGCTGGTCCGTGCCAATTCAAGCCAGATTTGGAAGAAACTGGCATCTGCGGTCAGTATGCAAATATGACTATGAGTCAATCATCTTACCCCCATAAATAGTGAGCAGCCCAAGAGCCCTTTGAGCTCTCCTGCGCGGTAGCAGGCTGCATGCCAGGATCTCCCCTTGAGTAGGGACGCCTCTCAAGGTTACTCCTCGAGGTTGAGAGAATCCTTATCGCATCAGACCCTCGGTAAGTGAATTGGGAACAAGTGCACTGAAACTTTGTAATCTTAGCTAAGCAATATAAAGGATTGATTGAGCATATATAATCCTTTAGACATAAACCGTTGACCAAGTCTGGGACTAGGATTGGATCCAGCCGCACCTAGACTCCTCTCTGAGAAGGAGTTTGGAAAGCAAGGGGGTCCTTTCTGAACCTCATGACTCAATGGGAGGGTCTCCCTGACAGTCTTGTCTGACCCTGTCCCCTATGCAGTAAATAATCAAGTGCACCTTGCCATCAAATCTTGTTAAACCACTGTCGCGTTTACTATCAAACTTTGTTACCAATAAATATATTGCTGCTTCTCTCTTACGAGTGCACTCTCACTCCCTTTGTGACATACACGCAGATAGCTTTCCAGGAAGGGCTGCTCATTAATGCACTGAACAGCCACCTGTGGTCTGAAAAAATAAATATCTTACTTTAATCAGATTTTATGGAAGGATGTTTCACATTAAGCAGTAACATTAAATTTAGAGCAGGAGAGCACCGAAACAATTGCATAGGTAATATAAATCCAGTTTGCAAAGCTTTCTGTCAATAATATGAAAAAAATCACTACTAATGAGGATGGCTCTCTTCTGAAATGTTTTAGCTGATGTTACAAATGTTTGACTATAGTAGTAGCCATCTGACTACAACGGAAGATTTGCCTGTTGATTGAAACTTATTCTGTTGTTTCAACAACAAAACTGATTTTTCTTTCTTTTTTTTTTTTTTCTCGTTTCATGCTTCCCTATATCTACACAGAAAGCAATCCTAGATAAGCAGATTAATATGTGGGATAGCTCCTCTTCATTGTTCTGTGCAGCACTTCCAGCTTTTCATAGTCAGTTGGACTTGTTAGGAAGAGCTAAGCGATTGGTTGTTTCCTGGGCTCTGTTTCAGAAATTATAGCCCAGCATGCACGAGCATGATTCCTACAGTTGCAGTAACCCAGAGGCCTGTCATTTCCTGACTTTATGCATGTTTATTCCTACTTGTTTTATAATATTGCACTGGAATTTCTTGTCTTAAATAATTTGCTATTGCATCTTCAGGACTCTGTGAGTAATTTTGACTTTTTCAACTCTTTTAATTACATACCATAAACAAGAATGCTTGTGTTTAGGAAGTAGTTCACTAGCAGCTAACAGTTGAGATTCTGTGCTGTGTGAGATCAGGTTCAGTTAACTTTGTAGCTCTTCTCTTGCTAGGGTTAAAATAGCTTCATGATGTTGCATGTGGTCAGTGCATTTGGGGTTCATCCATTTCTGAAATAGGCTGAGTTTGATCCCCATATTTTTTGTGCTTCTATAATAAAATATAGTGATGCTGCATTACACCTCGTCTTTTTCTAATCAAGGCACCGTGGTGTGTCTTACATTTTCATACAATTTGTATATTGTATACTAGCAATCATGGTTGAACTATTGAAGGAATGCACACAATTCTCAGCTTGCAGTATAATAAAGAACCGCCCACTCCTTTCACACTCTCTCTCCGCATCTTCTCTCCGGTAAAAAGCAGAACAGTGTTAACATCTAGTATTTTAAACAACTGTAAAGTTTAACTAACACCCCCCTCCCCCTCTTTTTTTTTTATAGTGCTATGATGCTTCCCTTAATCTGTAGGGGTTGTTTTTGTAGCAAGCGAAATGCCAGCACGTTACGAGTTCACACATTTAAAAACAAAATCTACTCACCGTGAATTAGAAACCAGTGGGAAATGCTGTTCAGGATCTGCAGTTTAATCAGATGGAGTTATCACAGTGACTCCCTTGTTGGTTTCCTGAGGTTGTCGGGCGTTACTTCTGTGCAACTGAGGTTTAAAACAATAAAGCAGCAGACTGAAATCAGAAATTAGAAAGCTACTAAGCTAGTGCTCTACATCTCTCTAGTAAATGCTACAAGGTCATATTCATTGGTAGAAATGCATTAGTTCATGCAAAGAACTTTCCACGTTGCCCTTTTTTCCACTGGAAACATCATTTCATTGTGTGGTGTAATAAAGCTAGAGTTTGTGGGTAAATAGCTTGGGTTATACCAAGAAGTACATACTTTTTGCTAGCAGGATATAAGCCTATACTGTTTCTTATTAGCTTTCCTTCTTGAAGCAATAGCTTTCAGATGGATTTGTGTGAGTAAATAATTTCAAAATAGTAAATGTTCTTCAGACAGCTGACTTGCTCTTTCTAATTAATATTATAGCCTCTGGGCCTTTGTAAAACTCCTGTAAAAATCTTTTTTTTGCTAGCAAAGAAATTATTTTTTGAACCTGTAATAGAAAAACAGGAATGTAATTTTAGCAATATATTTATCCTTTATTGTCAAATTCTTATTTTACAAAGTGTTTGACTACATTTTTCAACTTCTAAAATAAAAAAAAAGCTATTGAATTTAGGGTTAACATTGAAGTAAAACAGTTTCTTTTGTATTAGTGGCCTTATGCATATTGAATTTCTTTTTGTAAGGAGTGTGTGTGTGTATTACTTCAAATGGTGAGCTACACATACTGTGTCCTGTGGTGAACACAGTATTGCTGTTTGCAAGTCTTACATTGTAATGCATAGAATTAAGCAAGATTAAAGTGACCATCACAAAGTGAAAGTCAATACTACAGCGACACTGTTGAAAGTATTTTTGTTAGACATGGTTCAGCAAAGTAAACTGTTTAATTTCTTTAAATAACTTTATGAAGTTAAACAAAAAAGTGTTTTGTTCATGCAGGTAATATTTGAGAACTTTTGCCAGCTTTACCTTAGTGGTCAGGTATAATAAATAGGTACGCTATTATATATGTAATATAATCAAGAGCTGCGATGATGCGTATTGCTTCCTGGGCAGCTTTCGAAGATGCAGCAAAATCGCGCCCCCGCATTCGCTGAGCCTGTGCCTGAGGAGTTGCGAACTGCCCTTCACCCATCAGCTGCTCTAAAGTCACTCCTGCCATGGGATGGTTGGCCTGTTGCGCCTCAATAACAACTTGGGTGCACCGATTCCTCCACTCCTCCCTAAACAATACCATCATCGAGGGGGTCAATACGGCCCGCATCAACTGAATGATATCAAAAGGTGCAAGCGGCGTTGCAAAAACACAGTCTAATAGGACTTGGGTCTCTGGGGAATTTAATCCATGACTTTTCACCGTTGTGACCAATTCTTTCACCAACTTTGCATCTAACGGTTGCCACTCATATCCTCCACCTGGGGCTGCTCGGATAGGAAATGCTTGAATCGGAGGGGCCTGGAATCGCACTCCTTCCAAGACACAATTTTTTGCAATCATCTGCCAATCTGTCCCGTTTGCCCTCTCTTTCGGCATTCCCCCTGGCATAAGACTTTCCGCATTTGCCACCACCCCTCTCAATCGGCTGATCAATGCCTCGAGTTCCCTTGAAACCTCGTTAGTCCGTCTCGGAAGCGGGGGCGGATGAGCAACAATCGAGGATCCCTCGTCACCCCCTTCGCCCTCACTGCTATCAGAGCTCATGGGGTAATCGTGTACAGGCTCCCTCCACTGTGAGGGAATACCAGTTTGATTTCCCATTGCCCCAGGGATAGGGGTTCCCTCTGGTGGCTCAGGTATCACTGACAGTGCCGGGGGAGCCCTACCACGGCCCCTCGATGTCCTGCGCTCCGCTCTCTGTGTGTCCAGCACTCGTCGATCACTGGGATACAATGGGGCGTCCTCAGGTGTTTTGCCTTCTTTTTCTCCTTCCCGCCATCTTCCTTCACGTAGTTCACGATACTGCTGGGATCCCACATCAGCCCCCGGGACCCAATCCAGCAACCTATCAGTCAGCTCCCTTTCCACACATTGTTGCAACTCGCCCCAGGGGTATTGAGGAAGTGGCAGATCCGCCGGTGCAGGAGGTGCCGAAGGTTCCGTGGGCGGCCGCTCTAAACTCCCCACTTGTATCGGGAACACCTTTCCCGACTCCTTTGTTCCCGCTGCGCCATAGTCTCCTTGCACCTCCCCTTCCTCCGTTGGCTCAGCCCCCAGTAACAACGGTTCCGTCTGTGTCCCACAGGCCACTCCTTCCCAGCCAGCCTGTGTCCCCTCCGAAACTAAACTTGTTGGCTTTTCGTTCCCAGGAGATTCCTGCCCCATCAGCACACCACGTGCAGCAGGTCGGCGCCGCCTTGCCACAAACCCCCTCTTGAGCACCCTTGTCGTTACCGACTTTAGTACCTTTATGAGTTCCGCGAGCTCCATCGCTGTTGCCTGATCACGTCGGGGTCACCACTGTGTAGCAAACACTACACATCAAAGTTATCCCACTAGATCTCCAGCCGACCCGGGCTTTATACCCCCAGCAGTAGGTGTGTCATGTTATAAGGGGCGGAGACAAGGGAGGGTCGACCCTTAACTCTTTCCGTACAGCACGTGATCTTCCGGTCGCCAGCCCTTATCTTTACTACAATATAAAACCTAAACCACAGTGAAATTCATTTGAATGAGATGGTATGCATTAAGTGAATCAGTGAATTATAGTATAAACTATTAGATTCTGTGGATATTTCTGAAATAAGAAATCCAAAGTAGTTCTCAGATGTGAAAACTGGTTTCAGCATAGTTTCTCTGATGTATGCGAAGCACAAGGAAACAATTTGGCAAGACATTAAACTTGGAGAATGTGGTATTGTGGTCTGAACAGTCATGTGACTTGTCATGTCTCATTTGAATGAACATTATCTCTGCTGTGATAATTTTTTAAATCTATTTTATTTAACAGGATATTTAACTCTGAACGTTGCTTCTTTACTGTTCCTGTGGTGAACAAAAATGAGAGATGCTAATCTGTGGAAAAAAACCTTGTAAGTTTTTAAAGTGAATTTCTTATGGCAACATGTTTGCTGTGATCTCAAGGGGAGTAACGTGGAAAATTGGTCCTGTGCTATAGCTGAGTACATGCACCGTTTCAATACTGTTAATATGCTTCCAGGAACTGAAACTTTATTGATATAGAATTCTATAGGTGATATTTGGAATCTAGCATACTGCAAGCAGTGGAGGTCCACATTAGGACGCCTGTTTGATCTCAGAAACAGTATAGGTACATTGTGCCAAGGATAATTAGGGCTTTTTTCTGGACTGGGTCAGAATTAGCTCGCACTGAACATTTTACTGCTTTTGGTATAGATTCTCCCCTAATTCATAGTTCAGTGCCTCCTTGACTACACTGACTCTACCTGAAGGAAACTTTTTGTCTTTTATTATGTTAAATAACTATTCCAGTATTTTACATGCACTTTAGGAAGTCTAGATGTAGTAAAGACAAGGTGAAGATCACGTGCTGTACGGAAAGAGTTAAGGGTCGACCCTCCCTTGTCTCCGCCCCTTATAACATGACACGCCTACTGCTGGGGGTATAAAGCCCGGGTCGGCTGGAGATCTGGTGGGATAACTTTGATGTGTAGTGTTTGCTACACAGTGGTGACCCCGACGTGATCAGGCAACAGCGATGGAGCTCGTGGAACTCATAAAGGTACTAAAGTCGGTAATGACAAGGGTGCTCAAGAGGGGGTTTGCGGCAAGGCAGCGCAGGCCTGCCGCACGTGGTGCGCTGATGGGGCATGAATCTCCTGGGAATGAAAAGCCAACAAGTTTAGTTTTGGAGGGGACACAGGCTGGCTGGGAAGGAGTGGCCTGTGGGACACAGATGGAACTGTTGTTACTGGGGGCTGAGCCAACGGAGGAAGGGGAGGTGCAGGGAGACTATGGTGCAGTGGGAACAAAGGACTCGGGAAAGGTGTTCCTGATACAAGTGGGGAGTTTAGAGCGGCCACCCACGGAACCTCCGGCACCTCCTGCACCGGCAGATCTGCCACTTCCTCAGTACCCCTGGGGTGAGTTGCAACAATGTGTGGAAAGGGAGCTGACTGATAGGTTGCTGGATTGGGTCCCGGGGGCTGATGTGGGATCCCAGTGGTATCGTGAACTACGTGAAGGAAGATGGCGGGAAGGAGAAAAAGAAGGCAAAACACCTGAGGACGCCCTGTTGTATCCCAGTGATCGACGAGTGCTGGACACACAGAGAGCGGAGCGCAGGACATTGGGGGGGTGGGTGGTAGGGCTCCCCTGGCACTGCCAGTGATACCTGAGCTACCAGAGGGACCCCTTACCCCTTGGGCAGTGGGAAATCAAACTGGTATTCCCTCACAGTGGAGGGAGCCTGTACACAATTACCCCATGAGCTCTGATAGCAGTGAGGGCGAAGGGGGTGATGAGGGATCCTTGATTGTTGCTCATCCGCCCCCGCTTCTGAGACGGACTAACGAGGTTTCAAGGGAACTCGAGGCATTGATCAGCTGATTGAGAGGGGTGGTGGCAAATGCGGAAAGTCTTATGCCAGGGGGAATGCCGAAAGAGAGGGCAAACGGGACGGATTGGCGGATGATTGCAAAAAATTGTGTCTTGGAAGGAGTGCGATTCCAGGCCCCTCCGATTCAAGCATTTCCTATCTGAGCAGCCCCAGGTGGAGGATATGAGTGGCAACCGTTAGATGCAAAGTTGGTGAAAGAATTGGTCACAACAGTGAAAAGTCATGGATTAAATTCCCCAGGAACCCAAGTCCTACTAGACTGTGTTTTTGCAATGCCACTTGCACCTTTTGATATCACTCAGTTGATGCGGGCCGTATTGACCCCCTCGATGATGGTATTGTTTAGGGAGGAGTGGAGGAATCGGTGCACCCAAGTTGTTATCGAGGCGCAACAGGCCAACCATCCCATGGCAGGAGTGACTTTAGAGCAGTTGATGGGTGAAGGGCAGTTCGCAACTCCTCAGGCACAGGCTCAGCGAATGCAGGGGCGCGATTTTGCTGCATCTTCAAAAGCTGCCCAGGAAGCGATACGCATCATCGCGGCTCTTGATAAAAGGGAGCCTCCATGGGTCCAAATACGGCAATCGTTAAGTGAGCCCTTCACAAAGTTTTTAGACCGGCTGCAAGCGGCGCTCCAGGTTGCTCGACTTCCTGAGCAGGCTAAGGAGGCGATATTGCTTGACTGTGCACGTACGCAAGCAAACCCACAAACTGCAGTGTTGCTAAGACAGTTACCCATAGGGACCACGCTTTCACAGATGATTCGTTACGTGCTGGAACAGGAACAGATGCAAAGTATGCAACCGGTAGTGGCCGCAGTCCATGCGGCCTGCCGCGGCGCACGACTTACGTGCCATAAGCGTGGGGGGGCAAGGACACATGGCGCGACAATGCCCTTCAAAAACAAACACCCCTGGAACAGGGGAAGGAGAGAGAGACCTACGATGCTGGCGCTGCGGGCGACTAGGCCACAGAGCTCGACAGTGCAAAGCGGGGAATCAGCAAAGGAGACCGGGCTGGGGAAATGAGAAGAGGGGATGGCTGAGGGCCATGCCATCCCCACCTGCCCCAGTGATCAGCTCAACAGGCCTGACGACAGCAGCGCAATGTATGGCACAGGGAGTCTCTCCTTCCCCGGGACCAGCACAGTCGCCTGCGGTTCCAATGATGCAATATCCAACTCAGCTGCCTTGGGGAGATGGGAGCGCGCAATAGAGGAGGCTGGGGATAGAGCCTCGCCATATGTGGCACTCACCCTAAACATGACCACACGACCAGAAGTAGATATTATAGTTATCCCATGGCTCCCAGAGTTGGGGGGAACACCACGCCTCGTGTTAAGAGCCCTTTTGGATACAGGAGCGGATGTTACAGTAATCCCATTGCATCTATGGCCAGATGATTGGCCACTCGAACCGAGAGGTTCGCTGCAAGGCGTGGGAGGCATGCAGACCTTGCATCAAAGCAGAAGCCCAATGCAAATTATGTTGAAGGATCCGGAATCCGGACAAGCTAGGGTAGCATGGTGTAACCCCGCCATTGCGGAGTTACCCATTGTCATCTTGGGACGATGTTGCTTGCAGAAGATGAATATAGTGCTGCGTACAAATTTATCATAATGGCCACTGCCTGTGTCCGCCCATTAAAACTCACCTGGTTGACAGATAAACCAGTGTGGGTAGAGCAGTGGCCATTGACAGAGGAAAAGAGGGCGGCTGTTCGACAATTGGTACAACGAGAACTTGACGCAGGACACATCGAACCCTCTACAAGTCCCTGGAACGCCCCCATTTTCGTGATAAAGAAAAAATCGGGAGCGTGGCGACTGCTACATGATCTACGCGCAGTTAATGCATGTATATAAGACATGGGCCCGCTACAAGCGGGCCTCCCTTCTCCAGCCGTGATTCCACCTGACTATCAAATAGTGGTTATAGATATTAGAGATTGCTTTTTTAGTGTTCCCTTGCATGAAGAAGATAGAGTACGCTTTGCCTTTACTGTTCCTGAGCCTAACAATCAACACCCGTGCGCCAGATATCAATGGAAGGTGTTACCCCAGGGCATGGAAAACTCGCCAGTCTTGTGTCAAATTGCTGTAGCTGCTGCGATACGCCCTATTTGAGAAGATTTCCCTACGGTCATCATTTTCCATTACATGGATGACGTGTTATTGGCGTCCAACCAAGAGGAGTTACTGGAAAAGGCGCGCGTGCAGCTGATAATCAGTTTGGAGCGACATGGGTTACACATTGAGCCTTGGAAAACGCAGGTAGGACGTGCAGTAAAGTATTTAGGTACTCAACTGAGGCCATGAAGCGTGACAGCACAATCATTTGAAATTCGGACTACAGTGACAACACTCCATGAGGCGCAAAAATTAATTGGACAACTATTGTGGCTTAGAAACTTTATTCCAATATCTGAGGCAGAAATGACTACCTTATATCAACTCCTGAAAGGAGGAGATTCCCCCCCTAGCTCCAAGGACTCTTTCAAGAAACCATCAGGAGATTCTTAGGACAATTATGGAGCGAGCCCAGCATTGGGGTCTCGCTCGATTTACACCTCAACAACCGGTCACTGCCCTGATTTACATGACCGACACCGCTGGCCATGGTTTACTAATTCAAAATAATGGTGAAAAAGGCTGGCCTTTTGCTTGGTTGTATCAAGGCAAACCAAAGACGGCTTTAATTTCTTGGCCAACATTATTATCCCAGCTTATTCTCTGCTGTCGGAGGCAAACTCAACACTTAACAGGGAAGGACCCGGAGGTCATCGCATTGCCCTGTTCTTTGGCACAGTGGGAGTTGGTACTTCCACAAGTTGGGTTTCTGCAAGCGGCAATAGCTGAATTTACGGGTTGTATTGAAGGTCTAAGACCACACCCCTGTGGGGAGATAACCCAGGTACTCCATCTTTTGCCAGCTAGTGCCATAGTTGAACAACCCACCGGAGGCCGCACGGTTTTTACCGACGCGTCCTTGATTACTGGGAAAGCTGTCGTTACATGGCAGGAGGATGGTCAGTGGACCCACATTAGTTATCAAGATCAAGGGCAATCCGTGCAGTATCTTGAGGCCAAAGCGGTATGGATGGCTTTCACTCAATGGCCCGAAGAGGCCTTGGATCTAATCACAGACTCTTGCTATGTATATAAGTTACTGAAGAAGTGCCGATGGGCACTTGGGGCAACGTCAGAGATTGCCGGAATGTTGCTCACCGCACTGCAAATGAGAACCGCTCCTGTCTGTCCTATCCATGTTAATAGTCATAGTTCCATACCGAGTTTTCTTTCTGCTGGGAATGAAGCAGCGGACAGCTTAGCAAAGAGCGTACTGGCGGTTGAAGAAACTTCTAACCTAAGGCGAGCTTTCCGCCTGCATGAGCTGCTCCACTGTGGAGCTCGCGGTTTAGCTAGGCTCGCTGGCATTACATTGCAAGATGCTCGCTCTGTGATTGCTGCTTGTCCTGTGTGTTCCAAAGGTCCCCTCTGGGAGGCAGGGGTAAACCCTCGAGGGTTGCAGCCCAACCAAATATGGCAGTCTGATGTTACGATTTATGAACCCTTTAATCCACGTAAGTATCTGCATGTCACAGTTGATACCTGCAGTGGAGTTATTTTAGCGACTATGCATGCTAAACAAAATGCTCTCGCAGTTATTTTACATTGGCAGGACTGTATGGCGCAACTTGGCATTCCACAAAAAATTAAAACAGATAATGGAGCGGCATATGTCAGCAAGAAGACAAAGGACTTTTGCACGCGCTGGGATATTCAGTTGAGTCATGGCATTCCCTACAACAGTACGGGCCAAAGCATTGTAGAACGAGAGTTACTCGACCGACTTAGGGAGGGGGAAAAGATAAGCCCAGGAACAGGGGTTCCCCCTCCCCTTGACCCTCCCTTATTTTGGGCACAGTGTCTGTTGACAACGGCACTAATTACCTTAAATCATACCATTTGAGGGAACACCTATAAAACCCAGACTGCAACCCAGGCACACTTCCGGCTCGATGAGAACGAAGGGCCTTACCCTTTGGTTCAAGTACGGGACCTGCAAACCCATGAATGGGGGGGGCCTTATTCCCTCCGTTGCTTGGGACGTGGGTATGCGTGTGTGCAAACCGAGAAAGGGACGCTAGAATGGGTACCCAGTCAAAATATTTGACCGTATAGACATTAATCAATCTATTGAGTCTTATCTTGACAGGTTACCATTTCCCTATGCATCCTGATGATGTGGGGGAGTAATGAGGGAGCCGCGACGAACTACTGGCTGGACTGGGCAAAATCCATGAACGTAACGGATGCGTGTCTGTATAAGTCTTACCATATATCGATTATTTTACACACCGCTTCCCCAGCAAGATCCAGAACTACTGGGGCTAAGGGAGGGGGAAATGTAGTAAAGATAAGGGCTGGCGACCGGAAGATCACGTGCTGTACGGAAAGAGTTAAGAGTCGACCCTCCCTTGTTTCTGCCCCTTATACATGACACGCCTACTGCTGGGGGTATAAAGCCCGGGTGGGCTGGAGATCTGGCGGGATAACCTTGATGTGTAGTGTTTGCTACACTAGATAGCTGGTTTTTTTTCAGAACTCTTTGAAAAGGTTTTCCTAATTGTTTAGTAGAGTGTCTTGGATTTGCATCCTTGTTTAAAACATGCGAGAGGCTTTTCTCTATAAATTCAAGGGAGCTTAACTTTGCAGGAAAGACGGTCCAAGCTTGTATATAGCCCCTACCTTGAGTCCTACTGGTTGTTGTATGCATTGGCATTTGGCCAAAGCAGATAAAATTCATTTGTGTTTGTCTGCTTAAAATGTAAGACTGATATGAAGAAATGCTTTCACACATATTTTGGAAGAGCTTATAAAAAGAACTAAACTTCCATTTGAACTTGAAGATCTGATGCTTTGCTAGTGAATTTTCAGTGTAAATTCAGTTATCCATGTCAGCAACATAATTTATATAAAAGCTCCAACGTGTTTTGGAAAATATTTTTGTAAACATTTTGCTTACAAATATTGAAATTTATGTCTGCTCAGTACAGCACTAGAGTACTGGCTGCAGGTGTGTTCTGCTTTGTACCCATATTACAGTCTCCTGATGGGCAGTTAATTGTAAGCCATTTGCAG
Source organism: Nipponia nippon (assembly GCF_047370975.1). Classification (NCBI taxonomy): domain Eukaryota; kingdom Metazoa; phylum Chordata; class Aves; order Pelecaniformes; family Threskiornithidae; genus Nipponia; species Nipponia nippon. Next base: position 5,656,445 of record NW_028262343.1, read on the forward strand.
CAGGTAGAAGCATTTCTTCCATTTGCACCTGTGTGCCAAATGTCAGTTGTGTGAAGAAACCCCCATCCCAAAGCAAAAATAAACAAAAAAAGGGGGACATCCCCCCCAAGAATGCGTCCACATTAGCCACTGGACACAGCTTAAGCCTGTACAAGTGGTGGGTCCTTCGTGCAGACAACTGACAGGAGTGGTCATACAAAACCCCAGAAAGGCACAAGCATTGCTTAATAGGGCAGTTAGCAGAAGCAAGGGCATGTGCTAATAATTCATGGCAGCTTTGGGAATTAAGGACAGGTCAAAATTAGTAGAGGATCTGACAGGGCCTTCTGTTGCTATTGCTATGTAATGTTATTTGAATGATGATAACATTAAGTGACTGTGAGTCCAGCACTGCTTATCTTGGAAATAAATATTTTTACATTTCTCAGTTTTACAGATCTAAAATACTTTGGCTTCACAGAAGAATGTATCGATGTGACTGGGTTGTTGTGGTTTTGTTATAATCTTTCATACAAAAAATATAGAATTTATAACCAGAAATTCAGAGTTCACAAGAAAAAAAAAGAATTTTGCTTAGCCTAAAGTATACTGAACTTTTTCTTCTCTTGTTTACAGTGGTCAATTTACATTTCTGAATTAACTATGCACAATATAAAGATTATTCCAGAGCTTGAAAAATAAATAAATAGGTTAAGATCAACAAAAAAAAAATAATTTTTTTTTTAAACGGGAGTTTTGCTTTCTTCCTGGATGATCATTAAGAGTTAAGAGTCTTAGGAAAAGCAAAAAAAAGTGTAATCACATCAGTACAATAACTTATTATATCCTCTTAAGACAGCATAAACATATCTGTCTCTTCTGGTAGCTCACTCAGTAGATTGAAAGGCATGGAGTGTGTGGGGCAGAGAGAGAGAGAGGAAAGAAAAAAACCTAGAGGAAAAAACTGAGTTCCAATCCTATATGGAAATAGGAGGAAACCAAAGAGAAGAAGTAGGAATGTTGAAGCTAAAATTAGCTGTTCAAATGAGTATCTTCAAAGTGTCTTGAAAAATGTTGTTTCATACTTTTAAACAAAGTGTGTGATGCAATTTGGCCCAGAGGGGAAAAGAAATGGTTGGACTTGATGATCTTAAAGGTCTTTTCCAACCTAAATGATTCTATGATTCTATGAAAAATTTCGAAGTAATATTATTCATGAAGCAGCTTTTGGCTTGCTTGTGTAATTTTGTCTTTGCAGTCACTTTCTGTAAATAGTTGTGCAGTGAATGTATTCATACTAAAATATACTTCAAAGTTGTTCAAAAGTTTTTCATTGCAGGTGAGCATTTACATTTGTATATATGTGGAAAAGGCCTTAAGCAAAAACAGTACTGGTTGGTTGCATGTATTTGCATTCTCAGGATCAAGGACAGGATTGCTTTTGTTTTGTTGCATCAGGATTTGGTTTTCGTGCATCTGAAAAAGTAATACTCTGTTCTCATGTTCCAGCTTGCTTTCCCTGAATGAAAGTATTGTTACCTGAAGTAGTAATTTTCAGGCAGTAACACAAATATTCTCCCCAAGTAGCGTAGCTGCTGGCTTATGTACAGAGAACACACTGTTCCTTCAGGGGCTCGCTGGAACTTGCTGTTCTCCATATGAGAAATAATGGTGTTTTTGGCATGAAATAATTTGCCAACCAATTTTACCTGTCACAGTGACTTTGAGAGCTAGCAAAGCTCAGATTTGCTATAGCCTAGAATCTGAATTACAGCCCATGGATAGTCCGTTAGCTTTCTTGGTATATCATATCTTAAGTATGATCTCATTTCTCTCTCCAGTTCTGCCAAACCAACGCAGACCAAAACTTTTTTGAATTTTCAGTAAGGACTGCAAGTATATCATTTGTAGGTTGCCCAACTCAAAAATGAAATTATTCCAGTTCAGTAATTGATTTGAAAAGATGATAAAGGGAGAGAAACAGCTTTTTGTGTACTATCTGTATGGAATGTATGTTGCATATAAATTTTTTTTTTAAAGGTGTGGATGACAAATATTTTTTGTGCTTGATGTGTGTTTGAAAGTGGGTCTGAGGTCAGATTAGGAGCTGAAGTGGAAGATGAAAAGGAAGGTGGCTTTATGGCCTGTGATGGAGAGCTCCTAGTGATGTCGGTAAAGATTAACCTTGCTCATTTTTACCCTAACAACAATACTATGGCATCATGAAACAGGATATATGTCTCAGAACAAAGAACCCTAAAGTGAATGACTGTTTGCTTCGCTAACAGTCCGTAAAGGAGTGCTTAGTGTTGCCAAAGTTAAGTGAACTTAGGGGAAAGGTAATTCCGGCAGGGGGAGATCACGACCACCAACTCAAGGACCACCCACTCAAGAAACCCACCGACCCAAAAGATTAAGGAAGTAAAGGGCTCGAGAATCATAGTGAGCATGCGTAGTAATTTACATGGCAGGTGAAGAATTTTAACCAATCATTTAACAAAGTGACAATGAATATGTATTAGATGATTGTATAAATAACTAAGACAACACTAGGACCTGCGGGATTGCTGAACTGTTGGCTGCATAAACTGAGCTGGCAAAGCATGAAAGCTGTTTTATACTCAGTTTCACTGGAAAACCAGAATTTTGAGAACCTAAGGGATGTGCATGCCATGGAACCAGATTAATCGGATCTATGTTTGTCTGTGATTGTAGTTATCCCAAACATCTCTCCTACATATTAAGTTTTCTGGTTACTGTTAAAGAAAAATTGCAGTTGACCACAGTACATAGATATATGACACAGTAGGAGAGAGGAATACAGGTGATCTTGCTATGCTGAATTTCAATGTGACTCAACCAGTTTTCAGTGATAGCTATATTTCCCCTATTGTTGTCCCAAAAAGCAGGGTTCTTTTACCCAGTGTGCAAAAAGCCAAATAACACACTGAGTTGAGATATTTATTTCATGTCTGCGCAGAGATGGGTGCTAGGAGGTAAATCCACAAAGCTAGCACACCTTGGTTAACATGCAGGGACATTTTATACATTCTGAGTAGCTGTTATCAGTATTTTCACAATTCCACTTATTCGTCCTTGCTTCTATTGGTTCTCACAAGCCTCCTCTCCACTTAAAGGAACAGTGTGTTTTAAATTTACAGAGCATGCTCAGTGGGTAGAGGTCTTTGCTTGGGCCAGGGGCTTCATTGCTGGAGGTGTGGTTTTTACTGTGTTAATTAGGATAGTTCACTCATGGTTCAAGCGATTCTTACTTCGGGTTTGTCAGCGGCCTTGTTTTCTCATGCTTATCTTGGTATTTCCTTGCTAGACTGTTTTGTGGTGTCCTTCTGTTTCTTCCCTCAGGCCAGGTCTTGTTAACTGTTTACAGAGGTTGATTAATGATCTCTGCCTTAACATCCTTTGTCTTATTTCTTGCATATCTCCAACACTATGGTCCAACCTTTTTGCAAATGCAATTAAAAATAAAAAACAGATTTTGCTCATTCTATCTTACAATTTTGAAAATGTAGGCCCTTACTTAATGCTAAGCTCCCTAATGTAGTTATGTCTACAGCTTAAAAAAAAAAAGGTGTTTTGCATGTGATATTTATACTGATATACCCCCAAAACAGAATTAGTGTGTAGTTGTATACATATAAAAATATACATGTACAATTACATTAAAAATGCTGATTTTGCTTTCTGTTTTTAAATCTTAAATATAAGATTTCATTCAATCTGTATCAAAACATTTTTAGTATTTTTTTTAAAAATCAACATTTAACAGTTAAAGAATAGACAGACTACATTTCTTAACGGTTGGACTCGATGATCTTAAGGGTCTTTTCCAACCTTAACGATTCTATGATTCAACTTCTTATTATCTAGGGATCTGATCCTCCCTAAGCTGTTTGAGATCTGGGCATTGATGTGAAGGGTTGTAGTTTCATTAATTTACAGCCAAGGAGTCTGCATTAATTTCTGTCCTTCTGCCTCTTCTTTCCTGCCTCATGAATAAAGTGATATAGAAGATATATTTGCCTGAGAATGTGTTTTCTACTTTCTTTACTCTTAGTAATACATATACCAACATAAAATTACTGTGGTGAGTAGATATTTATGTGTAGAAACCATCATTACACAGAGAAAAGCTATAAAATGCAAATTATACTTGAAACCACTCTAAAAAATAAATCAAGGGCTGGATTTTTAACATTTGCACTTTTCAGAGTCTGAATACTGTATGCAGCTTCTGGACTCAACTGACATGGAAGTTTGAACATCTGTGGCTCATCCATTTAAACAGATGGTAAAATCTGTGATGTCCTAGGCATTTGCAGAGCAACGTGGTGTCTGGCACAAATATGTTTGCACATCCACCTATCTTTGACCATTAAAAAGACTGGCCTTGCTCCAGCCTTTTGGTATGTAAAATTTCTAGCAGTGTGCTGCCCTTGGACTTGACGGATATAAAATCTGTTATTTGCCTCTTATCTCCATATGGATGCTTCCTATCAAGATATTTAATTATGAAGAGAGAAGTTGATAATCACTGACTAACCTCTTGTTATAATAGATTCCCATATAGTGGATATAGCACAGCATTGTGTGTATACAGTAAATGAAACAATTAGCTGAGACCTGAAAAGACCAGTTATCAATATGCTGGTGCACTTAATTAAAATTAATGCCCCGCTAATCAACATTGTGGGTTTTTTTATTTAAACATAAATCTGTTTGAAAAACATCTGTTACTCTAAATAATCTGTTCAAGTTTATTTTGGATGAAGCCAGCTCCTCCTGATGACAAAATGAAGTTTGAGAACATAAAACCTGGTCATTACAGCCATTTCCTGAAGCTTTCTCACAGAAATAACGCTAAGGCCCTTTATGCAACATTCAGATTGAATTGCCTTGTCATGTGCCTAGCTGTGGGAATACTGATGTATAGGATAACCCACAGGAAGAGAGTCATAATGTATTCCCCAGAAAGTGCAAAATAGATTGATTAAACAGTAGTCTTCTAGTAATTTTTCCATGCAAGAGGAATAATGAAAGATAGCGTTTAAAATCCATGCAAAAAGTAGCGCTAGAAAATAGCTACATCAATGTAATGGGGCTATAGGGCCTTTTATTTCCAGGTTTGGAATGCAATAGGAAAATATAGCAATAGTAGAAGGGGAAAATAAAAAGGCAGTTTTCTGTAGGGCGTTTAGCAACAGTTGTTGGCGTACTTGGTAGGGTGGGAAGAGTATGGAAAGAGGTATGAAATAACCCTTTCAGAAGTCATTAATTGAAAAGCCAGGAAATATCTACTTTTGCAATGCGTTTGACGGAGAGATCTGAAGGCAATGCTTTATGGCTTGAAGACTTGATTTTTCTGGAGGTCTTACACTAGCTTCTTTCTGAAATGCTACACTTTATGCTATTTTAACAAAAGCAGAATTGCTTACTTTTGGGTATTATTTTCCTCTGGCTTCAGCTACTGACTCTTAGTTCTAGCTCTTAATAAGTCTTATTGCAGCTTAAGAGCAAAATATCGCCTTCCAAGTCTGTTACTAATGTGCGATAAAATACTTTCCAGTCCTGGCTAAGATTCTAAGGTTTTTAATATAATCCCTGGTTTTAGATACTCTATAGTTTAGATATTCTATAGTCTAAACTATATGGAGCATTACTTTAAAAATTCCTCTCTTCATTGAGAGGAATTTTCATCCTCAGAAGGTTTTCATGGCTCATTGCAGTTGTCACTTTCAGAGATATTAAGCAATTTACCATGCGTGTTGTATTAGTGTTAAGATAGCCTGTTCTGGAAAAAATACACTTATTTTTCTTCTGTACTTATTCTCTCCAGAATCTGCTCTTTCAGCAAATTGTGATCAGGAAAGATCATGAAAGTTGACCACTAAAAGTTATAACTGCACTTTTCTGATAGTAAGCAAAGTCTGTGTTGTTGTTGGGATTTTTTTTTATTTTATTTTTTAACTGGTAGCTATTTGCAAGACTGCAGTGTTGGGATCCTTAATAAAGCAGGGATGGAGTTCACTCTGGACTTGAGGCTATACAAGGCTATGCACCCATGTTATGCGGCTCTGGGTCCCATGGCCCTAAACCAGTTCAGGCTTTATTTGTTCCCCCCCCCCCCCCCCCCGGGTGGAAAGTATCTAAAAAGGTGTTGAAATTATGCTTTCCTGCAGAAAGTTTTCTGCGGGTGAAATTTTCATAGTATGAAATGTGATGTGTCCAGTATGCTCTGGAGTCTGGCATGGTGGGGGGTATTTAAGAGTAAAAAGCCAGCTTGTGATAGCAAAGGGTGGAAGGAGACAAACCTAGTGAAACCTTGTCTGTTCTTCCTACTGGGAGTGGCCCCTGCAGTGTGCTACCCCTCAAGACTGTGCCAGATAGCGGAGGGGGGGGGGCAACACATGCTAACTGGCACAGTAAGTACTGTGCCAGGAAATATGTTTGCAGTTCCTGTGGAGGATCAGTGGTCCAGGGTTCAAGCTTGCACCCCATCCACATTTTGTTTGGCTTTCAGGAGTACAGATCTATCTGTGGTGTTTACTCATTGTGCTACCATGTTGTCTTTTGTCCAGGTAACTTCTCAGTCTTCTTCCTACATGTTCTGACCAGCTTCCCGGTCAGCTCTTTGCTTGCTTAGGAAGGCAGGTCCTCCCCAACCAACGGCCCTCTACTTGCCTAAGGAATCATAGAATCGTCAAGGTTGGAAAAGACCCTTAAGATCATCGAGTCCAACCGTTAAGCTAACACTGCCAAGTCCATCTATACCATGTCCTCGAGCACCACATCTATTCGTTCTTTAAATACCTCCAGGGATGGAGACTCAACCACTTCCCTGGGCAGCCTGTTCCAATGCTTGACCACCCTCTCAGTGAAGAAGTTTTTCATAATGTCTAACCTAAACCTCCCCTGGCGCAGCTTGAGGCCGTTTCCTCTCGTCCTATCACTTGTTACTTGGGAGAAGAGACCAACCCACACCTCGCTACAACCTCCTTTCAGGTAGTTGCAGAGAGCAATAAGGTCTCCCCTCAGCCTCCTCTTCTCCAAAATAAGCAACCCCAGCTCCCTCAGCCGCTCCTCATAAAACTTGTGTTCTAGACCCTTCACCAACTTCGTTGCCCTTCTCTGGACACGCTCCAGCACCTCGATGCCCTTCTTGTAGTGAGGGGCCCAAAACTGAACACAGTACTCGAGGTGCGGCCTCACCAGTGCCGAGTACAGGGGCACTATCTCCTCCCTGGTCCTGCTGGCCACACTATTCCTGATACAGGCCAGGATGCCATTGGCCTTCTTGGCCACCTGAGCACACTGCTGGCTCATGTTCAGGCGGCTGTCAACCAACACACCCAGGTCCTTTTCCGCCAGGCAGCTCTCCAGCCACTCCTCCCCCCAGCCTGTAGCATTGCATGGGGTTGTTGTGACCCAAGTGCAGGACCCGGCGCTTTTAGCCTTGTTGAATCTCATGCAGTTGGCCCCGGCCCATCGATCCAGCCTGTCCAGGTCCCTCTGTAGGGCCTTCTTACCCTCCAGCAGATCAACACTTCCACCCAACTTGGTGTCATCTGCAAACTTACTGAGGGTGCACTCGATCCCCTCATCCAGATCATCAATGAAGATGTTGAACAGGACTGGCCCCAGTACTGAGGCCTGGGGAACACCACTCCTGACCGGCCGCCAACTGGATTTGACTCCATTCACCACCACTCTCTGGGCTCGGCCGTCCAGCCAGTTTTTAACCCAGCACAGAGTGCACTTATCCAAGCCGTGAGCAGCCAGCTTCTCCAGGAGAATGCTGTGGGAGACAGTGTCAAAGGCCTTACTAAAGTCCAAGTAGACAACATCAACAGCCTTCCCGTCATCCACTAAGTGGGTCACCTTGTCATAGAAGGAGACCAGGTTAGTGAAACAGGATCTCCCTTTCATAAACCCATGCTGCCTGGGCCTGATCCCTCGGTTGTCCTGTACTTGCTGCGTAATGGCATTCAAGATTATCTGCTCCATGACCTTCCCTGGCACCGAGGTCAGGCTGACAGGCCTGTAGTTCCCTGGATCCTCCTTCCGACCCTTCTTGTAGAGGGTCACATTTGCTAGCTTCCAGTCATCCGGGACCTACCCAGTTGACCAGGACTGATGTTAAATGATGGAGAATGGCTTGGCAAGCTCCTCTGCCAGCTCCCTCGGTATCCTCAGGTGGATACCATCTGGCCCCATGGACTTGTGCGCATCCAGGTGGAGGAGCAGGTTAGTGACTGCCACCTCTTCGACAACTGGGGCTTCACTCTGCATCCTATCTCCATCTCCCAGCTCAGGGGCCTGAAAACCCCGAGCATGACCAGCCTGACGATTAAAGACTGAGGCAACGAAGGCATTAAGTACCTCAGCCTTCTCCTCATCTTTCGTGGCAAAGTTTCCCTCCGCATCCAATAAAGGAGGGAGATTCTCCCTGGCCCTCCTTTTGGCACTGACATATTTATAAAAACTTTTTTTGTTGTCTTTAACGGCGGTGGCCAGTTTAAGTTCCAGCTGGGCGTTCGCCTTTCTGATCTTCTCCCTACATACCCTCACAACATCCTTGTAGTCCTCCTGAGTCACCTGCCCCTTCTTCCAAAGGCGGTAAGCTCTCCTTTTTTTCTTGAGTTCTAGCCAAAGCTCTCTGTTCAGCCAGGCCGGTCTTCTCCCCCGTCTGCTTGACTTGTGGCACATGGGGACGGCCTGCTCCTGCACCTTTGAGATTTCCTCCTTGAATAACGTCCAGCCTTCCTGGACTCCTTTGCCCTTCAGGACTGCCTCCCAAGGGACTCTGTTAACCAGACTCCTAAACAATCCAAAGTCTGCCCTTCTAAAGTTCAGGGTAGTGGTTTTGCTGACCCCCTTCCTTATTTCTCCTAGAATCGAAAACTCTATCATGTCGTGGTCGCTGAGCCCAAGACAGCCTCCGACCACCACATCGCCCACCAGGGCTTCTCTGTTCGTAAACAGCAGGTCCAGCGGGGCACCCCCCTGGTTGGTTCGCTTACCAGCTGTGTCAGGAAGTTATCTCCCACACACTCCAGGAACCTCCGAGACTGCTTCCTCTCTGCTGTGTTGTATTTCCAGCAGATATCTGGTCAGTTGAAGTCTCCCATGAGAACAAGGGCTAGGGATCGTGAGACTTCAGCCAACCGCTTGTAGAATACTTCATCTGTTTCCTCATCCTGGTTGGGTGGTCTGTAACAGACTCCCACCAGGATGTCTGCCTTGTTAGCCTTCCCTCTGATCTTTACCCATTAGCACTCAACCTTATAATTACTGTTCTAGACAGTCAAAACACTCCCTAACATACAGGGCTACCCCTCCCCCTCTCCTTCCTAGCCTGTCCCTTCTAAAGAGCTTGTAGCCATCCATTGCAGCACTCCAGTTGTGTGAGTCATCCCACCACGTTTCCGTGATGGCGACCACATCATAGTTTTCCTGCCGCACAGTGGCTTCCAGCTCCTCCTGTTTATTGCCCATGCTGCGTGCATTGGTGTAAATGCACTTCAGTTGCGCTATAGATCTCTTCACCAACACAGGCATACCACCCCTAGGCTCGTCCCAAGCAAGCCTGGTTTTATCCCCTTCCCCCTTCGCATCTAGTTTAAAGCTCTCTCAACAAGGCCAGCTAACTCCTGGGCCAGGATCCTTTTCCCCCTTTGCGACAGGTGAACCCCATCTGTCTCCAGCAGGCCTGGTGCCATGTAAACTGCCCCATGGTCGAAAAACCCAAAATTCCGCCGCTGGCACCAGCCTCCGATCCACGTGTTGATGAGGTGGGTCTTCCTGTTCCTTTCCATATGCCTCCCAGCTACTGATGGGATGGAGGAAAACACCCCAAACAGTCTGAGCCAGAGTAGAGAAAAGAGAAAGTAGAAGATTCTCCATATCACTGTGGAATACAATATGTGGAAATGGGAAAGTACAAAATCTGTGATCCAGTTGCTGCAACTTGTCCACTCCACACGTGTCACTGGAAGGTTCAATTAATCTTTATAAAAGACATAGGAAATGGAAAGGGTTTGTTTTGTTTTGTTTTGTTCTATTTTTTAAATGACTTATGAAAAAGTGCCAACAATGCCACCTCTTAAATCAATCCGGTTGAATAACCTGGACCTCTGCTAATGCTGTTGCATGTTACCAAGGGCTCATCATGTGCAAAACACACGTTTTGTATTAGACTTGGATCTTTCTGCAAGAAAGCCTCCATATAGGACAGGGAGTCTCAAAATAGATATCTGAAAGCTTCCAAACTGTGTTATTATCCACCCACCAAGTTTAATTACTAAGAAAAGAAAAGAAAAAAGATATAATACTCAGCAACGTCCTAGACAGCTTCCATAATTTTACATATCATGGGATGAATCTTGCTTTGTTAATAACTGTTGTCATGGCAGCAGTGTCATGGTCCCAAAGGGAAATAAATCCTCCTAACAATTTGTGACAAACCAACCTAGCAAAGAACAAAATTACTTCAATCTTGCTAAAGGATTATCGATTTATTATTTGAAGCTCAGCATTGGTTATTGAAAAATCACTACCATCTCTTTTTTGGATGTGTTTCCAAGAGCAGAATGGGAGGTAGCTAAATATTTTCTTTAGGGGAGATTTTTCTTTCCAAATATGCAATTTCTGCAAAGCCAGATTTTCTGTCCCCCCCACCCAGAACAAAATTCAACTTTATTAAAAAAAAAATAAGAAAAAAAAGAGAAAAATCTGAAAATGGGTATTTAGTTCTGGTTGATTTGAACTAACACAGAATATTTTGAACAACTGGAAAGAGGCAAAACATTTCTCTTTAAAACAGTCCAATATTAAACTGAATTTTTTATTCATTGCCTGCAGAAGATGGGCTTGCAGTGAAGGAGGTGGATAAGAGAAAGCTTATATCAAGTGTTTTGTCACATAAATAATTCACTTGCATGACTCCTAAACACATGGAAACCACACCCCGTTCAGGAAATCCCACACCTACTTCAGCATAGGGACATCCTGAAGTGCATTGGAAGTTAGGAGAACATTATGGGGAGGCACCGTCTATGCTTGCTCTATCTCTACATCCTTCTCAGCCACTCTTTTAACAAAATTGAGATGGGGTACAGGGAAAGATGGGCCTTTGACCTTTGCCACTACAGGCATTTCAATGAGATTCAGGCATCTGAATTGCTTACTGAAGTTATACTTCATTTTGCTAGATTAGTCTGTCTGGGATGAATCAGGCTTCTCTGTTGTATGGTGTCTTCCATGATGCAACATAATCTTCTCTGATACTGACATGCCATATAAAGGAATGGCCATCTCAAGGTAGAGGTTATGTAAAGATGCAATTTAATAACTGGAAACCCAAACAATAACTCAAATAGCCAGGAAAATTTGGTTTAACATGGAATTGCTCCAATATTCAAGATTTGGATTGTTCTGAAGCTAAAACATCGTGCCACTAGTCTGGCTGGTCTTCTGGTTAAGGCTAAGGAAACCATTTCCTCCCTTCACATACATATCCCCTGTGATGATTTCTTTATATGCTGTTCAATCCTGGCTCTGCCACAGCTCCCTCTTCCTTGGGCAACTCACTCACCCTCAGGCTCTGAACACTGCTGAATCAAACCTGAAACCTAACCCCAACAATTGCGTGAGATATACCCGCCCCAGTTAACAGAATAGCTGATCTGCAAGGCTAAATCAGAGATAAAAACTTAACTGATGTTTTAGGCTTCTGCTCATTAATGCCAGAAAGGGTGATTTCTCATACTTTAGCTAGAAGACTCTAAGCAAACTGTGCCTAGCTGATGCTGAGTATGACTCGGTGTCATAGTTTAACCCCAGCTAGCAACTAAGCACCACGCAGCCGCTCACTCACTCCCCCACTGGTAGGATGGGGGAGAGAATCAGAAGGGTAAAAGGGGAAAACTCGTGGGTTGAGCTAAGAACAGTTTAATAACTAAAGTAAAATAAAAATAGAACAGTAGTAATAGTAATAATAACAATAAAAATAAAACCAAATAATAATAATAATACAATAGTAATGCAAAGCAAGCGATACACTCTACAATTGCTCACCACCCGCCGACCAATGCCCAGCACGTCCCCAAGCAGGGATCGCTGCCCCCCGGCCAACTCCCCCAGCTTATATAATGAGCATGACGTCATGTGGTACGGAATAGCCCCTTGGCCAGTTTGGGTTAGCTGTCCTGGCTGTGCCCCCTCCCAGCTTCTAGTGCACCAGGCAGAGCATGGAAAGCTGAAAAGTCCTTGACTAGTGTAAGCACTACTTAGCAACAACTTAGCACTACTTAGCAAGAACCAAAGCATCAGTGTGTTATCAACATTGTTCTCATCCTAAACCCAAAACACAGCACCATACCGGCTACCAAGAAGAAAATTAACTCTATCCCAGCTGAAACCAGGACAGTATCCACCCCTTATTCCATACCATTTACGTCATGCTCAGGTCCCATGTTATCCAACACATCCTCATTAAACACCACCCCCTTCCCTTCCTTTGATACAATACACGGGTATCATTCCCTCAATCTATAGGCTATCCCTCTAGAACGTTTGTTGAGTTCATTTAGTTTACGACTTTGAGCTTCATCTGTCATAACAGTCTTTTGATACAAAAATTCACGGATGCTTCTCCTCACAGTCTGAATCCCCCCAAGGGAGAAACGGAGTATTCAGAGAGTCCCTGAAATGAAACTCCATAGCAACGAAGTTACCATTAAGCAGGTATTCTTTATTGCAGCGCTGGGCAGCACTGGGGATTCTCCACCATAAGTGCTCCACCGATTTGGTGGACTTTCAGAGATTATATACTATAAAATCCTACATATTCACGGGATTTCCGAGAAATCATTTACATAAACATGGGATTTCCTGGAACTTATTAACATATGCAAATGTCCGGTCCGCATGCGCAGTCGTCTCCCGTGGTGGTCTTCAGGTGGTCTTTGGGGGTCTTCAGATGAAGGCTCGTAGTCGTCTTCACTGTGCTCGCTGATTGACCTTTGCTTCTGCGCAAACTCAGTTCTAGGATCACATAAACGGTGTCCTTCAAGGCTGTTGTCATTCTTTTGTGACTTCCTATCTGTGCATTTGTTCTCCCAAGGCCCAGTTGTCTGAGATGGGATTATCCCTGAGCCCCCTTATCTTACAACCATTCTAACTACTCTCTAAATCACAAAGGCCTTTCTTTTGTTTAGTTAAGTGACTAAGATATTTACAATATCCTCCTGGCCCCTAGGCTTTAATTCTTTCAGGAGGCATTTTAATGCAGTGGCTTTGTCTATCTTGGCTTTAACCCTTTCACTTTCAGGGCAGGAGAGATGGTGTGTGCTGTTGGATTGTCTCATGCTGAAGCCAGTTCTAGTTCTATCACCTCTGAACTTTGCTTCGTTTCCTCAGAGTTCATTCTGCATTAATTTGGGTGATTCTTACTGTATACTGTTGATATGGCATATAGTAATCACAGAAGTGATGACATACAGTATTATATAGCAACAAACATTATATAATTTGGTTCATTGGCTATTTTCACCCAAAATCAAATCTCCTTGAGGTACACATCAGACTTCCCCATCCTCCCGCATCATCCGCCAAGTGCACCCAGGTCCTTGAGCAAAAGCAATCCCACCAATGCGTTTACCTTTGCCTAAGGCGGAACTAACCCAGACTGTCTTCCCCAGCATATTTTTTACATGCACTACAGGGGCTTTATCCCCTTCTACAGTACGTAAAAGTCTTGATTGGGCAAGGCCAGCTTGATTGGCAGATCCCCTAGTGTAGACTAACCAGGTGGCCTTTGCTAGATGTGTATCCCAGTGTTTGAATGTCCCACCACCCATTGCTCTCAGTGTAGTCTTTAACAGTCCATTGTATCGTTCGATTTTCCCGGAGGCTGGTGCATGATAGGGGATGTGAGATACCCACTCAATGCCATGCCCTTTGGCCCAGGTGTCTATGAGGTTGTTTCGGAAATGAGTTCTGTTATCTGACTCAATTCTTTCTGGGGTGCCATGTCGCCATAGGACCTGTTTTTCAAGGCCCAGGATAGCGTTCCAGGCGATGGCATGGGGCACGGGATATGTTTCCGGCCATCCAGTGGTTGCTTCCGCCATTGTAAGCACATGGCGCTTGCCTTGGCAGGTTTGTGGGAGTGTGATATAATCAATCTGCCAGGCCTCCCCATATTGATATTTCAGCCATTGTCCTCCATACCAGAGAGGCTTGAACTGCTTGGCTTGCTTGATTGCAGCGCATGTTTCGCATTCATGGATAATCTGTGCAATAGTGTCCATGGTCAGGTCCACCCCTTGATCACGAGCCCATCTATATGTTGCATCTTTTCCTTGATGGCCTGAGGTGTCATGGGAACACCAAGCTAGAAATAATTCACCCTTATGTTGCCAGTCCTGAGCCACTTGAATCTTAGCAGCCTGATCCACCTGCTGGTTGTTTTGATGTTCTTCAGTGGCCCGACTCTTGGGTACATGAGCATCTACGTGATGCCCGGGTTCTCTACCCGGGCAGCAATATCTTGCCACAATGCAGCAGCCCAGATGGGTTTGCCTCTGCGCTGCCAGTTGCTCTGCTTCCATTGCTGCAACCACCCCCACAGGGCATTTGCCATTGGCCACTTCTCTCGTTCGGCAATATCTTAAGCCAGCTGGATGGCTTTCACCTCTGCAAACTGACTCAATTCCCCTTCTCCTTCAGCAGTTTCTGCAACTTGTCGTACAGGACTCCATACAGCAGCTTTCCACCTCCGATGCTTCCCCACAAGATGACAGGACCCATCAGTCAACAGGGCATATTGCTCCTCGTTTTCTGGTAGTTTATTATACAGTGGGGCCTCCTCAGCACGCGTCACCTCCTCCTCTGGTGATATTCCGAAATCTTTGCCTCTTGGCCAGTCCATGATCACTTCCAAGATTCCCGGGTGACTGGGGATTCCTATTCGGGCCCATTGTGTGATCAGTGCGACCCACTTACTCCATGTAGCATCAGTTGCATGATGTGTACAGGGGACCCTCCCTTTGAACATCCAGCCCAGCACTGGCAGTCGGGGTGCCAGGAGGAGCTGTGCTTCAGTACCAACCACTTCCGAAGCAGCTCGAACCCCTTCATATGCTGCCAATGTCTCTTTTTCAGTTGAAGTATAGCCAGCCTCGGATCCTCTGTATCCCTGACTCCAAAACCCTAGGGGTTGACCTCGAGTCTCCCCTGGTGCTTTCTGCCAGAGGCTCCAGGTAGGGCCATCCTCCCCGGCTGCGGTGTAGAGCACATCTTTTACATCTTGTCCTGCCCGGACTGGCCCAAGGGCTACTGCATGAACTATCTCCTGTTTAACTTCATAGAATCATCATAGAATCATAGAATACCAGGTTGGAAGGGACCTCAAGGATCATCTGGTCCAACCTTTCTAGGCAAGAGCACAGTCTAGATGAGATGACCCAGCACCATGTCCAGCTGAGTCTTAAACGTGTCCAGTGTAGCGGAGTCAACCACTTCCCTGGAGAGATTATTCCAATGATTGACTGTTGTCATTGGGAAAAATTTACCTCTCGTGTCCAATCGGAATCTCCCTAAGAGTAACTTGTACCCATTACCCCTAGTCCTCACCATGTGACTCCTTGTAAAAAGGGAGTCTCCATCATCTTTGTAGCTCCCCTTTAAGTACTGGTACATGGTGATGAGATCACCTCTAAGCCTCCTTTTCTCAAGGCTGAACAAGCCCAGCTCTCTCAGCCTATCCTCATATGGCAGGCTTCCCAGACCCTTGATCATCTTGGTGGCCCCTTCCCTGGACCCCCTCCAGCCTGTCCACATCTTTTTTGTATAACGGGGACCAGAACTGTACACAGTATTCCAGGTGTGGCCTGACAAGCGCCGAGTAGAGTGGGATAATGACTTCTTTATCTCTGCTGGTGATGCCCTTTTTGATGCAGCCCAGCATCCTATTGGCCTTCTTGGATGCAGCAGCACACTGTTCACTCATGTTGAGCTTCCTGTCCACCAGGACCCCCGGGTCCCTTTCCACAGAGCTGCTCTCTAGCCAGGTGGATCCCAGTCTGAGCTGCACTCCTGGATTATGTTTTCCCAGGTGCAAGACCTTACACTTGACCTTGTTAAACTTCATGAGGTTCTTGTTAGCCCACTCTTCCAGCCTATCCAGATCTTCCTGCAGGGTGGCTCTCCCTTCCAGAGTGTCTACTTTCCCACTCAATTTGGTGTCATCTGCAAACTTCATCAGGCTACACTTGATCCCATCATCCAGATCACTTATGAAGATATTGAATAGCGTTGGGCCCAATATCCATCCCTGGGGGACCCCACTTGTGACAGGTCGCCAGTTTGAAAAAGAGATATTTACCACCACCCTTTGGGTGCGGCCTGTCAGCCAATTCCTCACCCACTGCACAGACCACTTGTCCAGGCCATAACGCATCAGTTTCTCCAGGAGGAGGCTGTGGGGAACCGTACTGAAAACCTTGGAGAAGTCCAAGTAGACAACGTCGACCACTCACCCCATGTCAACCGAGCAGGTCACTTTTTATCATAGAAGGCCACCAGATTTGTCAGGCATGATCTGCCCTTGGTAAAGCCGTGTTGGCTTTTCCTAATCATGTGCTTCATTTGACTTGTTCAAAGGCTTGTCGTTGCTCAGGGCCCCATTTGAAATCATTCTTCTTCCGGGTCACTTGATAGAGAGGGCTTACGATCAGACTGTAATTTGGAATATGCATTCTCCAAAAACCCACAACGCCCAAGAAAGCTTGTGCTTCCTTTTTGCTGGTTGGTGGAGACATGGCTGTTATTTTGTTGATTACATCCATTGGGATCTGACGATGTCCATCTTGCCATTTTATTCCTAAAAAATGGATCTCCTGTGCAGGTCCCTTGACCTTACTTGGTTTTATGGCAAAGCTGGCCTCCAGAAGGGTCTGGACTATTTGCTTCCCTTTCTCAAAAACTTCTGCTGCTGTGTTGCCCCACACGATGATGTCATCAATGTATTGCAGGTGTTCTGGAGCCCCACCCTGTTCCAGTGTCATCTGGATCAGTCCATGGCAAATAGTGGGGCTGTGTTTCCACCCCTGGGGCAGTCAATTCCAGGTGTACTGGATGCCCCTCCAAGTGAAAGCAAACTGAGGCCTGCACTCTGCTGCCAAAGGGATTGAGAAAAACGCATTATCAGTATCAGTGGTGGCATACCACTTGGCTGCCTTTGACTCCAATTTGTATTGAAGTTCTAGCATGTCCAGCACAGCAGCGCTCAGTGGTGGCGACCACATTATAGTTTTCCTGCCACACAGTGGCTTCCAGCTCCTCCTGTTTATTGCCCATGCTACGTGCATTGGTGTAAATTCACTTCAGTTGGGCTATAGATCTCTTCACCAACACAGGCATGCCACCCCTAGGCTCGTCCCAAGCAAGCCTGGTTTTATCCCCTTCCCCCTTCGCATCTAGTTTAAAGCTCTCTCAACAAGGCCAGCTAACTCCTGGGCCAGGATCCTTTTCCCCCTTTGCGACAGGTGAACCCCATCTGTCTCCAGCAGGCCTGGTGCCATGTAAACTGCCCCATGGTCGAAAAACCCAAAATTCCGCCGCTGGCACCAGCCTCTGAGCCACGTGTTAATGAGATGGGTCTTCCTGTTCCTTTCCATATGCCTCCCGGCTACTGATGGGATGGAGGAAAACACCACCTGTGCTCCTGATCCTTCAAGCAATCGCCCCAGTTCTCTAAAGTCCCTTTTGATTGTCCTGATGCCACTCTCAGCTACCTCATCACTGCCGACTTGAACAACCACTAGTGGATAATAATCGGAAGCTTTCACCAGCCTGGGGAGCTTCCTGGTAACGTTCCTTTTCCTTGCCCCAGGGAGGCAGCAGACTTCCCTATGGGATGGGTCCGGTCGGCATATCGGGCCATCTGTTCCCCTCAGAAGGGAGTCACCTATGACAATTACCCTTCTTTTTTTCTTGCCAATGGCCGTTGTAATGCGCGGGGCTGACTGCTTCCCCCCAGTCAACCCTTTGGATGGATCCCTGTCTGTATCTTCATCCTCCTGGCCCTCAGGTTCCAGAGCCTCATACCTGTTGTGTAAGGGCACCTGGGGGGGTGAGGTTGGCTGGGAGAGGATTTGCCTGCTGCGCCGAGCTGGGATCCGCATCCATCCTTCTCCTTCTCTTGGGTCCCCTCCCTCTGCCTGATGGTACAAGGGCAGGGGAGCCACTCCCTCACTTGATGCTTCCATCTGGCATGGTCGTCTCAGGGATGGTAGGGACTGGCTCCACCAGTCTATCATCTCCCTCTCGCACTCCCTGATACTTCTCAGTCTTGCGACTTCTTTCAGCTCTGCCACCATGCTGAGCAGATCCTCCACCTGCTCGCACCTCACGCGAGTGTTGCCTCAGCAGTACCTTGTCACCAGAGCAAGGCTCTGGCACTCCCTGCAGCCAGAGATCTGGGTGGCTGCATGTTTGAGTGGGAGCTCCGTCTGCGTCGCCACATCCCTTCTGGCGATGGCTCTTGTCCGAGCGGAAACCATGGCTAGGTCTCTTCCGGGAGGGTGTAGACCACAAGGAGAGCTCGCCAGCTGCCTGCTCGCTCTGCCTGTGCAAACTGCCTGCGCAAACTGCCGCGACGCGCCCTTTCTGACGCGCCGCGCCCTTTCTGATGCGACGCGCCCTGGTCACCACGCTCCTGTTGCTGCCGCCGCGTGCCTCGCCAACTGAATGCTGCTTCCGGGATCTCCGCGTTTAAATCTCCCGCGGTTGCCCCAGCAACGCCCAAGCCTCGCCTGCCTCGCTCGCGAGAGCAGCCGGTTTCCCTTTGGCGCGAGGGCCCCACCAGGCTCTTTATCGGGCAGGTCCCTGAAGAAAACCCTACAGGTGAGAGGAATTCCTCTTCCCAGAGCAGGGACTGCATGTGCTTTACCTCCTGCAGGATGTATGCTGCCCGGGGCATCTGCTGTGGCCTTTGTACAGGGATTTGTACGTGTGGGCTGTGATGGCATTGGGCACAGTCTGCCACTAACCTGAGTAACAGGTAATAGTTACCTGAGTAATAGTCACAATTTATAATAATTTATTGGTTTTACTATTATTACTCTTTTTTCCCTAGTTGCTACTTAAACTCATTTTCTCATCATTCAGATTTGTAAGTGATCAGCTGTCAAACAATAATTTTGGAATTCAATTACACTTTTATTAATAAAATTCAGTGAAATAGCTTATATAAGACCATATAAATCATCAAATTGCAAATAGCCTATTTTAAAAGCAGCCTAGTGCTAAAAGCATTTATAATATTAATCCATTCACAAAATTACATTTTAAACTTGATCATTCTAAAAGCCCTAGATTTAAACAAAGCCACTTTTATGGCAAGACTTTACATCATACTTGATTCGAAGAAAGCAGAAATATAAACCAGCAATGGATTGTGACATATGTTGCACAGCTGGTCCCCACTGATTTCAATTTGGATCTTTGAAATCAAAATGCAGGTCACAGAAAACATGCAACTGTAGCAAAATTTTAGGACTAGTGCTGCCAGTTACTCCTGTGTGGATGATTCAGTAAGGAAAAGGGAATGGATCTGGGCAGTGGTTTCAGCTGTATTTGCTGCCTTGGGGCAGTCCCCTTTATGGACACTGGAATTCTGGTTTCAGTTTCAGGTTTTCTGGGGGATTTCTGTTCAGCCTGGAGAAGAGAAGGCTCTGGGAAGACCTTATTGCGGTCTTTCAATATATAAAGGGGGCTTACAAGAAAGACGGAGCGGGACTTTTACCAAGGCCTGTAGTGACAGGACAAGAGACAATGGTTTTAAACTGAAAGAGGGTAGGTTTAGATTGGATATAAGGAAGAAATTTTTTACAATGAGAGTGATGAGACACTGGAACAGGTTGCCCAGAGAAGTTGTGGATGCCCCACCATTGGAAGTGTTCAAGGTCAGATTGGATGGGGCTTTGAGCAACCTGATCTGGTGGAAGATGTCCCTGCCCACGGCATGGGGGTTGGACTAATGATCTTTGAAGGTCCCTTCCAACCCCAAACATTCTATGAGTATAATCTGGTGGTTATAGCTGTCTCTGTGTCTCCACATATCCCTCTTCTTCCCGTGCGCCAATCCAGTCCTCACCTTTGGCAGCCTCTCCTATATTTTTCTGTGCCAGTCTATAGCAGCTTTTCCCCTCTCCTATCTAACTAGACATGTTGATTCCTGTTCCTACTTACTTTCCTCTGTTTTACCCAATCTGTTAACTTCTCTGTCTCAGTCTTTCCCTTTTCTATCCAGACACTTTCACTCCCTGATGTATTGCCATGGTTGCTTATGCCTTAGTACTAGCCTTGTGCAAAATCAGTCTTGTAATAGTGAGGAGAGTCTTGGTGGTTAAGGAAAGCTGTACTTTCTCTCTGTTTGGGATGTCAGTCCACTATGACTCTCCAGCTGTAGATGTGTCAACTTTATCCTTTTCAGTCTCCGCATACTCCAGCATAACACAGATGTGATGCCCGCAGCCCTTCTGGCCTGCAGGAGTTGAGACAGGACAGAAGGTGATCAGTCGATCCAAGTCTTCTGAAAACTCAGCTGCAGAACTTGGTCCCTGTAGTGCATATGTCAGATGATTTATTTTTTTCTCTTCCCCTCAGAGGTTTTAATATTTAGGAATATTTATAGAGATAGCTGAAAGCACATCTCTGATGTGATTCATTTATCCAAATTTTCCTTTCATTGCCTTCTCCAGATTCACTGAACTCTGTGGCTAACCTGTGTCCCAAAAACTCAGTTTGAAGTAAACATCTGTTAAGGGAATGAAGCTTGGCAAAATTTATCAGCAACTGAAAATAGGTTCATACGAGATGAAGAGTAAAGAAATTTTATCTAAGAGGTGTAGCTGGAGAGTGGTTAGCAGTCCTTATCCCGTGAGCCTTGTGCCATGTTTCCATAAGGATGACAAGACAGGTGTTGCTCCCCTTCCCTGCTGCTCTCTGATGTGTGCTCCTGGTGCTGCTCAAAGACACAATGGGGCTAGGCTAGATGGCGGCCAACTTCATGGCGATGAACTGATGGCAGCTGTGGCAGCATTTGCTGCCTTGCTTCCTCCTGTAGCTGGGAGCTAGTTTACACAGTTGCCCCTAAACCAGAACAGGTGTGTGTTTGTTGTCTGACAAAGCGTATTTGTGTACCAGCATTAGCCTGGCTTGAGATGCAGCTGATCATCTGGACCCTGAATTTCTAAAGGATTCTTTCCAAATCAGGCTTAGCATTCCCCTCTGCTTCATATTCATGTGGTTTTAATTCCATTTCTTGGGAAATATGTTGCTGATATGTACAGATTCTGTACAGAGAGAAATTTTTCACCTTTAATATAAAGCCATTTTAGAGAGCAAATTATTATTATTTTTAATCTAAATGCTGTTGTTAAGATTTGCCAAACAAGCTCAAATGAAAATGTGGTTCTCCCAACTCTGATGTGAATTGAAAAGCATTTTTAAAAGCTTCGCACAAGCTTTTCAGAAGAAATGGAAGTTTTAAATTCAGGTTTATGGCTTTAATTCCTCAGAGCAAATTTTTTAAGGCAGTTGTGCAAATCTTATGTAAATGGTTATGTTATATAAATTATGTAAATGTTATGTTAAGTACCATTAGTTTGATACTTGAATTAGTTTTGTTAAAAAAAAAAAGCTAAGAAAAATCCAAGATAATACTTTCAATTTTCCGCTTCAATAGCAAGTGGATGGTGAAAGGAAACTGTATAGATAGTTTGGTTAAATGAAGACAGATTTACAAAGATAGCTTCCTAGATCCAGCCTCTCCTTTCCAAAGAAGAGTCAGGAATGAATCTTCCTGTTGAAATGTACGTCAGAGCTGCTGAAAAATATATTTTAAAGTGCATAGAGTTCTTTCAGCTGCTTAAGAGAATATCTATTTTGTTGAACATCTGACCAATGCTTATAACACTATGAAGTTGTACGTGCAACTTAGAAGAAAAAAAAAATCATATTCTGTACCTAGCAATCTTCTGTTTCTTTTTCATTACAGTAGATAGAATCACAGAGTAGTTGAGGCTGGACTGCACCTCTGGAGATCATTTAGCCCAATCCCCTGCTCAAAGCAGAGTCACCTAGAGCAGGTTGCCCAGGACCATGTCCAGTCAGGTAGCTCCTGTAATGTTTCTGAATACTTTAGTTTATTTCACTATTTTTCTATTATCAAAACATTTTTCCCATTTAAGTCAAGCAACATCTGAAAGTGCCTATCATAGTCTGTTTTTCCACCAAAGGAAGTCTATCCTGGGCAAATATTTTTCCAGATGATTTTCCCCTAAAAAAACTTGTGTTCCTTATGTGAAAGAGGGACAAAAAGCTCTCAGGCTATGGATACAAGAAAGTTTGAAAATTCTTTTAAAAGAAAGTTTGGAAAAAACAGAAGTGCCTCAAGACTCACCCAGTTATCACAAACCCACGGTCCTGAGAACAGTGTTATGTCTACAAAATAAACAAGGTGATTTACA
Organism: Nipponia nippon; assembly: GCF_047370975.1. Taxonomy (NCBI): domain Eukaryota; kingdom Metazoa; phylum Chordata; class Aves; order Pelecaniformes; family Threskiornithidae; genus Nipponia; species Nipponia nippon. The sequence continues at coordinate 5,678,980 of NW_028262343.1, forward strand.
ACAAATAATAGGGGTATCTAAATAATAGGGGGCCAGCTAAAACTAGGGCAAACAGGAAAGAAAAAGAACATGTATCCAAGTTGTTGACAAAAACATAAAAGCTCTGCAGATCTTCATATGTATTTCTATAGTAAAAATACACATTGCCATATTGAGAAGAATGTAGCGGTAAATACTTGGATGTTTACCTATGGTGGAATGTGAGTACTGCCTACCCTAGTTTGTGCTTTACTTTCATTGTTCTTCCTTTTATGAACGTTTGTGTACTGCACAGATGTTGGCATTTCCAACTTTCAGATTAATCTTGATATACCCTTTGTCTAGATATTTGACTATGCAAAAGAATGGGGATCTAAAGGTAGGAATGTGTGGAATAAATCTCTTGTACAGTAGCAGATAATGTAAATATATTAAAATATTATTTCTGTGATTACATTAAAAGTTACAGGTATTTAGAATCTTCTGTAGAGTAAAACAGAAAATCAAATGGGGGACTTCACTGAGCACCATGATCTTTCCAGATGTCTTTGTCATGAAAAGAACTCAATTGTCAGGAGCAAATCAATGTCCTGGAGGAATGTCTCATATCATCAGGTAGTCTTCTCCAAAAGCTATGAGTTAATCTGTAAATACTTGGCACTGTCTGTGCCCCAGCTGTGTTTTGCCAGAATGTTTTGCAGGAATTTTTTATTTTACATGAGACCACTTCTCCCCCTGCCAAAGTGTCTCAGAGGGCTCAGCGTAGTGCCATTGCGATAATAGATAGGATTGCTTTTGTGCTTAAGATGGCTGACATCCCCCTCAGTAAAATAGCCTCCACAACTTCTCTGGACATCCTGTGCCTGTGCTCGGTCACCCTCACAGTAACAAAGTGTTTCCTGATGTTCAGGAGGAACCACTTGTGTTGCAATTTGTGCCCATTGCCTCTTGTCCTGTCACTGGGCACCACTGGAAAGAGCCTAGCTCTGTCTTCTTTGCACCCTCCCTTCATGTATTTGTACACATTGATGAAGTCCACCCTGAGCTTTCTCTCCAGGCTGAACAATCCCAGCTCTCTCAGCCTGCTCCCCTCCTATGATGGGTGCTCCAGTCCCTGCATCATCTTACTGGCCCTTTGCTGGACACTCTCCAGGATGTGTGTGTCTCCCTTGTTCTGGGGAGCCCAGCACTGGACACAGGACTGCAGGTGTGGCCTCAGCAGTGCTGAGCAGAGGGGAAGGATCACCTCCCTTGACCTTCATAGAATCATAGAATCGTTAAGGTTGGAAAAGACCCTTAAGATCATCGAGTCCAACCGTTAACCTATCACTGCCAAGTCCATCACTATACCATGTCCTCGAGCACCACATCTATCCATTCTTTAAATACCTCCAGGGATGGAGACTCAACCACTTCCCTGGGCAGCCTGTTCCAATGCCTGACTACCCTTTCGGCTGTTATTTTGTTGATTACATCCATTGGGATCTGACGATGTCCATCTTGCCATTTTATTCCTAAAAAATGGATCTCCTGTGCAGGTCCCTTGACCTTACTTGGTTTTATGGCAAAGCCGGCCTCCAGAAGGATTTGGACTATTTGCTTCCCTTTCTCAAAAACTTCTGCTGCTGTGTTGCCCCACACGATGATGTCATCAATGTATTGCAGGTGTTCTGGAGCCCCACCCTGTTCCAGTGTCATCTGGATCAGTCCATGGCAAATAGTGGGGCTGTGTTTCCACCCCTGGGGCAGTCAATTCCAGGTGTACTGGATGCCCCTCCAAGTGAAAGCAAACTGAGGCCTGCACTCTGCTGCCAAAGGGATTGAGAAAAACGCATTATCAGTATCAGTGGTGGCATACCACTTGGCTGCCTTTGACTCCAATTTGTATTGAAGTTCTAGCATGTCCGGCACGGCAGCACTCAGTGGTGGCATGACTTTGTTCAGGCCCCGATAGTCTACTGTTAGTCTCCACTCTCCATTAGACTTTCGCACTGGCCATATGGGACTGTTAAAGGGTGAGCGAGTCTTGCTGATCGCTCCTTGGCTCTCCAGTCAACGAATCAGCTTATGGATGGGAATCAGGGAGTCTCTGTTGGTGCGATATTGCCGCCGGTGCACTGTTGTGGTAGCGATTGGCACCTGTTGTTCTTTGACCCTCAGCAACCCCACAACAGAAGGGTCCTTCAAGAGACCGGGCAGGGTAGACAACTGTTTAATTTCCTCCGTCTCCAAGGCAGCTATGCCAAAAGCCCACCGGTACCCTTTTGGGTCCTTGAAATACCCTCTCCTGAGGTAGTCTATGCCAAGGATGCACGGAGCCTCTGGGCCAGTCACAATGGGGTGCTTCTGCCACTCCTTCCTGGTTAAGCTCACTTCGCCTTCCAATACAGTCAGCTCTTGGGATCCCCCTGTCACTCCAGAAATACAGATGGGTTCTGCCCCTTTATAGCTTGATGGCATTCGGGTAAACTGTGCACCAGTGTCCACTAGAGCCTTATACTCCTGTGGGGCTGATGTGCCAGGCCATCGAATCCACACAGTCCAGTAAACCCAAGAGTCCCTTTCCTCCACCTGGCTGGAGGCAGGGCCCCTCTAGTCCCAGTCATAGCATTCGTCACTCACTTCTTGTAAATGCGAATCAAAAACCCCTTTATTGAGATCGGAAGCAAATTCAGCCCTTCTACCCTGTCTGGGGAACTGCTCACTGGAAACTGGAACAACAATTATCCTGGGAGAACCACCTTTTGTAGTTGTTTTTCCTTGCAACTCACGTACCCATGCCTCTAGGGTCGAGGTAGATTTTTCCATCCCACTTCCTCATGTCCTCTCCGTGGTCACGCAGATAAAACCACAGGGTGCCCCGTGGTGTGTATCCACTATATCTTCTCTCTTGAGCAGAGGGACGCTTACTGCTAATGGCTGAGACACTGGTCCATACAGGTGAGGAGTAGGATATATCCTCTTCGAGTTGCTGGACCTTCTGGGACAGTTTCTCCACAGCTGAGATGCAGGCCCGTAGGGAGGAAGAGAGACTTTCTTCGTATTGTCGGAGTTGGCCAGCCATTTCATCCACCGTTGGTCCCTCTTCATCTTTCCAGGTCATTATTGCCAATGACTTTGTGTGTGATGATGGTGCACTCTGTACAAGCTTCCGCCACATGGGTCATGTGCACTGGACTTCGTCTGGATCTTTGGATAACTGCTCGTTGTCCAGGTCATTATAAATCACCTCCAGCATGGCTAATTTCCTCAGGTACTGGATACCTCTCTCCATGGTGGTCCACTTGCCTGGGTGACATATAACATCTTCCTTGAAGGGATACCTTTCCTTCAAGCCTGACAGGAGTTGCTTCCCTACCCTCTAATTCCAGGCTACTGGCCCCGTTATCCCAGCATCGGAGCAGCCAGGTGATGATGGGCTCGCCTGGATGATGACTGAAATCTTTTTGCATATCTTGCAGCTCTCTCAGGGACAGGGATCAGGTGGTTACCATCTCATTTATGGGTTCTGCCTCTTCCTCCTCCTGCTCTCTTGATGGCCCTGGCTCATCATCAGCCCTTACTAAACGAGCTGATTTCCTTGTGTATTTTTTCTGCTGTATAGGGGTGAATGATACTAGCACGGGTTGGTTCTCTGGTTCAGCCACAGTGCCTGTCGCGGGGGCTGGCACAGCCGCGGGGGCCGGCACGGGGGCTGGCACAGCTGCAGTGCCTGTGGCAGGGGCTGGCGCAGCCGCAGAGACCGGCGCAGCCACGGGGGCTGTCATTTTGTCGTCAGATCCAGAGACCTTCTCTTCCCCTTGAGGGTTCTGAATAGTGTTGAACAGGGCTCGGTAGGCATGGGCCAGGCCCCAGCATGTTGCAGTGATCTGTGTCTCTCTGGAGTTGCCAGGGTGACAACATACTTTTTCCAAATACTTTACTAGTTTTTCAGGATTCTGCACTTGTTCGGGGGTGAAGTTCCAAAACATTGGAGGTGCCCACTGTCCTAGATACTTGCCCATGCTCTCCCGCACACCCTGCCACTCATAACTATCCAGCCTTGGAGCAGATCTCTGGATGATATTCTTAAACTGCTTATTAACCTTAGACAAAACTGAAACAATATTCCCAAGAACTACCAATAGATGTATCTTAACTACCCAAGGATGTTCAAGATAATGAAAAGGTGTTGTAATGAAGGAGGAAACATCACAGAAGAAAGCAACAAAGGTGCCAGTCTGTATTTCCTCCATAAAAAAACTCTCAGAAGAGGTATTATTGCTAATTGTCTCCATGAGGTGGTATCGGAAGTACAGTAATGGCTTCACTACAGAACCCAAATACCAGATACCGCTCAAGGTCGGTGTTTTAATAACCAGTCTTCCAGGCAAAACATCACTAATCACTGCAGAGCACAGCAAACTGCAAAAACCCACACCAATCTTTAACATGCACAGAAAAAACAAGAGCATGGTGCAGATCAGGTAGACTAGTACAGAGAATGGATGAATCAATATTACGACTGGCAACTGTTAACAGATACAAATTCCTTAATACACTCTGGTTAATCTGTTATTATCTCAAACAACTTCGTGCTCCACGTCGGGCGCCAAAAAGGACTGTCGTGGTTTAACCCCAGCCATCAACTAAGCACCACACAGCCGCTCGCTCACTCCTCCCCCTGCCCCAGTGGGATGGGGGAGAGAATCAGAAGGGTGAAAGTGAGAAAACTCGTGGGTTGAGATAAGAACATTTTAATAACTAAAGTAAAATAAAAATAGAACAGTAGTAATAGTAATAATAACAATAAAAATAAAAACAAATAATAATAATACAATAGTAATACAAAACAAGCGATACACTCTACAATTGCTCACCACCCACCGACCGATGCCCAGCACGTCCCCAAGCAGGGATCGCTGCCTCCCAGCCAACTCCCCCAGCTTATATACTGAGCATGATGTCATATGGTATGGAATAGCCCTTTGGCCAGCCTGGGTCAGCTGTCCTGGCTGTGCCCCCTCCCAGCTTCTTGTGCACCTGGCAGAGCATGGGAAGCTGAAAAGTCCTTGACCAGTGTGAGCACTACTTAGCAACTACTTAGCAACAACTTAGCACTACTTAGCAAGAACCAAAGCATCAGTGTGTTATCGACATTGTTCTCATCCTAAACCCAAAACACAGCAGGGCTACCAAGAAGAAAATTAACTCTGACCCAGCTGAAACCAGGACACTCGGCCATGTCCCTGTTTAAGGCTCCGTTTCACACAATTCCCCGTTCTGACGACACAGGGTTGGAAATGGAGGAGGGGGCTTCCTTCTTCCTTGCCTAGTCCAAGGACAGTAACTGAACAATCTCCCGCTGAGTCCCTCTAGGGTACAACAGACAGCGCTTCCGAATGCCTTTGCCTCCCGACTTCCTCATTGGGTCACTGGACTAGATGTCTAGTCTACCTGACTAGAGAAGGCAAAGGAATCTTTGCCAACAGGCTAGCAAAGTTGGTGAAGCAAGCTTTAAACTGACAAGCCTGGGGGATGGGATCCATAGTGGTGACACCCGTGAAGTTGAAAGCAACAGGGTAAAAAGCCAAGCCAACCAGAGCAGCAATGAATGCTCCTTAGCCATCTCAGTGTGGGTAGGGAATGGAGATCCACGAGGCAGCAAAGAAGCAAGGGTTATTGATGTGTTAGAAACCACGGAAGCACCTGAGAACAGACATAGGAATTAGGGCTTCTCCCACAAATAAGGTGGCAGGATCAATGGCCCAACTGAAGTGCATCTACACCAATGCACGCAGCATGGGCAACAAACAGGAGGAGTTGGAAACCATTGTACAGCAGGAAAACTATGATATAATTGCAATCATGGAAACATGGTGGGATGACTCGCACAACTGGAGTGCTGCAATGGACGGCTATAAACTCTTCAGAAGGGATAGGCAAGGAAGGAGAGGCGGTGGGGTAGCCCTCTATGTTAGGCAGTGTTTTGACTGTCTAGAGCTTGATGATGGTGATGAAAGGGTTGAGTGTTTATGGGTAAGAATCAGGGGGAAGGCCAACAAGGCAGATATCATGGTGGGAGTCTGTTACAGACCACTCGGCCAGGATGAAGAGGCAGATGAAATATTCTATAAGCAGCTGGGAGAAGTCTCATGCTCGCTAGCCCTTGTTCTCATGGGGGACCTCAACTTACCAGATGTCTGCTGAAAATACAGTACAGCGGAGAGGAAACAGTCTAGGTGGTTCTTGGAGTGTGTGGAAGATAACTTCCTGACACAGCTGGTGAGCGAGCCAACTAGGGAAGGGGCCCTGCTGGACCTCTTGTTTGTGAACAGAGAAGAACTTGTGGGTGATGTGATGGTTGGAGGCCGTCTCGGGCATAGAATCATAGAATCATTAAGGTTGGAAAAGACCCTTAAGATCATCGAGTCCAACCGTTAACCTAACACTGCCAAGTCCACCACTAAACCATGTCCTCGAGCACCACGTCTACCTTTCTTTTAAATACCTCCAGGGATGGGGACTCAACCACTTCCCTGGGCAGCCTGTTCCAGTACCTGACCACCCTTTCGGTGAAGAAGTTTTTCCTAATATCCAACCTAAACTTCCCCTGGCGCAGCTTGAGGCCGTTTCCTCTCGTCCTATCGCTTGTTACTAGGGAGAAGAGACCGACCCACACCTCGCTACAACCTCCTTTCAGGTAGTTGTAGAGAGCAATAAGGTCTCCCCTCAGCCTCCTCTTCTCCAGGCTAAACAACCCCAGCTCCCTCAGCCGCTCCTCATAAAACTTGTGCTCTAGACCCTTCACCAACTTCGTTGCCCTTCTCTGGACACGCTCCAGCACCTCGATGTCCTTCTTGTAGTGAGGGGCCCAAAACTGAACACAGTACTCGAGGTGCGGCCTCACCAGTGCCGAGTACAGGGGCACTATCTCCTCCCTGGTCCTGCTGGCCACACTATTCCTGATACAAGCCAGGATGCCATTGGCCTTCTTGGCCACCTGAGCACACTGCTGGCTCATGTTCAGGCGGCTGTCAACCAACACCCCCAGGTCCTTTTCCGCCAGGCAGCTCTCCAGCCACTCCTCCCCCAGCCTGTAGCGTTGCATGGGGTTGTTGTGACCCAAGTGCAGGACCCGGCGCTTTTAGCCTTGTTGAATCTCATGCAGTTGGCCCCGGCCCAACGATCCAGCCTGTCCAGGTCCCTCTGTAGGGCCTTCCTACCCTCCAGCAGATCAACACTTCCACCCAACTTGGTGTCATCTGCAAACTTACTGAGGGTGCACTCGATCCCCTCATCCAGATCATCAATGAAGATGTTGAACAGGACCGGCCCCAGTACTGAGCCCTGGGGAACACCACTCCTGACCGGCCGCCAGCTGGATTTGACTCCATTCACCACCACTCTCTGGGCTCGGCCGTCCAGCCAGTTTTTAACCCAGCACAGAGTGCACTTATCCAAGCCGTGAGCAGCCAGCTTCTCCAGGAGAATGCTGTGGGAGACAGTGTCAAAGGCCATACTAAAGTCCTGGTAGACAACATCCACAGCCTTTCCCCTCATCCACTAAGCGGGTCACCTTGTCATAGAAGGAGACCAGGTTAGTGAAACAGGATCTCCCTTTCATAAACCCATGCTGGCTGAGCATGATCCCCCGGTTGTCCCACACATGCCGCATAATGGCTCTCAGGATGATTTGTTCCATGACCTTCCCTGGCACCGAGGTCAGGCTGACAGGCCTGTAGTTCCCCGGATCCTCCTTCCGACCCTTCTTGTAGAGGGGCGTCACATTTGCTAGCTTCCAGTCTTCTGGAAGACTAAGGCAAAGAAGGCATTAAGTACCTCAGCCTTCTCCTCATCTTTCGTGGCAAAGTTTCCTTCTGCATCCAAAAAAGGAGGGAGATTCTCCCTGGCCCTCCTTTTGTCACTGACAAATTTATAAAAACTTTTTTTGTTGTCTTTAATGGCGGTGGCCAGTTTAAGTTCCAGCTGGGCCTTCGCCTTTCTGATCTTCTCCCTACATACCCTCACAACATCCTTGCAGTCCTCCTGAGTCACCTGCCCCTTCTTCCAAAGGCAGTAAGCTCTCCTTTTTTTCTTGAGTTCTAGCCAAAGCTCTCTGTTCAGCCAGGCCGGTCTTCTCCCCCTCCTGCTCGACTTATGGCACATGGGGACGGCCTGCTCCTGTGCCTTTGAGACTTCCTCCTTGAATAACATCCAGCCTTCCTGGACTCCTTTGCCCTTCAGGACTGCCTCCCAAGGGACTCTGTTAACCAGACTCCTAAACAATCCAAAGTCTGCCCTTCTGAAGTTCAGGGTAGCGGTTTTGCTGACCCCCTTTCTTACTTCTCCAAGAATCGAAAACTCTATCATGTCGTGGGCGCTGAGCCCAAGACAGCCTCCGACCACCACATCGCCCACCAGGGCTTCTCTGTTCGTAAACAGCAGGTTCAGCGGGGCACCTCCTCTGGTTGGCTCGCTTACTAGCTGCATCAGGAAGTTATCTCCCACACACTCCAGGAACCTCCGAGACTGCTTCCTCTCTGCTGTGTTGTATTTCCAGCAGATATCTGGTCAGTTGAAGTCTCCCACGAGAACAAGGGCTAGAGATCGTGAGACTTCAGCCAACCGCTTGTAGAATGCTTCATCTGTTTCCTCATCCTGGTTGGGTGGTCTATAACAGACTTAATTCATTGCAACAAAAGTGAGATAATTTGTAAGAAAACTTCATAGTATTTAAATGAGTTAAACTCAGGTCTCAGTGGGGATGGTGGGTACCCCTCTTGAGAGTTTGTCCTCAAAATTGTCAAACAGTAGATTTTGCTTCCTGGCAGGTAGAGGGCTCGAGGTCTTGCAGGTCCTGATAAATATATTTAATGGTGTTGATTGGGGTCATCTGCTAAAGCATTAAGGGATTTGCCAAGAACTGTGGTACTCTGGGAATTATACACATTTCTTCATCTATGCATGATTTCTTCACTTGGTATGAAGAAGTTTCTGAAGTCACTCAAGTGCTCTCAGGACTAATTATTTTTTTCCACTACTGCCTTCTACTTAAAATGCACTGAGGAGAAAAAGCACTAAAAGGATTTGCTTGATGATGATAGAATCATCTCTAATTTCTTCTTCTTTACAAGGACTGCCTAAGTATTTAGACTTATGTTTTGATGTTACTGTACCCTTCACTCATTCTTTGATACAACACATCTGAAATTCATCCTTGGCAAATTTCCCAATTTCCTGCTGGAAACCTGGCCTTGAAGGCAGCTCTCATACCACAGGCTGAAGAGTGGGATGAAAGCTAGACAAAGTGTATGATATTTTACCAGTGGGTGAGGAGCTAATGCTATAAGATAGAAAATGAAATAAATGCATTCTGTGGTGAGGTCAGTTCCTTAAAATGAAGAACAGCCTTTTTGTGATGGCTATGTGCTAGGCAGTGTTTGGAAACCCTGTATTGCAGGGATAAATAGTAATTGACAGTGAAATTTATTAATAATGCATCTTCAAGTGTGTCTGGCTTAGCTAGCATTGCTCACTGACTTTTTAGTATAACAGACATGAATAAGAACAGTTCAAGCAAACTTAGCAATCTGCAGAGAAAATCTGAAAAATATTAATTTACTTTCATGTGATATCCTTCGTGTTCATTAGCCATATATTAAAATGGAGTGCAAATATCAATAACAAAATAATTTCTAACATGTGGCTGGCAAAATTACACTTACTCTTATGCCTTGCCTCACAGTAACTTAAAATTGCTATTTTTCAGGGAAAACGCTCAGGCTGTTTATAACCAAGTATGACCAATCTGACAAATTGTATCTTCCAACCAACAAAGCATAATTGTCTATTGTCAGTAGAAAATTAAGAAGAAAACCACTACTGTGAGGAAAAATAACATGAAAAATTTTTAATTAAAGAAAGAAAAATGAAATCTTTCTGAATGGACGAGATCTGTATTTGTGATATAATCAACAGAAATAAGACTGTTCACTTATAAGGTTTGTTTCATTTAAGATTGCCTTGTGACTTGCAAGCAACTAATCTTCTTAAGTGTCCTGTCCATATAGGTATTATATTAGCCCTAAGTTAACAAGCCAACTTGAGGTACATCATGGTTAAATTATTTGCCTGAGTTAACAAAATAACTCTGAAGAGGAGTAATCACTGACTGTATATTCTAGGCTTCTTGAGGTTGTCTAGCAAAACAGTATTTGAACCCCTTTGTATCTTTGTATTGGCATCTGATTGCCAGTACTTGGGAAAATAAGCAAGCACACCCATACGGCATTAGAGTTCAGACTGGTTTCTCTGCCTTCCTCCACACCAAGAGTGCAGGTCTTCCCTTTGCTCCCAGATATATTTGGGCATGCAACTGGTAGTGCAGCCAAAAGGTTCCCTTCTGCTCTAGAGGAGACGTATGGTAATGTGACAGCACCCAAAGGTTAAGGTGAAGTAAAGGAGATTGGTTATATTGAAATACAGTGGTAAAGAGATAAATCTGTGATACAAACTTGATACTCATAGGAACACAACAGTTTTAAATTATAAAGAAATAAGATCAAATGCAATCTTCTGGTGCAACACAGAAATGTAGAAAAGTAGAAATCTGCATTTCTAATCTTAGATACTAGCAAGTTTTTGCTCTCATGTCGTCATTGTGTCAGTAGTGCCCTTTATTTGCTGTAAAATGGGTCAGGAAAAGATTTCAGATGCTTTGTCAGTCTGATGTTATAAATATGTTTATTTACTTGTACTACCTCCCCTAAGACTAGTTTTGAGCCTTATGACTTAAAATACATCATGGTTAGGGATTTTGTACTTTTCTGTCTGGAAAGTCCAGTGCAGACTGTACATGGCATTTGCAGGCATCTGATAAGAGTCAAGGGAGATGCAGGATAGAAGACTGCTTTATTTAGAAGCTGTACATAAAAGGAAATGCCCTAAGAAAGTTGCTTAGTTGGAATAAGATTTGTAAAGGGAAATATGTTAGCTCATTTTAAAAAAGTACAAACCCTGACAATATACATGTGCACACACAGACATAGAAGCAACAGTTTTAATTATGATCTCTCACATTGTCCATTTAAGAACTTGTATAAACCCATTTTTTGCTTTAAACAGCATCTTTTCAAAAGCTAATATTTAGTAGTCACATTTACAAATATAATTGTGAACCCCTTTGATATCAATATAACCCCATCCAATGTTGGTGGGTAAAAATAGGTTTCTATTTTAATTTGAACTGATTTATGTGACATGACATGGCCCATGTATATGTGTGGGAATGCAATAATGAAAGTTCCTGCTTCAATGTGGTCGTGGTTTTGGGGGGTTTCTGGCTTTCAAGTCCCATATTCTCTCGGTCTGGAATGGCTGTGGTGCAGAGTCCTGCCAGTGGAAGCTGCAGGCACCAAATTTGGCTTTACAAAGGGGCTGAAGAAAAGGCTGCTGTCCTTCTCAATGCAGAATTGCAGTTTGGTTTTGTTAAAGTTGGTTTCCGAGGCTGTTGTTCCACTGTGGTAAAACAGTCCCTGGGTAAATTTTGACTGGGTCTGTATTGTTTGACCCCTCTGCATGAGCTGATTAGTTCTTGCCCTGTTAGGCAGAGTTCAGGCAGAATTGCAGCCCCTTTCTCAGAACATTATTATCAATCTCTCTGGAAGGTTATGAGATTCATGAAGATGGTCACGATGTTCTTCCATCCACCTCCACAGCATCTACAGGGTAGTAAGGAGCTGCGAAGTCTGACAAATGTTATAAATACATATCTTAAAGCAAAGCAGCTGTTCAGCTCCCTCCTCCCCCCTCACTGTGCAGCTCTGGGAGTGCAGCATTCCTATTGCTATATTACCACACTTCAGTTTTCAATATCGTCCTGACCTGCAGTCCTGTCTTCTAAGGGTTGTTCTGGGGAAAAGCATCAGCTGACGCCCTACTTCAGAACAGGCAAGAAGGGCAGTTGCCTCCCTTTTGCATGATGAGAGCAGGCATGTGATGGATGTGGAAAGCAAGCTATAGTTCTCCAAAGTGTAATCATGCCGTTAATGTATTCCAGGCCAGCAGGAGACAAGCTGTCACAGATGAGTGGTTAGGTTGCTTAAAGAATTACGGTCAAAGATATTTGCAAAAAGTGATTTTTTTTTTTAATAGAAATTTATAAAAGTGTGATTTAACAAAGTTAAATGGCAATGTTCACTCTATTACTTATTAAATGGATGCAATAGATATAAAGGAGAAAAAAAATCGAGGTAGAAGCAAATTAGAATGATTTATACAGAGACTGAAAATACAAGGGGGTAAAGGAGACCCTCCTGTTGAGTCATGAGGTTCAGAATGGACCCCTTTGCTTTCTAAACTCCTTCTCAGAGAGGAGCCTAGGTGTGGCTGGATGCAGACTTTGCCTTAGACTTTATCAATGGTTTATGTCTAAGGATTATATGTCTAGTAGCAGTTTAAGGTTTATTCACAGTTAAAGAGAGAATCACAGGAATTTAGCAACAATTAATCATTGGTTAATTTAGTATTTACAAAGTGATTAAATGGGATTTACTACATTATTTGAATCGACACACACACACAATATACATATAAAGGTACCTGTTAAAAATTCCCCTCGAGCTAAGTGAAATTCTCAACAGGCGAAGATCAAGCCTTAAGGAGTGAGGGGGGGGCCCCAGAGTTCAGCCCAGGTCCTGTTGCTAGGTCTCTGAACTCTGAAAACTTAAGAGTTCGCAAACTCTGAGAAGCATCCCGCTCAGAGGGAGATACTGGGCGCAGCCTGCTGCGGTCCAGGAGAGCTCAAAGGGTCTCACTTGGTACCGCTGTTTATAGGGTTGCAAGATGATTGACTTCAGACATCAGTAAATTTCCATCCTGTTATCACAATCCGGGTTGGTAATTGCTGGAATTCTCAAAAATTCCAGCAGTGCTGGTACGATCCTTCCACACCGATCCACCCAAGTTGCGATCTACAATGATATGTTCCAAGGCTGTCAAGAGATGACTGATTATTCCAGGTGCTGTCAAGGCACTCTCGTTCCCCACCTTGGCCAGGCAACTGGAGTTCCTGGTATGGTCAGTGCCGCTCCCCACCTTAGCCATGCAAGAGTTCCTGGTACGGTCAAGGGATGCTTAACCGCCAGACTCATTGCACAAAGGCCAAGTCTTGACTGGAATTACTGAGATCGTAAAGCGGTCCGCGGGGGGGGGGGGGGGGAAATGCACCACCACACAAGCTGACCCTACTTCCGTGGCTGCTGTCACTGCCACAATTTCGGGTTTTTCAATAATGGGATGGCCTACATGGCACCAGGCCTGCTAGTGTCAGATGGGATTCAGCTTTCTCAAAGGGGGAAGAGGGTCTTTGCTCACGAGCTAGTGGGGCTTATTGACAGAGCTTTAAACTAGACTTGAAGGGGGAGGGGGATAATATCAGGCCTGCCTGTGACAAGCTGTGAGATGACACACCAAGGTTAGAGGGACAGGGTGCTGGCAAGGGCCCTCAGCCTGTTGCTCTGCGACGTGCTGGGTACACTGGAGCACACTTGAAGTCTTATGGAGATGAGCCAGGGGCTCCTGAGGTAATAGGAGCCAACAGGGAAAGACGGGTGAAATGCCTCAAAGGAATTAAGGTGTGTTCCTCTAAGAAGGTGACACGGCCGACAGCCCAGCTGAAGTGCCTCTACACCAATGCATGCAGCATGGGCAACAAACAGGAGGAGCTGGAAGCCGCCATGCTGCTAGAAAGCTATGACCTAGTTGCCATTACTGAAACTTGGTGGGACGAATCCCATGACTGGAGTTCAGCTATCGATGGCTACAGGCTGTTCAGAAGGGACAGGCGAGGAAGGAGGGGTGGAGGGGTTGCCCTCTACATCAAGAAATGGATAGAATGTGAAGAACTGTCTGTAGCGTTCGTTACATATCAAGGCTATACCGACGGATCTCCAGCCGACCCGGGCTGGGGAAGGAACAGTCAGCACACGCAGTGTGGGTGTTCAACTCCCCCGTTTATTGCGCAGTAATTTACCTTTATACTCCCAACAGTAGGCGTGTCATGTTATAAGGGGCGGGGACAAAGGAGGGTCGACCTTTCACTCTTTCCGTACAGCGCGTGATCTTCCGGTCGCCAGCCCTTATCTTACTACATTTCCCCCTCCCTTAGCTTCAGTAGCTCTGTATCTCACTGGGGAAGCTGCGCGTAAAATAATCGATATATGGTGAGACTTCTTAATATACAACTCCTAAACTACCTAATTAAGCGTAATAGACAGGATAATAGCATAGCAAGGATAAGAACAAATAACAAGATTATGAGACCAGTTATCTATGTGGCAGCAACTGTCCCCCTTATCGCTAATGAAGTAGGGGGGTGAACAATCGACAGGTAGAGGCTTGTCCAATAGCCGGCATATACAGACACGCATCCGTTACGTTCATGAACCTTGCCCAATCCAGCCAGCAGTTCGTCGCGGCTCCCTCATTGCTCCCCCACATCATCAGGATGCATAGGGAAATGGTAACCTGTCAAGACAAGACTCAATAAATTGGTTAATGTTTATACGGTCGAATATTTCGACTGGGTACCCATTCTAGCGTCCCTTTCTCGGTTTGCACACACGCATACCCACGTCCCAGACAACGGAGGGAATAAGGGCCCCTCCATTCACGGGTTTGCAGGTCCCGTACTTGAACCAAAGGGTAAGGCCCTTCGTTCTCATCGAGCCGGAAATGTGCCTGGGTTGCTGTCTGGGTTTTATAGGTGTTCCCTCGAATGGTATGATTTAAGGTAATTAGTGCCGTCGTCAACAGACGCTGTGCCCAAAATAAGGGAGGGTCAAGGGGAGGGGGAACCCCTGTTTCTGGGCCTATATTCTCCCCCTCCCTTAGTCGGTCGAGTAGCCCTTTTAATGTGCGATGCGCGCGTTCTACAATGCTTTGGCCCGTACTGTTGTAGGGAATACCATGACTCAACTGAATATCCCAGCGTGCGCAGAAGTCCTTTGTCTTCTTGCTAACATATGCCGTTCCATTATCTGTTTTAATTTTTTGTGGGATGCCAAGTTGCGCCATACAGTCCTGCCAATGTAAAATAACTGCGAGAGCATTTTGTTTAGCATGCATAGTGGCTAAAATAACTCCACTGCAGGTATCAACTGTAACATGCAGATACTTACGTGGATTAAAGGGTTCATAAATCGTAACATCAGACTGCCATATTTGGTTGGGCTGCAACCCTCGAGGGTTTACCCCTGCTTCCCAGAGGGGACCTCTGGAACAAACAGGACAAGCAGCAATCACAGAGCGAGCATCTTGCAACGTAATGCCAGCGAGCTTAGCTAGACTGCGAGCTCCACAGTGGAGCAGATTATGCAAGCGGAAAGCTCGCCTTAGGTTAGAAGTTTCTTCAAGCGCCAGTACGCTCTTTGCTAAGGTGTCCGCTATTTCATTCCCGGCAGAAAGAAAACTTGGTATGGAACTATGACTATTAACATGAATAGGACAGACAGGGGCGGTTCTCATTTGCAGTGCGGTGAGCAACATTCCGGCAATCTCCGACGTTGCCCCAAGTGCCCATCGGCATTTCTTTAGTAACTTATATACATAGCAAGAGTCTGTGATTAGATCTAAGGCCTCTTCGGGCCATTGAGTGAGAGCCATCCATACCGCTTTGGCCTCAAGATATTGCACGGATTGCCCTTGATCTTGATAACTAATGTGGGTCCACTGACCATCCTCCTGCCATGTAACGACAGCTTTCCCAGTAATCGAGGACGCGTCGGTAAAAACCGTGCGGCCTCCGGTGGGTTGTTCAACTATGGCACTAGCTGGCAAAAGATGGAGTACCTGGATTATCTCCCCACAGGGGTGTGGTCTTAGACCTTCAATACGACCCGTAAATTCAGCTATCGCCGCTTGCAGAAACCCAACTTGCGGAAGTACCGACTCCCACTGTGCCAAAGAACAGGGCAATGCGATAACCTCCGGGTCTTTTCCTGTTAAGTGTTGAGTTTGCCTCCGACAGCAGAGAATAAGCTGGGATAATAAAGTTGGCCAAGAAATTAAAGCTGTCTTCGGTTTGCCTTGATATAACCAAGCAAAAGGCCAGCCTTTTTCACCACTATTTTGAATTAGTAAACCATGGCCAGCGGTGTCGGTCATGTAAATCAGGGCAGCGACCGGTTGTTCAGGTGTAAATCGCGCGAGACCCCAATGCTGGGCTCGCTCCATAATTGTCCTAAGAATCTCCTGATGGTTTTTTGAAAGAGTTCTTGGAGCTAGGGGGGAATCTCCTCCTTTCAGGAGTTGATATAAGGTACTCATTTCTGCCTCAGATATTGGAATAAAGTTTCTAAGCCATAATAGTTGTCCAATTAACTTTTGCGCCTCATGGAGTGTTGTCACTGTAGTCCGAATTTCAAATGATTGTGCTGTCACGCTTCGTGGCCTCAGTTGAGTACCTAAATACTTTACTGCACGTCCTACCTGCGTTTTCCGAGGCTCAATGTGTAACCCATGTCGCTCCAAACTGATTATCAGCTGCACGCGCGCCTTTTCCAGTAACTCCTCTTGGTTGGACGCCAATAACACGTCATCCATGTAATGGAAAATGATGACCGTAGGGAAATTCTTTCGGATAGGGCGTATTGCAGCAGCTACAGCAATTTGACACAAGACTGGTGAGTTTTTCATGCCCTGGGGTAACACCTTCCATTGATATCTGGCACACGGGTGTTGATTGTTAGGCTCAGGAACAGTAAAAGCAAAGCGTACTCTATCTTCTTTATGCAAGGGAACACTAAAAAAGCAATCTCTAATATCCATAATCACTATTTGATAGTCAGGTGGAACCATGGCCGGAGAGGGGAGGCCCGCTTGTAGCGGGCCCATGTCTTGTATACATGCATTAACTGCGCGTAGATCATGTAGCAGTCGCCACGCTCCCGATTTTTTCTTTATCACAAAAATGGGGGTGTTCCAGGGACTTGTAGAGGGTTCGATGTGTCCTGCGTCAAGTTCTCGTTGTACCAATTGTCGAACAGCCGCCCCCTTTTCCTCTGTTAATGGCCACTGCTCTACCCACACTGGCTTATCTGTCAACCAGGTGAGTTTTAATGGGCGGACACAGGCAGTGGCTATTATGATAAATTTGTACGCAGCACTATATTCATCTTCTGCAAGCAACATCGTCCCAAGATGACAATGGGTAACTCCGCAATGGCGGGGTTACACCATGCTACCCTAGCTTGTCCGGATTCCGGATCCTTCAACATAATTTGCATTGGGCTTCTGCTTTGATGCGAGGTCTGCATGCCTCCCACGCCTTGCAGCGAACCTCTCGGTTCGAGTGGCCAATCATCTGGCCATAGATGTGATGGGATTACTGTAACGTCCGCCCCTGTATCCAAAAGGGCTCTTAATACAAGGCATGGTGGTCCCCCCAACTCTGGGAGCCATGGGGTAACTACAATATCTACTTCTGGTCGTGTGGTCATGTTTAGGGTGAGTGCCACATATGGCGAGGCTCTATTCCCAGCGTCCTGTATTGCGTGCTCCCATCTCCCCAAGGCAGCTGAGTTGGAAACTGCGTTATTGGAACCGCAGGCGACTGTGCTGGTCCCGGGGAAGGAAAGACTCCCTGCACCACATATTGCGCCGCTGTCGTCGGGCCTGTTGAGCTGATCACTGGGGCAGGTGGGGATGGCACGGCCCCCTGTCATCCCCTTTTCTCGTTTCCCCAGTCCGGTCTCCATTGCTGACTCCCCACTTTGCACTGTCGAGCTCTGTGGCCTAGTCGCCCGCAGCGCCAGCATCGTAGGTCTCTCTCTCCTTCCCCTGTTCCAGGGGTGTTTGTTTTTGAAGGGCATTGTCGCGCCATGTGTCCTTGCCCCCCACACTTATGGCACGTAAGTCGTGCATCTCGACAGGCCGCATGGACCGCAGCCACTACCGGTTGCATACTTTGCATCTGTTCCTGTTCCAGCACGTAACGAATCATCTGTGAAAGCGTGGTCCCTATGGGTAACTGTCTTAGCAACACTGCGGTTTGTGGGTTTGCTTGCGTACGTGCACAGTCAAGCAATATCGCCTCCTTAGCTTGCTCAGGAAGTCGAGCAACCTGGAGCGCTGCTTGCAGCCAGTCTAAAAACTTTGTGAAGGGCTCACTTAACGATTGCCGTATTTGGACCCATGGAGGCTCCCTTTTATCAAGAGCTGCGACGATGCGTATCACTTCTTGGGCAGCATTCGAAGATGCAGCAAAATCGCGCCCCCGCATTCGGTGAGCCTGTGCCTGAGGAGTTGCGAACTGCCCCTCTCCCATCAGCTGCTCTAAAGTCACTCCTGCCATGGGATGGTTGGCCTGTTGCGCCTCGATAACAACTTGGGTGCACCGATTCCTCCATTCCTCCCTAAACAATACCATCATCGAGGGGGTCAATACGGCCCGCATCAACTGAATAATATCAAAAGGTGCAAGCGGCGTTGCAAAAACACAGTCTAGTAGGACTTGGGTCTCTGGGGAGTTTAATCCATGACTTTTCACCGTTGTGGCCAATTCTTTCACCAACTTCGTATCTAACGGTTGCCACTCATATCCCCCGCCTGCGGCTGCTCGGATAGGAAATGTTTGAATCGGAGGGGCCTGGAATCGTACTCCTTCCAAGACACAATTTTTTGCAATCATCCGCCAATCCGTCCCGTTTGCTTTCTCTTTCGGCATTCCCCCTGGCATAAGACTTTCCGCATTTGCCACCACCCCTCTCAATCGGCTGATCAATGTCTCGAGTTCCCTTGAAACCTCATTAGTCTGGAGTCCCATTCCCTTTTTTAAAGATTCGCCCCTCTTTGGTAATGGTCTTGGAAGTGGGGGCAGATGAGCAACAGTTGAGGATTCCTCGTTGCCCCTTTCGTCCTCACTGCTATCAGAGCTCATGGGATAATCGTGTACAGGCTCCCTCCACTGTGAGGGAATACCAGTTTGCTTTCCCACTGCCCAAGGGGTAGGGGGTCCCTCTGGTGGCTCAGGTATCACTGGCAGTGCCGGGGGAGCCCTACCACCCCCCTTAGATGTCGTCAGCCGTGACGCCGGTTCTCCTTGTTCCTCAGATTTTTTCTTGCGCTCTGCTCTCTGTGTATCCAGCACCTGTCGATCACTGGGATGCAACGGGGCGTCCTCAGAAGGTGATAGTGCCTTGCCCTCCTTTTCTCCTTCCTGCCATCTTCCTTCACGTAATTCACGATACCGCTGGGATCCCACATCGGCCCCCGGGACCCAGTCCAGCAACCTATCAGTCAGCTCCCTTTCCACACATTGTTGCAACTCGCCCCAGGGGTACTGAGGAAGTGGCGGATCCGCCGGTGCAGGGGGCGCCGAAGGTTCCGTGGGCGGCCGCCCTAAACTCCCCACTCGTAACGGGAACACCTTTCCCGACTCCTTTGTTCCCGCTGCGCCATAGCCTCCTTGCGCCTCCCCTTCCTTCGTTGGCTCAGCCCCCAGTAACGACAGTTCCGTCTGTGTCCCACAGGCCACTCCTTCCCAGCCAGCCTGTGTCCCCTCCGAAACTAAACCCGTTGACTTTTCGTTCCCAGGAGATTCATGCCCCATCAGCGCGCTACGTGCGGCAAGCCAGCACCGCTTTGCTGCAAACCCCTTCTTAAGCACCCTTTCTACTGTTCCCCAGGCGCGAAGCCAGTCACTGGCTCCTCCAACATTATTTATGATCGCTTCTGTCAGCTCATTGCGTATTTTTCCCCAATTTGAGGTGTCGAAAACTTCTGTGGGAGTGCCGAGCACTCCCCGGCATAGCATCCATTGGATGCAGTCGCCCGTGGGCCTTTTCCTTATCACCCTATCCTCGCCCACCTCCGTTGCTACCAATTTTAATACCTTTACGAGTTCCGCGAGCTCCATCGCTGCTACCTGCAGCCGATCACGTCGGGGTCACCACTATGTAGCGTTCGTTACATATCAAGGCTATACCGACGGATCTCCAGCCGACCTGGGCTGGGGAAGGAACAGTCAGCACACGCAGTGTGAGTGTTCAACTCCCCCGTTTATTGCGCAGTAGTTTACCTTTATACTCCCAACAGTAGGCGTGTCATGTTATAAGGGGCGGGGACAAAGGAGGGTCGACCTTTCACTCTTTCCATACAGCGCGTGATCTTCCGGTCGCCAGCCCTTATCTTACTACAGCTGTCCCTGAAGAATAGCCATGAGCAGGTTGAAAGCTTATGGGTAAGAAATAGAGACCGAGGCAACAAAGGGAACCTTGTGGTTGGTGTTTACTACAGGCTGCCCGATCAAGGGGAGCCTATTGACGAAGCCTTCTTAGTCCAGCTACAGGAAGCATTGTGCTCACAGGCTCTCATCCTGCTGGGGGACTTCAACCACCCCGACATCTGCTGGAAAAGTAGCACGGCAAGCTGTAGGCAAACCAGGAGACTCCTGGAGTGCATCGAGGATAACTTCTTCGGCCAGGTAATAGACAGCCCTACCAGAGGGGATGGGATACTGGACCCGATGGTCACCAACGCAAGTGAGCTAATCGGTGATGTCAAGACTGGAGGCAGCCTGGGCTGCAGTGATCATGCACTGGTGGAGTTTGCAGTCCTGAGGGACATGGGTCAGGTGAAGAGTAAAGTCAGGACCCTGAATTTTAGGAAAGCAAACTTCCAGCTGTTCAAGGAGTTAGTCAATAGGACCCCCTGGGAAAGTGCCCTCAGGGACAAGGGAGCAAAACAGAGCTGGCAGATCTTTAAGGACACTTTCCATAGGGCGCAAGAGCTCTCGATCCCCAGGTGTAAGAAATCAGGAAAGGAAGGCAAGAAACTGGCATGGCTGAGTCAAGACCTGGGGGTCAAACTAAAGGGCAAGAAGGAAATGCACAGGCAGTGGAAGCAGGGACAGGTATCCTGGGAAGAGTATAGGGACGTTGCCTGGTTGTGTAGGGATGGGGTCTGGAAGGCCAAGGTGCGGCTGGAGCTGAACTTGGCAAGGGACGCAAAGAATAACAAGAAGGGCTTCTACAGGTATGTCGGCCAGAAAAGGAAGGTGAAAGAAAGTGTACTCCCCCCGATGAACACAACTGGCAAACTGGTAACGATGGACGAGGAGAAGGCTGAGGTACTCAACAATTTCTTTGCCTCAGTCTTCACTGGCAACCTCTCTTCCCACACCTCCGAGTGGATGGACCTCAAGGCAGGGACTGGGGGAGCAAAGTC
The DNA here is from genome assembly GCF_047370975.1 of Nipponia nippon. NCBI lineage: Eukaryota > Metazoa > Chordata > Aves > Pelecaniformes > Threskiornithidae > Nipponia > Nipponia nippon. The sequence continues at coordinate 5,700,166 of NW_028262343.1, forward strand.
CCTCCAACTGTAAGAGAAGATCAGGTTCGCGACCACCTGAGGAACCTGAACGTACACAAGTCTATGGGTCCCGATGAGATGCATCCCAGAGTCCTGAGGGAATTGGCTGATGTAGTTGCCGAGCCACTCTCCATGATATTTGAAAAGTCATGGCAGTCAGGTGAAGTCCCTGGGGACTGGAAAAAGGGAAATATTGCAGCCATTTTTAAAAAGGGTAGAAAGGAGGACCCTGGGAACTACCGACCTGTCAGCCTCACCTCTGTGCCTGGGAAGATCATGGAACAGATCCTCCTAGAAGCTATGCTAAGGCACATGGAGGACAGGGAGGTGGTCTGAGACAGCCAGCATGGCTTCGCCAAGGGCAAGTCCTGCCTGACCAACCTAGTGGCCTTCTATGATGGAGTGACTGCATCAGTGGACGAGGGAAGAGCTATGGATGTCATCTATCTGGACTTCTGTAAGGCCTTTGACATGGTCCCCCACAATATCCTTCTCTCTAAATTGGAAGGATATGGATTTGATGGGCGGACTATTCGGTGGATAGCTAATTGGCTGGATGGTCGCATCCAGAGGGTAGTGGTCAATGGCTCGATGTCCAGATGGAGATCAGTGACGAGTGGTGTCCCTCAGGGGTCTGTACTGGGGCCAGTGCTGTTCAATATCTTCATCGATGACATAGACAGCAGGATCGAGTGCACCCTCGGCAAGTTTGCAGATGACACCAAGCTGAGTGGTGCAGTTGACATGCCTGAGGGATGGGATGCCATCCAGAGGGACCTGGACAAGCTGGAGAAGTGGGCCTGTGTGAACCTCATGAGGTTCAACAAGGCCAAGTGCAAGGTCCTGCACCTGGGTTGGGGCAATCCCCGGTATCAGTACAGGCTGGGGGATGAAGGGATTGAGAGCAGCCCTGAGGAGAAGGACTTGGGGTACTGGTGGATGAAAAGCTGGACATGAGCCGGCAATGTGCTCTCGCAGCCCAGAAAGCCAACCATATCCTGGGCTGCATCAAAAGAAGCGTGGCCAGCAGGTCGAGGGAGGTGATTCTGCCCCTCTACTCTGCTCTGGTGAGACCCCACCTGGAGTACTGTGTCCAGCTCTGGGGTCCTCAGCACAAGAAGGACATGGAGCGGGTCCAGAGGAGGGCCAGAAAAATGATCAGAGGGATGGAACACCTCTGCTATGAGGAAAGGCTGAGAGAGCTGGGGTTGTTCAGCCTGGAGAAGAGGAGGCTGCAGGGAGACCTTATTGCAGCCTTTCAATACTTAAAGGGGGCTTATAAGAAAGATGGGGGACAGGCTTTTTAGCAGGGCCACTAGCTATAGGACAAGGAGTAATGGTTTTAAACTAAAAGAGGGTAGATTCAGACTAGATATAAGGAAGAAATTTTCCACGATGAGAGTGGTGAAACACTGGAACGGGTTGCCCAGAGAGGTGGTAGATGCCCCCTCCCTTGAAACATTCAAGGTCAGGTTGGATGGGGCTCTGAGCAACCTGATCTAGTTGAAGATGTCCCTGCTCATTGCAGGGGGGATGGACTAGATGACCTTTAAAGGTTCCTTCCAACCCAAACCATTCTACGATTCCAGAGCCTCTGAGACTCTGTAGCATGCTAGTATGCCCATATTGGCAAGTTTCAGGTGGACTTTACTAGCATAAGCACTGTCCTGCGAGCAAGTGCAGCTACTTGTCAAAGCTGCTGGCATAGCCCCTGTCATTGGGAGCACAGGGCAAATTAACATAAAGTAATTTGTACCTCCTCATAGTATACAGATGCCTATCATTCCTCCAGAGTCTTACTTCAGAAAAAAGTAATTATCAAGCTGCTCTGGCTGTGGAAAAAGCATTCAGAAAAAAGTGCTGTGTAACCAACATAGAGATGTTTACAGGGGTCCATAGGGAATATGTAGTAGGATACTGTGATCTGCATGGCCTTAAATACTGAACATCTCCCAAGCTGTCCAGTGATTTGAGCACATACTTCCCATTTCTCTCTCACTCCCCTACCCCACCCCGTGTTGGTATTCTGTTTGTCCTTTCAAGGGCAAATTATAGGAAGCAAATTTATCCTGGTGTATTTATAAACCAAATGCTCTTTGCTTCAGAAAGCACAAGGAATGCATAGCTATAGGCAGTGGTCTATAGGTATAGAAATCCAGCATGGCTTTATTTTGTGCTGCTGTAATCAGCACATTTACTATTAAGCATGTTTGGAGTACTGCTTTGTAACACCGTGTACACAAGCTCAATTCCAGCACAGGATCTAGGCAACACAGTGAGTCATTTCTTTGCCATTTCTGGTCTCAGTTTCCTTTCTGTGCTCAAGTGTTCCTGGGGATTTGGCTCTATGTTTTTTGCAAGTTCTCTGTACCAAGGTTTTTCCTGGCTGCTGTTTTGGCTCCTTCCTGTTTGCTAGCTTCCTTTCAGCTTTGCTGGGAGTCAAAGCTCCTGCTTACTAAGAATCATGTGCCTCTATACCTTCCTGAGGTTCTTAGTATTTTAGCCTTTAAAAGCCACTTTTGCTAGCTGGATTCATTGTTCTCCTTTTGGGAATTTTCCATTTCTCTGACTCTGCCTCTTTTTCCTCCTACCAACAAAATAGGGCAGAACTGGTTTCACTAAGATTAGACTTATATTTTACTATAGGTCAGAACTGTTTGTGCGCTAAGAGTCTTTAACTCCAGCCTTAGCTGGAGTAGATATGCATATACTAGCATCCTTGTCTCCTAAATTCTAGGAACGTTTCTGGGAAAATGCAGTCTTGAGAACAAGTAGGTAGGAATTACTGAGAATTGTTACATGAAGTCATCACTTCTCATAGACTCAATCCGCATACTCCCATGTTTTCTGTATCTTTTTCTGTTCAAGGAGTTAAATTCAAGTAAACCAGCATTCTCCAGAAACATTAAATATTACAAAAGTGAGCCACAGTAAAGAAATCTAAGAGAAATTAAAACAATTGTCTTGTATATGTGTAAGTAAACTGTGGCATTTTGCTTCAGCAGCTCGCATGAGCCTGAGTTGTTTTAGGTATTCTAGGTAAGGATTACATTGCCGTCTTCAGTCTGACCTGTGGACACCCCTAGGTTGCTTCGGGAATGAATGCGGGTGAGTAGCAGTGTTTAGGAGCTTTCCTTCTAATTTCTGCCATTGCTTGTTGAAGCAGCATTAGATGTCTGTTTTTTTTCCATTCTCTGGAGAGCAAGGGGAGATCCTTAATGCTTGGTGCAAATGATGTATACTGGTATGGGCATAATATTTGCAGCTTCCCTCAGCAGTGTATCTTGGCACAATAAGGACTTGAGCTGGGTGGGATCTTGGTTTATATCTGCAAATTCACAGTTAGTTAGAAAAAAATCATATCTGTTCCAGAATCTAATGAAAACAATACATTTCAGTGTTCTCAGTGAAACACACTCTGGAAACTCATTTCAGTTGACATGAGATGTTTTGTTTCCATTTTGATGGTAATTCTGTGTTCTCTAAAACATGAAGAGTTCTGTTGAAATGGCAGATAGAAATGTTTCTTTTTTTAAAAAGGTCAAAACAATTCTTCAGCTATATCAAAATGTTTTCTATCTCCATAAGTGCCTTTTTGAAGCAAACTTACTTTGAAATGAATACATTTCCACGTAGCCATTTTTCCTTGATGAAAGATCTCATTGGAAAATTTTTAACTGTCTTTAGCTAGTACCTGGAGAAATGCCCCAGTAGTAGCTCATACTTCTTGGTCCTCTGGATGACAGCTGTTTTCAGCTCTCCCTGCATTCTCCTCAGGTTTGCACGCCTGGTTCTTTCAGCAATGAGAATAAAAACCTTTTTTTTTTTTTCCTTTTTTTTCTTTTCTTCAGGTTCAGATTTTGATGCAATTATATGATGTGTTGCCAACAGTTTCATCCAGTCTGGGCTGAGACCTACAAGGACCCCAGGTGGGGTGTCCTCTGCACAGAGCAGCCAAGCATCTGTCTCGGAATGACAAGCACAACCACAGGCCTGGTGGATAACTAGGAAATTTTCTGTACAGCAGCAAACACAGCCAGAAGCTGAGAAACAGGGTTGGCAGGGGTCTTAGGGCATTTTGATGAAGTGCAGAAGAAAAGCCAGAAATGACTGTTAAGCCTGGTGACAAAGCAGGAAAAAGGCTTAGCCCCACCACAAGAGAAAAGGGTGGAGTTAATTTGTAAATGGATTGCCCAGAATAAAGGTTTGTAGTGAAACTTACCATCTGAGCTGAGGATCTGAGGCACACTCTGCAGAAGCAAGGAAACTGAAGCATGACAGCATCCAGTTTGGAAAAGTACTGTGATTCTTGATATCAAAGTCTCTTGGTGGAAGTATGCAGCAGGAAATACGGGGAGAAAAGAATAGTAAAAATGGAAGAGAGTAGATATTCGAACATTCTGGAAAAAATAAAAAGAATGGGAAGGTGGTTTAGACAGGATGTTTTCTAATAGTCACGATATTAAGAGGTCAAGAAACGCTAGAAGAAACAGTGATCTTGCCATAAAATTGCTAGGCTGGAATGCCAGGCCTGCAGGTCTCTCACTTCCTTATTTCCAAGTGATTGATTCTAATTCTTTTGATCAGCTGGAGTATCTCCAGTAGATGATTCAATTTGCCATAGTATAATGGTAGAAGTAATAACTGTATCTATAGATATTTCTCATATTTAATTGAATTTGGAAATTATGGACATGACTCTTTAGAACTTTTAATTGGTAGTTTTAAAATGTAGCTGAAGATGTAACCTTAGATGTCTGGCTTGAAATTACTTCATTATAGAATTGAAAGGAACATGCAGAGAAATGGCAGATGAAATTAATGCATATGAACAATCACTCCCCCACATATTGATTCCCTATTTTAATTTCACTTTTCCTATCTGCTAATGAGGGAGGTAGTTTGTTTTGATGATCTTTGAAAGATCATTAAGAACACACATTAGGCTTCACAATACAATAGAAATATTTGTTATTGTCTTTTACAGCAGTAGCCAGTTTAAGTTCTAGTTGAGCTTTGGCCCTTCTAATTTTCTCCCTGCATAACCTCACAACATCCTTGTACTCCTCCTGAGTTGTCTGCCCCTTCTTCCAAAGTTCATAAACTCTCTTTTTTTTCCTGAGTTCCAGCCAAAGCTCTCTGTTCAGCCAGGCCAGTCTTCTTCCCCGCTGGCTCATCTTTTGGCACATCAGGATGGCTTGCTCCTGCAGGATTTTGTTCCTGAAGAATGTCCAGTCTTCCTGGACTCCTTTGCCCTTCAGGACTGCCTCCCAAGGGACTCTGTCTACCAGGCCCCTAAATAGGCCAAAGTCTGCCCCCAGGAAATCTGAGGTAGCAGTTCTGTTAACCACATTCCTTACTTCCTTGAGAACTGAAAATTCTATCATTTCATGATCGCTATGAAATCCCCTTCTGAGGGGAACAGATGGCCTGATATGCCGACCGGACCCATCCCATAGGGAAGTCTGCTGCCTCCCTGGGGCAAGGAAAAGGAACGTTACCAGGAAGCTCCCCAGGCTGGTGAAAGCTTCCGATTATTATCCACTAGTGGTTGTTCAAGTCGGCAGTGATGAGGTAGCTGAGAGTGGCATCAGGACAATCAAAAGGGACTTTAGAGAACTGGGGCGATTGCTTGAAGGATCAGGAGCACAGGTGGTGTTTTCCTCCATCCCATCAGTAGCCGGGAGGCATATGGAAAGGAACAGGAAGACCCATCTCATTAACACGTGGCTCAGAGGCTGGTGCCAGCGGCGGAATTTTGGGTTTTTCGACCATGGGGCAGTTTACATGGCACCAGGCCTGCTGGAGACAGATGGGGTTCACCTGTCGCAAAGGGGGAAAAGGATCCTGGCCCAGGAGTTAGCTGGCCTTGTTGAGAGAGCTTTAAACTAGATGCGAAGGGGGAAGGGGATAAAACCAGGCTTGCTTGGGACGAGCCTAGGGGTGGTATGCCTGTGTTGGTGAAGAGATCTATAGCCCAACTGAAGTGCATTTACACCAATGCACGCAGCATGGGCAATAAACAGGAGGAGCTGGAAGCCACTGTGCGGCAGGAAAACTATAATGTGGTCGCCATCACGGAAACGTGGTGGGATGACTCACACAACTGGAGTGCTGCAATGGATGGCTACAAGCTCTTTAGAAGGGACAGGCTAGGAAGGAGAGGGGGAGGGGTAGCCCTGTATGTTAGGGAGTGTTTTGACTGTCTAGAGCTCAATGAAGGTAAGGATAAGGTTGAGTGCTAATGGGTTAAGATCAGGGGGAAGGCTAACAAGGCAGACATCCTGGTGGGAGTCTGTTACAGACCACCCAACCAGGATGAGGAAACAGATGAAGTATTCTACAAGCGGTTGGCTGAAGTCTCACGATCCCTAGCCCTTGTTCTCATGGGAGACTTCAACTGACCAGATATCTGCTGGAAATACAACACAGCAGAGAGGAAGCAGTCTCGGAGGTTCCTGGAGTGTGTGGGAGATAACTTCCTGACGCAGCTGGTTAGCAAGCCAACCAGGGGGGTGCCCCGCTGGACCTGCTGTTTACGAACAGAGAAGCCCTGGTGGGCGATGTGGTGGTCGGAGGCTGTCTTGGGCTCAGTGACCACGACATGATAGAGTTTTCGATTCTTGGAGAAGTAAGAAAGGGGGTCAGCAAAACCGCTACCCTGAACTTCAGAAGGGCAGACTTTGGATTGTTTAGGAGTCTGGTTGACAGAGTCCCTTGGGAGGCAGTCCTGAAGGGCAAAGGAGTCCAGGAAGGCTGGATGTTATTCAAGGAGGAAGTCTCAAAGGCACAGGAGCAGGCCGTCCCCATGTGCCATAAGTCGAGCAGGAGGGGGAGAAGACCGGCCTGGCTGAACAGAGAGCTTTGGCTAGAACTCAAGAAAAAAAGGAGAGCTTACTGCCTTTGGAAGAAGGGGCAGGTGACTCAGGAGGACTGCAAGGATGTTGTGAGGGTATGTAGGGAGAAGATCAGAAAGGCGAAGGCCCAGCTGGAACTTAAACTGGCCACCGCCATTAAAGACAACAAAAAAAGTTTTTATAAATTTGTCAGTGACAAAAGGAGGGCCAGGGAGAATCTCCCTCCTTTTTTGGATGCAGAAGGAAACTTTGCCACGAAAGATGAGGAGAAGGCTGAGGTACTTAATGCCTTCTTTGCCTTAGTCTTCCAGAAGACTGGAAGCTAGCAAATGTGACGCCCCTCTACAAGAAGGGTCGGAAGGAGGATCCGGGGAACTACAGGCCTGTCAGCCTGACCTCGGTGCCAGGGAAGGTCATGGAACAAATCATCCTGAGAGCCATTATGCGGCATGTGTGGGACAACCGGGGGATCATGCTCAGCCAGCATGGGTTTATGAAAGGGAGATCCTGTTTCACTAACCTGGTCTCCTTCTATGACAAGGTGACCCGCTTAGTGGATGAGGGGAAAGGCTGTGGATGTTGTCTACCAGGACTTTAGTATGGCCTTTGACACTGTCTCCCACAGCATTCTCCTGGAGAAGCTGGCTGCTCACGGCTTGGATAAGTGCACTCTGTGCTGGGTTAAAAACTGGCTGGACGGCCGAGCCCAGAGAGTGGTGGTGAATGGAGTCAAATCCAGCTGGCGGCCGGTCAGGAGTGGTGTTCCCCAGGGCTCAGTACTGGGGCCGGTCCTGTTCAACATCTTCATTGATGATCTGGATGAGGGGATCGAGTGCACCCTCAGTAAGTTTGCAGATGACACCAAGTTGGGTGGAAGTGTTGATCTGCTGGAGGGTAGGAAGGCCCTACAGAGGGACCTGGACAGGCTGGATCGTTGGGCCGGGGCCAACTGCATGAGATTCAACAAGGCTAAAAGCGCCGGGTCCTGCACTTGGGTCACAACAACCCCATGCAACGCTACAGGCTGGGGGAGGAGTGGCTGGAGAGCTGCCTGGCGGAAAAGGACCTGGGGGTGTTGGTTGACAGCCGCCTGAACATGAGCCAGCAGTGTGCTCAGGTGGCCAAGAAGGCCAATGGCATCCTGGCTTGTATCAGGAATAGTGTGGCCAGCAGGACCAGGGAGGAGATAGTGCCCCTGTACTCGGCACTGGTGAGGCCGCACCTCGAGTACTGTGTTCAGTTTTGGGCCCCTCACTACAAGAAGGACATCGAGGTGCTGGAGCGTGTCCAGAGAAGGGCAACGAAGTTGGTGAAGGGTCTAGAGCACAAGTTTTATGAGGAGCGGCTGAGGGAGCTGGGGTTGTTTAGCCTGGAGAAGAGGAGGCTGAGGGGAGACCTTATTGCTCTCTACAACTACCTGAAAGGAGGTTGTAGCGAGGTGTGGGTCGGTCTCTTCTCCCTAGTAACAAGCGATAGGACGAGAGGAAACGGCCTCAAGCTGCGCCAGGGGAAGTTTAGGTTGGATATTAGGAAAAACTTCTTCACCGAAAGGGTGGTCAGGTACTGGAACAGGCTGCCCAGGGAAGTGGTTGAGTCCCCATCCCTGGAGGTATTTAAAAGAAAGGTAGACGTGGTGCTCGAGGACATGGTTTAGTGGTGGACTTGGCAGTGTTAGGTTAACGGTTGGACTCGATGATCTTAAGGGTCTTTTCCAACCTTAATGATTCTATGATTCTATGCCCGAGACGGCCTCCAACCATCACATCACCCACAAGTTCTTCTCTGTTCACAAACAAGAGGTCCAGCAGGGCCCCTTCCCTAGTTGGCTCGCTCACCAGCTGTGTCAGGAAGTTATCTTCCACACACTCCAAGAACCACCTAGACTGTTTCCTCTCCGCTGTACTGTATTTTCAGCAGACATCTGGTAAGTTGAGGTCCCCCATGAGAACAAGGGCTAGCGAGCATGAGACTTCTCCCAGCTGCTTATAGAATATTTCATCTGCCTCTTCATCCTGGCCGAGTGGTCTGTAACAGACTCCCACCATGATATCTGCCTTGTTGGCCTTCCCCCTGATTCTTACCCATAAACACTCAACCCTTTCATCACCATCATCAAGCTCTAGACAGTCAAAACACTGCCTAACATAGAGGGCTACCCCACCGCCTCTCCTTCCTTGCCTATCCCTTCTGAAGAGTTTATAGCCGTCCATTGCAGCACTCCAGTTGTGCGAGTCATCCCACCATGTTTCCATGATTGCAATTATATCATAGTTTTCCTGCTGTACAATGGTTTCCAACTCCTCCTGTTTGTTGCCCATGCTGCGTGCATTGGTGTAGATGCACTTCAGTTGGGCCATTGATCCTGCCACCTTATTTGTGGGAGAAGCCCTAATTCCTATGTCTGTTCTCAGGTGCTTCCGTGGTTTCTAACACATCAATAACCCTTGCTTCTTTGCTGCCTCGTGGATCTCCATTCCCTACCCACACTGAGATGGCTAAGGAGCATTCATTGCTGCTCTGGTTGGCTTGGCTTTTTACCCTGTTGCTTTCAACTTCACGGGTGTCACCACTATGGATCCCATCCCCCAGGCTTGTCAGTTTAAAGCTTGCTTCACCAACTTTGCTAGCCTGTTGGCAAAGATTCCTTTGCCTTCTCTAGTCAGGTAGACTAGACATCTAGTCCAGTGACCCAATGAGGAAGTCGGGAGGCAAAGGCATTCGGAAGCGCTGTCTGTTGTACCCTAGAGGGACTCAGCGGGAGATTGTTCAGTTACTGTCCTTGGACTAGGCAAGGAAGAAGGAAGCCCCCTCCTCCATTTCCAACCCTGTGTCGTCAGAACGGGGAATTGTGTGAAACGGAGCCTTAAACAGGGACATGGCCGAGTGTCCTGGTTTCAGCTGGGTCAGAGTTAATTTTCTTCTTGGTAGCCCTGCTGTGTTTTGGGTTTAGGATGAGAACAATGTCGATAACACACTGATGCTTTGGTTCTTGCTAAGTAGTGCTAAGTTGTTGCTAAGTAGTTGCTAAGTAGTGCTCACACTGGTCAAGGACTTTTCAGCTTCCCATGCTCTGCCAGGTGCACAAGAAGCTGGGAGGGGGCACAGCCAGGACAGCTGACCCAGGCTGGCCAAAGGGCTATTCCATACCATATGACATCATGCTCAGTATATAAGCTGGGGGAGTTGGCCGGGAGGCAGCGATCCCTGCTTGGGGACGTGCTGGGCATCGGTCGGTGGGTGGTGAGCAATTGTAGAGTGTATCGCTTGTTTTGTATTACTATTGTATTATTATTATTTGTTTTTATTTTTATTGTTATTATTACTATTACTACTGTTCTATTTTTATTTTACTTTAGTTATTAAAATGTTCTTATCTCAACCCACGAGTTTTCTCACTTTCACCCTTCTGATTCTCTCCCCCATCCCACTGGGGCAGGGGGAGGAGTGAGCGAGCGGCTGTGTGGTGCTTAGTTGATGGCTGGGGTTAAACCACGACAGTCCTTTTTGGCGCCCGACGTGGAGCACGAAGTTGTTTGAGATAATAACAGATTAACCAGAGTGTATTAAGGAATTTGTATCTGTTAACAGTTGCCAGTCGTAATATTGATTCATCCATTCTCTGTACTAGTCTACCTGATCTGCACCATGCTCTTGTTTTTTCTGTGCATGTTAAAGATTGGTGTGGGTTTTTGCAGTTTGCTGTGCTCTGCAGTGATTAGTGATGTTTTGCCTGGAAGACTGGTTATTAAAACACCGACCTTGAGCGGTATCTGGTATTTGGGTTCTGTAGTGAAGCCATTACTGTACTTCGGGTACCACCTCATGGAGACAATTAGCAATAATACCTCTTCTGAGAGTTTTTTTATGGAGGAAATACAGACTGGCACCTTTGTTGCTTTCTTCTGTGATGTTTCCTCCTTCATTACAACACCTTTTCATTATCTTGAACATCCTTGGGTAGTTAAGATACATCTATTGGTAGTTCTTGGGAATATTGTTTCAGTTTTGTCTAAGGTTAATAAGCAGTTTAAGAATATCATCCAGAGATCTGCTCCAAGGCTGGATAGTTATGAGTGGCAGGGTGTGCGGGAGAGCATGGGCAAGTATCTAGGACAGTGGGCACCTCCAATGTTTTGGAACTTCACCCCCGAACAAGTGCAGAATCCTGAAAAACTAGTAAAGTATTTGGAAAAAGTATGTTGTCACCCTGGCAACTCCAGAGAGACACAGATCACTGCAACATGCTGGGGCCTGGCCCATGCCTACCGAGCCCTGTTCAACACTATTCAGAACCCTCAAGGGGAAGAGAAGGTCTCTGGATCTGACGACAAAATGACAGCCCCCGTGGCTGCGCCGGTCTCTGCGGCTGCGCCAGCCCCTGCCACAGGCACTGCAGCTGTGCCAGCCCCCGTGCCGGCCCCCGCGGCTGTGCCAGCCCCCGCGACAGGCACTGTGGCTGAACCAGAGAACCAACCCGTGCTAGTATCATTCACCCCTATACAGCAGAAAAAATACACAAGGAAATCAGCTCGTTTAGTAAGGGCTGATGATGAGCCAGGGCCATCAAGAGAGCAGGAGGAGGAAGAGGCAGAACCCATAAATGAGATGGTAACCACCTGATCCCTGTCCCTGAGAGAGCTGCAAGATATGCAAAAAGATTTCAGTCATCATCCAGGCGAGCCCATCATCACCTGGCTGCTCCGATGCTGGGATAACGGGGCCAGTAGCCTGGAATTAGAGGGTAGGGAAGCAACTCCTGTCAGGCTTGAAGGAAAGGTATCCCTTCAAGGAAGATGTTATATGTCACCCAGGCAAGTGGACCACCATGGAGAGAGGTATCCAGTACCTGAGGAAATTAGCCATGCTGGAGGTGATTTATAATGACCTGGACAACGAGCAGTTATCCAAAGATCCAGACGAAGTCCAGTGCACATGACCCATGTGGCGGAAGCTTGTACAGAGTGCACCATCATCACACACAAAGTCATTGGCAATAATGACCTGGAAAGATGAAGAGGGACCAACGGTGGATGAAATGGCTGGCCAACTCCGACAATACGAAGAAAGTCTCTCTTCCTCCCTACGGGCCTGCATCTCAGCTGTGGAGAAACTGTCCCAGAAGGTCCAGCAACTCGAAGAGGATATATCCTACTCCTCACCTGTATGGACCAGTGTCTCAGCCATTAGCAGTAAGCGTCCCTCTGCTCAAGAGAGAAGATATAGTGGATACACACCACGGGGCACCCTGTGGTTTTATCTGCGTGACCACGGAGAGGACATGAGGAAGTGGGATGGAAAAATCTACCTCGACCCTAGAGGCATGGGTACGTGAGTTGCAAGGAAAAACAACTACAAAAGGTGGTTCTCCCAGGATAATTGTTGTTCCAGTTTCCAGTGAGCAGTTCCCCAGACAGGGTAGAAGGGCTGAATTTGCTTCCGATCTCAATAAAGGGGTTTTTGATTCGCATTTACAAGAAGTGAGTGACGAATGCTATGACTGGGACTAGAGGGGCCCTGCCTCCAGCCAGGTGGAGGAAAGGGACTCTTGGGTTTACTGGACTGTGTGGATTCGATGGCCTGGCACATCAGCCCCACAGGAGTATAAGGCTCTAGTGGACACTGGTGCACAGTTTACCCGAATGCCATCAAGCTATAAAGGGGCAGAACCCATCTGTATTTCTGGAGTGACAGGGGGATCCCAAGAGCTGACTGTATTGGAAGGCGAAGTGAGCTTAACCAGGAAGGAGTGGCAGAAGCACCCCATTGTGACTGGCCCAGAGGCTCCGTGCATCCTTGGCATAGACTACCTCAGGAGAGGGTATTTCAAGGACCCAAAAGGGTACCGGTGGGCTTTTGGCATAGCTGCCTTGGAGACGGAGGAAATTAAACAGTTGTCTACCCTGCCCGGTCTCTTGAAGGACCCTTCTGTTGTGGGGTTGCTGAGGGTCAAAGAACAACAGGTGCCAATCGCTACCACAACAGTGCACCGGCGGCAATATCGCACCAACAGAGACTCCCTGATTCCCATCCATAAGCTGATTCGTTGACTGGAGAGCCAAGGAGCGATCAGCAAGACTCGCTCACCCTTTAACAGTCCCATATGGCCAGTGCGAAAGTCTAATGGAGAGTGGAGACTAACAGTAGACTATCGGGGCCTGAACAAAGTCATGCCACCACTGAGTGCTGCCGTGCCGGACATGCTAGAACTTCAATACAAATTGGAGTCAAAGGCAGCCAAGTGGTATGCCACCACTGATACTGATAATGCGTTTTTCTCAATCCCTTTGGCAGCAGAGTGCAGGCCTCAGTTTGCTTTCACTTGGAGGGGCATCCAGTACACCTGGAATTGACTGCCCCAGGGGTGGAAACACAGCCCCACTATTTGCCATGGACTGATCCAGATGACACTGGAACAGGGTGGGGCTCCAGAACACCTGCAATACATTGATGACATCATCGTGTGGGGCAACACAGCAGCAGAAGTTTTTGAGAAAGGGAAGCAAATAGTCCAAATCCTTCTGGAGGCCGGCTTTGCCATAAAACCAAGTAAGGTCAAGGGACCTGCACAGGAGATCCATTTTTTAGGAATAAAATGGCAAGATGGACATCGTCAGATCCCAATGGATGTAATCAACAAAATAACAGCCGAAAGGGTAGTCAGGCATTGGAACAGGCTGCCCAGGGAAGTGGTTGAGTCTCCATCCCTGGAGGTATTTAAAGAATGGATAGATGTGGTGCTCGAGGACATGGTATAGTGATGGACTTGGCAGTGATAGGTTAACGGTTGGACTCGATGATCTTAAGGGTCTTTTCCAACCTTAACGATTCTATGATTCTATGAAGGTCAAGGGAGGTGATCCTTCCCCTCTGCTCAGCACTGCTGAGGCCACACCTGCAGTCCTGTGTCCAGTGCTGGGCTCCCCAGAACAAGGGAGACACACACATCCTGGAGAGTGTCCAGCAAAGGGCCAGTAAGATGATGCAGGGACTGGAGCACCCATCATAGGAGGGGAGCAGGCTGAGAGAGCTGGGATTGTTCAGCCTGGAGAGAAAGCTCAGGGTGGACTTCATCAATGTGTACAAATACATGAAGGGAGGGTGCAAAGAAGACAGAGCTAGGCTCTTTCCAGTGGTGCCCAGTGACAGGACAAGAGGCAATGGGCACAAATTGCAACACAAGTGGTTCCTCCTGAACATCAGGAAACACTTTGTTACTGTGAGGGTGACCGAGCACAGGCACAGGATGTCCAGAGAAGTTGTGGAGGCTATTTTACTGAGGGGGATGTCAGCCATCTTAAGCACAAAAGCAATCCTATCTATTATCGCAATGGCACTACGCTGAGCCCTCTGAGACACTTTGGCAGGGGGAGAAGTGGTCTCATGTAAAATAAAAAATTCCTGCAAAACATTCTGGCAAAACACAGCTGGGGCACAGACAGTGCCAAGTATTTACAGATTAACTCATAGCTTTTGGAGAAGACTACCTGATGATATGAGACATTCCTCCAGGACATTGATTTGCTCCTGACAATTGAGTTCTTTTCATGACAAAGACATCTGGAAAGATCATGGTGCTCAGTGAAGTCCCCCATTTGATTTTCTGTTTTACTCTACAGAAGATTCTAAATACCTGTAACTTTTAATGTAATCACAGAAATAATATTTTAATATATTTACATTATCTGCTACTGTACAAGAGATTTATTCCACACATTCCTACCTTTAGATCCCCATTCTTTTGCATAGTCAAATATCTAGACAAAGGGTATATCAAGATTAATCTGAAAGTTGGAAATGCCAACATCTGTGCAGTACACAAACGTTCATAAAAGGAAGAACAATGAAAGTAAAGCACAAACTAGGGTAGGCAGTACTCACATTCCACCATAGGTAAACATCCAAGTATTTACCGCTACATTCTTCTCAATATGGCAATGTGTATTTTTACTATAGAAATACATATGAAGATCTGCAGAGCTTTTATGTTTTTGTCAACAACTTGGATACATGTTCTTTTTCTTTCCTGTTTGCCCTAGTTTTAGCTGGCCCCCTATTATTTAGATACCCCTATTATTTGTTGTAAATCACCTTGTTTATTTTGTAGACATAACACTGTTCTCAGGACCGTGGGTTTGTGATAACTGGGTGAGTCTTGAGGCACTTCTGTTTTTTCCAAACTTTCTTTTAAAAGAATTTTCAAACTTTCTTGTATCCATAGCCTGAGAGCTTTTTGTCCCTCTTTCACATAAGGAACACAAGTTTTTTTAGGGGAAAATCATCTGGAAAAATATTTGCCCAGGATAGACTTCCTTTGGTGGAAAAACAGACTATGATAGGCACTTTCAGATGTTGCTTGACTTAAATGGGAAAAATGTTTTGATAATAGAAAAATAGTGAAATAAACTAAAGTATTCAGAAACATTACAGGAGCTACCTGACTGGACATGGTCCTGGGCAACCTGCTCTAGGTGACTCTGCTTTGAGCAGGGGATTGGGCTAAATGATCTCCAGAGGTGCAGTCCAGCCTCAACTACTCTGTGATTCTATCTACTGTAATGAAAAAGAAACAGAAGATTGCTAGGTACAGAATATGATTTTTTTTTTCTTCTAAGTTGCACGTACAACTTCATAGTGTTATAAGCATTGGTCAGATGTTCAACAAAATAGATATTCTCTTAAGCAGCTGAAAGAACTCTATGCACTTTAAAATATATTTTTCAGCAGCTCTGACGTACATTTCAACAGGAAGATTCATTCCTGACTCTTCTTTGGAAAGGAGAGGCTGGATCTAGGAAGCTATCTTTGTAAATCTGTCTTCATTTAACCAAACTATCTATACAGTTTCCTTTCACCATCCACTTGCTATTGAAGCGGAAAATTGAAAGTATTATCTTGGATTTTTCTTAGCTTTTTTTTTTTTAACAAAACTAATTCAAGTATCAAACTAATGGTACTTAACATAACATTTACATAATTTATATAACATAACCATTTACATAAGATTTGCACAACTGCCTTAAAAAATTTGCTCTGAGGAATTAAAGCCATAAACCTGAATTTAAAACTTCCATTTCTTCTGAAAAGCTTGTGCGAAGCTTTTAAAAATGCTTTTCAATTCACATCAGAGTTGGGAGAACCACATTTTCATTTGAGCTTGTTTGGCAAATCTTAACAACAGCATTTAGATTAAAAATAATAATAATTTGCTCTCTAAAATGGCTTTATATTAAAGGTGAAAAATTTCTCTCTGTACAGAATCTGTACATATCAGCAACATATTTCCCAAGAAATGGAATTAAAACCACATGAATATGAAGCAGAGGGGAATGCTAAGCCTGATTTGGAAAGAATCCTTTAGAAATTCAGGGTCCAGATGATCAGCTGCATCTCAAGCCAGGCTAATGCTGGTACACAAATACGCTTTGTCAGACAACAAACACACACCTGTTCTGGTTTAGGGGCAACTGTGTAAACTAGCTCCCAGCTACAGGAGGAAGCAAGGCAGCAAATGCTGCCACAGCTGCCATCAGTTCATCGCCATGAAGTTGGCCGCCATCTAGCCTAGCCCCATTGTGTCTTTGAGCAGCACCAGGAGCACACATCAGAGAGCAGCAGGGAAGGGGAGCAACACCTGTCTTGTCATCCTTATGGAAACATGGCACAAGGCTCACGGGATAAGGACTGCTAACCACTCTCCAGCTACACCTCTTAGATAAAATTTCTTTACTCTTCATCTCGTATGAACCTATTTTCAGTTGCTGATAAATTTTGCCAAGCTTCATTCCCTTAACAGATGTTTACTTCAAACTGAGTTTTTGGGACACAGGTTAGCCACAGAGTTCAGTGAATCTGGAGAAGGCAATGAAAGGAAAATTTGGATAAATGAATCACATCAGAGATGTGCTTTCAGCTATCTCTATAAATATTCCTAAATATTAAAACCTCTGAGGGGAAGAGAAAAAAATAAATCATCTGACATATGCACTACAGGGACCAAGTTCTGCAGCTGAGTTTTCAGAAGACTTGGATCGACTGATCACCTTCTGTCCTGTCTCAACTCCTGCAGGCCAGAAGGGCTGCGGGCATCACATCTGTGTTATGCTGGAGTATGCGGAGACTGAAAAGGATAAAGTTGACACATCTACAGCTGGAGAGTCATAGTGGACTGACATCCCAAACAGAGAGAAAGTACAGCTTTCCTTAACCACCAAGACTCTCCTCACTATTACAAGACTGATTTTGCACAAGGCTAGTACTAAGGCATAAGCAACCATGGCAATACATCAGGGAGTGAAAGTGTCTGGATAGAAAAGGGAAAGACTGAGACAGAGAAGTTAACAGATTGGGTAAAACAGAGGAAAGTAAGTAGGAACAGGAATCAACATGTCTAGTTAGATAGGAGAGGGGAAAAGCTGCTATAGACTGGCACAGAAAAATATAGGAGAGGCTGCCAAAGGTGAGGACTGGATTGGCGCACGGGAAGAAGAGGGATATGTGGAGACACAGAGACAGCTATAACCACCAGATTATACTCATAGAATGTTTGGGGTTGGAAGGGACCTTCAAAGATCATTAGTCCAACCCCCATGCCGTGGGCAGGGACATCTTCCACCAGATCAGGTTGCTCAAAGCCCCATCCAATCTGACCTTGAACACTTCCAATGGTGGGGCATCCACAACTTCTCTGGGCAACCTGTTCCAGTGTCTCATCACTCTCATTGTAAAAAATTTCTTCCTTATATCCAATCTAAACCTACCCTCTTTCAGTTTAAAACCATTGTCTCTTGTCCTGTCACTACAGGCCTTGGTAAAAAGTCCCGCTCCGTCTTTCTTGTAAGCCCCCTTTATATATTGAAAGACCGCAATAAGGTCTTCCCAGAGCCTTCTCTTCTCCAGGCTGAACAGAAATCCCCCAGAAAACCTGAAACTGAAACCAGAATTCCAGTGTCCATAAAGGGGACTGCCCCAAGGCAGCAAATACAGCTGAAACCACTGCCCAGATCCATTCCCTTTTCCTTACTGAATCATCCACACAGGAGTAACTGGCAGCACTAGTCCTAAAATTTTGCTACAGTTGCATGTTTTCTGTGACCTGCATTTTGATTTCAAAGATCCAAATTGAAATCAGTGGGGACCAGCTGTGCAACATATGTCACAATCCATTGCTGGTTTATATTTCTGCTTTCTTCGAATCAAGTATGATGTAAAGTCTTGCCATAAAAGTGGCTTTGTTTAAATCTAGGGCTTTTAGAATGATCAAGTTTAAAATGTAATTTTGTGAATGGATTAATATTATAAATGCTTTTAGCACTAGGCTGCTTTTAAAATAGGCTATTTGCAATTTGATGATTTATATGGTCTTATATAAGCTATTTCACTGAATTTTATTAATAAAAGTGTAATTGAATTCCAAAATTATTGTTTGACAGCTGATCACTTACAAATCTGAATGATGAGAAAATGAGTTTAAGTAGCAACTAGGGAAAAAAGAGTAATAATAGTAAAACCAATAAATTATTATAAATTGTGACTATTACTCAGGTAACTATTACCTGTTACTCAGGTTAGTGGCAGACTGTGCCCAATGCCATCACAGCCCACACGTACAAATCCCTGTACAAAGGCCACAGCAGATGCCCCGGGCAGCATACATCCTGCAGGAGGTAAAGCACATGCAGTCCCTGCTCTGGGAAGAGGAATTCCTCTCACCTGTAGGGTTTTCTTCAGGGACCTGCCCGATAAAGAGCCTGGTGGGGCCCTCGCGCCAAAGGGAAACCGGCTGCTCTCGCGAGCGAGGCAGGCGAGGCTTGGGCGTTGCTGGGGCAACCGCGGGAGATTTAAACGCGGAGATCCCGGAAGCAGCATTCAGTTGGTGAGGCACGCGGCGGCAGCAACAGGAGCGTGGTGACCAGGGCGCGTCGCATCAGAAAGGGCGCGGCACGTCAGAAAGGGCGCGTCGCGGCAGTTTGCGCAGGCAGTTTGCACAGGCAGAGCGAGCAGGCAGCTGGCGAGCTCTCCTTGTGGTCTACACCCTCCCGGAAGAGACCTAGCCATGGTTTCCGCTCGGACAAGAGCCATCGCCAGAAGGGATGTGGCGACGCAGACGGAGCTCCCACTCAAACATGCAGCCACCCAGATCTCTGGCTGCAGGGAGTGCCAGAGCCTTGCTCTGGTGACAAGGTACTGCTGAGGCAACACTCGCGTGAGGTGCGAGCAGGTGGAGGATCTGCTCAGCATGGTGGCAGAGCTGAAAGAAGTCGCAAGACTGAGAAGTATCAGGGAGTGCGAGAGGGAGATGATAGACTGGTGGAGCCAGTCCCTACCATCCCTGAGACGACCATGCCAGATGGAAGCATCAAGTGAGGGAGTGGCTCCCCTGCCCTTGTACCATCAGGCAGAGGGAGGGGACCCAAGAGAAGGAGAAGGATGGATGCGGATCCCAGCTCGGCGCAGCAGGCAAATCCTCTCCCAGCCAACCTCACCCCCCCAGGTGCCCTTACACAACAGGTATGAGGCTCTGGAACCTGAGGGCCAGGAGGATGAAGATACAGACAGGGATCCATCCAAAGGGTTGACTGGGGGGAAGCAGTCAGCCCCGCGCATTACAACGGCCATTGGCAAGAAAAAAAAGAAGGGTAATTGTCATAGGTGACTCCCTTCTGAGGGGAACAGATGGCCCGATATGCCGACCGGACCCATCCCATAGGGAAGTCTGCTGCCTCCCTGGGGCAAGGAAAAGGAACGTTACCAGGAAGCTCCCCAGGCTGGTGAAAGCTTCCGATTATTATCCACTAGTGGTTGTTCAAGTCGGCAGTGATGAGGTAGCTGAGAGTGGCATCAGGACAATCAAAAGGGACTTTAGAGAACTGGGGCGATTGCTTGAAGGATCAGGAGCACAGGTGGTGTTTTCCTCCATCCCATCAGTAGCCGGGAGGCATATGGAAAGGAACAGGAAGACCCATCTCATTAACACGTGGCTCAGAGGCTGGTGCCAGCGGCGGAATTTTGGGTTTTTCGACCATGGGGCAGTTTACATGGCACCAGGCCTGCTGGAGACAGATGGGGTTCACCTGTCGCAAAGGGGGAAAAGGATCCTGGCCCAGGAGTTAGCTGGCCTTGTTGAGAGAGCTTTAAACTAGATGCGAAGGGGGAAGGGGATAAAACCAGGCTTGCTTGGGACGAGCCTAGGGGTGGTATGCCTGTGTTGGTGAAGAGATCTATAGCCCAACTGAAGTGAATTTACACCAATGCACGTAGCATGGGCAATAAACAGGAGGAGCTGGAAGCCACTGTGTGGCAGGAAAACTATAATGTGGTCGCCACCACTGAGTGCTGCCGTGCCGGACATGCTAGAACTTCAATACAAATTGGAGTCAAAGGCAGCCAAGTGGTATGCCACCACTGATACTGATAATGCGTTTTTCTCAATCCCTTTGGCAGCAGAGTGCAGGCCTCAGTTTGCTTTCACTTGGAGGGGCATCCAGTACACCTGGAATTGACTGCCCCAGGGGTGGAAACACAGCCCCACTATTTGCCATGGACTGATCCAGATGACACTGGAACAGGGTGGGGCTCCAGAACACCTGCAATACATTGATGACATCATCGTGTGGGGCAACACAGCAGCAGAAGTTTTTGAGAAAGGGAAGCAAATAGTCCAAACCCTTCTGGAGACCGGCTTTGCCATAAAACCAAGTAAGGTCAAGGGACCTGCACAAGAGAGCCAGTTTTTAGGAATAAAATGGCAAGATGGACATCGTCAGATCCCAATGGATGTAATCAACAAAATAACAGCCATGTCTCCACCAACCAGCAAAAAGGAAGCACAAGCTTTCTTGGGCGTTGTGGGTTTTTGGAGAATGCATATTCCAAATTACAGTCTGATCGTAAGCCCTCTCTATCAAGTGACCCGGAAGAAGAATGATTTCAAATGGGGCCCTGAGCAACGACAAGCCTTTGAACAAGTCAAATGAAGCACATGATTAGGAAAAGCCAACACGGCTTTACCAAGGGCAGATCATGCCTGACAAATCTGGTGGCCTTCTATGATAAAAAGTGACCTGCTCGGTTGACATGGGGTGAGTGGTCGACGTTGTCTACTTGGACTTCTCCAAGGTTTTCAGTACGGTTCCCCACAGCCTCCTCCTGGAGAAACTGATGCGTTATGGCCTGGACAAGTGGTCTGTGCAGTGGGTGAGGAATTGGCTGACAGGCCGCACCCAAAGGGTGGTGGTAAATATCTCTTTTTCAAACTGGCGACCTGTCACAAGTGGGGTCCCCCAGGGATGGATATTGGGCCCAACGCTATTCAATATCTTCATAAGTGATCTGGATGATGGGATCAAGTGTAGCCTGATGAAGTTTGCAGATGACACCAAATTGAGTGGGAAAGTAGACACTCTGGAAGGGAGAGCCACCCTGTAGGAAGATCTGGATAGGCTGGAAGAGTGGGCTAACAAGAACCTCATGATGTTTAACAAGGTCAAGTGTAAGGTCTTGCACCTGGGAAAACATAATCCAGGAGTGCAGCTCAGACTGGGATCCACCTGGCTAGAGAGCAGCTCTGTGGAAAGGGACCCGGGGGTCCTGGTGGACAGGAAGCTCAACATGAGTGAACAGTGTGCTGCTGCATCCAAGAAGGCCAATAGGATGCTGGGCTGCATCAAAAAGGGCATCACCAGCAGAGATAAAGAAGTCATTATCCCACTCTACTCGGCGCTTGTCAGGCCACACCTGGAATACTGTGTACAGTTCTGGTCCCCGTTATACAAAAAAGATGTGGACAGGCTGGAGGGGGTCCAGGGAAGGGGCCACCAAGATGATCAAGGGTCTGGGAAGCCTGCCATATGAGGATAGGCTGAGAGAGCTGGGCTTGTTCAGCCTTGAGAAAAGGAGGCTTAGAGGTGATCTCATCACCATGTACCAGTACTTAAAGGGGAGCTACAAAGATGATGGAGACTCCCTTTTTACAAGGAGTCACATGGTGAGGACTAGGGGTAATGGGTACAAGTTACTCTTAGGGAGATTCCGATTGGACACGAGAGGTAAATTTTTCCCAATGACAACAGTCAATCATTGGAATAATCTCTCCAGGGAAGTGGTTGACTCCGCTACACTGGACACGTTTAAGACTCAGCTGGACATGGTGCTGGGTCATCTCATCTAGACTGTGCTCTTGCCTAGAAAGGTTGGACCAGATGATCCTTGAGGTCCCTTCCAACCTGGTATTCTATGATTCTATGATGATTCTATGAAGTTAAACAGGAGATAGTTCATGCAGTAGCCCTTGGGCCAGTCCGGGCAGGACAAGATGTAAAAGATGTGCTCTACACCGCAGCCGGGGAGGATGGCCCTACCTGGAGCCTCTGGCAGAAAGCACCAGGGGAGACTCGAGGTCAACCCCTAGGGTTTTGGAGTCAGGGATACAGAGGATCCGAGGCTGGCTATACTTCAACTGAAAAAGAGACATTGGCAGCATATGAAGGGGTTCGAGCTGCTTCGGAAGTGGTTGGTACTGAAGCACAGCTCCTCCTGGCACCCCGACTGCCAGTGCTGGGCTGGATGTTCAAAGGGAGGGTCCCCTGTACACATCATGCAACTGATGCTACATGGAGTAAGTGGGTCGCACTGATCACACAATGGGCCCGAATAGGAATCCCCAGTCACCCGGGAATCTTGGAAGTGATCATGGACTGGCCAAGAGGCAAAGATTTCGGAATATCACCAGAGGAGGAGGTGACGCGTGCTGAGGAGGCCCCACTGTATAATAAACTACCAGAAAACGAGGAGCAATATGCCCTGTTGACTGATGGGTCCTGTCATCTTGTGGGGAAGCATCGGAGGTGGAAAGCTGCTGTATGGAGTCCTGTACGACAAGTTGCAGAAACTGCTGAAGGAGAAGGGGAATTGAGTCAGTTTGCAGAGGTGAAAGCCATCCAGCTGGCTTAAGATATTGCCGAACGAGAGAAGTGGCCAATGGCAAATGCCCTGTGGGGCTGGTTGCAGCAATGGAAGCAGAGCAACTGGCAGCGCAGAGGCAAACCCATCTGGGCTGCTGCATTGTGGCAAGATATTGCTGCCCGGGTAGAGAACCCGGTTGTAAAAGTACATCACGTAGATGCTCATGTACCCAAGAGTCGGGCCACTGAAGAACATCAAAACAACCAGCAGGTGGATCAGGCTGCTAAGATTCAAGTGGCTCAGGACTGGCAACATAAGGGTGAATTATTTCTAGCTTGGTGTTCCCATGACACCTCAGGCCATCAAGGAAAAGATGCAACATATAGATGGGCTCGTGATCGAGGGGTGGACCTGACCATGGACACTATTGCACAGATTATCCATGAATGCGAAACATGCGCTGCAATCAAGCAAGCCAAGCAGTTCAAGCCTCTCTGGTATGGAGGACAATGGCTGAAATATCAATATGGGGAGGCCTGGCAGATTGATTATATCACACTCCCACAAACCTGCCAAGGCAAGCGCCATGTGCTTACAATGGCGGAAGCAACCACTGGATGGCCGGAAACATATCCCGTGCCCCATGCCATCGCCTGGAACGCTATCCTGGGCCTTGAAAAACAGGTCCTATGGCGACATGGCACCCCAGAAAGAATTGAGTCAGATAACAGAACTCATTTCCGAAACAACCTCATAGACACCTGGGCCAAAGGGCATGGCATTGAGTGGGTATCTCACATCCCCTATCATGCACCAGCCTCCGGGAAAATCGAACGATACAATGGACTGTTAAAGACTACACTGAGAGCAATGGGTGGTGGGACATTCAAACACTGGGATACACATCTAGCAAAGGCCACCTGGTTAGTCTACACTAGGGGATCTGCCAATCAAGCTGGCCTTGCCCAATCAAGACTTTTACGTACTGTAGAAGGGGATAAAGCCCCTGTAGTGCATGTAAAAAATATGCTGGGGAAGACAGTCTGGGTTAGTTCCGCCTTAGGCAAAGGTAAACGCATTGGTGGGATTGCTTTTGCTCAAGGACCTGGGTGCACTTGGCGGATGATGCGGGAGGATGGGGAAGTCTGATGTGTACCTCAAGGAGATTTGATTTTGGGTGAAAATAGCCAATGAACCAAATTATATAATGTTTGTTGCTATATAATACTGTATGTCATCACTTCTGTGATTACTATATGCCATATCAACAGTATACAGTAAGAATCACCCAAATTAATGCAGAATGAACTCTGAGGAAACGAAGCAAAGTTCAGAGGTGATAGAACTAGAACTGGCTTCAGCATGAGACAATCCAACAGCACACACCATCTCTCCTGCCCTGAAAGTGAAAGGGTTAAAGCCAAGATAGACAAAGCCACTGCATTAAAATGCCTCCTGAAAGAATTAAAGCCTAGGGGCCAGGAGGATATTGTAAATATCTTAGTCACTTAACTAAACAAAAGAAAGGCCTTTGTGATTTAGAGAGTAGTTAGAATGGTTGTAAGATAAGGGGGCTCAGGGATAATCCCATCTCAGACAACTGGGCCTTGGGAGAACAAATGCACAGATAGGAAGTCACAAAAGAATGACAACAGCCTTGAAGGACACCGTTTATGTGATCCTAGAACTGAGTTTGCGCAGAAGCAAAGGTCAATCAGCGAGCACAGTGAAGACGACTACGAGCCTTCATCTGAAGACCCCCAAAGACCACCTGAAGACCACCACGGGAGACAACTGCGCATGCGGACCGGACATTTGCATATGTTAATAAGTTCCAGGAAATCCCATGTTTATGTAAATGATTTCTCGGAAATCCCGTGAATATGTAGGATTTTATAGTATATAATCTCTGAAAGTCCACCAAATCGGTGGAGCACTTATGGTGGAGAATCCCCAGTGCTGCCCAGCGCTGCAATAAAGAATACCTGCTTAATGGTAACTTCGTTGCTATGGAGTTTCATTTCAGGGACTCTCTGAATACTCCGTTTCTCCCTTGGGGGGATTCAGACTGTGAGGAGAAGCATCCGTGAATTTTTGTATCAAAAGACTGTTATGACAGATGAAGCTCAAAGTCGTAAACTAAATGAACTCAACAAACGTTCTAGAGGGATAGCCTATAGATTGAGGGAATGATACCCGTGTATTGTATCAAAGGAAGGGAAGGGGGTGGTGTTTAATGAGGATGTGTTGGATAACATGGGACCTGAGCATGACGTAAATGGTATGGAATAAGGGGTGGATACTGTCCTGGTTTCAGCTGGGATAGAGTTAATTTTCTTCTTGGTAGCCGGTATGGTGCTGTGTTTTGGGTTTAGGATGAGAACAATGTTGATAACACACTGATGCTTTGGTTCTTGCTAAGTAGTGCTAAGTTGTTGCTAAGTAGTGCTTACACTAGTCAAGGACTTTTCAGCTTTCCATGCTCTGCCTGGTGCACTAGAAGCTGGGAGGGGGCACAGCCAGGACAGCTAACCCAAACTGGCCAAGGGGCTATTCCGTACCACATGACGTCATGCTCATTATATAAGCTGGGGGAGTTGGCCGGGGGCAGCGATCCCTGCTTGGGGACGTGCTGGGCATTGGTCGGCGGGTGGTGAGCAATTGTAGAGTGTATCGCTTGCTTTGCATTACTATTGTATTATTATTATTATTTGGTTTTATTTTTATTGTTATTATTACTATTACTACTGTTCTATTTTTATTTTACTTTAGTTATTAAACTGTTCTTAGCTCAACCCACGAGTTTTCCCCTTTTACCCTTCTGATTCTCTCCCCCATCCTACCAGTGGGGGAGTGAGTGAGCGGCTGCGTGGTGCTTAGTTGCTAGCTGGGGTTAAACTATGACACCGAGTCATACTCAGCATCAGCTAGGCACACAGTTTGCTTAGAGTCTTCTAGCTAAAGTATGAGAAATCACCCTTTCTGGCATTAATGAGCAGAAGCCTAAAACATCAGTTAAGTTTTTATCTCTGATTTAGCCTTGCAGATCAGCTATTCTGTTAACTGGGGCGGGTATATCTCACGCAATTGTTGGGGTTAGGTTTCAGGTTTGATTCAGCAGTGTTCAGAGCCTGAGGGTGAGTGAGTTGACCAAGGAAGAGGGAGCTGTGGCAGAGCCAGGATTGAACAGCATATAAAGAAATCATCACAGGGGATATGTATGTGAAGGGAGGAAATGGTTTCCTTAGCCTTAACCAGAAGACCAGCCAGACTAGTGGCACGATGTTTTAGCTTCAGAACAATCCAAATCTTGAATATTGGAGCAATTCCATGTTAAACCAAATTTTCCTGGCTATTTGAGTTATTGTTTGGGTTTCCAGTTATTAAATTGCATCTTTACATAACCTCTACCTTGAGATGGCCATTCCTTTATATGGCATCAGAGAAGATTATGTTGCATCATGGAAGACACCATACAACAGAGAAGCCTGATTCATCCCAGACAGACTAATCTAGCAAAATGAAGTATAACTTCAGTAAGCAATTCAGATGCCTGAATCTCATTGAAATGCCTGTAGTGGCAAAGGTCAAAGGCCCATCTTTCCCTGTACCCCATCTCAATTTTGTTAAAAGAGTGGCTGAGAAGGATGTAGAGATAGAGCAAGCATAGACGGTGCCTCCCCATAATGTTCTCCTAACTTCCAATGCACTTCAGGATGTCCCTATGCTGAAGTAGGTGTGGGATTTCCTGAACGGGGTGTGGTTTCCATGTGTTTAGGAGTCATGCAAGTGAATTATTTATGTGACAAAACACTTGATATAAGCTTTCTCTTATCCACCTCCTTCACTGCAAGCCCATCTTCTGCAGGCAATGAATAAAAAATTCAGTTTAATATTGGACTGTTTTAAAGAGAAATGTTTTGCCTCTTTCCAGTTGTTCAAAATATTCTGTGTTAGTTCAAATCAACCAGAACTAAATACCCATTTTCAGATTTTTCTCTTTTTTTTCTTATTTTTTTTTTAATAAAGTTGAATTTTGTTCTGGGTGGGGGGGACAGAAAATCTGGCTTTGCAGAAATTGCATATTTGGAAAGAAAAATCTCCCCTAAAGAAAATATTTAGCTACCTCCCATTCTGCTCTTGGAAACACATCCAAAAAAGAGATGGTAGTGATTTTTCAATAACCAATGCTGAGCTTCAAATAATAAATCGATAATCCTTTAGCAAGATTGAAGTAATTTTGTTCTTTGCTAGGTTGGTTTGTCACAAATTGTTAGGAGGATTTATTTCCCTTTGGGACCATGACACTGCTGCCATGACAACAGTTATTAACAAAGCAAGATTCATCCCATGATATGTAAAATTATGGAAGCTGTCTAGGACGTTGCTGAGTATTATATCTTTTTTCTTTTCTTTTCTTAGTAATTAAACTTGGTGGGTGGATAATAACACAGTTTGGAAGCTTTCAGATATCTATTTTGAGACTCCCTGTCCTATATGGAGGCTTTCTTGCAGAAAGATCCAAGTCTAATACAAAACGTGTGTTTTGCACATGATGAGCTCCTTGGTAACATGCAACAGCATTAGCAGAGGTCCAGGTTATTCAACCGGATTGATTTAAGAGGTGGCATTGTTGGCACTTTTTCATAAGTCATTTAAAAAATAGAACAAAACAAAACAAAACAAACCCTTTCCATTTCCTATGTCTTTTATAAAGATTAATTGAACCTTCCAGTGACACGTGTGGAGTGGACAAGTTGCAGCAACTGGATCACAGATTTTGTACTTTCCCATTTCCACATATTGTATTCCACAGTGATATGGAGAATCTTCTACTTTCTCTTTTCTCTACTCTGGCTCAGACTGTTTGGGGTGTTTTCCTCCATCCCATCAGTAGCTGGGAGGCATATGGAAAGGAACAGGAAGACCCACCTCATCAACACGTGGATCGGAGGCTGGTGCCAGCGGCGGAATTTTGGGTTTTTCGACCATGGGGCAGTTTACATGGCACCAGGCCTGCTGGAGACAGATGGGGTTCACCTGTCGCAAAGGGGGAAAAGGATCCTGGCCCAGGAGTTAGCTGGCCTTGTTGAGAGAGCTTTAAACTAGATGCGAAGGGGGAAGGGGATAAAACCAGGCTTGCTTGGGACGAGCCTAGGGGTGGTATGCCTGTGTTGGTGAAGAGATCTATAGCGCAACTGAAGTGCATTTACACCAATGCACGCAGCATGGGCAATAAACAGGAGGAGCTGGAAGCCACTGTGCGGCAGGAAAACTATGATGTGGTCGCCATCACGGAAACGTGGTGGGATGACTCACACAACTGGAGTGCTGCAATGGATGGCTACAAGCTCTTTAGAAGGGACAGGCTAGGAAGGAGAGGGGGAGGGGTAGCCCTGTATGTTAGGGAGTGTTTTGACTGTCTAGAACAGTAATTATAAGGTTGAGTGCTAATGGGTAAAGATCAGAGGGAAGGCTAACAAGGCAGACATCCTGGTGGGAGTCTGTTACAGACCACCCAACCAGGATGAGGAAACAGATGAAGTATTCTACAAGCGGTTGGCTGAAGTCTCACGATCCCTAGCCCTTGTTCTCATGGGAGACTTCAACTGACCAGATATCTGCTGGAAATACAACACAGCAGAGAGGAAGCAGTCTCGGAGGTTCCTGGAGTGTGTGGGAGATAACTTCCTGACGCAGCTGGTTAGCAAGCCAACCAGGGGGGTGCCCCGCTGGACCTGCTGTTTACGAACAGAGAAGCCCTGGTGGGCGATGTGGTGGTCGGAGGCTGTCTTGGGCTCAGTGACCACGACATGATAGAGTTTTCGATTCTTGGAGAAGTAAGAAAGGGGGTCAGCAAAACCACTACCCTGAACTTTAGAAGGGCAGACTTTGGATTGTTTAGGAGTCTGGTTAACAGAGTCCCTTGGGAGGCAGTCCTGAAGGGCAAAGGAGTCCAGGAAGGCTGGACGTTATTCAAGGAGGAAATCTCAAAGGTGCAGGAGCAGGCCGTCCCCATGTGCCACAAGTCAAGCAGACGGGGGAGAAGACCGGCCTGGCTGAACAGAGAGCTTTGGCTAGAACTCAAGAAAAAAAGGAGAGCTTACTGCCTTTGGAAGAAGGGGCAGGTGACTCAGGAGGACTACAAGGATGTTGTGAGGGTATGTAGGGAGAAGATCAGAAAGGCGAACGCCCAGCTGGAACTTAAACTGGCCACCGCCGTTAAAGACAACAAAAAAAGTTTTTATAAATATGTCAGTGCCAAAAGGAGGGCCAGGGAGAATCTCCCTCCTTTATTGGATGCGGAGGGAAACTTTGCCACGAAAGATGAGGAGAAGGCTGAGGTACTTAATGCCTTCGTTGCCTCAGTCTTTAATCGTCAGGCTGGTCATGCTCGGGGTTTTCAGGCCCCTGAGCTGGGAGATGGAGATAGGATGCAGAGTGAAGCCCCAGTTGTCGAAGAGGTGGCAGTCACTAACCTGCTCCTCCACCTGGATGCGCACAAGTCCATGGGGCCAGATGGTATCCACCTGAGGATACCGAGGGAGCTGGCAGAGGAGCTTGCCAAGCCATTCTCCATCATTTAACATCAGTCCTGGTCAACTGGGTAGGTCCCGGATGACTGGAAGCTAGCAAATGTGACCCTCTACAAGAAGGGTCGGAAGGAGGATCCAGGGAACTACAGGCCTGTCAGCCTGACCTCGGTGCCAGGGAAGGTCATGGAGCAGATAATCTTGAATGCCATTACGCAGCAAGTACAGGACAACCGAGGGATCAGGCCCAGGCAGCATGGGTTTATGAAAGGGAGATCCTGTTTCACTAACCTGGTCTCCTTCTATGACAAGGTGACCCACTTAGTGGATGACGGGAAGGCTGTTGATGTTGTCTACTTGGACTTTAGTAAGGCCTTTGACACTGTCTCCCACAGCATTCTCCTGGAGAAGCTGGCTGCTCACGGCTTGGATAAGTGCACTCTGTGCTGGGTTAAAAACTGGCTGGACGGCCGAGCCCAGAGAGTGGTGGTGAATGGAGTCAAATCCAGTTGGCGGCCGGTCAGGAGTGGTGTTCCCCAGGCCTCAGTACTGGGGCCAGTCCTGTTCAACATCTTCATTGATGATCTGGATGAGGGGATCGAGTGCACCCTCAGTAAGTTTGCAGATGACACCAAGTTGGGTGGAAGTGTTGATCTGCTGGAGGGTAAGAAGGCCCTACAGAGGGACCTGGACAGGCTGGATCGATGGGCCGGGGCCAACTGCATGAGATTCAACAAGGCTAAAAGCGCCGGGTCCTGCACTTGGGTCACAACAACCCCATGCAATGCTACAGGCTGGGGGAGGAGTGGCTGGAGAGCTGCCTGGCGGAAAAGGACCTGGGTGTGTTGGTTGACAGCCGCCTGAACATGAGCCAGCAGTGTGCTCAGGTGGCCAAGAAGGCCAATGGCATCCTGGCCTGTATCAGGAATAGTGTGGCCAGCAGGACCAGGGAGGAGATAGTGCCCCTGTACTCGGCACTGGTGAGGCCGCACCTCGAGTACTGTGTTCAGTTTTGGGCCCCTCACTACAAGAAGGGCATCGAGGTGCTGGAGCGTGTCCAGAGAAGGGCAACGAAGTTGGTGAAGGGTCTAGAACACAAGTTTTATGAGGAGCGGCTGAGGGAGCTGGGGTTGCTTATTTTGGAGAAGAGGAGGCTGAGGGGAGACCTTATTGCTCTCTGCAACTACCTGAAAGGAGGTTGTAGCGAGGTGTGGGTTGGTCTCTTCTCCCAAGTAACAAGTGATAGGACGAGAGGAAACGGCCTCAAGCTGCGCCAGGGGAGGTTTAGGTTAGACATTATGAAAAACTTCTTCACTGAGAGGGTGGTCAAGCATTGGAACAGGCTGCCCAGGGAAGTGGTTGAGTCTCCATCCCTGGAGGTATTTAAAGAACGAATAGATGTGGTGCTCGAGGACATGGTATAGATGGACTTGGCAGTGTTAGCTTAACGGTTGGACTCAATGATCTTAAGGGTCTTTTCCAACCTTGACGATTCTATGATTCCTTAGGCAAGTAGAGGGCCGTTGGTTGGGGAGGACCTGCCTTCCTAAGCAAGCAAAGAGCTGACCGGGAAGCTGGTCAGAACATGTAGGAAGAAGACTGAGAAGTTACCTGGACAAAAGACAACATGGTAGCACAATGAGTAAACACCACAGATAGATCTGTACTCCTGAAAGCCAAACAAAATGTGGATGGGGTGCAAGCTTGAACCCTGGACCACTGATCCTCCACAGGAACTGCAAACATATTTCCTGGCACAGTACTTACTGTGCCAGTTAGCATGTGTTGCCCCCCCCCCTCCGCTATCTGGCACAGTCTTGAGGGGTAGCACACTGCAGGGGCTACTCCCAGTAGGAAGAACAGACAAGGTTTCACTAGGTTTGTCTCCTTCCACCCTTTGCTATCACAAGCTGGCTTTTTACTCTTAAATACCCCCCACCATGCCAGACTCCAGAGCATACTGGACACATCACATTTCATACTATGAAAATTTCACCCGCAGAAAACTTTCTGCAGGAAAGCATAATTTCAACACCTTTTTAGATACTTTCCACCCGGGGGGGGGGGGGGGGGGAACAAATAAAGCCTGAACTGGTTTAGGGCCATGGGACCCAGAGCCGCATAACATGGGTGCATAGCCTTGTATAGCCTCAAGTCCAGAGTGAACTCCATCCCTGCTTTATTAAGGATCCCAACACTGCAGTCTTGCAAATAGCTACCAGTTAAAAAATAAAATAAAAAAAAATCCCAACAATAACACAGACTTTGCTTACTATCAGAAAAGTGCAGTTATAACTTTTAGTGGTCAACTTTCATGATCTTTCCTGATCACAATTTGCTGAAAGAGCAGATTCTGGAGAGAATAAGTACAGAAGAAAAATAAGTGTATTTTTTCCAGAACAGGCTATCTTAACACTAATACAACACGCATGGTAAATTGCTTAATATCTCTGAAAGTGACAACTGCAATGAGCCATGAAAACCTTCTGAGGATGAAAATTCCTCTCAATGAAGAGAGGAATTTTTAAAGTAATGCTCCATATAGTTTAGACTATAGAATATCTAAACTATAGAGTATCTAAAACCAGGGATTATATTAAAAACCTTAGAATCTTAGCCAGGACTGGAAAGTATTTTATCGCACATTAGTAACAGACTTGGAAGGCGATATTTTGCTCTTAAGCTGCAATAAGACTTATTAAGAGCTAGAACTAAGAGTCAGTAGCTGAAGCCAGAGGAAAATAATACCCAAAAGTAAGCAATTCTGCTTTTGTTAAAATAGCATAAAGTGTAGCTGTGGGATGACTCACACAACTGGAGTGCTGCAATGGATGGCTACAAGCTCTTTAGAAGGGACAGGCTAGGAAGGAGAGGGGGAGGGGTAGCCCTGTATGTTAGGGAGTGTTTTGACTGTCTAGAACAGTAATTATAAGGTTGAGTGCTAATGGGTAAAGATCAGAGGGAAGGCTAACAAGGCAGACATCCTGGTGGGAGTCTGTTACAGACCACCCAACCAGGATGAGGAAACAGATGAAGTATTCTACAAGCGGTTGGCTGAAGTCTCACGATCCCTAGCCCTTGTTCTCATGGGAGACTTCAACTGACCAGATATCTGCTGGAAATACAACACAGCAGAGAGGAAGCAGTCTCGGAGGTTCCTGGAGTGTGTGGGAGATAACTTCCTGACGCAGCTGGTTAGCAAGCCAACCAGGGGGGTGCCCCGCTGGACCTGCTGTTTACGAACAGAGAAGCCCTGGTGGGCGATGTGGTGGTCGGAGGCTGTCTTGGGCTCAGCGCCCACGACATGATAGAGTTTTCGATTCTAGGAGAAATAAGGAAGGGGGTCAGCAAAACCACTACCCTGAACTTCAGAAGGGCAGACTTTGGATTGTTTAGGAGTCTGGTTAACAAAACAAAACAAAAGAAAACAAAACAAAACAAAACAAACCCTTTCCATTTCCTAAGTCTTTTATAAGGATTAATTGAACCTTCCAGTGACACGTGTGGAGTGGACAAGTTGCAGCAACTGGATCACAGATTTTGTACTTTCCCATTTCCACATATTTTATTCCACAGTGATATGGAGAATCTTCTACTTTCTCTTTTCTCTACTCTGGCTCAGACTGTTTGGGGTCTGAGCAGGTAGCCACATGCAGATTTGGGAGTAGTTATTTAGCTGGTGGGGTAACACATGTTCCTGAATATCAGCTCTTCTTAACTGATGAGGGGAAAGACTGTGAGCTGAATGGCATTTTTTAAGCACAGTGGTCTGGCCCATGTGCTATCAGTTAGGTCACATCCAAATCAAACTAGCATTTGTGCTCTCTTGCTGCTCTGCTCAAAATCTCCGAATGGTACTTTGACAGGCTGCTGTTTGGTCTGCGTGCTGCATGCCTGGGTTTTTAATCTCCCTCTGGTTGTTGGATCAGCCCCATAGCTATCAGTTCTATGGTGGCTGCTGACCCCTTGTCTTCTGCGAGTAGAGTCTGTCACATCCCTTCCTGAAGTGTGACCTTCTGACTCAGTGGCAGTGAGCACTGTGCTATTCCTGAAAGACAGCTCGATGAGGATAGGTGGTCCCATTGAGGTTATTCTGGTGCATGGTTTCCAAGAACAGGATTGTTAAATCAAATCGAGACTTTGCACTGAAGAACAGTGATTCATTTTGGATTCATTTTAGATTAATTTCAGACTAGATAAAACAGTAACATACATGTCTGCCATTCCTCGTAGCTAGTTATTTCTTACTCCTGTGTGCCCTTTGGACTTTGAATCAGGACCCTTTCAAATTTTCAGGTCTCCTTTGGTGTGCTGAGCATCTCTAAATCACTGTGCTGGTTTTGGCTGGGATAGAGTTAATTTTCTTCATAGTAGCTAGTATGGGGCTATGTTTTGGATTTGTGCTGAAAACAGTGTTGATAACACAGGGATGTTTTTTGTTATTGCTGAGCAGTGCTTACACAGAGTCAAGGCCTTTTCTGCTTCTCACACCACCGCACCAGCGAGGAGGCTGGGGGTGCACAAGAAGTTGGGAGGGGACACAGCTGGGACAGCTGACCCCAACTGACCAAAGGGATATCCCATACCATATGACGTCATGCTCAGCATATAAAACTGGGGGAAGAAGAAGAAGGAAGGGGGGCACGTTCAGAGTGATGGTGTTTGTCTTCCCAAATAACCATTAAGCGTGATGGAGCCCTGCTTTCCTGGAGATGGCTGCCAATGGGAAGCAGTGAATGAATTCCTTGTTTTGCTTTGCTTGCGAGCGCGGCTTTTGCTTTACCTATTAAACTGTCTTTATCTCAACCCATGAGTTTTCTTACTTTTACTCTTCTGATTCTCTCCCCCATCCCATTGTGGGGGGAGTGAGTGAGCGGCTGGCTGTGTGGTGCTTAGTTGCCAGCTGGGGTTAAACCACGACAATCACATAATTCTCCTTTGACCTCCTCAGTCTCTGAAATTTCTTCTTTTTATCCTCCGTTTTTCTGGGTCCCTTTTCTATTTCCTAAATATATAGACTTCAGCCCTTCCAGGGAAATTCTGATTCTCTCCTCCCTCTGCCCCTTCCTGTCCTTATAGACAAGTCAGGACAAACCTGGTTTTGTAGATTCCAGGTTTTGTTTTGATGTGTTCTGTCCATCCCAATGGTAGCCATTAGGACTGAGTCTCCATTGTCTCCATCCTGTAGAAATTTGCAGTTTCTGGTACTAGGCAGCAAAATTGTGTATATCATGCTATTGCCAGTTAGTATTGCAATAACTTCCTTAAATCAACCAGATTTAATAAGCTTTTGTGAGACAAATTGTACAATCATTCTAGAAGTGGTATAGAAATCAAAAGAAAAAGACCCTGGCTTTCATGTCCGTTCTTGGAACATATGATTCTTCCCTTTTTTTTCTTAAACGCTTGCTGATAACTGTGTCCTGACTTCTGCTTCCATGTATTGAAAGCTTTCCTGTGAGGGGTCATGCTGACAGTAAATTAGTATGGCATCTTCCATAATTCAGGTCTAGAATTGCTCCCAGTGTGGATTCCTAGACAGAAATTTGTGGCTATGTAGTGTGGATGTCATTCAACACACAGTCTCAAATCCGAGTTGCAATTTTTTAAAATATTTTTTTAACTGTTTTTTAACAGTTAAACTTAAGTTTTTTAAAAGTTTAACTTTTTCTGACTTTTGTCCCTCACCCATTTTCTTGGATAACTATGCTCCTTTCTGTGTCTGACAGTTTGTCTTAAAACTGATTTTGGTCTACCCTCTCCATACCCTGCCTGTGGATAGCACAGCAATCCATCCTGCCTTCATCCTTTACAAAGCTGGTACAGCACTGGCAGCAGCAAAGCTTGGTGTTGAGACTTGCCTGCTGAAGAGGACAAAGTTGGACTTGCTGTTGGGAGTATAATTAAAAGTGATATTAAATAAAATAAAAACCCCCAAAATATTGTGTGCATGTATGACAGTGTGCCCTTTTTCCCTTGCTGTATCTTTCTTATAATTTTCCCCTTTTATTTTCCAGGGAAGGGGAAAAAAAAGGCTTATACTTCATTTGAATCAGAAGTTTTTTGTTACATTGGAAACTTTGGGAAAGTTCCCATTTTTCTACCAATTCTAGTTGTAGCTTAATTCTTTGCTTGCTCTTTTGCTTACCATAACAACTTGGGATGGGACATTTCTTTCTCAAATCCTCTACCTTGCTTCCTGTGGTGCGTTCTAGCATAAGCCTGCGATTTCGACTGTGTGCACGAGCAGTTTTCTGACATTTTTTACATTGGCTGAGTGAGCTGAGACTCTCTGGAAGTTGAGTTTAGGACTACAGGAGCAGTGGATATACAAGGTTAATAACCTATTGCTTTGCTGTAGCACATATGCTAATATAACTCAGCCTTTGCTTGTTTGCATCTTTTCTAGGGAACTTTATTCAAATTCATTCATTTGCATTGAGCTTAATTGCATTAAACATTGCCACCACTTAATACACGAAATGTTGCCTTGTGTAGGCTCCATTGCTGTACTACTTAACTTTCAGCTGGGATTTTTTTTGCCTACAATATCGTCTATGTCTATCATCTTCACATTAGTAACATGAAAAGGTAGAGAGCTATTTTGTTTTTATTAAACTTTGTTAAAGAAGGAACTGTTGTAAGAATCATCACTGATGGAAAAGAAAGTGGATAAAAATCAGTCAATAATAAAAGAATAAAAGATTTTTTTAAAAAAAAATTCTAAGAGACAAAAGTTAAATTAAAACCTGTATCTGTCTCCTTCCTTCCTTCCTCCTCTCTGGACATAGCAACGTAAAGATTTTGAGGCAAGGAGAGAATATTTGTAAAAGTCAGGAAAAATATGGAGTATTAATATTTCACCCACACATAGTTGCAGATATATTTTTGCTTGATTATGCACCAGTCTTATGTGCTATGCACAGCTGCTTAAACTGAAGATAAGATGCAACTTGTACTTAGTTCAGATTAAGATCTTTGCCCACTGAAGTACCATTTGGGGTGTGTATCAAAACCCTGTGCTGATTGCTTGGATATTAAATATCAACAGTTTGGTATAACCATACAAGCTTTTGCAGAAATTATTCTTCAGCTCAATGCAAATGTGAGAAGGGTAAAAATTTGTGATATTTCTTTCCAAGATAATGTTCTCTTGTGGTACAACTCTTTGCGATGTGAGGCCAGAAGGACACTTCAAAGTGCAACCACATTAGAGATCTGAAACTTAAACAATTTAATTCGTAAATTGAAAACTTTGTTTTTCAAGGCTGTTAAATTGGAAGAGTCAATGATCAGATTAATTTGGTTTAAAAGGAAAAAAGAAATCCTATAACAGTGAAAATAGCATAGGAATAAAGCTGTATTCAGTTCCACTGGTTGACATGCAATGGCTCTGATATGTATGCTTCAGAAAATGTACAGGATCCTGTTTGCTTTTGAATTTCGCTTGGTAAGGGCCGTGTTTTGTATCTCACCTCTGTTTTTTGTTTTCATCCAGTAGACCAATATATGTGCTGTATAGATCAAATTACAGGTGTTGTCTGAAGTGAAACATGAAATATGCCAATACTTATATTAATGGATGTTTTACCGTGTTTCATGATCCATCTTTAGTTGCTGTCTTTCATTGAGAAGTTTTATCACCTAAGAGGTGATAAAGGGATAACTCATAGGCATTCATGTGTGTTATCACTAATATAAAGTCCTTAGGTGCTTTGATAATGCTGTTTTGGTTTCAAAATGCAAACTGTTTTTACTATGTAGAATAGCAGCTTCTCCCTGTATCATAGTTTTCATAGTACATTAAGCTGTAAAACAGCTCTTTGTTTTCCTGCAATTGCTCAGTTTTTCCTCTCATTTTCCATGATTTTTTGGAAAAGCCCAAATTACCCATTTATTATGCTACCTTATTTCAAGGACTTATACTTCCTTATGCTGTGTTTTTGTCTGTGATTTTCCTTTCTGAATTCAGCATGTTTGTACAAAAGTTATTTTTGAGAATGTGTGCTGTCTGTGTACTTGTCCTGTAAGTCAGCCAGTTTGAGGGAGAATTAATGTAAATGTTGAATCAGAACTGAGAAACTCCAATTCCAAGTACTTCTTCCCATTGCCTATTTCTGGTAATATATTTTTTTTGTTATCTACATGGTAAAGCTATTCTGATACTTGTCTAAAATTGGGCAGTCACTTTTAAATACAAATACTGCTGAACACTTTAGTTGAGAAGATTTATTAATCTCTGGATATTTTATTAAAAATGTTTTAATTGGATGGATGATTTTAAATTGTGCTACTTTCATTACACACTTCATAGCAATGGATTTCATTATCGGTTCACACTGAGAAGTAGGTGCATTCATTGACCAGATCATGTGTGTAGGGAAGGCATGTGCATTTTCTTTAAGAGAAAATAAAAGCTTATAAACTGCCAGAGGAAATGATCTTATTTAATTCTCCCAAGTCTCAGCTCAGATTTCATTAAATATTTGAGTTGCTAAGATGCTGGTGTATATTGGATTTTGAAAGAAAAACATGGAAGATAGTCTGGGGAAAGTCCTTGTCCCAGACAGGCTATCTTCAGCTGCTAGACTTGACAGAATCATATACAGCTTCAGAGCCATCAGAGTAATGAGTTTAATGAAGAAGTAAACTTTTCTAATAGAACAGCTTTTTCCTCTTGGTGTTGGGTTCCCAGCCACTACCTCTGTGTTACACCGAAGTTACTGAACAGCACCTGTCAGCACAGCCTAGCACTCTGCTACGTGCGTCACACTGAACTGTTTGTGAAATTGATAAATAACAAGAAATTATTACTATCAAGGTTACTAGATCAGCATGGAAGGTTTTTCTCTGATGCTGAATTTATGCCATTTGTATAATTTCACAATTCAACAGCTGAATATAGAAAGCTCAAAGAAATTCTGTTCGGAGGTAATTTTTGACTACTCTCTCTTTTGTGTACATGCCATTCTTGTTTTCATGAAACAACTTGTTAGTGCTACTTATTCCTCTAAAAGAAACACTGTTTTTCTTTGGAACATTAGAATGATAAGAGAGCAAAACAGCAGGAACAAATAAAGTCCAGAGCAACTCTATTTAAGAAGAAGAGGAAAAGGAAACTAAAAAGTTGTTAATCAAACCAAGGCAATTAGCATGTTCGGGTTGCAGAAAAAACTTATGTTGAATACAAGGCACCTAGGACAAGGACTCTCTCAGCTGGGGTGGCCACCTTGTGTTTTCATGACTTCAGACTTGTCCTATGCATGATGCAATACTGGATGGCTCCTGGACTACTTGCCAGGTGATTGCTTTTCTTCTACTTGTCTGCCTTGGCTCAATGCACCTGTGGTTCACACTCTTTCTAGCATAGTCCTGAGGGTCAAGGGAAGATGAGTATCTAGGACATGCAAAAGTTTTCTGTTAGGTGTTTCTTGGTCACTAAAGGTTACATTAAACATAGCTCTTCTGTTCTAGTGTAAATGGTTGTGGGGGATCAAGGGTTTAGATAACAGCTGTGAGATATACACATATGGATTCAAACAAGGCAGGCATAGTACAGGGAAATCAAAACAAGCTATTCCTCCATGTATCTGTAGTGTGTATTCCTTCTCCTTAAGCACTTGTTGTTTGGGCTTCTCTTTCATCATTCTGTTGCTCAATGAAGAATTGCTACTTATGCTATTAAATTTGATGGCTTAATTTTATGGCTTATGAAGGAGCGAGCAAAAAAGCAAACATGGTTCTTTTTAAGGTACTTTGTTCGTTGTTGGACGAATGTAATGAAGTGGAAGCTAATCTAATTAAATAGTGAAGTTTTGTTTTGAAACAGTCAAGTGGAAAAAATTCAGCTTTAAATTTGAAACATTTTATGAGGTTTCATCTAGTTAATGATACTGTCGGCTTCTGGGGGAGGAAAAATCTTTCTTATATGTTCTCCAGTTTTAGTGGTGTAAGTGTATGGGTCACTACTCCTTATACATGTACAGTTTTGAGCTCACTGCAAAAAATTGCGTTAGTCCAACTGATCCTGAAAGGTGCTTTTGTGTAATCCATTAGGAACTCCAGGGACAAAAATAATCAATATTACTTTCTTTCTGCTGTTTCCTTTTTATATTACTTTTTACACATTTGTGCTTTCCTTCTTCTCTCCTGTGTCAGTGGTGCTACCTGTTTACCATAAAAGTCTTGGTCAGCCTAAAGCTACACCAAGTGTAGCCATCCATTTGATGATGGCCTGAAGCAGATGCTTACAGAAGAGTATAAGAGTATAAGAGGGTATGTATAGAACAATGCTTTCTCTGAAATAGCCTACCAGCTTCTGGCATGGTGATATGCATTGCAAATTAAACTAGTAGTTTGAATTCCAAATATCTGCTTTGTTTTGGGTTAATACTAGAAATGCTCAAACAAGGAAAATAACAAATGAGTAGATTTTTCCAATTCTAAATATGAAAACAGTCTCCACCTCTTGATAAGTAAAGTATTGTTGCTTTGCAGACACTATGAGGAAGTCCTTTAAATGTTGTGAATATCCTTTCACTTAATAGTGTGTTTCAGTAAGCTGTTATCCTCAGGAGAATACAGGCTTTTCCAATAAAAATGAACAACAAATATAAATATATTTTATACCTGAGCTCATGCTACTTTTTCAGCACTTGTATTTAGAATAATTAAGCATATACAGTTATGAGCTTTGTTATCATAGAACAGAATCATAGAATCGTTAAGGTTGGAAAAGACCCTTAAGATCATCAAGTCCAACCGTTAACCTATCACTACCAAGTCCACCACTATACCATGTCCCTAAGCACCACGTCTACCCATCTTTTAAATACCTCCAGGAATGGAGACTCAACCACTTCCCTGGGCAGCCTCTTCCAATGCCTGACTACCCTTTCGGTGAAGAAGTTTTTCCTAATATCCAACCTAAACTTCCCCTGGCGCAGCTTGAGGCCGTTTCCTATCGTCCTATCGCTTGTTACTAGGGAGAAGAGACCGACCCCCACCTCACTACAACCTTCTTTCAGGTAGTTGTAGAGAG
Organism: Nipponia nippon; assembly: GCF_047370975.1. NCBI lineage: Eukaryota > Metazoa > Chordata > Aves > Pelecaniformes > Threskiornithidae > Nipponia > Nipponia nippon. Next base: position 5,740,497 of record NW_028262343.1, read on the forward strand.
CAATAAGGTCTCCCCTCAGCCTCCTCTTCTCCAGGCTAAACAACCCCAGCTCCCTCAGCTGCTCCTCATAAAACTTGTGTTCTAGACCCTTCACCAACTTCGTTGCCCTTCTCTGGACACACTCCAGCACCTCGATGTCCTTCTTGTAGTGAGGGGCCCAAAACTGAACACAGTACTCGAGGTGCAGCCTCACCAGTGCCGAGTACAGGGGCACGATCGCCTCCCTGGTCCTGCTGGCCACACTATTCCTGATACAGGCCAGGATGCCATTGGCCTTCTTGGCCACCTGAGCACACTGCTGGCTCATGTTCAGGCGGCTGTCAACCAACACACCCAGGTCCTTTTCCGCCAGGCAGCTCTCCAGCCACTCCTCCCCCAGCCTGTAGCGTTGCATGGGGTTGTTGTGACCCAAGTGCAGGACCTGGCACTTTTAGCCTTGTTGAATCTCATGCAGTTGGCCCGGCTCAACGATCCAGCCTGTCCAGGTCCCTCTGTAGGGCCTTCCTACCCTCAAGCAGATCAACACTTCCACCCAACTTGGTGTCATCTGCAAACTTACTGAGGGTGCACTCAATCCCCTCATCCAGATCATCAATGAAGATGTTGAACAGGACCGGTCCCAACACTGAGCCCTGGGGAACACCACTCGTGACCGTTATACATATTTCTTCACAAGACTTGCAGGAAAACAACTAAAATGGACTGGATGAACAGTTTCATGAAATAATCTGTGTTCCATACAAGTACAATAACAGCAATTGCTGAGATATGCTGCTATAGCAGAATGCCTGTGAAATCTTGTCAATGGAACACAGTGTAATTGTTTTACATGTGTCCTAAAATAGTTCTCATAATGTCATCTTTGTGGACATATTTACTTGAAAATCAACAAAATTCCTACTAAGGACAGCAGTCCTTGTAATGAATATCTGCAGGTCTGGTTTCTTCCTTATGAATTTGTTAGTAGTTGGCTTAAAACTTGGTCTTAAAATCCACATATGTAGTATAATTGTGCATGTTCTCATTATTCATATACCTTTCTGTACCTTTTTAACTGCTTGGTTTGTCTGGACAAGTAATGTGGAGTATCTAAGCTTTGTGATAAGCATGCCTGCCCTTTGTGTAAACTTGAACTTTAAACTGGGGATTTTGATGATCTACTTTAACAAAGAATTCAGATAGGTAACCTCATAAGGAAGTGTAAGCTTCAGTGCCTATTTCCAGGTTCTCTTTTTTTATGTCGCTTCTAAGTGTCTCTCTCTCTCTCTGCCTCAAGTCTTTGGCAAAAAAACAGATTTTAAAGGGGTTTGTATTATTTTTGATTGGAGTTCAGTCCTTTGTCTTCACTGCTCTTGAATGAAAACCAGTTGGTCTTTGTGCCTTGTAGCTAATTTGTGTCAACTATAAAACCAGAGGATGAGGAACTGGACTAAGGTATGCCACACATTTCTTAGAGGCCACCAAACAGCTTATTTTTATTTTTTATTTTTATTTTAGTGTAAAGGATGTGAAAATTATGAAGAATTAGACCCTAAAGCCAAGTAATATATAACGAAAATGTCTTATTTTGTGACCAATCATTTATCCATCTAGTTCTGCACTAAAAACATAACAAATCCCCCCTCCTCCCCAAAACAGAATGACAATATAATTGCACAAGGAAGAAAGAGGTAGGAGTGCAACTGGTATATATTTACACATACTAACATTTAATATTGATTTGCTTTTAGCTGTCTTGCTATCACTTTATACATCCAAGCTGTTTTAATATTTATGAAATTTACATACTTTTACTAAATTGTTATTTAAAGGAAATATTTACTATTGTACTTTTGAAGGAGAGTTAAGCTAAATGAAAATCATGGCTTGTTTTCTGAGTCTCCTCGTTTAATTTCTGCTGCATATGAATATGGTAACCTTCCTCAGGCAGCTGGTAGTTAATGTCATGGTATGCATGAGGGAAAGCATCTGGCTGCAGATGAAGCACGTGTTGGAAAACAGCTTGCAAAAGATTGATAAGTTTTGGAATTGACAATAAAATGAGATTTGTTTTCCTCCTGCTTATTTATACCTTGTGTTTTTCCATGCCAAGATAAAAAAAACCCCACACCTAAGTGGGGAAAGAGAGAAGGAAGAAAAACAGGAGTAGAGAAAATAATCTCCTGGATAATTTCCAACCTTGAAAAGACTGAAAAGAACCATAACTGGTGGCAACTCAGGCTGAGCAGCCGCAGAGGTCTGGTGGAGAAGAGTTGGTAGGAGCTGTGTGCTTTCTTGCTTTCATTCCAGACTTGCTCCTTTGAGAACTCCTGGACTCTTTGTTCTTCTCTGTTTTGTTAGTAAATGCCTATTGTGATCAAATTTGTGTGTATGGGTATGGGGGAGTTCAAATTTTGGGGAAAAAAAAAATCTCATTATACCTAATGTTGTACGCATCTAGGAAGTGCATGTGATTGAAATAGATTCACTTTCTCGCTTGGTCTTTCTGATAATTAGCTACTAGCTTTCGTGATTGTCTGATTAATTTATTGCTGCATGGGGATAATTCTCTGTTTGTGCCTGGCTGGCTTGGTTATTATTCTCTAGATAGAAAAAGAGACTTAGTCAAGTCAAGAATAGAAATACACCAGAGCCTATATTTTCTATATAAAACATAGTGTTTGACCAGTGATTAGGGTGACTCCCTGCTAATGCCATTGTTTGGGATTGGATTTTTATTCATTTAATGCCATTTTATCTTTCTTTTTTAAGCCTGTAATTTTTTCTCGTTATATGAAAGTGATGTGCATAGTTCATAGTAATAATCATCTCTGGAAGCATATTTGTTTACAGACCATACATATCTCTGTGTAAGTCCATTTAAAAGCCTAATAAACACCTTTTTGCATGTGAACTGATCTGTTGTTAAGGGAAAAAGAAATTTACTCCAAGGAATGGGTGTAAACAACCAAAAGGAAGGGAGGAGAGTGTTGTGTCTGCATGTAATAAGGACTGTTTTGTTGGAATTTGTTTATAAAGAGCAGTGATCCATTCCTCCGTAATCCCAAAATAGGTATATATTTAGGATTATTCTCTTATATGGGATTTAAAACCACTTCTCAATACATTTCTCGAAGAAAAACTGTAAGAACTTGCAGAAATGCTCAGCTGCCTCTTACAGCAGCCATCCCTGGCACCTAACATAAGGTGAGGCAGAGGATGTGATCTGGATGAGATGACATACAGAGGCAGAACAGACCACAACTCTGTTACTGCCAATTTTCTGTGGTGTAGTATCCCAGAAAGCACTTAAGAAAATTAAAGCTCCCTGTGCAACCCTATGTACTGTCAAAGCTAAGCTTCTAGTGAGCTTCCTTGTCTTTATGCTGAGAGGTTTATAGGAGACTACAAATGCCCTCCCTTGGATCCAGCTATGCCAGCTAAAGACACCCCTGCTGTATTACTCATCATCCTGCCTCCAGTACTGACCTATAAATCTACTACTGAAATAAGGGATTGTAAAACTGCTTCTTATATCACTTCAGGCAAAGTCAGCTGGGCAAGATTAAACACCTAATGAAGGTGGTTTGAATTATCTTAATTGGCCTGAATTGTGTGAGTTCCCCATAACCCATCTCTTCCACCGGTAAAGTCATAGGGAGGTTGTGTTAGATAGATGGTAAAAAACAGCTGAGGGACATGTTAGCACAGATATTTGCCAGGTTGGATGTTGATTCATTAGGAAACACTTAACATTTCTTTAGGTTTATAGCATTTTCAGCCTGTGCTGTGTTCACACCTGGAGGGTGTAGTGGGTAATTTATGCTTACAAGTGCTATTTTTGGGATCTGCTTCAAGGTCCTTTTTAAATGGCACAAAAATAGTAAAAAACCAAGTTGAGACAACTGGCAATAATAGCAAGCAGTCCTTAATTTCTACCACATTGTTTCTGCCTTGCACAAATTTCATTGTGTATTCTTGCTTATCAATTCTCCATCTGATTCTTTTTTTTTTCTGATACTGTATTGATCCTGTGCTGATTCTTAAACTATATAACTAGGATATTCACACTTTCAAAGAGTTCTGCCTTTGAACCCAGCCATGTTCATGTATGTCTCTCTGAAACACAAGCACCCCAATTTCATGCAACTCTTACTGTGTTAAGTTTTTGACACATCAACCTTGTTTAGGAGACTGGCCCCACTGCTCCTGATGGCTGTTGCTGTTCAGCATAGTGTCTTTCAAACTCAGTCAAGCAGCTTGTATAGAGTTGTCTATGACAGTTTCATCTTCCCCTTAGAAACGTGATGGAGATTAGAGGAATTAAGGAGAAAAAAAAAAAAGCTGTTTAAAAAGGCTATTAATACATAAAATGTACTCCTCAATATAGTGTCTTTCGCTGGACTGTTTGGGGTATGTTTTGTTTGTGAATGCTGTACCTAATTAACAAGCATTTTCTGGGACAGTCTGACAATACTAGCAACTGTAACAATTTTTACAGGGTTTTCAATATACGTTTGCAAGCAATGAGCACTTAATGCTGCTTAAATTACTAGTTAAACCACGTTTTCTTCTTTCTGAAGTGACACGGAAAAAAGATACTGCTTGAGGGGACCCATTTCTGACAATCACTGCCAGCAATGAGTCAGTCTCTTAACACCAGGTGGAGCTGCCGTTATGCAACCCCATGTGTCTATAGGTAAATGAAGGAATAACCAGAACTCCTGTCCCACAGGCCTCAAGGCAAGTGCCAACTTGTCTGATGCACTTGGTAACCATTTGGAAATGCTTTATCATGTGTAACACCCATTTGCTTGGTACGGGAGTGGTGGTACTTTTAAAAAATGTTTTCCCTTTGAATTGTTTTAAACAGCACCACTAAAACTTGAAAAAAAAAAAATTCAAAGCCAGTTCAGAGCTTATCTTACCTGGGGGGGAACCTGCTTTTCTCTTCCACCCTCCTTTCCTTTAAGAAAAAGGAATTTAGAAAGCTCTGGCTGTCGCTCTCTGTGCTTTTAAGTACAGAGTGGGGATGGAAGTAAACACAGCTCTTCCACAGGGTAGAGAGGAATGGCCTTGCGATCTGAAATCGGTGACTGAAGTGACAAAGCATTATAATAGTGCTGCATCTGTATTCTCCTGTCATGAGGTGATAAAACTCCTGTTATGAACTCAGTATTTTGTGTTCAGATAGGAAAGCTGGTTCTGCTTTCCATGTGTCTCCAGGAAGCTGGGAAGAAGAGATTCCACTTCTAGTTAAGGTGGCAACCTTCACTTTTCCTGGCTCAAGCCAAAATAGTCTCTCTGCAGCGTCTCATTTGGTGTGTGTAACCAAGGTTGACGTTACTTTGAAACTATTTTTATGCAAAGCACTTAACTTTGAGATTTTAAATAGTATTATTTTTATGACAATTAACAGGGTGGTTGGACTGTGGCAAAAAAAAAAAAAGTAAAAAGCTTCCATCGAAAGTGATTTTAATGTCCCAGGCTGAAGTTTGGATTTATTTGTGTGCTGTATCAGTGTGAGTAGATCATGATGCAGTTTAATTTTGTCAGACTGTCAGAAATCATGTTTTATTGAGTGTACTCCCAGGTGAAACTGATACAAAAATTCACGGATGCTTCTCCTCACGGTCCGAATCTCCCCAAGGGAGAAACGGAGTATTCATAGAGTCCCTGAAATGAAACTCAATAGCAACAAAGTTACTATTAAGCAGGTATTCTTTATTGCAGCGCTGGGCAGCACTGGGGATTCTCCACCATAAGTGCTCCAATGAGTTGATGAATTTCAGAAAATATATACTATACAATCATACATATTGATAGGATTTCTGGGAATTCGTTTACATAAACATGAGATTTCCAGGAACTTATTAGCATATGTAAATCTCCAATTCACATGCGCAGTCATCTCTCGTGGTGGTCTTTGGGGGTCTTCAGATGAAGGCTCGTAGTCTTCTTCACTGTGCTCGCTGATTGACCTCTACTTCTGTGCAAACTCAGTCCTAGGATCACGTAGACGTTGTCCTTCAAGGCTATTGTTGCCATTCTTCTGTGTCTTCCTATCTTCATGGTTCCATGCATCTGTTCTCCCAAGGCTGAGTTGTCTGTAACGAGATTATCCTGGAGCCCCCTTATCTTATAACTATTCTTCTAGCTACTCCCTGAATCACATCAAACTGTAAGGCATTCACAACACCCTTAAATTACACCAGGGTGTCTTCTGATCTAATTAAGTGACTAAGGTATTTACAACATCTTTCTTGCTCTTGTGGTTTTTAACCCTTTCAAAAGTGACTGAAGAAGCAGCAGCAAATAGGCAGTGTTTAATATCTGAGGAAACAGGCATCTGGCAATAAGACCTGCTTCTTCTATGTGGCTTTCTGGGCACGGAGAAGAGAGCTGGCTAGCACCAGGGTCCCTCTGTCTTAGCAGGTTCCTAAGCCTTTAACATCACAGAAATCTGTTACACATAATGATTCCTATCTAGTCCCTGGAAAAAAAACTCATTAAATGAGTAACAGAAGCAATGGTAGTGACTAAATTTTTAAATTTTAACAGGTGGGTGACCTTCATTTACATGAAGGTCCCATAGCATTTAAGTGGATCTTACCACTATAATCCACATTTCTGCTAGTATCAAAGGATATCCCCCCATTTCTTTAACCTGAAACTGATGACTGAATTTGATATGAATTCACAGATAATATTGATCCTACTGAAGGCCTTGCTGTTCCCTGAAACTTGCTTTTCACCATGCTGGTGAAGCTCACAAATCTTAATGTCAGAGCCTTCTACATTGGAGATCTTGCTATAACTGGATTTGTTTGTTCTTTCTAGTTCTCTTCTGGTTGGATTTGTTCCCTTTGGGTGTCACTGTGTTACTCAGATTTGAAAACATATTCAAATTCAGAAGGAGCCTTAGACACCAGTTGGAAGTGGTTTCTACTTTGCACTGACATTTCCTTTAGAGTTCAACCAATTCTTCCAAATGTTCATGGATCTCTGAAAAGATGGTATGATCTTCTACTTTCCATTTATAGCTGCAAAACCATGACATATGTTGGTCTCGGGTTTTGTTATGGTGTAGGTGTCTTTTCACTACTCTTCAACTGGTAGATTCAAGAAAGATCCATAAGTAGAGACATGTTTTAAGGGCGGACTCTCATGTCCTCTATGATTTTCTATGTAAAGTGTGTGTGTATTTGTCAGTGTGTGGCAGATAGAATTGTATTAGCTGGATGAACAGAAAAGACATTATCAGTAAATGCTTTCAGGTTGTGTCTATGTATCTTGCCTTATCAAGTCATTTTTAATACACTTGTTCCATAGTAGAGCTATTGAACTTAGCATGCCTTTTTGGGGTAGTAACTCTTTGTTTATCTGATTCAAAATCAACAGAAGTTTTGCTATAAAAATATTCATGAAAAATCCATTTCCTGAATGAGTTTTAGATTTTTCACTGGAGTCTCCAATGTTCAATGTATTTTTGCTCACTTATTACTGTGGCTACAGGAGCAGTCAGTAGCAAAATGTTCTTACTTGAGCCTTTCAACCTTTTAATGTGGCAGGATGGGATATAAAACCTTTACTATGGTGGTGAGTCAGATCAATAATATGCACATGGCTCATACCATGTGAACTGCAAATATGTTTATAAGTCCATGGATGACTTTCAACATATTCACTTTAACTCTATTTAGCAGCAGCTAAAGTGTGTAGTTTGTTGTCTTCTCCATCTGCACTTTTAAAATCTACTGAGCCTGTAGTGATAGAACAAAAGATTGCAGATTTCAGTGTTTATGTTTACCGGGAAGCTTTAACACACTTCAGAAATGATCTCTATGGGGTATGTGTCCCTTTACATATAACCCTTCGTTTCTACTAGGTGGAAATTGGAATTTAGTCTGAGCTTGAACTGCTCTATTTCTCAGTTGTCTATTTCAAGTTACCTTTTTCTTCTGACCACCCACGAGGCCTCTCTGGTGGTTTCTCTCCGGCAGCTCCCTGCTGCTCCAAGGCACTCCAGGCTGTTATGTAGCAGACAGATACTGGCAGAGTACTGGTGGGTGTAAAGCAGCAAGTGTGCTAATCAGCTGTGTGTCCCTCGTTGTGTCAGAAGTGCCCTCTGCCCCTGAACACACATCCTGAAGTGTCCTAATCCAAAGAGAATATAGAATACTTGGTGTGAGGGCAAGGAAGAAGGGAACATCTGGAAATACTGTAGTGAACAATGTACTTTACTAAAATAGACTTCTACCAAAAAAACCTAAGTAGAGTTTCTTGAGATATGCAGACTCTCTTCTTCCAGGGCTTTCCCTATCACCAGACAGCTAAAATGTTCAGAAAGCAAATGTGGCTTATATAAACATATTGTGGTTTTTAAGTGTGAAAGAAGACTTGTTATCAGATAATCAGCCAATTCTCATATGAGAGATGTAATCAACTTGGTGTGATCTGCATCATATTGAGGATGTGTGATTAAAATTCTATTCTTATAAAGATTTGTACCAGAGAATAGAAGCACATATGGGAGTGCTCAAAGTCAAAGATAAAGCATCAAAAATGTACTGGTTGTGTTTCATATCTGAAGTATCTATGTTCCTTTTTGCTCCTTTTAAAGACATATGTCCTCTTTCAATTCACTACAACTGTATACCTTATTTTCTACATAAAGAACTCTCCTTTCTATTGCATAGGAAACAAAAACAGTGATTACAGAAATTTCAGAGGAATTTCTAATCAGGGCAGGGATGACTCAGGAAAAGATGATGCAATATACTGTTGTATAAAAACATATCAGTTACTTTAATACAACCTGATTCAATTGCTACAGAAAATCATTGCCATCTTAAAACTATTTGTAGGCCATGTTGAAATGAGTTGATAGTTTACATTTCTGCTTTTCAGGTCTCTGTACTGAAAGCAGCAGTCTTGCAACTGGTATCTTTCTTAACAATTTAATGAAAGACTGAGGAGTGAAACTGGAAATGTCGATCTGCAGTCCCCTGTGTACAAAAATACAGATTTTCTTTTCACTGGTTTTGGATATATGACAGCACTGCAGTGAATCTGAACCTTATATAGCATGTTTTATATGGACTCTGAATAGGACCCTGGACAGGATGAACATCTCAGGTATAGTTGGCATTCAGAGAACAAGAAAGCTAAACTTGTGTTTTTTGGCACAAGAACTTTTGGATAGGCCTCAAACAACCACAAAGGCAGATAAATGAACACAAGATACTCTGGAAAAGTGCAGGATACTATCTTTGCTAAAGAGGTCTAGTGTTTACCTGCCTGGATAAAAGAGACCTGCTTTCCTTCAAATTAAACAAATACCAATGGAGCTGCTAGCAGCTCCATCCTCCCTCTGCTGGAGCTATGGAGCCATTCCCTCACCAAAAAGTCTCTTTAAGCATCTCAGGTTTCTCTGCAGTCAAATTTAGCAGCATGTATCATCAATGGGGACAGTGTGGGGAATGTTGCAGAAAGCTGCTAACAAGCTGAACTGCAGCTGTTCCCCAAACATCACACCACAGATAAATCAGAGCAGCCAAGCACATACATCACAAAAAAATTTCTTCCTTTTCAAAAGATACAGCATTAGGACTGCATAATGCAGGTTGCCAGGAGCAAAGTTTCAGTGGTAGAAACAGCAATTGATTAGTGCAGCAAAGTTGCAAAGACTGTATGGAGAGTGGCAGATTGTGCTGGCCTAGGTACTTCATTGCAAATATAATTTTTTTTTTTTAATTATCCTCATAATGAAAAATAAAGCCATTTCACTGCATGCAGCCTTCCAGAATAGTAATTTTTGGTGGTTAAAACTAGGAAACTCCTCCCATACTTCTTGCAAGTTTTCTTCAGATTGAAGATGGTAGCTCCTACTTAACTGTATCTCTGGCAACACTGGAGCCACCAGCGTTTGCCTGCTGTCTAAATGATTCTCCAGGTTTAGCCTTGAATAGATTTTTCACACTGTGAATGCAAGATTCCCATTAGCCTATCCATCCAGGACACTAAAGTCTGGGGTATTTTGTACACTGTGATCTATATGTAATTTGTTTATTTCTATTTTCTGTTCTATGATTCTATTGTTTCTGTTGCTGTTTCAATCCTATGTGTTTCAAAGCATAAAAACATAAAGTTCCTACTGAGAAACTAATAGTGAAATAAAAGGTCAAACCTTTTAATACAGTGGCAGGTAAACAGGGAGGTTTGGCTGCCATTTTTAAATTTGTGGTAGATGTTATTTATTTTGTTAGGTATTTTGCATCTCCACTTTCACTCTCTTTTCTGAGACAGTTTCAAACTAGGAGGTATCTAAGGTATTTTAGTTATAACTGCTCCCTCTTGCTCTTACGCTGCTCTGCTCTCTTCCACTGCATGGTCAGACATGTTAAGTCTCCTGGATTTTGCGCTGAAATGGAAGAGAAGCACTCACGCAGAGAGAGATTGGTCTCAGTGATTAAATGTCAGATGATGTAAATCACTGTCCAAAGAACAGCACATACAAGGAGTTCAGCCTCCCCAAGGACAGCTGACTCCTTTCTGATGCCCTGCTCATCAGAGGGCTGGATTGAGAGCCAAGGCTGTTTAAACAGTCTGTGAGTTATGGCTAACACTTTGACTGTAGCAAGGAGGCTCTAACTAAGTGTGTAAACCCAGCCTGTTCCTGTGCAGCTCTGCTCAGCTGGCAGCCTGCTTGGCAGGCTTTTGCTGAGTGAATTGCAGTGAACTGTTTGAAAAATGAAGGGATGCTGCATGGAACGAGGGGTTAAACACTGACTGCATATGAACTAGAAAGTGTCTTCAGGTGTAGGCAGTAGAGTGGGAAGTGAGTAAACAGAAGCACTGGAATATGCAATACTCAGGAATTATGGGATGGTACCAGACTATTATCTCAACACAACTCAATTGTATCTTCACTCAGCTAACATACTTGGCTGCCTCTTCACTGAAAAGTGGATCATTTGGAGCTTATATTAAGGAAAAATATGGACTTTAACTTGTATCTACACTTGCAGTGGCCCAAAGAGCATATTCAATATACGCATGGTTATAATGTGAGGTTTGAGAATTGTCACTAAAACCAGTGTAGGAGCAGAGGACCAGCCTGAAGTGTCAAAAAATAACTCCTAGAAGTATCAGAAGCAAGGGAACTATTACCACATAATTCTGAGGACAGAGCGCAGCAAGGTTGCCTGGGCTTAGCTGAGTGGTAGGGATGGAGTCAGCTGGAAGTGACTCAGTGTGATTTTCCCCACCTTTAGAGACAGGTTAAAGGGCATCTCACTAGCTGGTAGGTTCCAAGAATAGTCTCTTCAGCTTGCAGGTTGGGCTTTGCATAGTTATGTTGTGGACCAGGGGAACACAGGATAAATTTCAACATATTGTCCTTGCTTCTTCAGGTAGGCTGAGCTTCACTTACTATAACTGAGTGCTTCCACTGCTTTCTTGAGAGACTGCAATTGCACATGATTGGGAGGTGAATAGAAATAAAAACCTCACGTGTTAAGGTTGAATATAGTTAATTTTTCTGTCTGAATCTGTTAGACTGTACTTAAAGTACAGGGAGCTTCTATGTGCTGGAGGTTGCACTGAGCAGTTATCTATCCATGATTTAACTAGCTCACAGCATTATGGTGGAATCACTGGGCTGAAAGATAATTTGTTGGCTTGTGCTGGTGTCCTGTGGCACAATTAAATATACCTATATGTCCATTTAAGAGAGAGGTTTTTCTAGGAGCCCTCCAAAGAAGGAGGCCACAGTATTTCCATGCAGCATATCCCACTATACTGCCTTCTGTGCTGTTAGAAAATTGCCCTAATATCAGACCTTCATCTTTCTTACTGAAATAAATGGATTCAATTCGCTGCTCCAAAACTGGTCATAGTCTTGCAAAGAAGATGTTCAACTGTTTAAATTCCATTTATTTTAAATATTATTTGTGTTAAATATTGAGGGAAGAGTCTTGAAGTTAATTGCAAATCATTCACTTCTGTGATTGGTGATTTCCTTTGCAAGTTTGAATTATTCAAAACTACAAAAGGCTTTTTTGTTTATGTCTATCAAATTCTGATGGATAATTTTTTTATCCATAAATCAGTACTTGGGAATTCAGCCTTTTAAAACTGGAATTTAGGGTCCAGATAAGCCAAGACAAAATATATGGGTACAAAAGGCACTCTTGTTATTTCTGCTGCACAGAGGTGCTGAGTAGAGATAAGTGTCCCAGATATTGTTCTGCTATTTAGATGATCATGGTAATGTCAGTGGAACTAGTTGTGGAAACCAATTTCCTTCTTTCCATTCTTTTTCTAACACCATATTTGTGAATTAAGTCACTGATTCAACTGAAAATTAATTTGAATTGGGGTATTCTGAATTCATTTAGGAGCCACAGTTATGCACACAAAACAGTATTTTACCTGAGGTTGTCTTAAAGTACTGTGAAAAGTCCCCAAATCTCTCTTTTTAAATTTTTTTTTTTTAATGAGCTAAATGGATTTGCAATTTGATGGTGCCAGATATTCAAGATGTGAATTACCACCAAAAACTGTTGAGAGCTTTGACTGGTATGTCTGTACATAATTTTTGCATTTGTTCTTTTCCATCTTTTTTTATTAGTTAATTGTGCATTTCCCATGAAAGTAGGTTCATGTCCTTTAATGTATTACACTATAGTTTTATTACATCTTCTTTCCCCCCACCTCCATGGTATTTTAAGCCTTTGAGACAGGTACACAGTACAAAATTCATGTAAAAATTTAATAATGTGGATAAATTGATGGCTTTTTCAGCATCGCTTGCTTCCACGTTTGAAAGCATTGCTCTTGATGTGCAATTTTTCACTTCTGTTTCCACTTTTCTTAATATGTTAACAGCAAAAGGAGGATCAGAGATAACATTGGTCCGTTACTTTATGAGGTCGGTCACCTCACAAATAGGGACATAGACAAAGCGGAGACGTTTAATGTCTTCTTCACCTCTGTCTTTAACACTGATGATGGGCCCTGGGACCCCCAGAGCCCTGTGTTGGAAGACCATGACTGGGGGAATGATATACTCCCAGCTGACTCTGAACTTGTTGGAGACTTGCTGCTCCAGCTGGATGCACATAAGTCTATGGAACCCAATGGGATTCATCCCAGGATACTGAAGGAGCTGGCCGATGTCATTGCGGGACCTCTCTCCATTATTTTTCAACAGTCTTGGGAGTCTGGAGAGGTCCCAGTCGACTGGAAGCTGGCAAATGTTGTCCCCATTTTCAAGAAGGATAAGAAGGAAGACCCTGGTAATTACAGGCCTGTCAGTCTCACTTCAGTGCCTGGTAAAATTATGGAGAAGGTTATTCTGGGTGTTATTGAAAAACACTTGAGAGACAATGCAGTCATTGGTCATAGACAGCACGGGTTCACAAGGGGAAAGTCCTGCTTAACCAACTTAATTTCCTTTTATGACAAGGTCACCCATCTAGTTGACCAAGGGAAGCCAGTAGACGTGGTGGTTTTGGATTTTAGCAAAGCTTTTGATACTGTCTCTCACAGTATCCGTCTGGACAAAACGTCCAGCATACAGCTAGACAAGTCCATAATACATTGGGTGAACACTTGGCTGACGGGTCGAGCTCAAAGAGTTGTAGTAAATGGGGTTACATCAGGCTGGTGGCCAGTCACCAGCGGGGTTCCCCAGGGCTCAGTTTTAGGGCCAGTGCTCTTTAATGCTTTTATAAATGATCTGGATGCAGGAGTCGAACATACATTAAGTAAGTTTGCCAACGACACTAAACTAGGAGGAGCTGTGGACTCCCTTGAGGGTAAAGAGGCCTTACAGAGAGATACGGATAGACTAGAGAGCTGGGCAATCACCAGCCATATGAAATTTAACAAAGGCAAGTGCCGGATTCTCCACCTGGGATGGGGTAATCCTGGTTATACATACAAATTGGAAGGACGAGAGGCTGGAGAGCAGCCCCACAGAAAGAGATCTGGGGGTTTGGGTTGATGGCAAGTTGAATAGGAGTCAACAGTGCACCAGAAGGGCCAACTGTGTCCCGGGACGTATCAAGCACAGCATAACTAGCTGGTCGAGGGAGGCGATTGTCCCACTCTACGCTGCACTGGTGCGGCCCCACCTCGAGTACTGTGTGCAGTTTTGGGCGCCTCAATATAAGAAGGACATCAAACTATTAGAGTGTGTCCAGAGGAAGGTGACCAAGATGGTGAAAGGCCTCGACGGCAAGACTTACGAGGAGCAGCTGAGGTCACTCGGTTTGTTCAGCTTGGAGAAGAGAAGGCTGAGGGGTGACCTCATCGCAGTCTACAACTTCTTCGAGGGGGGCAGCGGAGGGGGAGGTGCTGATCTCCTCTCTCTGGTGACCAGCGATAGGACACGAGAAAATGGAATGAAGCTGCGTCAGGGAAGTTCAGATAGGACATTAGGAAAAGGTTCTTCACTGAGAGGGTGGGCGATCACTGGAACAGGATCCCCATGGAAGTGGTCACAGCACCAAGCCTGTCAGAGTTCAAGGAGTGTCTGGATGACACTCTTAATCATATGGTTTAGTGTTAGGTAGTCCTGCAAGGAGCAGGGAGTTGGACTCGATGATCCTTAGGGATCCGTTCCAACTCAAGATATTCTATGATTCTGTGATAATGACACCCTACCTTAAAGGTATATGTATCTGCTGCTGCTCATACTAACATTTCGTAGATGAAAGCTGCAGCAGGGACATCATTGCTCTGATAGCTTTGCATTTCATTATATTTCAGATATCTAAGTGACTCATTAACAGTAAATGTTGCTTTTACTGGACTGTGATGTAAACAAGTATATTTAAAACTATATCTTTCACTTTTAGTCTGTCACCAGGTAAAAATGTTTGTCAGATCATGAAACTGGTGCGGTCATGTCTGTAGCATATAATATTAACATTTCGAGGAAAATTACTTTTTACTCAAGTAAATAAGAAAAAAAAGTAACACCAAAATATTGCTGCCCACTTTATATTACATTTTATTAAATGTGTTCTGCTTCTCTGTGGTTATTGCATGCAAGCAATTGGATCTTTCTTCAAAATACACCAGACGGGAAAGAAAAGTAACTTCAAAAAGCACAAGCTAGTTGCATTTCCCCAAGTGTGATCCGCAAAATTTTTATACAAGTGATACTTTGAAAACGTAGTTCAAGTAAACCCTCCTGTTGGAGATATGCAAGAAATAAGACAAAGGATGTTAAGGCAGAGGTCATTAATCAACCTCTGTAAACAGTTAACAAGACCTGGCCTGAGGGAAGAAACAGGAGGACACCACAAAACAGTCTAGCAAGGAAATACCAAGATAAGCATGAGAAAACAAGGCCGCTGACAAACCCGAAGTAAGAATCGCTTGAACCATGAGTGAACTATCCTAATTAACACAGTAAAAACCACACCTCCAGCAATGAAGCCCCCGGCCCAAGCAAAGACCCCTACCCACTGAGCATGCTCTGTAAATTTAAAACACACTGTATCTTTAAGTGGAGAGGAGGCTTGTGAGAACCAATAGAAGCAAGGACGAATAAGTGGAATTGTGAAAATACTGATAACAGCTACTCAGAATGTATAAAATGTCCCTGCATGTTAACCAAGGTGTGCTAGCTTTGTGGAGTTACCTCCTAGCACCCATCTCTGCGCAGACATGAAATAAACAAATATCTCAACTCTGTGTGTTATTCGGCTTTTTTGCACGCTGGGTAAAAGAACCCTGCTTTTTTAGGACAA
The DNA here is from genome assembly GCF_047370975.1 of Nipponia nippon. Taxonomy (NCBI): domain Eukaryota; kingdom Metazoa; phylum Chordata; class Aves; order Pelecaniformes; family Threskiornithidae; genus Nipponia; species Nipponia nippon. The sequence continues at coordinate 5,756,243 of NW_028262343.1, forward strand.
CACTCCTGTATGTTCTGTTTTTCCTTGTTAGATTAGTAAGGTACAAATCTAGGTTTAAAAGAAAATGTTTCCCATTGCTGTCTTATTGGTCCAATTGTCAAATGGAAGAAGTGGTTCAGTATTTTTGAGGAATAATGTCATTGCCAGACATGTTCTGTGTTTGATGCATAAAATATCTCAAGCAATAATGCCTTCTGCAATGAAGAACTGAGGCAACAAAGCTGGTGAAGGCTCTAGAGAACAAGTCATACGAGGAGCAGCTGAGGGAGCTGGGGCTGTTTAACCTGAAGAAAAGGAGGCTGAGGGGAGACCTTATCACTCTCTACCTGAAAGGAGGCTGTAGCCAGGTGGGGGGTCGGTCTCTTCTCCCAAGTAACAGGCGACAGGACAAGAGGAAATGGCCTCAAGTTGCGCCAGGGGAGGTTTAGATTGGATATCAGGAAAAACTTCTTCACCGAAAGGGTAGTCAGGCACTGGAACAGGCTGCCCAGGGAAGCGGTTGAGTCCCCATCCCTGGAGGTATTTAAAAGACGTGTAGACATGGTGCTTAGGGACATCGTTTAGTGGTGGACTTGGCAGCACTAGGTTAACGGTTGGACTTGATGATCTTAAAGGTCTTTTCCAACCTTAACGATTCTATGAGTCTATAATAAATGCTCAATAAACAATTTATCATAGGAATAGTGAGTTATACTAAAAACGTCTGAATCTCAGCTGGACATCTGGTTCAAAATTCTGAAAATACTCTATACCCATTTGCCAAAGTAACTAATATCCCAGGAGAAAAGATTCTTTTTGATACCCACAGACTGAGCCAGGCAACTCCCGAAACTTCAAAAAGTGCTTATCCCTGCAAAACCTATTGAAATCAATGGAAGATAGATGTCTTGAAGTTTTCAAAGCTCTCACTAGGTAATTTTTGCAACTAGCAAGTCTTTGAATATCTTTAATGTTAAAGTTTTTTTAAAAGTCTTTTTACCTTGATGTGTATGAGCAAGAACCAAGGAAATCTTTATGTAATAATGGACAGATAAATTGGAAATACAACGTAACATTACTTTTTTTTTTTAAAAAGGGGGGCTTATTTAAGAGATATGCTGAAATTAGATAATATTAAGACTGTGGCATTAGAGGTAGACATTTAACAAAGCCATCAGAGAAATAGCTATGCCTTTGTTTTTTGCAAATGTTTATTACACAGCTGTTTGAAACCCCTTTCTAAAATGTCAGTGTTCTTTAAGGTCACTGCAATCATGTCCAAGTGTGGTGTCATGATTCATAGCATCTTCAGTAATGGCGTGTGAAAAAAGACTTTGTTTATATAAATGAAGGTGGGCAATAAGACATAATTCTTATTTACGGACCATTGAGTACCTGGAATGCACTTGGCTTTTTAAAAGGTTAGAAGAAATAACCTCTCATCTTTATTTTTACTAGAAAACCAACTACACACTGACCAAAAGGGAAGAGTGTTTTATCCTCATTTTACAGGGCAGAGAACATGGGGGTTATTTTTGCGGAAGTTTTGTTTTTAACAGATCAAACAAATGCATATGAAAATAGAGCAAAATTTTAATGCATTTTGTTTTACATGAAACCCATCAAAAGCTCTGGCTAGCAATACTCAAAGTTATAAGGGACCAATGTTACTGGAGGAGGTTAGCTTCCCTGTGTTTAAATATAAAGCAAGCTTCCTGTGTGTAAGCATAACCAATCGGGTAGTCAAAACCAACCCTGGATATCAAGAGCTATCCTTTAGGATTTCATAAACTCCTGGGTATTTACAACACCTCATTTTAAATGTCTGACTTTGAAGCCTAGGTTAGACATCCAATCTTCCTACACAGCTGGAGAAAAGTAAGATGCTAACCTCACAGGTAGTTACTTGATGCTGGCAGTAGTAATAAAGCCAGCTGAGGGATCATCTGCCCTATCCCACCTTTGCCAGCTTTTTCCTGTGCAGCAATTTGCTGTCCTGTTAGCTGCATCAAGAGACCAGGCTGCAAACCAAAGCACTGCAGTGATCTGTGTTAAAGCAGCCCTCTACAAAAACATGGGGGTGGGGGGGAAGAGAGGCATCTTTAATCATTTCAGTGATGTGGTTTGAAATGTTGTCCTGATGGCTCTGTTGTGTTAGTATAGCTGCGTGGAGACAAACCCCAGTGACACGCAGCTTGAGAGGTAGGGGTAGGAGAGCTTTAAACCTCCTTTGCTATGAGAGCCAAAGTGTCTGGTACCTCCACCCTCAGATACTCTGTATTGCTCACTGGAAGAGCCAGTGGCTATATTGCTACTTTACATCACTCAGTTATATCCCTCAGTTAGGTACGTGAAATAAAACAGTGTGAATACTCTCTGCACTACTATTTTTTAATTACAAGAATAAGTTATATAAAACAGCATAGGAAATGGGGAATTTGTAATGCAAAACATTGCCCATTAATTCCTAGCCTTTGTGAAGAATCACAGATGGAACTTCCTGTGTTTCAGTTTGTGCCCGTTGCCCCTTATCCTGTTGCTGGGCACCACTGAAAAGAGTCTGGCCCCATCCTCCTGACACCCGCCCTTAAGATATTTGTAAGCGTTGATAAGATCCCCTCTCAGTCTCCTCTTCTCCAGGCTAAACAGACCCAGCTCTCTCAGCCTTTCCTCATAAGAGAGATGCTCCAGTCCCCTAACCATCTTCGTAGCCCTCCGCTGGACTCTCTCCAGTAGTTCCTTGTCTTTCTTGAACTGGGGAGCCCAGAACTGGACACAGTACTCCAGATGTGGCCTCACCAGGGCAGAGTAGAGGGGGAGGATCACCTCCCTCGACCTGCTGGCCACACTCTTCCTAATGCAGCCCAGGATACCATTGGCCTTCTTGGCTGCAAGGGCACATTGCTGGCTCATGGTTAACCTGTTGTCCACCAGGACTCCCAGGTCCTTCTCCGCAGAGCTGCTTTCCAGCAGGTCAACCCCTAACCTGTACTGGTGCATGGGGTTATTCCTCCCTAGGTGCAGGCCCCTACACTTGCCTTTGTTGAACTTCATTAGGTTCCTCTCCGCCCAACTCTAGCCTGTCCAGGTCTCTCTGAATGGCAGCACAGCCTTCTGGTGTATCAGCCACTCCCCCCAGTTTTGTATCATCAGCAAACTTGCTGAGGGTACACTCTGTCCCTTCATCCAGGTCATTGATGAATAAGTTGAATGAGACTGGACCAGGTACTGACCCCTGGGGAACACCACTAGCTACAGGCCTCCAATTAGACTCTGCGCCGCTGATCACAACCTTCTGAGCTCTGCCATTCAGCCAGTTCTCAATCCATCGCACTGATCACTCATTTAAGTCGCATTTCCTGAGCTTACCTATGAGGATGTTATGGGAGACAGTGTCAAAAGCCCTGCTGAAGTCAAGGTAGACAACATCCACTGCTCTCCCCTCATCTACCCAGCCAGTCATGCCATCATAGAAGGCTATCAGATTGGTTAAGCATGATTTCCCCTTGGTGAATCCATGTTGACTAATCCTGATAACCTTCTTTTCCTCCAGATGCTTAGAGATGACATCCAGAATGAGCTGTTCCATCACCTTTCCAGGGATGGAGGTGAGGCTGACTGGCCTGTAGTTTCCTGGGTCCTCCTTCTTGCCCTTTTTGAAGATTGGAGTGACATTGGCTTTCCTCCAGTCCTCAGGCACCTCTCCTGTTCTCCATGACCTTTCAAAAATGATGGAGAGTGGCTTAGCAATAACATCTGCCAGCTCCCTCAGCACTTGTGGGTGCATCCCATCGGGGCCCATGGATTTGTGGGTGTCCAGTTTGCCTAAATGATCTCTAACCCAATCCTCCTCAACCAAGGGAAAGTCTTCCTTTCTCCAGACTTTCTCTCCTACCTCCAGGGTCTGGGATTCCTGAAGGCTGGCCTTAGTAAAGACAGAAGCAAAGGCGGCATTCAGTAACACCGCCTTTTCTGTATCCTCCATCACCAGGGCACCCACCTCATTCAGCAGTGGGCCCACATTTTCCCTAGTCTTCATTTTGCTACTGATGTACTTGAAGAATCCCTTCTTGTTGTCCTTAACATCCCTTGCCAGATTTAATTCCAAGTGGACCTTAACCTTCCTCACCGCATCCCTGCATACTTTGACAACGTTCCCATATTCCTCCCAAAGGGCCTGTCCCTTTTTCCACATTCGGTAAACTTCCTTCTTCCATTTGAGTTTTGCCAGAAGCTCCTTGCTCATTCATGCAGGTCTCCTGCCCCCTTTGCCTGATTTCTTACTCATAGGGATGCATCGATCTTGAGCTTGGAGGAAGTGATGCTTGAATATTAACCAGCTCTCTTGGACCCCCCTACCTTCTAGAGCCCTAACCCACAGGATTCCTCCAAGTAGGTCCTTGAAGAGGCCAAAGTTAGCTCTCTTGAAGTCCAGGGTTGTAATCCTACTCATTGCCCTGTTTCCTCCACGCAGGATCCTGACCTCCACCATCTCATGGTCACTGCAGCCAAGGCTGCCCCCAACCTTCACATCCCCAACCAGTCCTTCTTTGTTAGTACAAGGTCCAGCAGCACACCTCTCCTCGTTGGCTCCTCCACGACCTGTGTCAAAAAGTTATCATCAGTGCTCTGCAGGAACCTCCTGGACTGTGTGTGCCTAGCTGTGTTGTCTTTCCAGCAGATATTAGGGTGGTTGAAGTCCCCCATGAGAACCAGGGCCTATGATCGTGAGACTACTTTCAGCTGTCTGTAGAAGGCCTCATCGTCTTTCTCGATCAGGTAGCCTGTAGTAAACACCCACAACGGCGTCACCCGTATTAGCCTGCCCCTTAATTCTTACCCATAAGCTCTCGACTCATTCTTCATCCACCCCTAGGCAAAGCTCGATACATTCCAGTTGCTGTCTTACATAAAGAGCAACTCCACCACCTCGCCTTGCTGGCCTGTCTTTCCTAAAAAGTACATAGACATCCATGACAGCATTCCAGTCATGCGAGCCATCCCACCATGTCTCCGTAATTGCAATGAGATCATGGCCCTGTGACAGCACACGAATATTATAAAACACCTTAAAACTGAAATAATTCATTAGATAGAAATAATGGCAATGTGTATTTTTGCTTTTCTCCAGTTTAAACAATTTTGTCAAGGGAAGACTTGCTCTTTCATCAACTGCCCCAATGCATATCTCAGCCTAACTCTGCTCATGTTTTTAAATTTGCCCAGGGAATAAGAAATATCTTACACATGATTATGCTAAACCTACTCTACACACAGATTGCTATCCTTGCAGAGAAGAATGAATAAAGAATTAAACAGAAGGCTTTTGGAATCATAGTACTGATTCTTCATGAAAAACTAATATAATATCTGTCTTAATATTTAAATTATCCCCACTTTTCTAAGAGGGAAACAAAAAGTTTATGGCATTGTTAAATAGCACTTATCATTGTTGTGGTTTAACCCCAGTCGGCAACTAAGCACCACACAGCCACTTGCTCACCTTCCCTGCCCCTGATGGGATGGGGGAGAGAATCAGAAGAGTAAAAGTGAGAAAACTCGTGGGTTGAGATAAGAACAGTTTAATAATTGAAATAAAATAAAGTAAAATAGTAGTAGTAGTAGTAATAATAATATACAAAGCAAGTGATGCACAATGCAATTGCTCACGACCTGCCGACTGACGCCCATCCCATCCCCGAGCAGCGATCACTGCCCCCCAGCCAACTCCCCCCAGCTTATATACTGAGCATGATGTTATATGGTATGGAATAGCCCTTTGGCCAGTCTGGGTCAGCTGTCCTGGCTGTGCCCCCTCCCAGCTTCTTGTGCACCTGGCAGAGCATGGGAAGCTGAAAAGTCCTTGACTAGTGTAAGCACTACTTAGGAACAACTAAACCATCAGTGTGTTATCAACATTATTCTCATCCTAAATCCAAAACACAGCACTATACCAGCTACTAGGAAGAAAATTAACTCTATCCCAGCTGAAACCAGGAGAGTATCCACCCCTTATTCCATACCATGTACGTCATGCCCAGGTCTTACACTTTCCAATACATTCCAATTAATCACCACCACTTTTCCTGTCTTTTGATATATATATATATATATATATACACACACACACATAGATATCATTCCCTTAGTCTATGGGCTATCCCTCTAAAACGTTTGTTGAGTTCATTTAGTTCATGACTTTGGGCTTCATCTGTCATAACAGTCTTTCAGGGCAGGAGAGATGGTGTGTGGTGTTGGATTGTTGCATGCTGAAGCCAGTTCTGGTTCCATCACCTCTGCACTTTGCTTGGTTTCATCATTCTTCATTAATTTGGGTGATTCTTACTTTCTACTGTTGATATGGCACATAGTAATCATAGAAGTGATGACATCCAGTATTATATAGCAACAAACATTATACAATTCAGTTCATTGGCTATTTTCACCCAAAATCAAATCCCCTTGAGGTACACATCGGACTTCCCCATCCTCCCGCATCACCCACCAAGTGCACCCAGGTCCTTGAGCAAAAGCAATTCCACAAATGGGTTTGCCTTTGCCAGAAGCAGGAGTAACCCAGACTGTCTTCCCCAGCATATTTATGTGCACTACAAGGACTTTATCCCCCTCTACAGTACGTAAAAGTTTTGATTGGGCAGGGCCAGCTCGATCGGCAGATCCCCTAGTGTTAACTAACCAGGTGGACTTTGCTAAATGTGTATCCCAGTGTTTGAATGTCCGACCAGCCATTGCTTTCAGTGTAGTCTTTAATGGTCCATTGTATCATTCGATTTTCCCGGAGGCTGGTGCATGATAGGGGATGTGATATACCCATTCAACGCCATGCTCTTTGGCTCAGGTGTCTATGAGGTTGTTTCATCCTGTTATCTGACTCAATTCTTTCTGGGGTGCCATGTTGCCATAGGACTTGCTTTTCAAGGCCCAGGATAGTGTTCTGGGAGGTGGCATGGGGCACGGGATATGTGCTAACGGAATACTGATAGCAGCTACTCAGAATGTATAAAATGTCACTGCATGTTAACCAAGGGGAGCTAGCTTTGTGGAGTTACCACCTAGCACCCATCTCTGCGTAGACATGAAATAAACAAATATCTCGACTCAGTGTGTTATTTGGCTTTTTTGCACACTGGGTAAAAGAACCCTGCTTTTTTGGGACAACATTTTGGCGACTCAGATGGGACTGCCATAGAGCCTTGCCCGGATTGTCTTGCCGTTCCTGACGAAGGAGAAATGGACCAAGCAGGACTCCAGGACTCCAGCGTGCACCAACCTGTTGATCGGGGACTCCTCCGGCTCCTCTCCGTTGTCGGGCAGTAAGCACGACTCAAAGGTGCAATGCGCAAAAGAAATATTTGTATGGGACAACGGGGAATCGTCCATTGGTAAGTAGTTGTTTTGTTTGCTCTGCATAAGTCGTGCCAGGAGAGGCTCACAGCAGTAGCTTGTTTGTAAGCATCTAGTCTCTACACATAGACGCGTGGTGAAAGAAGGGGTCTTTCACCTTTGCTGACAGAGGGTCGGAGCAGAGTGTACGAAACTTTGGGAAGCTTCTGGTCCCTACACATAGACGCGTGCTGAAAGAAGTGGTTTTTCACTTTTGCTGACAGAGGGTCAGAGCGGAGTGTACGAGAGACTGGTGGTTTCTGCAACACGTGGTGAAAGGAGCTGAATGTATGAAACTCTGGGAAAAAATATGAGGACAACTACTTCCAATGAGATTCCTCCTTGTTCTCTTCTTGGGTGTATTTTGAAAAATTGGAAGAAATTTGGAGGGGATCACATGACAAAAGACAAAATGAAAATGTATTGTAACCAGTGGTGGCCGAATTACAAGTTGGATTGTGGGGAAATGTGGCCACAGAATGAGTCTTTAAAGTATAGTACTATATTACAACTGATCTTATTTTCTTGACAAATAGATAAGTGGGAAGAGGTGCTGTATGTTGATGCTTTTATGACTTTATATAGAAAACCAGACATCCAAAAGAGTTGTGGTATAAGAAATGATATGATTATGTTTGCTGGATCAGAAACTAAAAAGAATGAACATTCTCGAAATAGCAATAATTGTAAAATGATGGAAGGGGGGAAGAAGACCCTTTAGTAAGGAATTTGCAAGTGAGAGATGGGGGCTGGGGGGAAGAAGACCGGGTATGAGGTCTGAGCTAAGACCAGGAAAAGAAGAAAGGGGAACAGGAAGGAATGCTGGAAAAGAGTGTTACTATTGTGGGAACTTAGGGCGTATAGAGTGGGAATGCCCACTCTGGCCCCGGGAAAAGACAAAAGAAGGAAATTATCATCGGAGGAAATTACAAAGAGTGGACGGAGCAAGCGGCATGCCTATATCCCAACTGACAGAAATAGCATATAAAGTATATGATAATCGGGATGAAAAATAGAATTATAGATATGTTTCCATAGATATGTTTCCAGCCATCCGGTGGTTCCTTCCACCATTGGAAGCACATGGCGCTTGCCTTGGCAGGTTTGTGGGAGTGTGATATAATCAACCTGCCAGGCCTCCCCATATTGATATTTCAGCCATTGTCCTCCATACCAGAGAGGCTTGAACCGCTTGGCTTGCTTGACTGCAGTGCAGGTTTCGCATTCATGGATAATCTGTGCAATAGTGCCCACGGTCAAGTCCACCCCTTGATCACGAGCCCATCTATATGTTGCATCTCTTCCTTGATGGCCTGAGGTGTCATGGGAACACCAAGCTAGAAATAATTCACCCTTATGTTGCCAGTCCTGAGCCACTTGAATCTTAGCAGCCTGATCCGCCTGCTGGTTGTTTTGATGTTCTTCAGTGGCCCGACTCTTGGGTATGGGAGCATCTACGTGATGTACTTTTACAACCAGGTTCTCTACCCGGGCAGCAATATCTTGCCACAATGCAGCAGCCCAGATGTGTTTGCCTCTGCGCTGCCAGTTGCTCTGCTTCCATTGCTGCAACCACCCCCACAGGGCATTTGCCACCATCCATGAGTCAGTATAGAGATAGAGCATGTTATATTTCAAACGCAATCTATTCATATCAGAGTAGAAATTGGCTGTTGTAGAGATGTACAGTTGTTAAAATATAGACATAACATAAAACTTCCCGCAAAGTAATATCTAAATAGAGTTCATGTGGAAGGCATATATTACTAATCTGAGGTGAACTGAATTCCTAAGGAGCTGTGACTGCAAATTCTTTGGTTTGAGATAAACCGAGGAATTTTCAAATTAACCTTGTATTCAAACATGCTGAAATAAGGAAGTACATAGTAGTAGCATGCAAAGAATGCTATGACGTACTGACATCCATATGAAAAACAGTGAAAAGATACATACACATTTTTTAAGTAAGTTGAATCTAAATTTCATGTATAGTCTGAAGTCTCACAATCTCTAGCCCTTGTTCTTGTGGGAGACTTCAATTTACCAGATATCTGCTGGAAATACAACACAGCAGAGAGGAAGCAGTCTCGGAGGTTCCTGGAGTGCGTGGAAGATAACTTCCTGACGCAGCTGGTAAGCGAGCCAACCAGGGGAGGTACCCCGCTGAACCTGCTGTTTACGAACAGAGAAGCCCTGGTGGGCGATGTGGTGGTCGGAGGCTGTCTTGGGCTCAGTGACCACGACATGATAGAGTTTTCGATTCTTGGAGAAATAAGGAAGGGGGTCAGCAAAACCGCTACCCTGAACTTTAGAAGGGCAGACTTTGGATTGTTTAGGAGTCTGGTTAACAGAGTCCCTTGGGAGGCAGTCCTGAAGGGCAAAGGAGTCCAGGAAGGCTGGATGTTATTCAAGGAGGAAGTCTCAAAGGCACAGGAGCAGGCCATCCCCATGTGCCATAAGTCGAGCAGGAGGGGGAGAAGACCGGCCTGGCTGAACAGAGAGCTTTGGCTGGAACTCGAGAAAAAAAGGAGAGCCTACCGCCTTTGGAAGAAGGGGCAGGTGACTCAGGAGGACTACAAGGATGTTGCGAGGTTATGCAGGGAGAAGATTAGAAAGGCGAAGGCCCAGCTGGAACTTAAACTGGCCACCGCCATTAAAGATAACAAATAATGTTTTTATAAATATGTCAGTGACAAAAGGAAGGCCAGGGAGAATCTCCATCCTTTGTTGGATGCAAAGGGAAACTTTGCCACAAAGGATGAGGAGTAGGCTGAGGTACTTAATGCCTTCTTTGCCTCAGTCTTTAATAGTCAGGCTGGTCATCCTCGGGGTTTTCAGGCCCCTGAGCTGGGAGATGGAGATAGGATGCAGAGTGAAGCCCCAGTTGTCGAAGAGGTGGCAGTCACTAACCTGCTCCTCCACCTGGATGCGCACAAGTCTATGGGGCCAGACCGGATACACCTGAGGATACTGAGGGAGCTGGCAGAGGAGCTTGCCAAGCCACTCTCCATCATTTACCAGCAGTCCTGGTCAACCGGGGAGGTCCCAGATGACTGGAAGCTAGCAAATGTGACGCCCCTCTACAAGAAGGGTCGGAAGGAGGATCCGGGGAACTACAGGCCTGTCAGCCTGACCTCGGTGCCAGGGAAGGTCATGGAACAAATCATCCTGAGAGCCATTATGCGGCATGTGTGGGACAACCAGAGGATCAGGCCTGGTCAGCATGGGTTTATGAAAGGCAAGTCCTGCTTGACTAACCTGATCTTCTATGACAATGTGACCCACTTAGTGGATGAGGGAAAGGCTGTGGATGTTGTCTACCTGGACTTTAGTAAAGCCTTTGACACCGTTTCCCACAGCATTCTCCTGGAGAAACTGACTGCTCATGGCTTGGATGGGTGTACTCTTCACTGGGTAAAATAACTGGCTGGATGGCCAGGCCCAGAGAGTGGTGGTGAATGGAGTCAAATCCAGTTGGCGGCCGGTCACGAGTGGTGTTCGCCAGGGCTCAGTACTGGGGCCAGTTTTGTTTAATATCTTTATCAATGATCTGGATGAGGGGATTGAGTGCACCCTCAGTAAGTTTGCAGATGACACCAAGTTGGGTGGAAGTGTTGATCTGCTTGAGGGTAGGAAGGCCCTACAGAGGGACCTGGACAGGCTGGATCGTTGGGCCGGGGCCAACTGCATGAGATTCAACAAGGCTAAAAGTGCCGGGTCCTGCACTTGTGTCACAACAACCCCATGCAACGCTACAGGCTGGGGGAGGAGTGGCTGGAGAGCTGCCTGGCGGAAAAGGACCTGGGGGTGTTGGTTGACAGCCGCCTGAACATGAGCCAGCAGTGTGCTCAGGTGGCCAAGAAGGCCAATGGCATCCTGGCTTGTATCAGGAATAGTGTGGCCAGCAGGACCAGGGAGGTGATCATGCCCCTGTACTCGGCACTGGTGAGGCCGCACCTCGAGTACTGTGTTCAGTTTTGGGCCCCTCACTACAAGAAGGACACTGAGGTGCTGGAGCATGTCCAGAGAAGGGCAACGAAGTTGGTGAAGGGTCTAGAGCACAAGTTTTATGAGGAGCGGCTGAGGGAGCTGGGGTTGTTTAGCCTGGAGAAGAGGAGGCTGAGGGGAGACCTTATTGCTCTCTACAACTACCTGAAAGGAGGTTGTAGTGAGGTGGGGGTTGGTCTCTTCTCCCAAGTAACAAGCGATAGGACGATAGGAAACGGCCTCAAGCTGCGCCAGGGGAAATTTAGGTTGGATATTAGGAAAAACTTCTTCACCGAAAGGGTAGTCAGGCATTGGAACAGGCTGCCCAGGGAAGTGGTTGAGTCCCCATCCCTGGAGGTATTTAAAAGACGGGTAGATGTGGTGCTTGAAGACATGGTTTAGTGGTGGACTTGGCAGTGCTAGGTTAACAGTTGGACTTGATAATCTTAAGAAAATCAGAAATATGTGCTCTTATTAATGCTTTTATTGCAAGAAAAGTTTAAGAGTTCAGCTGAATGATAAAATTTTAAATTATGAGTAATACTGTTTAGAATAAAAACCCCATAAAACTAAATTTTAAACAGTGAATGAAAACATCCTTTTAGAATGAAATTCCTACAGAATTAATTAAGAAATGTTAGAGTGTATAAAAAGTCAAAATCATACCCCTACTTTCCTACCATATTCTGCTTCCTCCTCATGTCTACCTAGTAGATCTGTCCAATGTGTATTTTTTTATTCTAAAAAAAAAGTGATAGTTTTGCTTGTTGTGCCTGAAAGTTTGTCCCTTATGAATTATTGCTGTTTTAAAAAGATTATTACTGGCTTCCTGTCATTTAGAGTGGAGGCAGTGTGATGTCTGATGGTTCACTGAACATGTTTTAAAGGAGAAAAAAGTAAATATGGAGTTAAAATGAAAATAATATTAAAACACATCACTGCTTTGCAATAGAGTGCTCTGGCTAAGCTGCTTGCTTTCTTCCCTAATTCGTTTTCTAGATAAGAAAATGCAATAGACTTTTTCTAGTCAGACTTCACTGAAACATTTGATATGATGTCCCATATGCATTGATTAATTAGGGTGGAGAAGACAGTGATTGATTTAAGAATTGCAAGATGGACAAAGACCTGTCTAAAGGAGAGGCAGCAGGTTCTGTTGGAGTGGTATCTATCAGGTTGGTGGGAAGTTACACAAAGATTTCCTTTGTGGTTTGGTTGACCTGATTTCTTTCAAGTCATGAGGCATCATCAATAAATGGAAGACTACGATTATCTCCCAATAAGATGTTAGTGGCCTAGTGGACTAGCTGAAATACGAAGAAATTTAATAACTTGAAATAAAAAGTCACGCATGTAGGGGACTTGATAACAAATATTTCTGCTATAAATTGGAGGCTTATCAACTTCTAAGTACAGAAGACAAGACAGACCTCAGTCTCTTAGTAGGTCACAGGCTGACTTATAGTTAACAATGTGAGGTTGCTGTGAAAAAGAAAAATGGGATTCTAGAATGCATAAGGCAAAGTTTTCCACTAGTAAAATGAATACTGTTGTCTTATGTAATGGAAAACCATCCAGCTGGAATACAGTATACATTTCTCACTACTCAAGTTTGAAAAAGGTTTATTCATATTGGGAGAAGTATGAGGTGGACCAATAATATGATGTCATGCTGCTAAAACCTGTTAAAGAGGAGATTAAAAATTATAGCAATGGAGAAATAAAGTCTGGGAATCAGAAAGGATTAAGATCTTGCTTAAACTGAAGGAAGTATTAGGACAAAAATAAATAGAATGGAGTGGCCAGGAATAAATTTAGGCTGAAAATAAGATGACTGTTATAGAAGTGAGATTTCAGAGCAGACTTCCAACTAGGTGAGTTGGAACAATTGATTTTGATTACTTTGTGAGAGGAATTATGTCTGCGGTGGTAGTAGAAGACTTAATTTGATCATGGAGCAAGATTAACAGAATCCTTAACAGTAAGATAAAATTGAGGACCCTTTTCTAGTTTGTGGTTTGTTATTGCATTCACAGTTAGGCCTTCCAGACGTACAGGATATGTAGTTCATAGGCTTCTTAATACAGTTTCATTTGACAACCTGGCAAGCTAGCTTCTATTTCTGCCAAAGTAATTTATCTAAATGATGGAATTTTGTTTATGGCTCCCATGAACAGATAAAGAAGTAATAAAGGTAGAACTTTTAGGTATAAAAGCAGAGCTGCTTGGGATACAGTTGCTTTTGGAATGCAAAGGGGGTGTTTGGCAGTCATACCAGAGATACAGATGCCCAGATTGGGAGCTTGTGTTTCCCACTGACTGGGAAATCTCCAGGGCAATTCAGAGTATCTAAAACAGGAATGTGCTCTTTTCTCTGCTGAATAGGTAAGGAATCTAGGTTTCTGATTTAAGTCACATTCCTACATTCAGACAATGAATATCCACTACTTGCTCTGCACTTCTGTGTTAGAAAATTCTGTTCCTCTTTCTTGTCTACTTCCTGACATAGATTCTTTCCACTTTGGGCTTTATTATGAAGTGGTTGAGAAGCTACTGGGAGGGGGAAGAAAAGGAAAATAAATTATGTTAAGGTAGTATTGGATTATTTTCTTGCCTACTTGAACTCTTAATTTTCCAGCAATGTCTGCACATTTAGATTTTTAAATGCTGTGGAAAAACTGTATTGGCCAAATATGTTTGCATCATCCTGTGCAGCAATTCTAATACTATCAAGCCTTTGGGGAGAGAGTATCTTGAAACTAAAGAAACAATGTAAGATTGTGTTTTCATTCTGAAAAAAAAAATCTGCTTAATCTGATAAATTTAAACTAAGAATACAGCTCTTATGAGGGGAGTAAACACATATGTGTACATGCTTTGCTTTTTAGGATATTCAGTTCTGCTTGTAATGAAATTTGGTGATTCACCTTTGGAAATCTGGACTTGACTCCTAATATACGATTTACTTCCTCTGCTGGGATTATAGTTATTCTGTGACAAACATTACACAGTTAACTCAGTTTTCAGCTAGACTGCTTCCTCTTCTGCAAGGTTCTTCAAAGTACTTGGTTTTACTGTTTATTTAGACTCAAAGTTGCTTCTGGAGAGGAAAAATTGTTGAAGTGGCAAGTGTTTTTAAGTGAAGCTAGAGGTTCTCCAGAATCATCTGTTTTGGGGAAAATAGCTATTCCTTCTCCCCCAGGTCTCAATCTTTTCTTTTTTTCTTTTTTTCTTTCTTTCTTTTTTCTTTTTTTTTCCTTTCTTTTTTCTTTCTTCTTTTTTCCTTTTTCTTTTTTCATTTTTCTTTTTTTCTTTTTTTGTTTTTCTTTTTTCAGAATCCTCTCCCCCATACAAGCCACCATCACCACCAAAAATCCCAAACTTGTGTTTTCATAACTAATGCTAGTGTTTTCTTTTATATGGCAACTCCTTTCAGTAGTGTTGGGCCTGAAATGATCAAATGACTGATGCAATGGAAGATTTTTGTGGAGCTCTTAGATTGCATTGTCTGTATTGTTCAAAGGTGGTTCAGATGATAACATCTTTGGTAAAATTAGAAGATATGGCTCTTCCCTATGTCATAGATGCCTCTTTTGGAATACCTTTCAATCAAATGAAAACAGGGCAATGTAATAAAATCTTTCTCTTCGGGGAAAGAGATTTATTTTCTAGTGTGTTTTTACCTCTGGCAGATTTCTCATGTTTCTGTCTACTGAGTTATTCAACTTTTTCACCACTCAGTATAAAAATAAAAACAAAAATCCCACCACCACCCCCAAAAAAACCCAAGCCACATCATGCAGATACTTGTATAGCTTTTGGCTCTGGCCTGAGTCATTTTGTTCCTTTCTTTCCTCTTCATCTTTGAACCTCATTTTCCACACAAATTCAATATGTTCCCATCTTTGAACTAAATCTTTGGCCAGCAACTTTTAGAAATGCTTTCAGTTGATAAAAATAAAACATACTGTGGGAAGGATAATCACATCCTAATTTGAAATTAATTCAGCTAGCTTTTTATGCTCCTAAAATTCAAAATGTCAATGGCCAGCTCAGTAAATATAACCACTGTGAGGAATTACATATCATTCATGGATTCTACAAAATATAGTGGCTTCTCCCTAGCTACAAATGTTCCTCCAGATTTGTCTTTCCTTGTGTCTGTACTATTTTCTTGCTTCATTTTTCACATTTGATTAGGTCTTCAGGATTTATTATCTAAAATAAAATAACAATATTAATGGCATCCATCATAAAAACATACATGTCCGTTATAAGACAATTATGGCACATTAATATTTTGGCTCTTGAATTTTGATGTTAAAATATTTTAACTTGCAGCTTTTAACTTCAAGGTCTGTTTCTTGTTAGTAAGCCATACAAACAGCAAATTTCTATGAGATGGAGAATTGTGGTCTTTGATTTTTGGGTTTTGTTCTGGTTTTGTTTGGGGGATTTATCTTTTGTTCCCTCCCCCTTCCCAAGTGAAATGGATTAAATTACATGAGTTTAGACTCTGGAGTCAGCTGATGCAAAGTATGAGACAGGACATTTGGGACACTTTTTAATGATCAGCAAAATATACTCAGGAGAAGTTTAGTACCAAATGAGTGATATACTGCTGCAAATAGTCATGAAGTGCACTGATGGAGGTGCTTGGGGGAGATTTTAGGAGCACTTTGAATGTAGCAAGTAACATTAATCCCTAGTGTTCAAGAGCACTAAATTCGTCTTTCATAACAGCCTGAGGGCTAGCACTCATGAAAGAGGTTCCTTGCCCATCATAACCATTATTTGTAATGCCTCATGAGCCTTGATGGTATTTTTGACAAATCCTCACTTGCCTGCTGTACATCTATTTTAATGTCTGATAGAGACAGAGAGCTGGTGCTTTGGGTCTCTAGCCAGTGTAGGTGGGTTTATCAGAGGTAGATTGTAGAATCATGATGTTTAAAACCGTGAAGAACTTTTTGTTTGATGCACATTGTGTAAACAAGATCTGGGTAGAGAGATGGGCTATCATTACATAAAATTAATAAGGAGAAAAACTGATCTGAAAAATTGGAATCTACAGTTCCCACCAATAGCAGGTACGTGTTACCAGAAACTGTTAGTTGAAAGAGTATTAATGTAAGAATAGCTGTCAGGTGAGAACAAGGGCTAATTTAGCCAAATATCATGTCTCCTAAGCATTCATTAGGAAGCTTCAGTGGATTACTCTTCTGTGAATGAATATGCCAAGTCTCTCCTTGAATCCACATAAAATTTCATAATCTGCAAGAGTCTCAGCAAGAGTTTCACAATTCAGCCAGCTGTGTGCAGACTCTTGTTCCATTGTCTGTTTTGAACCTTACTCCTGCCATCTTCATTTGACCCCTCCCCATAGTTTTTATATTTATTTTGGAGACTAAAGGTATTGATAAAGATGAGCCAGTTCAATGGCTTTCAATGGAAAGAGTGGAGGTTTTGACTGGATACGAGGAAAACATTTTTCACTGAAGATAGCTTACCATTGCCAAGTTGCACAGAGAGGCTGTTCAGTCTCCATCCTTGGAGGATGACCCAACAAGACATAACTGGACAAAGCTCTGAGCATGTTAGTCTGAATTCAGTATTGGCCCTTCTTTGAACAGGAGGTTGGACTAGACACCACCTGAGGTTCTTCCCAAGCTCGAATGATTCTTGGATCAGTCTAATCTATCTCTTCATGCTGCTTATGAGTGTGATTATTATTGTTATTTTATTTAGCAACTCTTTGCAAAGAAGCTTTTCCATACATTTAATCACCATTGTTACCCACCTCTGAACCTCTCTGAAGTCTATAAAGTTCTTTTTGAAATGGAGATAGACCAGAACTACATGCAGTGTTTCAAGATGTGCCTGAACACTTATTTATACAGTGGTATAATGATGTGTTCTGTTTCATTTCCTATTCCTTTCTTAATAATGTCAAACATCTGCTTTTTTTAACCATTACTGAGCAGTGAGGTTATGTTTCCAGGGAGTCTTAACTCCACAGTCTCCTGAGTGGTAATGGTAAGTTCAGAGCTCTTTATTTATGTGTAAAGTTAGATTTTTTTTTCATGTGCATCACTTTACATTTTTCTATATTAAATTTCAGCTGCTATTTTATTGTCTGGTCACTCAGTCCTGTGCTTGTGTTCTGCTCTTCTTCACAGTTAGCCATTACTTTTACTACTGTGACCTAGTATCATCAAACTTTGTTATCTCATTGCTCAATCTTCTTTTTATTGATTGTTTAGAGCTATGATATCATTGGTATTAGTGAGACTTGGTGGAATGAGTCCCACGATTGGAGTGCTGGGATGGAGGGCTACAGGCTGTTCAGGAGGGATAAGCAGGGCAAGCGAGGTGGAGGAGATGTACTATATGTAAGGGAGAGGTTTGATTGTACAGCCCTTACAGTTAGGGATGATGTGGTTGAGAGCCTTTGGGTGAGGAATAAGGGGATGGAAAACAAAGGGGATGATGATGTTGTAGTGGGTGTCTACTACCGATTGCCCAGCCAGGATGTAAGCACTGATGAGTTATTCTATAGGCAATTAGGAGAAATCTCTGGATCGGTAGCCCTTGTCCTTATGGGAGATTTCAACTTCCCAGGCATCAGCTGGGAATGACATCCCCCTGTGACAAGCAAGTCTGGGAAATTCCTGAAGTTTGTGGAAGACAGCTTCTTGTCACAAGTACTCAGTGAGCCAACTAGGAAAGATGACCTCCTACACTTGTTATTTGTGAATAGAGAAGGACTTGTGGGGGATCTGATGGTAGGTGGCTGTCTTAGCCACAGTGATCATGAAATGGTTGAGTTTAAAATTTTCAGTGTAATGAGAAAAAAGGTCAGCAGAGTTGCTACCCTGGATTTCAAGAGAGCAAACTTTAAGCTGTTCAGGGAGCTACTTAGCAGAGTACCCTGGGAATCTGCTTTTGAGGGCTTAGGAGTCCACAAGCACTGGTCAGTTTCTAAGAAGCACCTTTTAGAAGCACAGGAGCAGGCAATCCCATTGTGTCACAAGTCAAGCACGCAGGGCAGAAGACCAGCTTGGCTGAACAGGGAACTCCTCATGGAACTCAAGAGGAAAAAGAAATTGCATGATCTCTGGAAGCAAGGTTAGGCTTCACAGGAAGATTACAGAGCTGTGGTTCATATATGCAGGGAGAAGACATGAAAGGTCAAAGCTCAACTAGAGTTGAAACTGGCCAGGGTTGTGTCAGATAACAAGAAGGGCTTTTTTAAGTGTGTTAATAGCAAGAAGAGATCTAAAGAAAACATTGGACTGATACTTGTTGAAGATGGTCATTTGACAAATCGGGATGAAGAAAAAGTGGAGGCATTCAATACTTTTTTTGCCTCAGTCTTTAATAATACTGATAGACCTTGGGCCAGTCTCCTGAGTCGGAGGACCACGACTGTGGAAACAGTGACTTTCCATTTATGGACACTGAAATTGTAAGGGACCAGCTGTATCAGCTGAATGTTCATAACTCCATGGGGCCTGATGGGATTCATCCCAGAGTACTGAAGGAGTTAGTGCATGTTATGGCAGGACCCCTTTCGATCATCTACCAAAGGTCTTGGGAGTCTGGGGAGGTCCCTGCTGACTGGAAGCTAGCCAATGTTATTCTAATTTACAAGAAGGGTGTGAGGGAAGACCCAGGAAACTACAGACCTGTTAGTCTAACCTCAGTACCTGGAAAAATTATGGAGAAGATCATCCTGGGTGCTATTGAAAGGCATTTAAAGAACAATGCAATCATCAGGCACAGTCAACATGGGTTCACAGAGGTCACCTGCCCAGTGGATGAAGTGAAGGCGGTGGATGAAGTCTTTCTGGATTTTAGTAAGGCTTTTGATAGTCCCTCACAGCATCCTTCTGGACAAATTGTCCAACTGTGGGATGAGCAGGTACTCAGTTTGCTGGGTGAAGAACTGGCTGAACGACAGGGCTCAAAGGGTTGTAGTGAATGGGGCTACATCTGGCTGGCGACCAGTCACCAGCGGTGTTCCTCAGGGTTCAATTCTAGAGCCAGTTCTGTTCAATATATTTATCAATGATCTGGATGCAGGAGTTGCATGCGCCATTAGCAAGTTTGCTGATGATACCCAACTGGGAGGTGCTGTTGACTGTCTCGAGGGACGAAAGGCCTTGCAGAGGGATCTAGGTAGATTGGAGCATTGGGCAATCGTCAGTGGCATGAAATTTAACAAGACCAAATGCCAGATTCCGCACCTGGGACAGAGTAATGCTGGACACAAGTATAAATTGGGAGAGGAGTGGCTGGAGAGCAGCCCCACAGAAAGGGATCTGGGGGTGCTGGTTGACAGCAGGCTCGATATGAGTCAGCAGCGTGCCCTGGCAGCCAAGAGGGCAAACCGCATCCTGGGGTGCATTAAACCAGCTGGTCAAAAGAGGTGATTATCCTTCTGTATTTAGCGTTGGTGCAGCCTCACCTTGAGTGTTGTGTGCAGTTCTGGGCCCCACAATTTAAGAAGGATGTTAAGGTCCTTAAATGCATCCAGAGGAGGGCAACAAAGCTGGTGAAAGGGCTGGAAGGCATGTCCTATGAGGAGAGGCTAAGGAATTTGGATTTGTCTACTTTGGAGAAAAGGAGACTGGGGCGACCTCATTGCTCTCTGCAGCTTCCTGAGGAAGGGGAGAGGGAGGTGCTGATCACTTCTGCCTGGTATGCAGTGACAGGACATGTGGGAACGGTTCAAAGCTGCATCAGGGGAGGTTCAGACTTGACATTAGGAAGCATTTCTTTACCGAGAGGGTGGTCAAACACTGGAACAGGCTTCCTAGAGAGGAGGTCAATGCCCCATGCCTGTCAGTGTTTGAGAGTCACTTGGACAATGCCCTTACAAACATGCTTTAACTTTTAGTCAGCCCTGAAGTGGTCAGGCAGTTGGACTAGATGATCATTGTAGGTCCCTTCCAACCAAACTGTTCTGTTCTATTCTATTCTATTCTATTCTATTCTATTCTATTCTATTCTATTCATTGAATAGCAAGGACCTCAGTGCACATTCCCATGGAACACCAATGATAATCTTCTTCGAAGGCAGAGCCTGACCATCCCATACGCGGCACATACGGGACAACCAGAGGATCAGGCCTGGTCAGCATGGGTTTATGAAAGGCAGGTCCTGCTTGACTAACCTGATCTTCTATGACAATGTGACCCACTTAGTGGATGAGGGAAAGGCTGTGGATGTTGTCTACTTGGACTTTAGTAAAGCCTTTGACACCGTTTCCCACAGCATTCTCCTGGAGAAACTGACTGCTCATGGCTTGGATGGGTGTACTCTTCACTGGGTAAAATAACTGGCTGGATGGCCAGGCCCAGAGAGTGGTGGTGAATGGAGTCAAATCCAGTTGGCGGCCGGTCACGAGTGGTGTTCCCCAGGGCTCAGTATTGGGGCCAGTTTTGTTTAATATCTTTATCAATGATCTGGATGAGGGGATTGAGTGCACCCTCAGTAAGTTTGCAGATGACACCAAGTTGGGTGGAAGTGTTGATCTGTTTGAGGGTAGGAAGGCCCTACAGAGGGATCTGGACAGGCTGGATTGATGGGCTGAGGCCAATTGTATAAGGTTCAACAAGTCTAAAAGTGCCAGGTCCTGCACTTGGGTCACAACATCTCCACGCAACGCTACAGGCTTGTAGAGCTGCCTGGCGGAAAAGGACCTAGGGGTGCTGGTCGACAGTCAGCTGGATATGAGCCAGCAGTGTGCCCAGGTGGCCAAGAAGGCCAATAACATCTTGGCTTGTATCAGAAACAGTGTGGCCAGCAGGGCTAGGGAAGTGATAGTGCCCCTGTACTCGGCATTGGTGAGGCCACACCTCGAGTACTGTGTTCAGTTTTGGGCCCTTCACTACAAGGACATTGAGGTGCTGAAGTGTGTCCAGAGAAGGGCAATGAAGCTGGTGAAGGGTCTAGAGCACAAGTCTTATGAGGAGAGGCTGTGGGAGCTGGGGTTGTTTAGCCTGGAGAAGAGGAGGCTGAAGGGGAGACCTTATTGCTCTCTACAACTACCTGAAAGGAGGTTGTAGTGAGGTAGGGGTCGGTCTCTTTCCCCAGGTAACAAGTGATAGGACAAGAGGAAACGGCCTCAAGTTGTGCCAGGGAACATTTAGGTTGGATATTAGGAAAAACTTCTTCACCGAAAGGGTAGTCAGGCATTGGAACAGGCTGCCCAGGGAAGTGGTTGAGTCTCCATCCCTGGAGGTATTTAAAAGAAGGGTAGACGTGGTGCTTGAGGACATGGTTTAGTGGTGGACTTGGCAGTGCTAGGTTAATGGTTGGACTCGATGGTCTTAAGGGTCTTTTCCAACCTAAATGATTCTATGATTCTATGATTTTCTCCTATCTTCTGTTAGGTCCCCAGTCTATGAAGAGTTTAGTGATGCAGAAGGGCTCTTTGTGCTCAGAGGAGACAGATGTAAAAAACTCTGTGGGACTGTGCTGTAAGAAGTCAAATAAAATAAATTCTTTGCTCAGCATTAGTAATACATTAAGAATTAAACCTGTTCTCATGTTAGTATGATAATAGTGCCTTGGAGGAACATCCCTTTCATTTCATTCCTGTTTATTTTTAAAATCAAAACTTTCAATCAATTTACCTTCCTTGCACACACCCTGAATCTGCATAAATAGTAGCAGGTTTTATACAAGTTTCTCCAGCAATGAAGGCATGCTACTTCTTTCCCTAGACCATGAGTGATAATGGGAACCTTAACTTGTGTGTTATGATTTTTGTTTTGTGTTTTCTTTACATTTTCTCGCAAATTGAAGGCATCTATATTTGGGGGAAGTATAATGAAAAAAATAAAACTAGGAAGTGCAGAGCTACCAAATGCTGAATGGTATCACAGTGTTCTTGAATAGCAGCACAGCTGTTCTTAAAAAACCAAAATATAAATGAATGACAATATATACTCCACAGTAATGGAATTTTGCTTCTAGTGGTTAATTGATTTTTTTAAAAGTAAGTTTTTGTGGTTATTACATTTATGTTTGTCATAGGTATGTGTATGTATGTAGCCTTTTTAATATTATTTAGATTCCCAAGTCAGAGGAATGCACATGGTATACAACACAGTAGACATCAGAAAATGCATATTGAATTTTGCAAGTATGCCTATTGTGTCTTTCCCTGGATTAGTTATCATAGAAGTGTATAAATGAAAAATTACTACATTTTCTGTTACTAAAGGAATAAAAGTAGGACACTGCTGTTAATATTATATAGGCGAAGCTGAAATAACCTGTACAGTACTTATAGAGGAATCCTGCTGCTATCCAGAGGCTGATGAGTCACTAGTGGTTGCCGTCTGCTTTTAAGAATGATGACTACCTTATTGGAACAAAAGTATTTGTTTTCTTGAAGTGGTGCTAATAGCCATGGATGGGGAGATTGCATTTCTGTACAGGACTGCTAAATCTGTCTTTCTTGCATATGGACAGTATCATTAAAAGAGTAGATTAACATACCTGACTTTATTTTCATCATTTCTTCTGGTTTAGCCTGGAATGAGACTGTGAAGTCTTTTTGTTTCCTGGCACTTTTCTTTTAACATAGTTCCCATATGATCACTTTTGAGGGGAGTCTGTGGGCAGACTTGTGGTGACTAATGTCCTACTGAGGACTTGTGTCCTGACACAGTCTAACATGGAGCTTTCTGTAGAGGAGAATCAAATGAAATCAAAGTTGGCACCACAGTCAGAGCACCACAGTTTACTTAAGAGAACTCTGTTCTTAAGAGCAAGGGAAGCAAGATATGTACATTGTGCCTACAAAGTCGACTTTGGCCTGGATCATCAGCTGTCCTATAATAATACTATTTAGTGGGATATATGGAATGGAAGATGAGTGGATGATTGTCTGGGAAACGCAGACAATGCAGAATGGTAACCAAAAACCCAGTGAAACATTCCTAATGCAACAGAACATCATGCAAATCAAATGGAGATTTCTCTATTCCAGCAGAGAAAAATAAATTACCTGAAGTGTTCAGAAATTTTGCTTCTTTATCAGTCCTTTTGCCTTCTTATGCAGCATATCTATAGAGAGTGACTACATCGCTGCTTACTTCACTGATGCTGAGAATCAAATAAGTTAGCATTTCAGTGGACTGCTAATCCTTCTGTTGCTCCCTTTACATGAGAATTCAAGAGGAAAAAAGCATGAAAAAATCTGTGAAAAATCCTAATAAATTTTTAGTTCTTTTCACTTTCCATTTTAATAGTCTATTACAAACCCAGACATTTTAAAAACATGAAATGTATCATTTTTAAACCCTTTGTGTTATGTTCTTCAGTTAGGCAACAATCGGAGGATGAACTAGTGCTTTCCAAACCTATTTTAAATATTTTGCTTGATAATTTTTTGTTACTGGGCAGGCTTGTACAAGACTGCATTTTTATGACTGATGTTTAAAAAGGTTCTTTAATAATTAATCTCTCTTACCCTCATTACTTTTAGTGCTAGAAAACTTTTCTGCACAAGCAGTCTTTGATTAGTTTGATATTCTTGCCAGTGTACACACTATGTCGCTATTCTGAAAGGATGATTGGTTAATACATTTTTCTTCAGCTATCCACTTTGAGGAAATCCTACAAAATAAAAGTACTCCTGCTTATAGTACCACTAAGGAAAATACTGATTTAATACAATATGCACTAATTAATTTGCATTTCAAATAATTTTAAAATTAAATATTAAAAAAAAGGCATTTGATCTGAGTCAGAAACCCTGTACAGAGTACAGCTTGAAGCAGAAAATTGGTGACGGTAAATAAAAGCTTGATATAGGAAAGAAGTCATCAAAGCATATTACAGTTTTGAACTATTGCTATTAAGCATTACTATGAAACAGTTCTGTACACACAAATAGAAGGTGCTATAAAATATAATTCTCTTTTTGTCACAGACCTGAGTTTGCAAGGTTCAGTCAATATCTTTGATGTTGCCCCTTGGCTAGAATAATATTCTAATAATAATAAAGGGTTATGTAGGATCACACCACAGAAGACCTGATATTTGCTGACAAAAAGAAGGAAATTTGCTGTAATCTAATTGGTAGTTAGTTGCCTTATGAACACTGGCTGCAGCAGTGCTAACAAATATCTGTATTCAAATTAATTTTGTTTAATCTGATTGTGAAGAAGGGCAATATGAAGTGAATTGCAAATAATTACACTAAGAAGTGATGACAGGGCCAGCAACTGAAGCCTCTACTCACAAATAAAATTAAATTGACTCTAGACATAAATATGGAGAAAACTTCAATATCCTGTTGTCATGACTCTGATTTTTCCAAGAAAAAGGAACCTAAGACAATGTCAGAAATATAGTAAATGGGTAAAGGAAAAATGGCAATTAAGATAGTTAAGATGTCATGGAACAGAGACCTATTAAAGTAGTAATATTTTAATGTGAAGTATGAGGACGCGATCCTACCTCTTAAGTCTGTTACAGTGAAACCATCATGGATTATTATCAAATAGATTTCAGTGCAGCCCTTCTGAATAATTGCTGGTTCAAAGAGATACAGCAATAGACACAGACCACTGCTAGCTGCTACAGTATGCTATTAACATTTTTTTTCACCATTCTGGCCAAGAATCAGATAGAAGTGGCTGACAGCTGTGATAATGACTTTACCAGAAAACTAGCTAAAAGCTCTACTATTGTTCAATTTAATGACCCCAACTCTTTGAATATTCAGTGAGATGAAAGAAATGGTAACTACCAATTCATTATTTAGTCATAAAAGTTCTTTTCTAGACTAATAATGTGTAATTCTCTTCTAGTGCTAATGACTTATTAAAGAAAAACTTGACTGAAACATTTTATTCTAAAGCAGCTCCAAAACAGGACCTCTCAAGAGTAGCATTTAAATAATGATGGAGCTGACCCACAGGGTTCAGATCCAGAAGCAGATATAAACTTTTCTGATAATTAAGATAGTTGACTTCAGTTTTTTCTATCTACAGTGAGAAAAAACAAGCACTGTTTCAAGACTTGTAAATCAGATTCCTCAGAATGTGGAACACTTTAAAGTCTAAGCTTCAGACTGGGCTCATCTTCCAAAGCATGGCTTGGAGGAGGAGCTGTTACGATGCAGTGACTACCAATAATGAATGATTTGAAATAAAATAAGGATGATATGGAAAGCTTGCCTATACCAACCGAAAATACCCTTTCATTTTACAGCTTCATCTGGGATTAGAAATTCAAATATGAACATCTAAGCAAGAGCTTGTTTGAGATTTTCAGAATAAACTGAAATCAGGAATAATATGCATTTCTAGTCTGATTGGATTTCCAAATGAGTTCTGAAGTTCAGAACTTTGGAGATCCCTCCAGCCTCCATGCACAGCCCTTTCCAGTGCTGGACCACCCTCACTGGGAAGAATTTCTCCCCTTTGCCCAAGAAGTTATCCCTTGCTGCAATTTATGGTTGCTGCCTCTTGACCTTTCACTGTGCACCTCTGAGAAGAATCTCTCCCTCCTCTACAACCACCCTCTGGGCCATGGAAGACTGAAATTAGCTCCTCCCATGCCTGAGCCTTCTCTTCTCCAGGCCAAACCAGCCCATCTACCTCAGCCTCTCCTTTGAATGTCATTTGCTCCAGCCCCCGACCACACTGGTGGCCCTTCCTCTGCTGGACTCGCTCCAGTTTGTCCTCATCCCTCTTGAACTGGGTAGTCTCAAAGCTGGATCCAGCATATCTCAGATCCAGCCTCATGAGTGCTGAGAAGAGCAAAATAGTCACTTCCCCTGACTGCTAGCTGTGCTCTTGCAGCCTGGTATGTGTTTGAAGTTAATTCTAAGATGCAGACAAATCTCGTGAACTTCATGAGGTTTCTGTTGAAACAGCACTTGTGAAATTCATTTCCAACATCCTCAGTCCAGGTATTGATTTATTAGACAGCTTTCCTGGTCCCACACTTCTTCAATCAGAAATTTTCCTACAAGCTCTTCTTTTTTATCTCTAGAGACTATTTGTCTGACAGTACAAGTTTTTTGAAAGGATGTCTGTAGTTAGGCAGATGTTCAGCAATGAAAAAAAAAATCATGCCAATGAAAGCTTTAAAATAGATGCTTTACTTAGCAGTAAATGCACCTTTCTGACAGGAACATACAAGACGAAGCTGACAAAAAATTCATGTCAACATTTTTCTTTCAGCTCCTGAATCCCTGTTTCGGCATTTCAACAAGTAACCTGATTACCAGAAGTGCTGGATAGATGTGCTTTTATTGATCTAGTCCAACTTCTGGAAATAAGGCTATTCATTAGCAAGTTTTTTTCATTAAATGTCCTGAAATAAGGCTGTGACATTGTATTGGGCTTGCGTGGCAAGGTTTTGGTAGCGGGGGGGCTGCAGGGGTGGCTTCTGTGAGAAGATGCCAGAAGCTTCCCCAATTTCCGATAGAGCCAGTGCCATGCGGTTCCAAGATGGACCCGCCACTGGCCAAAGCTGAGCCAATGAGCAACGTTGGTAGCGCCTCTGTGATAACATATTTAAGAAGGGGTGGAAAAACTGCTATGCAACAGCAGCTGGGAGAGAAGAGTGAGAATATGTGAGAGGAACAACTCTGCAGACACCAAGGTCAGTGAAGAAGGAGGGGGAGGAGGTGCTCCAGGGGCCGGAGCAGAGATTCCCCTGCAGCCCCTGGTGAAGACCATGGTGAGGCAGGCTGTTCCCCTGCAGCCCATGGAGGTCCACAGTGGAGCAGATATCCACCTGCAGCCCATGGAGGACCCCATGGCAGAGCAGGTGGATGCACCCGCAGGACCTGTGACCCCGTGGAGAGGATTCCACGCTGGAGCAGTCTTCTGGCAGGACTTGTGACCCTGTGGGGGACCCATGCTGGAGCAGTCTGTTCCTGAAGGACTGCACCCCATGGAAGGGGCCCACGCTGGAGCAGTGGGTGAAGAACTGCAGCCCCATGGGAAGGACCCATGTTGGAGAAGTTCATGGAGGACTGTCTCCCGTGGGAGGGACCCCACGCTGGAGCAGGGGAAGAGTATGAGGAGGAAGGAGCAGCAGGGAACCCCCATTTCCCATCCCCCTGAGTTAGAAACTTAGTTCCCTGGACAAAAGGAATATTTCATGTAGAAAAGCTATAGATTTTTTTCTGGAAGTGAGTTTTACCAGAATCTGTTTTGTGATTTACCTGAGAAAAATTTTGCTGAATTCAAGAAAATAATTCTGCTACTTCTCCTTGTACACAGATGACATATAACCCCCTACTTGTCAAAAGTCTGTAGAAAGCAGTATCACACTTCCGAAATGTTCTTTTTTAGTGTTGTGAGACTACAGGTTGTTCATAGGCTGGTTTCTGGATTAACCTGGGTTTTTTAGCCTCTCTTTGTGAATGGAGCTGAATAACATAATAAGCTTCCTAACTTGTAGGAAAAATAAATTTTAGAGGGATAGGAGTGAAATGAAATAAAATATCCTATCATTTAAAAGAAAAGCTATAGAAAAAAGCAATACTGAAAAACTGTATAACAGAACGAATTACCACTTTGAATAGAGACCTCCAGTTGTACCAATAGGAAGAAACAATAGATACTGATCTAGACATAATCCAGCTCAGCTACATCGACCCCTGTTATTGTGCTGCTCTAGGAACTTGCAAATTAAAATTTGCTTTTTTAAAATCTTAAAATTTTATAAATTTTAGCAGACTGTAGAAAAACAAGAAACAACAAAGTTTAGGTAAGCAGATAATATCTAGAGTTAGCTTCCCTGAAAATTTTAGTTTTCTTCTTAGAGAAAACCCTATCAGAGGTAGTTGAACTCAATAAAATAACACAAAACAAAAGAAAATAGTATTCTATAATAATGCAACTAGACTGTAATTCCATACTGTAATTTAACAAATATTCCTGAAAGATGCTAAACTATAAGAAACTTGAGTGAGAAGCTTCTATAGATCAAAACTGAAGTTTTCAAGTGCTGTTTTCCAAGGTATCATTTTATTATAATATTTTTATGATCAGGGACCAGAGCCGCCTTGAAGCAATCTATCTATTGTCTAAAGGGGAAAAACACTTCATCGTACTTGCTGGGACATACCACTTGCATTTCAAGTTGTTTCTAAGTAACTTCATAAGCAGGACAATACTAAACTTGACTACACACAATTTTGGAGGCATGACTGTACCTTTAACTATATGTTATGTAGTTCATTTTATCAAGAAAAATTACAAGCGAAAGATGTTACTGTTGTGTTGTATGGATCTTTGATTATCCCCATGTTAGAAATGAGGAACATAGGGACAAAAATTGCAACTATAACCTTAAAAGAGCATATGTGTGGCAAAGATGTCTGAAATTTGTAGAGAGATTTAATGGAGTAGAAGCACATATTTATGAACAATTTCAATACGCAGATTCTTCTTTCTGCCTATGTTGTAATGAAAATATTTGGAAATATTGGAGCAGAAGTGGCGAGCTGGTAACAACAGACGAGGAGAAGGCTGAGGTACTCAACAACTTCTTTGCCTCAGTCTTCACTGGCAACCTCCCTCCTCACACCTCCCGAGTCAATGGGCCATTTGATGGGGATCAGGGAGGCAGAGGTCCTCCCACTGTAAAAGAAGATCAGGTTCATGACCACCTGAGGAACCTGAACGTGCATAAGCCTATGGGTCCCGATGAGATGCATCCCAGAGTCCTGAGGGAATTGGCTGATGTAGTTGCTAAGCCACTCTCCATGATATTTGAAAAGTCATGGCAGTCAGGTGAAGTCCCTGGGGACTGGAAAAAGGGAAATATTGCAGCCATTTTTAAAAAGGGTAGAAAGGAGGACCCTGGGAACTACCGACCTGTCAGCCTCACCTCTGTGCCTGGGAAGATCATGGAACAGACCCTCCTAGAAGCTATGCTAAGGCACATGGAGGACAGGGAGGTGATTCGAGACAGCCAGCACGGCTTCGCCAAGGGCAAGTCCTGCCTGACCAACCTAGTGGCCTTCTATGATGGAGTGACTGCATCAGTGAACGAGGGAAGAGCTATGGATGTCATCTATCTGGACTTCTGTAAGGCCTTTGACATGGTCCCCCACAATATCCTTCTCTCTAAATTGGAAGGATATGGATTTGATGGGCGGACTGTTCGGTGGATAGCTAATTGGCTGGATGGTTGCATCCAGAGGGTAGTGGTCAATGGCTTGATGTCCAGATGGAGATCAGTGACGAGTGGTGTCCCTCAGGGGTCCTCAGGGGTCCGTACTGCAAGTTTGCAGATGACACCAAGCTGAGTGGTGCAGTTGACATGCCTGAGGGACGGGATGTCATCCAGAGGGACCTGGACAAGCTGGAGAAGTGGGCCTGTGTGAACCTCATGAGGTTCAACAAGGCCAAGTGCAAGGTCCTGCACCTGGGTCGGGGCAATCCCTGGTATCAATACAGGCTGGGGGATGAAGCAGCCCTGTGGAGGAGGACTTGGGGGTACTGGTGGATGAAAAGCTGGACATGAGCCGGCAATGTGCTCTCGCAGCCCAGAAAGCCAACCATATCCTGGGCTGCATCAAAAGAAGCGTGGCCAGCAGGTCAAGGGAGGTGATTCTGCCCCTCTACTCTGCTCTGGTGAGACCCCACCTGGAGTAATGTGTCCAGCTCTGGGGTCCTCAGTACAGGAAGGACATGGACCTGTTGGAGTGGGTCCAGAGGAGGGCCACAAAAATGATCAGAGGGATGGAACACCTCTGCTATGAGGAAAGGCTGAAAGAGCTGGGGTTGTTCAGCCTGGAGAAGAGAAGGCTGCGGGGAGACCTTATTGCGGCCTTTCAGTACTTAAAGGGGGCTTATAAGAAAGATGGGGACAGACTTTTTAGCAGGGCCAATAGCGATAGGACAAGGGGTTTTAAACTGAAAGAGGGTAGATTCAGACTAGATATAAGGAAGAAATTTTTTACAATGAGGGTAGTGAAACACTGGAACGGGTTGCCCAGAGAGGTGGTAGATGCCCCATCCTTGGAAACATTCAAGGTCAGGTTGGATGGGGCTCTGAGCAACCTGATCTAGTTGAAGATGTCCCTGCCAATTGCAGGGGGGATGGACTAGATGACCTTTAAAGGTCCCTTCCATCCCAAAGCATTCTATGATTCTATGATTCTGTGAAACATGAAAGTTAAGTTCATATTATAATAACTGAAATAATGTTTTCATATATTGAAAATGTTTTATTTTCAATAAGAAACACTTCCAAAGTGAAATGACTCTTGCCTAATGGATCAATTTCTGACAAAAGCAGCAGCAGGACTGAGTGAAAACTCAAAACCAACCAAGTCTCTTGCCTTCATGGAACTTTAGATTGGGACAAATTAACAGTACTTCACAATTAACAAGTTCCTATCAAGTTTTTAGTCTTGACTAAAAATCTATTAGCAAATTTATGAAAGATCTGAAGCCTATATTTCAGTTAGAATTACAGAAGATACATTAATGTAGTTTAAATGGATTTTAATTCATTACTCTGTACATCTGCATAGCATAGCAGCACCGTTGTATACAAACTGCCAGCAAAAGCAATATAAACTAACTTTCTACAGATAGATATACAGCAAAGGTCCTTATAGATCCCAGGCCATTTATCCCTGAGAATCTCAAAAGGGTTACGTTTTGATTCTTACCTTTCAAAAATAAACAAATAGTTTGAAGTATTTTATTACCTGATTTCTAGAAAGAAATTGGGTAGAAATAGACTATTTCATGTTTATCAAATTAATCTGATTGCTGCTTGCTTTTTTTAATGCTATGGCAAATAAGCATAATTCTGTCACACCAATTAGTGTATCATTTGAGCAGATGCATTGCATACAGGATTTACCCTACAATTACAGAGAGAGAAAAGACCATTCTGCTAATCATCAATCTAATGTAATTATCAATACACTGATACTCACAATGTGCACTTTTTTTTTTTTTACTTTTATCTTACAAAAACCCCTGAACATAAGAGATACTATAACCTCCCCAAACAAGTAAGTTCGATGATGCAACCCAAACAATCTAGGGAGGCAAAAATACTTTAATCGGTATGTGATAAAAATATTTTAATGAGTGAGTGATGCAAAAACATGCATTTAATATATACTTGATGCACTAAAAATATCAGTCATGGCAAAATTCCTTGTTTGCAATATGAAAATTATGCTTTGTCAATGGTTTTGTGTTGTTTTTAAAGATACTCAGCATATTTCTATTATACATTAACAACTAATTGCTGCTGAAAGATCTTTTCATGTTCTGGCAAAAACAGACAAAATTTGGTCTCCTACTATCTGAGAACATGACATATTGAAGAATATTACAAAAAATATTTAATAATAGGTTTTAAAAGCAAACATAATGCACAACACAGGTTCGTTCCTCTGGTATATTTCATGAGCCCTGTCATCATTTCCCCCATTAATTAATGAAAAATGTATCCATTAAAAACCATCCCCAAATGAACACTCTTTCAAAGAAAGTTAACATCACAAAAGCTTTCGCATCATTGGTTAGGATCAATGGGATTCCCCAAGAAGCTCCTCTTTTCAAATAGCAAAGTTTACATCTATCTGAAGCAGAAAGGGGAAAAAAGGGCATCCCAAAATCTGAAATACTTAAATGAAATTTTTCCTAGAGAAATGCTATGAAAACTTGCTATGAAACAAGGTTTACATTTGTTCAGCCTTCCTTCAGTTGCAGAATATACTGAGTTTATGGTAGTTGCTCTAAAAACCTTAAGGCTAAGGCAGGCAGTGTGATGACAAATGGGAAGACAGAGCTGACTACATATCTTTCACAAGTTTAAAAAAACTTGGGCAGGTATCCAAAGAAGAAATAGCTGCCAGCAGTTAAAAGTATTACTTCCCTTTACATCCTGTTTGCTGAGGTTACTACTCACAACACTGACATGTCAGCAGAAAGGAATTTGTGTTGGTGCACAAGCTGCTTCAATGCAAAATTTAGGGGCTTAGACCACGGTTCCTTACAAACTGATATTCCTTAGAACTAATCATTCAATTTTTAAAAAAATTACTCGTTTAACTTTCATTAAAAATCTTTCATTAACTAGGTCTTCAGAATACTGATATGGAAATTCTTGTTAACTTATTTTCCCCTCTCGAAGGTGGCTGAAAAGCAACTAGAATGGCATAGAGCTTTGCACAGGGAGAGGTGATGAGCCAGCTGAGAGCTTACGGGTTAGGGTTAGTGGGCAGGCCAACATCAGCAATATTGTGGTAGGTGCCTGCTACAGACATCCTGATCAGGAAGAGGCAGTAGATGAGTAGATAAACTGGAAGAAGCCTCACATTCACAGGTCCTAGTCCTCATGGGGGACATTAACCACCCTGATATCTGCTGGAAGGACACCACAGCAAGGCACAAGCAACCTAGGAGGTTTCTGGAGTGCTTCGATGACAATTTGCTGACACAGGTGATCAAGGAACCAACAAGGAGAGGCTCTCGGCTGGACCTGATACTTAACAAACAAGGAAAAATTGGTGAGGAATTGAATGTTTGTGACAGCCTTGGCTGCAATGACTATGAGATGGGTGGAGTTCAGGATCATGAGAGGAGGGAAAAGACAAATAGCAGGATCATAGCCCTGGACTTCTGGAGAGCAGGCTTTGGCCTGTTAAGGGATCTACTAGGAATGGGATACAGCCCTGGTGAGAAGAGGGGTCCAGGAGAGCTGGTTGATTTCCAAGGATCACCTTCTCCAAGCTCAAGAACAGTACATGCCAACAAAGAGGAAATCAAGTAGATGTTGCAGGAGGCCTGCATGGATGAAGAAAGAACTCTTGATAAAGCTCAAATATTAAAAGGAAGCATACAGGAGGTGAAGACAGGGGCAAGTACTAAGTACACAAGTACTAAGAGAACCGACCACAAGTACTAAGAGAACTGACCAGGAAAGGTGCCTTCCTTGACTTGCTGCTTACTAACAGAGAGGGTCTTGTGGGTGATGTGGCGATTGGTGGCTGCCTTGGCCACAGCAACCACGAAGCAGTCAAGTTTAAAATCTATGGTAACAGGAGGAAAACTGCCAGCAGGACCTCAGCTCTGGATATGAGGAGAGCTGGCTTCAGGCTGCTCAGGGAACTACTTAGTAAGGTCCCCTGGGAAAAAGCTTTTGAAGGTGTTGGGGTGCATCAGTGCTGGTCACTTTTTAAGTACCACCTCCTAAGAGCACAGGAGCAGGCAATTCTAGAATATCGGAAGTCAAGCAGGCGAGGTAGAAGGCCAGCTTGACTAAGTAGGGATCTTATGCTAGAACTAAGACAAAAACTACTGCATGAACAAGGCTTTGAGATATTACTTGTTTACTAGCGATGGCTTCAATTTTATCAGGGTGTTCTGTTTGCCCACCAATAGTATGCAATCCACACCAGAAAATCTCTATTCAGAATAAATAAATATTTGAGAGTGCTGTTATATATCCAGTTTAAGTTCTACAGTAAAACACATAAATTTGAGATCACAACAGTTTCTTTATCTTTTTTGACCCAGGGAGGTATGGCCATAAAGGTTCATATTAATACTACACTTATCTTCTCTGATGACAGTTTGAAGGAGATGCTTAGGGAAACTGTGTTAGAAAAAGGTCAAAAGTAAAAGCAATACACCCCTCACTTTCATAGCTTCTGTTTTCTTCCAATCAACAACTTTAAGACTTCCTTAGGTAGGGGTTTCATTTGGACTGCCACATTTAATAGGCATCAATAGAAATTCATGGTTAATTCCATTAATTTATCCATCTTTATTTGAACCTATCTACATAATTTCCTTTTACATTTTGTAATTTTTAGTTTTACAATTTAATTATATTTTCTTTCAAAAATACTCCCTTTTGCTTTTAAACAGATGCCTGGTAATTAATTTGTTCTCTATGCCCTTCCGGATAATCCCTAATATTTTATTTGACTTTTTGACCACTGCTAATTATTGAGTTGATTTTTACAGAGAAATATCCTCAATAATGTCCAAGGTCTCTATTCTTAGTTGAAATAGATCACTAAAAAGCCCTTATTGTATGTATTGTATGTATAATTATATATTGTGTATATTGTATGTATAATTATTTTATATTTCCCATGTGCATTTGCCGGTACTTGTCAATACTGCTATGTAAAGCGTAGAATCTTTTGAAATATCTTAAGACTAATTTAGTGGAATTATTAGCTTTAAGTAGTTTCGATAATTTTTTTTTTTTTTTTGGCAAATGAAGAAGTAACTTTTATTTTTCAGCACATTACCTTGCAAACAGGTATCTATAAAGTCTCCAGTTAAAGATATTGGAGAACAGTCCCTGGCAAAGAATCTTTGTTTGTACCTATAGGTTCAGAAGAATTTCTAAAAGAGAGAAACTGCAAAGCCAGGAAGTTCTTCTATTTCTTATCCTCAGGTCAATAGGGAAATAGAATGCCTACGACTGTATTTGGGGAAGACTTTGAACAATGCTGGTGTAGGAAGACAGACTAAGAAATCATTTGCAATTTATTTCCTACAGAATTATCAGCAACTGACAGGAAGCAACAGGTTGGGAATTTGCTGCAACACTAGCTAGTAAGAACATTCAGCTCAGGTTAGATGTTTATATTCTATTAAGTGACAAAGAGGAAAAACATTTTATTGTGTATAATTGTAAAAACATAGCTTGACAAAGGTAAGTAATACAAACAGTGCACACAACACAATGAAATTAGAATTTCAGGATGGTCCTCCTGTGTTACTAAGCCATGATTTATTTAAAAAAAGAATGGAAAACCCGGGGTTTATTAACCAAATCCTAACAGCTGATCAAAAAGGCTTACAGAACCTACTGTGTCAGTAGAAGTATACAGAGAGTTCTGCTAAAGACATCTGTGATAATTAAAAAGGCACTGTCATATCTAAATACTCAAAACAGAGTGGACAGAAAAATGAAAGAAGGAGAAGGAATGAAAGTTTAAAGCCATTCCCACTGTGGAGTAGAAATCCAAACATCCATGCAAATACATACCTCTATGAATAATCCCAAGAGCATAAATCAATTTCTATAACCATCTTCTCTCCACAAATGTTTGCCTTCATTGAAATCAAGGTACGGTTTAAATAGAGTTTAATTCTGGCACTCCCATCTACACATAAAAACCTCAAACCTGAGTTGAATAATGATTTAAACTCAGTTCAGTTGAACTTCCAGGATATGGACGGACAGTCAAGTGATAATAACATTCAAGATTGTAATCTTAGAGAGGAGACAGATAGGGCTGCTATGTCTCTGTGTTCATGCTTCACCATGTGATTATTATTGCTTGAGTTAATTCAATTATAACTCAAGCTAAAATCTCAGGCCTCCAATTAGAACTCCAGGTAACAGTAAGCAAACTGATTTTTTTATAACAATGGGTATCGAACAATTAGGGCTAGTATGGGTAAGCCTTTGTCTCTTGATTTTTCAATTGCCATTAAGAGGCTAAATCTTGTACTACCATTTTTTGAACATTTGGACAAGTATGTCAGCAGCTGCCTGATACACATGTTCTTAGCTTAGTTATTGAATTCCATGGGATTTGAGATTATTTCTGAATGAGGTCCTCCTACGCAATTGACAATGCATCATTGTCGTGGTTTAACCCCAGCCAGCAACTAAGCACCACACAGCCGATCGCTCACTCCCCCCACCCCAGTGGGATGGGGGAGAGAATTGGAAGGGTGAAAGTGAGAAAACTCATGGGTTGAGATAAGAACAGTTTAATATTTGAAGTAAAATGAAATAGAATAGTACTAATAGTAATAATAAAAATATAATAATATAATAATAATATACAAAGCAAGTGATACATTGTACAATTGCTCACCACCCACCGACCAATGCCCAGCATGTCCCCAAGCAGAAATCGCTGCCCCCCAGCCAACTCCCCCCAGTTTATATACTGAGCATGACATCATACAGTATGGAATAGCCCTTGGGCCAGTCTGGGTCAGCTGTCCTGGCTGTGCACCCTCCCAGCTTCTTGTACACCAGGCCGAGCATGGGAAGCTGAAAAGTCCTTGACTAGTGCAAGCCCTACTTAGCAACAACTAAAATATCAGTGTGTTATCAACATTATTCTCATCCTAAATCCAAAACACAGCACTATACCAGCTACTAGGAAGAAAAATCAACTCTGTCCCAGCTGGAACCAGGACAGTATCCACCCCTTATTCCATACCATATACGCCATGCCCAGGTCTTACACTTTCCAATACATTCCAATTAATCACCACCACTTTTCCAGTCTTTTGAGATAGGTATAGAAAGAGATAGAGACAGAGATTGAGATAGATATAGATATACACATGCATAGCTATAATTTCCTTAATCTATAGGCTATCCCTCTAAAACATTTGTTGAGTTCATTTAGTCCATGACTTCGGGCTTCATCCATCATAACAGTCTTTCAGGGCAGGAGAGATGGTGTGTGGTGTTGGATTGTTACCCGCTGAAGTGAGTTTTGGTTCCATCACCACTGCTTGGTTTCCTCAAAGTTCATTCTTCATTAATTTGGGTGATTCTTACTTTCTACTGTTGATATGGCACATAGTAATCACTGAAGTGATGACATCCAGTATTATATAGCAATTAACATCATACAACTCAGTTCATTGGCTATTTTCACCCAAAATCAAATCCCCTTGAGGTACACATCAGACTTCCCCATCCTCCTGCATCACCCACCAAATGCACCCAGGTCCTTGAGCAAAAACAATCCCATGAATGGGTTTACCTCTGCCTGAGGCAGGAGTAACCCAGACTGTCTTCCCCAGCATATTATTTTTTAGGTGCACTACAGGGACTTTATTCCCCTCTACATTATGTAAAAGTTCTGATTGGGCAGGGCCAGCTCGATCGGCAGATCCCCTAGTGTTGACTAACCAGGTGGCCTTTGCTAAATGTGTATCCCAGTGTTTGAATGTCCCACCACCCACTGCTCTCAGTGTAGTCTTTAACAGTCCATTGTATCGTTCGATTTTCCCGGAGGCTGGTGCATGATAAGGGGATGTGATATACCCACTCAATGCCATGCTCTTTGGCCCAGGTGTCTACGAGGTTGCTTCGGAAATGAGTCCCGTTGTCTGACCCAATTCTTTCTCGGGTGCCATGTCGCCATAGGACTTGCTTTTCAAGACCCAGGATAGTGTTCCGGGCGGTGGCATGGGGCATGGGATATGTTTCCAGCCATGCAGTGGTTGCTTCCACCATTGTAAGCACATGGCGCTTGCCTTAGCGCGTTTGTGGGAGTGTGATATAATCAATCTGCCAGGCCTCCCCATATTGATATTTCAGCCATTGTTCTCCGTACCAGAGAGGCTTGAACTGCTTGGCTTGCTTGATTGCAGTGCATGTTTCGCATTCATGGATAATCTGTGCAATAGTGTCCATGGTCAGGCCCACCCCTCGATCACGAGCCCATCTATATGTTGCATCTCTTCCTTGGTGGCCTGAGGTGTCATGGGAACACCAAGCTAGAAATAATTCACCCTTATGTTGCCAGTCCAGATCCACCGGAGACACTTGAATCTTAGCAGCCTGATCCACCTGCTGGTTGTTTTGATGTTCTTCAGTGGCCCGACTCTTGGGTACGTGAGCATCTATGTGATGTACTTTTATAACCAGGTTCTCTACCCGGGCAGCAATATCTTGCCACAATGCGGCAGCCCAGATGGGTTTGCCTCTGCGCTGCCAGTTGCTCTGCTTCCATTGCTGTAACCAGCCCCACAGGGCATTTGCCACCATCCATGAGTCAGTATAGAGATAGAGCATTGGCCACTTTTCTCGTTCAGCAATATCTAAAGCCATCTGGATGGCTTTCACCTCTGCAAACTGACTGAATTCCCCTTCTCCTTCAGCAGTTCCTGCAACTTGTCGTACAGGATTCCATACAGCAGCTTTCCACCTCCGATGCTTCCCCACAAGACGACAGGACACCCATCAGTGAACAGGGTATATTGCTTCTCATTTTCTGGCAGTTTATTATACAGTGGGGCCTCCTCAGCACGCGTCACCTCCTCCTCTGGTGATATTCCGAAATCTTTGCCTTCTGGCCAGTCCATGATCACTTCCAGGATTCCTGGGTGACTGGGGTTTCCTATTCAAGACCATTGTGTGATCAGTGCAACCCACTTACTCCATGTAGCATCAGTTGCATGATGTGTACAGGGGACCCTCCCTTTGAACATCCAGCCCAGCACTGGCAGTCCAGGTGCCAAGAGGAGCTGTGCTTCAGTACCAACCACTTCCGAAGCAGCTCGAACCCCTTCATGTGCTGCCTATATCTCTTTTTCAGCTGGAGTATAGCGGGCCTCGGATCCTCTGTATCCCTGACTCCAAAACCCTAGGGGTCGACCTCGAGTCTCCCCTGGTGCTTTCTGCCAGAGGCTCCAGGTAGGGCTGTTCTCCCCAGCTGCAGTGTAGAGCACATCTTTTACATCTTGTCCTGCCCGGACTGGCCCAAGGGCGACTGCATGAACTATCTCCCGTTTAATTTGTTCAAAGGCCTGTCGTTGCTCAGGGCCCCATTTGAAATCATTCTTCTTCCGGGTCACTTGATAGAGAGGGCTTAGGATGAGACTGTAATTTGGAATATGCATTCTCCAAAAACCCACAACGCCCAAGAAAGCATGTGCTTCCTTTTTGCTGGTTGGTGGAGACATGGCTGTAATTTTGTTGATCACATCCATTGGGATCTGACGACGTCCATCTTGCCATTTTATTCCTAAAAAATGGATCTCCTGTGCAGGTCCCTTGACCTTACTTGGTTTTATGGCAAA
The DNA here is from genome assembly GCF_047370975.1 of Nipponia nippon. Taxonomy (NCBI): domain Eukaryota; kingdom Metazoa; phylum Chordata; class Aves; order Pelecaniformes; family Threskiornithidae; genus Nipponia; species Nipponia nippon. Next base: position 5,795,444 of record NW_028262343.1, read on the forward strand.
GCCAGCCTCCAGAAGGATTTGGACTATTTTCTTCCCTTTCTCAAAAACTTCTGCTGCTGTGTTGCCCCACACGATGATGTCATCAATATACTGCAGGTTTTCTGGAGCCCCACCCTGTTCCAATGCAGTCTGGATCAGTCCATGGCAAATGGTAGGGCTGTGTTTCCACCCCTGGGACAGACGATTCCAGGTGTACTGGATGCCCCTCCAAGTACAAGCAAACTGTGGCCTGCACTCTGCTGCTAAAGGAACTGAGAAAAACGCATTAGCGATATCAATGGTGGCATACCACTTGGCTGCCTTTGACTCCAATTTATATTGAAGTTCTAGCATGTCCAGCACGGCAGCGCTCAGTGGTGGCGTGACTTTGTTCAGGCCCCGATAGTCTACTGTGAGTCTCCACTCTCCATTAGACTTTTGCACTTGCCATATGGGACTGTTAAAAGGTGAGCGAGTCTTGCTGATCACTCCTTGGCTCTCCAGTCAACGAATCAGCTTATGGATGGGAATCAGGGCGTCTCTGTTGGTGCGATGTTGCCGCCGGTGTGCTGTTGTGGTAGCAATTGGTACCTGTTGTTCTTCGACCCTCAGCAACCCCACAACAGAAGGGTCCTTCAAGAGACCGGGCAGGGTAGACAGCTGTTTAATTTCCGCCGTCTCCAAGGCAGCTATACCAAAAGCCCATCGGTACCCTTTTGGGTCCTTGAAATACCCTCTCCTGAGGTAGTCTATGCCAAGGATGCACGGAGCCTCTGGGCCAGTCACAATGGGGTGCTTCTGCCACTTCTTCCTGGTTAAGCTCACTTCAGCCTCCAATACAGTCAGCTCTTGGGATCCCCCTGTCACTCCAGAAATACAGATGGGTTCTGCCCCTTTATAGCTTGATGGCATTCGGGTAAACTGTGCACCAGTGTCCACTAGAGCCTTATACTCCTGTGGGGCTGATGTGCCAGGCCATCGAATCCACACAGTCCAGTACACCCGGTTGTCCCTTTCCTCCACCTGGCTGGAGGCAGGACCCCTCTAGTCCTGGTCATAGCATTCGTCACTCACTTCTTGTAAATGCGAATCAAAAACCCCTTTATTGAGATCGGCAACAAAATCAGCCCTTCTACCCTGTCTGGGGAACTGCTCACTGGAAACTGGAACAACAATTATCCTCAAAGAACCACCTTTTGTAGTTGTTTTTCCTTGCAACTCACGTACCCGTGCCTCTAGGGTCGAGGCAGATTTTCCATCCCACTTCCTCATGTCCTCTCCATGGTCACGCAGATAAAACCACAGGGTGCCCCGTGGTGTGTATCCACTATATCTTCTCTCTTGAGCAGAGGGACGCTTACTGCTAATGGCTGAGACACTGGTCCATACAGGTGAGGAGTAGGATATATCCTCTTCGAGTTGCTGGACCTTCTGGGACAGTTTCTCCACAGCTGAGATGCAGGCCCGTAGGGAGGAAGAGAGACTTTCTTCATATTTTCGGAGTTGGACAGCCATTTCATCCACCGTTGGTCCCTCTTCATCTTTCCAGGTCATTATTGCCAATGAATTTGCGTGTGATGATGGTGTGCTCCGTACAAACTTCCGCCACATGGGTCGTGTGCACTGGACTTCATCTGGATCATTAGATAACGGCTCATTGTTCAAGTCATTATGCATCACCTCCAGCATGGCTAATTTCCTCAGGTACTGGATACCTCTCTCCATGATGGTCCACTTGCCTGGGTGACATATAACATCTTCCTTGAAGGGATACATTTCCTTCACACCTGACAGGAGTCGCCTCCAGAGGCTGAGGGCTTTTGCCCCTTTTCCAATCGCTTTGTCAATGCCCCCTTCCCTGGAAAGGGATCCCAGCTGCTTGGCTTCCCTACCCTCTAATTCCAGGCTACTGGCCCCATTATCCCAGAATCGGAGCAGCCAGGTGATGATGTGCTCGCCTGGACGACGACCGAAATCTTTTCGCACATCTCGCAGCTCACTCAGGGATAGGGATCAGGTGGTTATCATCTCATTTATGGGTTCTGCCTCTTCCTCCTCCTGCTCTCTTGATGGCCCTGGTTCATCATCAGCCCTTACTAAACGAGCTGATTTTCTTGTGTATTTTTTCTGCTGTATAGGGGTGAATGATACTGGCACGGGTTGGTTCTCTGGATCAGCCGCAGTGCCTGTTGTGGGGGCTGGTGCAGCCGCAGGGGCCGGCGCGGGGGCTGGCACAGCCGCGGGGGCTGTTGCAGGGGCTGGCACGGCTGCGGGGGCTGGCACAGGGGCTGGCACAGCCGCAGCGTCTGTCATTTTGTCGTCAGATCCAGAGACCTTCTCTTCCCCTTGAGTGTTCTGAATAGTGTTGAATAGGGCTCGGTAGGCATGGGCCAGGCCCCAGCACATTGCAGTGATTTGTGTCTCCCTAGAATTGCCAGGGTGACAGCATACTTTTTCCAAATACTTTACTAGTTTTTCAGAATTCTGCACTTGTTCAGGGGTGAAGTTCCAAAACACTGGAGGTGCCCACTGTCCTAGATACTTGCCCATGCTCTCCCGCACACCCTGCCACTCATAACTATCCAGCCTTGGAGCAGATCTCTGGATGATATTCTTAAGCTGCTTATTAACCTTAGACAAAACTGAAACAATATTCCCAAGAACTACCAATAGATATAATCTTAACTACCCAAGGATGTTCAAGATAATGAAAAGTTATTGTAATGAAGGAGGAAACATCATAGAAGAAGGCAGCGAAGGTGCCATTCTGTATTTCCTCCATAAAAAAACTCTCAGAGGAAGAGGTATAATTGCTAATTGTCTCCATGAGGTGGGACCCGAAGTGCAGTAATGGCTTCACTACTACAGAACCCAAATACCAGATAGCGCTCAAGGTCAGTGTTTTAATAACAAATCTCCCAGGCAAAACATCACTAATCACTGCAGAGCACAGCAAACTGCAAAACCCAACACCAATCTTTAACACATACTGCAAAAAACAAGAGCATGGTGCAGATCAGGTAGACTAGTACAGAGAATGGATGAATCAATATTATGACTGGCAACTGTTAACAGATACAAATTCCTTAATACACTCTGGTTAATCTGTTATTATCTCAAACCCTTCGTTGGGCGCCAAAAAAAAGGACTGTTGTGTTTTAACCCCAGCCAGCAACTAAGCACCACACAGCTGATCGCTCACTCCTCCCCCTGCCCCAGTGGGATGGGGGAGAGAATTGGAAGGGTGAAAGTGAGAAAACTCGTGGGTTGAGACAAGAACAGTTTAATAATTGAAGTAAAATGAAATAGAATAGTAGTAATAGTAATAATAATAATATATAAAGCAAGTGATACACTATACAATTGGCTCACCACCCACCGACCAATGCCCAGCACGTCCCCAAGCAGCAATCGCTGCCCCCCGGCCAACTCCCCCCAGGTTATATACTGAGCGTGACGTCATACTGTATGGAATAGCCCTTTGGCCATTCTGGGTCAGCTGTCCTGGCTGTGCCCCCTCCCAGCTTCTTGTGCACCTGGCAGAGCATGGGAAGCTGAAAAGTCCTTGACCAGTGTAAGCACTACTTAGCAACAACTAAAACATCAGTGTGTTATCAACATTATTCTCATCCTAAATCCAAAACACAGCACTATACCAGCTACTAGGAAGAAAAATCAATGCTATCCCAGCTGAAACCAGGACAATCATGATGCTGCAGTCAGTGTAGTTCTGCCTTATTGAAGCCCACAAAACCTAAATCTGCATACCTACAGTTTTTCATTATATGTGCAGTGGAGAATTCAGTACTCTTGGCATAATCTCCTATATGAACTGATCTGAAATTAGAAACTGTTTATATCATCACCATGACTTTGAATAACTTGCTTTGTCGGGGTTTTTTTCTTGCTTTTGGCATGATTTTTTTTTCATTGCTGAACATCTGCCTAACTGCAGACATCCTTTCACAAAACTTGTACTGTCAGACAAATAGTCTCTAGAGATAAAAAATAAGAGCTTGTAGGAAAATTTCTGATTGAAGAAATCAGAAATCAGTCCATCCTGGACTGAGGATGTTGGAAATGAACAGTCCTGATGCTGGAGCCTTGGATTTTGTACCTCTGGGATAGACCTACCCAAGAATAAAGCTCAGGACCAGGGAGTACTTACTGAGCTAGAGCTCAGTTCTCTGCTAAATTAAGCAGCCTAAAACCTCATGGAAGTGGGGCTGGGAACCTTAAAGTCCTGTGACAAGTTCCCAGGGTATCTGCCTCAGACAGAGTCACATTCGTATATCATCAGTTTCATGTTAGTGCCTTACAAAACTCTATTGCATGTGCAACCAAAATGCCAATGGTTTGTTTGAGAAGATCTGTTTCCTATAAAGTCAGATTCACTGGATTATTCTTATATCTTTATATTAATATGATTTATTTCTTTTTGTGATGTTGGTAGGTTCACTCTTCTATTGGAATTTGGGTCATCTAATTTTTTCTCTTAGAACAGGTGTTCTTCCAGTCCTTTAGGACTTCCCTTGCTTTCCAGGATTTGTTATTGTTAGAAGAGCTAAAGGACTCACTGTCAACTGTTTTAGGGATTTTCTGTGGAAATCATTTTATCTGCTGACTTAAAACTTCTTAGAATACTGTCCATACTAATGGCCTGGAAAGTACTTCCTCTTCATTTGCTTGAATAAATAATTTTCATCCTTCTAAATACAGAACAGAAATAAACATGGGTATTTTTTGCATCATTAACAATTCCACCATCTCCACCTAATTAACTCTACTGTCACTAAGAATTGTTAATTTTCTTATGTACATTAATACTTTTTAACTTGTGCTGAGATACATAATCACATTTTAAACTGTCTAATTATTTCAAACTACTTGAAGAAATATACAGCAAAAGACTTGTTCCGAACATGTTTTAGAGGTGTTTTTCCACTACAATATTTGCATCATAGACAAAAGAGGGAAAGAATTGCCTGACTGTACAGAAGTTCATTTTTATTTAACTATGTGATTAAGAGTATGATTCATAATTGTTTTCTCTTTTTCCATAGTGCAAATAATGAACAGCAATTAATCTAGTCACACTGAAATTCAGCATTGAAATGGTGTGTGAATAATATAGGCTCATTTACTTTTTAATAAAAACTAAAGAATCCAAGAGCAAGAACATTTTACTGGTTTGATAGTTTCCTTGGGTTATATTTTCAAAGTATTAAAATGGTTGGTGAGGAAGAAGTGGAGAATATGTAGGAATTGAAAGTAGAGAATTGCCTGAAAGGATAGCGTATTTAGTCTAGATCTAAAATAGCTATGTTAATAAACAGTGCTAGTGGATATGAAGCACACTCATAGCTAGACAGGAATTATTATATAAGTTCTTCAGGTATAGAAGCTAAGGCATGATGACGGTGAAAGAATTGTCAGTGTAACAAAGAACATCCATAGTAAAGCTGAGAAGAAAATCCAGATATTAATACTCCCAAGCCAGCACCTATTCTTTGTGACCTGTAAATGTATTACTAGCATTTAAAACAGTCAGGTACACACCCACTGTATGTTTAGTGAACTGTTTGAACACTCTAAGCTATCATAAATACTACTATGTCAGCTTCTGGTAAAGCACAAAATAATAATTACCTATTCCAAGTAAAAGTAAAAAACAAATATTTGAGCAGTTTACTCAAAATATTTTGGAGCAAATGAGATAATTATTTTGTACAGAAATAGGTAGAATTATTAGACATTATTATTTTCTGACTCAAGCCAACTGCAGAGCTGAGTCAAGAAGTTGTTCTGTACGTGGGCTAGAAACAACCCCATCATTCCTTAGGAGAAATTGTTTGCCTCATGTGTCAAACCTCCAAAATGAATTTTCATTGTGGCCTCTGGCTCTTTGGTACTCAGTATGCCTCTGGGCTGCAAATAAACAAACTGAGGTGATTATTTTAACCTATTTTTTAGCTACCTTCTAGTTTAGTTCTACTGTTATATGGGCATGATGTGACATGGTAATGCGAGAACACACACAGAGGTTAAGAAGCTGTACCTTTTTTTTACCCAATTAGTATTCCTTTAAAGAGCACTGTGCTGGCAAGTTGTTAGAAGAGTGACTGCAGTGTGGGGTTTTTTTTAGCACTTGGAAGTTTTATTTGTTCTTGGAAGAGAATGGATAAACTTTAGGATGTCAGTAGTCATTTGATCCATGTCATAAGACTGAGCAGTAGATGGGAAAGTATGGGAGGGTGTGTCAGGGTGGGTTGGTTATGGATGATTCAAGAACTGGCACTACACAACTACTTTGTTAGAGATGCATACTGTGATACTTCTAAAAATGTCTTTCAAAGAAAAGCTAAGGTAGGTGAGAAATAGATAATTTTGTTAAGTTTGTCAAGAGGCCTGCAGAGAAATGGCAACAAAAAACAATCCTTATTTCCGAGTCAGGGCTCATTGCTTTTTGAATTCTCTCAGGCTGTTTTTATTTTCTAGCAAGCTTGTGATATGTGACTGATTTTTCTTCCTTAGATTAAAATAATTTCTTCTTGCACAAAAATCTATGCCTACTAATGAGCAATTACTCATAAGAACTAAGAAACATACCTGCTAATTAGAAGGCTAGCAAATGATCTCATGAGCATTAACTTAGCCAGCAAATGATTCATCATATTAGCAGAGGGACTTGAAGAAACGGAATAAGGAGGCAGACACTTTAAATGACCTAACCTGGAGTCTGCTCTATACAAAAAGAGCTGAAATAGGTTAATTGGTATCTAAAAGGATGTCATGTCCTAGAATTCAATTAATTGGTTACAAGGCAGGAATTAACAGAGAGTCTTCCAGACCTCTAACGTAAAAAGGAAACACTGTTCTATTTGACTGATTTCATTAACAGACACCTTATAGGAACTTCCTTTCTCTTGTGTACACTCTCAGAGATCAGAAATGTCAGCAGCAGAACCATTTCTTGGAGGTGCTTTGTTTTTATTAACAATTATGATATTGGATCACTTTATGTGGCATGACAGATACCTGCCGTTCCAAAACTTGAGTGTCATTCTTGGCGGTTTTGTTGTAATGACAGCACTGGCTGTTGTTATGCTTGCCCAACAATTTAATAATGGAATACTGTTTTAAATTGCTTATGATTGAGGAAAGCCTTAATTGCAACCTTGAATAACATTATCTATGTCGGTTGTCTTTCTTAGGACAATAATTTTCACAACTCTAACCCAAGATACTTCAACTGTTAAAAAGAATGAGGCTTTTTCACTGATTAAAATATGATGGTAAACTTTTACTTTCAAAATAACTTAGCACTCTCGCACTTTAGACCACAGATGCATCTGTTGCCATCCTTGTGAAAATTTGCACAGGGACAGACGGAATATAAACCTTTGGAAAAAAAATGTATATTCTTCAATCCTGTTTTGTCCTGGAAAGCAGGGCCTCAGCATGCATCATGCTTACTTGGGAAGACAAATGCCATAACCCTGAATGCCCTCAATCTTCCTTCTCCTTTCCCTGAGCTTTTATTGCTGAGCACAACGTCCTATGTCAATGAATACCCCTTTGGTCAGTTGGGATCAGCTGTTCTGGTTGTGTCCTGTGCTGGTTTTGTCTGGGATAGAGTTAATTTTCTTCTTAGTAGCTAGTATGGGGCTATGTTTTGGATTTGTGCTGAAAACAGTGTTGATAACACAGGGATGTTTTTTGTTATTGCTGAGCAGTGCTTACACAGTGTCAAGGCCTTTTCTGCTTCTCACACCACCCCACCAGCGAGTAGGCTGGGGGTGCACAAGAAGTTGGGAGGGGACACAGCCGGGATAGCTGACCCCAGCTGACCAAAGGTATAATCCATACCATATGATGTCATGCTCAGCATATAAAGCTGGGGGAAGAAGAAGGGGAAGGGAGGGAAGTTTGGAGTGATGGCATTTTGTCTTCCAAAATAGCCGTTATATGTGATGGAGCCCTGCTTTCCTGGAGATGGCTGCCAATGGGAAGTAGTGAATGAATTCCTTGTTTTGCTTTGCTTGTGTGCGCAGCTTTTGCTTTACTTATTAAACTGTCTTTATCTCAACCCATGAGTTTTCTTACTTTTAGTCTTCCGATTCTCTCCCCCATCCCACCGGGGGGGAGTGAGCGAGCAGCTGTGTGGTGCTTAGTTGCTGGCTGGGGTTGAACCACGACATGTCCCCTCCCAACTTCTTGTGCATCCCCAGACTAATCCCTGGGGGTGCAGCATGAGAAACAGAAGGCCTGGATGCTATGTAAGCACTGTTCAGCAACAGCTAAAACATCAGTGTGTTATCAACACTGTTTCGGTCACAACTCCAAAACATAGCACCATATGGGCTGCTTTGAAGGAAATTAAATCCATCCCAGCCAGACCCAGTACAGATGCCAAAGAAAATTACAAATATTGGTTGTGCATTTGTCTGCCTCCTTACCCTATCCTCCCTTGGCTCTTGGAGCCCTTCTGCTGATGTTGAGAAAATAAAAAGAAAAACGTTAGCCTATTCAATTCAAGGAATGGATGGGATCAAAAGGCAGGGAAAGATAAGAAAAGTGAGTGGGGAAGAGAATTTTGGTAGATTTTGAGGAAATAGAGGTAAAACTGAGTTTAGGTTAGAAAAGTAACGTGTTTGTGTGGAAAACACACAGTACTGAAGCATCCAGGAGAATGTACCTTCTTTATTACTGCAGATGTGATCAGCAATACTACTCCAGCAAGATGCTTCTAAACCTCTCTGACTACTTCTCTGTGAGGAGTGGGAGGAACAGGACAGGGCATGTATACTTTCTCACCAAGAAGAAACTACATGCTGTGTATTCCCTGCAACCTTTAGGATGGGCATTTCTGCTATGTAAAGCTGTGATAGTCCCTTGCAAAACATAACATTGACCACGTATGGCAACATGTTGCAGGGTCTGGGGGAGAAGGGACAGTCTTAGAGTAAGGGAGCAAGAATAACCTGTGTTCACTAAAATATTTAGCCTGAAGGACTGACAGAAAACAAAACCAATAATTCCTAAATCTCATGTTTTCCTACATACTGAATATCTGGAGAAGCCACTGGAAAAGTACTTATTTTGCATTGACTACAGGTCTAAATAGATGACTAGCTAACAACAACTTACTGCTTCTATTTAAATTTTTGTTTGTATGTCAATTGCTTTTTGTAGTTAATCTAAAGGTTCAGCTTAGCTGAGGAATGAAGTGTGTGTCAATGTCACTCCCCATAATGGAAATGTGCAATTTATTTTCTGAAAGAAAATTAAATGTTATATGCCAAATTTGTCATAAAAATCACTAAGGTAGAAAGTCAAGCACTCAAAAATGGGACAGTGCCAGAATTACCTTTTTTTTGTGTCCTTATGCTTATACTACAATATATAGTATGTATAGTATGATAAACTTTAATGACATGATCACATATTCTCTTAGACATGACCTTGTAGGCTAAAGCTGCTTATAGGATCAGTACGGACTGTGTAGCAGTGGTTACTATAGTCTTCTTCCCATTTCTTGCAGAACTTGAAAGATGTTTAGCAATGCTTTGGAAGATTTGGAGTGAAACAATGGTCTGAAAGTTAAGATAATAGACTCTTGCCTTAGAGAAAACTTGTTTCTATCCCTGGTTAGATCATAGAACTACTATATAACACTAAATAAATTGCTTAAAGAAAACTTTTTGTCCAGTTACTGTTTTCCTTATTTTCTGAATGTCCGCTGTGAGCCAGTAGTGTTACTTGCAAACATGTTGAGCTAAATTCTTGCAAATTAAAGTCAGAGGAAAATACGCTTGATGATGTTAAGAGAAGCTAATGTGAAGTATTCTGAAACTTGTATTTCCCAAATTGGTCATGTGAAATTAGAGACTGTTTTTCAGTTTATCTAATTGTGTCTCTGACTCTTGTCTATAAAAATGGGATAATGCCATCCTTGTATCTTCAGTAGGTTCTATGGAGTTAAATTAACGCCTATGAAGCTCTTAGCTATTGAGATGATAGGCACCCAAGAAAAGCCTATAAGGAAAAAATAATTGTGTGTGCAAGCCAGGACTTGTGTAATGTGTAGTAAATAAAGACGTAGTGACAGTCAACAATGAGAGTAAATAAAATATTAGATACTCATTAGGTGACAAGTGTCAATTTTGTGCAATAAATAAGGCAAGGATCTTCTTGAAATATGGCCATATTGATCATGTGATTAACCGCTGTTTTGTAATGTGTAAACATAAGAACATTGAATTGGGGTAGCACAAGTGGCTGTTAATCTGCCATTTTCTAATGTTTAGGTGCATGATTCTGCAACCTTCTTAGTGTTGTTTTGTAGGTTTTGGTTTATGGTGCATAACATGCTGTATTAGAGCAATTTTTTTTTTAGTTTTTTGGTCTAAAAGAATGTTCAGAAGGGCTGATTTGTGCCCTTATTTGGTTTTTTTATAGTTTTAAAATTAAACTTTTGACTGCAGTTTAAAATATTTTTACAAAATAATGTAGTTGTATACTCTATTCTGAAAGGAAGAAATAATTATTATTTAATAAAAAACTGCTTACAAGATAGGTTAAATCTTATTAGGAAGTACATTCAGGATAGTTGTAATTAGAGTACTACAGTTTTAATTACGTCACAGACAGATTTTTCTCTTTGTTGCTGTATGATACTCAGTTCTGTCCAAAGCTAAGCCATTCTTGTGCTCTGTCTTAACTACTTGGAAAAGCCTTACTTATGAAAAAGGCTACAGTGGTGGTAGTTACCGCCAGTTGTACTTTTGATTTGTTGATCAGTAAGTGCAGAGCTTACTGGATATCATAGCTATCTTTTACTCAGTGAAAGAAGCAATTAAAAGTGCTTTATAGAGCATCTATGAACTAATAATAGAAGATACTAATCAAGGTAACGACATTGTGGGAGAACCTATGGAAGTAGTAACATGGTGAAAGTAAGAAGATTTTGGGGGGACTGACTAAAATCTAGGTTGCAAGATAATGGGCAGTCACAAAAAGAACCTGAGACAAGCAGAGGCAGCCAGGGAAGCACCTTCAGTATGGGTTTGTGTGAAAGCCAAGGAAGAAGTCTTTATTATACAGAGAAATAGGTGAAAAGAAAGATTTATAAATTAAAAGGAAGAAAAACAAAATACTGAGTTCACAGGAAATGGATTATGTTTGTATTTGTTTTTTTTAATGAATTATAAGGTCATCTTATGCTCCTAATAAAAAAGATATCCAAAATTTGGACTTCGAGGACACTAGGGTTGAAGGGCAATGAGACTTTACTTGTAAGTAAGCATAAAACCTATCACCTCCCAGAGTAAAAAAGCAGAGTCTAACCTGGTTAGTATGCACAATTTGATGTAAATAATTCTCTAATTAGCACACTTCCATTCTTGTAAACAAAGATAAAGGCTGCTTTCCTGGTGTTGAAAGATATTTCTTTTATATTCAATATACATCAAAAAGCAATTAAATATAAACACTTTAAAGGATATAATCCTAAACTGAGATAAATGTTATGGCAGTCATAAAGACAATATTAAATGAATTTAAAAAAAGTGTGCAGTGCAAGTTCATGCAAGCAAACATGAGTTATCACCTGTTGCTTCTGTGAACTGGTATGCAGACAGCATCGTGTATGCCATTTGAATGAGCTAAGACATTTTGCCTACAGTTTAGAAAAGCTGAAACATGATAGTGAAGTAACTACTTGGCAGCATCTCAAGTGGTGGCAGAACTTTTTTAACTAAATAGATTTTGCCATGTTTTATTGGAAAATTGTCAGGTTTTTGCCTCTGGTTTTTCATCAATGACTTGCCAAGGTCATTGTGTAGTGATGTACATTAGAAGCTGACTTTAGAATTGGGTTCTGTGAGTGACGGGCAGTCAAGGACCATATGAAAACTTTAACTGGCTGTTTTAATTAATCTTTTATCATAAATTTTTTATTTCCTAAAGTTGATTATTGGTTATTCTCATGTTTTGCCTTCATCTTTCTTTTTTCAAAGGCAGGCTTCTTGTGGGTTATTGACATGGAGAATCTTTAGATCTTGCTCAGTATTATGAGTCTGTATTTTTCTCGATTAGTTGTAAGATCACATACAGTTAGAATGGCTTTACAAGAAACCCTTAACTGGCCTGTCCTGCATCCATACACTCACCATCATGTTTTTATATTTCCTGTTGACTTTAGTTCAGAAACCACAATTTTTCATTATATCATAAATATATAAATTATGTAAATTCACTGATTCCTAGGATTTTGAAACTATTGTATTATTTCCATATCCATGTTAAAGAAAGAATAAAAACTATAAATACAAAATAAAACAAGAATCTTCATTCCTACTTAACCATACTTATGTTGACAGTTCAAAGTATATACTGCCCTAATAATTTTATCAGGCATTCCAAATTCTTTCTTTTTATCACAAAGGTGGTCTTATGACATATTATTTTATATATATGTCATATTATGACATATTACCTTAATATCTATTTTATATATGTGTACAACCTGTCTATCTCACATTCATGTGTTATTGCTGAGAGTGTTGGAGCTGAAAGGTCTTTTATGTGCTGATTCTGTGTGACTTGATTTCTATACTTCAGTAATTGCTTTAGAGGCAGTGTGAAGATGGCCAACACCAACTCTTTTGCTTTTCATATATTTATTTCTTGCATTTCTGAAAATTCAGATCTTTTACAACTGCTTTTGATGTTCTGTTGTTTGCTGTTTACCTTTACCCATCTAGTAATTAGGAGCTCATAAAAGTATCATCATCTCTATCCTCATGTAACTTCATACTCCGCAATTAGTTTTCCATTTTTGTTTCTATCAAACTTCTTAGTAGTTTTCTTGTCTTTCAAACAGTGATACCATTTTAAATATATCTACATTCAGATACATGACCTGTTCCATCTTCTCCACAAAGTTATACAAATGTAAGCTTCTTGGCCTCTATTTGACTTTCTCATAGACCTCATAATAAGACAGAGTCTGGGTCCAAAGAAAAATGTCCTTTGTCCTTAGCATGCTGTACCTCATTCTTGTATATATGTATATTTATGTAGTCGTTTGGATCTCTCTTTGAAGGCCTTTGCATCATCAAATGTCTCTTACTCTGTATCACTGTTTCTTCTAATATCTTTTGAAGCTTTTAGAGCTTCAAAAGTAATCTTATTTCTTTGCTTATATTCTGGATTTTTCAATTATTCTGTCTAAGATTGCAACTTTTTTTTATCCTCCCCCTTTATACTGACAAATCTTCCTTAACAGACCACACTCTTAAATAACACTGGTTTGAATTCCAGTCAGGAAATCTGGACTGTTTGAAAAGACTGTGAGGTGGGCAGAAAATTAGTTCCACTGCTGTGATCAAAGCATAGAGAATGGTGGCTCGGCATCTGGCTGGCAGCTGGTAGTGAGCACATGACCATGACGGGTTGATACCAGAGCCCATGCTGAAGTACAGAGTTTGGCACTTGGACAGGATAACCTGAAACACTGGCACAGGCCGGCAAGTGACTGACTGGGTCACAACCCTGCTGGAAAGGACCCGGGGACTTCAATGGACTGCAGGGTGGATATCAGCCAAACCATACACTCTCATCATAAATAAGCAATAATAACTAAATGCCAAAGTGACTGTGGCCAGCAGATCAAGGGGAATGCTGGGAGCCCAGGAGAGGGCTAACAGGATGATTAGGGCCTGTTGTAGAAGTCACTTTTTAGCTCAAATAAGGATCCAAAGACCTGTTGAAGCCTTAGACTGCAAGCTCAGAACTTTCACCTAGATACGCTGACCTTATGCTGAACTCTTACCTAGCTACATGAAGGAAGGCCCTGAAACCGGTGCAAACCCAGGAAGATAAGGTAGCCAAAACCATCAGCAGAAGCTGCAACTATTCAAGATAAGAAAAGGAATGTCCTGCCTGGAGACTGGGAAAGGAGCCAATAAGGAACAAGAAGACCCCAGACCCAAATATTACTATTGGACTGAACCGTCGCATGAGGGGAGGAGAACTTAGACTGTAAGGGTATAATTGCCCTTTGTTCGGGGTCCCTCTCCAGAGGCACCCAGCTCGAGCTGCTCTTCACCGCTGTACCACTCAATAAATTTGCCTGGTGTACATCCTGTTGGAGACTCTGCTTCGGGGAGACCTAGGGTCGAGCCTGAAGGGAGAGGAAGCACCCGAGGGTGAGTGTGTGTGTGAGCAAGGAGTTGAAAAGGGGCACCGGTCAGCTCAACAGAGCTGCCTGCTGCGAAGGAACTCCGGTCCTAGCAGTTAAAGTCTCGGGTGGTGTGTGTGCGACTCCCTGAATGGTGTGTGAGTGCTCGGGCAGCTGCTGCTACCTTAACAGGGCCTACAGCACATGATCAGTGAGGAGCACTTGAGGGGGCTGAGATCGTTTAGTCTGCCATGGAGGAGGTGAAAGGTGATCTAATGGCAGCCTACAGCTACGTGAAGGGTGGTTGCAAAAGACAACAAAGTTAAGCTCTTCTTGGCAGTGGCATGCTATATAACAAGAGGCAAGGGCCCCTGATTGAGACGTTCAGGTTGAACATGAGGAAAATCTTCTTTATTAGGAATGTGGTGCAGCACCGGAGCAGGTTATCTGCAGAAGCTGGGGAATTTCTGTTGTTGGAAGTTTTTGAGATTTGGACAGAGCTGTGGCTGATGTGATCTAGTGTTGATAATAGTCCCATTTTTGAGGTTGGACTGGACAACCTCACAAGGGCCCTTCCAAACGGCATTTCTATGATTCTGTGAAATTATAGTGAGATTGATCACAGAAGCTGTGTCTAATTTTAAGGGAGTAGAAGGAACTAGTGATTGAGAGTACAGTCCAATTGCAGTATGGGAATGGAGGTAAAGAGAGGGGAAAAAGTTATTTCTCTGAGTTTTTCATGGATTTTCATCCTATATGCCTATATCCCACATTGTAATTATTCCTGTTACTTTTTTCATTTTGGATATCATTCTCTCCTCTTGCCTCACTTTAGTCTTTCTCCTTCCATCTTCTTCTGATCTCTGTGTCCTATACATGCTGTCAAAACTGTCACAGCCTGCTCCAGCTGGGAAAGTGGCAGCATCTGAGGTGTCTGGTTTGGTGTTAGTCTTGTATGTCTGGATAAATAGCAGGAGAATCAGAACTTGATAAATGCATGAGTTCAAGCTCAGGTTTCCTTTGAAGGAAGTACTACTTTGGGTCTTTCCCAGTATTTACAATATTTATCGCAACTTATTATCTTGTCTGAAATTGGTTGGTGAGACCAAAAGTTATTAGGGAAGGAAAGAAAAAATGAATGGATGATGGATGATTAACAGGATTATCTAGGAAAGTACTGTTGGCTTGGAAAAACACAGACTAGGAGTTTTGCCCAACAGAAGCTTGGATGTACATGCTTAGAGGGTGAATCTTGATTTTAGGAGCGCTGTATGTCTGGGAAGGAAGACTGACTTTTAAGATGGAGAATGGAAAAAATGCATCAACATGTGAAAGGGTTGGCATAGGTGTACATTTCCATTAATAAGAAATTAAGAAATAAATTTATGAGGTTTAAAATGATCGCAAATCTGTGATGGAAAGGGAAAAAGGATGGCAATACCAATTTTGTGACTGGGAAAATAGAAGTTGTGCATGAAGCTAACCAGAACTAATGAGTAGATTAACACTGATTGGAAGAAAATGTATGTTTTTGTAAAGATACTGTAGGAGAGAGATTTTTGCAACACATTCTTGTTTGATACTGATATTCTGGCAGACAGAATAGAAGGACCAGACAAATACATATTAATAGTTTTCAAATGAACACCTGCATGTGTCTTTTTCATATTTTGTCAGGAGTGTAGCGATTATAATTTTGTCATGAATAAGAAGTGTTAGATTTTTAGAATATTACCGCGCAGGACAAATGTAAATTCTACTTTAAAAAAAAAAAATCAAGCAAAAACTTCCTTTGGTTCTGGATTATTGATTGTACATGAGCACAAAAGGATTTGAAATGTAAAACTAATTTTAAAAATGCTTTTTAGGATTAAGTTCCTGCTCTGTAAATTTTAACTTTAAATGATTTTTCTGCAGCAGTTACAAACTCCTGAAACTTGTGGTTTATAATGTAAAAGCTTCTCTGTAGCAGCAGGCTCAGCATCTCTATAATTAAACCTTCCTTGCATTGATTTACAGCAAGTCTTACTCTCGGGGGGGGGGGGGGGGGGCGGGGAGAGCTTACTCATCGGGGAAGATGGCAGACCAGGGGAAGATTTCAAGTTGGGAAACAGACGATTTCTGAACCTGATACGGCAAAGATTGAAAGTATGATCTAGGGAATAAGGGGTGGTGTGAGGAGGAGTTTAGGGAGTAAGAACCCATTTTTAACCCACCGCAAAGTTCTCGGTGAATTGGAGTGTGAGCAACTTTGCCACCTGCCGTCGCTTTGCAGGGCGAGTCCCTCTGGGAGGGAGTCATGTCCGACCAGCAGCGAAACACCGGTGTAGTGCCACTGGCTCCCTAGGCGTCAGGAAGGGAGAAGGGCGCCCGGGGAGCCCGGGGAGGAGGCAGGCTGGAGAAGCGGCAGGGAGAGCCCCTCCGCGCTCACTCCTAGTCCCAGTCCTCCCCTGGGCTGGGCTGGGCTGGGCTGGGCTGGTCTCTCCGCCGTGCCCTCCCCCGCCTCCTGCACACCCCGGGCGCGCTCTCCACGCTGATCGCAGCCTGCTGCCGGCTCCGCTCTCCCCCGCGCTGGCTCCAGCCCGGCGTTAAATATTTCGACAGGCAAGCCAGCCCCCTCTCCCTCTCTTTCCTCCCCCTCTTCCCCGCCTCCCTTCCCGAGTGGCCGGGAGGACTCGGCGGCGCGGCGGCCCCAGCCTCTCGCGCACTGGGGCGAGGGGCTGTGCGGCAGGAGCTGTCCAACTTTTCAGCACAGTTTCCCCTCCGCTGCCCGGAGGAAGGCGCCCGCCGCCGCCCCGCCACCGCCCCGGCCCGCCGGCCCGGCCGTCGTCAGCATGGAGGCAGAGCGCGGCGGCGGCAGCGGCTTGTCCGCGCTGCCCGGCAGCAGCGACGGCGCCGACGGCAGCGGGAGTCTCAAAGCCCCCAAGCATCTGTGGCGGCACGAACAGCACTACCCGTCGCAGCTGCGGCAGCACCAGTTCCTCCAGCACCAGCAGGCCCCCGGCCCGCCGCCGCCGCCGCCCGCCTCGCCCGAGGCTCGCGTCAGGCACCGCGGCTACTCAGACACGGAGCGATACCTCTACTGCCGAGCCATGGACCGCGCCTCCTACGCCGTGGAGACCGGCCACCGTCCCGGTTTGAAGAAATCGCGGATGTCCTGGCCCTCCTCTTTACTGGGACTCAGACGGTAGGAGAGGGCTTGGCTCACAGCTCCGGTCGCGGGGGGGGGGGCGCGGCGGCGGCGTGTCGCTCTCCCGCCCGCCATGGCTGCTCCCGGCCGCGAGGAGGGGAGCCAGCGGGGGCCGCTGAGGTGTGGGCACAGCGGGGCCCTCCGTCCGACCCCGCTCCCCGCGGCGGGAAGGAGAAGGGACGCCGTGCGTCTGCGGAGGCTCCAAAAGGGAGGTGGGGGGCTGGCGGCGAGGGTGGGCGGGCGGCCGGGGGCTCCGACAGCGGGGGCGATGCTCTGGGCTGCCGTTCTGGGGAGCCCGGGGTGGGAAGCTGCGGGGAGCGGGGCATCTCGCCTCTCCGGTGCCCCCGGGCAGGGCTCGCCTGGAGCAGGCCGTGACCGGGGCACGGACGGCGGCACGTCGTCCCACACACGCCTGTCTATGGATGGAAAAGCAATCGCTAAACACGTGGGTGGGAACGGGACGGCGTCTGTGCCAGCAAGGAGCCGTGAGCGGGGCGGCTAGTGCGGGGCGGCCGGCAGCGCGGTGCCCTGCGCTCCACCCCGGCCCCGCTTCCCGCCGCCGCCCGGCTCCGTTCCGCTGCCTCCCCGGCTGCCCCTCCTCGCTGGAGCTGCCCTTGCTGCCTGAGCTCCCCGGGAATCTACAGCGCTGGTGCCGAGTGGGAAGGACGAAATTCGTGTGCTGTTCACACGAAGTTAAAATAATAAGAGCTCTGGGAGGTGGGAGACAGTCTGGCAAATCCAGGGTTAGGGTCCTGATAGTTTGAATGGGCTAAGATGAGAAAATAGGCTATTGGTTTCTTAGCCAGAGGGAGGAGTCCGTCATTTACTAGTCTATTGTTCCCTGTTAAATGAGCTGTAGATTTATTTTGCAGTGTATAGCTCACCAATGCTTATTTTGCCCTTGATGACTATCACAGGCATCTGTTTTAAAATCAAATTCTCTGTCAAAATCAGTAGGATATTGTATTTGATCAATCAATTTATTATTCGGTCTTCATTTTTAGTAGCTGGAACCACTTCCTTTTAGTGGAAAGCCCCACGCTTGTATTTGAATATTAAGCGGACATTGTGAATAAAGGATTTATGCTGAGAATGGTGGGCAGAGGGATAATACTTAATACTCAGATACTCTCTAGATTTTTGATTTCCTGGATAATCAGATTTTTATAGCATGATATGCTCGATGGATAAATAATAGAATCCTTTCTGAACAAAGATTGCTTTGTGTGTTTCTGTGGTACACACTGTATTCTTTATTATGGAGCCTTGGCCATAAATCTGAGCAAAACATACCTGAACATTCTCTGGCAGTGTTTGCTCTATTTCTACCTAACGTTGGCTTCATTTTAATTGAGAAATAAAAAGAGGTTCAGCATTTCTAAATTAGAATTAAACTTTCACATCAGTAATCTTTAAAATCTGTCTTTTAATAATATTTGGTTTTCATGCAGCTATTCTGTTGCTACACCTTTGTATCACTTATGTGAACTCATGCTTGTCCAAAGTTAATGATGATAATTTTTTCACTATGTAAGATTTGAAAGAACAAATCATATGCTTCAAAAATGAACAAATGTTCAATTTAATGCTCTTTTCAATGCACTCCTGGTTTTTTTATAGAAAAAACACTAGGCGTCTAGGGTTTTCAATCTTTAAGACTGAATGCATTTCTCTTTTCTGAATGCAAAGAAGTTTAATTTTTGTAAATCGGAATGGTTGGTTTGAGTATATTCAGCATTTTTCCATGAGTAATTAGTTATTGAGGGGATGACAAGTCAAGGTGGGAAGGGAAAGAACACATATTATTTATTGTTAGGATTTTGGGGCCATTTTAAAATTTTAAATTAAAATTCTTATGATGCCTATTAAATAGGAATTTAAAATTCTCTGTGAACAGTATTTTGCTATTTTAAATCTTCCATTCTTTTTATAAATGCCACCATGTTGTTTTGACAAGACATACTGCTTTAAAATTCAGGGGGGGTGTCAGTGGTTTTTATTTTCATTTTATGGGATTGGTAAAAATGCTTCAGATGTGCTTCCTTTTTAGAAGTACTAAAGCAAAGCGGAGTAAAGAAGCTCAGTAAAATTGACAGTTCCATGACTTTCTTAGCAAAAATAAATTCTCACAGTTAAACATTTTGAATGAAACAAACAGCTATAATATGCAAACACAAAGTGAACTGTAACAAATTGCTTTATAAATATATTCAAGAAATATCAGAAAAGCCTGGTCTTTCCAGGACTTTCATTTCAAGTTCTGGGTCAACTGCTTTTTTCATGGAAAGCAAAGCAAAATATCTTCTTAGTATTCTTGTAAAACAAGTAACTTTCAAAAATCCCAATACTTCTGAATAAGACACTAGTCCTTTTTTGAAGTACTTCAGTTCCTTTTTCATTTTAAGACTTTTAATATTTCTCTCTTATTTAACCTATTTGTCAGAAGAACATTTCTTAATGGATTCCCATGGATTTATTATGGTCTAGGGTGATAAACTTGTCTTTCAGAAAACCCCAAATTACTCTGAATATGAGAGAGTGGGAAAAATTGTGTATAGAACTGTACAGAAAACGCATCATGTATTAGGGATAGTATTAAACATTATTGGCTCAAATATGCAAAATTTATATCTATAGAATTATTTTTCTAGAATTTGTTTTGTTTTGCTCTGAAGATATCCTAATTCTTAAAACCTCAAGGAAAACCATAAAGGAACATTTAAGAAGCCAAATATACAACTTTGAAGTTTCTTCTATTTTAAGTTTTGTAGAAAACTTAAAAATATGTAACAGTTACATTTTTCAAAATAAATGAGAAGGAACTTCATATGTTAAAATCAGAGTTAGAACAGACTAGTACATCTTTATTACCCAAACTGAAGAGAGTTAACATTTAAAAGGCAAAATCAACCAGCAAAAATTCTAAACTGAATTAGTTGAAAAACACAATGTGCTTGTACTTTGGAAAATGAAATATTGTTTATAACTATTTTAATGCTTCCTCTGGCTCCATATAATAATCACAGTAACTTTGTAGACAACTTTAGTACAGCACTGTATTTCTTTCAAGGAATACAATAGCATTTCATTACATAGAACAGTGTATCTGAATCATTGACTGATGCCTTTTTCTTAAAAGTCAAGATTATTCCTATATTTTCAAACCAGAAGGTAAGTGCTTTGAATTCATATACACAAGAGCTATACAAAAGCCAGAGGAGTTGAGAAGATAGCTGGGACTATCTGAGATCTTTTTTTGCCATTTGTTTACCATGTGGTCTTGGGCAAGTCAATTAATCTCTCTGTGGCACTGTTTTTTCATGTGTAAAATATAAACAGAAATAGAGTCATTACAGATTTGTGTTAAAG
Organism: Nipponia nippon; assembly: GCF_047370975.1. Classification (NCBI taxonomy): domain Eukaryota; kingdom Metazoa; phylum Chordata; class Aves; order Pelecaniformes; family Threskiornithidae; genus Nipponia; species Nipponia nippon. Next base: position 5,816,167 of record NW_028262343.1, read on the forward strand.
TGATTTCTTAGATCATAGAATAAAAGGTACTATGTAATCATAAATAGTACTAGTGGAACTGGGGAATAAATACTTCAACTCAGTTTTCGAGTTAATAGTGCAAAAACATTCAGTGTAATAAATGGAGCTGATATTCTGATTATCTTCAAAAATTTCAGGTACCTCTAATTTTTAGTTGTTTTTAAAAAAAACTTAGTATTTTTATATTAGGGCATTATTCATATGTCAATTAAATCATCTTGCCATATCGTCTTGCTATGTTCTATTTTTCACTACTGAAATTTCAGACAGGAAAAAAAAAAAAGAGAAGAAATACCATAGGTCCTAATTCCACTAGTCATGGAATTTCCCAAAATGTTGTATCCTTAATATCCATCCTACTCTCTTAGACCTTAGACTTCTTTTCTATCAGGTTTCCCAGACCATCATTTTTTTTACAATAGGTCTCCTGTAAATTTTATCTCAAGTGATTTACAGGTCTAGGTTTCTTCATTAAACCAACTTTTAATCTGTATTTATACATAAGCAACTGCACAAAGGTGAGGCAATGTTAGCCTTTGCAATCCAGTAATCCTGGTGCTTGTTCCCTAATGCCCTCTATTTTAAAACTGTACTTTGATAAATGGCCATTAAAATTTATTGCTGTCAAGAAAAACTATTTCCTCTCCCTTTCCATTCCTTGTATGGGACTAGGTCAACCAGGTAGTATCCACCACTGCATTGCTTACATGTGGAGATCTCCAAAGTATCAATTTTTTCCTTGAAGTGTCAATCTTGTCCTTATACCACTCAATAAAGGGTCAAGAAACCAAAATAACATCCAAGATTGAATGCAGTGTAATATTTTAGTGGCCCAGAGGCTTTATTCTCTATTAGGAGAAGAAAGGAGTTTTATGTGTTAGTTTCTTGATTTTCTGAAGCCTGGGATACTGTATAACGCTATAGTCATTTAGCTAGATAAGCCCTTGGTTTTTATAGCTACAAATAGAGCACCTGGAAAAAATAATGGTACCTTTGCAAATCTTGGCAAAAGTCTGTTGTGTGCTCCAATAAAATGCACCCTTCCTTCCATTCTAAAACCCATCCTGTTCTCCTGTTTGGTTTGAAAAGCTGCTCTTGATCTATTTCCTAAGGAAAAGGAAGATGGGTATTTTCCAACTTACAGGCCAATCAAAACAGCTCTCAGAATTTAGTAGCAATCTCTAATTAAGAATTTTGTTGTTTACTTGTCTGGCAGCATTTTATTGCTTTGTTTACTACTAAGTGGTATTGGCACCCAAGATGTTACAATAATTGGCATATGCTAATCCTCCCTCAAAGAAACTAATAATTTTTACAACTTAGTAAACATTGTTGGATTAATGTTCTTTATGACGTGTCAATAAAGATAAATTAAATAAGAAACTCATATTTTCAAATGTTCTAAATAAGTAAGTGACTACAAGGGCCTTATTTTCATGTTTGTTTCAAAAGGCTTACATCTTTGGATTGTTAGAGTTATGTGACCTGAACAATACAAATAGTGTTAATTTTCATGCTGTTGGAATTTGTTAAAATAATAGCTTTTAAAATTCACATATTCAAATATATTTCTTTGAATCTGAATGTTGCTGCAAATGAATGGTGCCAATTTCCTAATTTAGTGAGTACAGAAACCTGGTAATTTAGCAGCACAAGCCCATCATAATCAAATGGAGATTAATCAGGACTTAAACCCTTTTCATTAAAGACATAGCCATGTAAAGTTCTACCTTAAATTATTAATGTTTAATATTTATTAATGTTTAATTATTAATGTTTAATGTATTTCTCAATGGGAACTATATAATGCAGTTTTTCTTTTAGTATTTTTAAAATAGGCTTTAATATAGCAACATTATTTATTAGTAGAGATATCTGTCCAAGAAGTGGTTACATAAAGGGACACACAGAGTCATGGTGTCAGCTCTGTGGCACTCAGCTAATGTTCTAAACATCTCTCTTTGGGACACAAAGTGCATAGCTGAGGGGTAATTTAGATGGGAACTTTGCATAAAACACTAAAAGAACCTCTTTGAATTTCTTATAAAAGTTATCTTAAATGGAATTAAATTATTTTAGCTACACAGTGCTCCTCCATTAGAGAAGATTTTGGAGCTAGGAGATGATTGGAAAACCTGTGAGATTATGTTGATGTGTTAAAACTGTAAACGTGAGAGGAAGCTGGGAATGTATAGGTCCAAAAGCAAGGCAGAACCATTTGACTGATAAATAGATAGTCTTGATGGACAAGTTCCAAGACTGAATTTTTTGCTAGTGGAAGGCAAGAGTTTAATGAAGAAAGGGTGTTAGACAAGCCCCGCTCAATGTCACCTGATAGAATGATAGAATGATTTGAAAGAAAGTTGGTATGTGCAGACATGTGGAATGTCAACTTTCCTTTGCAAGCTTAACCAGTATGAGATATACTGAAGCTCTAGAAAAGAAGAGTATTGCTAGAAGAATTTATTCTTGTAAACAAGAATGTAGCTTATTTCTGAGAACAAGGGTTCTTTTTTGATAATCACCACCATGTCTGGATCAAATTGAAAGCTCTATTGGTAATCTTGAGAAACTACATTTAGTGATGCTTGTTTATACTTCATATTTAAAGGTGATAATAACCTTTGCTAATAGGAATGAAAATGTTTAGGTAAGATATTAAATTCTGTTGATGTTTATTTTGAATGCAACAGTCCTGTTATCTACATCTCTTCCTTGATTTATTAAGGCCTTAAGTTATGTATAGCAAGGATTACAGGAGGGGAGCAGTATCTGTCAATTATTAATAGCTATGAACTATTGTTCATTCCCCAAATTCTTTTCAGTTGTATCTGTCCCCTCTGCTGTGTCTTCCCAATGACTTAGTGTGTCCTGCTGTGTTATTTTTATGGTAATTATAAAGTTGTACTGAATATTTCAAACTAACTATTTAGCTTAATAATGTGGCTGCTATTACACATAAGTGCCTGCCTGGTTTCCAGTTATTTTAAATAGGTCTGTATTACAGTATTGCACTACAGTATCTGCACCATAGTTTCTGAGTATAACTATAGACTGATGATAAATAAGACAAGTTCACATGCTCAGTTAACTTAGTATGTGCATATAAATGTGAAAGGGCCAAAGAGAAAATAAATACATACAGCATTATAGAATCATGGGATCATAGAATAATTTAGGTTGGAGGGGGCCTCTGGAGGTCACCTGGTCCAACCACTGCTCAAAGCAGGTCTCTTCAGAACAGGTTGCTCAGGGCTGTGTCCAGTTGAGTCTTGAACACTCCCAAGGATGGAGGTTCCTATCTGGACAAACTGTCCCAAGTTTGACCACTTCATGGTAAAACATTTTTCCAATATCTAATCAGAATTTCCTATGTTCTGACTTGGGTCCTTTGTTTCATATCATATCATATCATATCATATCATATCATATCATATCACTGTGCACCTACTTGAGTTTGGCTCCATCTTCCTATCTTTCCTGATAGGACAAGGGGTAATGGTTTTAAACTGAAAGAGGGTAGATTCAGACTAGATATAAGGAAGAAATTTTTTACAATGAGGGTGGTGAAACACTGGAACGGGTTGCCCAGAGAGGTGGTAGATGCCCCATCCTTGGAAACATTCAAGGTCAGGTTGGAGGGGGCTCTGAGCAACCTGATCTAGTTGAAGATGTCCCTGCCAATTGCAGGGGGGATGGACTAGATGACCTTTAAAGGTCCCTTCCAACCCAAAGCATTCTATGATTCTATGATTCTTTGTATCCTCTCTCTGATCAGGTATTTGTAGGTAGCAATAAGATCTTCCCTTCGCCTTTTCTTCTTTAGGCTGAAAAAACCCAGCTCTGTCAGTCTCTTTTGTATGTCAACTGTTTCAGCTCCCTGACCATCTTGTTGGCCTCTGCTGGATTTGCTTCAGTATCTTTCTTGCCATGGGGAGCACAGAACCAAGCATAGTTCTCTGGGTGTGGTCTCATAAATGCTGAATAGCAATTCCACAGGTCTAGTAGAAGGTCTAGTGCTGGAAGTGTTATCCACTGCTATTTATTAGATACACAATTCTAGGAATGACTGGATACTTAGGTAGATTAGTTTTCATAGACTGTTCCCTCACTCTGTTTCTCCTTGTGAGAGACCTGTAGCCTCTTTTCTCTCAGATTTCAGGGAGAGAGTTCATCTGCAAGAATAGTCAGGAAAAAAAGAGAAAAAAAAAAGAACTGTGCCTTCCTATCAAGTAGTTTGTTGGGGAATTTAGTACCTCTGTGAGATGTTGTGAACATTCCCACTCTTGCCCCTCCTTCTACCTTGGCCCAAGCTGATCTAAGGACATCCAGCTCCAGACAGGAAAAGCAGGCATGATGGGAATGGTTTGCTCCAGGAACAGCCAGCCCTCCCTCCAGTTCCAGAAATTAAAACGGTCAGAAGAAAGACCACACATAAGTCCTAGGTCCAATACTTGAACCTATGCCTCTGACTGTTGAGCTTAACTTTCTGTTCCTTCTACTATTCTAAAGTTTGAGATGGAGAGCATTACATTATGCAAATGCCGTGAAGACTGGAGATTGCAAAATGGGCCTTGAAACCCAATTCTTTTATTTCCTTTTGCTGCAGTCATTATAACCTCTTCCAAAAGATGTTCCCAAATTTGGCCTCCCTGGAAAATAGGTCCATTTCTTCTTTTGGACTGTACAGTGTAAAAAAACTGCTGGGGAGCTCATCTCAAACAACAGCAGAAGGCTATAGAGGAAAGAAAAGCAAAAATCTACCATTTTTTGAGGTCTTAAAAATCACTAGAAACTTCAATACATTTGGAATAACAGCTTAGCTTAGTTTTGTTATTCTTCCTGAACCAGAGTCTTAGAGCTTCATTCCCACAGGGAAGTAAATGTGTAAAATGAGCACTTGATCATACATGAGGGGGACTAATCAAAACAACCGCATTAAAAATCTATGTGTAAACAGATATTTGGATGTGTATTTAAACACACACATGCAAAGATGACAAAAAAGCATTCAGTCATAGGGAAGTAAGTCCAGCTGTTGAATTTAGAGTTAGGGGGGTCAATTAATAATATAAGTTTATATTAAAGATAGAGAGCAGAGTATCAGGAGAATAGAAAGTGCTGCAAAGCTGTGCTCAAGGGATCTGCAAGTTCATGAGGCAAAGTGCATTCCCCCCCCCCCCCCCCCCCCCCCAGGATGTGTTATAAGAGAAAATTTCCTGTCAAATTTTGAAACTAAGAAATCACTGGGTGGACATCACTCAGTTATGACCATAGGTTATCACACCTATGTTTTGGGATGTGGTCATGTTCACTTGTTTACAGGAGCTGGCCATAAAAAGTGGTGAGAGTGAGAGCAAATGCTATTAAAATTACCTTTCAAGTTTTGGACACGTTCATTATTGTTTTCAATTATTAGCTCTAAACTCATAGTTTTAGATTAAACTCATCAACTCCTTTTTTCTTTTTTTTCTTTTTCGTTTTTTATTTCTCTTCACTTAGAAAATGAAATAGCACTAAGTATTTCAAGGCAACAATTGGGTTCTCAAGAAACAGCGAAGGGACTGTTTATAGAAGCAAATAGAGGTGCTACTAGTAAGAAAGTATGGTAGCAAATGGAAGGAGGATAAATATTCTGCAGAACTGTTCTACTCATTGTTATAATATCAAATAAAAAATATCACAGATTTAAGACCAAGATGCTTTTTTGCAGATGCACTTGTGTGCTCTCTCTCTTTCAGACACTTGAGATATCATTAAATAAAATAGTAGTAACATCCCACCTAATGATAGGATAATGATATAAAGGACTGGTACATATATACACATGCTTCAGGAACTGATGTTCATTTCATTTCCCTCTGTCCACTTATAAACCTTAGATTATCAGCAACTCACATTTCTCTATGCACCAATGTTCTAGGAAGTTTTAGGCATAATCTGTGCTTGGCTGTGAGAGTAAAAACAGCTTACACTTAAGATAGGTGTTTTGATACATCTACATTGTTTATAGGCTTTCCCATATGTGAGGAGAAAAATGCCTCTGTGATATTTAACATTACAGAAATTTCACTAATGATCCGTTTTATTTTCATCAGTTAACAAGGAGTAAATACTGAATACCATAAAAAAAATACTGAGGTGGTCACCTGTATTTCTGTTTGGAAATAGTGTGACTTACAAAAATACAAAAGAAACTGATAAGTTTAATAAATAACAACACTCTGAAGACACTAAGAAACAAAAATATTTGATTAGAGAGAGAGAAATTGATTTGAGCAAACAAAGCCCACCACTAAATCTTCACTAAAATTGTCTGGCAAGTCTCACCATCTTTTGATCACTTTCTGACTAGCTTCCTTCATTCTATACAGTGATTCATTGACTTTCCTTAGGAACTAAACAAATTTCCACTCATGCTTACTGACTATAAACCAGTAACAGGAAAGGTGGTCACTTGGGAAATGTAGATTTTAATAGGGTTGCCAACAGAATAGTTTTGGTGTATGGCAGGAGATTGTTCCTGAGCAAAGTAGTTTTCCTCCCACCTCATACTGCCAGAAACTCTACGTGTCATTTTGAAAAGCCAAATAAGCTAGTTTCCAGTATTGATCTTTTGAAGACTGGCAGAGTTCCTTGGATTAAGGAGGATTTCATATTTACAGTGTATTTTTCTTCTGGAAAAGTTCTGCAATATTTCCAAAGCTGCAAATTACTTTCTGTGAAAGGCATATCAAACCTTTTACATATACATTTTAAAACTGTATAGCAAAAATATCGTTTTCTATTTATTGTCTTAGAATCATAAAGCTGGAAGAGATCTCATAGCAGAATCAGCTACACCTGTGTGTCTTTTCTTCTTTTCTTTCATTTTTTTCTTTTTATTCCATATTCTTAGAGTTCTAATCTATTTGTTCCTTTCTTCCACACTTTTTCCAGTTTTGATCCATACCTTTCATTATATAACATGTCCAAAACTGATCAAAGCCTTCAGCTAAGGAAATGCTAAGAGTGGATAGCGCAGAAGCATAGCTTAACTGTCCTGCAAGTTATGCTGCTGTTTATTTATCCTAGTTTGATGACTGACTTTTTTGCAACAGCATGGTGTCCTGATTTCAGCTGCTTGGGGACTAGCTGGGCATCAGTCAGCGGGTGGTGAGCGGTTGCATCACTTGTTTTTCCTGGGTTTTGTTTCTCTCTCTCTCTCTCTCGTTGTTTTCCTTTTAATTATAAATTATTATTATTATTGTTATATTTCAATTAGTAAACTGTTCTTATCTCAACCCATGAGTTTTCTCACTTTCACCCTTCCAATTCTCTCCCCCATCCTACCAGGGGGGAGTGTGAGCGAGCGGCTGTGTGGTGCTTGGTTACTGGTTGGGGTTAAACCATGACACATGTCACTGTTGAATCATAATTGGCTTCTAATGCACAGTAACCCCAAATGCTTTTAAACAGAACTGCTATCTAATTGTTATCTTGCAGTTGTGCAGTTTCCCCCAGTTGTATGTTCCTGCTAATCCTATAATAATAAATAAAGATCAAGTACTTCCTTGAGCTCATGAAGCATGAAAAACTACTATAATAAAAATATTTTTAATTTTTATTATATAACTTGTAGTATAGGGTCAGTAGGAAGCCCTATTAGATTGCTAAAACTTTTGATGCAATATTTAGTGTTCTATAAACAGCTAGAAGAAAAGTTTGTGACTTGATAGTCCCATTGAAATAACAAGCAAACATTGATGCCGTAGTAGTAGAAGTGTTAGTATACATGATAAAAATAATATATAGGATGTTTTGTTGTTTTTTTTTTCATTAACAGATGCATACTCAAAGAAAATAAGGTAAGGAAGTAACTTAAAGTGCCTTTTTTTCTTGGGGTGAAGTATGCAGCAAATAATTAAATTATTCATTGTGATATTCTTATGTCTGTTAAATAATGCAGCAGTATTGCATAATCCACATGAATGGAAACAACTGACTAATCCTTACCTGGATCACACTCAGAAGCAAAACTATATCAGCAAAGTTTCTATTGTAAACTTTTTCTATACGCTTTTCCAGAATGTACATTAAATCTTCTCTGACCTATTTAACTTTTAATGACTATAAATGTGGTTGAAAAATTAATGACTGGATCCAGGAAGAATAGAAGAAGAAAATTGTCAGATCTGGCAAATATTTTTATATTGTTTTAGAAAACCTTGATGCCCAAAATGTGAATTCTAATATTTGATTCTACCTCTGTGTAAAGAACCCTTCTTTTATCAAAGTATACCTACACTTAGTAACAGTTAAGGAATATTAAAGTATAATTTGAAACACAGGTCAGACAAAAAAAAATGTGGTTTGAATTGACAGTAACAAAACTGAAAGAACAAAGAAATGTTAAACTGGTACAGAAACCTAGAGAAATGAGCAGACTGAAACCCACACGTACATTTTCTGCCCTTCCAACCATATAATATTTTTCACTGGTGCATAAGTAGGAAATTAGCTGAGAAATTACACATAAGTAGATGTCAATTAATTTCAATTCACAGAACTTAATCACTTTGATTCTTGCTTTAGATACATCACTTTTAGTTTAAGATTACGTATTATTGCCATGCACCAAATAGTGAAAGAGAAATGCTCCTGCTTCTGCCTCCACCTTCCCTTCCAGGAGCTATGTGTAATAATCTAATTGAAGTCTGAATTTCATTAAACTTTGCCTTCTTAGACTTTGCAACAGGAAGGTGATAAGGCTGAGAGATCCCAGAGCTGTCTTTACAAGCTTATTTATTAAGAGAAGAACTCTTTTGTTAGTACTAAAAAGATCTTTGGCTTAATACGAGCCTTAACATTGCTCAAATTCAGCTTTATGACTTGTTTGCCCTTCTCACCAAAAGAAAGAGAAACAAAAGTGAGGTATGCAATATACAGTTCCAACGGTCCTAATGTTTTCAACCGTATAGTTTTATTCAGGTAAGAAGCTGAATGCATTTTCAGGATGCTGCTTTGTGACAGCAGTGATTACCTTTAGAGCATTCAGATACAACATGATTTGCCCAATCACTACTTAACACACACATACTACTGTTTTGAAAAGCAGCTATAATTCTGTGGCGTTATCATCCATCTGCTTCTTTCTTGATCTAGGTATCCCTGGAGTCGGTCTTGCTACAGTTACTTATTTATGATGCCAGATAATGGAAGGGTTTCACAGAGGTGTTGGAGGGGCTAGGATGCTGGAGTTCTCTCTGTTGTCCAGGGGTATCCTTTCTTCTTCAGAGTGGGGGCTGTCATCCTCCTCCTTGCAATAAGCTGGGGTCCTTTAGTCATGCTTACTTAAGCATGACTATGCAGTATACAATGTAAACTATATAAATATATATCTTAAGAAAGTTCATACAATTTCATACTATAAAGACTAATTGGTATGTTAGGGAATGAGATTTTCCTAACAGATATCAAACTCTAATACCAATTTACCCCCATTCTTGCTATATCTCAAATGTACTGAAGTCTGAATTTTTATTTGTCTTCCAGATTTTTGATGTTCCAGTTTTACCCTAATGTGCAGCTTGAAAAACATAGAAATTATTATTATTATTTTAGGTGGAATAAACACCCACAAATTTAAATTAAAATCATAAGTGAAAATCAGTAATGACTCTCAAGATGAACCTCCTCATGTTCCCAAAAGTTAGAGGTATTCCAAACTTCTGGATACTTTAGCAAGTGCTTATTTTAAACACCCTGGATCAAATTCTCTCATTTGGCAAAATAAGCTTAAAGTGCCCAGAGTCTTCAAGGACAGACCACCTCTTCTGCAGTCCCATTTTCAGCAGAAAAAAAAATAAAGATGGCAAGGTATTCTGTGCCTTGTGTTGATTTCCTAGAGAGTGCAAAGGGTTCAATAGAATGGAGCCAACCTTCTCGGTGTCTGATCCCCACTTTTACAGTTTCTTGGCCATAAGGGAGGATATGTCCAGCTGTATCAATTCTTACCCCATATGTGAAAAACCAGTAAGAATATCAAATATGTATGTGAATATGTATACCTTGCCATGAAAAAAGATGTTTAAAGACAGACTAAGGTAGTGTTACTGTTCTTTTTTCAAAGTTCTTAGCACGATATACAAGTAAAAGTACACCATTTGAGTAGACACTGTAAAACAAATCAAACACAGCTGATGGATTTTGAATAGTTTGGAAGTGTTCAGTTCTACTTTCCTATCTTTTTTTCTAGGTGATAATGATGATTAACCAATTGTGTATTAAACATACACCAGTTTCCTTTCTTCTAAGAAATGACTTTGTTTTGGGACTTACATAGCTATTTTAGTTTATGACGTGGATCATATTAACGTTAAGGATGTTAGCAGAGAGAAAAGAATATGTTACTTTCACAATACTTAATTTCCCACCTGGATCTTTGAGCTTTAATTTCACTTGTGATTATATCATCCTCAACATATTTAGTGTCTCTTTTTATCATTTATATATTATTAAATTTGATTCTTCAACATTTAGGTTCCTAAATTTTATTTTATGTTATTTATTTTAAAGAAATTAATTCCATATTTATAGTGCTGTTTTAAACGTTTTGGTGTTTTGGTTTTTTTATGAAAACTGTAGGTAAAATAAATGCTTTCTGAGTAATTGCTGAAATCCACATTAATAAAATCCAGATGCAGTGATAAAGTTATTTTGGTGGATTTGGAAGGAGCTGGATCAAATCCAGAGAATTTATGGTGTTGTGGTTTTATCCTACATAAATCAAGATTTAATTATATTTATGTATTCTAATTATATAACTTATTTACTGTTTAGAACAACTAGTATAATAATTCATGGGTAATTAAAGCCATTTAATGTTGGTTTTGATTAATAAAAATGCTACATAGTTGGAAATTAGAAATATGTAGCAACATTATTTGCGTCTTTTACATTATTAGATGCTAACTTTTGAAACTAGCACAAATTCTTCTCCTTTTTCCTTGGAAAAATTCCTGATTTCCGATATACATGGCACCTTGTGGATATAAAATAGATTTAATTTTACATGAATAGGCAGTAGCTGCTTCCACAGATTTTGTAAATGCTTCTGAGTTTTATTTATTTCTGTATGATCTGTCAGCACTTCTCTCTTTTGAGACAAAGCGGAAGGGCATCTAAGTGGGAGGAAGGTGGTGGAGTCAGACAAAATGCCTTTTTTCCATTACTTAGAAGGAACTTAATGGACCTTTGGGAAAATATTAAAATTTAACACCAGTGAAATTCATCTGTGCTACAAGTGGTGCAGATGCTAATTTTAAGTGTTTTTTTGCTTTAAGAGTTTCTTTTTTTTTCCTGTTTCTGTTTTTTCATCAGGAGATGTCAGCCCTTTTGATACTGAAAGGTTATTTTATGTGAAATGCTAACAATGGCTATTACCTGTCATCTGAATAGGCTTAAGGTATAGCAGGGTTTATGGTTTGCAATTAAATCTACAGTACTTGATCCCATGCTGAACTGTTTGACTGGTCAGGCTTAATAACTTTCAGTCATGTTCATGTAGAATATTATCAATATTTTTTCAAATATCATGGGAAAGCAGCCACTCCAATGGAATTTAAGAGAGTAATGGAATTTAAAAGAGAGAATTTAAAAGAGAGTTTTGCAAATTACTTTCTGGCGGATTTCTCCCTAGCAATAAGAAAAGAATATTTTCAGCTTGTTTGAAAATTTGACAAGTGTTAACTGAGAGTTGGCGTTGTGAGTTGATTTGAAAGTGGGAGTTGCCATACAGGAAATAAGATATAAGTAAGATGAGGATAACTAATGAACAGCATTGAAGGTGAAAGGAGCAACTTGTATTTGATGCTATAGGAAGGGGAAAAAGACAGCAGAGAAATGCACCAAGGGAGACAGAGATGTTGAAGAAATTGGTTAGGTAATTTTCTTTGCAGCAGCATTCTAGGTGAATAAAGGAGATATAAAATAATGAGACTGTGGATTTTAGTGCTATAACAAATAACGAATGCCCCCACTTCCTCCTCCTTTCTCTTAGCTTTTATTGCTGAGCAGACATCATATGGTATGGAATTTCCTTTGGTCAGTTTGGGTCAGCTGTCCCAGTTGTGTCCCCTCCCAAGATCTTGCCCACCCCCAGCCTACTGGCCTTTGGGGGTGAGGGGGGGATGTTGGAGAGACAGCCTTGATGCTGTGGGAGCACTGCTCAGCAGTAGCCAAAACACTGGTGTGTTATCAACACCTTTCTAGCTACCAATACAAAGCACAGCACTATGAGGGCTGCTATGGGGAAAGTTAACTCCATCCCAGCCAGACCCAATACAGAAGGTCAGGACCCTAAACCTCAGAAAGGCAAACTTTTGGCTGTTTAGGGCGCTAGTGTGTGAGATCCCTTGGGAAACTGCCCTCAGAGATACAGGAGTGAATAAGAGCTGGGAGATATTTAAAGATGTTTTTATTAGGGCACAAGAGCTCTCAGTCCCGATGTGCAAGAAGTCAGGCAGGGGAGGCAGGAGGCCAGCTTGGCTAAGTCAAGACCTCTTAGTGAAACTAAAACACAAAACCAAAATGCATAGGCAGTGGAGGCAGGAATACACATCCTGGGGAGATTATAGTGATATGGCCCGGGAGTGCAGGGAGGGGATCAGGAAAGCCAAGGCTAACATTTATGTTCTAATAATCAGAAGTTAATGAATTAGATTTGTCCAAGGGATACCTTGAGAGGTATTTGTGGAACTGTAAGAAAAGTTTTTGTTTCTGTGCTTCCTTCTAAAAATTTTTGTTTTGCACTACTCTCTGTTCTCAATGATATTTTCCCATTCTTTCTTAACAGAACATAGTTATAAAAATGACTAAAAAGCATGTGTCACAATACTTGAAATAAGACAATTCAGTAACAGTTCACCTGGATGTAACTTGATCCCACAGTGTACTTAATGCATTCTGAATAATAATGTAACAAATTGGATGCAAATGGCAGTGTACCCTGTTTCAAATATTTTCCAAACAGATTACAGTGATGAATTTGGCTCTCTTCATATTTTTTTGTCAATTTTCTATTTTATGAAAAAAAGTGTATTTGCATGTTTTTTTCAAAGTTACTCAATCCCACTAATTTTCTAGGCTTGTCTGCTATAATTTTTTAATAAGATATTAAGAAATATGACGTATCTATTAAGAGAGGGTAGGTTCTGCCTGAAACTGTAGGTACCTATAATTCAAAATCCACTTTAGGCTGTCAGGAACGAATATATATATATATATATATTTAAATCAAAGGAGGAAAAATATAACTGACATGTAGATATGCTTAACATGTAGGCTAATAAAGTTTCATACCACTTGCTAGAAGGCTATTGTAACAAGAAGATGGCAATATGATAAAATTATATGGTATTAAGTTGATTAAAAAGATATCAGCTAGTCATGGGTGTGTAAACAGAAGTGTCTTATTTGTATGTCTGCATGTATGTGTTTACTTACTATTAGGGCTGTGATTTTCTGGGAAGCCTATGGAAACTAAGCAACCAGCCAGCTTTTGAAATCACAGGCCAAATAGTTTACATGGAAATTTATATTATTGTAGCACAGAGAGAGTTTAGTTAAAGAACAACAAATATACAGATAAATGGTTAAGAATGAAACTCTCAGTTTCTCCTGAGGGTTGTGCCCTACCAAAGTATATGTTGCTTGCAAAATTACTGTTGCCATGTAAATATAGGACACATCTATTCACCATTGAAGGACTCCCTTGAGAACAATGGGAACATTGGGCATAGAATTATTTTGAGTATGCGGGCTGAATACCTGTTATACTGAATACTCCTGAAAATATTTCTCTTAGTTATTATTTGTCATTAAAAGCCATACTTGTGTAATCATGTGTGTAAACACCAGTTTCCTCAAGGAAGCTGTTATTTAATGTCATATACAAAACAAAGAAAATGACTGAAAGAATAGCAGGAATTTTTAAAACTCCAGAGTTCACACAAAACTAATTACAGGTGTTTCATCATGAAAAAAGTGAAATATCCCTATTCCCTATCTAAAATGAGTGAAATACTATTCAATGACACAAATATAATTTGCAGTCAAATAAATAGAAGCAGGTCCAAGCTCAGTAGCAAATTGAGAAACAAGACAGCACCTGTATCTTCTCCTCCAAACTGTTTTTACCATATTCTGCCTTTAGTTTGTTTTTAAAGATGTTTTAAGTTACAAGGTCCATGGAGTAGTTTTCTCATTTGTACAAGCCACTCAAAGAAGCAACATCAACCCATGAAGTGCATTGTGTGATTCCCTTTTTTGCTAATGGAATTTTGCCTGATGTAGTAAAGTGAGGGAGAGGCCAACAAAGAGCGTTAAGTTTAGCAATTCTCCTGAAAAAAGCAATAGTAGAGAACAGAGAAAAATGGATCAGGAAGTATAACAGCAGTGACAGCAGAATACTATTACTTTAGAAAGTAGATAATTTGCCCCCAGTGTAACTCTTTAGGAGGAATATCTAACCAATAAACTATTGCATTTAATATAACTTCTGATCCATCCCTGAATTTACAACTAGAGAAAACACCCAGTAAAGCCAAAAGAGAATGCAGTCCATCACTTTCCTAGAATATTGACAGCATAATTTTATACTCCTCTGTATGTAGATCTGATAAGATTTAAGTATTTTTTCTAAAAACACCTGAGATTTTAAGATTTAGATTCTTAATTAACATTTTGTAAAACTGCTGTACTGTACAGTTTTTATACTGTGGGAATATTTCTGTTAGGATAAGTATCTCAGTTCAAGATAACCATTCAAACTGATCTAAACATGACTTCCAAAAAATCAGAACTGTAATCCCATGTCTGATCCGCCTGCAACATCTACTACAGATATTGATATTGGTATAGAATACATGAAAACTTAGCAAACAGTGTATCATTATTAAAACATCAATTTCTTTCTAAGAAATAGAGATAAATGCTAATATAATTTTAAAGTGGGCCAATGGTGCAAGTAGAATATCCATATTCCTGACTGCATACCTTATGAACACCACGGACTACCCTTTTCTAGCCTTGAAAAATAAGTTTAATGAACAGTAGAACTAAGAGAGCCGGCTTAGCTACAGATTGGTGTTTTGCGGTTAATTGATGTCTGAAGGAGTATGTTCTCAAAATGAATCTTCTAAATGCAGTTGGGACATTTATAAATATTCTACTCTATGTGTATTCTTTGGATGTAAAGTTCAGCCTGCTTAGTGGAGCTGCAAACATTATTTTTCTCCCTTACATTGGTGTCTTGCAGAATTTATAATCAATAGTGTTGCTTTGACTTTCTTTATCTTTACAGTTTCTTCCTTTCAATTGGTCAATGTCTTCCAAAGTCATTATGAAAATAACACAGTGTTATAAAGCTTAATCACAAAAACTTAGTTTCCTTAGGAAAACAGACTCAACATAATTGTAGTAAAGATAAGGGCTGGCGACCAGAAGATCACGCGATGTACGGAAAGAGTTAAGGGTTGACCCTCCCTTGTCTCCATCCCTTATAACATAACACGCCTACTGCTGAGAGTATAAAAGTAAACTACTGCGCAATAAACGAGGAAGCTGAACACCCACACTGTGTGTGCTGACTGTTCCTTCCCCAGCCCGGGTCGGCTGGAGATCCACCGGTATAACCTTGATATGTAACGAACACTACACATAATCAGGAATTTTTGGTGGAATAATATTTAACCTGAGAACCTTTTTTTCTAGGCAAAGGTCTATTTCTGATAATGCTGATTGAAAAAGGTTTTTTTTAAGGTTTTGTTTATTAATGAAATCATTTTTCATCTCAAAATGCAAAGTTTAATTTATAGAAAATATTCCAAAAAAACTAAAAATACAAGTTTTCATAATTGTCAAAGGAAGGTATAGAGCTATTTAAAAATACCTAGTTGTAGAAGTTTGCGACTACATTCATGATAAGAAACTTTTTTTTATTTTAAACTTAAGTTTGCAGAGAGGGAAACCTGTTTAATTGCAGCCATAGACCCTCTTGAACTTCTCTTGTAGTTTCAGAGCAGGTTTAACAAATCTACCTTCCAGCTGCCTCCTTTACTCCAGATGCTATAGAATAAACTAACTTATGAATTTAATACACTTGTAAACTAATTGGGATTCTGTGGAGGTTTTGGTGGGAATAATTTCAACTGACTCAGCTTTCTCACCTGATTTACCATACAAGTGATAGGGCTGATTCAAAGGAAAAGGTAAAAATACACAGCTTGAGGAGCAAGGAGACCCAATTTCAGAGTATGATCAGCTTAATCCATAGCAAAGTAGTATTTTGAGCATCTGAGTTTTGTTGTAATTTTTTCTGTTTTACCGGCATTTGGTTCTAGGGAAGAATTTTGTCTGAAGCTAATTACAGCACAGAAGAATCTAGGTTCCTGCAATGTGGAGACACTGAAATATTCTGTTCTGAGTGTCTATAACAGATAATATTCTGCTTAACAGTTAACTTGTATAGCTTATAAAAAAAGTTCAGTTTCCTGATTTTTTTTAATTATTATTTTAATGCAATCATTCTGACATTTGGCTGTTGAATATCTCCTCCTACTTCTTTTTTCTTCAATTCATTTGTTTTAGCCCTTGTGGCAAGGCTACAGCAAACAAATATATTTTACACTTCCAAAGCAATTAGGTTGCTTGGGTTTTTAATTTTTTTTTATTTCTTTAAAAATGTTTATTACTTTCTGTAAGAAATATGTAATGGATGCCCATATAAAAAATTAATTACTTTCATAAGATCTTGTTGTTGCTTCATATTCTGAGAGTCTGAGGTGGTGTGAACAAATCTCTTCCAAGCCTCCTTTCACCTCCCTAACCACCTTGTGCATGTCTGTATATATATTTACTTATGGAGCTTTGTTTGTAAAATTAATTTTGTAGTTTGTATAGTTTCAGCTGTGTGGATAACTGATTAATTAATCTCTAGTGATGTGCCTAAATCACAAATTTCTATATAATTTATTTGGTTTCCGTTTTGAAAATTAACTGCTGGGGCTGTTTTGGAAATGCAGCATTGTAACTGCTGTAGTGGGGGACACTGTATTCAGGTGCAGGGACTGAGGAGAAAATCGTGCTTAAACTTTGTAGATTGAACAGTTATAACTTTGAGCAGTGTCCCAGACAGAGGTTGTTGTTTATTATGAAATTAAAAGAACAAACAGATATTGAAGACTATCTTTTCAAATGCACTGTGATGCAAAATAGCTTTTCATGTGCACAAAATTTGTCTTTTACATATTAATTGTGATCTTTCACAAGTGATAGTACTCATTAGTGTGTTATCCTTATTAAACAACTTTTTATCTTAGGAAATCAATATTATATTGAAACCCTTTTTTGGTGTATTTTTAATATACCTCACCACTGTTTGATGCTTCATTAGAGCTTTAGAGGCGCTTTTCTGAAATAACTTGAACATTGTTAAATATTCTTTGTAAGAATACCCCCCAAAAAAAGCTCCAAAGAGATAAAGAGATTCTATTATTGTAAAATACATGCCATTGTAATAATTTTTTTAAATTTTGATGACAAAGGCACTTGACTAACAGCAAAAATATGCAAACGTTATTATTAGGGTGACTATATGTGATTCAAAAGAAGATTTTTTTTTTTTTTAATGATACGATTAAAGTTTGGAAGTCTTAAACCCCAAAGAGAGAAACTATTTTTTTCCTTTTTAGTATTTAAATCATACCTCGGCCAATACATTTTTTTTCTCATGGTAACAGTTTGCAGGCTTATTTTCTTTTGTTTACTTGTATAGGATTAGCCTAAATATATGCTGAATGAAACAGGTCAGCTGGTAGAAAGTTACAAGCTACTTATTATGATAGAGAAATAAAAAGACTGTTACCTCAGTATGTGTAATTAAAGGAAAAGAAAGAAAAATGAGACATTACAACGTTTTGTTTGTGGAATGGTAATTACATTTTCAGTGGGAAGAACTGGAAAGAAAGATTTCTATGAATCCTTGGTGGGATTGGTCAGCTGATTTGATCATTACAGTGCCACTGAGCTCATTTAGAGAATATTGGGTTTTGGCTTTATGTACTTTTAATGTTCATGAACCAACTCATTAAGAGCATGACCCAAAGCTGAATGAATCAATTAAAAGACTTTCTATGATTTTGTTAAGCTTTGGCTGTGGTCTGTAACACAATCATCATTGGTAACTTCAAGGCAGTATTTCATATTATTTGAAAATTGCATTTGATTGCTTAAGAAACAAACAAATATTGTAATTCCTTGTCATTCTTATCTTCAGAAAAGATAGTGGTGAGAAGGAATTTGAGTCAGTTGCAAAATACATTCCAAAATATATTTCAAAGCTGCAGTTGGTCTTGTGCCCTGTTGTTTTAAAGTTAGCTTTAGGAAGCTCAAGAAGTAGAAACAAAAATCACCCATCAAAACATATTTTTTTTTAAAGTATCCCCCCCCCTGTTTTAGCATATTCCATTGTCTTCTGAATCATGCATTGATTCTGTACTGTACTGCCATCCAACACAAACATTGGTCCTGATGAAGCTCCTGTCTCCTCAGAGCACAGGTTCCCACATGTAGCTTTATCAGATCACACTGATAACCCCCCATACAATTTCTATTTCACTGGATGGGAAACTCTCACTTACCTCCTATCCTGGGTAAATTTCAGTGTAGTGGTAGGTGTGTGCTGTAATAGACTTTCCTCCTTTTTATTGTTCTGATTGTCTTTCTGCATCTGTTTTTGTAAAATGTAAACAATTTAGGTAAAATTAGGATGGGTTTTCACACTAAATTGGAACTCTCATTTTTCAAGTTAGGACTTAAAATAACTCTATATATTTTCAATGCACAGCAACTTTCATCCATAATACACTTGAAATCGGTTTTTTTGCTTTTTCTACTTGATTAGTAATGTGAAAGACATTATATTCAACTTTGTCAATGCTTAAAACTGATCTTTTTTTAAGGAAGTGGACCCCCTCTACTGTTAAACAGGAGTAAATGCTGTTGCATATTCTTTTATTTTCTTAAACTAGAGTAAATACGAAGAGGAGGAAATAGAAGGGCTGAGGAAAATACAGTAGCCAAGATCTCTCAGTTTTTTCTTTCTTCATTATTACAGCATGGCATTATATGTGAAGATGAGGCGTGCCATTTTCATTTTATACATGTGGTCACAATCTGTAGAGTTTCAGGAAAAATGAAAGACAGCTTACAGGACTCTGTGCCCTAACTAAAGAAATGCTCTCAAATTTGTTTTCATGTTCAGCACTGCTTGTCAGTTTTATAGCTTGCATGTTTTGGCTGCAGAACTTCAGACCACTATTGTTTTTCATGTGTACTTCCATCTGTGGGACATCACTCAGGCTCCAGGATTTTATTTATTGATGTGGAAATATGTATTTGAATAATAGATTATTTTTATAGAAAAATGAAACTTTTCAAAAAGAAATTTAGTTGTAGCCATATTTTTACATTGATGTCTGGAAAAAAAAGTCTTTAATTTTATTTCCTGGTGCTGGTAAAGAGAAGAGATGCATCAGGTACAGGTTACTTACCTAATTACTGATGAAGAATCTACAAAAATTACTGTCAAAGATATGGAGAGGGGCTTCTCTAGGTCAGTTTCATAGATGTTTTAATGATAGCAGTTTGGTGTTGCTTTTAAGTTAGTGAGACCATTAAAGGTTCTTTCATTGGTACTAATAAATGGATTTCTTAAAACATGTCCTAACACTATAAATGCAATTTCCTTATCTCTGCACAAATTTTCAGATCCAGTAAAGAGAACCTTGCCAGATGTATTTAGAAGTCCTTTGAATGATCCAGATTTTATTTTAAGAAGTAAAAAGGTATTTGTGAAAGACAGTCTTTGTGGTATGCAAAGAGAAGGATTTATTTTCCTGATCTGTTGTCTTTCCTCTTTTATGTACGAAAACCTTGGAACTTCTTGATAAAGGATAGAAAAGAATTTTTACTGTATTATGTGTCCCATTAATAGAAGCAGGAAATGGGATTTTCTTAATTTTAGCCTGAGCCAAAACTAGCTGAATATCCTGTCCTTTTATGACAGGATAATAGGATTTGAGTTATCATACCCTTACTACAGTTGAAGATAGGAAGTACATAAGAATCTGAGGCAATGTTATAGGAAGTGCATTCAAAAGACTTAAATTATATTTACGTATTTTTAATGCAGTCCTTTAACAATGTTTTCAAAGGTCAGACTTCTCTCCTGCTGTGCAGTGCTCTCTAGGATGGCAATTATGGGAGGGGAAAACGGATTTTTAAAAAGCTTTAGCTTCAAGTGGTGTTTTGAAAACAATATAGCATCGTCATTAGAAGTCTCTAAAAGCCTCTGTGTTTCCTCAAGAATGATTGCATTATTGTTTGTTTGGTTGGGGTTTTTTTATCCCAACAAGCATATTTTATGCAAGAAGAGACAGTATTGTTTCCTCCCTTTAAATAACTTCATATATATTCAGGTCCAGATTTACTTTTAAATCTACTCTCAGTCCACTTAGAATTGAAGATGACTAAACGCCAGCACCTTTGTAAGAAATGGGATTTGCAATAACTGGTGTTGGGGGGTCATCACTATAAATTTTCATCAATTCATTGTGGTTTTCTAAAAATCTGTATATATTTATCTTCCTTTTACTCTCATTTTCCCTCCTGGTACTTTCAGCATATCTAGTCTTTCAGGCTTGCAATATTGTGGTCAAATTTTTTGTCAAAACCGCACTTTCTTTAAAGCATGTTTCTAAATTCCTTACTCTCACTTTCTGATCCCACAAGCAAAATTTATGCTTATTCTGATGTCTTCAGTCATCTATTGTGATCTGTTTTCTTTTGGTCTGCCCATTTTTCCCTCTGCTGTAATATGAAGAACACTGTTGTTAAACAAGTCCATTCCTATTGTTTAACCGAGGTTTTTCCTTTTGTTCCTAAACATATTGTTGAAAGCAATTACTTGCTCTCTTTTTTCCACTTCACATGAAGTTAAAACTCAAATTGCTCATCTTCAAATCTATGCAGTTTCCATTTCAGAAGTTCTTTTCCGCTAGCTTTCCCCTCTCACATGTTATCATGTCTTTTAACTGTTAGTTGGCTGAGCACTGTTTTCTTTCCCTCCCTCCCTCCTTCCCTAAGAACAGTTGTTTGGGGTGAGGCCAGTGGTTCATCCAGCACAGTATTTTTTTTCTGACTGTGGCCATAAGCAAGTCCTTAGGAAAAAGTATAAGAACAGCACAAGCATATATGATAAACCTACTTAAGACTTTTTAATTTCCCAGCCATTTTAATCTCAGAGACTTTCCAAGCAGGATGTGGGTCCTATCAAGTTAACAACATGAAATGGATTTCTCTTCCATGAACTTGCCTAGCATGCCCTTCAGCTCATAGAAACTTTTGGTATCTACAGCAACTCTTTGCAAGGAGTTCCACAGTTCAACTATTTATTACATGAAGAACTAAGTTGTTTATCTGTGAACGTCATCCCTAGTAGCTTCATATCATGCCCAGTTCTCCAATCAGAATACAGAACAAAGTATTTATCCCTATCCCCTCTCCCTATACATAATCTTGTAGATGGGTTTGCCTCTCTCTCCTGCATTTATTTGCTTACATTCTGGTTTTCTATGAATTTGCAGTGTAGCAGGTTGCTCAGGGAATGTCCATTTGGGTTTTGAATGTAATACAGCCCAGCGTGTGGTTGGCCTTCATTGCTGCAAGGGCACACTGCTGAAACGTATTATTAGCTTGTTGTCCACCATGAAACCCTGGTCTTTTTCTGGAAAGCCGTTTTCTGGCTAGACAGCCCACCACCTATACCACTGTATGGGGTTATTCCATAAGACTTTGTTAAACTCCCTGACATTCCTGCCCACCCATTTTTCCAGTCTGTTTATGTCCTGAATAGCAGCCCTGCCCTCCAGTGCATCAACTGCCCCCAGTCTAGTATTGTCACAACTGCAGTTCTCTATTGCAGATGTAGAAAACTCAGATTTAGTAGCAGACTGGAGGTACAGGGGAAAAGGAGAAAGTCAGATTTGTGAGTGCTCAAGACTAAACATGTCTGAACAATGAAAGGAACTTTTTATCATCAGGGAAAAAACTGCTAGTAATGTCATTAATAAAGAATGTTGTTCAAACTGTATTTGAATGGGGACAAAGTACAAGAGAGTACCTGCTTGCTAAGGTCAGTGCAAAGCAAGATGAGAAAAAGGCTAAAAAGATGTTACCAAGGAGTGTTAAGGAGTTCTTCAGGTACCTTAGCTTTTCTCCCACTCTGGGACCCTATGTGCCATACATACCTGATTGCCTTGCCCCTGCAGCTACTGTTTGCCATATAGTGTTTACAGTGCACTCAGAGGAGCTCAGCTAGAAGCATATTTCTCAGTTTCAGCCTAGTGCCTGCCACTTTGCCTCTCCCATAGCTGATATGTCATCCCTCCATCCTCCAGTCACTTTATGTCACCTTGTATACAAGAAATGATATCCTTGGTGCTTTCAGTTTCATCAGTTGAAAAAAATGAAGCTCTATGAACTGATTAGTCTCCTGTGAGGAAAAGAACTGAGGGTTAAAAACATTCCGTGTTTCCCAGTAGTCAGTATGACAGGGCACAAAATTTCGAACTCTGTTTGAAAGGTACAAATTTTGTCCCTTCAGATGGAAAGTACTGACCAAACGTTTTTTACTGACCAGTGGTTACAAGCAGATTTGGTTCAACTGGGATGAAGCATCACTGGTCATGTTGGAGATGTATGTGAATTAATTGCATTTGATTAAGGCTCTGCGCTTTCCAGTAATTTGGGATTACCTTGCAACTGTTTGTAATTTTACTCTCTTCTAGGATTTTATTTTATTCAGTAAACACAGGGTTTTCTTGCCTGCCACACTTCTTTAGAATATATTGAGCTAAACCTGCCACTTATAATTTCTGCTTTAGTTCATCCACTCCAAACCCTGGATCACATTTTTACTCAAGTCCAGCCTCTCTTTTGTTCCAGGCTGTGGGACTTGCAGCTGTGCCTTCCTTCATCTGGACTGCAGGTTATAATTTCTAGCTATGCTCAGAAGGGAAAAATTAACAGGGGAAACGGCAGCTGCAGCATGGAAAATTGGAGTAGGGAAGGGGCTGAAATTAACCCAAAATTATGAACAGAAGGTTGAAGAGAGAGGGAGTGGGCTTTGTAATTATGTGTTTGAGTGGATGAGGGAGGAGAGAAAGAGACTGGGAATGACCAGAAAGCACAAGCATCTGGAGCTCTCAGTAATCAAAATCTAAACACTACTTTTAACTGTTGACTTTCCAGAAAATTAAATATAAAATCCTTCAAGCTGAACAAAACCTCAAAGATACAGGTTTTCCTATAATAATAATGAAATTTTAAACTAAATCTTATCATGCTGTGTGAGCCTTTGTAATTCTGGACTTGGAAACTGTAAAACCATTCTGTTTACATCCATTCAGGCTAAGCATGAAAACAAGAGAACGATTTCCTTTATGTCCACTTGTTTTTTGCACCAGTCTTCTAGCTCTTACTTCTCTATTACATCAAAAACCAGCTGCTTGTCTTCCCCTCCAAAATTCATCATTACTTCTGTCCAGCTCACCAATGATGTCCTATTCCATTGCAAGAGATAAGCACCTGGCTTGGATCAGTCCATAGATGAGCCTATAATGCCTTCCTCTTAGATTTCTAGCAAGTATTTATATTGTCTTCTGTCTCTACCTCTCATGTTTGGCAGAAGCTGTCTTTAGAACATCTAGACATATAATTCATTGTTCTTCTTGAAATCCTCCTTAAAACTTTCCTTATCTGCACTGTGTTCAAAATCTTGAGATGTCAGTACTGTATACAGATCACTACCTTATATGATGAAAAACTGTTTCCTTATAGTCTTCCTTTCCATTTGTCTTACTCCTCTGTTCACTCTGATTTCTATTAAGTTTTAAGCTGTTTATTGAAGCTTTTTATTCTGTAATTGTACAGAATCTGCCCCAGTGGGGCTGTAGTTCTTGCCTATGGCTTAGATGTTAAATAATTTATATTAAAAAATAATTTGTTCGAAATAACAAACTGTAAAAAAGAACTTTTTGTTACTCTATTTGCTTGATTTTACTGTAACTCTGTACTTTGAGTCCACTAGAGGGAGAATTTCTACTTGTGTTTCCCCAAATGTTTACAGGCATCCCATTTGGTAAATTTTGAGCATTTTCTTACTGCAAGCTTTGAAGCTAGCATCGACTTGACTTACAGCAGATGGTAACTGATATTCATATACCTCTTCAGCATTTATAGATCATTGTCTGTTCTTGGATATTAAGAGAAACATGGATTTGGGGTTTCAAGCACACCTTGTTACTGTCATTTTTTGCTTATTGTTTACGTTGCTTTATTATGTGGTATTTATAGTCCTGAACTTAACTGTCCAAAGTTCTAAGCAATACATCTGAATACAGCTGAATATGAGCTGGCAGTGTGCCCAGGTGGCCAAGAGGGCCAATAGCATCCCGGCTTGTATCAGAAATAGTGTGACCAGCAGGACTAGGGAAGTGACCGTCCCCCTGTACTCGGCACTGGTGAGGCCGCACCTCGAGTACTGTGTTCAGTTTTGGGCCCCTCACTACAAGGACATCGAGGTACTGGAGCATGTCCAAAGAAGGGCAACAAAGCTGGTGAAGGGTCTAGAGAACAAGTCTTATGAGGAGTGGCTGAGGGAACTGGGGGTTTTTTAGTCTGGAGAAAAGGAGGCTGAGGGGAGACCTTACCGCTCTCTACAACTACCTGAAAGGAGGTTGTAGTGAGGTGGGGGTCGGTCTCTTCTCCCAAGTAACAAGCGATAGGACGAGAGGAAACAGCCTCAAGCTGCACCAGGGGAGGTTTAGATTGGATGTTAGGAAAAACTTCTTCACTGAAAGGATTATCAAGCATTGAACAGGCTGCCCAGGGAAGTGGTTGAGTCCCCGTCCCTGGAGGTATTTAAAAGACGAGTAGATGTAGTGCTTAGGGACATGGTTTAGTGGTGGACTTGGCAGTGCTAGGTTAACGGCTGGACTTTTCCAGAGGCCATTTCCTCTCGTCCAAGTGCAGGACCCGGCACTTAGCCTTGTTGAATCTCATACTTGTTTATTTGTACATTATACTCTGGCTTAACCACCATGCTTGGAGGGCCTGGGTTAAGTCTAGTTTGCAAGAGCTATTGTTCCTGCTAGCTTCAGTGTGGTAGGTTGACCCTGGCTGGATGCCAGGTGCCCACCAAAGGAGCTCTATCACTCGCCCTCCTCAGCTGGACAGGGGAGAGAAAAATATAACTAAAGGCTTGTGGGTTGAGATAAGGACAGGGAGATCACTCACCAATTACCATCATGGGCAAAACAGACTCAACTCAGGGAAATTAATTTATTACCAATCAAATCAGAGTAGGGGAATGAGAAAGTAAAAACTAAATCTCAAAACACCTTCCCCCCACCCCTCCCTTCTTCCCGGGCTCAACTTCAGTCCCGATTTATCTACCTCCTCCCCCTGAGCGGCGCAGGGGGACAGGGAATGGGGGTTGCAGTCAGTTCATCACAAGTTGTCTCTGCTGCTCCTTCCTCCTCACACTCTTCCCCTGCTCCAGGGTGGGGTCCCTCCCTCAGGAGACAGTCCTCCATGATCTTCTCCAACCTGAGTCCTTCCCACAGTCTGCAGTTCTTCACGAACTGCTCCAGCGTGGGTCCCCCCGTTGTGGTTTAACCCCAGCTGGCAACTAAGCACCACACAGCTGCTCGCTCACTCCCCCCACCCCAGTGGGATCGGGGAAAGAATTGGAAGGGTGAAAGTCAGAAAAATCGTGAGTTGAGATAAGAACAGTTTAATAATTGAAGTAAAATGAAATAGAATCGTAGTAGTAATAATAATGATAATAATAGAACACAATAATAATATACAAAGCAAGTGACACATGATACAATTGCTCACCACCCGCCGACAATGCCCAGCACGTCCCCGAGCAGTGATCGCTGCCCCCCGGCCAACTCCCCCCAGTTTATATACTGAGCATGACATCATACGGTATGGAATAGCCCTTGGGCCAGTCTGGGTTAGCTGTCCTGGCTGTGCCCCCTCCCAGCTTCTTGTGCACCTGGCAGAGCATGGGAAGCTGAAAAGTCCTTGACTAGTGTAAGCACTACTTAGCAACAACTAAAACATCAGTGTGTTATCAACATTCTTCTCATCCTAAATCCAAAACACAGCACTATACCAACTACTAGGAAGAAAAAATCAACTCTTACCCAGCTGAAACCAGGACACCCCCGCGAGGTCACAAGTCCTGCCAGCAAAACTGCTCCAGCGCGGGCTTCCCACAGGGTCACAGGCTCCTTCGGGCTACATCCACCTGCTCTGGCATGGGGTCCTCCATGGGCTGCAGGTGGATATCTGCTCCACTGTGGACCTCCATGGGCTGCAGGGGGACAGCCTGCCTCACCATGGTCTTCACCAGGGGCTGCAGGGGAATCTCTGCTCAGGTGCCTGGAGCACCTCCTCCCCCTCCTTCTTCTCTGACCTTGGTGTCTGCATAATTGTTTCTCTCACATATTCTCACTCCTCTCTTCCAGCTGCAATTGCGCAGTATTCCATTTAGCAAATAATTTTGAAAGCATATGTCTATATGTCATATGTGTTTTCTCTGACATTTGCATAAAATACTGCTGAAGTCTTTGTGCATGGATTGCAAAATCTTCCTCTTTTTCTTTAGAATGGACTGTGGCCATATTGTAATAAGTAGCTATTTTATCTACTTGTTTTCTTTTATTATCATATACCCAGCGTTCTCTTATCTCTGTTGTTTGTGCACAGAAAAGACAGAACAAAAAATCCAGCAGCTCATTCAGGGGAATCAGCAACTGAACAGTACTTTTTTTTTGTAGAATCATGACAATAATTCCAAACTAATAATAATAATGATAGACTAAATACAATCCCACTTTATTGAATTGCAAGATAAATCTGAGCTGAAATTATGAAAATAGTTTTTATTAGGAGCTTCTCAAGAATAGAAGTGCTCTAAAATTTTAAGTGACAGCAAGTGTTTTGTTGATGGTGGTGAACCTACCATACCCAACTTTGGGCTTACCACAAGCTGTTCTTTCTTTATTCTGTTCTCCTTCTAAAAATATATTTCTAAATGTATGCCTACCTGGCTATTATTTGGAAAGTTGACCTGATTTGGTCATTTAATGCCATTTTAGGTACCATTGTTCTATTAGGTTATTATTGAAAATAAGAGACGGGATCTTAGAATGCTTTACTTAAATCAAATATGCAGAATAAACACAGTAGCCTGTGATTTCCTTGGAATATTTAGAATTGCACGTTTCCTGTACCTTTGTCTATTAGAGAGTTTTATCTATCAGAGGATGCCTGCCATTTCTACGCTAAGTGCAACAAATCCTCTTTTTAGTCACCTATTGCAGTCCCATGGTACCTATGGTCTCCCCATGTAACTATTAGGAAAACGGTCTGATAAACACTACCCTGCACTTGGAAAATCCATTAATAGCATATCAGCTCTTTGAGAATGTGACAATTGGCAGATATTAAAACAATACTGTGAACTTTGCTGGTACATAACATTTTATTAAGAGTTCCTGTCACCTATCAATTTCTTCTTCTTCTATCCTTATTTTCTTCCTTGACTGCTGTGCTCCTCAATTCATGCATTAACCTGTCTTCCCAAGTAAGAATCATAGCATCATCCAAGATTCTTATTTTCTATCTTATCTAGAATTAGGACTTTCCTGAATCACACTATATCCTCAATATTCTGTTGTTTGCTTCAGGAAATTAAACCATGATATAGAACCTATTCTTCATAACCACCTCTGTCTTCTTTTCTCTCCACTTCTACACCATTCTCAGGTGCTCTAGTACTTCAGCATGGTCTGACCTCACAGCTGGTCCTGCTTTGACCAGAAAAGTGGACTTGATAACCTGAGGTCATTACCAACCTGAATTCTCCTATGACCCTGTGATACTGATCTGCTTGCTTTCAAAGAAGCAACGTGTTGGAGGGTTGTTCTTTTGATTACATTCCTATGTGTCTGGAATTCTCTACTTGGTCCTAAGTAAGATATTTTAATAACTTTTCCATTTCATATTTTATGTGAAAGAGTTCTTTTGCTCCTTGTGAGTGACTCCATTTATGCTCTAATAAGAAAAAGTATGTTAAAGGTAATTTAAAATAGTCAGTTGCATAATATATTTTATATTTTGATTAGTAGTTGTAACTTTATCATACTCTGCGTTCAAAGTAGTTGTAACACAAAAATTACTTTTTAATCCTTGTTTAGTCTCTTTTATGTGAGATCCAATGCACATTTAATCTTGCACAGTATTACCTGCAGAACCTATTAGTTTATTCTTGTCTGTATGCTGTAGCTGTTTCTAGTCTTCATGATTCACAGAAATGTGAGCACTTTAGGCCTGTAATATTTAAGTTCATTTATCATAAGGAGCATATTTCATAACAGATTATGAAAAGTACAAGAACTGAATGCTTGAATTTAATTTTTTAATATCTTTAAGTGGTGACTGGAAGAGAATAGAAGCTACTGGCACTTCTAGATTTTTGTAATACTGAATTTCTGTTATAAGGAGATTCTAGTTCTCTGCTTTTGTCCTGAGCCTTAAGATGATTTAGGTAAATGTATAGTACATGGGATTAAATCTGATCTTGATATAACTTTTACCTATGCAGCTGTGACTAAGCAAAACCTGCAAAATCAGATTTAACTGTGAGTACATTAAATTAGAATATGTAATCAGAAAGTGAATCAAATGCACTTAGGGACATACATTATAGACATGCTTAAAGCACTATCGGTATTACCTTTTGGAATCATAGAATCATAGAATATCTCAAGTTGGAAGGGATCCATAAGGATCATTGAGTCCAACTCCCTGCTCCTTGCAGGACTACCTAACACTAAACCATATGATTAAGAGTGTCATCCAGACACTCCTTGAACTCTGACAGGCTTGGTGCCGTGACCACTTCCATGGGGATCCTGTTCCAGTGATCGCCCACCCTCTCAGTGAAGAACCTTTTCCTAATGTCCTATCTGAACTTCCCTGACGCAGCTTCATTCCATTTTCTCGTGTCCTATCGCTGGTCACCAGAGAGAGGAGATCAGCACCTCCCCCTCCGCTGCCCCCCTCGAAGAAGTTGTAGACTGCGATGAGGTCACCCCTCAGCCTTCTCTTCTCCAAGCTGAACAAACCGAGTGACCTCAGCTGCTCCTCGTAAGTCTTGCCGTCGAGGCCTTTCACCATCTTGGTCACCTTCCTCTGGACACACTCTAATAGTTTGATGTCCTTCTTATATTGAGGCGCCCAAAACTGCACACAGTACTCGAGGTGGGGCCGCACCAGTGCAGCATAGAGTGGGACAATCGCCTCCCTCGACCAGCTAGTTATGCTGTGCTTGATACGTCCCGGGACACAGTTGGCCCTTCTGGTGCACTGTTGACTCCTATTCAACTTGCCATCAACCCAAACCCCCAGATCTCTTTCTGTGGGGCTGCTCTCCAGCCTCTCGTCCTTCCAATTTGTATGTATAACCAGGATTACCCCATCCCAGGTGGAGAATCCGGCACTTGCCTTTGTTAAATTTCATATGGTTGGTGATTGTCCCAGGGGGACCCACACTGGAGCGGTCTGTTCCTGAAAGACTGCACCCTGTGGAAAGGACCCATGCTGGAGCAGTTTGTGAAGAACTGCAGCCCGTGGGAAGGACTCATGTTGGAGAAGATCGTGGAGGACTGTCTCCTGAGGGAGGGACCCCACGCTGGAGCAGGGGAAGAGTGTGAGGAGTCCTCCTCCTGAGGAGGAAGGAGTGGCAGAGACAATCTGTGATGAACTGACTGCAACCCTCATTCCTCGTCCCCCTGTGCCACTGAGGGGGAGGAGGAGGCAGAGAAATCGGGAGTGAAGTTGAGCCCGGGAAGAAGGTGTTTTGAGATTTAGTTTTTACTTTCTCATTCCCCTACTCTGATTTGATTGGCAATAAATTAAACATTTCCCCAAGTCGAGTCTGTTTTGCCCGTGACGGTAATTGGTGAGTGATCTCCCTGTCCTTATCTTGTCCCATGAACCTTTTGTTATATTTTTCTCTCCCCTGTCCAGCTGAGGAGGGGGAGTGATAGAGCAGCTTTGGTGGGCACCTGGCATCCAGTCAAGGTCAAACCCACCACAACTTCTGACACTTTGGAATTTCCTGCTCCTGTGCTCTTAAGTGATGGCTCTTAAAAAGCGACCAGCATTCATGTACCCCAATACCTTCAAAAGCAGATTCCCAGGGGACCTTACAAACTAGCTCCTTCAGCAGCCCAAAGTCTGCTCTCCCCATATCCAGGGTCAAAGTTTTGCTGATGGTTTTTCTCCTATCACCAACGATCTGAAACTCAACTACTTCGTGGTCACTGTGACCAAGACAGCCGTCAATCACCACTTCACCCACGAGTCACTCTCTGTTTACAAACAACAAATCTAGGAGGGCACCTTTCCTAGTTGGCTCCTTTAGTACCTGCACCAAGAAGTTATCTTCAACATGCTTCAGAAATTTCCTGGACCTGTTTGTGTCCACTGTATGATATTCCCAGTTGATGTCTGGGAAGTTAAAATCACCCATAAGGACAAGGGCAGCTGATCTAGAGATATCCCTTAATTCCTTATAGAATAATTCATCGGTGTCATCATCCTGGCTGGGTGGTCGATAGTAGACTCCCACAACAACATCCACTTTATTTGCTTTCCCCTTCATCCTTACCCAGAGGCTCTCAACTGTGTCGTCACCAGCTGTAAGCGCCATACAGTCCAACCCCTTCCTTACATACAGCGCCACCCCCCCCCGCCTTATCTGTCCTGCCTATCCCCCCTATAACCATCCATCATGGCACCCCAGTCACAGGACTCATCCCACCAGGTTTTGCTTATGCCAATGATGTTGTAGCTCTGGGACTGGGCCAAAGCTTCTAGCGCCTCTTGCTTATTCCTCATGCTGCATGCATTAGTATAAAGACACTTCAAATGTGCTCCAGTATACTCAGCACATCGTGGAGCAGACTGAAGGACCTTGACTGAAGGACCTCGACTGAAGGACCTCGACTGAAGGACCTCGACTGAAGGACCTCGCTAGCACACTGTCCCTCAAACTTCAAATCTAGTTTAAAGCTCTTTCAATGAGCCCTGCTAACTCCTGTGCAAAGATCCTTTTCCCTTTTTGAGATAGGTGTACCCCGTCTGTTGCCAGCAGGCCTGGTGTCGTGTACACCGACCCATGATCAAAAAACCCAAAATTCTGCCAGTGATACCAGTCACGGAGCCAGGCATTCATCTGCTGGCTCTTCCTGTTTCTTCTCTCATCATTCCCTGCAACTGGAAGGATAGAGGAGAACACTACTCGTGCTCCTGATCCCTTAACCAGTTGTCCCAAGGCCCTGAAGTCTCTTTTGATTGCCCTTGGACTTCTTATTGCAACTTCATCACTGCCTACATGAAAAAGCAATAATGGATAATAATCTGAAGGCTGTACCAGGGTAAGAAGCTTTCTCTTCGCATCTTTAACCCAGGCCCCAGGGAGGCAGCAGACTTCCCTAAGAAGTGGGTCAGGTCAGCATATTGGGCCTTCTGTTCCCCTCAGGAGAGAGTCTCCTATGATAATCACCCATCTTTTTTTCTTTATGGAAGTGGTTTTGACGCAGGGTGTAGGCCGACTTAACCTTGACGACACCTCCAACCTGGATCAGCCATCGTCCTCATCATTGTTCAGTTCCACTTGCAGAGCCTCATACCTATTATGCAAGGGCACCTGGGAAGGTGGGGTAGTCACGGAGGAGATGCGCCTGCTGTGCTGGGCAGGAACTTGTCACCATTCCCCCTATCCCTTAAGTCACCGCGTTCTTCTGGGTGGAAATGTGATATGTATGAGATCTCAAATGTTCTTATTTTGAAAGAAGCAGTAAATATTTTTTTGGTGGAATTTCACAACCCACTTTCAGTGATCTCATTTAACTAGTAGGACTGGGGAAGAGCCCAGAAAATTAACTCACCTGTAAAACACATTTAAAAATACTTTTTTCATAATCTTGATTAAAAACCCTACAGTGATTTTTGGAATTGTACCTTATGCTTTCCTTTCTTAGCGTGTGTGCAAAACACATATTGTGTTTTTTACCTGGAGAGTTTTTTTCAAAGGAGTAGCTGACAATGTTTTCCAGTTTTAATAATAATTGTGGTGATTTTTGTAGGAAAATTAGATATGTCTTTATCAAAAGACAGTCAAGTAGGGCTTTTCCTTAATGAATCATTATCTTTATAGCAAAAAATATATATTGTACTTTATTGTCTTTTTTTAATGTGTGTCTAGGGGAACTAGAAATGATAATTTTTGTCTTATGGAATAGTTTTCTTTCAAGGTTTTATTTTAGCACCTGGGTAGGCTACCTCATGCTACTGCCCTTTTTCTGCCTTGTCTTCTTCCCAGTCCTGACTGTAAGATAAGCATTTTGTCTAAATCACATAGTGGTTATTCAATATTGCTGGAAGCTAGACCTCTGCTTCTTATTACAGTGAAGGCTGTTCATGTTTCTAGTCTATAATAAAATCAGTCCCAAAGGCTTTCATTTAACTTCATGCGCATGCTTGAGAGTTTTCATAGTACATATAAGTGTCAGGCACTGACATAGATTGGCTCAACAGATTCTTAAATAATTTATATTGTGAGACTGTTTATAGTAATTAAAAGTATTAGTCTGTGGTTTGTTGGGGAATTTTTATGGTACCTCTAGAGGCAAATTAAACACATGTTTGTGCTTAAATATAAAAGAAAAAATTAATGAACAATGCATTGGGCAGAGTCCTACTGCAATAAATGGTTCTACAAGGAGTCTGCAAAGATGCATCACGAGCAGATTCATTATATACTCTTGCACCAGCACCAATCCCCAGAGTGGTTGCATGGGGCACCTCAGCTGGCCCTGGGTCCATCCCCCAGCCCAGCTCTGCTGCCCAAAGGTGGCCCAAAGGTGGCCCAAAGGTGGCCCCTGAGCTTGGGCCCCTGAGCCATTCCAGGATGGCTACAAGACAATGCTGAGGCTGTTTCTTATCTCATCACCCAGGGAAACTTCACTCCCTTGCAAGGAGTGTTCTGTCTCTGGCATTCCTGCTTCCAGCTAGTTTAACCCCTTCTGCAGCTGGGCCTTCCATGCCAGATCATTCCTCGGTCATAAATTACCACTGCTGAGCAGTTACAATTTGAATTTCCACATGCTCAAAATCTGAAGGGAAGATCTCATTTAGTATTTTGTTTTTGAGGAGGAGGAAGATGCAAGCATATGTTAAAATAAGGTATCTGGGGGAATGGAACATCTACATTCAGAAATTTAACCCATTAACCAAGTAAGGAAAAGCATTTTAGTTAGCTATTAATGCAAATGGTGCTACTTTATAATGACCGAGTTCAGTTTTCCTGTTAAAAGGCCTTATCCTGCTGTTCTATACGCATTGCATATTACCTCTTTGAATATGTGGCAAACCCACTCAATACCTGTAATGCAGGTTGTCAAGCTAATGGTCCTTGTTGACTTAGTTCTAATATTTTTGAGAATATAGGAAATAAAACTGTCAGTCTGTGGACTAATACTTTCCTATTTTATAATTATCTTTGTAATGCAGTGCAACTTAAAGCATGATCCTGAACCCACTGTAATCAATGTTAATGGTCTTGTTGACATCTTTGAGTCATTGATCTCCAAATGATCGATCTGTCTAATTTTGTAAAACCACTGCAGCTATCTGAAGACCATACTTTGGAATAGACATCAGATGGCAGTATTTCATAGCATAAAAGAACCTAGGTCTCATTATACAGACTGTATTGTTTGAAAAAAATTATTTGACTCATGGAATCACTAGTGTTTTTTAGTAAATAAGAAAGAATAATAGACTAATAGAGAAGTGATATTTTTGTTCTTCATAGATATAAACATTTTCATATGTCATGCTTTTATTTTGTCTGCTTTTTGAGGAGCAGTGCTGTGTGTACTACTTTTCCAATGGAAAAGGAGCAGAAGCAGATATCATGTTAGTTATGATTTAATCCAATTCTTTTTCTATCCATGGATTAACATTTCATTTCCAGTTTAAATTTTGTTCTTAATAAGACATAGTTTAAAATGTTGGTTTTGTAGTTTTAGTCATATCTGCGTTTTAGTCTATATTTGGTCAGTGTTAGCTTTCACACACTGATTAAATCTTCTATAAAATTTTAGAAGAATACAGGAAAACATAATGCACAGTGATTTCTGCATTCTGTGGTGTTGTCTGATATTGAATTAAATTTGTAAATACATTGTTATCAAATTTCACATATGACGCAGTACAGTTAAACTTGCCTATGTAATGTGGCTGACACCTGATAGCAACGTCATTCTTAATGTAAGTAGACCTTTCAGTTGACGTTCCACTCCTGTCAGCATCATGATGTTCCCTTTATAATTCTCATCAGGAATTGTGGCTTTGGTGCTAAGTACAAAGGTGATTCCTCTCCACTGTGACAGAAGGCTGCTTTTGCAGGATTTCCGATTTTGCCATAAGACAGAAAACAGTATTTGCCTTTCACACCTGGTTATGTAATTGTGGTCAAACACCCTTCACCCCATTGAAAGTCTGGACACTGTGTGCTTCTAAAAGGAAATTCTTATTCACAAAGGAAAGCTGGATTGTAAGACAAAGTAAAAGAGGAAACATGTATTGCACCAACAAAAATGATACGTAACCGATGTTCTGACATTAAAAAGAAATCTCTCAGAAAATGGTGATGGTTTGTTCCTGTAGGATGAACAGGAAGTATGGTTATAACTGAAAAGATTGTTGTTACTGTCAAAAGTTAATGTACCAAGCTTAAGCAAATATTAGCCTTTCACCAGTTATTACAGGTCTTTGTCCGCTATCAGTTATGAACAAAACTGAACATGTTTATAAAAATTTTGTCTTTCAGAATAGCTGAAGTGAGTTATTTTAATTAAAAAAATAAAAAAATAAATCTCAAGATTGATTAAAAAAGGTTTTGTTGGCTCAGAAAACTCCACCAATATCTTGTTTGCATAATGCCATGAAAAAGATATTCTAAAAATTAATTTTAATAGCAGTATGTATTGATCAAATGCAAGTACTTTTGCCTTTTTATATTTTAGAGGTTCTCTTTTAATATCTTTAGATAGTTTGTTTCCCCACCAGCTGTGAACAGAAAAAAGGCACTTCCCTAGTTCAAGTAGTGGTCATGATATGACGATATACTGAATTAAGAACATCTCATTAAACAGATACCAGTAGCTGTCATAGTCTGATTTCAGTTTGCGTGCAGATCTTAACCTATTGTTTCATTTGTATTTCTGTAAAATGTAGCAAGTATTAGCCTTTCCTAAATCATTTGAAAACTGGTTGTGATAAACTGACTTGGGGGTGGGGGGTGGAGAAGGCAGAACCTAAACCCTTTTACATTATTTAATTGTAGTATTTGCTAGTTAGCTTAAGAGGTAAAAGTTTGTAATCTTCATTTGTAAATGGGGACTACAAAGATAAATACTGTAGATCCTGGAAAAAACAGAAGAGGTTATTCAGCAGTCCCCCTTCCTTTCAGCCTTCCTGAAGGTTCAGGAATAAGCAAACGGAAAGAATAACCAAACAAAATGAGCACGTATCTGATGTTTAAGCCCTCCTCTAGTGCTTTTTATGTATGTAACCAGAAATCACTCAAGCAGCTGTAGCATGTTAGTTCCAAAAGTTTAACAGGCAGTTTTATAGCTCTGACAAAGGCTGTGCTAAAGCAGTTTCTTCTTCCCATGCTCACTTGCTATGATAGCTAATAAGTGATCTTTGGCAGCAGGGCTGTGAGAGGAGTGGTAATGTTTAATAGATTTCTGTGGAGGAGTTAGCTTGCTTTTCCTTTGTAGATTGTTATCTATAGAGACTCTGAGGGCAGGTGACACTATGTTGAAAACAGAATAGGCCAAACTGGAGTTGGAGCTCTGCACAGTTCTTTGGGACTGATTAAGAAAGGAAATATTTTAAGCAGTCAAGCCAATATTTGATTGTATTAGACCTTAATAACAAACTTCCTTGGGAAACATGGCTCAGCAGACAAGTCCAGACACTTTGACTGTTCCTGAAGTGGATAATATACATTGTCAAAATCCATGGTTAAATGAAGATCTTGTGAAGACCCTGAGGCAAAGCCTGTTGCAACATGAAAAGTCCAGGACATCTAGGAAATCTTCATCTGTTTCTCCCCGGCTGTCTCCAATTATTTCTTCTCGAAACTCTCCAAGACTTTTATACAGGATGCTTCTGAATAGCAACATACCAAAACAGCAGCGTTGCACTGTGGCACATACCTGGTAAGCACTGAGCAGGTTGTCATGAAATGTCAGATTCACTTTTCTTCACAGAGCATTTCTCTCCTTGGTGTCAATGCCTATATTTGTTGGTTTGATCTCAGCATGAATCTGTCTGGTTGAAAGAGGCAGTACTAATTTGTGACTCAAGTTAATTTCAGACCTGAAGTTTAAATACTAATTTATATAAAGTAAGAAAACATATATTTGCTTGCACAAAAGCTACTTTATTTCCTCTGATTTCTTAGGTAATAATCCCTTTCTTCCCCTCCTCCAGAAATAAAAATTGGAGTCTTAGGAAAGAAAAGTACTTATCTCATTCTGTCCTTTTCAGGCCAGAGTGAGTAGGCAGAATTTTTTTTAAAATGTCTTTTAAATATATCTTATTTATTTATTTATTTATTGCCAATTTATGACCCCTCTTGCCCCTAAGCAGAAAAGCACAAATTTGTTTATCTGTTAACAGCGCTCAAATTAAGAAGGGCATCATAGAGAAGAATGGTGGGAATAGATATTGTATATGAAATAGTGATTTTTATTAAAGCAATTGCTAGAATAAACAGAGGAAAGATGGCAAGGGAACCCCTTGTTAATTGATTCTCTAGTACTACTTTTTTTTGTAACTTGATCATTTCTTAGTCGTGTGTTTGTGATCAAATCTATAAAAGACATTTGTTTTGTTGCATCCATCTTCTGTAAAACAGCAGCATAATTTCATTACTTAATTTATTCTTTTTCAAATGTTACATATGAGATTATCATAACTCAGTAATACCTTCCTGTTTGCTTTGATGGTCCTGAGATCTTGATGTGTTCTGGTTTTCTTTGTGAGATTTTTTTCCCCATTATTTTTCAAATAAAAATGTAATATAAAGAAAGGAGGGCAATGAAATATGTTCAAAGAAAGTAAGTGTCCAATTGGAATCTCCCTAAGAGTAACTTGTACCCATTAGCCCTTGTCCTCACCATGTGACTCCTTGTAAAAAGGGAGTCTCCATCTTCTTTGTAGCTCCCCTTTAAGTACTGGTACATGGTGATGAGATCACCTCTAAGCCTCCTTTTCTCAAGGCTGAACAAGCCCAGCTCTCTCAGCCTATCCTCATATGGCAGGCTTCCCAGACCCTTGATCATCTTGGTGGCCCCTTCCCTGGACCCCCTCCAGCCTGTCCACATCTTTTTTGTATAACGGGGACCAGAACTGTACACAGTATTCCAGGTGTGGCCTGACAAGCGCCGAGTAGAGTGGGATAATGACTTCTTTATCTCTGCTGGTGATGCCCTTTTTGATGCAGCCCAGCATCCTATTGGCCTTCTTGGATGCAGCAGCACACTGTTCACTCATGTTGAGCTTCCTGTCCACCAGGACCCCCGGGTCCCTTTCCACAGAGCTGCTCTCTAGCCAGGTGGATCCCAGTCTGAGCTGCACTCCTGGATTATGTTTTCCCAGGTGCAAGACCTTACACTTGTGCTTGGGTTTTTTCCCAAATATGTGAAATACTGGTCCTGTGAAATACTGGGCCTATAAAATACTGTTGTTGAACAATTCATAGTTATTTCTAAATGATTTGTAAGACTGGCTTATCTTAGCAGCAGGTTTTTTTCAGCAAGTAAAGAGCCAAGCAGAGAGTTAGAATAAATAACCTGAGAACCTGCAAAGAAGAATAGTATTTCAGAAGTGAAGTAGGAGGAGAAAAAACACTAATCTTGAGTAATATTATATGTGATCAGACTTGCAGGCATATGAACGGAAGCAGAAGCGATACTATGTGCTTCCAAAATTTATTTGTTGCCAAATCCCTTCTAGTCCGTAGCTACTGATATGTCTTCACTTGGTTATCTATTTAGAAAACTGAGATGCTGTGTGATAGACATGTAGTTTCTAGATGCTTTGGCTATATAGGCAGTATAGTGGTTTTAATTCCATATCCATATAATCTATTTTAGGCAGTTCATAGAAAAAAATGAGCTTTTGAAAATGGAATAGTTGTAAGCTTGCTCCAAAATGTTGTATTATGGAGGATCCATTCTGGTTTGAGTGCATATAGTTTGTTCCACAATAGTTATGGCCTTTTCTGTAAGTGCTCTAATTTTCTTATATTTCTAATTTAATCTGTTTTGTACTTTAAGAACAGTAGTTGAATTCTTTGTGTATACATCTTTCTTTAGTCCATTGTTCACACAGGCATTAAAAATTTTAATAACATGATCTTATTCAATCCAACAATAATTAGAAAGCCATTCATGTAATATTTCAGTCCTTTCTGACTTTGCAAATTACCACCAGTTTTTAGAATTTTAGTATTTTCTTATGTTTTTCTTATGATTATAATTTTATGTATATATGTAGCATAAGAACTAAATGTATAACGCTAAAGATATTGCTGTGTCTTGCAGTGCTGCCAAATACAGCCACTGCAAATTCAGTGTACTAGAAAACCTCATTTAGATTGCACCTAACAACTCCTTGATTTCCAGGCTCCAAAATGGCATTCAGATACAGTCAAGAAGTAGGTGGTAGGCTGATGAATTGTTCTGGTGACACAGTTCTTCCCCCTTTCTTTCATAAGGCCCATAGCTCTCCCCCGTAATGATTTAGGATGTAGAACCGTTGACACCAAAATGCATTTGCTTTATCATGTGACTATTATCCTTTCACATGAATAATTGTGTTAACATTTTTAGTCATATAGCAGGAATATTTGGTCTTGTAGGGACTGCATAAATTGTCAAAATGCTTTCATTTTTTTATGTGATGAGGTATCCAATCATAGGATGCAATGTTCACATACATGTTCATTTACACAGTGGGGCAATGGTATATTATGTAAAAGGCATATAACTACTTCTGATTAAAAAAGGTGATGTGGTATGTAAGCCTTTAACACCTCTGTAAGAAACTCTATGGTTCTTCTTTCCAGAAAAGTTGAACTGTTGTGTCTTCTGAAAACCATGTCTTGCATAAAAATTGTCATGAAAATTGTACACAAACTGGGTCATTTACTAGGAGTACTTAAGAAACTGATGGAGCCATTTACTTAAATCTGTTCTCTCTGTATCAGTTGTGTTTAGGAAGGCACAACTTAAAAAATTGGTTATTTTTTTAATTTGTTTTTAATAGGAGATTTCCATGCCTATGTTCAGAAAGGTGATTATATAACTCGATTTTGCTTACAAGAGTATAATGGAATATTTGCTAATAGTTCTTTCAACTCAGAGTTCATCACTAACCATTAGCCTCAGACATTTTGAGTCCTTCTCTCCTTCATCCTTCCCCCAGCTGTAACTCTGAATTAATTCTAACAGTTGAAAGATAAACTTCCAGATTACTAATTTTAGAGAGGAAAAAATACAGCATTGAATGAGGTTTTAAGTAATAGAGTTGCATGGGATCTTCATTTTTGTTTCAGAGAGTGTTACAGCTAGTCTTGCCTATAACTGGGAAATTAAAACTACTTAAGTAATTTTGAACTTTTAGTCTGGATCGCTGTCAGTCTATAGACTATGTCAGTCTACAGTCTATAGGAAACAACCATAACTGAAAAGAAACAAGTGTTTCAAAGCTTCATGGCCAGGAATTCAAATATACTCTAGCCAAAACCAATTCACGTTCTTCAGAAATCTGCATTATATGTCTTACTGTAAAAGTAATCATAATGCTTTAAGATATGGTCAATATAATGATGCGGCAGCACATATTACAACCAGACACAGACAAAATAAATTAACTCCTCTGGTATGTGCTTGACAAATTCATTTTCTGGATTGTCTTGGTTGGCTTTTCGTATGCCTTTTCTAAGCCGCCTATCCCCAGTGCAGTTTGGCAGGAGAGATCATTAGTGTGGGATCATACATGCTGGGATTTGTGAGAAGAGAGGGCCTTCAATTACAGGGAAGGAGACTTGTCGGTTCCCCAGCTGTGTGAACAGCCAGTGTGTGTGATGCATGTCTAAAGGTCTGTGGAAGGATGTTTAGATACTTTAAATTATACAGCTTTAGTAACTCATGGAAAGTCAGCTTTCCTTTATTTTCCATGAAAAATTCCTTCCTGTAAGAAAGGAAGGAGAAGCAAGAAGCATGGATAGTAAGGTCAGTGCAACATAGCAACTAAATTGTATTTATTTAATTGGAAGTATGAAGTCATGGCATGTATGTGCTTGATTTTTTTGGCCTTTATTATTTGTTGCCTTAATGTTTCTCAGTGAACGCAAAATGTTCAAACAGTTTTTCTCCGCTGTATATAACTTTGGACAGAATATTTGCTGCCTTTCTGATTTATTTGTGTGTGTGTGCATATTCAGATACAGCAAGTAATGATATATGACATTTTTTTTCATTATATAAATTGAGTTTGTTATTCATGGGTCCATTGTTAGTCTTCCCCTTTGATATCTGTCCCCTCTCCAGCTCTTCTGGGGTTCATTTAGTACTTTTTGATGT
Organism: Nipponia nippon; assembly: GCF_047370975.1. Classification (NCBI taxonomy): domain Eukaryota; kingdom Metazoa; phylum Chordata; class Aves; order Pelecaniformes; family Threskiornithidae; genus Nipponia; species Nipponia nippon. The sequence continues at coordinate 5,857,104 of NW_028262343.1, forward strand.
TCAGGGGTTTTATGTTTTTGCTCGTTAGACTTTTTTTATTTTTAACATGCATCCCCAAACCTAACCATTTAATATGATTACTGACTGTAAGAATACAAGTATGTGCTCAGTTATATAGAGTACTTTCATGTGAATTCAGCCAGCCTTTGTTCCCACCCAAAGTAAATAGTTTTACATTGACTTTGGCACTTGGATATGAAAATGATAGATGCCTTAGAGTTTAGATAAATATGGGTAAGGTGTGCCATTTTAAGTTTCAGGAATGTAACTGACATAAGGGTACTGATAAACTCAGGTCTTTGTTTATTTTTATTGCACAATATCTTTTCATGCACTTTTAGCACTAATTCCGAAAAACAACAAAACCTCAAGTATTAGTTATAAATATGTTGCTCTTCTGCAATCTACCTAACTTTATGTGGTTCTATACTACCTGATTCAGTGTATTTATGCTGAAACCATACTAAACTATACTGAAGCTATACCAAACTGAAAGTATATACTTTTTCTCACTACATCTTCTTCCAATTTTCAAGATATGTTTTCTTCAAAAAGACTTTTAATGCGTGTCTATGTTTTCCTTTCCTTCACTACTCTGCTTCTCAGGGAACTAAAGTAATTACAATTTGGTGCATGAAAAGCATTTCAAAAGGAAGATCCATCAAAGCAGAGTAGGATGATAACTATGCTAAGAACATTAGGAAAGGATAAGGTTCATAAACAATGTATACTCTATACTAACAGCTGAAAGGTTCTAGAGAGTTGTGCAGAGTAGATCAAACTTCAGTGGAAAAAACTTTGTGTGTTATGGAAGAATATTTCAAAGAGAAGCCAGATTGCAGCATATTTTCCTGATTTAATTAGATGCATGTACTCATGAAATTAAAAGCAGTGTTTAATCAGATTACAGATGCAACAAAATTTAATTAACAATAACATCCTTTTGGAACTATTAAAATAAAATTTAGAGTTTAAGAAGAGAAGATTATTTGAATAAGATGAAGATGAGTTGCACATTTGCATATGTGACCTTATTTGTTTCTGTTGAATTAAGAAAACAAAGCAGTATTGGGGGGGGGGGTGCCTCAAATCCAGTTTGTTTGAGTGTCTTCTACTAATTCCTTGTTTTTTCTCACACTTTCTAAATCAGCTGACCAAATATTATATAAGGTTTTAGTCAAGGTAACAACCAACATATTACAGAGGACTCTTCCATTGGTTTTCAGACTTTTTAGATTGGGTTACCTTACTCCTTTTCTGGAATAGTATGGGATCCTCTCTGCATATAATGTGAAGATATTCATAATAGATGCATAAATTATTCCCAGGAAATAATTTAATTTGTAATATTGTCACAGAGACATACTACAAATATGTAAGATAACCCAATCCACATATCCAGTCTTTTCTTGAAATTCTGTTAGGTAAAGAGGGGCATGCTTGTGTGTATGTTTGTATGCAAATAGGAAACAGGATTGCAAAAACAGCATGTGTATTTGATGGGATCCGGGCACACATATGCATGATTTAATGGGGCAGAGGCAAGGAATGAGCTAGGGGAACACGATGCTGTCTAGTATCTACAGAGTGGCTTGCAATAAGCTGAGGATGCTGCACAATGGTGTTAACTACTGACAAGTTAATTTAGAATCATAGAATCACAGAATCATTTAGGTTGGAAAAGACCTTTAAGATCATCAAGTCCAACCGTTAACCTAGCACTGCCAAGTCCACCACTAAACCGTGTCCCTAAGCGCCATGTCTACACGTCTTTTAAATACCTCCAGGGATGGGGACTCGGCCACTTCCCTGGGCAGACTGTTCCAATGCTTGAATTTACCAGAGAGAAATAATACTGTTTCTCCACAGCTCAAACTTGAGGAGAGACAGATAGGGACAAAATTAATCTCCCCATATAGAAGGAAGAGGCAAAGACACATTGTCCCAAATGGGAGTCATGTTAGAGCAGAGCTCCTGGTATCAGAAAGGAAACCCAAAACCACTTCAGAAAGATCCACGAACAATCAAAGGCTAAATTATAAGTCTTTATTGTACAGGAACAAATAAATGAGTAAGGAAGAACAATATGAAGGAGAAAGAACAATACATTTGTCTGGCTAGATTTGCTAGTACAAGATTTTTCTTTTATAGCAGTACCTGTTACATTTTCTTTTGGAAGGAAAGGAGAGATGCATCTCAACCATTTTCATTGAGCCTTTCTGTCTTGTAGATCTGGTACTTCTTCATAAGTTTTAATAGCTGAAGTGATTTGCCGAAGTCATGGTATTGTCTGATCTATTGTCTTTAATGGTGTGTTCTGTGTTGGACATTATTTAGGAGAAATTCTGAATAATTTAGGAGAAATGGAACCGAGTTCCTATAATTCTACTTTTGTTTAGTAGTTACCTCAAAAGCAAAGAACTGCTTTGCAAGAGTGCTTTTGCATCCACAATTTTTTATTATGTCTTACTATATTGTATTGCAAGTTATGTGTGACTGCAAAGGTTTTAACTATTGTACCCTTCTATAAATTCTCTGACTTCCTTAAGGTTTTTAAAGAATTTGCAAAAAGTTCCAGTAGTTTTTGTAGAACATTTTTATTAGCTTACAGTGTAACATCTTGGGAAGCCTATTAGACTCAAGCGGTCTTCCACGTTGCTTCTTGTTGGATCACTCTGATTGCATTTTGCAAACTTGCTATCTTCACTTTCATTTTGCATATGTATATTACTATTTTCTTTGTGGTTTGGTAAAACAGGTTATTTGTTCTTGCCCCAGCCCTTGCAATCCTGTCTGTCTGTTCTGCAGTTTGACACATTTTCAATGTTTTATTCAAGCTGAAATTGGTATCTCATGGTAGCCTTTTCCTCAGTTTTGAATCTCAAGACTCCGCTGTACCTTGGCCTTAAATTAAGGATTTCACAGGTATTCTACAGTTGCATGTACATAACCTCAAAGTTTCAAATGTGTTATAAAAGCTTCAGAAGTTTCTTTTCTTTTTGATTTCTCATAGCAATTCATATCTCTTAATAGATATATTTCTTATGGGAATGCATATTCTTACAATTTCTTTAGGACAGTCTAGCAACTAGCTGGCTTTTCCTATCATACATTCTTGAAGAGCTTCAGCTTCTTTGGGATTTGTAGGTATTACTCCATTTTTTTTCTCTTGTGACATTTCTTCTGTATCTCATGAACTTTTTGGGGTTTTTTTTATACTTCAGTTTCATCTAGTACCAAGTATGGTTTTTCCACAGAACACTGACCTTAAAACTTGCAAGAGTTCATTCTAACAATAGATAAGTTAACATTTAAGTGAGAAAGAAGAGTGGGAGAGGGGTCTCAGCATCTCAGTCTGTCAAGCTACCAGTCCCATGAGGAGCAACCATTGGCTGGAACCAGCAAGTTTTACTCTGTCAAAGGGCAGAGTACTGACAGACGTCTGATTTATGCAAAAGTGCAGTGAATCGTTTGCTAGTGGAAGGCTTATTTCTGTCCTCATCTGGGGAAAATGGCCAGTGTTAGAACTGGTCTCTACCTGGGGCAAGTTACTGGTGCTTAGACTGTGTCTGCAGTAGAGCGTGGTCACTCAGTTGTGGTGGGATGCACCACCAGACCTGTCCTTTCACTCATGCCCGGATAATGTTTGATCTTGGTCACTAGATAATGTTGGTAATATTGACATCTCCCCTCACAGAAAAATTTTAGGAAATAGTCTTGTAAAACCTCTACTGCTTATACTATTAATAAATTTATAGTGGGTTGACTTTACATTTTCTAAACCTGCAAAGTTCAGCAAGCAGTCTTTCTCCTTCATCAGAGATGGCATGACACTACATGGCTAACACTTCATGTTAGCACAGAATGTCTTTTCTGGTAGTTGTATATTCCCCTCTTAATAAATGTTCAGCATCTTCTATCCATTATTTTCAACAGCTTACCTTTACTAAGCCTCTGCATTCAGTTCTTTAAAAAAGAACACGTACAGAATTAATATAGAAAAAAAGTAAAATTTTGTCCATGCATGGGGAGAAATGCAAGATGAGAAGGACATACTCCATTTCATTTATTGTTATATAAAGACACACTTGTGGTTGTGTATTATATATGTGTCATATGCTTTAATTGTAACCTGTTTTCCTCTTAGATTGTACTTTTCTTAGACAGTGATCATATCTCTTCTATGTTCTTCAGTGTACCAAATTTATCGGTGCTTATTAAATATTCTTACTATAACAGAACTAATCAATTAGAATCTCATTGTGACAGGTGCTCCACAGGTATGCTCCTGACAGTGAAGTTGATTATTGTAGACTAATAGTCACAGATTTTTATAGACAATAGATTGTTCAAGTAAGCTTGGAATAGTTTAAGGTGTAATAACGTGTGAGAATGCATGATGTACAATTAAACACACTACCATTATGGGCCAGACTGACTTTTGCTGGAATATTCAGGAACTTCCATAGCATTCTTTAAGGTATAAATTTGTCTTTGGGATTATCTCTTGATAGCATTGTGGTAAGTAATTGTGGATGAGTTAATTGTTTGAAAGTGTAAAATGTGGTTTTGTGTGAGTGTATGGTGTATGGGTGTATGGGTGTATGTGAGTGTATGGCTTCTATGGTAAATCTGCATCTGCTGACCCTGACAAATAATCTCTAGAACAAGTAGTAGGAACTTGCTAGAGAAGGAATCTCCACAAGGTGTTTTAAGAATATTTCTATATATATTCAGTTTTCCCAAAAAATAGAATAAGGCAGCAAATAAGTTTTATCTAGAATAGATTTTATAAATTGTGTGATTTTTTTTTCCAGCTTGATCTGAACAATATATGTTTCCATATTAAATAAGTTAAAGGAAAAGTAGGCATTTCTGATGTGCATTTTAATATTATAACAATTTTCCAGTTATATTCAAATAAACAATTGATTTGTTTGACCATTACCATAAATATAATTTTGCATTATAGAAGACATATACAATCACAGATAACATATGCTGTTTTCTTTTGGGGATGGGAAGGTTCACTGAATGATGAATCAGAAAAGCTAGCTATTGTATTTCCAGTCTTACTGTGCAGAGGTAAGAACCTTTAAAATCTGCTGTACTTTCATAAGCACAGTCATAAGCTATAAAATCTAAGTTATTTTAAAATATCATCTACCTGGTGGACCTATTCATTATTATGTGCATTCACGTGACAGAGATTTAATTCTCCAAAGGTGTTAATTACAGTCATAGCATGTAGCACATTACATAATAAAAAAGAAAAATAATGACTTGTGTAAATGCATGCTGTCATGGGAAATAGATTAGACCACATAATTAAATATGGAAATCCAGCAAGATCACAAAAAAAATTCATTAAAAGGCCTAAGAACTGACTTCACAATGAGCTCTATTCTCCACGTAAAAAATAATTTACTGCAGAAGAAATATTTGAAACTTACAAAACACAGTGTTTCTCCAAGTATGTATCACTCGTTTCCGAGGAATGCAATGTATGTGAGAGAGAGCTAAGTTAGATACTCCAGCTAAAATTGCTGGTACAGAACAATTGCGTACTTAAATATTTCTTACTTATTGTGATAGTTGCAGTCTGGAAACTTGCATGTGATTCTCTTGTGGGTTGAATATATTCGTCAGTGGTGACTATATGAGGTATATGTATTGGAGAAGGAGTTGTTGCCACCGTAGTCACACAACAATTTGTGATATCTGGTGACACTAGTATACAAGCAGCTGTGACAATACCAAGCCTTTGGCTTTTCATCAACAATAGCTTGCTGAGAGCATCAATATTAAAACACATGTTGATTTGGGGGAAAAATAAATAAATCAATAAATCAGCTATGAGAAAAATTAAATCCTATCATATGATTATTGTTAACAATTTAAAAAGTAACACAAACGCTGAAGCATGCTGAGTTCAAAATTGGACTGCATCTTTCAGTCTGTAAAAACCATCTCAACAGAAAAAAAAGATTTTTAGGCATGAACTTCAGGATAGAGGTTGTCAGGAATTTTCTAATAAAATATTGGAAAATACTGACTTATTCTGCCTTAAATATTTAATTTGAAATACTTCAGAGTCTCCCACCCCCCAAGTACTTGCTGAGAGCAAGGAATGCCTTGTTCCACCTCACCTAGAGAGGCTGTGCAGGAGGGAGAGTTTTACTGAGCTATGAGATACAAATCACAGTATCGTGTATTCTGTTCAGATAGGTGGCAATAAATAATATATATTTAAAATATTATATATATATTTTATTTATATATATATATATATAAAATCTCATGACCCAACAGCAGGTTCTGCTGTTACTGCTATTCTAAATATGTACTATTTTTCCTTTAAGGCACCTCTCTCCTTTTAGCAACTTCACAGTATACTCAGTGGCCATATCTGCAAATTATTCTCTATTTTCTTCTTTTACAGTATCAAAACTTCTTTTGATCTGTTTTGTGACTTTTTGCCCCAATCTGGAAGCCTTCCCCTTTTAAAGATCTCAATGTGATCTTGACAGACCTTAATGGAATGCTCCTTGAAACACTGCTCTCGTACGCACTGCTGTCTCTTCATAATAGTGGTCTACTGCCCATTATTCCACCTAGGAAAGTCAGTGTCTTATCAATCATTCTTCCAGAACCTCCATATCCTGTACTGCATTACATGGAAGTTCTTCTGTAAGAAAAAACATAAAGATTTTGCTGGTAATAAGTATTAAGTATTATTATGCTGGTAATAAGTATGTTCACCAGATTTTGTTGGGACAATGGTCTAACCTTTTCTATGACCTATGCAGGAATCTCTTAATTTGGCTTGCAAATTGACAGACTCTAAAAGAATATGCTTCCCAAGAATACAATTTGTCAGTGTTCCTATCAAGTAAATATATACCACAAAAAAAAAAAAATGTTTCTTCATGGTTATAAATTTTTTCTTCAGAATCATCTTTGTCAAGATTGTTTTTGGATGACTTTTTCTAACTCCCTTTTACTCCTTAGTACAAATGATCTTCCATCTCATTGCCCTGCTCTTCATGTAACAGTTGTGGGGTTTTTTAATCATAAGGCTTCTCAGAGGATGATTTAATTTCTGCTCCCTTCAGAGTGTATATTACAATGTAGAACCTGATCTCAGCGCTGATGAATTTAAAGGATATGCTTTATGAACCTTTGGGAATGTATCACTGGAAGTAAAATTTTTTTGATCAATTCTTTTGCAAACTGTCAAACAAAAATAATTTAAGCTTAATGTCCAATGAATTGTTAAGAAATCGGATTAATCACTAAGAATTTTTAATTTGTAAATTAACCTGGACTCTGTATAAACAGCATTGAAAAGGGTTTTCACAATCTCTTCAGTCCCTGGAGCATCTGCTGCAAATGCCATTGATATGCTAAGCAGGAGTAGCTCCTTTTCTGATGTGAAGATTATTTCACTTGTGGGAAGGGGGGATATAAAAATAAAATCTCAGCTGAGTCTGTGAAGGAAAGCCTCTATCTTTCATTCTCCATATATTCTCCAGACGGCATTCTGCATTTAATTACAAAGGTGCTTCTAGACATACCTTGCACAATAAAAAACACTTTGTTTTGTGGCTTTGTTACAAGCTGCTACTTGCATGTCCAAAGTGCAAAGATCATCACCAATCAAGAATAAATAAAAGAAATTTAATTGTGTTTAAAAGCCTTATAAAATGTCATCAATTATTTGAATGCATACAATGAAACATCATTGTTAAAATACATAGAGAAGGTAAAGGCAGGTAAAAACATGAAGTGACCTTGGTCCGTGAAAATTTTTGGATATAAGCTTGTGCTATGAGCTGGAACTGTTCAACAGTTGCTGTTTCCGTTTTGTAAATACTTGAAACAAAACATTTTAATATTTATCTCAGAAGGGTTTTGTTAATATTTTTCCAGTGCTTTTTAAGTATGAAGTGCTATTATTCTTTACAGATCAAGAGAATGTTCACTTTTCATCTTCTAAATATTAAGTATCCATTTATAGTTTCTTGTAGTGTCAACATTCTAGGTATTGTAGGAATCTAAGAAAACACTGTCCTTGCTTTGAACATTTTAACTGTAGCAGAAACCAAACCAATAGAAGCTTTAGGGGCTTTTTCCTTGTAATTGTAAGACTACCCACTGATCTATAGCAAAAATCTGGAACATTAATGTAGTTGAGTATGACAAGTACATCTGAACTCATATATCTTGCTTGTCATCAGATTTATCAGTACAGGGATATGCCACATTAACCTTGACCATGCAGTTCAAAGCTCAGTTGTGTCTGATTCACAGAAAGAGCAGGCAATGCAAAATCGTACCTGCTTTCAACAAGATGTAGACATTCTCTGGGGTGGAGAAAAGGCCAAAACACAGTTTTAGAGAGTAGTGTTTCTGTCTTCAATACAAAGCATGTGTTCCCTGCTTCGCTCAGTATGGAGTTTCCAATGTCTGCAAAACCTGAGGGGCAACAGATCTTTGCCTCTTTTTCTGTCTGTAAAATGCATCTGTTCTGCTCACCCAAAGAGTGGGTGGGGCTAACTTGGTGAGGCAGGCTTTAAACTGAAGGACTTGGGGGGTGGGGTCCAAAACAGAAATGCTCATGCCATCACATCCAACTGGGGCGTAAGTCAGGCCAACCAGAGCGGCAACAAATGTTCCTTAGCTGTCTCCCAAGATGTGAACCAGAAGAGCAACCACCTCAAGTGTATGTATACAAATGCACACAGTCTGGGAAACAAGCAGGAGGAACTGGAGCTCTGTGCCCCGTCAGAAGGTTATGATATCATAGGAGTAACTGAGACATGGTGGGATGACTCACATGACTGAGGAATCACGATGGACGGTTATAGGCTGTTTCGCAAAGACAGGCAGGGAAGAAGAGGTGGAGGAGTCGCACTCTATATTAAGGAAAACCTCAAACATATTGAAGTCAACTACGGTGATTGTGAGTGCTCTATTGAATGCCTCTGGGTTAAAATCAGAGGGGTCGTCTCCAAGCAGGACCTTACAGTGGGCATTGCTACCGACCCCCAAACCACGATGATAAAGCCGATGAAGCAATATTTGGGACACTAAGGCAAGCTTCTGGTCAACAGAACCTGGTTCTCATGGGTGACTTCAACTACCCAAACATTTGCTGGAAGAAGAGTACAGCAGCTCGCATGTCATCCATCAAGTTCCTGGAATGCGTAGAGGACTGCTTCCTCTTACAAATGTTAGATGTGCCAACCAGGAAGGAGGTGTTACTGGACCTGCTATTCACAAACCAAGAAAACCTGCTTTGCAATATCTCGGTCAGTAACAACCGTGGCTGCAGTGATCACAGTATTGTGGAGTTTGGGATCTGGCTGAGCACGCTGAAGGTTAGCACCAAGACAAGGGTTCTAGATTTTAGAAGAGCAAACTTCAGCTCGCTCAGAGCTCAGTTGGGAGGGATTCCGTGGGAAGCTTCCATGGAGGATAAAGGAGCCAGCGAGTGCTGGGAGTTCTTCAAGAATGCTCCCTTGGAAGCACAAAGCCAGTTTATCCCCTATAAAAGAAAGGGAAGGAAGCGGAACAAGAGGCCCCCTTGGCTCAACCACGAGCTCCTGGGTCTGCTTAAAACCAAAAAAGAGATGCATACCAGAGATGGAGAAGTGGAAGATTATCCATTGAGAACTACAAGGGCACTGCCAGAGTGTGCAGAGATGCAGTTAGAAAAGTGAAAGCTCAGCTTGAATTGGAACTGGCCAGAGATGTCAAAAATCACAAGAAAGGGTTCTTCAGGTATGTAAATTGCAAGCGGAAACAGAAGGAAAACATGGGCCCACTATTAAACAATAGAGGTGAATCAGTCACCAACAATGCTGAAAAGGCAGAGGTTCTCAACACTTTCTTCACCTCTGTCTTTACCAACTCTGTTGGATCCCAGGCGTTGGGAATGAAAATCCAGGATGATCCAAACGTAGACCCACCATCAGTGAAGGAGGAGTTAGTATGTGAATTATTACAGGAGCTTGACCCCTACAAATCGATGGGCCCTGACGCCATCCACCCGAGGGTGTTGAGAGAGCTGGCTGATGTCATTGTGGGGCCACTCTCCATAATCTTCGAGAAGCCGTGGAGATCGGGGGATGTCCCAGAGGACTGGAGGAAGGCGAATGTTACCCCTATCGACAAGAAGGGCTCAAGGGAGGATCCGGGTAATTATAGGCCCATCAGTCTTACTTCAATCCCCAGGAAAGTTATGGAACGGATCCTCCTGGGGGCCATCATGAGTCAAATGAAGCACGTGATTGGGAAAAGCCAACACGGCTTCACCAAGGGCAGATCATGCCTGACAAATCTGGTGGCCTTCTATGATAAAGTGACCTGCTCGGTTGACATGGGGTGAGTGGTCGACGTTGTCTACCTGGACTTCTCCAAGGCTTTCAGTATGGTTCCCCACAGCCTCCTCCTGGAGAAACTGATGCGTTATGGCCTGGACAAGTGGTCTGTGTGGTGGGTGAGGAATTGGCTGACAGGACGCACCCAAAGGGTGGTGGTAAATAGCTCTTTTTCAAACTGGCGACCCATCACAAGTGGGGTCCCCCAAGGATGGATATTGGGCCCAACGCTATTCAATATCTTCATAAGTGATCTGGATGATGGGATCAAGTGTAGCCTGATGAGGTTTGCAGATGACACCAAATTGAGTGGGAAAGTAGACACTCTGGAAGGGAGAGCCACCCTGCAGGAAGATCTGGATAGGCTGGAAGAGTGGGCTAACAAGAACCTCATGATGTTTAACAAGGTCAAGTGTAAGGTCTTGCACCTGGGAAAACATAATCCAGGAGTGCAGCTCAGACTGGGATCCACCTGGCTAGAGAGCAGCTCTGTGGAAAGGGACCCGGGGGTCCTGGTGGACAGGAAGCTCAACATGAGTGAACAGTGTGCTGCTGCATCCAAGAAGGCCAATAGGATGCTGGGTTGCATCAAAAAGGACATCACTAGCAGAGATAAAGAAATCATTATCCCACTCTACTCAGCGCTTGTCAGGCCACACCTGGAATACTGTGTACAGTTCTGGTCCCCGTTATACAAAAAAGATGTGGACAGGCTGGAGGGGGTCCAGAGAAGGGCCACCAAGATGATCAAGGGTCTGGGAAGCCTGCCATATGAGGATAGGCTGAGAGAGCTGGGCTTGTTCAGCCTTGAGAAAAGGAGGCTTAGAGGTGATCTCATCACCATGTACCAGTACTTAAAGGGGAGCTACAAAGATGATGGAGACTCCCTTTTTACAAGGAGTCACATGGTGAGGACAAGGGCTAATGGGTACAAGTTGCTCTTAGGGAGATTCCAATTGGACACGAGAGGTAAATTTTTCCCAATGAGAACAGTCAATCATTGGAATAATCTTCCCAGGGAAGTGGTTGACTCCGCTACGCTGAACACGTTTAATACTCAGCTGGACATGGTGCTGGGTCATCTCGTCTAGACTGTGTAAATTCTTGCCTAGAAAGGTTGGACCAGATGATCCTTGAGGTCCCTTCCAACCTGGTATTCTATAATTCTATGATTCTATGAAGAAGTACTGGTCTCATGGAAAAGATGGTTGTGATCACTGTTAAAGAGCACCTCTATCTATCATGTGTGCCATACATGGAGGGCAAATTATGGCCATTTGGACAAACAATTCTGGCACTTCTTAATGTTTCAGAAATTGTCTTACAATCTTAATATCCTTTTCTGTAAGCAATTTCTGAGTCTTTTTTTTTTGTTTGGTTTGTTTTCTTAATGCAAAAGAAATTTTTATGTAATTTTATGATGGCTCCTTCCATTACTCTTCTGCAGGCTTAGGTATACTGCATCGGCCTTCCATACCTGTATTAAGAGGGATTGACAGGGAGATGAATGAACTTTCTAATGGGATGCTGGAGCCACATAACACCTAAGTACATTAACCCATCTAGAAAATATTGGTAGCTGTCTAAAAGGCAATATTGCAGAAATTACACATTTGTTTGCATTTGTGGGGTTGTATTTTCCAGGTGTTCAGCTTGTTATTGAACAAATCAATTTCAATATTCCAATTTAAATATAATTTCTCTTACTTAAAAGTAATCTAAGGCCTCTGGGATCAGAAAAAAACCCCTGATCTTTTCCAGCAAAGAAATCTTGGCTGATCTTGGCATATTTCCATAATGATTACCTATCAGTGACTCAACTGGAAGGGCTGTCATGACTAGTTGGAGTCTAAAACTGTTGTTTTGAAGTTTTGCACTTTTAAGGGACAATGTTCTATTTTCTCTGCTAAACTGAAGATTTGAACCCAAAAATCACATTGAGAAAATAGACATACAAATTAAATATTAAAGAATTTCAATTTGGAAATTTAAAGTCTAAATATCTTTATATATTCTCCCAGGTTTTTAATTTTAATTTTATATTCTGCTTCTTGTTTATATATTTTTCTGTAGTCATAGCTGTGGCGATTAGTCCACACTTGTCATTGGGGTTAAACCACAAAAATGGCATTGCTTTCAGTGAAATGTCTATCATATGAGTGGTGAGTCATTCTGTAGTTAAGGGGTTAAGACCAATGTGGCAAAGTAAACAGTTTCTTTTCAGTCTGATACCTCTTGGATATTGTAAGGGTTATAACTTTCCTGAGACCTTGTTGTGGTTTAACCCCAGCCGGCAACTAAGCACCACACAGCCGCTCGCTCACTCCCCTCACAATGGGATGGGGAGAGAATCGGAAGAGTAAAAATGAGAAAACTTGTGGGTTGAGATAAAGACAGTTTAATGAGTAAAGCAAAAGTTGTGTGCACAAGCAAAGCAAAACAAGGAATTCATTCACTGCTTCCCATCGGCAGGCAGGTGTTCAGCCATCCCCAGGAAAGCAGGGCTCCATCACACATAACGGTTACTTGGAAAGACAAGCGCCATCACTCCGAACGTCCCTCCCCTTCCTTTTTCTTCCCCCAGCTTTTATTGCTCATGTGCTCTACTTCTGCAACTGTAGGCCTGTAAGACCCCTGAATTTTGTGCAGAGCACTCATTGAAATTGTATAAACAAATGATTCTGTTTCTACAGCTCTGAAAACAAGAGCAAGTGGGGAAGAAAGTAAAAGGTCCTTATTCTAATAGTTTTTATACTGATATTAGAAGCACAAAATATTTTTCTTCCAATGCAAAGTAGGAGTATTTGTATGGTGGCAAAGAAATATTTCTTAATGAAAAATTCAAGCTGGGGCAATGCAAATATTAAAGTACTGTGAACTACAGAGATTCTCCAGGAGATGAAATGTTTTAAAATTGTTTCACTGTGAGGAAAAAGAAAAAAGTAAAAATCTATTTTCAAAGCAACAGAATTTAAACATAACAGACTTAAATTAGATATTAGAACTTGAATGTGGTTCAAATTGTCTTTGCTCCTGTGCTCTAGGGGGGGAAAATTAAAGAAAATATAAAATCAATGTGATGCTGGCCATTTCCTTAATGTGAAAAATGTGGGGGGAGGGGTAGCTAAAATGTTATGATAGCTTTGCTAAAAGAAATTATAATTTTGCCAAGAGTATTGTTTTGTAAATAAGCTTTTTCCATATCCCATGTCCAACAGAAATGTAAATATTGCTTTCTTAAATGTAGATTATATTTCATTATGTCTTAAACAAAAAAGCCCCAAATGCATGAACAATCATTGCTGCCAGTGCATGGGGACACGATGGTGAAATGAACCCATGTTGATTAAAATAATAAAAAAGTCAAATTGGGAACAAAAGACAAGGACAAAATTTAAAAAAAAAATAAAAGGAGATAGAGAAAGCACAAGTAAATCATTTACCTCTTGAAGTGTAATTAAAGGTAATTGGCTTGTGCTGTTGTTGAAGTGAATCTTTACCTGAGACTATTTTTGTGTATATTAAAATTACATGAGTATATTGTTGTACAGCTTTGAATTTATTTTTTTGTTTATCATAATCCATACATTTAGAAACTCAACAACCAGTTATAAAAAAAAGCAAACAAACCTTAGTTCAGAAAACATAATCTATCTATGCTTGTTTCCGACAAACTTAGACGACCAATGTAGCAGTTTTGTTTTATTTGGAGGGAGAAAAAATGTATAGAATTAACAGGAACACGGAAAAATAAAGAATTTCCTTGCAAACTGATTCTTCTTAGCCATTGAACAGAGCATAAATAATAGAGCAGTGAGACATATTGTTCTTTGAACTGCACTGCTTTTGGTAGTTAGAGACTGCCAGAGAAAGACCAGATCTGAACATGTAGGATAAGGGTGTGGGTGGTATGTTATCAGAAGTCTGTTGGCTGTTGAATTTGCTCAGGTTAGCGATCACTTTGTGGCTAACTGTTGCTGACTGAAGGGTGTGCTACAATGTCTGTGGCTCTGAGCAGACCTCCTCCCATGGACTGAGCCCAGAATTCCATGTGCTTGTGGAATAAATTATCTCAATGCAATCACTGTTATCATATAACTGTATATTTAACTAGGAAGATGTCCTGGTTTCAGCTGGGATAGAGTTAATTTTCTTCCTAGTAGCTGGTATAGTGTTGTGTTTTGGATTTAGGATGAGAATAATGTTGATAACACACTGACGTTTTGGTTCTTGCTGAGCAGTGCTTGCACAGCGTCAAGGCCTTTTCAGCTTCCCATGCTCTCCCAGATGCACAAGAAACTGGGAGGGGGCATAGCCAGGACAACTGACCAAAGGGCTATTCCATACCATATGACATCATGCTCAGTATATAAACTGGAGGGAGTTGCCTGGGGGGCAGCGATCGCTGCTCCGGGACTGACTGGGCATCTATCGGCAGATAGTGAGCGGTTGCATCATTTGTCCTGGGTTTTGTTTCCCTCTCTCTTGTTGTTTTCATTTTCATTACATTATTATTGTCATTGTTATTGTTATTGTTATATTTTTTATTTCAATTATTAAACTGTTCTTATCTCAACCCACGAGTTTTCTTTCTTTTAGTCTTCCGATTCTCTCCCCCATCCCACCTGGGAGAGGGGAGGGTGAGCGAGCGGCCGTGTGGTGCTTGGTTGCCAACTGGGGCTAAACCACGACAAATGTGATAGGGGTAAGCCTCATTCTCTCCTTCTTACTCTGCTGAGAAATGTATTTAAACAGAGCAGACTTGCAGCCATTTAGAAGTTTGTTGAGTCCTGGGTAAGAAAGAAGCAAGAATAGGAAATTTTAGTGGGGGATGAAGGAAGACAAGAGGATTGCAGTGATTCTCGTTGAAGACTTGAAGTCTTCCTGAGTATTTTCCATCTTTCATTGAGAGCATGTTGGCAGAGGAGCGAGTCAGTAAAGCAGAAGGAAAGAGCGAGCTTCCTGGGGAAAAAGTGTGGGTTTTTTGGTTTGGTTTGGTTTTGGTTTTTTTTTAAATTCAAAAGTATCATAGAAGTATGACCAGTACACCTGGTAAAAGTGTGATTTTGTTGGGCAAGCCCAGGTATTGTGGTGTGTTTAAAAATCATCACCCACCCTGAGTGCAGTACCTTGGTTAATGTGAGAACTTACTCTTCTTTCATTAAGAAAAAAAGGTTTATTGCATTGTTTCACATCTATTGCATGGTAAAAATGAACATGTGAGAAAAAAACAGAGAGTGATAAACTTGTAAAAACTTGTTACCCCAGGGAGACTTGTCTGTTTCAGGAGGGTTTTAATAACCACACCACCTCCGCTTTGCCCCAGCAAAACTAGAACTTTAATTTATGTATTCTGGCATGCCAGATACTTTGAATCATAGCATCCCAGAACTTAGCCTAGGGTTCTGTGATTGTGGATGGAAGCTTAGAGCAAAGCTCAATTTGTCATTTGGGCTACCAATGCAATGAAAAGGAGACCACAGTATGAAGTTTCACAAACTTATTTTTAAAGAAGTTATAGCAGGCTACTGAAACAAGTATTTCAAGGGGATCACACACTGTAAGACCCTTTTTATACATATAAATACATTCTCTGCAAATTACTTTGGGGATGTAAAAGACAAGATTAGTGACTTCAGAGATGTTTTAAAATTAATTTAAATTTAAATATTGATGTTAATCAATAAAGGATGTCAGGTTGTGGAGTGTTTGGCTTTTGGTGGTAGTAGTAATACAATGCATTAGTAATAGAATGTATTGTTACAAACAATGTAAGACAATGACTCAGTAAAATTGATAAAAGAAAGAAAAAGTTGTCAGTTGCTTTGTCACAATTACCCGAAAGAAGTAGGTAGATAAGCACGAGAAACTCCTCAGCTTTTGGATTCAGCCCAGTTACCTGAGCTTGTCTGTGAGGTCCTACCTCCTCAAAGCTGATTTACCTGTGAAGCAGTCTCATGTGGCTTTCCATGACCACTGGTGCAAAAAGAAAAGAAAATACAATATAGAGGTAATTTCAATTTTGCTGAGTATTACAGCACTATGTTATAAAAAGTGACTCATGAAACAATGTAGATTATAATTACAGCTTTTAAAGGAAGTTTAACTGTGACTTGGATTTCTTTGCATAAGGTAATTAGGGCCTATTATTTGCAGAACAAAGACTTGAAAAATCCATTATTGTATATATATTTTAGTCCATTATTGTGATTAAATTAATCATTCTACTATAATATTGGATGAAATATAATATGTCTTGCTAATTTGCAATATTCATTTAACTATACTTTGTCTTGAGACAGAACATCTCATCTATATCTAGGAAACATACCATAAGATATGGAACCATATTGTGAGCTTTCTTTTTCCTACTATCCCTTGTTCTTTTGATGTTATAGGAGGCATGTTTTGAGAAACATCTTACATGTATATGTGTAAGTAAACTGCTTTTTAAAAAACTTTTAAACTGAAAAGAATGTCCAAGGATGGAGACTCCACAACCTCTCTGGGCAACCTGTGCCTGTGCTCAACCTCACAGTAAAAAAAAGTGTTTCCTGATGTTCAGAGGGAACCACCACTTGTGTTTCAGTTTGTGCCTATTGCCTCTTGTCCTGTCACTGGGCACCACTGGAAAGAGCCTGGCTCCATCTTTTTTTTAACCTCCCTTCAGATATTTGTACAAACTTATAAGATACCCCTGTGCCTTCTCTTCTCTAGGCTAAACAGTCCCAGCTCTACCAGCCTTTCCTCATATGAGAGATGCTTCAGACTCTTGATCATCTTAGTGATCCTTTGCTGGACTGTCTCCAGTAGCTCCATATCTCTCTTGTACTGGACACAGTACTCCAGGTGTGGCCTCACCAGTGCTGAGGGGAGGGGAAAGATCACCTTCCCCTCTCTCCTAATGCAGCCCAGGAGACCATGAGCTGCTTTGCCACAAGGGCACAGTGCTGGCTCATGTTTAATCTTGGTGTCTAACAGAACCCCAAGGGCCTTTTCTGCCAAGCTGCTTTCCAGCTGGGCAGCCCCCTACATGTACTGGTGCCTGAGGTTGTTCCTCCCCAGGTGCAGGACTTTGCACTTCTCCTTCTTGAACTGCATGAGGTTCCTGTCAGCCAATTTCTCCAGTCTGTTGAGGTCCCTCTGGATGGCAGCATGACCCTCTGGGCATATCAGCCACTCCTCCCAGTGTCATCAGCAAACTTGCTGAGGGTATGCTCTGCCCCATCATCCAGATCATTAATGAAGATGTTGAACAGGATTGGCTCCAGTGTCGATCCCTTGGGTACACCGCTAGTTACTGGCCTCCAACTAGACTTCGTGCCACTGATCACCACAGTCTGGACCCGGCTGTTCAGCCAGTTTTCAGTCCACCTCACTATCTATTCATCCAGCCCACGCCTCATCAGATTCTCTATGAGGCTCTTATGGGAGACAGTGTCAAAAGCCTTCCTGAAGTGGGGGTAGACAATATCCACTGCTCTCCACTCACCTACCAAGTCAGTCATTTCATTGGTAGAAGTTTATAAGATTGGTTTACATGTTTTGAAAGGTTGAATTTCTGTGGCTGCTTCTCAGAAACTGTTTTTGACTGTCTAATAGATAACGGACATAAGGAATATATCTGCAGTTATGGACTAACATTGAAATTAAGGAAATCTGAATTCTGTACTGTCTTGTTATTAGACTTACAGGAGAATCTAACTCCTTCTCAGGTGACTGTGCACAGAGTAAAGTAATTGTTCAGGGAGGGGGATTGTTTTTCATTTTGTGGTGAATGTCATACATAAATAATAAGAAAAATGTTTTAGTTCAGTTGGTGTATTCTTTTTTTCTGTTTAAAACATGAGATTTGGTTTGGGCATGAAAAGATCACCACCATCAGTGGCTGAGGACATCCTGTGGACTTCCAGAAATGCCTATTTGTTCTCTCTGCTGTTCCGATTAATGTATCTGCTGTCATAGCATACAACATAGTTCAATTTCTGATGCTTTTAAGAATGCAAAATGATGGATACTGTTGCCTGTACTTCCAGTAGAAGAAGAAAATAGCAACAGAAAGGTTTGTGTTAGAATACTGACAACTTTGAATGAATGTCATCAGACAGAACGAATGAGATTTATGCTTACATAGAAAAAAAACCAAACATGTTTTTTTATCAACAATATTCAGCAACTATTCACTCCTAACTTGCTTTGGGTAGTTGCATACACTGAGAACTAAAGGGACAGTGAGAGACAACAGCCTGCACATGAGATTCTAATGTTTAAAAGAGGATATGTAATGACATCAGGGTCGTGTCTGTGGACAAGTAATGGTTTCTCAGCTCCTATTTATTTTACTGCAAATTCAGTAGGTAGGAGTCAGCCTCAGGCTAGTTGGAAGTCCTTATTTTAGAAATAAGGGGGAAAATAAATAATATCTATAAAACCCTTGATAAAGTAATCTGAGAAGAAATGACTCCTTGAAGGTATAATTTCCCAACTGAGTATTTCCATTATTTTGATAGCATATTTTCCAGTTTTAATAGTTCATAAGAAAGCAAACAGACTAAGTTTAATGAAGTAGAATTAGTCCTTTATGTAGACTAAACTCATAATACTTTTTTGTTGCATAATGTCTGATACATTGCACAGTTAAATTGTCATTTTGTTGGCAGACTTTTGCATTCATGTCTCTTGATGTTGTAATCCTTAGTATGCTTTGTAAAGATCTGTTTTTCTTATGTTTAAGCATTAATTATAATGTTTTCAAAGCTAAATTTTTTTAAAAAAACCTTGCAAAAGTTTGCACAAGTCTATACAGAAAATGTGTGCTTATGCTTTCTGGTTAATTTCTTTATATGATTTCTGTTATCCTAATATAACTAAATTAATCAGTAACTGCAGTTTGCAAAGAATATGAAATGAAATGAACATGAATCATTTGGATAAACTAGTTCCATTTCTGATAATCCTTGTGTCGTGGTTTAACCTCAGCTGGCAACTAAGCACCACACAACCGCTCGCTCATTCCCGCCACAAACAGTTTTTAGTTTACTTTATATCTTCTATATTTGTGTCTAGTAGTTATTTCTGTGAATTAGACTTCTATTTGTAAAGACTACAATAGATGAACGTGTTTCTCCCATTCTATTTCATGAGTATAATTTCTTGAGTAGAGAATGAGTAATTACTAAATTAATGCAAGCTGGGTTTTTTTTTGGGGGGGTGGTGGTGTTTTTTTTTTTCAAATAGACCATTGTATATATTTACTGTCAATGTTTTGCAGAAAGTTAAACTGTTAACCTAATTCCTGACTGAGCACTTAAAACTAGCATGCTGAAAAGTTAAACTGGCTGTAAGAAACAGTAGCTTATTCTTCACAGCCCAGTGCAAAAAAAATGTTTCTTTTACTCAGATTGCTTTTGTCTATATTGATATAGAAAAGCTGATTAGTTTTCCTGCTTTTCCAGCTAATATTTTCCTTCTCCTAATCAGTTTAAGAAAAAAAAAAAACCTAAACCAAAAAAAACCCCAAATCCATCAAGGCTGAATCTCAGTTCTGAAGTCTGGAAGGATAAATACGTCTCTTGCTGTAGTTTCAATTATTTGCATGCCAGTTGAAATCCATGCCCACCACTATTTTTATTTAATATCTATAGCATAGTAATTCTTTTCTATAAATAACAACTCTAATAACAAGAAACACTCTAAAGTCCTGATTTTTGTATTGCAATTGAATTTTACTTTCCAGTGAAATGCAGCTTTCCTTGAATAAAAGATTAGTCATCATCAAATTTAAAAAAGGTGACATTTAATATTTTAACATCATAAAATAGTATAAAAACCTAAGAAACATAAAATGTATACTGAACTATGTAATTACTTAAAATATATGTAGGTATAATGTATCTTGATTAGTAAAAATAAATATGAACTTTAATGGTTAGCAACCAAAGATGATCAACATTCCTTTAGGTAAAAACCTGAAAACTACAAATGCAAAACAAGATTTAAATCAATTATTTAAATCATTATTTCCACTTGCTAATTTAAATCACAATTAAATTTACAGATTTAAGTAATTTATTTAAATCTGTCCAACAAAATTAGAGGAGCTAGTCTTCTGTGTCTGTTTGAAGAACCTTTAAGATGTCAGGTTCTTCTGCCTAATTTCCTGAGTGTTTTGGATCCAGACCTTAGTCCATTTCAGAGCTTTCTTCTCAAACTGTCCTCACAGCATGAATTTTATGAAAGCTGAAGTCATCTATCTATCCTGCAAAAATGCATCAGTTCCTGAGTGTGATGCTTAACCCATAAATTAAATGATGCAGAGTGCTCCAAGTTGCTCAGGACTCTAGACCAGATGGCATGTGTTGTCTTTGCATAGCACTTGGCTCTGCATTCCCTCTGAGCCCTATATGATGCTGCTGTGACAGCAAGATTATTATTATTATTTATGTTTGTTCAGTTGAAAGTGTTTGGAATAATAATGCAGTAATGCAGCCCACTTGTTTTTACACTGCATGTCTTGGGATGTCACATGAGGGCATTTAGTGATGTTTGGGGATCAAAAACTCTAGGGTATTGCTGGAGGATTCTGTAGGTCAAAGGAAACCAAACTTGATGCAGTTTGGTCCATATTGCTTGCTGGGAGTCATCTTTAGAGTGAACTAATTCAGGACCCTATCCTGGTTTTATCTTGGTCCAAAGCAGAGCCAAGGAGAGATCTTGGCTCCAGGACCTGGCAGCTTCTGGGCCACCTTTTGTTTCGCAGTGTGGACTTAGCCCATACTGAGGCTGGCAGTGTCGCAGATAGTAACGCTGTCAGTAGTTAAGGAAGTTCAGTCTTCCTCCTATATGTGTTTTGATCAAAAGTGACTGAGTGTGGGGGCTGCATAGTCTGTGGAGGTAGACGACCTCATGATTTGAATCTTTTCATCTGAAGTTATTTGATTCTTTCTTAGAATTTAGAGTAATTTTCAGAAACTGATTCAGTACCGGTTACAGTTGCTGAAAAGGAATAGTGTTCTTTATATAACTGAGGACAATTGAAAAACATTCAACCTCTTCGATATATATTAGTTAAATGTTTCATATTAAAAATACTTGAACATATATTTTCATCATCCCAATTAAAAAACACATTTAAATATTGTTTTAATCAATATTTCTCAAGTGTTTCAGTTTGGACTATGTTGGAATAAGCAGACTTTGCACTTCCAAATATGTTTAATTTATTTTCTTATTTGATAGCATAGAAAATGTTGAAAAAAAATGTAAAAAATTCATCATAGATATGATGAGTTGTTGGTTTCAATACATCGCACTCAACCTGATATGCTCACTTTTAGGGTATATTTTAAAGTAACTATTATTTACCTTTCTTAAAACATTTAATTAATTTTTAATAGAAAAGGTATAGTTCTGTAATTTGCTTTAAAATAATAATTTCAGGGCTTTTGATTTGAAAGTATTTTCAGATACACTCACTTCTTGAAAGCAAGAAACTAATAACCGTTTCTGTTCCCAAACTATTTTTCTTTTGTTTTTAATTTGCAATACGTTGTTATAGTAGCGGTAATTATAAATGCTACATTCCTGGCATTTTTTCCTGAAAGAAAATTGAAGAAATACTTTTGAAAATATTGGATATTTGGTCTTAGTGAAGTCATGAGTGTTTTGACATGTGTCTGATGACAAATGAAAACTTAGATTAGATTTAGATTTCATCCATTAGTAATTACAGAAAGGTATATAATAAAAGAATATGCTTTGTCTTAGCAGACTAAAAAGTCCTGTATGCACGTTGGTGTTGATATGTCCTTAAAAACAAAATTGCTGCAGACGATTAAGCCCTACCTCAGACTTAGCAGTGTTTTGTAGCAAAATTTCATTTCGTTAAATATGGAGAACTTTTGCAAATACTTTGATGTTATCTACTTATTTAGGGCTAAATGAGAAGTATTTGGAGAATAACTATTGCAGATAGTTAATTACATGATGAATCTTTCATATACGTGTCCTTTATACTTGTTTTTCCCACCTTTGTTAATTGACCATGTAACAAACTTTCTTGGCAATAGCTTTAGTTAGATGATCCTTACAAATATACTGTGTTTTATTGCAACTTCAGTTTAAAACAAATGCCATTGATATTCCATTTCTATTCACATATGTAGCAGATTGGACTCGTCTCTCTTAGTGGGCTACATCATTTACTGCACAATGTCAGATTTCTTCCCAGATTGATTGTGATGGAAGGAAAAGTAGGAATTTTGTTTGAAGGGTAAAGACTGTAATGACTGGTAAAGGGAATGTATTTAGTTACCTCAGATATTAGGAATAATAAAAATGATTACATTCAATAGCAAATTGAAAAAAAATATTTTAAATTTACATGAGGAACATTAAGTCAGCAACCTCATGTTCTAGTCTTAAAGCTTCCTGAAGTTTTGAAAAAAAAATAATCTAAAATAACACTTATTGTATGTCTTCAGGTGAGAACTATCCTGAATTAGAAAGATTATTTCATTGCTAAATTGAAATTAGTATTACTTTATGTATACACACTCATGCCTTGCTATGTTTCTTTTTTAAAAAAAATTTAAATCTGACTGATTTTTGAGTTATGCAGATATCAGTATGCATGAATGCACAGTTAGTGCATTATAAAAGGTAGAAAGTGCTAAAAGTAATTATGAGTGAAGATGGATTGTGAAAAAATGCATAACAAGAAATTCTTTCTGAATACTGTAAGACCCAGAAAATGAGTGATGAAGAAATAGTATTAAAGATGAGTCTAGTCACTGCTACTGGTCTTGTTTGCTTGGGATGTGAGAACTAAATCAGTATTTAGTACAGTCAAATGTAAGACCAAAGCCAGCGCATGTATCATCTGACATGAGAATCTGTTCTGGAAAGTGGAATGTAAAGAATTGGTGGATCATAGCAGAAATACCAACGTATGTTTTCCAGAGCAATGATGCAATCAAGAGAGCTAATGTTAGTCATTAGCAATGCAAAAAGGGGATTATAAGTCGGGATATATCTTTGTTCAAGGTGCTGGTGTGACCACAACCAGATTATCCAGTTCTTGATACTGTTACTTGAAAAAAGTGCAATGCCACAGATGTTTCAAAGAATGACTTGGAAGTCTGGAGAATATTTTCATGGCAGCTAAAGGAGCACAGGTCACTGACTTATCAAAAGAATAAATAGGAAGGGATTTATATTTGAAACTAGTAAGGTATTTCTACTCAAATATTTTTGTAACAGAGATGCAGCTTGTTCTTCAGAAGTTTTCTTTTGTTGCTCTGACTCGAATTTATTACCCAAACAGAACAGCATATACTACAAAAGGCCTGCACCAAAGCTTTGAGCAGACAGTGTTGGGCAAAATTGCACTCTGCCCATGAAAGATATTATTGGATAATTATTAAAATAATTATTGGATATTAACTGTGGAAAGGTGTCATGGTTTAACCCCAGCCGGCAACTAAGCACCACACAGCTGCTCACTCACTCCCCCCCAGTGGGATGGGGGAGAGAATCGGAAGAGTAAAAGTGAGAAAACTCATGGGTTGAGATAAAGACAGTTTAATAGGTAAAGCAAAAGCCATGCACACAAGTAAAGCAAAGCAAGGAATTCATTCACTCCTTCCCATCGGCAGGCAGGTGTTCAGCCATCTCCAGGAAAGCAGGGCTCCATCACGCATAACGGTTACTTGGGAAGACAAACGCCATCCCTCCGAACGTTCCCCCCCCTTCCTTCTTCTTCCCCCAGCTTATATACTGAGCACGATGTCATATGGTATGGAATAGCCCTTTGGCCAGTCTGGGTCAGCTGTCCTGGCTGTGCCCCCTTCCAGCTTCCTGTGCACCTGGCAGAGCACGGGAAGCCGAAAAGTCCTTGACTAGTGTAAGCACTACTTAGCAACAACTAAAAAATCAGCGTGTTATCAACATTATTCTCATCCTAAATCCAAAATACAGCACTGTACCAGCTACTAGGAAGAAAATTAACTCTATCCCAGCCGAAACCAGGAGAAAAGGCTACAAGAGACTACACAGGGCTAAAATACTTAATATGTATATGCTTTTTAACCTGGCAGGGAAAACTGTGGCAATATTTCATTGTATAACATTAGCAAGATATTGCTATTTTGAAACAAATTACTTAAATGTAAAATGAGCTTTTCATCATTTGAAGTCTTTAGATTAGCGCTTCCTTAAAAAACCAAAAAAAAACCAACAAAACAAAAAACCAAACAAAACAACCAAGCAAAAAAACCCCACCAGAACCAAATCAAACATTTAAACCACATGTTATTGGGTTAAGTGAAGGAATTCCTGAGCTAGGCTTTGTTGACATTTGCTTTTTTAAAAAAACAGAACTGCTGCCTATAGTGATCTCTCCCAGTTTTAAAATCTATGAATCATACTATTTTACATATCCCACAGAGAATTTTAGGGGACATTCTGGGGAAAACTTGAAAATAATAACAACATAAAAGAATTGGTTTGCATTTCCAATCCCCCCTTTCTTTTTTTAACAATTAAAAAAACTTTTTTTACCAAATCTAGGCTCCCTTTCCCATGAAAGGTTGGACCAGATGGTCTTTCAAGGTGCCTTTCAACCTGGGCTATTCTATGACTCCAGAAGGCATTGCAATGATTTTGTAGTTCACCAGTACCAGAAAGGCAATTATTAATTGCAGAAATGCTGGCAGTCTGACCTTCAGCTCAGTTGTAGTCAGACCCTCTGCTGCTTATTGCAACAAATATTGCCAGTCTCCCTTGTGCCAGACATCCTTTCTGGTTTGTATCCAATTGTCAGCCTCCCATAATCCTACACAATGTAGTGCAGCTTGAGCTATTGCTACTGGGCTCGAGTGCACCCTCAGCAAGTTTGCAGATGACACCAAGCTGAGTGGTGTGATTGACACACCTGAGGGACAGGATGCTGTCCAGAGGGACTTGGTGTGGTGGGTTGACCTTGGCTGGATGCCAGGTGGTACCAAGCTGCTCTATCACTCCCCTCCTCAGCAGGACGGGGGGGGGGGGGGGAGAGATGGAGAAAAAAAAAACCCTCATGGGTCAAGATAAAGACAATTTAATAAAAAGCAAAAAGGCCGCACGTGGAAGACAAACATTGTATATAACGAATGCCCCCCCTTCCTCCTCCTTTCTCTTTCTCAGCTTTTATTGCTGAGCAGACGTCATATGGTATGGAATATCCCTTTGGTCAGTTTGGGTCAGCTGTCCTGGCTATGTCCCCTCCCAAGATCTTGCCCACCCCCAGCCTACTGGTGAGGGAGGGAAATGTTGGAGCCAAAACACTGGTGTGTTATCAACACCTTTCTAGCAGCACTATGAGGGCTGCTATGGGGAAAATTAACTCCATCTCAGCCAGTCTCAATACACCTGGACAAGCACAAAAAGTGGGCCTGTGTGAACCTCATGAGGTTCAACAAGGCCAAGTGCAAGGTCCTGCACCTGGGTCGGGGCAATCCCCGGTATCAGTACAGGCTGGGGGATGAAGGGATTGAGAGCAGCCCTGAGGACAAGGACTTGGGGGTACTGGTGGATGAAAAGCTGGACATGAGCCAGCAATATGCTCTCGCAGCCCAGAAAGCCAACCATATCCTGGGCTGCATCAAAAGAAGCGTGGCCAGCAGGTCGAGGGAGGTGATTCTGCCCCTCTACTCTGCTCTGGTGAGACCCTACCTGGCGTACTGCGTCCAGCTCTGGAGCCCTCAGCACAGGAAAGACATGGACCTGTTGGAGTGGGTCCAGAGGAGGGCCACAAAAATGATCAGAGGGATGGAACACCTCTGCTATGAGGAAAGGCTGAGAGAGCTGGGGTTGTTCAGCCTGGAGAAGAGAAGGCTGCAGGGAGACCTTATTGCAGCCTTCCATTACTTAAAGGGGGCTTATAAGAAAGATGGGGACAGACTTTTTAGCAGGGCCAATAGTGATAGGAGAAGGGGTAATGGTTTTAAACTGAAAGAGGGTAGATTCAGACTAGATATAAGGAAGAAATTTTTTACAATGAGGGTGGTGAAACACTGGCACAGGTTGCCCAGAGAGGTGATAGATGCCCCATCCTTGGAAACATTCAAGGATGGGCTGGATGGGGCTCTGAGCAACCTGATCTAGTTGAAGATGTCCCTGCCAATTGCAGGGGGGTTGGACTAGATGACCTTTAAAGGTCCCTTCCAACCCAAACTATTCTATGATATGAATCTGTATATATGCTCTGTGTGCCCACTTTTACTGCTATCACAACAGCGTGGAGTTCCCCCACCTGAGCACTTCATTCTCCTTCTTCTACTTTCTGGACTTTTGTGCTTACTTCTAAGGCTGTGGCTTTATACTGCCATTTCCCTGCCTCAAATTTTGCAGAGGTGTCAGTAAACCACACCCATCTGTATTTGGAAGGGTAAATTCCAGGGCTTCGGAAAAAGGGGAAGGATATGCGGGGCCCTCTATATTTGATATATTTGCTTCTAGTTGATTTCTTATAATTTGCTTGGGACCTTCCATGACTTTTGAGTCTTCACAAAACCCTGTTACAAATGTCTGCCATTTCAAGTGTGTCATAGACTGTGCTGTTCCTTCTAGCAAGGGTGCATGCAAAATGTAATTCAGTACCATAAATGGTGCTCTTGAAGTTATGTGTTTCCCTCGCAATAGCGAGCCCTGCTCTTTGAGTACAGAATACATACACAAACACACCTTTTTTCCAGTGGGGTATATCCTTGTTCTCCCCCCCCCTTATACACTCGTGAGCCAAACCCTACTGACCTCTTCCTGCCTTCACTCCACTGATAGATTTCTCAACTTAGAGCAGAGTTACTGAACCCCATGCGCAGGGTGGCTTCATGACCGGGGGTCCATTCCCATGATGCCTCTTTTCTCAACAAGTTATACAGGGGTTTGACTAGGTCATTAAATCCAGGTATGTGTTTATGCCAGTAACATGGCGAGCCCATAATTTTTTGAAGGTCAGCCTTATCTCTAGGTGAGGGTAGTGTAAATAACATTTTTAAATCATCCTCAGGTATACCTCATCACCTTCCTTCCCATCGCATTCCTAAAAAGGTAATGGCGTGAGAGGGTCCCTGTCATTTGCTATCGGGGACCTCTAAACCAAGTTTTGTCAGCGTTTGTAGCAGTGTGGACTTCTGCGTGAGTTTCTCCACCAATAAGAATATCATCAGTATACTGATGATACATTACTCCAGAGGGAAGTTTAATCTTTGCTAGTTCAGCGGCAAGGACAGCATGAGCATTCGTGGGACTATGCTTAAATCCTTGAGGCAAATGGGTAAAAGTGTACTGCGTGCCATGCCAAGTAAAGGCAAACTGCTGTTGGTCCTCTGGGTGGAGTGGTACCACAAAAACCATGTCTTTAATGTCTAGGGCTGCCAGCCAAGTATGGTTTTGTTTTTCAGTTTCCATGACTAATTCAGGCGTACTGGGCACTGCAGCTTTAAGGGGTCCTGTCACGGCATTCAAACGACAATAATCAGTTGTGAGTCTCCACTCTCTGTTGGGCTTTCTTACTGGCCAAACTGGAGAATTCCACGGGGAATGAGTTTCAACAATAATTCCTTCTGCTAAGAGATCTTTTATAACTTTGGTGATGACCTCCTTTGCTAATGGATTGATTTTATACTTGGGGTACATTAACAATCTTAGATGTGGGTAGGAGCAAAGGTGCTAGTTGCAACAAACAAAGTTTCTTTGAGACGCTGGGCTTGACCAAAGGGAGCATAATGCCAAAGGACCAGAGCTCACCTGTGGGTGTTTGCCACTGTCGGCCAGCCAAAACATCCATCCCTAGAAGTGCTTGTTCTAGGTCAGGAACAAAAGCAACTTTAACTCAGCAATGACTGTTCATCAAGAAGATGCAATGCCACCCAGGTGGTGGGCACACTGAGAGGTTGGCTGCCCACTCCTTGAACACGAACACGTGCATGGGGAGAGATACCCAGGGTTGCCATTAAGGCAGAGGGAAAACAAGAAATTTGGGTTCCAGTGTCATTCAAACTTCTTACAGGGAATCTATTAGGGCCCAGGCCAATAACGACTTGCGGACCCCACTTGGTGTCCCACTCAAAAAGTTTGAGCTGTCATACCTGGGACACCGGACAGGGTATGGGCACTACTAGTTTTCCACCAGCACAGCGGTAGCATGCTGAACAGCGTCTAGAGCCTCGCTGGCTTCTTTATAAAAAGGTTTGGCAGATGGGCAATCTGCATCCTCGCCACACCGGCTGGCTTCATGGGCGGCTCAGACCATGGCCCTTAAAACTGCTGTGGGTTTCTTATGCATTAATTCTCATGACAAACCTAGGTCTAAACCTTCCCCACACAGCCTGGTTCTGAGGTCTTTCTTGTCTCGTTCCATTTGAGGGTTTAACTTGAGGTCCCGCAGGACCTTGTTTGAGGGTTCTGACCTCTTTCGGGGGTTTTGGCCAGGTGACATCTTCATTGCCCCCTATCATTCTAGCCTTTTGTGTTAGTTGGTTTGTGAACCATCTCCAATTGTTTTGCATTACATCAGCGGCACTAATTAAGATTAATTTAAGGCTGAGTCCCGACCCTCATGTGAGCGGTCCTAATTTATCAGGGTTCGGGCTCAGATACAACGGTGAGTCTGAAGCTTCCCCGTTGTTATTGTGTCCCCTTTGAACAACAAACTGTTCAACAGCCAACTGCACTAGTCTGTTAGCCAGTTCTTGAGCAGAGTGAGTGCGAATACGCGGTTGTTCTCCGCACTTGAGTTTAGGGATAACCCCCCGCCCAATAGGCAGCTCAGGCATCAGGGAACATAGCGCTCCTGGACATGCACTGAGAAAGACACCAGCTCTCCAGCCTCCCCTCTGAGCTTCCTCTTGATCGCAAACTGTTCAGTCACCTCCTATCTCATGAACTCGTTTGACCCACTTGATTGCAAACTCATCAGACTGTTTACCAAACTCCCTCTGTAACTTGGCCATATCAAGGGGGGGGTAAAGGCAGTGGTCTTAACTACATCCCAGGCAGGTCTCCCCTCTGGCCCCCCACTTATTTCATGTTTGATACCATGGAAGACTCCTTGCGCGGTGTCATCACCATTGTCTGGCCAGTCATCTGGCTCCTCATCAGGGTCATTCCAAATGTCCCCATCCCAGTTCTCAGGATCTTGTATTAGGGCCTGCACTTTAAGGGCATTCACAGTCCTGCCCTGTTTCTCCAAGTTAGCACTGACTGTTAGGTATCACTCAATTCCCAGGAAAGTATCTTTACCTGGTATCCCAAGTAAGGGAAGATCTCCAAGGCATGGGCCAGCTGTTCTTCAGGAGCACTTGAATCAGGCTCTCAGGGAGAGATTTATATACCCTTCCTTAGTGGTTTCTGTGTTCACCACCTAGCGGTATCATTTCGCTGTTGCTGGGCAAACTTGAGCCCAGCACAACCAAAGGTCAGACCCCCAACCAAAGCACTGCCACTCGGTCTGGATCGTCTCCCCACAAAAGATAGGAGGACAGCATTGTATAGTTTGTGCATGTGCATCATGCATGTGCATCATACATGTGCTCTGCAGACTCCTGGGGTTAGTGGACTGGTTCTATAAGCATCTGTGAAAGACAAATAGAAAATAACTTCAATGTCAGTTTGCAGAAATTAGCTCTATGGGATCCACACTTCCATTGGTGGGGGGAGGGGAATTACAGTTCTATGGATTGAAAAAAATAACAGTGAAAATAAAAAGGAAGGTGTTGCACAGATGCAAAAGAATTGTTTTGGGTGAATGTTACCTGGTAGAAGGGGCTCTTCTACAAGAGTGCTTGGATTTGGATAGAAACATCCCAGCTTTATCACAAAAATATAGTACCAGGAATTATGATATTATGAGAAACTTAAACTTCCCATGTTTGTGTTGAAAAATATCTGTAAAATATGGTAAGGATTGGATAGTCTGACAAGATAAATTTGATGGATTTCTTTATCAAATACTCAATGAACCAACAGAAAACAAAAGGTGTATAAACTGTAAAAGCAATGTAAATAAAGAGAAGCAGCAGCATAGACTTGTGCTGCAGGGTTGGTTTTGGAATTACAGGAAATGGAGGAATATCTTTCTTTGTCTTAGTTTTAATTAGGAAAATTATTTTAAGCATCAGGACAGGCATGATAGATAATAGGAACAAAGGTATGTAAATCACTACAATTGATATGGAAGCAAACCTCAGGCATTAATGCTCTTAAGCTACAGGAACTGGATGATCTTTGTTCAAGAACTTTGAAAGAACTGGTGCAAGAAATCTCAGTCTTGTAGTGAGGATTGTTAATAAGATTATAAAATCAGGAATAGTATAATAGTAAATGTGTTATTTTTATTTAAAGAGACTGGAAGTGATCTAGACAGGTACCACTGCTTTTTTTTTTTTTTAAAGAAAAAGTTTTGAAGACCAGAATTAGTAGACATCAAGACAAATAGAAAATGCGATAAAATCATTATGTGCTTACTAAATTAATTTGCTCTCAGCAATCTTAATATTATTTTCCAGACAAAGTAATAGACATGCTCATGTAGATGATCTTTGTTATAATGTCACTTGGAAAATTACAAGTTAAAATGGAAAACATGGGTATCAGTAAAATAATTTTAAGGCAGATGAGGAGCTAGTAAGAGAAGACAACAAAGGACTGTCAGAAGATAAGTATTATTTCCTAAGTAAAATGCTACTAGAGTTCTAGGGTTTCACTTAGGTTTTTTTATTCATGGTTTTCTTATAAACAGTGGGATGTAGGACTGCACTAGTGACACTTTCATATGACTCAGTGTTAGGAAACTATCACTGTAGAGGAGAATCAGATTACAAGAGCTTGGAGTAGTTCAGTAGGAGGGAATGTAATGCTTAGAAGTTTTAAGTCCTGAAACTTTTTGAAACTATGAAAGAAAATAGAAAGTCTGTTGATGTCAATGAGGATAGGATGACCATGAAGGAAAGACAAGTTCAGTGATTCAATGCTACTTGTATTACTTTCGTAATTGCTAACCCTTTTTATGTCATAATCGCAATATTGAAATTATTTGATTTTTGCAGGTGCTTAAGTTTTTGACATAATACATTCATTGATGAATAAGTTACAAGCCAACAGAAATTCTTTACTCATAAATAAAATTAAGAAAAACAAACCCAAGGCAAATCAGAGCAAATAAAAAAGGTTTTCATTCATTAGTGTACATGACCTCTCAAATATCTGACTTCATATTCTGATTTCAGAAAGAAATTATATTAACGTGGTTCATTTTTTCCTCAGAAAAGCTATATCAAAGGTTCTAATTTGACAGAAGGCTGGAGGATCTAGGTTGTTTAATATGCAAATACAGTATTGCAAAATTCAGTAAGGTGTCTGGACAATTTTCAGGAATCCTTAGTTAGAAAATAGTCTAAATTTCTTCTTATTTCAATTTCTTAAAAGCAAAAGAATTGCATTATGTCTGTTCCCATCTCAAAAGTAACAAGAAATATTTTCCATGAATAAGCAGCTCTAGACAAAACACAGAAATCTGCTCATTAATGATTCTGATAGGGTGATCTACGACTCAGCTTTATGAAGTTTTATGAGATTATTAAAAAATAATTTAAATGGTTTAGACCATATTATAAATCATAAATTGAAATTTAGTTGACTGAACTATGTATTTGAGGGCATCAGAAAAGTGTACTTGATAGAAACATAAGATCTGTTAGGAGAAATGACATTTCAGGAAAAAATGTCTCAAAGCATTGTCGCTTATTTTTCATGTGTCCCATTCTACCGCTATCCCCCCATCCAAAAAAAGATGCCATCTAGACAGGAAGGTGTCAAAAAAATGTATGTCTAAGTAAGATTCCATAACAGTTTTCAATGAAGAGTCCTTTTTCTCTGTTTCATTTTGTAAATCGTCTCTGCATTGTTCAGTTCAGGTAGTTATCATTCCTTTTACAAAATATAGCTGTGTTCAGAATACATATAATGCATAGCAATATAGAGAGAAGTCATCTTCACTAGGTTAATATGCAAATTAGTAGCAAGTGAAATGCAAATATTACCAGATGTAGGGGGGTAAAAAAAAAAAAGTTTTTTGGTTGCTAGGCAAAACCCCAAACATGTTACAGTCTACCTTTTCTCCACAACCCTGCAGAGAAGGTAAAGCTGATATGAATGGAGTATAGCTGAATTTCCAGTGTGCATAGTAAAGGCATACTTTGTGATTAAAAAGAAAAAAAAAAAAAAGTTATTCCTAGTGAATATTATGCCTTTTCATGTTGATATTCTTCAGTTTCTGAAAAGGTGTATATTTTCTCACTTAAGATTCTCAACTACTTTTGAATATTCATGTCAACATCATTTTGTAAAGGACAAAGTAGAAGTCTTTCCATAAGTCATCAATACTTTTTTTCAATTAACCTAAGTATGGGCTGCTAGCAAGCACCATTCTGTTAACTCCTTCTTGTAGGCTCACATGCTATCTTCACAACATTCTTAGTGTACCCAGGTTTGGGAAAAAAGAACTGAAAATGGAAACCAGTTTTATCAGATAAGTTTGTGAGCAAAATAATCACTATTTTAGCCTCACTTATTAAATTGAAGACAATGTACTTACTTAAATAGAATTATCTAAAATCATATGCTTTGTTTCACTTGAAGCTTCTTCCCACAGAATGAATATAATATTGTATTGTACTACAGTAGCTAATATTTACTGGAATAAATTTAATTTCTCTGTTTTTTCTCAAAGTATGAACAAGTAAAATTTCATTCCACCTTGTCATTTAAGATTCAAGTACTCTGAACTATGTTTTATTTGAAAAAGAGTGTGACTAAAAATAATGCATTATAATCTCCATATTATAGAATAGGTCATGATTATTCACTGGAAGTGTATTTAATCTGACTTCGGTTCGTTACAATAAAAAATTGTTATCGTTTTCTCAATGTTTCAGTTTTACAGTTGTGAAAACAGACAACTGGTTTTCTTAAATAACTTCTGCCAAACTGTCTCTGGGAATTTCAGTCATACCTAATATTTTCACTGAGGTGAAATTTTAGATTTTGTGGTTACCGGATGCAAGTCACTTCCTGTTTCACAGCAGGTATACATCCAAACTGCTAATGTAGTGTCAGCCACATATTACGTAGCAATGACTCGAATAACAGAGCTCAAGCTCTGCTTCTGACAATAAATAAGATAGCTAGGACATAGGAGGCAAAATTACTTGATAAATATGAGCTTAAACTAATCTCCATTTTAAAATGTTAAATCTCTGTTCTGTCAGCAAACTAGACTGATTGCTTTTCTCTTTTCTCCTTCCTGCTTTTTTTAAGGAAAAGAAGTACTTGTGGGTCAGTAGGCTGGTAGGGAAAGGGGTCAAATGGGAAAAGAGAGAACAATGATCTGCAGTTCCTATTTACATTTCTTTTAAAGTTTCTGTTTACATTTGTGGAATGATCCTTAAGGCATCTGAACCCTATCTTATGCAATAGGGAAGAGATGAGTCTGTGAGCATAACCAGTGCTGCCTAATCCAGGGACATAGGTCGCTATGCAAGACGGTTATTTTTCTTCAGGCATCACCAATCTGTAGTATCAAGGAGAGCAGGACTCCTTCTTCAAAATGAGTCAAAAATGTAGTTTAATCTTTCTGGGATGTACTGTCATTCCTTTCCACACCACTCCATCTATCCCAGTTTAAATCTATGCAACTTTAATGATCTTTTTATATCAATTAAAAGAAATAAACAGCATAGCAAAAGTATAGCAAGAACTGCAGTTTACCAAGTGAGATGCAGAACAATATTTTTGATACAACTGAGCAGATCTTACATTTTAGAATGAGATTACCTGAAACCATCAAGAGAGGCTCTAACTGAAGAGAAAAAAAGAGAGAGAGAACAAGCTAAGAAGTTAATAGAAGGCACACAAGATATTAATTTTTCAAAGTTCTTGACCTGAAGATTCTTTGGACTCCAAAAAGGGCTGAGGCTTGGATGGAGAATGTTCTGCTCAAATTACATTTGGAGTTGAACACATCATTTTCAGAACAAAAATATACATGATAACTATGCTTTTTCTTCTTAAGGGATAGACACAAGCTCTTAGCAACATTACCTAATTCATGATTGTTGTTGAAATGTGAACTATATGTTTTTTTAAGTTTTCTCTTTTAGTATTAATTTCAATGAGATAATTATGGCTCTAAGCTCTCAAGCCCTGAGGGCAAGCTATGTGGAGTGGGTTATATCCACACTGCATAGCACTCATTTAGACCTCATCTGGGTACAGAGAAACAATTTTTCTCAGTCATTTTTCAGTTCAAAGTGTCTGAAATCATGTGAGGCTGTGTCAGAGCCCACCAGAATGGTGTTTCTATAGCATGACACCAAAATTCATGTTGCTTGCCTTATGATTTTTCATGAAGATACATGAAGACATTTGAGGGTGGAAGGCCTGTAGGGATGCAAGAAGACTGTATAGGAAGAACAGAGACAAATAAACCTACTGTTATCTGGACTGCTTGTAGCAAAGTGCTTCTAAAGCCGCACAGGTTTTTCTCTCTGAGGGAACAGTTTACTTCAAAAGAGGGTCCAATAGTGAGCTAATTTCCATGCAGGGTGGATGATAGAGGAAGGAGACAGGACAAAAAGCTATTTGGCTTGACATACTCTCAGATAACACTTGTCTGTGAGCAAAGCAGTCTAAAATGTGGTAAGGAGCTTATTGGGTTTATCTGCTCACTCTGTTGAGGATTCTGAGGAGAATTTGTGCCTTCACTTTCTATGCTATTATTATGGAAGACGATAACTTCTGTGGACCTAAAAAGTTGTATGACTTTTCACTATCAATTGGTGATATAACTATGACTATGACTTTTCAACCTATCACTTGGATGATTTCCTTTAACTGTATGCAGTGGGATGCATTTCTTACCACTTCATTAATCAAGTTGATTTTTTTAATATGGTTTTCATGGAGAATTTATAAACAATAAAGGGATCCTAACACTCAAAATATAGAAATGAATCCCAATTATGGGGAATTGTCACATCCATACATTATATTTTCATACTATTGCAGATGAATCAATATTAACATTTAAGTGACTGTTAATTTTTATTCAGTTCTTTCTTCTGTTTTGGGTAATCTCTTTACTGGTTTTAAAAATATACATGCAAAAATGTCATGGTCTGCTTTTTTTTTTCTTTAAAAGAATTTTCATATTTATGAACAGCATCAAATTATTCTTCCTGAAGGTTGAAATTACCTGTCTGCACAATATTTGTTAGCAACATGTTTCTCACATTAGTCCATATCACATACCTTAGACTTGATCTCAATGAACCCTCCTTGTCACTGACAGCATATTTCAGGCTCCACAACCATTCATTTCTTGGAGGGCATTCTGAGACTTTTTATACAATTACCAAGTTTGATAAGGTTTTTTTGGTCGATACTTGCCCAGAATCTACTGTCTGAAGTCACCGACTCATCTTGCATACTGTCTCAAAAAAGCTACCATTGGTCATTATCACTATTTAGCAATGACACTGATGAAATTCTGTGTAGTCTTATTAAGAGCTGGCATTTCAGCATTAGCTTTACCTTCCTAGAGATGTGTTTTGTCCTGTATGTTACTGTATTGCCACCAAAACATTTGATTCTATGACTTTTGTTGCCCCTTTTTGTAAAAATCAAAAGATTTAATAAGTTAAACTGATCTCTTCAGAAAATTTGTACTCATTCTTAGTATACAAATGGTAGTTCTATATGCCCCTGGTGCAGTTTGTTTCTCATGATCTGTATGGTTTGTATTATATATTTTTATTTTTTATTGA
Organism: Nipponia nippon; assembly: GCF_047370975.1. Lineage (NCBI taxonomy): Eukaryota > Metazoa > Chordata > Aves > Pelecaniformes > Threskiornithidae > Nipponia > Nipponia nippon. The sequence continues at coordinate 5,893,351 of NW_028262343.1, forward strand.
TTTTATATCAAAAGTCTGACACTGGTAGAACAGTAGTTCTTGCCTCTCTTAGCACTATCATCAGGACCAGAAATGTCACAAGGTAAACTGTTCTTCTGGTGTCTGCTAGTGCATTTCCAGCTCTAAGAAGAAACAAAGAAAATACTCTGTAGAACTTCAGTTTAACAGACACAGATCTTAGTCAATTTTTAGGTGAATTTTCTGATATCACTGGTAACTGAAAAGCTGAGTGCTGTGGGAGGAAGAATATGTGTAAATTAAGAAATGGATATGCAAATAATCCTCTCTTTGGTTCTCCTACCCCCAAAGATATGGAAGGTGTTCCCAATTTTGCACTCTTAATAGGCTGATTAAAACCAAGGTTTATAGGATACACTCTTCACTCCTCCCTGTTTAGATGTTTCATTGGGCAGTCAAGAATGCAAGATTCCCAAGACCAGTAAGAGAGAGAAAAGAGGATAGATCCTCACTCTATAGTCCAATGTGACTATTTATCTGGAAGCAGGAAGTGCTATAATCTGGTTCCTGCTACCAACATACTTTATCCATTACCTAATTAATTTTAGTGGAAAATTCTCAAGAAGACCTTGTAGAAGGGACTGAAATCTGGGACTCCTCCATCTCAGGGAAGTTATCACTTGCAGACTCCTGTTTGTCTCTCTGTCTTTCTCCCTCCAGCTTCTTTAAGCCTAGCCTAGATTCTGCACGAATAGGGAAGATGCACTAGACCTTCCTATAGCCTAAATTCTAATGGTCAGAGCACTGTCCTGGTAGCAGAACCAAGAAATCAAAACAAAATCTGGTTTGAATTGCTTTTTTCTTTTTTTTTCTTTTTTTTTTTTCCTTTTCTTTTCTTGAACTGAAATTGTGCTTGAACGACTGTTTCAAAGAACTTGGTGAACCTGAATTGGAACTGACATACCAAAATCCTTATCTGGTCAAAAAAAATGATGCCACTAAAGTTAATGTCACTAAATGTTTTTAGATGTTGCATTTTCTTTCAAAGTGAACTGATTAGCAAACTATTATGGCCTTGAGCTGGAAGAATTTCACAAGTCAGCCTATACTGGAAATGTAACAAAAATTCTTTACTGGATAAGGTCTCTGGCTTTAATTTATCCCTGTTCTGGAAAGCCCATATATTGTGTATTCCACTTTGTTGGTGAGTTCTTTAACTGGTTTGTAATGCTATATAGTAACTTGATATATGACCGCCCTCCTTCTGCAACTCTGCTTCTGAATGAAATGAGTTGAATCAATGGGTGCTATGCTTTGTGCTGAACTTAATACTAGAGAAAACCAGATAAATTGGCATATAGATGCAGAATAGACTCATTCATGGATTTCAAATGTGTTAGGTGCCAGGTCAGTGTTGAGAAGCTCTTTCTCAAGATAGTACAAGGCATTAAGTAAGTCTAGTGTGGAAAATGTCAGTGCCCATGAATGTTCGGGCAAGTATGCAGTTAGGTAAGTGCAATATGAAATAATAATGATGGTGCAGATTTGTGTAGCATTTGGTGTACTTAATATTTCATAATAAGTGGATCTAGACTAAAGAAAGCAATAGACAACTGGATTAGTTAGAGGTAATGTTTTTTCATATTCAGATTAATCACACAACCTTGCAGTTTTCGCAGTTTTCACAGTTTTGTCTGTATTCTTTTCAAATGTCTCTGGTATAAATTCCCAAAGTAACTGGGGGGTGTGTGTGTTGCTTTTTACATAAAGCATGAACATATCATAAGAGATACAACAGCTTACCTGGTCCTTTTAAAAGTTATACTGAATATTTATCTTTATTGAACATGATTATATACTTTGTTTTGTAATTTCTTAGTGGAAAAGAAGGCTAATTTTCATTCTCACTGTTTGTAACTCCCAGTATCTGCTTTTTATCATAGTTGTATTTAAATGAAAAAAGAAAAACCCAACCTTTTCCATAGAGTAGCAGGACATAAATGATGCTAGAGAACCTTTAGATTTGGAAATCTGTTGTATTTTGGTGCTCCAAGTCTTCAAAGTACAGTAACATACAAATGTGTGCAGCAGTACAAGCTCCCGTTTTATTAGTGAATTAAAGGAAATACTATTTCATTGTTAATGCATTATGACATTCAAGTAGTTCAATATTTTATTCTTTTTCCAGAATGGCATCAACTGCACTAGGGCTAATTTGGGGTATTGTAGAATAGAGCTGTGACAGCAAAAGAACTGAGCTTAAAGAAATAGGATCTATAAAAATGTGCAGTGCAATATCTTATCATGCTACTCCCAAGTCCACCCACACCCTAATCAAATACACAGTCTTATCACATGTTTTAATGTCATTGAAGTTGCAGCTGGCTTCCATACTGCAGGATTTCCTGTCCAAAAGGGCAAAGGTCGTTTGAAGTTTAAAAAGTCTTAGTGCAGCGTAAATCATGTTAAAAGAATGGCAAGTAAACTATATATGTCTGGGCACACTGAAGCGTAAAAAGCTTGTATAGAAATCTTTTAAATCTCAAGTAGATATCAACACAGTAAACTCCGCTTTCTACATGTATCTTTTCCTACAGATTTTTGCACTTGCGTGCAAAATTTTATTTGCTTTCAGTCACTGAGAGAAATAGGTTGTTTTAAGGAAGGCTCTCCTGCTTTGTTTTTCCCCAATGCCCCCGTCCTTCCCCTCCATCCGTCGGTGGGAAAGGCAGGGCAGGATGTGCTGTGTCAGGAGAACCCACCTAGAGGGCCCCCTTGACGCCAGCACAGCCTCTGCCAGGCAGAGCCTTCACCGCAGCCGAGCCCAGTCTGCTGCAGAGTAAGTGCCACGGAGTCCGCAAGTGTCTGGAGCTGCTGTTGGGCGAGAATACAAGGAGCCCGAGGGGTAGGTCGGAAATTCTTGTCAGGGAAAAGAAAGCAAGAACCTGTTGCCTGCGTTGCTTTAAAATATACACCGTCTCTTTAGCTTGGCCTTAAGAATCTTCCTGAGGATATTACCAGAGCGTCAGGAGTGATAACTACTATCTGGGAGCTGAATTGTGAAAAAAGGACAGCAGAAAAAGAATGATTAGATAACACGGGACTTAAAACTATGCTTTCATTTTGCAATGTACAAATTGATGCACGTGGTTTTATATACAGTATAACATCAAAATAGAACTAGGTTCTGCAGTGAAAGAATCGATAGCTTAGTCATTTTACTTAAAGGGAGCAAGCAGCCTTATTATGGGGCTAGACAACAAAAATTAATTTGATCGTGATATGATCATATCTCATGATGGTATCTAACTGTAGTCCTGTCCTATGGAGCGGAAAAAGCATGCTTCCTTCCTTCTTTCTTAGATGAAGAAATAAACCGACAGAATCAAATTCAGAAAGAAGTTTGGGTTTGTTGTACGTGGCTGTTAAACATCATCCTGTTCCCTGGGCTTGTAATAAAGGAAAACTGCATTAAAGTGATCACCAATGAATATGTGTCTAAGAAAGAAGAAAAAGCAATATTCATTTCTGAACACGGCAAAGCAATCTGAAGTTACACATCTCCCCCTAACCACTGATTTGGCATGGATGACAAGAAACTATCTTTTGACTAACCTTTTCCAACTGTCCAAAATGCTGCATATGAAGATGCTTTAATTCACAGTCAAAGCTCTCTGATTTTTATCAAGGCAAACTGTTGGCATCATCATACAGTTTCTGTATACTGATTAGTTTAATGTTTTTTAAGTAGCAAGTGACGCATAAATGGATGGATGTGTACCTAGAAAACCCTGCGAGAAGTCTTTCTTCGAATCCTGGGAATTTTTATTTTTGTGGATTACAGTAATTCCTGCAATAATCCCTGCTGTTAACTGCTCATGCAGTTGTTCTGGAATGCATCTATGAATACCATAACAGATAAAACTGGCTGACAAGGAAAACACGAATGTTGGAAGATCTGTGAATATGATGCATGTGAATAATTTCCCCTTTAGGAGGCATTCATGGATATGGTGAGTAATCAATACACATTACAGACTGTTAAACTCAAAATGCTTGTTTGCAAAATACTGTGGCAACTACCAGATGCTATGTTTTTCCCTACATTAATGTCAAATGAGGACTAACTGGGCTATGAGAAAAATGAAAATCTTGCAGAGAGAGTAGTGATGAAGTAATATGAGTTTGGCACTCCTTTGCCTTTACAAAACAGGCAAGCCATAAAAATTCTATTGTTATCGTCATGTTTTCTTACATGATAAAAGCCTTTTGAGCAGGGAGGCGTATTTTCTTTCTGTATCAAAGGAACACTTCTTCCCATTTCTTTCTTATCCTTACTTGAAGGAAATGATGAATACATATTTTCCCCCTATGATATTGTGTTGTTTGTCCTGGAACTTATTTATTTATATACATTCAAGTTACCTGAAAACAGGAAAAAATGCTCATTCATATGATAATTCAGTAATCTTTAATAAATGCATTTGTATGGTAGGTTCTCAAATGTGGCTGTTTGGAAGACAATCATATAGCATTAAAATCTCTTTATCATCTGTCGTGGTTTAACCCCAGCCAGCAACTAAGCACCACGCAGGCGCTCGCTCACTCCCCCCTCGGTGGGATGGGGGAGAGAATCAGAAGGGTAAAAGTAAGAAAACTCGTGGGTTGAGATAAGAACAGTTTAATAATTGAAGTAAAATAAATTAGAACAGTTAAATAGGCAAAACAAAAGCCGTGCACGCAAACAAAACAAAACAAGGAATTCATTCACTACTTCCCATCAGCAGGCAGGTGTTCAGCCATCCCCAGAAAAGCAGGGCTCCATCACGCATAACAGTTACTTGGGAAGACAAACGCCATCACGCCCAATGCCCGCCCCCCCCCCCCCTTCTTTTTCCCCCAGCTTATATACTGAGCATGACGTCATATGGTATGGAATAGCCCTTTGGCCAGTCTGGGTCAGCACCCCCCCGGCTGTGCCCCCTCCCAGCTTCTTGTGCACCCGGCAGAGCAGGGGAAGCTGAAAAGTCCTTGACCAGTGTGAGCGCCACTTAGCACCTATTTAGCAACAGCGTAGCACTACTTAGCACGAACCAAAGCATCAGTGTATCATCGACATTGTTCTCATCCTAAACCCAAAACACAGCCCCACACCGGCTACCAAGACGAAAATTAACTGTATCCCAGCTAAAACCAGGACATCATCATTAAAACATCTGTTTCCTCTTTAAACCACAGGCATCTATAGTTCTTGCTCACTGAACAATCTTTCTCTGTAGCTTTCTTTGCAATATAGTGCAGTTAACTTGCTTATAAATTCTACCAGTGGATGTTGCATATGTCTTGCTCCTGATGTTGGAATTTATGTCTTGATTAGCGCTTAATGAATGTTAGCTAATGCAGAAATATTTCCCCAGAAAACTTTTGCTCTTTGGGTAAATACATGAATCTTTTCAAATATTAAAAGCAAACATATTACGGAAGCTCATTTAAAAAAAAAAAAAATCGCATTCAAGTTGAGGGATTTGCTTCAGGGTGCGTGTTTGACAGATTTGCCCTTAGTGTATGTTAGCCTCTGTATATAACTAATTTGCAGGAAAACCTGAGAAAGAATTTTCCCTGGGAAATGTGTTAGCAAAGTTCTTAAAGCCAAGTTCTTTTTATGGCATTTCAAAGTTGTATTTAAGAATACTATTATAAAATCGAGTCCCTGGTGCCTGGCAGCACTAGCGTCAGCCGAGTGTCATTTGTCGGAGGCGCCGGCTCCTCTGCGCGGAGCCAATGGCAGGAGCTCAAGAGCAGCCCGTCAGAGCGGGGGGGGGGGGGGGGGTGAGGAAGGGGGGTGAGGCTCTGGCTGCTCGTTTCCTGTTATTACTTAAATTTTAATAACCAATTAGTAGGCACACTTTCCTTTGAACTCATCTATTGCTTTTTTATTACATTTTATTCCACCTTTCCATAAGACTATTTTCATCTACAAAAAATCCTTTTAGAGCCAACTTCAAACCAGATCATCTATAAAATTAATAACGTGATCTTGAATATATTTCATCTTTCTGTTTTGGCAGTTTATTTAGCAAAATGTGTTAGAAAGGGTACCGCAGTCCACACCTAACAGGAAGACCATTTCTATTGTCTTCTAAGAATTTGGCCTACTTCTGTTTTTAATAACTTAGAGAAATTATTTTAAGAATGTTTTAACCCCCAGGGTTCATCTTCTGTCTAAGTGGTTTTCAAACATGAAGTCTGAAGTCTGCTGAAAGGGGTTTGGAACAAACCAACTGGTTTTTATTTATCTTCTCTAAAAGGTAGTAACCTGTTTTCCCTGTGTACTCCTTGCCAGCCCTCTTGCTGTCTGCCACAGAATGTGAACCCATTGTCTAGGAAAGACTGACAGAAGTGTTTGCTGGGTAGATATATGAAGATAATTATATGTTCTATGTTTAGTATTTTAACTGAATGCAAACTATACCATGCCTACGTTTGTGCTTACTGAATCTTAAACCTTAATTTAGAATAGAAATGTTTTTAGCATGCTGTTGTTCATCTCAACACTTTGGCAAATTTGCTTATTCATGCTATAGTAGGTAAGGAGCATTTCTGGGTGCCAGAGTTTTAAGTTGCCAGTCATAGGTGTTTTTTTTTTTTAATTCTGAATCTTCACAAATCTATGCATCGCTTATCAGATATGCCAACCTTTTCTATCGTGAATAGGAATTGGCACAAAAAACCGTATTATATATGTATATAACTTCCCTTCATGCTGCTTTCAGATGTCCATTAAAGGATGATAATGAAGATAAAGGAAAAGATATCTTTCATGGGACCCAATTAGTTCTGTGTTTGTTTAATACAAATATTAGTTGATTAATAATAATGTCTCCCCAATGCTGATGCAACACATCAAAGGTGTTTTGTGGCCATCATCATATACTACATATTTGTAACCTTTATATGCCTACAGAACCAAGTATTTCAGAAGTAGGACTAATAATTTTCTGTCCCTTAGAGATGTTGCTTTTTTAAGGTATTTTCTGTACCTTAGAGACATGCACTATGCCTTCATGTGCTAGTTCCTGCTCGTCTCACATGGAATATGGGGAAGAGGGAGGGATAAAAATGAAGCCTTCTGAAATTTAATTTATTGTTTCAAATGTCCAGGATTTTAACAGTGTGTGATATGAGTCAAGGTGGTGGATATGTTTTTGCACGTTTGGTCCTCTATGTGGGTTTAGGGAAAGAATAGCCAAAAAGTGACGTCCCTGAGAGTAGGATTTGAATGTGAACCCATAGGCTTTTGGAAGTGTAGTGAGAATTCCAGTATCTGAACCCTCCTGGTAATGTTAGTAATAGGAACTGACTACTGGCAAAAAACAGCTATAAAATATATATGTTCCCAGGCAGTATGAATGGGAGCACAATTATATCAGACAGATAAGGGTAGCTATAATCTGAATGGACTCTAAAGGGCATATAAAATTCAGATTGGAGTAGACAAAAAAGAGGTATTTTGTCTGAAGCTGTTTCAAACAGTGTGGATTGTAGAGAAGCAAATACAAAATACATGCGATTAAAGGGGTACAGTGGTTGGGGCAACTGATGTCCCGGGTGAGGATAAAGTTAGTCCTTTAGCAATAGTTAGCAATAGTGAGAAACATTTATGATGATAGTAGAAGGAGGAGTAGGTTTTTATAACTACTTACTGTGACACGCTATGCAACATAAATTATGTATTAACAACATGCAGCTTACTGCCATTCACAATGAAAACAATTTTAGGAACATTTGCTGCTGAATTGTATAACCTAGCTTTCCTTTCCATTACATTTTATCTGCCTTTTTAATGCTAAACCAAATAAAGATAAACATGGTATTCAATTTTGGCTTGCCGAATTGTGCAAACAAATATTGCACATGCCTTTTAGCTTTACCATAGGAAAAAATATAAGTGAAAAACCTGTGTTCAAGAATATCTGTCTTTAAACTGGTAAAGATTTGAAATTAATCTACAGGTGAATACACTAACTTTTCAGAGTAAAAAATGTAACCTATGACTGTCTATCCTTTTCTGCCAACTTTTGGCCTATTAAGATTGAATGAAATTTAATTTGGTTACCAAGGCAACGAATAAAGAAAAAAATTTCCTTTCTTGGTTCTTTTTTAATCCCACTATATTTACTTGATTTGATCATTATTGTTTTATATACTTCATCTAATGCAAAATGATGTGGATGCATGGCTGTACGTTATCCCTTGCTTCAGATTAATTTGATGACTAACTGGCTTTTTGAAAAGCACCATAGTAAATCCCTGAATGAATGCAATTGTTAATAAGCTGCTGTTTTCACCAGTATTCTAAAATAATGATACTAAATTGTTTATTTGTACATTTTATAGAACTCCACTTGGTTTTCAGCCAGCCAAAAATGGTTTGGTTTTTCATTGTTATGCAGGTTCTTCCATTTTGTGAGAATAGAACAATATGTAACTGTGAAGAAAACTGATGGAAAATTAAGATCTCAATGCTAATGCATGAAATAAACTTTTGGTATGTTCTTAGGACATGATGAGTCACCTCAGCTCACTAAGGAATCATGGGGAACTGAGTCTGACCAGTACTATGCTCTTCTTATGGCATAACTTTTCTTCCAACCCAAACCAGAATGAAATGTTTCATGCAGGTATTTACTCATTTGTTGCTAGAAAATTTTGTGTATTTTATAGTGGGGGGATAAAAAAAGCTTCTTTCTGAACTGCTTTTCAACACAGTATTTAACTAGTTTTTAGATATTTTAGATTTAAGATATTAACATAAAAACTGTAGAGGAATATCTCAATTCTTCCTTTGGAAATCTGGATTTGAACCTGAATTTGGGGGAAAAAAATCACGATTTCTTAAACTAAGAAGAAATCTTAAGACCAAAGAAGTTTGTTTAATCCTCTGCGGCCAGTAGATTTTCACAGTACTGCTAAGGTCACCTTATTCCCTGTTTTCTTATGCTCAGTGACAGATGTTACTTTGCTTCAGGCATTGTTAAAGTTTATTGCTCAAGTTAGGATGAGTGTAGTAAGATGTAGTAAGATGCTGAATGAAACAGTTTCATTTTAAGGTATCTATTGCCTTTTCCTTTATATTTCTAACACCTTTTCTGCCCGGTGGCACCTAACCAGCATTCAGCATGCTGAATATCAGTGAAGAGATGAAAATATTTCTACCATTGAAATGATTTATTTGTTTATAATTTATATTAGCAGTGCTTTAACTTTCTGTAATGTTTCCATGTGAAAAGCCGAAAGTTCAGCTAAGCTTGACAACACCCCTGATGGATAGGTTAGATATGTATCTGTATATGTAAATTGCATCTCTTACCACTGAAGTGCTCTATAGTCTTCCACACAATAGTTATGGCACTTTTGCATGCAAAATTTCTGTGCAGGCAAGATAATTTAACCATATGAGCTAATGTAAACTGCGTGGTTGCTCACTTTGGGTGTCCTAGACAGTATCCTGTTGGGACTTTAATCTGTTGTTCTAGAATAATGAGATCATTTCACCTGCATTTTCAGATCATTAATATACTCATCTTTATATTACTGCAACTGATTCAAACTAAGCTTTTATATCTTCAAAATGTGGACTCTGCCAAGGCCTGCCTTTTGCTCTTCTGTCCTCAGCATATGAACTGTAAATGAAGTTGTTATTTCATACCTCTGTCCTTTGGAGGCACTACCTGTTTTGTTTTGTTAATTCGGACTGAAAACACTTTGAAACACTATGTCTCAATAGAAGTAGAGTACATCTTTTAACCAGTCATTTTCAGGCTAAGTTAAAGTCAAGTTATTTCATGAAAGATCTTATAAACTTGCAGAAAGTCTTGCTGTCTCTGGATATAATCCTGATTTATACCTTCTTGGATTTTATTCTTGGTAACTCAAGTCACAACAGTAGAAACTAAATCGAAGCTTCTTTTACTCATAAAACACTCTCTTGAGTGTTCATGCAATACCTCTACAGTCTCTTCACTCTTACCTGCTTACGAAGAGCCTCCTTCTCTTCTTTGGGAAGAGTTAATCTGTACCTACGCTTTGACTTGGCAAAAATTACCTTACACCTCTACCTCTTAAACAGTAGTATAGTAATGAAGGAAAAAACATTTTAATTATTATGACGTTAAACATGTTTAATTAATTATTATTAATTAATTATTATAAACATGCTTAAATATTAATAGTAAACATGCTTAAATATTACTTATTATTTATGTTGTTTAATTTATAAAGTATTTTGTAAGTAGATTTGTGGATACTTATATTGTTTCTAAACATTCTGGCCTGAATTAAGTGGGTATGGTCTTTCATTCACAGATGGGGTCACTTGAGGATGGGAATTTGGCTCCTACTGGGAAAAGAAATGATAGTTTTAAATGTTCTGGTATTCTGGTGGGCTGACCCTGGCTGGATGCCAGGTGCCCACCAAAGCCGCTCTATCACTCCCTCTCCTCAGCTGGACAGGGGAGAGAAAATATAAGAAAAGGCTCGTGGGTCGAGATAAGGACAGGGAGATCACTCACCAATTACTGTCAACGGGCAAAACAGACTGGACTTGGGGAAATTAGTTTAATTTGTTGCCAATCAAATCAGAATAGGATAATGAGAAAATAAAACCAAATCTTAAAACACCTTCCCCCCACCCCTCCCTTCTTCCTGGGCCTAACTTTGCTCCCAATTTTCTCTGCCTCCTCCCCCTGAGCAGCACAGGGGGACGGGGAATGGGGGTTGTGGTCAGTTCATCACACGTTGTCTCTGCCGCTCCTTCCTCCTCAGGGGGAGGACTCCTCACACTCTTCCCCTGCTCCAGCGTGGGGTCCCTCCCTCAGGAGACAGTCCTCCACAAACTTCTCCAACATGAATCCTTCCCACGGGCTGCAGTTCTTCATGAACTGCTCCAGCATGGGTCCCTTCCATGGAGTGTAGTCCTTCAGGAACAGACTGCTCCAGCATGGGTCCCCCACGGGGTCACAAGTCCTGCCAGCAAACCTGCTCCAGCATGGGCTCCTCTCTCCATGGGTCCACAGGTCCTGCCAGGAGCCTGCTCCAGCGCGGGCTTCCCATGGGGTCACAGCCTCCTTTGGGCATCCACCTGCTCTGGCATGGGGTCCTCCATAGGCTGCAGGTGGATATCTGCTCCACTGTTAGCGTCCATGGGCTGCAGGGGGACAGCCTGCCTCATCATGGTCTTCACCAGGGGCTGCAGGGGAATCTCTGCTCTGGTGCCTGGAGCACCTCCTCCCCCTCCTTCTTCACTGACCTTGGTGTCTGCAGAGTTGTTCCTCTCACATATTCTCACTCCTCTCTTTGGCTGCTGTTGCACATTTGTGTTTTTTTTCCCCCCTTCTTAAATATGTTATCACAGAGGCGCTACCACTGATGCTGATTGGCTCAGTGGCCAGTGGCAGATCCGTCTTGGAGCCGGCTGGCATCGGCTCTATCGGACATAGGGGAAGCTTCTGGCATCTTCTCACAGAAGCCACCCCTGTAGCCCCCCCACTACCAAAACCTTGCCACGCAAACCCAATACAGGTATATTAGCAAGTTTACTTGAAATCAACGTATTTGGCATTTGGAGACAACCAAAGAATTTTCCAGGTGTATACATGAGGATTTACTCTTTTATTTGATATTTTCAACATGGTATTTGTGGGCAGGGAGAAGAGTAGAGGGAGGGGAGAGAAGAACCACTAAAAATGTTGAAAGCTGACAATTACAAAACTGAATAAGGCTGGTCAGCAAATATAATTTACAGCTCATTGTAGTTTCATCTCATTAAAATATAAATAGTTAGGTTTCACTTGTACACTATGCTAAATGGCACTTTTTACGTTAATATTAATTAGATTTCAGTATTGTCTGCTGAAGCCTTAACTGAATAAGTGATGCTTGATATTTTTTATGACTGGATTAACTCTTTGATAATAGCAGAATGATTTAAGATAATTTTTATGTTGGCCATAAAAAAGATGATAAAAATATTTCTAGTAAAAGCTATAGGTCAATAGCTGTTAATAAGTGGAATAATTTTCTTTGTGTGACTCACTCCATGGAATTAGCAAAATGGAGTGCACAGAATAAAGTTTCAAAGGAGTGAATAGAACCAAGTACAACATTTGAAAAAGGAATGAACAATTTTGCTTAGGAAACTCGTAACTTTTTTTAAGTGTCTGATCCATTTATATTATAATGCGTGTAAAAATATTAACAGAAGGAAGGAGTGTATATTTATCTACTTTTAAAACCAGCTAAGTTGATATTCCTAGATTACCTTGAGAATTTAGTACTATTTTAAAAAATGTGTATGGAAAACTGGTATGAAAATTAGTATTTTGCCTTATTTGGGCAGTAACCCTTTCTGTTGAGAAATGAATGAAACAATTACCTTGAATATTAAAGACATTCAACCACTAGAAAGCTATAGTGATGCTGAGTATACCCGAGTCTCAAATTCAGGTATTTGAAGGGAACTGTTTCTTTTAGTTTTAGTTAGCTTAGTTAATTTCTCAAAAGGAGGATCTCTATTATTCTTATATCACAACTTTTAATTTTACTGTATGATTATATTCAGTAATTTTACAAAAAACGTGGAAGGTTTAACTTTTTTTCTAAAGTAGCATGGCTTCATATTCTCAATTGTCTGAAGCAATTGGTTTAGATTGTCTTTTTTCATATTGTCTCATTTTAATTGGGTTACCTGTTGGAGCGAGTCCAAAGGAGGGCCACAAAGATGATCAGAGCTGGAGCACCTCCCCTATGAGGACAGGCTGAGAGAGCTGGGGTTGTTCAGCCTAGAGAAGAGAAGGCTCCGGGGACATCTTATAGCAGCCTTCCAGTACCTGAAGGGGGCCTACAAGAAAGCTGGAGAGGGACTTTTTACAAGGGCATGTAGTGACAGGACAAGGGGTAATGGCTTTAAACTGCAAGAGGGTAGACTTAGATTAGATATAAGGAAGAAATTCTTTACTGTGAGGGTGGTGAGGCACTGGAACAGGTTGCCCGGAGAAGTTGTGGATGCCCTCTCCCTGGAGGTGTTCAAGGCCAGGTTGGATGGGTCTTTGAGCAACCTGGTCTAGTGGAAAGTGTCCCTGCCCATGGCAGGGGGGTTGGAACTAGATGACCTTTAAGGTCCTTTCCAACCCAAACCATTCTATGATTCTACGATTCTACAATTCTATGATTCTACTTTGATATGACAGCTTGTCCCCTTCAGGAAAACAGATAATTCTTACTGAGATGAAAAGAGATGACTCTAACTCTTTCCATCTGCAATAAAATGTAGCTCCTGATTTCATGATTTTTGTATAGCACTTATCAAATTCTTAATTTCAGCCACTAACAAATGGTCTTTGATATTTGATCTGAAATACAGACACATTTTTAACACTGTCAGTAGCTAAGGATTAGATCAGTTACGTATGTTTATCATATGGATGTAACTAACAGAAAGTTTGTGTGTCCTTCACAAGTTGTTGGGCTCGACACAACAGTTATTTGGTGAAATTCTAAGGTCAGTTCTATGCTTAGTTGAATAATCACATGATCTTTGAGACATATAAAAAAAAGGTATTTCATATTGTGTCATAACATTTTATATTGCATTCCTTTTGTGTGTCTTATTCCATGTTATTACTGGATTTTTTTTCATTACAAATTTATTGAAATAGATTTTAAAGAATGAGTTCTTTAACCATCAGTTTTATAAGAGTAATTTGTTTTCTGGTGATGTCAATATACCCTGTGTTATTCACAGGCAATTTAAAGTTTTCAGAGTTTAACTTCCTTTAAACTTGTAATATACCTTGCAGATTCAGAACTGGACAAGACCTTCAAGGTGAAATAGCCTTTCTGGTTACGGTTGGTAAAAGCATCAAGCATGAAAGCTCATATACCCCAGTGATATGTGTATCTGGATGCTAGGGAAGAATTGTTTCAAAAGTTGGTTTTGTTTGCCTTTGTATCCAACTATATTCTCTGTAGGCAAGCAATGACTTCAGGGAAGTGAGTAGATTTTAGTCATCAAATGATTAATGGCAATGTTATTTTCATTTAGTTTGCAACTAAATACTTGAGACACATTAAAAATAGCAGGTTAACCATGTTTCTGACTGCTATTTTAAGGGGAAAGTTTGGTGTGGTGAATCTGGACTTTAGTTGTAATTATGATATTGACCAATTAAAAATCATCTTAACACATCAAAGTCTAAGATTTTTATGCATCTTAGACAATTTGTGAAATTTTGCTTTCATGGTCTGTGGATTTAAGAACTTCATCTTTCAGTATTACTCTTTTGGATAATTAATCTTTAATTGAGTAAGTGTAATTGAAAAAGGAATGAGGCGTGTCATCCATACATACTCTCAGAACTTCAGACAGAGGAACATGTATCCTGTAACATTCAGTGTCTAGATGCATTCAGAAATGTATGGAAATCAATGGAAAACAAAACTAAAATGTACATATTAAGGACAAAAAATGCTGACTTGCAATTTTAATAGGTTGGATTTAGTATATTGTGAAATAACAATGTACATAGCATGCCATCCTCCAACAGCAGAATTATATACTAAAAAAATACTGGTGTGAGGACTTAAATTTATTTAGCTTTGCATTTGATTGTCATCCATTCATCAGCTTATTTATATTTAGGCATCTAAATAATAATTTAGACTTCCAACTTCAGATACTTTATTTAGTTCTTAAACTTGGATAGAGGTATTTTATCCAATATATTTCAGCTCATGGAGGATTCAGAAGTTCCCAGCAACCTTCTTGAAATCTGTTACTCCAATGTTTCCTGCCCATTATATAGTATCATTTCCTGCAACAGATCCCATGACAGAACTTGTATTTAGAGAACTGAGGTATGGAGAAATTTACACCTGGGAGAAAAGTGGGAGATAAATTCCTTGAATGCTAGGGTAGTGTCATACAGAAAAGCATATTTTCATGTACAGGCCAAGAGATACCCAGCCCTACATCCATATATTTTTTTGTGTACTTTCAGCTCTTCCACATTTCTTGCTGGTTGTCTCTAATGTTGTGAGAGAATAGTTTTCTTGACTGTACTCTAACACAGAGATCTTGAAACAGAGCTTTGGTGAAGGTTACCAGTCAACAAATACCTTTTCTTTCCCTATTGCTGTTAGGGATTTTGATCTTAAGTGGCCTTGGAATGCTCTTCAGGGTAAAAGTACAGCAGTAGCTGTGCAGTTCTCCCCAAAGGATTTCCAAGCCCTTTGAATAATCACCATAGAAAGTGTTCTCTCCCTCCTAAAGGGAATATCTGTACCAGACTGACCTGTTCCATGAAAGTATAATAATACTAGGAATTGCCCAGAGAAGGAGAGTAGTTAAAGACGACTGGTCTCTTTCCCCTTTCTAATCCAACAGTATTTGGAATGTCCAACCCACAAATACTGAAATTACCTTTTCCAAAATTAGGCAAATTTTAATGGGGGGATTAGTTTGGGATATTAGAACATCTTTATTTGTTAGGAAGTTATAACTGGATAAAAGGACAGTTAAGGTGCTATGTTGGTTATCTATGTAATAAACCATTTTCAAGTTTTAAATGCTGTGATGCTTAAATTATTGCAGAATATGTTGGTGAGCTATATGCTATACAGTATCTTTAGCAAGAGTGGAATCTCAGTATGCTGTATAATCCTCACAGCTTAATCATATTTCTTTCCATAGAATTGCATTTTTCAAGTAGATGTGGCTTGTGGTGAAGTAACTGCCACTGGGAATACCACAGTCACAAAAAGGTATGCATACTGAGCTGCAGCTGAGCTAATATATGGCTATTTATGGCAACCAAGCAGGAATCAGAGATTAAGTCATAATAAGGTAGGGATTGTACCAGCTAGAGGCTCACACACTTGTTCCATGAAGTAGAAGGATTTTAGAGGAGATGATTTAGAGCGTTGCTTATTCCCTGCAAAGTGAATATGAATAAAAGTTTTAGCAGTTTTTTGCATAATGTACATTTTTGAACCATCAGTTCACGTAATCCTACAATAAGATTGGGTACTCAGGCTATTGTTTGATTCATTATACAGTATGAAAAAAAAATAAAAATGAGAGGCAAAATAAATCCCCTTCCTGAAATAGAATACATGTCAATGCATCAGGATCTACCTTTAGAACTGTGTTTAGAAAAGAGTTTAAGTAAGTTCACTGCTTTCCATCAATGCAAGTTGGGATGGGGTTTACAGTAGTAACAGTGACTGCTACAGGCTTTAAGAGGTATATTTCTGATATCAAAAGAGACTTTGATGTCCTGTACTCTTATCCATGTAAGTTTTGCACTATCATCATTAATGTTTGTTAGGGGATACCTTGAAGAAAGAGCAAATATGCTTGCATGTCTAGAAAAATAAGGAAGACATTTTGTCTGGTGTTCCGAGTCTCTTGTGGGATCATACATGAAAAGCACATATAGACCTTTATGAAGCAAGAATCAAGGATTTTTATGTGAGACTTTTATGAATAGATGCAATCTCATTTTCAGGAGAAAAATATTTTATTTCGTTGAATTCTTTTTTTTGCATTAGAAGTCAGGACAGGGAAATAAATGAAACAAATCGTGTAGGAAATACAATGTGTTTGGCAATATATTTGTTACTGCACAGAGGTTTTCAGCTACTGAACATCAGAATTCCTTATGTACTGTGAAATTAAATGGCAAATGTCAGAGAATTTTTGTATTCTAGATACATACCTGCAGTGATTGGAGATGGTTGGCTGCAGATTCTAAGAGGATTCTTGTTAAAAACCCCTAATTTTAGGAAAGTTATTCTTGATAAAGATGTGCTTCAGATGGTAAGAGAAATGTCATGCTTGTGGATTCTTTATCATTGCAGAGTTTTAAGAGAAAGTTAAAACAGCATCTGCTATGCAGATTTAGCTACAGTTCATCAGATTTTCTAATATTTCTGTGTTAGAGCTGTGTTGGCAAAATAGAACAAATCAATGGTTTTTAATTGGCCACTCAGACCTTCAGGCTGGAAATTAGAGTACTCCTAAACTCTGTCAGACAAGGGAGGGTCTGGAACAGCCTTCCGATAGCATATCGGAGAAAAGCATGAAAGTAATTAATTGTTAAATGTTAAAAATAGCCATGAAAAGAGTCGTATGATGTGGAGCCTGTGATGTGACAGCAGGGGGACTAGGCTGTGTCACCCAGAATGTCCCTTCTACTTTTAAGTTTCTTTCTGGTGAATGAATTCATTTAACTACTTTTTTTTTGTCACTCTAGGAGTTTAAATAATTTCTGGATGTCTTTCTGAAAGATAACTCCAAATTATATTCTGTGAGGTCTGCTATGTTTGTCTGTAACAACTAAGAAGTACCACCTCTCATTTAGGAGGACTAAACTTTGGGAGTAACAAGGATCTAGTAGAATTGCTTTAGCAATGCAACTGGTATATTTCAAATAGTTCCTCTATTGTATCTGTAATATAAGTAATACATAAAATGTGTAAATGTAATGTTTAAGTATATAAATATATTTTAAATTATCTTTGATACACATTTAGGTTCTCTTTCTATTTTCATTATTAATCTTGTCCTTTGAAAATAATTTCTTCATTATTTACCTGTCTGAAAATAAATCGCTAGTGATCAGCTACTTTTCTTAAAATTACTAAAACAAGGAAACAGATTGATGCAACCACCAAGAAAATAGATTATTCATCTAATAATAGATTCAGGAAGATGGTTCAAAAAGTCATTTAAACCTTTGAAAATGGGATTGATACCAGTTGAAGACTTAGTATACTAAGTTGTCTAATCTCATTTTAGTAAATAATGCATTCTTTGAAAATGTAGTTTCAGTCAATACAAGTAGCAACTTTGGCTTAAATTGCATGAATAGTTTCAACTTGTAAAAAGGTGGTGGAAGGAGGAAGTAGTTCTGTGCTGCAGCAGTCTACCAAGCTCAAATAAGAGTTTATGGTTTTGATGGCATCCTCATCTACCAAAAAGGTCGCCTAGGATGTAGAGACATATTTAAGTTTCTCCCTATTCCATAGTCCTGTAGAATGCCCTAAATGCTAGGCCATATAGTAATCTGATGTGGCTTTATTTCTGTCCTTTTCTCTGAGCTGTTACATTTTACATAGAATGCTCCCATATTAGTTGTTCTGTATCAAGGTGAATAGGGCAATCTGCAAACAGCAGAAGCAATTAAATACAGATCCTATTGTCTCATGGGTGAGCTGTTTCATAAATTATAATGCCCCTATCTTGGTGAGAAAAAACAGATTAAAAATAATTTACGGATAATCCAAACTGATTTTTCATTTTTAAAAATTAAATTAAAATCTAAATCAAAAATCTAGTTACTTCATCAGCATTATTTGAAAACTTCCCTTTTCCATGTCAGATTATAATCTTTAATACACAGGACTATCTCTTTTGGATCAAAAAGCTAGCACACACTCAAGTACAATTGAATATAACTTTGATGATAGCTTTCAATTTAACTACGCTATGTCATTCAAATATTTTCAACCAGATCTGTTATGAAATCTCTATAAAATATTCTGAATATAATAATCTGTTAAATATAAAATATACAATGTGCTTAATATCTGTGCATCACAGATCTAATAATTTTATCATTTCTGCTCAAGAATTTCTGTCTTGTTACTGTATGTCCAGACAAAATACATCTTTCTCTGAATTTTCTGCTTTCTAATGTTTTCTAATAAACTAAGTAATTGAAAGAAATATAGTAGGCTTTTTTGCTAACATGCTAAACAAATACAACCAACTTGGATATCTTTCACTGACAGCCTAATTTTCTCTTACATTATTCATGGCTTATTTGGGTGAAATTTTGTATTTTATTCTTTGGGTTTTTTCTCAGTCAAGATGTAATTTCTTTAGCACAAGTTTCCAAATTCTTATTTAGTGATTTTTCTCTCATATACCCTAGTTCTGTGTTAGACTGCGCCTATAAATATCAGAAAGTTTCTATTGAATTACATTCTCATTGGTGAGAAGAAGCAGGCTTTTAGTACCTAGTAGGGCTTTTTAACTCTATATGTGATTAATAGGTCAGTTCTGAGTTCTCTTAGTACTATTTCAGTACCTCATAATCCAGCTCTGCTGTAGCTAATTTCATTGAGACATCAGCAGCTATTATTCTCACTAATGTTACTGGTACCACTCTTAAGGACCCATGCGACTGCTCTTCTCTTTCTCTAGTCCTAATGATATCTAACTCTGCAACGCATCAGACACCTGTTTCAATGTTATTAGACTTCATTTCTACTGTGTCATGATTTAGCCCCTTGACCTTGATATTCACGTCTTATTAAAAAAAGAATCGTGCAGATTTTCTGAACTAACTTCTTGATAAACAAGGGCCTGTATTCTCATCAGTCAGGCAGAAACAAGCAAACAAAAAATCCAGCCAAAGTAATTTAACATCATTGATCACATTAACTACAGAATAATTTCATGGATCTGCAAACAAGATAAAAGGGTACATTGCTACAAGGAATATAAGGATAATTAAAACCTTACATTGCAAATTGTCTTTTGCTTTCTAGTAGACATGAATCTGTTTTGACTGAATATTAAATAGGGTTCTAATTTGAAGTGGTTGAAAGATAATGGATATACTGGAAACCCCAAAACTCAAGATAGTTTTAGGGGAAAGCTTGCTTAGGTTATGAAAGGAATTAGTTGGGATGATGCTCCAGAAGCTCTTTAAAATCCTGATAGATTCTAACAACAAGTAGCAAATGTGGGTAATTGGAAAATTGTGCCAGTGTTAAAAAATTACTCTTCAGAAGCACCATAAAAATAGTTGCTGTCTCTGATACCTTTTGAGATAATTTCTCTCAACAAGTCTATGACAAATTGCTATAATTGTAGGAGCAAAACAGACTGCATACACGATTTTTTTTTCTTCTATCAAAAGTATTTTTTGACAATTTAAATAGCTCTTCCATTTCCAATGACATCAATGAAAACCAGTGTCAGAGTTCTCAAATGGCCTACTTAAGTGTCTTTGAAAATTGTGAAGTAATCAGTTCAGTGATTTTTTTTAAGTCTTGATTCTGCAGTTGGGATTTCTTCTACTTCACACTGAGATTTTTTGAATGAGTTTTGTTTTGTAATTATAAAATAATTAAACATCATCTAGTGTTAGTGTTTCACTTTGCCTTCCTCCTTCTTTTTCTCTAACTATTGCTTACAGGGTTTAAGTCAATGTTGAGGGCTTCGGCATTTAAGTTTGTCTCTTTAAGCTGTTATAAATTGTGTGTTGCCACTGAAAGGGACAGTCATTTCTTATCCCCAGCCTTGGCTACACATGGTCATGCCTTTCCAAACGCTGGCACTGTTGAACACAGAGCAACGTACTGAGATCAGGGAAAGTTAGAAAGAATTACTTTGGTTTTCCTGTGTTTGCCTACAGTCTATGCTTTACATTCATTAATGTCCATTTAAGAAAATGTATTGTTTTGGAATTATTAGCCTCTTTCCCAGATGTGTGGGGCAGGGTTCTCTCACTTTTTCCTTTCACTGCAATTTCTTTCTTATCTGAAACCTGATCTAATGAAATCAACATGTTTGAATGAAAAATTTTGGTTAAAAAGTGGGAATTTAAAATAATCCAGACCCTCCCACCTTCCCCTACCCCACAAAATGCAACCCTACCCTTATTTTATTTTTTTTAATAAACTACGATAAATCATCACTTGCTGGCACAAGAAATTGATTTTTGGAACCAGTGAAATAATAAATTTCTAATTTTAGAAAATATGGACAGAAATCAAAGAGAGCTGAGCTTGCTAAATATTTGTGAAAGTCAAGCCATTTATTAATGTGTATGTGCCCAACTCCAGGTTGCAAATTTGAAAATTGTGTCTGGATAGCTTTTTATTTAATGTAATATTCCAGAATTATTATATTTTAGCTATCCTAAAAAATTAGTAAGTAGATTGTTTGCAGGCTTTTCAATGTCAAAACCAATTCCTGAGGATAAACATTTTGCCTTTTAGGAATAAGAAACAAATGATGCTGTGTTAAATAGCTTATTTTATTGTGTTAAACGGTACACTGAGTACCATTAGTGTTTCTTCCTGGAAGTGACCCCCCTCCTGTATAGGAGGACTAGCATATTGACACTGAGCTGCTGTGTTGTCAGGGATTCTCTAAAGTCTTTAGCTGCTATGTTGCGGCAAGGAAAAACCCCAAAACACCCCGTGGCCCATCATTCAACTCAGTCAACTGTGTGTGGTGGAAGACCTGAGGCTCGCATTCATCAGAGCCACAGTGTGCTTATTACTGGTGATAATGTCCCCTGTAAAAGGATGGTTATTGTTGGAGATCAAATCCTTGTCTGTTTAGTAACAGTCTGAATAATTTTTAAAGTATGTTTTTAAAAGATATTAAATATCCTAAAACTACATGTTGTTAATAATACTCATTAAAAGTGTAGGGCTGATCTCAGTAACAAATTCTCTGATACCATTCTGAAATTATTGGATTAATTGTTCCCCTGTGAATCAGTGTTTCAGTGGGGTTCAAGGTACATCGTTTTCTTGTATTCTCTTTGGAGCCAATTATTAATCTTATAAATTAAATCTTAATAATTCTATTATAAGAGGTGCTCTTTGTTGAGCCTGCCCTGTGTGTGAGCCACAAAAATTAAATATTTTTTTAAATGATAAATTAGACACTGGCCTCTGTTTTCATACACTAATTATTCTTGACAAAGCTATATATCCAATGTCACTCTGTGGCCTTAATGCTTTGAGAAGATCTATTTTACAAATCTTAGACTTTTATGCCAATCCAAATATTTGAATTTTCACTAAGTCTCATCTAAGAAGATATTACTTAAAAAGTTGTCATTTTGCATTTGATCCGGACTTCTTTTTAAATGCAGATTCTTTTTAAGGTGGAAGACAGTACATAACAGTCCTCAGAATCCTCCAGAGTTATTTATTCATTTAGGACACATTTCATGTTATAAACAAAAGTGGCTCATGGATCAGAATATAGGTTGGGGGGGTAATCAAATGTAAATCTATAGGTTATAAAGCTTGATGATGATAATTATAATTGGTTAACTGTGCATATAATGCATATACATTTTGAGAGACCAAGACCTTTTGCTTAATTTTGATGCACCATCTATTACTCTCTATTAGAAACAAGAAACAGTAAAAAAAAAACCACAATTGCATGCAGATAGACCCAGATTGGAATACCTCACTCTTCTAGAGAACTCATAGGAAGCTGGAATTGTTCTGGGAGTGTAGGTAGGAAGTTCTTTTTTTTTTTTCCTGAGAAAATGGTATAAATCCTTTTCTTAAGAAATAGATGGCAGGAAGGCTCCTGCATCCAGCTCAACCAGAAAAGGTAATATATGATATTGCTAAAACTAGGAAAGAAGGAGTAATGCAGTTTTGATTTTGATTGTGATTTGCTACATGACTTATTATTCTTGCATAACATTCTTTAAGGAAATAATTATTTCTAAAATTTTTCAGAAATTGTATTTGTCAGCTTTGGTCAGACGTGGGTTTCTTGCAATTTTCAGAAAAGCAGAAAAACTTCTAGAGAAAAAAAAGTGCTATCCCGCTTCTGCCATTGTGAGGGCTTCATACCTATCATTTTGTATAGGTATGTAATGGAAACAGAGTGCTCAACCAAATTTTGACAACTACAGTTAAGAGATGAGATTCATGTTTCTTCAAGCTAGTTCTTTCCACTGCGGAGTACCTTCCTGCATCATGATTTTTTAGCTAAGGTTATTAGTATTAAAAATACATTAATGTAAAATTTGAGAGGGAGTGAGATGGCCTATAAATCTCAAAGGTAGCAATATATTCCCAATGTGCTAGAGGGCACAGTTCCATCTACCATGGTTTTCTCTCACTGCTTGTTTATTGTACCACTAACTTGGAACATAAGATAAGATCTATACAAAGTGTGATTGTTGGAAGGATTAAAAAAATAACATGAAGCAATACTTGAAAAAGAACTTTTCACTTTTACATGCTCC
Organism: Nipponia nippon; assembly: GCF_047370975.1. NCBI lineage: Eukaryota > Metazoa > Chordata > Aves > Pelecaniformes > Threskiornithidae > Nipponia > Nipponia nippon. Next base: position 5,916,393 of record NW_028262343.1, read on the forward strand.
ATTAAGCATCCTGTTTGTTTATCAGTCATTGGAACACTAAAGCTGTGACTGTTTTTAAGTTTATTTTACATTTAGCTGTATCTTTATTTTAATATTTGAAAAAAATACTAAAAGAGATAGCTGCCAATATTTTCAAACAATATAATGTAAAAATAGAAACGACATATTTACAAGTATATTTTTGAAAAAAACCTTTGCATTGTTGTAAGAGGTAAAACTATAACAAAGCTTCTTCTCTCATATAGAACCTTTGGAGGAAATAGTGAAATATCTGTAATGTCAACCTAAGATCTTAATTTTGGTGCTTTTTTATAGCAGAGAGTACTACCACTATATGCAATATGATGTTAGCATATGTAAAGCACTGAGCCTTATAGGGTGGCTTGCAGAAAGGAGTATGTATCTCCTTTTTGTTATGTTTCTGTTCTCCTTGGTTATGTTTCTGTTGCACAAGTCGCATTAGATCTAGATTTGGGAAGGATCACAAAAGGTTGTAGGCCAACAAAGTGCCTTCTGTGACAGTTCATGTGGGAAGATTATAGATAAACCTGAAGTTTGAATATCCCACAGATCTCCCCTGAGGACACAGTGATTTTCTGTGACTGTCTGTCAGCGATGGAGCTAGGAAGATACAAAATAGCTTCTAACCTAAATGCAAAAAGTATATTTTAGTTCTTATTTAAACTACAGGAATTTAACTTTTTTTTTCAGTCTTGAAAATGATAGAATGTATACCTTCCTCTATTTATAGGAATTAGAAGTTGCTTTTTGGGGGAAAAAAAACATGTAACAAGCAACATCCATTCCCTCAGTAGCTGGAAAAGTTTTCTCTTGTCGTAAGAAATCTGGAATTTGGATCTGCAGTTCTAAGGTTCTTACTGTTATTTTAATAATGATTCAGTTGTATGATGGACACTATTCTAGAGAGAAATCAGGAACTGTCCTACTTTAAATGCATTTTTATATTTACATGAATGGCTCATTATTCAAAATACTTCTTACATGAAAAAGCTGAAGGTTTATTTCTTTTTATTTCCTTATTTATTCCTTTTATTTCTGCATTTTCCCAGGATATTTGATTTTAATAGTAAATGATTGATTCGATATTGTGTTTCCTGTGAGAATATCAAAGTACATTTTGATATGGCAATTAGTAACATTCCTTTCTGTTTACCAGATTTACAGAGGAATAAATGGAAGTGCCAAAAACACTTTATCCTGTAGTGTTTGTTTTTAAGAAACATCTTACCTGTTCTTTACTATTACAGTCAAGTGTAAAGATTATAATCAAGATTAAGATTTTTGTTTTCATGGTAGGCATTGTTAAAATTCATAGTAAGAAGTAATCCCTACCTCAGAGTTTAATCTAAATGCAGGGGTGGGGTGGAAATTCAAAGACAAGAAGAAGTGCATGCGGAGGGCAAAATGGTGGTGGGGCCTGGAGTTTAACTTCTTCTTTCTAATTCTTTAGATTATGCTAGCTGTCATCTTTTTCAGATAAAATTTACTTCAAGATTATTGTGTATGCTCAAGCTATATTGTACAAGAGTACTATAGGAGTGGATGTAATGGTTGAAACCAAGGGTACCTCTACACTGATATTCTGGCTATGAGCAGATGTCCACAGGAGAAAATGCAATATGATACTTCCCACAAGTACTCTCCCAGCCTCCAATTATTTTCAGCTCAAATATTTCCTAAGTATTTGTCCAATCTCCTCTGGAAGCTATGTAAACTTTTTCATCTACAACATCCTTTGGCAGGGACTCCCCCAAGTAACAATAGCCTGCTGTATGGAGAACAACCTCCCTTTTCATTTGGAATGGGGATCTTACCAGGTTATGTTACGTTAAATCATATTTTGTCTCAACTGGTTGCTCACTGAAATTTAGATTTGTGAAACTTAGGGAGGGAATACTGGGTACTGTTGTTAGATATTATCAGTTTCTCACTGAAGAGCTTACTTATCTTGTTTAACAAAGTGATTATGTCATATGTAAACAAGAAATCATCTTTGAGGCTGATAGTAGTTGTCTGTCAGCCTGTAACCTTGATTTACCCTCTTTGGGATAAGATCATTGAGAAAGTCTGAGAAAAACAACTAAATTTCTGGATGTCTTACAATTTGTTGTCTTTTATTTATCTGTGTTCAGATATGGATAGAATGATAGTACCTGATAGCAAAGATGAATATTAGTGTTAGTATTCTTGCAGTAGAAATTTTATTTGCTCAGTTAATTTTTTTCTGTCTTGTCATTTACACTATAGGGAAAACATTTATGGTTGGGCATATTTCCCTTCAGACACGGATATGGGTGGTGATAGATATAAAGCCAAAAACCTTTTACATCCACTTTTGAAGACAATGTCAGGACAAGCAGTTGTCCATCCTTATTTTGTGTACCTTCATATAGTGGGACTTAATGTTATTAAACTGATTCAGAGTTAAAATATTTACATATCTCTTTAAGTGTTTAAATACTTTCCTGACTGTACCAGACCAACTTCTTGCCTTTTAAATCTCAGGTGTTCAAAGAGCATAATTATGGGCGATGTGGAAATAACCAGTTACATTCTCATGAACTTGTTATGCATGTGCAAATTGAGTAGTTGTAAAGAGGCTAATAGAATCCCCGTCTCCTCCTATTAAAGATTACAGAATGTACTAAGGCATAATTTCACATGCAGCTGTTTGAATAAATTTAGCACCATATAAAATTCACTTCTGTAGCAAAAAGCAAAACTGTTGTTTATGAGCTTATATGAAAACAAATGTAATCGTGTTAAAAACAGGAAGGTTCCAAGAATCGAAAGTTAGGAAATGTTACAATTCTGGTGACTTGCACCGTATGGTGACTTTAAAGTTGGCATTCCTATGTGTGCAAGTTACTTGTTCCAAATGCATGAAGGCATACTATAACTTCCACAGAACACCTTATTCCTTCACTGTGTTGGCAGTTGCCCAGTATTTCTTGTTCAGTAGACAGCCCTGCACCTCTTTCTCAAAATAAATAATTAAAAACCTGCACCAGATTTAAAATGGCCTATTTCTTCATGAGATTTCCTTAGCTCTTCCCATTGTAGAATCTGGGTGCTTCACAAAGATTAAAGGATATGCTGTAACAGCACTGACAAAATATCACTAGATCCATTTTACAGATGGAGATTTGAGGTATGAAGTAGTGTCTGCTAATGTGGAATAAGTAATTTGAAGTATCCAGAGACTAATTATCCAGCGTTTCTAGTACTTTAATAGTACAAGGGTAATCCAAATACTGTTCAAAACAGCTTCTTTTGCAGTTGGGAATATTCTGTGTTCCTACTAATCTGTCCTCAAAATTCAGAGCTACGTACCCTAAAAATTGAGGGAGGTACCTATAGAGATCATGTGTGAAGGATGTGAATGGGTTTAAGTACCCCATTATCACATGGGAGCTCAGAATCCCATTCTACTATTGACAAAATGTCAATGATGAACTACCTTGGGATATATACCCAGCACAAAAAAAACCTGACTGGATGGATAATTTTAGGCAAAGATATAAATAGCTGAAAATTAACATCTTAAAAGAAATATCAAGGAATGTTAATTATCAACAGTGCTGATAGTTTTGTCAAAATAACTTCCTTTGAAATGTAAATGTAGATTAGTAATAAATTCTCTCCCTCCCATATGTGAATAATTTGCACAAGAAAATATCATATTATGTATTTATTTTTTTTAATGGAATTAAATGACCATCAAGTTACTCCTTAAATACACCTTTGTGTCTTAAGAAAACTGTTTTGCTTTTCCAAGGATTTATTTTTCTGGACCATTACTTGATAAATAGTAACTTGGTCCAATAATACTTCATGATGCAGAACCCATCTGGCATTGTATCAGGATGTGCAGCTGACTATTAATTACTGAAAACTCCTCTACAGCTCAGACGAAAGCATCCGCCAAAGATCTGATTCAGCAGATTGTTTTATCTTGTTTCTTCTGTAGTACCAACCAAAAACCAGAATAAATAATTCACACTTAGTTAGTTAGTCACGGATACTAAAATTGCCAGCAACATGAATGCTGATTGCACTAATGGTTTCTATTCTTCTCCTGTATTGATTTTTAGTCTTGAAACAATACAGTAGTTTCTCTTTTGAATTTTCCTTCAAACTTTACAGAGGGAAGTAGCATTTTTTTTCTTAAGCGTTTACATATAGTGCAACAGTGCATACAGTTTTGCACGTAATCTTGGATTTTGTACTTTCATACATGCTGTTAGGGGCTCCTGAATCCGGGAGCCAGATAGAGGTGAGGTTGCTGCAGCTCCATGTTGTCAGGTCCACTCTGCGTGCAGCATGAGCATGCCTTCCCCACGGGCACACAAACACAGGCATACAATACACATAAACACATGTGCATGATCATGGCCACACAGATCAACACAGACAGAAGCATTCAGGTAAACACAAAGCAGCACCACTGGCCTCATCCTGTTCCCCTCTCTGGCTGATCAGGATGAAGGTCAGTTAGTGAGATATATATACGTTGTCAGTCCCTCCAGTAGCTGGACTTAAATGCCCCAGTAGCTACATATCCAGTAGCTGGTCCCTGGGTCCCTGGTTTCCTCATTTGTGTGAGCACGCGCACACACACACACACACACTTTGGATCCCTTCATGACCAGGCTTAGAGACCCAATCCACCCCATAGCTGGCCCTGCTGCCTCCCACTTGGACACACACACACACATGCAAACAGGCCTCTTGGTCAGCCTCCAGCCCCCATAGCCTGGACCTCTGGTAGCCACCTCCTCCAGGTGCCTCACTCCCAGCACGTGGCTCACAGGCCACTCTACCTACTCACCAGCTAATCCAGCTTGATGCTCACTAGCAACTACACACGGACTTGCATACGCTCACTCGCTCCAGTTGCTGGCACCATGGACACACAGGCCCAATGACAAGCGGTCTGACCCTGGTTGCTGGCAGTCAGCCCCCCATACGCACACATGCACACAGAATAGAGAGCCCCGTGCTCAGGAAAAGAGTTAGAAGTGCAGTTTAATAAGAGGACAGGACAGACTGTGGAGATTAGGCACAGGGCATGGCCAGACAAGGATACCGACCATCTCCTTTTAACCCCTTATCCCTCTATTTTCCCATCCTTGTTTGTCTCCAAACCACCTTGATCTGTCCCTTTCCGTGCTTTTGCTTCCTCCCCTGAACATCCCATAATAAGTCCTGCGCAATTCCAAAGTGCTCTTCCCCAGCATCCCATAACATGTGCCATGCCCTCCAGGCAGTACCCTCTCAGTACTGCAGGGAGCCTCTCCCATTGACTCACCATGGTGGATGTCACCCTCATCCCGTGGGGCTGAGGCTCCCCAGGGAGGGGCCAGGCAGGAGCTCCCTTTCTCTGACTGGGCTATTTGGGGTTCCCCCTCCCGGCATCGTGCCTCCATGCTCCTGTGTCTGTGTGGAGACAAGCTTTTTAATTACATAACATGTATAGTTTTGATGTTACTCTGAAAATGTTGGCACTTTAAGCAAGTATGTAACCTCACTGTGATAAATCTGCTTTAAAAGCATATGTTAAGACAACAATTACATGAAAAGGTGACATTATTTTATTAAATTAAAAAAGAAAAGAAAAAGAAAAACATATTCTGAAAAAATAAAAATCTTTTACGGAAAAGCACAGCAAGAGGCACCTGAAAAATAGCCTCATAACTGTAATGGGAGATTACTAGTAAGGAAATGGCCCTACAAGCTAGGAAATCGGAAGAGAACTCGTAAATAGTTCTTTGGGTTGAGATTTCACTGAATGGTTTTAATAATAGTTTTATTGAAATGTTTTGGGTGTTTTACAAACTGTTGTTGCTGTATTATTGTTCACCTCATAATAAAGGGGTAAATGTCTTTCCAGCTTTGACAGGACCCCTGAATTGGCATTGACAGAGAGCTTGTCAGAGCAGATAGGCTCTGCAATCCCACTTTGGACTTGTACATTTTGTAATATATATTTTTTGTACACTTCTACAGGTCAGACATCCAAGGAATGCTAGGGGCTAAATGTAGTCTGACTTTACCAATCATTTAGTTGTTCTCTCCCCCACCCTGAGTCCCCACTATTACCCATGGCCTGCTACAACAGGCAACCGCAGACATGGACTGTGCCTGAAACTGGCTCAGCACTCCATTGCATTTTCAAGTTTTCCCTAGAAAAGCTGGAAATACACTGTAAAAATAAAAGTTTAGATTCTTGTGCAATTATTTTCTTAGCTGAAGTTTTAGAAATTCAAGGTCTCAGACTGTGCAATGACATAATGAAAAATGAAATTCCTACAGAACTTCACAGAAATACTGCAGCCTTGTAGAAAAATGTGCTGATTAACACTGCACTTCATGTTGTATGAAGCTTCAAGATAACAATAAATATGCATATTTACACATCTGCATCTGTTCATTAGAAAACCGGAACTATTGTTGACAAGATACTTTCTGTTGAAATCTTTGTAATTCTCTAGCCACCATTCTTAAATGAAAATTTTTAAAAATGGAAAGGAGAATTTTAAAAGTAAATTACATACTGAAACTCAGCACAAGGAAAGGGTTAGGTATCTGACAGGTAAATGAAACAGCTATAGAGTAACTTCAGGTAGGAGACAAGAGCTTGTGAGTAGAAATAAAAAGACTGAATGGCAACACACAAATCTCTATTAAGGTAATTACCTTAACTGTACCTGTAGAACTTCAATATATCCATACAGATTTTCTGGAGAAAATGACATTTTTTCCATTAAAAAATCAGAAACAGCATGAAGGGTCATAAATCTTGTAAATGATTTAGAGTGCATTACATTAATTTTGAAATGCTGTCTCTAAGACATGAGAAAGATGGAAATAAAAATGTGCACTTTGTGAAGTAACTTTGGTAACAGGAAAAGTATACTCATGAAATAAATCCTAAAATTCAGCTATCTGAAGAGAAACAAGAAGTCACTTCAAATTATAAAAACAATTAATGATAGCTGACTTTAAAAGAGTGTTTAAAATAAGTCAAGTAAGAGTTTGTTTTCATTGATTGAAAACAAATAAGAAAATCCCTGAAACCAATCACTTTTTAAAATAATCTGAGTAGATGACTTGTTTTGCACTTTTACACTGGAACAGAGAATAACTGATGTGCAGGTAGTTACCTAATAGCCAAAGAATGTGAGATTTTGAAATGACAGCTGCAACCAGCCACGTAGGAAAAAGCATCTACAGTGCTCTCGCTTGAAAAGGCCCCGTTTAGTTTCTCACAGAGTTTGTGTAGAAATGTTTTTCCTTACTTGGGAAGAGCTGACATTTCAAGACAGCCCTGGAAAAAAAATTAAATTACATGAATGGAAGAGAGGTTTTTTACAGAGTTCGTGCATTGTAAAAAAAAAAAGTTCAGTTCTGCTTTGACTCAAAAATGTGAAGATCCTTATTCTTTTAATTATAAATATGATGGAATAGTACATGTTTAGTGAAATTTTACAGTAAAATGCCTTAGCAATTTCAAATTATGATTTTATAATAATAAATAATGTCTTAAATTGTCCTTCAAAGATCCAAGTTAAAACCTGACCCTGCTGAGGCCAATGGCAACTTTCTCATTGACATCCTTAAGGTGAGGATTTTAAGAAGGGTTTGAGAGAAAATAGGAATATGAAGATTTGTTAAAAATATTCTGTTCTTTTATATCCTTGGCTATTCCAAAGAGGCACAACTTACCGCACTGTGCTGGGGCCTGGCCTGCACCTACCAAACACTGCTCGATATTATGCAGCACCCTCAAGGAGAAGAGAGGGTCTCTGGATCTGAAAACATACCAACAGACACTGTGGCTAAACTAGACACTATATCAGTTGCCACTATAACTAAAAAGAAACAATGGAAGCGGAAGTCAACTCGTTTAGTAAGGGATGAAGAAGCTTCTCCTAAGAGGGAGCAGGAGAAAGAATCAGAAGAGGCAGCCTGTTCTGCAGCAGAGCAGTCACAAGAACAGGAGGAGAAAGAGACAAATCATAAATGAGACAGAAACCACTCTATCCCTAAGCAAGCTGCAAAATATGCGAAAAGATTTCAGCTGTCAACCAGGCGAGCTAATTCTCAGCTAGTTACTCTGATGCTGGGATATTGGGGCCAATAGTCAGGAATTAGAGGGTAAGGAAGCCCGGCAGCTGGGATCCCTTGCTAAGGATAAGGCCATTGACAAAGGGATTGGAAAAAGGGCAGGAGTGCTCAGTCTTTGGCGGCGACTCCTGTCGAGTGTGAAGGACAGGTATCCCTTCAAGGAAGAACTTGCAAATTCCCGAAGCAAACGGACCACCATTGAGGGAGGTATCCAGTATCTGAGGGATTTAGCTGTGTGTCGCGGATGGAGTGAGAGAGAAGCAAAAATATAAACCAATGAGTTAACAAGGTTTAATGGTAAATGCGACAGTGGTTTAACAAGATTCAATGGCGATCGACTTGACGATTTACTGCATAGAGGACAGGGTCAGACAACACTGTCAGGGAGACCCTCCCATTGAGTCATGAGGTTCAGAAAGGACCCCCTTCCTTTCTAAACTCCTTCTCAGAGAGTGCGGCTGGATCCAATCCTAGTCCCAGACTTGGTCAACGGTTTATGTCTAAAGGATTATATATGCGCAATCAATCCTTTATATCACTGTCAAGAATATGATTTTTTACACAGCATTGGTTTAGCAGCAATTTAAGATTTGTTAATATTTTTGAAATAGATCACAAAATTAGGTTGTATAATTCTTAACAGCACTTAAGCATCAGCTAATTTAACAGAGCAATTCAATGTAATTTGTTACAATTAAAATAGCGACTTAGTTAAAGATTCAAGAATGGCAAGGGTCACCCAAAACTTACAGCAGGGTTGTACACACAGATCAAATTGCACACAGACAGACAGACAAACAGTTCTGAATCAAATTGCACACACATACACACACACACACACACACACAGAGGTTAACCTGTGATTAAAATTTCCCTTTTTGTGAGTTTCATGAAATACTTTTATGTGCCGGCATTGATCAACGGACAGTCAGTGAACTTCGAGGAGGCCTTTGAGTCCTCGAGAAATCATCGTCAGATGATCTTTCAGTCCTCGTGAAATCTACCCTTGAGAGGCATCCCAGCTCAGGGAGAGATACTGGGTCACACAACTCACTGCTGTCCTGGAAGGCTCGAAAGGTCTCACTTTTTGATCACTATTTATAGGATCTCAAGATGATTGGCTTTGATCAGTATTTTCCATTCTGGCCACAATTCATGCTGAGTCATTCTGGTATACAATTCAGGCAGCAGATGGCCCAGGTGTGGCCAGGGGGTGCCTGGCCACCCTAGCCCCAGGTCTACTGCACTTGCAACCAAGATAACAGCACAATGGGAGTTTTTCCCAAAGCATGCACAGCTTATGAGATCTCAGAGTGGTCCTGATGTTCCATTCAGGCAGCAGATGGCGTGGCCAGAAAGTGCCTGACACTCAAGTCACTGCACTTGTGACCAAAATAACAGCACAATAGGGCTTATCCTGAGATCTCGGGGGGGGGGGGGGGGGGGGGCCTGCACTACCACACTATAGTGGAGGTGATCTATAACAACCTGGATGACAACCAGGTATCCAAAGACCTGCATGAAATCCAGTGCATGTGGTCCATGTGGTGAAAGTTTATACGAAATGCACCAACATCATACACCAATACCCTGGCGATAATGAGCTGGATAGACATGGAGGCACCAGCTATAGATGGACTGGTCAGACAACTCCAAGAATACAAAGACAATCTCACTTCCTCCATGCGGACCTGTGTCTCGGCTGTGAAGGAGCTGACCCAAAAATTGTCTGAGCAATCTGAGAAGGATAGGTTTTCCTCACACACTCCAGCCAAGATCTCAGCTATTAAGAGTCAGCCTTTTTCTGTTCAAGGGAGAGGGTACTGGTGGTGCACACCACGTGCAACCCTGTGGTTCTTCCTGCGTGAGCAGGGGGAGGACATGAGGAAGTGGGATGGTGAACCTACCTGGAGACTAGAAGCTCGGGTACAGGAACTGCAAGGAAAAACAACAGCCAAAAGGCATCCATCCAGGAAAATTACTGCTCCAGTGTCTGTTGGGCAGAGTAGAAGGGCTGATCGTACTTTAGACCCTGATGAAGGGACTTCTGGTTTGCAGTTACAAAAATCAAATAATGAATGCTCCGACCAGGAATAGAGGGGCCCTGCTTTTGGCGTGGCAGGACAATTAGGTTTACTGGACTGTGTGGGTTCAATGGCCTGGCACATCAACCCTACAGGAGTAAAAAGCTCTAGGGGACACCAGTGCACAGTGTACTCTAATACCATCAGATTACAAATAGGCAGAATCTATCCGTATTTCTGGAGTAACGGGAGGATCCCAAGAACTGTGTTGGAGGCTGAGGTAAGCCTGTTACCGAAAATAGTAACCAAGAAAACTCTCTGAACCAAATGATAGTTTAGAAAGCCGACATTGGTTTATTGCAGCGCTGAGTACATGGGGGATCTCTCCTCCTAACATGCACACCGAACAGGACTTCCACGATACATTTATACACAAAAACTGCAAAACTCATTCTCTTTACAATGATTGGTTAGTAATTTACATTATGAGATTATGGACAAGTTTCTAAAGCCTCAACTGTCTGGAAACTGGTTTTAGGCAGACATGTAACTATTCCTTCAGACATGTAATCATTCCTCCCTCCTCATCTCATTGTTTCAATTCCTCCTTATCACATTCTGCTTTCAGTCTGTCAGGCTTTACAACCCAGGAGATACTATTATTGAGACCTTTGACATGCAGACTCCTTTATCTTACAAAGTTTACACCTTACAGAATTTACACAAAAGGGGCCTGATCTTTTACTAAATTAAGTCTTTGGTATCAAGCCTAAATGGGAATGAGCAGCAAAAGCACCCCATTGTGACTGGTCCAGAGGCTCTATGTATCCTTGGCATAGACTACCTCAGGAGAGGGTATTTCAAGGACCCAAAAGGGTACCGGTGGGCTTTTAGTATAGCTGCCTTGAGTACGGAGATTAAGCAGCTGCCTAGCTTGCCTGGTCTTTCAGAGGATCCGTCTGTGGTGGGGTTGCTGCGGGTTAAATAACAGCAGGTGCCAATTGCTACCAAGACAGTGCACCGGCAACAATATCGCACCAATCGAGACTCCCTGGTTCCCATCCATAAGCTGATCCAGCGACTGGAGAGTCAAGGAGTGATCAGTAAGGCTCGTTCAACCTTTGAGTCCCATATGGCCAGTGCAAAAGTCTAACAGAGTGGAGGCTAACAGCGGACTATCGGGGCCTGAACAAAGTCACACCACTGCTGAGTGCTGCCATGCTAGACATGCTAGAACTTCAACATGAACTGGAGTCAAAGGCTGCCAAATAGTATTGATACAAAAATTCACGGATGCTTCTCCTCACAGTTCGAATCTCCCCAAGGGAGAAACGGAGTATTCAGAGAGTCCCTGAAATGGAACTCAATAGCAACGAAGTTACTATTAAGCAGGTATTCTTTATTGCAGCGCTGAGCAGCACTGGGGATTCTCCACCATAAGTGCTCCACCGATTTGGTGGACTTTCAGAGATTATATACTATAAAATCCTACATATTCACAGGATTTCTGAGAATTCATTTAAATAAACGGGGGATTTACTGGAACTCATTAACATATGCAAATGTCCGATCCGCATGCGCAGTTGTCTCCCGTGGTGGTCTTCAGGTGGTCTTTGGGGGTCTTCAGATGAAGGCTCGTAGTCTTCCTCACTGATTGACCTCTACTTCTGCGCAAACTCAGTCCCAGCATCACGTAAACTGTGTCCTTCAAGGCTGTTGTCATTCTATTGTGACTTCCTATCTTCTGTGCATTTGTTCTCCCAAGGCCCAGTTGTCTGAGATGGGATTATCCTGGAGCCCCCTTATCTTACAACCATTCTAACTACTCCCTAAATCACAAAGGCCTTTCTTTTGTTTAGTTAAGTGAATAAGATATTTAAATATCCTCCTTGCCCCTAGGCTTTTCAGGAGGCATTTTGATGCAGTGGCTTTGTCTATCTTGGCTTTAACCCTTTCAGTATGTGACAATTGATATTGCTAACTCGTTTTTCTCAATCCCTTTGGCAGCTGAGTGCAGGCCACAGTTTGCTTTCACTTGGAGGGGCATCCAGTACACCTGGAATCGACTGCCCCAGGGGTGGAAACACAGCCCCACCATTTGCCATGGACTGATCCAGACTGCACTGGAACAGGGTGGGGCTCCAGAACACCTGCAATACATTGATGACATCATCGTGTGGGGCAACACAGCAGAAGTAGTTTTTGAGAAAGGGAGAAGAATAATCCAGATTCCTTTGAAAGCTGGTTTTGCCATAAAACAAAGTAAGCTCAAAGGACCTACACAGGAAATCCAATTTTTAGGAATAAAATGGCAAGATGGACATCATCAGATCCCAATGGATGTCATGAACAAAATAACAGCTATGTCCCCACCAACTACCAAAAAAGAAACACGAGCTTTCTTAGGTGTCGTGGGTTTTTGGTGAATGCATATTCCAAATTACAGTCTGATCATAAGCCCTCTCTATCGAGTGACCTGGAAGAAGAACGATTTTGAATGGGGCCCTGAGCAGCAGCAAGCTTTTGAACAAATTAAACGGGAGATAGTTTGTGCAGTAGCCCTTGGGCCAGTCCGGGCAGGACAAGATGTGAAAAACGTGCTTTAAACCTCAGCCAGGGATAGCGACCACACCTGGAGCCTCTGTCAGAAAGTGCCTGGAGAGACTCAAGGTCGACCTCTAGGGTTTTGGAGCCCGGGATATAGAGGATCTGAAGCCCATTACACCCCAACTAAAAAAGAAATATTACCAGCATATGAAGGAGCTCGAGCTGCTTCAGAACTAGTTGGTGCTGAAGCACAGCTCCTCTTGGCACCTCGATTGCCTGTGCTGGATGTTCAAAGGGAGGGTCCCCTGTACACATCATGCAACTGATGCTACATGGAGTAAGAGGGTCACACAGATAATGCAACGGGCTCGAATGGGAAACACCGACTGCCCAGGAATTCTGGAAGTGATCATGGACTGGTGTTAAGGGAGCAGCAGCCGCCCGAGTATTCACACACCATTCAGGGAGTCGCACACACACCACCCGAGACTTTAACTGCTAGGACCGGAGTCCCTTCTCAGCAGGCAGCTCTGTTGAGCTGACGGGCGCCCCTTTTCGACTCCTTGCTCGCACACACACTCACCCTCGGGCGCTTCCTCTCCCTTCAGGCTCGACCCTAGGTTTCCCCGAAGCAGAGTCTCCGACATGACATACACCAGGCGAATTTATTGAGTGGTACAGCGGTGAAGAGCAGCTCGAGCTGGGTGCCTCTGGAGAGGGACCCCGAACAAAGGGCAATTATACCCTTACAGTCTAAGTTCCCCTCCCCTCATGCGACGGTTCGGTCCAATAGTAATATTTGGGTCTGGGGTCTTCTTGTTCCTTATTGGCTCCTTTCCCAGTCTCCAGGCAGGACGTTCCTTTTCTTATCTTGAATAGTTGCAGCTTCTGCCGATGGTTTCGACTACCTTATCTTCCTGGGTTTGCACCGGTTTCAGGGCCTTCCTTCATGTAGCTAGGTAAGAGTTCAGCATAAGGTCAGCGTATCTAGGTGAAAGTTCACAGCTTGCAGTCCAAGGCTTCAACAGGTCTTTGGATCCTTATTTGAGCTAGAAAGTGACTTCTACAACAGTCCTCCCTTTGTTTTTTTATTAAGCAATCCTGCTTAATATGTCAGACAAAGGCCATTGATTAGTCCCTAATGCTAATAGAGAGGGTCCTAAGGGGTGTCCACTTTGTCAGCTGGTTGGCTATCCCTCACTCGTTCGACATGTGAGTGGTGTATCCAATTTTCTTTTCCTGAAACTTTAACAGCAAAGTAAGAACATAGTAAAACAGTATATGGCCCTTCCCACTTCGGTTCTAGCTTAGACTTTCAAGAAAATATCTTTATTAGAACTTTATCCCCAGGCTGTATACCATGTACCTGTACTTCAGGTGGTGCCGACTGGTACCGTTTGAGCATACTTTTTTATGGTCTGCAAACTGTTTCTGCATACTTATAACATACTGGGTCAATCATTCATCTCCATCCAGCAGGCTGGTCTTAGCTGGGATATAAGTCCCTGGTATGGCCAAATGTCTCCCAAAGAGAATTTCTGCTGGCGTTAGTCCTATGGGTTGTCGCAAGGCATTTCGCACATCCCATAGAGCTAAGTGCAATGCGTCCGGCCACTTCAAACCAGTGTTTGTGGATATTTTTGCTATCTTTTCTTTTAAGGTTCTGTTCATTCTTTCTACCTGTCCCCCTGTCTGATTCAATTGATTTGGGAATTCCATATCTGGGTATAATTCCCTTTAATAATGCTTTTACTACTCCCCCTGTGTCCGCTTTTCTCGTGGAGAAAGCTTCTACCCAACCTGACAATTGGTCTACTATAACTACTAAATGTTTGTATCCACTGTTGGATAGCATATCTGTGTGATCCATTCCCTGAGAAGGGAAGTAGGCCCATGGTCGTCCCCCTAACTCTGAGCTCGTCTTGATACTTGAAAACTTTTGGCAGGTTGCGCAGCTACTGGTGATCCTTTTTGTGGCGGCATAAATTCCTGGTGCTGTCCATATTTTTTGCACCTGGTTAGCCACTGCCTCTGCTCCTCCATGAGCTTTGTCGTGAAACCACCTGGCCACGGTAATTAAATATTTCTTGGCAAACTGGTTTTCCTCCAATCATCCATGTTCCACTGTTATCTTGTTTTGCTTCCCACTTCTCCCATTGTTTTGGGGTCTCTTAAATTAGATCATTCATTCTGATTTTCCATTGAGATTGCAACCATACACTCTCTCAGAGGTTGCTGGGCTGCAGCCTTCGCAGCTGCATCAGCTATGGCGTTTCCTTTACTAATTTCTGTAGTGTCCTTGGTATGGGCTGGGCAATGTATCACAGCAATTTCTTTGGGTAGTTGGACTGATTCCAGCAAATTGCTTATTTCCTCTCCATTGGATACCCTTTTCCCCGATGATGTGAGATATCCTCATTCTTTCCATAGCATTCCTATCGCATGGCACACCCCGAAGGCATACCGAGAGTCCATGTAGATATTGACTTGTTTTCTCTTTCGTAGATGGGCTGTGCGCATCAAAGCTGCCAGTTCCACTCCTTGTGTGCTCAGCCTTGTTGGGAGTGGTTCAGCTTCTATCACTTGTCCTTGGCTGACCATGGCGTACCCAGTCCCTCATTGTCCATGCGAATAGTAGGATGAGCCATCTACAAACAACGCCAAATCTCGATTCTGCAAAGGAACATCAGTTAAATCTGTTAGTGGTTTGCTAGAAGTAAGCATTGCCCATTCACACTGATGATGTTCTTCCCCTTCATCAGGCAATAGTAACAACGTCTCGGGATTCAGGCTATTGCATCTCCTCAGAATAACATTATCTGCCACTAGGAGAATTAGTTCATACCTATGTGTCTGTTGTAGTGACAATGCTTAGGTCTGATACAAAGATCGGAGTTCTTCGAACCCCCTTGCTTTCTAACTTTCCTCACCGAGGTGGGAAGCCAGGTGCGGCTGGGTAAGGAAACCGATGTAATAAAACTCAATAACAACAGAGTGTTATTAAGCAGGCATTTTATTGCAGCGCTGGGCAGCGCTGGGGATTCTCCACCATGAGTGCTCCACCAATTTGGTAGACTTTCAGAGATTATATACTATGAAGTCCTACATATTCACAGGATTTCCGAGAATTAATTTACATAAACATGAGATTTCCTGGGACTCATTAATATATGCAAATCTCCGATCCACATGCCCAGTCGTCTTCCTTGGTGGTCTTTGGGTGGTCTTTGGGGGTCTTCAGATGAAGGCTCGTAGTCTTCTTCAGTGACTGACCTTTGCTTCAGTTCAGGGATCACGTCCTTCAAGGCTGTTGTTGTCATCCCCTTGCAACTTTCTTATCTTTGGTGCATTTGTTCTCCCAAGGCCCAGTTGTCTGAGATGGGATTATCCCGGAGCCCCCTTATCTTACAACCATTCTAACTACTCTCTAAATCACAAAGGCCTTTCTTTTGTTAAGTGACTAAGATATTTACAATATCCTCCTTGCCCCTAGGCTTTAATTCTTTCAGGAGGCATTTTGATGCAGTGGCTTTGTCTATCTTGGCTTTAACCCTTTCAGTCACATATTGCTTCAGTAGTATTTCTGCTTCATGTGGGACATAAATTGTCACTGAATGTCCTAAGATAAGTGGGTGACTTTTCTCCAATATAGCCGCTGCTGCCGCTGCTGATTTAATACAAGTTGGTGCTCCTGCTGCCACTGGATCAAGCTGAGTTGAATAATAGGCAACTGGCCTGTGATGCAGACCCAATTTCTGCATTATAACTCCATTGGCTATCCCATTTTGCTCATGTACATACAAATTAAAGGGTTTTGTATAGTCTGGGAGTCCAAGAGCAGGAGCTGATGCCAAATCTCCTTTCATTGTTTTAAACGCTTGCTCCTTTTCTGGACCCCATGCAATAGGTTCTACCTACTCATTACTTGTTGCTTTTGCCAGTGATCTTGTTAATTCTCCCAACAAAATCCCACAGCTCCAAGGAACCCTCGCAACTGTTTCTTTGTGACCGGACACGGAAGCTTTATTACAGCTTCTATTCTTTTCTGGGTCTATTACTCGCTACCCTTCCCTTAGGATAAACCCTAAATATTTAACTTCCTTCTGACACAGCTGAAGTTTGGACGGAGATGCACGATGGCCTTTCTCTGCTAAGGCAGTACATAGATGTATAGTGTCTTTTATACAGGCATCCTCATCTGTACTCGCTATTAGCAAATCGTCTACATATTGTACAAGAGCCGATTCACCAGGTAATTTTATGTCTCTCAAATCATTTCTCAGTATTCGTGAAAAAAATTGTAGGAGACCCTCCAAACCCTTGTGGGAGAGGAGTCCAGGTTAATTGTTGTCCTTTCCACCTAAAGGCAAACAAAAGTTGGCTGTCCTCACCTAAAGGGATGGTAAAGGAGGCAGTGGTTAGATCAATCACAGTAAAATCTCTTGCCCAATGCGGTATTTGCAAAAGTATGGTAGAGGGATGGGGCACTACTGGATGAGGAGTCACTACGTACTGATTAATTACCCGTACATCTTGTACAAAATGATATTCCAGGTCCCCATCTTCACCTAATCTATTCCTTTTTTTATGGGGAGTATAGGAGTATTATACGGTGACACACACGCTTTTAGAATCCCTTGGGCTAAATACCGGTCTATTTGCTTTTGAATGCTCTTCTCAGCTTCTTGAGGAATCGGATACTGTTTCACAGCCGGAGGGGGGTCTCCTCCCTTCGTTTTTTTTTGTTTTGGTTTGGTTTGGTTTTTTTGTTTTTTGTTTACGGGTTGAGCTGAAACTAGTAATCCTACATCCGTGCTAGTTTTACTCCACAGCTTTGTTGGTACCATTTCAATACTTCCGGTATTTTTAGCTCATTATTTGGGCTTCCAGTGACTACAGTCATTCCCATGATTATTAAATCTGTTCCTTCAGGTGACAAGTGTAATTCTACATCTAGAGTCTGCAAGACATCTCTCCCTAACAGGCACGCTGGGGAGTCCCCCACCAATACAAATCACCCCCATATACTCTTGTTTCCTATGGTTACTAATAGGGGTTTACTCAAATTCTGCTCTCTTTGTCCTGCGACTCCATGTATTAAAATTCTGTCTGTGGTCTGAGACCGTCTCGGGGTAAAATTCAAAAGGGATAACGTGGCTCCCATATCCACCAAGAATTCAACTTCACGACCTTCAACTTTACCTATAATATGTCTCTGCTGATCCAATTGGGTTACCCACATATTAAAAATTTCTAATCTTTCTGCTTCAAGATCCATAGGGTCTCTTTCTTCCAGTCACTGTGATTGCGAATCTTCCTGAGGCAATTCTTCCCGGTGACAGTTTCCTTCTTTTGTCCTTTCCCGCGGCCAGAGTGGGCATTCCCACTCTATATGCCCTAAGTTCCCACAATAATAACACTCTGAAAGGGTTAAAGCCAAGATAGACAAAGCCACTGCATCAAAATGCCTCCTGAAAGAATTAAAGCCTAGGGGCAAGGAGGATATTGTAAATATCTTAGTCACTTAACTAAACAAAAGAAAGGCCTTTGTGATTTAGAGAGTAGTTAGAATGGTTGTAAGATAAGGGGGCTCAGGGATAATCCCATCTCAGACAACTGGGCCTTGGGAGAACAAATGCATGGAAGATAGGAGGTCACAAAAGAATGAGGACAGCCTTGAAGGACACAGTTTACGTGATGCTGGGACTGAGTTTGCGCAGAAGCAGAGGTCAATCAGCGAGCACAGTGAGGAAGACTACGAGCCTTCATCTGAAGACCCCCAAAGACCACCTGAAGACCACCACGGGAGACAACTGCGCATGCGGATCGGACATTTGCATATGTTAATGAGTTCCAGGAAACCCCCCGTTTATTTAAATGAATTCTCGGAAATCCTGTGAATATGTAGGATTTTATAGTATATAATCTCTGAAAGTCCACTAAATCGGTGGAGCACTTATGGTGAAGAATCCCCAGTGCTGCCCAGCGCTGCAATAAAGAATACCTGCTTAATAGTAACTTCGTTGCTATGGAGTTTCATTTCAGGGACTCTCTGAATACTCCGTTTCTCCCTTGGGGGGATTCAGACTGTGAGGAGAAGCATCCGTGAATTTTTTTATCAGTTTTGGCACCCCAGATGGGACCCTCTCTGTTCGGCTGCAGGACCCGTTGAGAACGGGACTCCCTAGGGTACCCCCGGAAAATTTCCGGAGGGACTCCTTGCCTCAATCGGATCGCTGCGGGAGCAGACAAGGACCGTCTTCGGAAAAAGGTATTCTTTCTTAAATTTGGTTTGGGACTAGTCATCTGTCGGAAACCCCTGTAAGCCGTGAGTGGTTCACGCTTGGTGGAGTATACCGGGCTGCTAGCGCCTTAAAGGTATACACTGGGGAGCACTTCGGTGCTCATCTGGGGGCACTTCGGTGCCCATCTGGGAGTCCTTCGGTGCCCATCTGGGGGCACTTTGGTGCCCATCTGGGAGCACTTCCGTGCTCTTTTGGAACACTTGCATTTGAGTATATTGGATCTTGGCTTTGGAACTCGGTTATTTGATTTTGGGATTGTGTTTGGCATGGTATAAGGACAAGTAGTTGGTCTGTGTTTGCTTTTAGGATTTTTGTTCATTGTATTGGTATGTGAGCGTTTTTGTTGTCAAAAGTGTCTATACTGTCCTGCGCGTCTGTGAATGAGACGTACTTTGTATTGGTATTTGAGTGTTTTGTCGTCAAAAGTGTGTATGCTGTCCTGTGCGTGTGTGAATGAGACGTACTCTTAGTACGAAGCGAGTGCGGAGTCCTGATCCGCGGTTTCGTTGTCCCGCGAGGGAAACGGCCGGAGACGGACGAAGCGAAAGAAAAAGATTGTAAGGATGTAAAACAGTAACTCTGTAACCCTCTAAGTGGTAAAGTGTGGACCGTGGAACTAACTGTTAAGATACTGCGGGAATACAGGAGAGAACTAGGACCAATAAAATGGGAGGGTCACAACAAAGTAAAGAGATACCAAAGAAATCTCCATTAGGTTGCATTTTATATCACTGGAAGGACATAGGGGGTCCTCCTGGAGGAAATGTGAATAAGAAAACTCTAATTAAGTATTGTAATCAGTGATGGCCATTGTATAAATTAGATGATGAAGAAAAGTGGCCTTTGAATGGGACTCTGAAGTATAATGCCTTGCTGCAACTCCTGTTATTTTTAAGGAGGGAGGGAAAATGGGACGAAGCTATGTATGCGGATATGTTTTTCACCCTCCGAAATCACCCTGAGTCCCAGAAAGATTGTGGTTTTAATGTTGCTCCCCAAGATCCCATGGTGTTGGCTTTGGAAAAGGAAAATCAGAAAGAGTTAGGGAAGTTGAAGCGATGTTGTTCAGCATGTAGTATTGGACAGAGGTGTTTGAAGGTGAAAGAGAAACCCAGAAAGGCGGAAGAAGAGTGCCTTTCCAGATGGATGATGTGGATAAGTGGAAGGATGCAGTTAAGAGGTACAGGGAGGACCCAAGTGGGATTGCGAAAAGGTTTGAGTGGATTACTAAGAATTTGGACCCGGATTGGAAAGATGTGGATCTTATGCTAGGTGCTATGACTGAAACTGAGAAGCAGCTTGTATTAAAGGCAGCCCGAGCTCATGTAGAAACATAGATTGAGGGACGAGTGTTACAGGGCACAGCCGAAGATCATGTGCCCTCCAGGGACCTGGGTTGGGACCCTAATGATCCAGCTCAGTACCGTTTGTTGCAACGATACCGAACCTGGATCAAATTGGGAATAGAACATGCGATCCCAAAGGCAGTTAACTGGTCTGCTCTGTATGCTGTCAAGCAGGGGCAGACTGAAACGCCCACGGAGTTTTTAGATCACTTACGGGCTGCTGTGAGAAGATTTACTACTATGGAACCGGAGTCAGAAGCTGCCACGCAGCAGTTGGTATCTCTGTTTCTGGGACAATCCACTAATGACACCAGAAAGAAACTTCAGAAACTTAGGGAACCAGATATAAGGAATTTAGAAAAATTGCTGAAGGAAGCGTGGAGAGTATATCGGAATGGGGAGGGGGAGGACAGAAGGAAACTGGGAGATAGTGGCTGCGTTAGCCATGTTCTCTGTATTGAATCAAACCTTGTTACCTATAAGTAAACAAAATGTTAATGTTGTGGGAGCCACTGGGCAGGTTGAAAAAGCTTTTTTCTTGAAACCGTTAAAATTTAGAATTGGGAAGAGTGTGGGGATTCACAAATTTCTCTACCTGCCTGAGGCTCCTAGACTATTACTGGGAAGGGACCTATTAGAACAACTAAATCCCGAAATAAAATTTAGAAATGGGGAAATTGAGTTTAAAATACCAGACAAAAATCACATTGGAATTTTAAGCTTGGTTCTTACCGAACCCCAAATTAAAGAAGAAGAAATTATACAAGAAATAAAAGACCAGGTATACCCAGGAGCGTGGGCCTCAGGAATACCTGGAAAGGCTAAAAATGCTGAATTGGTTGTTGTTAAACTCAAAGAAGGGGCACGACCTGTTAAGATAAAGCAATACCCCTTGAAATAGGAAGATAGGTGAGGGGTAAAAAGTAGTATAGAAGAGTTTATAAAATTTGGACTATTAATTGAATGCTCTTCAGAATATAACACTCCCATTTTGCCCGTCAAAAAGCCTGATGGCAAAACTTATCAATTGGTGCAAGATTTGCGGGTAATAAATAGTTGAAGATTTGTATCCAGTAGTGGCAAACCCATATACTCTGCTGACTGGTTTAAAGGAAACCTATGAATGGTTTACTGTGTTAGATTTAAAGGATGCATTCTTTTGCCTTACCTTGGCTCCAGAAAACTGCAATTTATTTGCCTTTGAATGGGAAAACCCTGATACAGGACGAAAAACCCAACTGACCTGGACAGTGTTACCCCAAGGATTTAAAAACAGCCCTACCATTTTTGGAAATCAATTAGCTAAGGAATTGGAGACCTGGGGGAGGCCCCCAGGAAATGGGATTCTTTTGCAATATGTGGATGATATCTTAATAGCCACAGAAAAGGATGAAGAGTGCAAGGAATGGACTGTGAACTTGTTAAAATTTCTGGGATTAAGTGGTTATCGAGTCTCATTACAGAAAGCCCAAATCTTGAAGAAGGAAGTAATATACCTGGGATTCGTGATTTCCAAGGGACAAAGACAGCTCGGGAATGACCGAAAGGAAGCTATCTGCAGAACTCCAGAACCGACCACGGTAAAAGAGCTTCAAACCTTTTGGGAAATGACAGGTTGGTGCTAATTATGGATCTATAATTATGGACTTTTGGTTAAACCTCTATATGAACTGTTGAAAATAGCCAGACACAATTAATATGGACTGATGAAGCTAAGAGGGCATTCAAGGAAGTGAAACTGGAGCTAATGAAGGCTCCAGCTTTGGGCCTACCGGATGTAACGAAACCTTTCTGGCTGTTCTCATATGAAAGGCAAGGAGTGGCTCTGGGAATTCTGGCCCAGAAGCTGGGTCCTTATAAACGAGTTGTAGCATACTTCTCTAAACAATTGGATGAAGTAAGCAAAGGATGGCCGGGGTGCCTTCGGGCAGTGGCTGTCGTTGTTTTGCTTATCCAAGAAGCTCGAAAATTTACTTTGGGACAAAAGATGATTGTGCACACTTCCCACACTGTAACCTCCGTTTTAGATGATATAGAAGTCATAAGCGATAAACAGGAAATGGAGACTGTCGTGCATGATTGCATAGAAACTATTGAAACTGTATATGCAAGCAGACCAGACCTGAAGGAGGAGCTGCTGGAGGAAGCCGACCAAACCTGGTACACTGATGGGAGCAGTTTCTTAAAGAATGGAGTTCGAATGGCAGGATATGCTGTAACCACCACAGACCGACTGGTGGAAGCAAAGTCACTCCCTAAGGGCACATCTGCACAACGAGCTGAAATAATTGCCCTAGTGAGAGCGTTGGAGCTGGCCGAAGGGCTGCGAGTAAATATTTGGAAGGATTCAAAATATGCCTTTGGTGTAGTCCATGACCATGGAGCAATTTGGAAAGAACGAGGACTCTTAACTGCTCAAGGGAAAGGTATAAAACATGCTGATATAATTTTACGACTTTTAGATGCTGTACAACTTCCGTCAGCAGTGGCGATTATGCACTGCAAAGGGCATCAGAAAGGTAACACTGACAGGGAAGTGGGAAATAAATTAGCTGATCACGAGGCAAGACAAGCTGTGGAACAAGGTCAGGTATTAAGTATAATTCCTGAAAAATCTTTGCCACTACCTGAGACAAACATATGATTTAGATCTTGGTGAAACCACCTCTGACGGTATCTTATGTGGACAACAATCATCTCAGTTATATGAACCATGGTTATTAGAACATTCTGTTAACAATTGCAAATGGATGATCCTGTCTCCTGATGTGTTTGTAGAAATTAATGCCAGACGTGTGTGTTTAGTGACTAATAACTCATCGGTAGTTGAAGAATATCACCTAATCACTGCCTTTATGTGTTCGCATATACAGAAGAACAAGTGGCAATGTTTTGGCTTAAATATAAGTCGTGCAAACATATCTCTGGAAAAATTAAACAAAATCTTGAACCAATAATAACTAAGGACAAACTTATTGGACTGTCTAGTCAAATTAAAGATGATACCTCCCATCATTGGCGGGATATCTTTTGGGATACTCACCCTCTGCAGAGAAAACTTTGAACGTTCTAGTCCACCCACTCTTGATATTATTGGTGTTTGTTATTATACTAACAGTTGTCAATGGCCTTTTGTGGTATAAGCTGAAGAAATTGGCTATGAGAGTTTGGGCCTTGCCTAAGGTGATAAAATATGAAAACTTAAGACCTTTGTAAAGAAATTTACAAAGTTTAAAGAAAAGGGGGGAATGAAAGGGTTAAAGCCAAGATAGACAAAGCCACTGCATCAAAATGCCTCCTGAAAAGCCTAGGGGCAAGGAGGATATTTAAATATCTTATTCACTTAACTAAACAAAAGAAAGGCCTTTGTGATTTAGGGAGTAGTCAAGAATGGTTGTAAGATAAGGGGGCTCAGGGATAATCCCATCTCAGACAACTGGGCCTTGGGAGAACAAATGCACAGAAGATAGGAGGTCACAAAAGAATGAGGACAGCCTTGAAGGACACAGTTTACGTGATGCTGGGACTGAGTTTGCGCAGAAGCAGAGGTCAATCAGCGAGCACAGTGAGGAAGACTACGAGCCTTCATCTGAAGACCCCCAAAGACCACCTGAAGACCACCACGGGAGATGACTGCTCATGCGGATCGGACATTTGCATATGTTAATAAGTTCCAGCAACTCTCATGTTTATGCAAATGAATTCTCGGAAATCCTGTGAATATGTAGGATTTTATAGTATATAATCTCTGAAAGTCCACCAAATCGGTGGAGCACTTATGGTGGAGAATCCCCAGTGCTGCCCAGCGCTGCAATAAAGAATACCTGCTTAATAGTAACTTCGTTGCTATGGAGTTTCATTTCAGGGACTCTCTGAATACTCCGTTTCTCCCTTGGGGGGATTCAGACTGTGAGGAGAAGCATCCGTGAATTTTTGTATCAACTCCTTTCCAGCATTCCTTCCCATTCCCCTTTCCTTTTTTCCTGGTCTTAGCTCAGACCTCGTATCCCGTCTTCTTCCCCCCAACTCCCAGCTCCCATCTCTCACTTGCAAATTCCTTACTAAAGCCACAGCCAGTAAACTTGCCTCCTGTTCTTTTGCCTCTTTTTTTTTTCCTCTTAACTTTTTTTCTCTATTTTTTTTAATCTTTCTCCCCCCCTTTTTTTTTTTTCTCTTTAATATGCTCAGCTTTTTGTCTTTCCTTGCACCCATCATATACAAACACAGCAATACTCAAAATCTTTTACAAATTCTCTCCCTGCCACCCGGGCATGTGTTCTTTAAAGTAATCCCGTATATCAGGCACCGCCTGTCCCACAAAGACGCTAATCGTGAGCACATCATTAAAATTCTGTGGCGTCATTCCTCCGTATTTTAGCAGAGCTTGCCGGAGTTGTCCCCAAAAATCACTAGGATGCTCATCAGGTCTCCTGCATGATTACAGTCCCAGTTTGGATCATTTGCTGTCCAGGGGTTTCTGTTTCCTCCTGCCTGTTGAGCCAATTCAGCATCCTTATTCATTATTTTCTCTCTTTCATCAGGGTGAAAGAGTTCCCTTAACAGTATTCAAGTGTCACTTCAATTCGGATTATACCCTGCACATATATTCGAGAGTAGCTGGGCACACCTCTCAGCATCTTAGGCGGGGCATCTTACTTCCCCACACCACTACATCACTATGTTTCCAAGGCTGGTGCCTATAAAAGGTTAACACTGGCCCAGTCTCTGCCAGGCCCCAGGTTGCACAGCAGCAGGATTAGGAACATGAGTCATAGTCATAGGAAAGAGTCCAGCAGTGGGAGGGTAAACAGGAGGAGAATCAGAAGAAGATAGAGATGACAGATAAAGTGGGATTGAACTACTCACAGGAATTTTTTGTGGGGTAGCTTCTGCTACTGCTACAATTACCCGCTTTTTCTTTTTCGACTTTTCTCCTGGAAGTTTTCTCTCCCCAGGCCATGCATGCCATACATACCAGTAATCCATTTGGTATGGGTACCTATCCTCCAGTCTTGAATACATTAGTTTGTTCCCCAGGTTGGTCATGACTGCAGGGAGCTCCCTCCTGCCATTCTTGTAATAAACGGCCATTTATGTTGGCATAATTTGGTTGCGCGCTTTTTAGATAATTCCGCTGTACCATAAATTTTCTCCAAATTCTGTAAAAATTCGGCCAAGGGCGTCCCCTTTTCTATGCTGGGTGCTTTTCCCATTTCTTTTTCTCATGAATGTGCGGTTTATGCTGATCAGGCCACGCACCACCTTTTGTGTGATTTATGCTGATCAGGCCATGCACCACCTTTGTGTGGTTTACACTGATCAGGCCACGCACCACCTTTTGTGTGATTTACACTGATCAAGCCACGCACCACCTTTTTTTTTCTTCCCCCCTTTTTTTTTTCTTTCCTCGTGCGATTTACGCCAATCAGGCCACGCACCCCCTAAATCACTGGTCTCGAGTCTGCTCCGGGAATTTTTAACACTCACCTTTGGGTGCCTCCCTCTCCAAAGGTCCCAGGTAAATTCACCTGCTGCCGGCAGCTGGATGTTTGGAGGCGGGAGGATCCAAGGGTGCTGGCCTGATCCCACCTGGGTCGCCAAACTGTTAAGGGAGCAGCAGCTGCCCGAGCATTCACACACCATTCAGTCGCACACACACCACCCGAGACTTTAACTGCTAGGACCTGAGTCCCTTCACAGTGGGCAGCTCCATTGAGCTGACTGGTGCCCCTTTTCGACTCCTTGCTCACACACACACTCACCCTCTTTGACCAGAGGGCCAAAACTTGGGAGTGTTGCCAGAGGAGGCGGCTCGTGCTGAAGAGGCCCCAGTGTATAACAAATTACCAGAAAATGAGAAGCAATATGCCCTGTTTACAGATGGATCCTGTTGTATTGTGGGAAAACATCGAAGGTGGAAAGCTGCTGTGTGGAGTCCTACATGACAAGTCACAGAAAGTGCTGAAGGAGAAGGTGAATCGAGTCATTTTGCAGAAGTGAAAGCCATCCAGCTGGTTTTAGATATTGCTAAATGAGAAAAGTGGCCAGTGCTTCATACTGATTCATGGATGGTGGCAAATGCCCTGTGGGGGTGGTTGCAGCAATGGAAGCAGAGCAACTGGCAGCGCAGAGGCAAACCCATCTGGGCTGCCACATTGTGGCACGATATTGCTGCCTGGGTAGAGAACCTGGTTGTAAAAGTACGTCACGTAGATGCTCCCATACCCAAGAGTCAGGCCACTGAAGAACATCAAAACCACCAGCAGGTGGAAGATTGAAGTGGCTCAGGTGGAGCAATATAAGGGTGAGCTATTTATAGCTCGATGGGCCCATGACACATCAGGACATTTAGGAAGGGATGCAACATATAGATGGGCTCATGATCGAGGGGTGGACTTGACTATTGATGCCATTGCACAGGTTATCCATGACTGTAAAATGTGCACCATAATCAAACAAGCCAAGCGGCTAAAGCCTCTGTGGTATGGAGGATGATGGCTGAAATATAAATATGGGGAGGCCTGGCAGATTGATTATATCACACTACCACGAACCTGCCAAGGCAAGCACCATGTGCTTACAATGGTGGAAGCAACCACTGGATGGCTGGAAACATACCCTGTGACCCACGCCACTGCCCGGAATACTGTCTTGGGCCTTGAAAAGCAAGTCCTATGGCGACATGGCACCCCAGAAAGAATTGAGTCAGACAATGGGACTCATTTCCAAAACAACCTCATAAACACCTGGGCCAAAGGGCATGGCATTGAGTGGGTATTTCACATCCCCTATCATGCACCAGCCTCCAGGAAAATTGAATGATACAATGGACTGTTAAAGACTACACTGAGAGCAATGGGTGCTGGGACATTCAAGCATTGGGATACACATTTAGCCGAAGCCACTTGGCTAGTTAACACTAGAGGATCTGCCAGTCGACCTGGCCCTGCCCAATCAAAACCCCTGTGCACTGTGGAAGACGATAACATCCCTGTAGTACATTGGTTAGTAGAATTGGTTGGGAAAAACAGTCTGGGTTATTCCTTCCTCAGGAAAGGGCAAACCTATTTGTGGGTTTGCTTTTGCTCAAGGACCTGGGTACACTTGGTGGGTAATGCAGAAGGATGGGGGAGTCCAATGTGTATCTCAAGGGGATTTAATCCTGGGTGAAAATAATCCATGATTTGAGTTGTATGATGGCAGTATTACATGATGCTGTATGCCACCACTGCTGTGGCTGCCATATGTCAAAGGTATTATAGCAGGAACCTCTCACTGCTATCCAGGCTAGAAGCAAGAGGAGGAATTCATTGCAATGTTAAAACTTATGGCCTAGTCTAAAGGGACCAGGGGTGGGGAAGGTAATGGAAATACCTTTAAATTGTTGTAACCCATGATCTGAGTTGCATGTTATAGGAATTACCATAGCAGGAACCACCTGAACCAATGGAGGAGAAGTCTTACAAGAAGCAGTGCAAGTGCAGCAGTGACCCGACCTGAGCTGGCTTTGGTGCCCAATAACTCCACACAACACGCCACCTCTCCTGTCCTGAGTGAATATCATAACAGATGGAGCCCAAAGTCATGGACTAAATGAACTTAGTGGACATTTTATGGAAATTTTATAGGGGTGGTCCATAGACTAAGGGAATGATACCTGTGTATTATATAAAAGGAAGGGAAGGGGGGTGGGTGGGTAATGAGGATGCATTGGATAATGTGGGACCTGAGCATGACGTAAATGGTATGGAATAAGGGGTGGAGAATGTGCTGGTTTTGGCTGGGGTAGAGTTAATTTTCTTCACAGTAGCTGGTAAGGGGCTATGTTTTGGATTTGTGCTGAAAACAGTGTTGATAATACAGGGATGTTTTTGTTATTGCTGAGCAGTGCTTATGAAAGGGTTAAAGCCAAGAGAGCCAAAGCCACTGCATCAAAATGCCTCCTGAAAGAATTAAAGCCTAGGGGCAAGGAGGATATTGTAAATATCTTAGTCACTTAACTAAACAAAAGAAAGGCCTTTGTGATTTAGGGAGTAGTTAGAATGGTTGTAAGATAAGGGGGCTCCGGGATAATCCCATCTCAGACAACTGGGCCTTGGGAGAACAAATGCACAGAAGATAGGAGGTCACAAAAGAATGAGGACAGCCTTGAAGGACACAGTTTACGTGATGCTGGGACTGAGTTTGCGCAGAAGCAGAGGTCAATCAGCGAGCACAGTGAGGAAGACTACGAGCCTTCATCTGAAGACCCCCAAAGACCACCTGAAGACTACCACGGGAGACGACTGCGCATGCGGATCGGACATTTGCACATGTTAATAAGTTCCAGCAACTCTCATGTTTATTTAAATGAATTCTCGGAAATCCTGTGAATATGTAGGATTTTATAGTATATAATCTCTGAAAGTCCACCAAATCGGTGGAGCACTTATGGTGGAGAATCCCCAGTGCTGCCCAGCGCTGCAATAAAGAATACCTGCTTAATAGTAACTTCGTTGCTATGGAGTTTCATTTCAGGGACTCTCTGAATACTCCGTTTCTCCCTTGGGGAGATTCGAACTGTGAGGAGAAGCATCCGTGAATTTTTGTACCACTTACACAGAGCCAAGGCCTTTTCTGATTCTCACACCACCCCACCAGCAAGTAGGCTGGGGGTGCACAAGAAATTGGGAGGGGACACAGCTGGGACAGCTGACCCCAACTGACCAAAGGGATATTCCATACCGAATGACATCATGCTCAGCAATAAAACTAGTGGGGAGGTTGGCGGGGGGGGGGCTGCTGCTCGGGGACTGGCTGGTCATCTGTTGGTTGGTGGTAAGCAATTGTTTTCATTTGCATCACTTGTCTTTCTTGGGTTTTGTTTCTCTCTGTGTTATTTTCCTTTTCATTACAATGCTGTTGTTGTTATATTTTATTTTATTTCCATTATTAAACTGTTTTTATCTCAATCTGCGAGTTTTCTCAGTTTTATCCTTTGGATTCTCTCCCCCCATCCCGCTGCAGGGGAGTGAGCCAGTAGCTGTGTGGCGCTTAGTTGCCAGCTGGGGTTAAACCAGGACAGAAACAACTGTTAATTGAATTTAATTGTGTCAGACTTTATTTTGCTTTGGCTCATAAATCAAAAAGTCCTAAAGCCTTTTTTTATTATTGTTTTTATAATGTCTTTTATCTTCATGTCCCTATTTTGGATATTGTTCTCTCTGTAGTAGAATCATGTGCAATATACATTATAAAAAAAAAAACCAACAAAAGAGCAATACTGATACAGATGAATTGTCACGAGTGAGTTATTGCTAATTTCAAAAAACGCATTGATAACATCCTAGGCATATTACTTTTTTAAATTTAGTTATCTTAGCTTTGTGTATTTATGTCTATATGTAATTTAATATTTTAAGTTTTTCTTAGGACACTATGATACATAGAGTTTCTTAATAGCCCTATGTTGCTTTTAACTCTGCAAGCAGGGATGATGGTATTACAGTGAGCTAGAGAGCTGTGACCATCTTATTTGAAGATTAATTTTCTACTCTTATGATTTGCATAAAATATTTGCCTTCACCAGACAGATTCTAAGAACTCGATCATATTTACCTACCTTAATTGCTCAAAGGACCAGACATTCAGATGGTTTTGGTTTTGCTTTTTTGGGGATTGTTTGTTTTTTTTTTTTAGTGTCTGTCCCCAAGGCTAAGGCTAACGATGAAGACAGTAATCATGATGGAAAATATTTTGAAAAAAGCTACTACAGGGATGAAATATCCAAATTATCATTAAAAAAGTAGAAAAACAATGTGAAGACACCAGCAAAATCTAGTGTAGTTTACTGAGATATAAATTATGTGTTAAGCATGTTGGGAAAGTGAAGATATTTGTTCTTAAAATACATTTTTTTAGTTGTTATAATAAAGGAGAATTTGCTGATACAGTCAGAGCTTGTTTATCTGAAACTCTATTTTAGAAGCTCTAACTGCTTTTCATGTTTGTCATTTACTTTCCTTTCACCTCCTCCCCACCTCAGGCCATAGTTGTAAGAAAGAACTCTCTGATAGTTTTTATGCTATACTCTAGTAAGTTCTAATCCATAAAATAATGATGTTCTGCATTTAGCATCATATTTTGGTCTTTTACGGTATGCTCTTAGTTACTATCAGTGATTTCTTTTCTGTCTCTCTCTCAAATATATTTGGAAAATGTTTTCTGACTTTTGTTTCATATTGTCTCTCATCAAAATCCTTTCCTCTCTGCATTCCTTTCTCCTAGTACTCTTTATCATTTATTTCTGACTTTGGAGCTATTTTAGATCATACAGCTTGTCTTAGAGCTCCCCCTGCTGTAGGATGCCCCTGTGATTTGTTCTGCTTGGTTATTTACAACAAATAATAAAGCCTTATCATAAAGCTTTGACTTTGAAATTGTGCACCTATTATATAGATGTGCAAGCTGAGTCAGATCAAGGAATCTAGTCCTAGCCACCTAGCAAATAACTGGTATGAATTATTGTCTAAAGGATGTAGGTGGAACTCTTGCACTTATAATCAATGCAAATTTAAAGCGAAAATCAAGATTTCAAGAAGTTTTATTAGGTTTAATTCATTAGGAGTTTTAGTTCTTTACTTTTTAAATAGCATGTTGATGTTATGTGCTTATAATTTAAAATCAAGTGTGGTTAAAAGATAAGATACCAACAGTTTCTCCTTGCCTGACTGCAGGCCTGAGTCATTTCAAAATAACATGGATCCCTATTTAATCTTGTCATGATACGTAGACTGGTCTGTACTTTACACCAGTGGGAGGAAAGCTTCCCTTTGAGAAATAAATTTTGAGACATCCAACTGCCCTCGGTACCTAACCTAAGGCTCTGGTAACAGACATGATCTTTGAGAAGGAAAAAATATTTTAGTTATGAAAATTTAGGTGTAAGACAATTAAAATTATTTTCTGCTTCAAAGTCATGCTGATTAATATACTAAATATTTGCTGCCTTCTCTTTCCAGGATATTTTTTTTTTTAAATATTGGCATTTGAGTTGATGCTATGCATACCTACATGATGCATTTGTAAGAGACAATCAAGAAGCAAAGAAGTGTAATTTCCTGATCCTCTTTCAGCAGTCTCATGCTAATAACGTTGCTTGAACATATTCCAGGAAGAATGTTGATGCCAAAATCAATTCTTTGTTAGGCTAGTGTGTTGTCCCAAAAGCGGGGTTTTTAGCCTGGTGTGCAAACGCCAATTAACACACAGAGCAGAGGTGTTTTATTCATGTTTGCGGACAAAGATGGGTGCTGGGTGGCAATTCCACAAAGCTAGCACACCTCCGTACAAAACTACAGTATATATTGCTACATGATTAGTATAAACCCGCCCAAATTTACACTTGGTTAGTGATTAACATTTCATGCACTGTTGGTTTGCTGTATTTAAATTAGCCTCGCTTGCTATGCAAATTAGCACGCATGCTCCTTTCAGGTGTGTGTGGGGGGGCAAGTCCTTCCAGTCCTGAATTGAGTCGGTGGTCGCGATCGCCCCTCGCCGCTTTTACCTTTCACCCAGTTTCTGCAGTTTTATCTGACTTCATGCTTCTTTGGCCATCATCCAGCCTTTGGCGCCAGGATGTTCTCTTTTATCAGTCTGTTAGCTCCTCTTCAAGGGTATAGTCGTTAGTTTTTCACGGTTCGCTGATAAAACAAATACTTCCTTATCTCTTAGTTCCTTCTCTTAATTGCCAGATCCTTTTCGCAGAGCACAGGTGGTTCATAGTTTTGCTCAGTGGAAAATTCCACTTTCTGCCGTATATCAAATGGACATTTTCTAGTATTGTTATAATAATAGATATTGTTAAATGCCCTGAAGATCTCTCTTCCCTTCAGGGTTTGCCAGAATTGCTAGACTTGCTGTTCTGTAAAAACATCTTTACCATCTTTTCAACCCACCAGACGGAAATCTGGAACTGTACCAAGGAAAAAAAGCTAAGCTGAAAAGGTTTATCTTAGTGTTGTCTTTCTTTAGTTTATATCCTTCGTAATGCACAGAGAGTTGAAAGGCTATGACTGTGATCCTGACTGTGTTCCAGAAAGAAGTTTTGGTACCCTAAGTCCTGCAGAGTTTCTTAAGATCAACTTATGTCGCAGAGGAAAGACTATGAAAGAATCTGCTCTGACAAAGGAGGAAAGAGGATTAAACTTTGAAATAAAACACACTCAACTTTAATTTGCCAAATAATAATTTGTCTTTTATCAAGTCTTGTCTGAGAATTCACTATTTTCCTATACTTTCAGGAATATATAATGTCAAGTACAGGGAGACACCAGTGCTTTGAAATGAAGGAATGCCTTGAGAGAAGGGGAGGGTGCAGGCTAGCTCTAGTCCTAAAATGTATAAACACAGGGACAAGCCTATGCAAAAATATTTTACCTTTTAGATGCCCTGAGAACCCTCAGTAATCTTTATTAGAAATCTTATATTCAGAGCTTGGTTGTGCATCATCAATTTTGAGTATGGACAACTGTCTGCAATATTTTTTTCATTAGGTCTTACTTTCAGTACATTCAAAACATAAAATTCAGTCAAGGGAAACAAAAATATCTTGATTGAACAAGACAAATATTTGTTTGAAACAACTGTACATGAATTGTGACAAAAACAGGATGTGAGTAGCAAAGAACATAAATTAGAAACTAATCAGTGTAGAAAACTGATAAAGTGAAAGGATGCAAGGAGGAATCTAAAAATCAAGATAATTACGAGTGTTTTTCAAGATTGTTAGACAAATCATCTTAACAATCCACTTTATAAAGTATGAGATGAAAGCTGTCAGCCTACCAATCTTAAGAAAGCAAAAGGAGTTAATTAATATTTTTGTTCTTTAGTTGGAGAAGCAGGCAGAAAAGAAATCTATCTGTGAAAAAGTAAAAAGTTAAGAAATTGTAATCTGTACTGAAAAAATGAGGGAGTGCAATCCATTTTACTTCTCCAATAGAGAAGTGAAAGGTAATCCAATGATAGCAGAGACATACTGACAAATAAACAACAATTTAATAAGGGAAGACCACTTTACCTAGGAGATAAATAGAAAAAAAAAAAAACCCAAGCATCAAATGACTGGAAGCTGAAGCTAGGAAAAAAAAAAGCTGGACTAGTAGCACACTTATCATGTAATCTTTGTGAAATACAGGACACTCCTTTTATAGTTCAGACTCAGGACACTGCTGTGTATTAAGATTGCTGTCCACTTTAGTTATATGACCTCAGAGGAAAGAAAAGGTAAGCCAGCTTCCACCCATTGCTACCCTGCTTTAGCAGTAAATCTCTCCATCACCTTTCTACCACACCTCACAATCTGAACTGGGATTCCCTCATAAGGCAAGTTTTCCAGCCATACCATCATGCGTTCAGTGTCTCTGCCTGGTGCTGAAAAGGGTGAGGACAGGAAGAAAATTAGTTTCTTGCTGACACTGCTAACACTATAATAAGGCATTTGTGATTTCTTGTAACTTCTTCCCTGTTCAATATCTTCATTGATGATCTGGATGAGGGGATCGAGTGCACCCTCAGTAAGTTTGCAGATGACACCAAGTTGGGTGGAAGTGTCGATCTGCTGGAGGGTAGAAAGGCCCTGCAGAGGGATCTGGACAGGCTGGACCGATGGGCCGGGGCCAACTGCATGAGGTTCAATAAGGCTAAGTGCCAGGTCCTGCACTTGGGTCACAACAACCCCATGCAACGCTACAGGCTGGGGGAGGAGTGGCTGGAGAGCTGCCTGGTGGAAAAGGACCTGGGGGTGTTGGTTGACAGCCGCCTGAACATGAGCCAGCAGTGTGCTCAGGTGGCCAAGAAGGCCAATGGCATCCTGGCTTGTATCAAGAATAGTGTGGCCAGCAGGAGCAGGGAGGTGATCGTGCCCCTGTACTTGGCACTGGTGAGGCCACACCTTGAGTACTGTGTTCAGTTTTGGGCCCCTCACTACAAGAAGGACATCGAGGTGCTGGAGTGTGTCCAGAGAAGGGCAATGAAGTTGGTGAAGGGTCTAGAGCACGTCTTATGAGGAGTGGCTGAGGGAGCTGGGGTTGTTTAGCCTGGAGAAGAGGAGGCTGAGGGGAGACCTTATTGCTCTCTACAACTCCCTGAAAGGAGGCTGTAGCGAGGTGGGGGTTGGTCTCTTCTCCCTAGTAACAAGTGATAGGACAAGAGGAAATGGCCTCAAGCTGCGCCAGGGAATGTTTAGGTTAGACATTAGGAAAAACTTCTTCACTGAGAGGGTGGTCAAGCATTGGAACAGGCTGCCCAGGGAAGTGGTTGAGTCTCCATCCCTGGAGGTATTTAAAGAACGGATAGATGTGGTGCTTGAAGACATGGTATAGATGGACTTGGCAGCGTTAGGTTGACGGTTGGACTCGATGATCTTAAGGGTCTTTTCCAACCTTGACGATTCTATGATTCTATGATTCTATGATTCTTATGTATTATTGTTAAAAGATCAATCACCTTTTAAGAGAGCCTCTTTAGAAGCACTTATATTTAAATTGTGAGTTGGTGAGGCCGGTGTGAAATTTTTTTGATGAAAAACATGTGGCTATCTCAAATATTGGAGATGTCATTATATAAACGTATTTGTACACTAGCCCATTAAAATTTGGGGATAAGAAGTATTCATTTTACTTTAAACTGTTGAAATCACATTTTGTAGAGATGGCTCAAGGAAGAGGATTCAATTTCACGTTCTTCCTGACAGTCAAAATTCATTTCAGTACTAATTACAATAAAAATAAGCATTCTAACAGTTTTCATGACTAGCAGCGTATATTGAAAATACATTTTTGGATCAAAATGATAGGTTTCTTCTTATTATTATTTCAATGAATAGAAGTACCTGATATGGTTTTAACATTCTGGACCTCAGAATCTTTCTTTCTGAAAATGAAGTTCAAACATTTACATCACTCTGAAATGTATTGACTTCAAAGTGGCGTGTTTTAACTCAAATGCATGTTCTTGAAAAACAGCAACCCCTGTAGCTCACTTTTGGCTTTAGCATGTTTCCTGCAAATACAGCGACAAATTTGGCTGTTACGTCGTGCAGAATGATAGGATCATTTCCATTAAAATTTTAGGAAAGTTGGTATAACTGCTTGTTTTCAAAACATAGGGGTATATATATTTTACAATATTAAGGGTTTTGCTTACAATTAAAAGTTTGACAATGGGCTTAGAGAAGTCTGTGAATGTAAATCTCACTTCCTTTAGTGATACAGGATCATGATCCAAGATACAAGGTGGAATTATGTCCATTGGGATCCTTCAATATGTGAAATATCTACCTAGATAGCTATTGTGAAGGTCCCACTGGTATCTGTGAACATAATTGTCATATTTTTTAAATTGTCAATGAAATTAAGTGCACAGAGAGTGCACTTAAGGCATCACTGATCTTGTGTGAGAGAAAGAAGCAAAGCCCAGGTTTTCTGAACCTGCTGGGTCTTCCTTCCTTCACTCATTATTATAGTACATGTATCTTTGCTCAGCAGCCCAGTTTGATTATTATATATTTGAGAAGTCCCTCAAAAAATTAAAATTATTTGCATTAAATGTTTGTTTTAAAGGATTCACATTCTTACAGTGTGGTCTAGGACTTTCCGTGACTGCAGCATTTTCTTATTTGGGATGCTATATTTTCTTAGTGAAGATATCCTCACCTGTAGGTATAAAATACCTGAGCATAATGTGCGGCACAGCAATAAGTTATGTCTGTTTTCTACCAAATGATTAATTGTAAGTGCATGGTTTTGTTTTTTTAAAAAAAGAAAGCTAAAAGCCTTTGCAGCAGAGTTTTGGGAAAGCTTCGCCCTTGTTCACAGTAAAAGACCGTTCTCTTCTGTCTCTTCCTTCTCTCTGATCAGTGGTGGAGGAGCAGCAGACTGCTGTCCCAGGTTGCATGTTCAGCCATTAAGGAAAACTGTTTGCAAGGTTTACTTGTTTACAAGTTGCTTTGATAGTAGCTCTTGAGTCCAGGCTGCAGCTGGACTGTATCCCTGTGACTGGCAGACAAGCGCAGGGTGACCAGTCAGGGCAGAGGTCCATGTGGGGAGCGCCATGGGGGACAGCGTGGATGGGGCTAGGCCCAGGGCTGAGGGTGCCTGGGGAGGGGGTGAGGCTGGGCAGAGTGGGCATGGCCACTTGGTGCACCCAGGCATGATAAGAGTGCAGTTTTCTGTCATCCATCTGCATATTGCTGAGCAGGATTAATAGTCTGCATACCACAATTCTAAGTAGCAATGCTTATAAATACTCTATTATCTATTATTATGCTTTTGATTTGCCATATTCATAGCAAAATAAAGTTTTAACGAAAAGTCACAATTTATGATTTTCAGTCTTGCTAACAAGCCTTCAAATTTGTGATATTATTGGAATATTATGCAACTTCATGCAAGTATTTGAAGGCATTATTTTTTCTTATATGTCAGCAATCATGGAAACCTTTTTCTGTTTGCTCTTGATGCAAAGTACACTGAGACACTGAAATAAGGAGAGGGAGAGGGAAGAGAAGAGGATGCAAGAGAAGAATGTTGTTTCCTTGGCAACAGGCACTGTGCTGCTAGGGCACAGGTGGCATCTGACTGACTGTTAAACAAAACGTATGCAGGAAAATATAGAATCATAGAATCATTCAGGTTGGAAAAGACCCTTAAGATCATCAAGTCCAATCGTTAACCTAGCACTGGCAAGTCCACCACTAAACCATGTCCCTAAGCGCCACATCTAAACGTCTTTTAAATACCTCCAGGGATGGGGACTCAACCACTTCCCTGGGCAGCCTGTTCCAAAGGTTGACAACCCTTTCAGCGAAGAAATTTTTCCTCATATCCAATCTAAACCTCCCCTGGTGCAACTTGAGGCCATTTTGTCTCAGCCGCTCCTCATAAGACTTGTTCTCTAGACCCTTCAGCAGCTTTGTTGCCCTTCTCTGGACACACTCCAGCACCTCGATGTCCTTCTTGTAGTGAGGGGCCCAAAACTGAACACAGTACTCAAGGTGCGGCCTCACCAGTGCCAGAGTACAGGGGGACGATCACTTCCCTAGTCCTGCTGGCCACACTATTCCTGATACAAGCCAGAATGCCATTGGCCCTCTTGGCCACCTGGGCACACTGCTGGCTCATGTTCAGGCGGCTGCCAACCAACAACCCCAGGTCCTTTTCTGCCAGGCAGCTCTCCAGCCACTCCTCCCCCAGCCTGTAGCGTTGCATGGGGTTGTTGTGACCCAAGTGCAGGACCCGGCACTTAGCCTTGCTGAATCTCATGCAGTTGGCCCCGGCCCATCGGTCCAGCCTGTCCAGATCCCTCTGTAGGGCTTTCCTACCCTCCAGCAGATCAACACTTCCACTCAACTTGGTGTCATCTGCAAACTTACTGAGGGTGCACTCTATCCCCTCATCCAGATCATTGATAAAGATATTAAACAGAACTGGCCCCAATATTGAGCCCTGGGGAACACCACTTGTGACCGGCCATCAACTGGATTTAACTCCATTCACCACCACTCTTTGGGCCTGGCCATCCAGCCAGTTTTATACCCAGCGAAGAGTGCACCTGTCCAAGCCATGAGCAGCCAGTTTCTCCAGGAGAATGCTGTGGGAGATAGTGCCAAAGGCCTTACTAAAGTCCAGGTAGACAACATCCACAGCCTTCCCCTCATCCACTAAGCGGGTCACCTTGTCATAGAAGGAGTTAGTCAATCAGGAGAGTTAGTCAAGCAGGAGTTAGTCAAGCTGAAGGTTACTCAAGCAGGACCTGCCTTTCATAAACCCATGCTGACTGGGCCTGATCTCCTGGTTGTCCTGTACATCCGGCTCGTCTTTTGGCACATAGGAACGGCCTGCTCCTGCACCTTTAAAATTTTCTTCTTGAAGAATGTCCAGCCTTCCTGGACTCCTTTGCCCTTCAGGACTGCCTCCCAAGGGACTCTCTCAACCAGACTCCTGAACAATCCAAAGGCTGCCCTCCGGAAGTCCAATGTAGCAGTTCTGCTAATCACATTCCTTACTTCTCCGAGAATTGAAAACTCTATCATTTCATGATTGCTATGCCCAAGATGGCCTCCAACCATCACATCACCCACAAGCTCTTCTCTGTTCGCAAACAAGAGGTCCAGTGGGGCGCCTTCCCTAGTTGGCTCACTCACCAGCTGTGTCAGGAAGTTATCTTCCACACACTCCAGGAACCTCCTAGCCTGTTTCCTCTCCACTGTACTGTATTTTCAGCAGACATCTGGTAAGTTGAAGTCCCCCACGAGAACAAGGGCTAGCGAGCATGAGACTTCTCCCAGCTGCTTATGGAATATTTCGTCTGCCTCTTCATCCTGGCCGAGTGGTCTGTAACAGACTCCCACCATGATATCTGCCTTATTGGCCTTCCCCCTGATTCTTACCCATAAACACTCAACCCTTTCATCACCATCATCAAGCTCTAGACAGTCAAAACACTGCCTAACATAGAGGGCTACCCCACCGCCTCTCCTTCCTTGCCTATCCCTTCTGAAGAGTTTATAGCCGTCCATTGCAGCACTCCAGTTGTGCGAGTCATCCCACCATGTTTCCGTGATTGCAACTATGTTATAGTTTTCCAGCTGCACGATGGCTTCCTCCTGTTTGTTGCCCATGCTGCGTGCATTGGTGTAGATGCACTTCAGTTGGGCTATTGATCCTGCCACCTTTTTGGGAGGAGAAGCCCTAATTCCTATGTGACTGTTCTCAGGTGCTTCCGTGGTTTCTAACGTATTAACAACCCTTGCATCTTTGCTGCCGCGTGGATCTCCATCCCCTACCCCAAATGAGATGGCTAAGGTGCTGCTCGCATTAGTACAGAGACATTTCAAATGTGCTCCAGTGTACTCAGCACATTGTGGAGCAGACTGAAGGACCTTGCTAGCACACTGTCCCTCAAACATTGGTGTGCTGCCCTATGGCTTATCACATGGTTTTATCCCCTCCCTCCTTCAAATCTAGTTTAAAGCTCTTTCAATGAGCCCTGCTAACTATTGTGCAAAGATCCTTTTCCCCCTTTGAGACAGGCATACCCCATCTGTCGCTAGCAGGCCTGGTGTCATGTACACCGATCTATGATCAAAAAACCCAAAATTCTGCAGGTGACACCAGTCACGGAGCCAGGTATTGATCAGCTGGGTCTTCCTGTTTCTTCCCTCCACTTAAATGAAACAAAGCTTAGCATTTCTGTGGCAAGAGAAGACTTCCCTCAACCAGCCCCCAATAACTCCAAACACTTCCAAAAGGAAACAACCTTTTTGATTGAGAATTTGAAGAAAAATGAATAAGAAATAAACATTTATCTTTATTACTTAAAAAAATAAGATCAGATAAAAGATGTTAGAAGTAAGTGAATTCTAGTAATCACATTACAGAGCCTAATCCTGTAGATTGTTAAGCACACATAACTCTAGTCATGTATATAAGTCTCTTGTTTGCTTACGAGGGTAAAATAAATACTGTGTTTGACACACTGAAAAAATGGCTACCAAAATTAGGAGACTTCTTGTTTGACTTGCACTACCTCAGGCAAATATGAAAAAGGATGGCTAGAAAAAAAGGGGTCCAATCACGTAGTATTTCAAGGTTCTAGATTTGTTGTTAATTTGTTTCCACTTACATGAAGCTTCACCTTTTATGATCTTTAATAAAAAAGAGAATTTAGGCATTTTCAAGGACAGCTATTTAAAGCAATGAGAGACAGGGCTTTCAAACAGTTTCCTTTGGAGTGGCAAGGTTTCCTAACTGCTGGAATGCTCAGAGATGATGCTGGCTTGAGGAGATCTTGACTCCTTTTCCATAGTTTGACTGGGAATGCAATTATGGACCTCTGGAATCTTTCCTGATCAAACTTTCATCAAAATGAATAAGTTTCTATGAAAAAGCATTTATGTTGGGGTTTTTTTGTCATTTTTTTACTAATGCAGAAAAATTTTCAAATATTTCTGACCCTTTATATTTGTAAATCTTAAGTACAAATAAGCATTTTTCTAGAAAAAGAAATGATAGCAGCAGAGTTGGTGACAGCAAAGCAATCATGTCATAGGACCCTTTTTTTCCACCACAGACTCACTGTTGCCTTCACTGCTAGCCTTAGCTTTCAGTCTGTGTTAATTTGCTATTTGCTATTTGCCTCTTGGCATGCTAAAGATTGATAAATGAGGCAGTCACACAGAAACTGTGGGACAGGAAAATGAAATATCATTAAATAAATGTTCATTTAATAGAAAACTCTATTATCTTACCCAGTATTTTCAAACACAGCCTGTTTAATTTTGCAATTTGGAAGTCCTTTTTTTTGTTAATGCATTCGCTCATCATGTAAGAAGTGTTTTGAAAAGCAGGGGAATGGAACAAATCACGTTCTTCGGTTCAGTGGAGGGAACTTTGAAAGAAAAGACAGTACTCCGCTCTGTTGCAATTGAGGGTGGTCAGAAACACTGATCACAGAAGCACTAGTAAATATAGTCAATTAATGATATAGAGAAACATGTAGTGATATATTGATATAAATGTATGTGAACGTATATAAATGTCTATGAATGATATAGTGATATAAGACTACTGGACAGTATATAGGTATGTATCTGGATACATGTGTTCCAGTCTAAACATGTAGATCCAGTTGCAGGACCATGGCTTTTCTGAGCACACACTACAGTTTTCAAGGTAAAACTTCATGGGGTTTTGCTTCTTTCCACTTGCTCTGGTGGATGCAGGAAAAAGCCAATGGAATTTGGCAGGTGTACAAAAGGTGAAAGCAGCAGCAGCAGCACAGCAGCACTGTGAAACACCTTTCATTAGGCTTTTGGAAGGTTTTTTTTTGTCCCTATTCAGGGACAAATGGATTAATTTGTTATTTGTGATAAGCTATCCATAGAAATTTGATGTCAAGTCCAACAATAGTGAAGAAATACTACAAATTTGACTGCCTTTTTCCTCCAACAACTTGCCATGTTTCTTTCTTAAAAGCATCACAATATTTGCCCTGCTTTGAGCAGGGAGGTTGGACTAAGTGAACTCCAGAGCTCCCTTCCAACCCAACTATTCCGAGTTCTGTGTACATGTGCTAAAAGAAGCAACGCAATACACAAAGTATTAAAACTCCTGTCAAAACCAGATGATTCCTAGTTCCTGAGTTTTTTCTTGAGAAGATTAGAACAGAGAAAATGAGTGATCATCTGTTACATTTAAATGCATATTCCAACCCTGTGGTGAGGTGGACATAAATTAAACCCCTAAACTTACACACATTATAGATTGCAATTCATGTATATGTTCTTTGAGAGTAAATTTGCAGAAGGGTTAAAGCATATATCAAAATGTAGTGAAGAATGTTTCAGATTGGAAGTAAATCTTGAATGTAAATGTAATTGTCTTCTAGATGTTTTAGTATCAAGAGACATGAGAAATTGCAGACGGCTTTGTTTTGGTACCCTAAATATTGACACTTGATATAGAAAAAGCTCTGTATGACTTTCAGTACTGCATTTTATTTTAATGGGCAGTATTCCCATTTTTGTATTATGAAGTGCCAGCTATTAGCAACATACTTTTCTCAAGCAAGTATGTACTTCCCATGCAAGTTATGCAATCTTGCTGGGTCGAAACAAGAACTGAACCCAGATTTCCTGGCTTTCAGTCATGTGCTTTCATAGGAAAGTCATACTTTAGAAGAGAAAATAGGTATCTAATTACTTTTAAAACAATGTTTCAAGTGAAATGTTGAGGAATCAAATATAAAGGTAGTTTCTGCTAATTCAGTTTTTCCTGTCTGAGTGTGGGTGTTATTTTGAAGTCTTTAACTACATGAGCACTATGTTTTACATTATTCTTTTTATGATCAAATAGTGAAAAAAATTAATTTATTTTTATTTAAAAGGTATAGAGTCCAATTGTGGCCTAAGGCAAGCTTCATTCATCATGATGATGCAATACAATGTAACATTTTGTTACCACCAGGGAAGATGTGTTATTACATGCTGTTATTACATCCTCAGATTTCTGCATGACATAAAAAAATATCTAAGTATACCTGTAAAGAGGCACAATAATAGTTATTAGTAACTTTACACTAATAATGTTGATAATAATAGACATTTTCTTGACCAAAGACATTTTTTGCTTGATTTTTATCTTATCCCATTCTAAGAAAATTATTTAGTATGTCATATTACTTTAAAGTGTTTGCATATTGCAGAACCAAGAAGAAAGCAGAATGAAAATTAGTTTACTGTAGACTAGATGTCTAGAGAGTTTAAATTTGATGTTTTGCTGCTACTCAGAAGTCAGTTTACAGATTTTTTTCCTTTTTGTAACGCTAACTGATCATCTGTTTGATGCAGAACAATAAATGCTGCTCATTGAATTCAGTATATCTAGACATAAATGTGCACCTGTTTATATTTAATGTGTGCTGTATACAGATGCAACATTCACCAATGATTATCTCATCCTACATATCAGAAATTGTAATAAACCCATTCTCTTATAAATCTAAGCAATGTATTTACAAGACATTTATCACAGAAAAATCTAATGTTCTTATAAAATATGCTGTTAAAATATTTATAACTGTATGTTGCTAGTAATTAACACTACTCTGGGTTACACAGAGTGATAATTATGAATGTCACAGTTGAATTAATTAGGTAGAGGTACAACTGTAAATGTTTTATTGCCAATCACTATTGCTATTTTACTAACTTTTGCTCTGAGTAACTTTATATCATGTAAAGCTGTGTGAATTTTTGATTCTATAAAAGGTAATGCATCTTAGCAGAACATTTTGTTATATCACTATTGAGAATTAATTTGATGCATTATTAAGTCATGAAAAAATAACAGAATTTAAAGTCTCTAATCAAGATGTAAAAAATTTAATAGCAAATGAAAAAAAAATTATATGGTAAGCCCCTAGAATTGAGGATCTTTTCTGCTTATGTTTTTGTATACTTCCTCACAAAGTACCCTTCAAAGTGCAAATGTTTCTGGAGTTGCTGGCAGCTTGAAATCAGGATGGGCATAAAGAAGAATTGACTGTCCACAGATGGGAATATTGATTGCAAAACTAGTGTATTAACCATGTATCATGACCTAAACTTTTGAAGTATCTATCTGTCTGCGCAAAGTGTTGTTAAACGGTGATCTGGTTTGTCTCATGTAAGGAAATTTTAGGTTATCAGTTGTTAAGATTGGTCTGTTGTCCTAGGTAGCATGGATCATAGACTTGTTGGTTCAACTAGAAATTATGGGAAGCAGTTCTTCTGTGCATGTCTCTCATTTCTTGCTGAATATTTCCAGAGTTGCATGCAGCTGCTCGCCCCTTCTTAGGCATGTTCCTGAGAAGTACTGTCTCAACCTATAAGTCAATGGGGCCCGATGGGATTCATCCAAGGGTACTTAAAGAGCTGGCTGATGTCATAGCGAGACCTCTCTCAATGATTTTTCAATGCTCCTGGGAATCTAGGGAGGTCCCAGCTGACTGGAAGCTGGCAAATGTTGTCCCAATCTTCAAGAAGGCCAGCAGGGATGACCCCGGTAACTACAGGCCTGTCAGTCTCACCTCTGTGCCTGGCAAAATTATGGAGAAGATTATTCTGGGAGTTATTGAAAAACACCTGAAAGACAATGCAGTCATTGGTCCCAGCCAGCACGGGTTCACAAGGGGAAAGTCCTGCTTAACAAACTTAATTTCTTTCTATGACAAGATTACCCACCTAGTTGACCAAGGGAAGCCAGTCGATGTAATCTTTTTGGACTTCAGTAAAGCCTTCGATACTGCCTCTCACAGTATCCTCCTGGACAAAATGTCCAGCATACAGCTGGATAAACACATAATGCAATGGATGTGCAATTGGCTGATGGGTCAGGCTCAAAGGGTTATAGTAAATGGGGTTACATCGGGCTGACGACCAGTCGCTAGCAGGGTTCCGCAGGGATCCATCTTAAGGCCAGTGCTCTTCAATATCTTCATAAAGGACTTGGATGCAGGACTGGATGGTTTGTTACCAAAGTTTGCCAATGACACAAAACTGGGAGGAGCCGTTGACACTCTCGAGGGCAAAGAGGCCCTGCAGAGAGATCTAGACAAATTAGAGAGCTGGGCAATCACCAACCGTATGAAGTTTAACAAGGGCAAGTGACGGATTTTGCACCTGGGACATGGCAACCCCGGATGTACATACAG
The DNA here is from genome assembly GCF_047370975.1 of Nipponia nippon. Lineage (NCBI taxonomy): Eukaryota > Metazoa > Chordata > Aves > Pelecaniformes > Threskiornithidae > Nipponia > Nipponia nippon. Next base: position 5,961,003 of record NW_028262343.1, read on the forward strand.
ACTGGGGAACGAGAGGCTGGAGAGCAGCCCCGCGGAGAGGGATCTGGGGGTTCTGGTCGACGGCAAGTTGAACGTGAGCCAACAGTGTGCCCTGGCAGCCAGGAGGGCCAACCATGTCCTGGGGTGCATCAAGCACTGTATTGCTAGCTGGTCGAGGGAGGGGATTGTCCCGCTCTACTCTGCACTGGTGCAGCCTCGTCTTGAGTACTGTGTGCAGTTTTGGGCGCCACAGTACAAAAAGGATATGAAGCTACTAGAGAGTGTCCAGAGGAGAGCCACAAAGATGGCAAAGGGTTTAGAGGGGAAGCCGTACGAGGAGCGGCTGAAGTCACTTGGTCTGTTCAGCCTGGAGAATAGGTGACTGAGGGGAGACCTCATTGCGGTCTACAGCTTCCTCACAAGGGAAGGAGGAGGGGCAGGCGCTGATCTCTTCTCCCTGGCAACCAATGATAGAACCCGAGGGAATGGCAGGAAGATATGCCAGTGGAGGTTTAGATTGGATATTAGGAAAAGGTTCTTCACCCAAAGGGTAGTGGAGCACTGGAACAGGCTCCCCCGGGAGGTAGTCACGGTGCCAAGCCTGACAATATTTAAGAAGCATTTGGACAATGCCCTCAGACATATGGTGTGAATTTTGGGGTTGTCCTATGCAGGGACAGGAGTTGGACTCGATGATCCTTGTGGGTCCCTTCCAACTCAGGACATTCTATGATTCTAACCATTATGAACAATGTAGCAGCAGACAGTTTCTGATACAGAAGTTCCTGATCATGCCTGCATAAATATTATTGAGTAAAAGGATACAGACAGTTATCAATAAATAAGCAGTAAGAAAAGATGGTGTCCATGGAATATAATGATACCTAGTATTAGCTGATCAGCCATACTTTTCTGTGCATATTCTTTGTCTTTAACAAATGTAAGGCAATTTGTGCTATCTTGATCATCTTTCACTGATGACATTAACCATTTTTCATAATTTCTGTGAATAAAACAGCATTTTAATTGTCATAGCAGCTTTTGAAATCCTTAAAATATAATGTATCACATGTTGTTTTGCTTTGAATACAGTCCTATTCAACTGTAAAGTATATCAGATATGTAATATGGGTCATGTCTTATTGCTTGAATAGTCAGTTATGCACAAAGTATTACATAATCTTAAAAGAAGAGCTATCAGATCAGGCTATCAGCTACCTGTATTTTTTTTTCCCAGAGGTATGTTTTTCAATTAAATTTTTCAAGACTATTGGAATTATAACTATCTGATACCCTAGCTAGGCCTAGCTGAGTTTTTGACTGCTAGGAGTTAACTGTTTTTCATAGAAACTGAACTGCTTAGGTAGCCAGATAAGGAGCTTGCTGTCTCCTTGGATAGATAACTGCCGCCAACGAAGGAATTTGCCGTCATGCTTGGTAGATAAGAGGAAGAATATACGATTAGGTTGTTCTTACACTCTGAACTATGTAAACACCAGCGAGACAGAACTGGTTCTGAGGGACCACAAAAGTTGTAAACCAAGTAAAGGGGTACTGAGCCTGTGCAGAAGCAAAGTTCAACTAAAGGACATCATGAGGAAGACTATCGGAGACCACCAGAAGACCCCCAAAGACCACCCAGAGACCTGACTGCGCAGGTGTATCTCCTATTGGCATATGTTAATGAGTTCATGGGAAATTATATGAATATGCATGTTTTGAATGTATATAAACCAAAGCAACAGAGTTTGGGATATGCACACTAGGTGGAGATATCCCCTGTGCATCCAGCTCTGCAATAAAGAATGCCTACTTTCTAAATGTCAAATTGGTGTTAGAAAGTTTTTTGGACTGGTTTGCGGTAACATATCAAACTATCTCTTTAAACACTAGGGAGGTTGTGAGGAAAGGAATTGCAATGGTGAAGAGGACAGAGCAGCAGTAGGTAGAAGGCAATTCAGTACTACAGCTTCTCTGAGGTCCTTTAAAAAAAAAAATCACTTTAAGACATATTTTGTACTCAAGCCATCTTGGTTCCAAATTATGTGATTTAGAAGCCTGCATAAATTTCAAGTGGGAGCATATTAAGGGTATGTTCATAGTTAAGGCTCAGAGACATAGGTATGGACATGATGTATTCAGGAGGTGAAAACTCATCGCTGCTTTATCTTACCTGGAAGTTGTGGGAAACAGGCTTTCTGAAACCCAGGGCCTGATCTCCCTGGCATCAGAGCTGTTGCAGCAAGAAGGATAAGCAGATACAGCCAGGACTGAAACTCTCAGTCACTCCACATGGTAACACAAGATCCCTGCAGGACCTGCTGCAGGTGCAGTACCAACAAAGCAACCTGCTGCTGCGCAGAAAGGCAAAAGCCCTCGCTTGACAGGGGGTTGTTACCAAGGGTGTTGTCCTGACAAGAGGGCTAGTGACTACCCTGCTGCTTTTGTTGATGGGAAATCTCTTCTGAGTCATCTCCTTTCTTGGGTGATGCAGCTGCAGGATTGTGGCGGTGTGCTCCCCCTGCTCCCCTGCCCCCCCCCCCCCGACCTTTTCCCATAACTCTGATCAAGTGATAACCACCAGTGGTGCCCATGATGGGTGCATCTGGTCTTGATGGCTGCATCCAGTTCAAGGCTCAAGGTGGATTCGGGGGGAGACAGATAACAGCACAATAGCCAAGGGCTAATTTATGATAATGCACCCACCTGACCACAGTGCTGGTCCGTGCCAATTCAAGCCAGATTTGGAAGAAACTGGCATCTGCAGTCAGTATGCAAATATGACTATAAGTCAATCATCTTACCCCCATAAATAGTGAGCAGCCCAAGAGCCCTTTGAGCTCTCCTGCGCGGTAGCAGGCTGCACGCCAGGATCTCCCCTTGAGTAGGGACGCCTCTCAAGGTTACTCCTCGAGGTTGAGAGAATCCTTATCGCATCAGATCCTCGGTAAGTGAATTGGGAACAAGTGCACTGAAACTTTGTAATCTTAGCTAAGTAATATGAAGGATTGATTGAGCATATATAATCCTTTAGACATAAACCGTTGACCAAGTCTGGGACTAGGATTGGATCCAGCCGCACTGAGACGCCTCTCTGAGAAGGAGTTTGGAAAGCAAGGGGGTCCTTTCTGAACCTCATGACTCAATGGGAGGGTCTCCCTGACAGTCTTGTCTGACCCTGTCCCCTATGCAGTAAATAATCAAGTGCACCTTGCCATCAAATCTTGTTAAACCACTGTCGTGTTTACTATCAAACTTTGTTACCAATAAATATATTGCTGCTTCTCTCTTACGAGTGCACTCTCACTCCATCCACGACAAGGATCTTCATTGGTTTCTTTTTCAGGATGGGGTGGAGATCATTTTGCAAACAGTTACAGCCATCTCTCTCTCCCCACACCTTTATTACCATCCCCTCACAGTGTTTGCATTCCCCAGAGCTTGCCCAGAACAAGAAGCACTGCTTGACCACTTCAGTCCAAAATCCAGTAACTTAGTGCAACTCACTTTCAACAGCCAGTGAACTGAGTCTTTGTGCTGAAGTGGCTCAGCAGCACTCGTGTATTCCATTTCTCCAGCTTCTTCCTGGAAACAGCAACCTCTCCCAGAAGGACAGAGATATCTTGCTGGGTGAACTGAGAGGGTAGAGGAAATGGGCCACTGAACAAAAGGAAAAATCACAGTCATTTGCCAAGCATGTGCATGTCTGAGTCCTAAATGTTTAAGTAGCATTCCCAAATGGACAAGTATGAAGGCAGTGAATTTATGTGAAAGTAAGGAAAGAAAAGTATAGGGAAGAGAGAGAGTGTGGGGGAGGAGGAAAGAGGGAAGAAAACAGATTTGGGTGGTAGAAATATTGTGGTAGACAGCATTTAATGTTTTGTTGGTTTTTTTTTCTCAAGATGAGAGAAAATACATATGACATTAGACCATAAATGTCTTCCATGTTGTCAGTTCGTCTAGCTGTCAGTGTTATACTATCCCAAACCGAGAGTAGAAGCATGCAGAGATCCACCTTCTCTGTCTGATGTGTACCATCAGTGTTTGAGAATCATTATTTTCAGAGTGAGCATATTTGATCTCTTTCCTTAAGAGAACAAACAAAAGAAAGAGTAGAAGGAAAGCTAATGCTCTGTATGTGGTGGTAGTGCCATGTAGCAATCAGAGTTTTCAAATTTTCATTATGCAAGTATTTTTATTCTGTAGTCTAGTGAGAAGCAAATTATGCTGCTTCATCTGGTATTGAGATTTTCTGCAAAAAGGCTGAGAGGATTTGAGTATGTTTAGGGGGGAGGAAATTAAAATTGCTCCAGATTTCTTATTGTCCTTGTAATTCTTCCTCCAGCTGTGGCTTTAATTAGGAGTTCTATAACAGCGCCACTGAGAGTCTATTCATCAATGCAAGATTCAAACATTATAAATGTATACTGGTCTTGCATCTAAAGAAAATAAGTTTATAAAGATGGAACTTGTTTTTAAAGTTGTATATAATTTTGGACTTCATGAAAATGTAATATTTAAACTATCAGAGAGAAGCTCATCCTTTCCATCCTCCCTCTGTGGACTGGAAAACATACAAAATACAGCCCTGCCGAATGCTTCCAGGATATCTGTCCCCCTGATAAGGCATTAGGAACCATGGCTAGCTGACAGAATAGGTAACGATAGACAGACATTATGAAATAACATATTTAATCTCTTATAATAGCAATTCAATATAACAAGAAATGTTATTGTTGTTAATATATTTAATATTATACCCTGGGTTTGTTCCTATGTGTAATTTCCATAACATTCCTTTCACCAGACCCTATTATGAAAGAACATAGTCTAGCCCAGAATCCACATATACAAGCCACAATAAGAAAAGTTTACAGACTTTCAAAATTGTCCTAGGAATTAAAAAAGTAACTCTCAAATGGATTAGATTAGAAAAGATCAAAAGCAAGTATCAGTTTACATATCTAAGGGGTATAACTAATGCACTGATAACTCTGCTCCTTAGGAAGCGTTTATTCCCTTTTCTGAGTTACACTTATAATGTGGTACATAATGAAACAGGAAATGTTTAACAATACTTATGTATTTAGAGCATACATTTGTAGATTAATTTCTTAGTTTGGAGACAATTGTTCACAGAGCATCTGAGATGCACAAAAAATGACGGCAATAAGGAAGCTGTTAGTTTTAAGCACAGAAAACAAAAATCAGTCCTGTTGTGGGGAGGGAACAGAGTGATGCCTACAGCTGATGAATGCATGGTGGCACACCAAGGAAAGGGAAAGGTATAAAGAATTCTCTGGTTTTCTCATTTCTGTTCTCTTTCTATAAAACTATATTATTATTAGTTGCAACTACAGTGTTAGAATCACAGAATCATAAAATAATTTTGCTTGGAAGGGTTCTCTGGAAGTTATCTTCGTCCAATCCCCTGCTCAAAGCAGGGCTAACATCAAAGTTTGATCAAGTTGCCCAGGGCCTTCACCAGTGAAGCTTTGAGCTCTAAGAGTGGAGATTCCACAACAGTTTTGGGCAGCCTGTTTCTGTTCTTAACCATCATCATCATGAATATTTTTTTTACTTATGTCCAGTCAGAATATTACTTTCCACAAATTGCAACTGTTGTTTCTTGTCCTTTCTCCATGGATCTCTGAGAAGAATCTGGCTCTACCTCCCTACATCCTCCCTGTAGGTAGTTGAATACAATAATTATATCTCTTTCCCTTTATCCTTATCTTTTCCATGCTATCCAGACCCAGTTCTCTCAATGCTCCTTACCATGTGTCTTAGTGAGACAGTCCTCCATTTGACTCTCACCAGTTTCCTAGTGTCAATGGAAAAGTCATGCATCTACTCTATTAATGTTCTGAAGTGCCTGAGAGATAAGCCAGTCTGGCAGACAAGCTAATAAGTCCCACTGAAAAAGAGAATACATTAACTTGAGCTTGACTCTGTCTAATAAAATTACACAGCACAGCTTTGCAGATTCTTCCTGATCCTAGGGCAGCTAGCAGAAGGTGTGACACTGCATGACACCCAGGAGTGTATGATTTATTGCTGCTGTGGTGGGAGAAATACAGGTCTATGAGCTGTAGTTCAACTAGCAAACCTACAACTCTTTGTCAGAAGCTGGTATCCTTTGAAGGTCTGGCTATTTGAAAATCACAAATGTTCTAGCTTTATACATAATAACTATAGCCTCTTCAGCTAAAGAGGGAGGAAGGACATAATTAAAGCTAAACCAGTTACCCTAAAATCCTTTCTGGTTGTATGACATATGGAATCTTCTTCTTTTTCTAAAAACTGTTTTGCAGCTCTTTTATCACTGAAGCAAGTATGAGGGGAGGAGACAGATGATGCTATTTTGGGATAGTGTACAGGGATGTGTATCTTGTTTTGATCCTCTGGGTTCGAAGAAGCATCTAAAGCTTTTTACACTGCTTGGCAGAGTTAGGTATACTCTACACCAGTAAAATGTACATTTCTATGCTGTCTTAACGTGTTAAAACAGAGAGAAAACTTTAAAATTAAGTTTTTTTGCGAACTGCTGAGTTTTCTTTTTACTTAATATGAAAATATTCCTCATGGCATTTGTCACAGCTTTTTTCTTATAATCTCCTTATTTTTGCTATCCCCTAAGGGCTACAGAATAGCTATCATGAAAGCAGAAGTGGTGTCTTAGAAATGTGTTTTGAAAAAGAGTGAAAATGTAATTCAACCTACAGATGTAAAACATGGAAGTGTCAGTAGTCAGCTTCTCCTGATTATAAATATTATTAGCCTTCATGTACTGAGGTCTTTAATTAATAATATTAATTTCTTCAGCCAGTTAAGATCCTTTTCAGCCTGTTTCTTCTGAATGCTGTACCTACCTCCAGAAAATATTTCCACTCTTTATTTCCCTGAGTGATATCCAATATAGAAGTCAGTTTTGCAACAGCTCTGAATTAAGTCTAATAAAAAGCTCTTTATCATATTTTTCTGCTAGAGCTGTAGTATTAATTTCCATTTCTATATTATTAGGCAAAACTATTAAGTACAGAAAAAAACATGGCATTTTTAATACAAGATAGTTAAGGCACTTGTAGGAATGTGTCATAAACATACAATTTCTATCATGCAGGTTTATAGGACCTCTAACAAACAAATATGGTGATACAAAATACAGATTCATCTACAGTGAGGCTATGATAAAAAACCCAACAGTTGATGTACATAACATTGTTTTCTTGTCTTCTCACCTTTTAATGTATCTCATGTTTGGGGGTTTTATTTATTTATTTAGAGTAGTAAATGCCACAATTCATGAAAGTCATCTGAGGGCCAGGATTTTCCCCAGGTTGTTATATGGTTAGAATGATTTTTCCCTTGAGTAGAACTGGAGTTAGGAAAGTTAGGAGTTTAGATCCTATTCATGGTAGTCTGATCAGTTTGAAGGCAGGCAAGCAACTTTTCCACTCTGATATTCTCCAGTTCTGCATCTGTCATTTATTGACATCTGGATTAGTGTGTGCTTGGAGTCTCATTAATTGTGTCTAGTTGACAATACCAAGAGGAAGCAGATAGTGAAGCCTGGAAAATCCAGATGTTAGGCTAGTCAATGACACCAAGGGGTGATTTTGGTTTTTGCTGAGGAAGAGATCATCAAAAGCAGGCCAGAAAAATGATGAATAGAAAAGCATGGAAAGAAGTGTTTTACAGTAGCAATGACTTCTAATGTGTGTCAGAGTCCATTTGTATAGCTTTGTATTCCTCATGAGGCTCTTCAGTGTCACTTCTGGATTGAGCATTCAGCCATCCATTAATCATTTTTTCATGGTATTTCTGCTGAAAGTATAATATATTGGAAATATAAGCCCAAAATAGGGCTTTGTTCTGTGGTTTTAGGTTTTTAGGTTGTGGGGTTTTTTTTGGCCAGGAACCTCCCTTTGTATGCAGCTAAGGTGACAGAATAAATGTTTTTATAATACTGAAGACAATATTTTTTAAAACACTAATTCTTCACTGTTTATTGTTAACACGATTTGGGTAAGTTACTAGAGAGGAACACTGTCCTGAGCATTGGTAAAATTCCTGGTGCTCTAGCCACATTTTAAATGCAGGGAATTCTTGTTTCCTCTTCCATAGTTCTTCCTATAATTCAAGTAATTTTTATAATCTTTTTTTGTTGTCCAAATTTATAGCACAGATTTTTTTTTTATGGAACTAAATAGCTAAGGAATTTTAGAGATCATAAAATGCTTGCAATACTTCATTTTTAATCTATCTAAAATTTGATCTATCTATATGCATTATGATTGAAAAACTTCATTTTTCTATGAAGATCTGAGAATTCACAACTTACAAAACATTTTGATATTTTGATATTAATAAATATAGTGATATTCAATAATACTAAACTAAAACTAATTTTAAACTCAGCTGCACAAAAATATATGTTGGCAGCTAATTTTGTAGTTGGCAATTAAAGTAAAACTTTAAACAAGATTGTCCACAGAAAAAGAGAAATATGTTGTACAGAAGCTGTCAAATATAAGTGATGTATCAAATATTAAGTATTCTATGAGACTTGTTAATGAACAATGTCTGTAAGAAAGAAGACAAAATTTGGAAATAATTTTGAATATTGAAGAAATAAAGTGTCCTTTATATATATTTATGTGCTGAGTTCTCATTCATGGTGCAGTGACATAAAGAAATTAGCATTTATACCTAAATAAAAAATTTGTTTTCCTAGTGCTGCTGTAAATGCTTGTATGTGCTAATGATGTAAATAAAAATTGTAAGCTTCTATCTTCTAATAATCCCTTTCTTAATGTTCTGTTTTCTAGGTAAGTACTCTCTGTATTCTTCATTAAACTGACAGAAAACCTGCCATTCGTCTCTGCCTTCTCGAAGTGCAACAAAAGAGGTAAAAAACAAGGCATCAAAAATGAAGGGCCATTTGGTAAGAATTCAGATTGGTTTATGTGGTCATCTACTTTATTTTTGGAGGAATGCGACCATTACAGAGGATTGGTTTTTGTAGAATTGGTGAGAGGAGAGAAGCTGTTTACAGCAAATGTTCATGTAATGCTCATTGCACTTGCTGGCTGCCCAGGTCCAGAATCATGTTATTAATGTCAAGGCTTTTTGTTTCCTAAAAGGCTGAAATAGAGTTTTGATGGCAGAAATCTCTGACAGTTATTTAGATCATATCACAGATGGAAGAAATTGCCCTTTTGGGAAAAGGTATCTGGAAATGGTGGTGATGCTCTTATTATTAAGTACAATTTGATCTTGCTTCCTTGAAGAGAAACAAGGCAAGAACAAACAAAAGTAAAAAGTGAAAAAAAAGGAAAAATGCAGCTAATTGTGGTTCTTTGCAGTTTTTCTCACAACCATTTGGTGAGGCAATCTCAGGTAAAACAAATGGCCTTCTGAGCTTCTCCACAATCTGACTGTCCTGTGCTAAATCAAAGCTATTTACATTACTGATAGCTTCCATTGTAGTTATAGTCAGAGGAATGCAGGATTCACCCTTAGCCAGTTAGGACTGATTGCTTTTAGTTAGAAAGCTAAGGAGAGGAAAAAGAGGAAGAGAGGAAGAGGAGGAAATTGAAAAAAAATTACAAGGAAAATTACACAAGTGAAGGTTTTTTGCAGCAGAAACATGAATCTCACACTCAGGTGCTTTTCAGGACCTAACCAAAGATGTTGGAAGTGGTGATGTCACATGGTGAGGTCCTCTGGACTCTCCAAATGTGAGCTTTGAAAGCTTAGTGGTGTTATAGAGGATTCCAGGGGTCCCGGACATGATAGTGAAGGCTGCCATACTGGCAGAGATGGATCTTGTCCATCTACCTGTCCTTTCTAGCACCAGTGTCAAACTGTGAATCCCCCAAGAGTGGTACTGGCTTAAGAATTGTATTGGGTCTGGCTGGGATGGAGTTACCTTTCCCCATAGCAGCCCTCATAGTACTGTGCTTTGTATTGGTAGCTAGAAAGGTGTTGATAATACACCAGTGTTTTGGCTACTGCTGAGCACTGCTCACACAGTATCAAGGCTGTCTCTCCAACCCTAACCCCCACCAAAGGCCAGTAGGCTGGGGATGAGCAAGAGGGGACATAGCCAGGACAGCTGACTCAAACTGACCAAAGGGATACTCCATACCATATGACATCTGCTCAGCAATAAAAGCTAAGAGAAAGGAGGAGGAAGAGGGGGCATTTGTTATTACGGTGCAACTGCTACACATACTGAAGCCCTACTTCCTGAGAAGTGGCTGGACATCGCCTTCTGATTGGAAGTAGAGAATAAATCTTTTGTTTTCCTTTGCTTCCGTGTGCAGCTTTTGCTTTATTAAACTGCCTTTATCTTGACCCACGAGTTTTTTCCATTTTATTTTGTCCCCTGCCTGTCCTGCTGAGGAGGGGGAATGATAGAGCAGCTTGGTGGGCACCTGGTGTCCAGCCAAGGTCAACCCACCACAACTAGACAGTATTTACTGCAGTTATAGGAAGGATGGATAAGGAGCTCTGTCTTGCCTAAAAGTAAAAAGAACAGGGCAACATTTTCACTATTTTACTCATTTTAAAGAACTGCTTATTCAACTTTTCAGTAACTAAAGATGTTCAGATGTAGAGGAATATTCCCTTAAATGGTTACAGTTTTCTGAAAATAGGAGATTGTCATGTATATTTTTAATGCAAACTTCTTTTTGTCTGTAATACATAGTTAAAATTATTCAATGCAGCTATTAAAGTATTCTTCCAATGAAAAAAAATTAAATAAGTTTAAAGGAACAGCAACAACAACAAATTGAAAACCACATGTGCTGTTTCTTTTCACATTTAATGTATTCTTCATTTTGTGGCACTTGATGCAGTTTTCTTTCTTGATGAATCTACATAGCTACTCTATATTGAGATCGTAAAAGCTTCTGTATTTGTTCTGAGAATTGTAGGGAGACTAATACTGGCTAATATTTTAATGTCATGATTTTAAAGCTTTTCATAATTGATATAGTTCAGGTATATAGGAGGTAACATGCTTCAGGCAAAGAGAATGAATGGTTTTGTACAGAGTACGTTACTAAATCAACCTGTAGAGGGCAATATGATGTTTTTGGAATAGCAAAATTTCTGGGGCTGTAATACAGAAATGAGAAAGCTCATTAAGTGTTCATTATAAGTAGTTTAAAAGTTCATACAAAATATCTACTATTACTATATTTTGTTGTTTATAATACTAAAATAATATATCTTGTTCTGAGTTGTCATGGAATGGAAACTGTCTTGCTCAGTGATTTTTAAAAAAATCTTTTTGCTCTGTAATTCTAAGAAGAAAAAATAATATTTATTAACCAGTACAGTCCTATAAAGCTTTTGATACATGAAGAAATATACTGTTCCAGAATATTTTTCTTCAAAATAATGCACTGCATGTAGAGAGGATTAATGTGTGTTCAAAATACAGAAAAAAACCCCACCCCAAACCTGTGACTATGTGTCCATTCCCCACAACTTCAAACTTCTTTCTTCTCATTTAAAACACCCTTTGGGGGAGAGGAGTGAGACCACTGATATGGCAAAACTCAACTGTGAGACATGGGTCTGGCAAACCATGCACTTTTTGCACAAGCACATTTCATAGTACTGAATACTTTCTGACAGAAAATAAGGTTGAATATGACTTTTGTGAGTCCTTTGACAGGGAGCCTTTTGAGAACTGTCTGCTGCGATCCCTGTATTACCATCCTCAGAGCAGAAATAATGGAACCGTTCAGAAAGGGGTCCCTAAAAGGAAAGGAATTGGGGACTGGAAGGGTTGAATGAGTTTCTTTTGTACCATGCAAAATAAAGAAACAGGCATATTTCAGGTAAGGTCTTCTATTTCTTCATGCAGGGACCATTCAACTGTGCAAATTGCATTATTTAGGTAATATCTTGTGCATGTGCACATTATCTTACAGTATCTCATGCATGCACAAGTGAGAGTGCTGAGAAATGGCACAAACATAATTGCGTGCTCATAAACACAGATCAAGCTGAACTAAGCGGCCTTGCTTTGGAGGGGTTTTTTAACCTAATCTTTTTTGGTCAATATTTAATTGACATTTTACCTGGAATAGTTCTAGCTACTTCTTCTAATGTTTTTCTAACACTTTTTGTCAATTTTGTCAAACCAATTTAATATGCAGCTGTTCTTTCTGTCTCATTTTGTTAGCATTGTACGTGGCAAAGCAGAAAAAGTGGCCATTGCCATGTCATCTTTCTCCCCACCATGACAATGCTCATATATTTATTTGTTGTTAGATAATGAGTTACTATTTGTGTAAAGACTTTCATAGATACTTATTACTGTATTTAACGAACCTTGTCCCGGCAATATAAGCTGAAGCTGGATAAAATTAAAGAGTTTCTAATTCCACGGTCACCACAAAATCTTTAGCTCCCTGTCGTGGTTTCACCCCAGCCAGCAACTAAGCACCACACAGCCACTCACTCACTCCCCCCACCCCAGGGGGATGGGGGAGAGAACTGGAAGGATGAAAGTGAGAAAACTTGTGGGTTGAGATAAGAACAGTTTAATAATTGAAGTAAAATGAAATAGAATAGCAGTAGTAGTAATAATAATAATAATATAATAATACAATAATCATAGAATCATAGAATCATCTAGGTTGGAAAAGACCCTTAAGATCATCGAGTCCAACCGTTAACCTATCACTGCCAAGTCCACCACTATACCATGTCCTCGAGCACCACATCTACCCTTCTTTTAAATACCTCCAGGGATGGAGACTCAACCACTTCCCTGGGCAGCCTGTTCCAATGCCTGACTAACCTTTTGGTGAAGAAGTTTTTTCTAATATCCAACCTAAACTTCCCCTGGCGCAGCTTGAGGCCGTTTCCTCTCGTCCTATCGCTTGTTACTAGGGAGAAGAGACGGACCCCCACCTCGCTACAACCTCCTTTCAGGTAGTTGTAGAGAGCCATAAGGTCTCCCCTCAGCCTCCTCCAAACTAAACAACGCCATCTCCCTCAGCCACTCCTCATAAGACTTGTGCTCTAGACCCTTCACCAGCTTCATTGCCCTTCTTTGGACATGCTCCAGCACCTCGATGTCCTTCTTGTAGTGAGGGGCCCAAAACTGAACACAGTACTCGAGGTGCGGCCTCACCAGTGCCGAGTACAGGGGCACGATCACCTCCCTGGTCCTGCTGGCCACACTATTCCTGATACAAGCCAGGATGCCATTGGCCTTCTTGGCCACCTGAGCACACTGCTGGCTCATGTTCAGGGGGCTGTCAACCAACACCCCCAGGTCCTTTTCCACCAGGCAGCTCTCCAGAATAATAATAATATAATGATATAATAATACAATAATAATATACAAAGCAAGTGATAACTGTACAGTTGCTCACCACCCACCGACCAATGCCCAGCACGTCCCTGAACAGCGATCACTGCCTGCCAGCCAACTCCCCCCAGTTTATATACTGAGCATGACATCATACGGTATGGAATAGCCCTTTGGCCAGCCTGGGTCAGCTGTCCTGGCTGTGCCCTCTCCCAGCTTCTTATGCACCTGGCAGAGCATGGGAAGCTGAAAAGTCCTTGACTAGTGCGAGCACTACTCAGCAACAACTAAAACATCAGTGTGTTATCAACATTATTCTCATCCTAAATCCAAAACACAGCACTATACCAGCTACTAGGAAGAAAAAAAATCAACTCTGTCCCAGCTGAAACCAGGACAGTATCCACCCCTTATTCCATAGCATATATGTCATGCCCAGGTCTTACACTTTCCAATACATTCCAATTAATCACCACTACTTTTCCTGTCTTTTGAGATATATATATACACACAAACATAGATACCATTTCCTTAGTCTATAGGCTATTCCTCTAAAATGTTTGTTGAGTTCATTTAGTCCATGACTTTGGGCTCCATCTGTCATAACAGTCTTTCAGGGCAGGAGAGATGGTGTGTGGTGTTGGACTGTTGCATGCTGAAGCCAGTTCTGGTTCCATCACTGCTGCAGTTTGCTCAGTTTCCTCAAAGTTCATTCTTCATTAATTTGGATGATTCTTACTGTATACTGTTGATATGGCATATAGCCACCATAGCAGTGATGATATACAATATTATATAGCAACTAACATCGTACAATTCAGTTCATTGGCTATTTTCACCCAAAATCAAATCCCCTTGAGGTACACATAGGACTTCCCCATCCTCCCGCATCACCCACCAAGTGCAGCCAGGTCCTTGAGCAAAAACAATCCCATGAATGGGTATACCTCTGCCTGAGGCAGGAGTAACCCAGACTGTCCACCTGCTGGTTGTTGTGATGTTCTTCAGTGGCCCGACTCGGGTACGTGAGCATCTATGTGACGTACTTTTCCAACCAGGTTCTCTACCCGGGCAGCAATATCTTGCCACAATGCGGCAGCCCAGATGGGTTTGCCTCTGCCCTGCCAGTTGCTCTGCTTCCATTGCTGTAACCACCCCCACAGGGCATTTGCCACCATCCATGAGTCAGTACAGAGATAGAGCATTGGCCACTTTTCTTGTTCGGCAATATCTAAAGCCAGCTGGATGGCTTTCACCTCTGCAAACTGACTCGATTCACCTTCTCCTTCAGCAGTTTCTGCGACTTGTCGTACAGGATTCCATACAGCAGCTTTCCACCTCCGATGCTTTCCCACAATATGACAGGACCCATCAGTCAACAGGGCATATTGCTCCTCGTTTTCTGGTAGTTTATTATACAGTGGGGTCTCCTCAGCATGTGTCACCTCCTCCTCTGGTGATATTCCGAAATCTTTGCCTCTTGGCCAGTCCATGATCACTTCCAAGATTCCTGGGCAACTGGGGTTTCCTATTCGAGCCTGTTGTGTGATGAGTGCAACCCACTTACTCCACGTAGCATCAGTTGCATGATGTGTACAGGGGACCCTCCCTTTGAACATCCAGCCCAGCACTGGCAGTCGGGGTGCCAAGAGGAGCTGTGCTTCAGTACCAACCACTTCCAAAGCAGCTCGAACCCCTTCATGTGCTGCCTATATCTCTTTTTCAGTTGGAGTATAGCAGGCCTCGGATCCTCTGTATCCCCGACTCCAAAACCCTAGGGGTCGACCTCGAGTCTCCCCTGGTGCTTTCTGCCAGAGGCTCCAGGTAGGGCCGTTCTCCCCAGCTGCAGTGTAGAGTACATCTTTTACATCTTGTCCTGCCCTGACTGGCCCAAGGGCGACTGCATGAACTATCTCCCGTTTAATTTGTTCAAAGGCTTGTCGTTGCTCAGGGCCCCATTTGAAATCATTCTTCTTCCGGGTCACTTGATAGAGAGGGCTTACGATCAGACTGTAATTTGGAATATGCATTCTCCAAAAACCCACAACACCCAAGAAAGCTTGTGCTTCCTTTTTGCTGGTTGGTGGAGACATGGCTGTTATTTTGTTGATTACATCCATTGGGATATGACAGCACCCATCTTGCCATTTTATTCCTAAAAAATGGATCTCCTGTGCAGGTCCCTTGACCTTACTTGGTTTTATGGCAAAGCCAGCCTCCAGAAGGATTTGGACTATTTTCTTCCCTTTCTCAAAAACTTCTTCTGCTGTGTTGCCCCACATGATGATGTCATCAATGTATTGCAGGTGTTCAGGAGCTTCACCTTGTTCCAGTGCAGTCTGGATCAGTCCATGGCAAATGGTGGGGCTGTGTTTCCACCCCTGGGGCAGTCTATTCCAGGTGTACTGGACACCCCTCCAAGTGAAAGCAAACTGTGGCCTGCACTCTGCTGCCAAAGGGATTGAGAAAAACACATTAGCGATATCAATGGCAGCATACCACTTGGCTGCCTTTGACTCCAGTTCATATTGAAGTTCCAGCATGTCCGACACAGCAGCACCCAGTGGTGGCATGACTTTGTTCAGGCCCCGATAGTCTACTGTTAGCCTCCATTCTCCATTAGACTTTTGCACTTGCCATATGGGACTGTTAAAAGGTGAGTGAGTCTTGCTGATCACTCCTTGGCTCTCTGGTCGACGAATCAGCTTATGGATAGGAATCAGGGAGTCTCTGTTGGTGCGATATTGCCGCTGGTGCACCGTTGTGGTAGTGATTGGCACCTGTTCTTTGACCCTCAGCAACCCCACAACAGAAGGGTCCTTCAAGAGACCGGGCAGGGTAGACAGCTGTTTAATTTCCTCCGTCTCCAAGGCAGCTATGCCAAAAGCCCACCGGTACCCTTTTGGGTCCTTGAAATACCCTCTCCTGAGGTAGTCTATGCCAAGGATGCACGGAGCCTCTGGGCCAGTCACAATGGGGTGCTTCTGCCACTCCTTCCCGGTTAAGCTCACTTCGCCTTCCAATACAGTTAGATGTTGGGATCCCCCTGTCACTCCAGAAATACAGATGGGTTCTACCCCTTTATAGCTTGATGGCATTCGGGTACACTGTGCACCGGTGTCTACTAAAGCCTTATACTCCTGTGGATCTGATGTGCCAGGCCATCGAATCCACACAGTCCGGTACACCCGATTGTCCCTCTCCTCCACCTGGCTGGAGGCAGGGCCCCTCTAGTCCTGGTCATAGCATTCGTTACTCCCTTCTTGTAAATGCGAATCAAAAATCCCTTTATTGAGATCGGAAGCAAAATCAGCCCTTCTACCCTGTCTGGGGAACTGCTCACTGGAAACTGGAGCCGCAGCTCTCCTGGGAGAACCCCCTTTTGTAGTTGTTTTCCCTTGCAACTCACGTACCCATGCCTCTAGGGTCAAGGTATATTTTCCATCCCACTTCCTCATGTCCTCTCCATGATCACGCAGATAAAACCACAGGGTGCCCCGTGGTGTGTATCCACTATATCTTCTCTCTTGAGCAGAGGGACGCTTACTGCTAATGGCTGAGATACTGGTCCATACAGGTGAGGAGTAGGATATATCCTCTTCGAGTTGCTGGACCTTCTGGGACAGTTTCTCCACAGCTGAGATGCAGGCCCGTAGGGAGGAAGTATTTTCGGAGTTGGCTAGCCATTTCATCCACCTCTTCATCTTTCCAGGTCATTATTGCCAATGACTTTGTGTGCGATGATGGTGCACTCCGTACAAACTTCCGCCACATGGGTCGTGTGCACTGGACTTCATCTGGATCTTTGGATTACTGCTCGTTGTCCAGATCATCATAAATCACTTCCAGCACAGCTAATTCCCTCAGGTACTGGATACCTCTCTCCATGATGGTCCACTTGCCTGGGTGACATATAACATCTTCCTGGAAGGGATACCTTTCCTTCACACCTGACAGGAGTTGCCTCCAGAGGCTGAGGGCTTTTACCCCTTTTCCAATCGCTTTGTCAATGCCCCTTCCCTAGAAAGGGATCCCAGCTGCTTGGCTTCCCTACCCTCTAATTCCAGGCTACTGGCCCTGTTATCCCAGCATCGGAGCAGCCAGGTGATGATGTGCTCGCCTGGACGACGACCGAAATCTTTTCGCACATCTCGCAGCTCACTCAGGGATAGGGATCGGGTGGTTACCATCTCATTTATGGGTTCTGCCTCTTCCTCCTCCTGCTCTCTTGATGGCCCTGGTTCATCATCAGCCCTTACTAAACGAGCTGATTTCCTTGTGTATTTTTTTCTTCTGTATAGAGGTGGCTGATACTGGCACAGGTTGGTTCTCTGGTTCAGCCACAGTGCCTGTCGTGGGGGCTGGCGCAGCCACAATGCCTGTCATGGAGGCTGGCGCAGCCGCAGCATCTGTCATTTTGTCATAATATCCAGAGACCTTCTCTTCCCCTTGAGGGTTCTGAATAGTGTTGAATAGGGCTCGGTAGGCATGGGCCAGGCCCCAGCACGTTGCAGTGATCTGTGTCTCTCTGGAGTTGCCAGGGTGACAACATACTTTTTCCAAACACTTTACTAGTTTTTCAGGATTCTGCACTTGTTCGGGGGTGAAGTTCCAAAACATTGGAGGTGCCCACTGTCCTAGATACTTGCCCATGCTCTCCCACACACCTTGCCGCTCATAACTATCCAGCCTTGGAGCAGATCTCTGGATGATATTCTTAAGCTGCTTATTAACCTTAGACAAAACTGAAACAATATTCCCAAGAATTACCAGCAGATATATCTTAATTACCCAAGGATGTTCAAGATACTGAAAAGTTGTTGCAATGAAGGAGGAAACATCATAGAAGAAAACAACAAAGGTGCCATTTCCTCCATAAAAACCTCTCAGAGGTTTGATTGCTAATTGTCTCCATGAGGTGGGACCCAAAGTACAGTAATGGCTTCACTACAGAACCCAAATACCAGATAGCACTCAAGGTCAGTGTTATAATAACAAATCTCCCAGGCAAAGCATCACTAATCACTGCAGAGCACAGCAAACTGCAAAAACCCACACCAATCTTTAACATGCACAGCAAAAACAAGAGCATGGTGCAGATCAGAGAATGGATGAATCAATATTATGACTGGCAACTGTTCACAGATACAAATTCCTTAATACACTCTGGTTAATCTGTTATTATCTCAAACACTTCGTGCCCCACATTGGGTGCCAAAAAAAAGGACTGTTGTGGTTTAACCGCAGCCAGCAACTAAGCCCCACACAGCCGCTCGCTCACTCCTCCCCCTGCCCCAGTGGGATGGGGGAGAGAATTGGAAGGGTGAAAGTGAGAAAACTTGTGGGTTGAGATAAGAACAGTTTAATAATTGAAGTAAAATGAAATAGAATAGTAGTAATAGTAATAGTAATAGTAATAGTAATAGTAATAGTAATAATACAATAATAATATACAAAGCAAGTGATAACTGTACAGTTGCTCACCACCCACCGACCAATGCCCAGCACGTCCCTGAACAGCGATCACTGCCTGCCGGCCAACTCCCCCCAGTTTATATACTGAGCATGACATCATACGGTATGGAATAGCCCTTTGGCCAGCCTGGGTCAGCTGTCCTGGCTGTGCCCCCTCCCAGCTTCTTGTGCACCTGGCAGAGCATGGGAAGCTGAAAAGTCCTTGACTAGTGTGAGCGCTACTCAGCAACAACTAAAACATCAGTGTGTTATCAACATTATTCTCATCCTAAATCCAAAACACAGCACTATACCAGCTGCTAGGAAGAAAAATCAACGCTATTCCAGCTGATACCAGGACACTCCCTAAATCTACAAAATTGATATGTACTCTTGTTAGAAGCAAAGTTTTCATATGAAATAAATGTTCTGGTATTGTACAAACCTGGGAGTTGGAAGTTCTAACTCAAAATGTTTAACAAGTGGAAGAAACTACCGAAGAAGATGTGGAATATCCACTCTTCTCAAAGTGAAGACTGGATGCCTTTCTGGCTTTTTTGATGAACATTTTTATTTCGATACAATAGTAAGTGGGTAATATTTGATGGTTACTCTGGCCTTCTGTGTGTCACATCTGAATTAGTGGATGTTGGAGTACCCCCAAACTCCTCGGTTGGAGTATGCCTGCACATATTCTGAAACAGTATTTGGATGGGGCCTTCTGTACTCATTTTTTGTAGGTAGATCTATATACTTGGTCTGGAAAGGAACTTTAATATACTGCATTCATGATAGAAATTTAATTTATGCCTGTCTAGCTCCAAGGTCTGATTTCATGTTATTGTGGTCAGATACACCATCCAAATGCAAAGTCACTACAACTGACTTCATTATGTACTTTATACCAGAAAATGTTTCTCTTTGTACCAAAGAATGCATTACTGCCTGGGACTTATAATCACCTCCCTGTGACTCATGAACAGTCTCATTTTGGCCTTTTTCAAACTGTTCTGCTTACATCACTTTTTTCTGCAGATTTTATTTTTCTAATGGCTACTTCCTCAACTGGAAGAATACAAAGGCTTTGAGCGCAATAATGGCCAAATCTCCCTAAAGGACTCTTCACAGCAACATCAACTTAAATTAGTTACTAAAGTGATTTCAAAATTCCACTCAAATGAAGGTATTCATTCACTGGTAACATCTTCAAAATTTTACTTTGAGTCTTGCTTTATTATATCAAAAGAACAACACTATGCAGAGAGTCTTCTCTGTGATTTCTGAAAAGAGCTGAATTTTTCAAAGGTGACAAAGTCTGTCTGAATAGATAAAAAGACTGTAAGTTCCACGTGGTCTTTTTGAGTTCTGTCTTGCTATGATAACAGAGTGTATCTTTGAATATATCTCCCATCAAATATGAAGGCTTGCTCCATCCACATTCAAGCAAGACTGCCAACTTGGAAATACAGCAGTTCTCAAAATCTTCAAAGAAGCAACATGATGTTCAGCTGTGTCAAACATATAAAGTTAACAGGATCATATGACAAGTCTAAGAGTGCCGTTACAGTCTTTTCTGACTGATTATGCTGACACTTCTCATTTCCACCATCCTGAGGGGGTACAATCTGTCAGTTGTCTACAATGGGATCTACACTGACGCTTATAGAAAACAAAAGGGATGGTGACCTTTATAATTCACCCAAATTCACCCCTGGAAATAACTTGCCTACCTCTGTCTCAGGGCTTGCAGTGCAATTTTCTTGAAATTTCCCTCTGGCTTTTTATGTGCTTAAGTTATACCTAAGATGACATCGTGTATCATCTGATGACTATTCACAGTTTTAACCTCAAGCCACAGAAAACTTTCAAATGTTGGCACAAAGGGTCACTTCTAGCCTTTTTATTTGAATATCCTGATTAGCGTCAACACTACAGAGCAGAATTCATTTTCTTCACTAGTTTAAGGCTCTGATAACAAAGGAGTCGGTAGCCTTTACTGATAGTCTTTAACAAAGCCATATGTTTAACAAGTTTGAATGGACTTCAAATTTAAGGTGATGAAGGGAAAACCAACCTTTGCTACAAATCTTCAAAAGCTTTGTGATGATGTTTTCTTACACATTACTGTAAATGATTATGTGTGAATGATTGTTCACAATACAAAAGTGAGATAATGGCTTAATTTGTATTTTTCTCCTCATTTTTATAGTTATCTTCAACACATGCTCATCAAATTTGACAGGGGTGTGAAGTAATTTTTGCAAATACTTAGCGAGTGTATTGTTTTCCCTAACTCTTGCTCTGCCTTACCCTGGGAAGCAGTGACTCATTTCATACAACGAAGCCATTTTGTAAAGAATGATTTCCTATGAGATGGTTGTGTGTTGTGTTTTATCTTGATTGAAATCAAAACTTATCCTTAATAGACATAGAACAGAATCAGGCATATCCATTACATAAGAAGAGAAGACGACTAACTACTAATTATTTTCAGTGGTTTGGCAAGGGAAAGGAAACCCTACCCAACACTTCCTGCAAGTAAACCCATTCTTTTATTTCAAAAGAAAATCATAATAGCATACCTGTCACAATGCCACATGCAATAATTCAGAAACTGTGCCCCTGTGTGTGAAAGCAGATTCTCTACTGATTTCAGTTGCAAATCAGCACGCAATCTCTGCAGTGATTCAAGTTCATTTCCAGTGGAGATCAGAAATTGGGATGATGATAGCAAAGAAAGGAATCCAATACTCTGTTTTAGTTTGACAAAATATGGTTGGTGCAGCACAAAGAAAAGTGTTACAGTTGTCACAGTGGAAATGTTAAAGTGCAGTACTTGTAAGATCTCTCTGGAAAAACAGAGGATTTTGTTTCTTGCATACAGACTATGATTTCTGCACTATTTTCATAACTGTGAATATTTTCACTGTCTTTCAGTTTCCTTTATCTGCTGCAACATACTTAAAACAAAAAAATTCATTAAGAAAAATCCGTGTTGCAAACTTTGACATTCCAACTTTGGAAATTATTAAATTATCAAATTATCCTTACTTTATAAACTTAGTTTTGTCCCTGCATACATGGACTGATAGTCTTCAGTTGTATAATTGCCAACTTTTGCAAAGGACCTTAGCCTCATGTATGCAATGCGATAGACAGGACTGACTGTTTTTTATTTTATATCTTCACTGTTCTTTGTGGAGAGTCCCTATCTTTTTTTTTTTTTTTTTTTTAAAAAACCCAGTTCCAAAGTCTGTATAACATTGTGAGTCCTGACCAGGAAAACAAATTGTTAGTTCCTTTGTTCGCTTTTCTGAAATGTTCAGCAATATAATATCCGAGGCCTTGACAAATGGTCTGTGTATTTATCTTTACAGTAACCTGAACAGATAAAATGGTAGCAGTGCTTCTATTGTCAGATACAGGAATATTAATGGCAGAAATATACATTAATTATTTTGGGTGCTGAATTTAAACACCAAGGTTCTGATTTTTCAATTTTGTGTTTTTAGAGCACCTTTTTGCTCAAATTTCTCATCAACATCACTTACTTACAAATGAAATTGTTCAACATTTCTACAAATGAGGCAATAAGGATGGGACCCACCTGGCTAAAGGCAGACATCTCTGTTGTAGACGTTACATTTGGGGATGTTGTACTAAGCACTCTTAATAGAAAGACATTGGTATTCTTAGGGAATGACTTGTCTCATTCTAGAAGTTCGAATGCTTAGCCTAACAAAACAGTATTTACTTTTATTCTTGCTCTTTCAGTTAACAAATTGATTCAGTTCACCAAGGGCTCAGATGAGCAGCCTAGACAACACAACAAAAGCAGTAGGAGTGTGTGACCAAAAGCAAAAGGGAGGCGGGCATGCAGCTCAGCCATATGTATGCATATGTATGCTCACCTTTATCCACACTCAACTCCAAGAGGTTGCTGTAACTTCAAGACTACTGTGAGACACTTGGGAGCTTAAGAGTGATTCTAACTGAAACATAAGGAAAAGATATTTAAGGTTTGATTCCTAAAGACACCCTTAAGTCTTTAGAGTGGTAGATCATATTAAACAGCGTTGTAAACAAAGTACTGTGAAAATTCCTCAAAGCAAGAAGAACTCTGCTTGTTAGGACCAGCATCAAGCTATATACCATAATTATGCTATATCAGTCTTTTAGAGCAAAAGTTCCTCCTTTTTCCTAGACAATGTAGAACTCAAGACTCCTTTGCCTTCAGGAAAGGATATCACTCTATCTTTTTTTTTCATCAGTTAGACTAAGTTGAAGACATGTCCTCTTTCTCTCATGAGTGATTTGCACAGAGCATGAGAGCCATGTGGACAATATTTTTTATGGGGGGGTGTGGTTTTTTTTTAAAAGGAAGGTTTTAAGACAACCTGGTTATATCATGTTGAGAAGAGATAATGAATACTACTAGATCAATAATCTACATTTTCAAATGTCGTAGAATGTGGAGGTCAACTAATACAGAGAAGAGATGTCTACTCTTTGCAGTTTTTCTATGGGGATGAGAAAGCTTTGAGAATAGCAGTGTTAAAGAGGACAGCATGGCTCTTTAATTTATTCATGGAGTTATTAATAAAACAACCAATAAAAGTTGAAAAATAACCAGAAATTATAAACTTCATAAACTGACAATTTCTAATGGAAAATATCTTTCTGGAAAATTAGATGTCAGTGGAAACCCATAATGGGATACATCACAGTCTTTCACCTGTACATTGCAAATTTTAATTTAGCCCTGATGAATAGTGTGCAAATACATGACATGTTTGGTTTGGGTAAAATAAGAAATAAATCCATGGAAGTTGATAACACATAAAAAGAATGTTGTATATACTTAAGAAATTGATCCCCAGGAGCAGGAAATCGGGCAAGGAAAGAAAGAGGCCAGCATGGCTGAGCCATGACCTGGGGGTCAAACTAAAGGGCAAGAAGGAAATGCACAGGCAGTGGAAGAAGGGACTGGTATCTTGGGAAGAGTATAGGGACGTTGCCCGGTTGTGTAGGGATGAGATCAGGAAGGCCAAGGCTCAGCTGGAGCTGAACCTGGCGAGGGATGCAAAGAATAATAAGAAGGGCTTCTACAGGTACATCAACCAGAAAAGGAAGGTTAAAGAAAGCATACCCCCTCTGATGAGCAGAAGTGGCGAGCTGGTAATAACAGATGTGGCTAAGGCTGAAGGTACTCAACAACTTCTTTGCCTCAGTCTTCACTGGCAACCTCTCTCCTCACACCTCCTAAGTCAATGGGCCATTTGACGGGGATTGGGGGTCAGAGGTCCTCCCACTGTAAGAGAAGATCAGGTTCGCGACCACCTGAGAAACCTGAACGTACACAAGTCTATGGGTCCTGATGAGATGCATCCCAGAGTCCTGAGGGAATTGGCTGATGTAGTTGCCGAGCCACTCTCCATGATATTTGAAAAGTCATGGCAGTCAGGTGAAGTCCCTGGGGACTGGAAAAAGGGAAATATTGCAGCCATTTTTAAAAACAGTAAAAAGGAAGACCCCGGGAACTACCGACCTGTCAACCTCACCTCTGTGCCTGGGAAGACCATGGAACAGATCCTCCTAGAAGCTATGCTAAGGCACATGGAGGACAGGGAGGTGATTCGAGACAGCCAGCACGGCTTCGCCAAGGGCAAGTCCTGCCTGACCAACCTAGTGGCCTTCTATGATGGAGTGACTGCATCAGTGGACGAGGGAAGAGCTATGGATGTCATCTATCTGGACTTCTGTAAGGCCTTTGACATGGTCCCCCACAATATCCTTCTCTCTAAATTGGAAGGATATGGATTTGATGGGTGGACTGTTCGGTGGATAGCTAATTGGTTGGATGGTCGCATCCAGAGGTAATGGTCAATGGCTCGATGTCCAGATGGAGATCAGTGACGAGTGGTGTCCCTCAGGGGTCTGTACTGGGGCCAGTGCTGTTCAATATCTTCATCAATGACATAGACAGCGGGATCGAGTGCACCCTCAGCAAGTTTGCAGATGACACCAAGCTGAGTGGTCCAGTTGGCATGCCTGAGGGATGGGATGCCATCCAGAGGGACCTGGACAAGCTGGAGAAGTGGGCCTGTGTGAACCTCATGAGGTTCAACAAGGCCAAGTGCAAGGTCCTGCACCTGGGTTGGGGCAATCCCCGGTATCAGTACAGGCTGGGGGATGAAGGGATTGAGAGCAGCCCTGCGGACAAGGACTTGGGGGTACTGATAGACAAAAAGCTGGACATGAGCTGGCAATGTGCTCTCGCAGCCCAGAAAGCCAACCGTATCCTGGGCTGCATCAAAAGAAGCGTGGCCAGCAGGTCGAGGGAGGTGATTCTGCCCCTCTACTCTGCTCTGGTGAGACCCCACCTGGAGTAATGTGTCCAGCTCTGGGGTCCTCAGTAGAGGAAGGACATGGACCTGTTGGAGCGGGTCCAGAGGAGGGCCACAAAAATGATCAGAGGGATGGAACACCTCTGCTATGAGGAAAGGCTGAAAGAGCTGGAGATGTTCAGCCTGGAGAAGAGAAGGCTGCAGGGAGACCTTATTGCAGCCTTTCAGTACTGAAAGGGGGCCTACAAGAAAGATGGGGACAGACTTTTTAGCAGGGCCTGTTGTGATAGGACAAGGGGTAATGGTTTTAAACTAAAAGAGGGTAGATTCAGGCTAGATATCAGGAAGAAATTTTTTACAATGAGGGTAGTGAACCACTGGCACAGGTTGCCCAGAGAGGTGGTAGATGCCCCCTCCTTGGAAACATTCAAGGACAGGCTGAATGGGGCTCTGAGCAACCTGATCTAGTTGAAGATGTCCCTGCCAATTGCAGGGGGGATGGACTAGATGATCTTTAAAGGTCCCTTCCATCCCAAAGCATTCTATGATTCTATGATTAAATGGATTCAGAAATGAATTGATTATTAACCTGCACAGAATATACAAATTGAATCCTGAACTGCCAAATCAGTAGTCAGTATGCTACAGAAGTACTGCATATTAACAGCACCTAACATTTCTAAAATGTCTTTATTTTGCCTATTCAGTAAACAACGTTGGCATTGCTACCTTGCTATTCTAAATATAGTAGTAGCGTCTGATGTTCAAGGAAGATGTTCATTTGGAGAGATGAATAAACAGAATTGTTCTGCTGTGTAACTACAACAGTATGTCATTAATGTTTTTTAATGAGTAACATTATATACAGTGACACTGACTATCTATGGTTGGAGACAGGATTTAATAAGAACTCTTGATTTTTTAATTGCTTAGATTTATCAGGTACTTTATGCCCTTAAATAATTTTTCTGTCAGAACAATATAATTTTTTTTGCAACATGATTATTGAAATTCAATCTATAGGACCTTTCTGGTTTTGTCTTTAGGATGTATGCCAAATAAATGGTAGGCTTCTTGGCCAGTGTTGAAAATTGGGTGCTGAGCTGGATGGACCCAGTGTGGCTATTCTAATGGCTCTATGATATGTAAGGGAGAGAATAGGAGGTCTTCATGAAAGGTTCTCTGGGGTATTTAATGAAATAAAGGGAAGAAAAATCTGTATGAGTCAATTAAAAATAGGGTCTTCAAGGGCAGCAGTATGAAGTCCCAGGTTTCAAAAGCAAAAGTGTGTATTGGCAGAGTTGAAAGAGCTAATTGAGGATGTGTTAAAAACAGATTCATCTTTGTAAGGCAAATTTAAGGATAGAATATGACAAAATACAACAAAGTCAAGGCAAGAATATGCCATTAGTGAATATTTGTCTCACTTCTTTGAACCTGGGGTCTTCTCCAGCATGTATGTTTGATATGTACCATATAAAACCATTTCTGTGATCCCCATATGTAACAGATGGACTCATGATATGCCTATGCAAACTGTGGAGTGATATAAGTAAGAGCTTGTTCTTATTCACAACTTTATTATATGACCCTTATGTTAGGGATTTTTGTTTGTTTTGGCTGAGACAAACATATGCACACCTTTTGAGACACCTAGCATGCTTTCTCAGATCACTGTCAGTCAGAATACATAGAATCATAGAATCGTTAAGGTTGGAAAAGACCTTTAAGATCATCGAGTCCAACCGTTAACCTAGCACTGCCAAGTCCACCACTAAACCATGTCCTCAAGCACCATGTCTACCCGTCTTTTAAATACCTCCAGGGATGGGGACTCAACCACTTCCCTGGGCAGCCTGTTCCAATGCCTGACTACCCTTTCAGTGAAGAAGTTTTTCCTAATATCCAAACTAAACTTCCCCTGGCGCAGCTTGAGGCCGTTTCCTCTCGTCCTATCGCTTGTTACTAGGGAGAAGAGACCGACCCCCACCTCACTACAACCTCCTTTCAGGTAGTTGTAGAGAGCAATAAGGTCTCCCCTCAGCCTCCTCTTCTCCAGACTAAACAACCCCAGCTCCCTCAGCCGCTCGTCATAAGACTTGTTCTCTAGACCCTTCAGCAGCTTCGTTGCCCTTCTCTGGACATGCTCCAGCACCTCGATGTCCTTCTTGTAGTGAGGGGCCCAAAACTGAACACAGTACTCGAGGTGCGGCCTCACCAGTGCCAAGTACAGGGGCACGATCACCTCCCTGGTCCTGCTGGCCACACTATTCCTGATACATTCAGCACTTAAAAAAATACGAGCAAATTTTTGGACAATTCCTGCAATAATCTTCTTTATAAGTAAAACAGCAGTACATTTTTGAGGAAATTCATCCTCTAAAAGACAAGAAGGACAATCAAATATTCATAAATCAGGGAGAAAAGAATTCAAATAGCACTTATATTCCTGGAGTTCTTTTGCTTATCTGCTGAGAGTTAAATAGTTGCCAGTATTCAGCAGTCAGGGAATGCTCAACAGCAAGATTTAGAAGAATTAGTTAAACAAATAAATATATATAAAGGGAAGATCTTTAAAACAGTTAAAGGGGGGGGGGGGGAACTTTGTCCAATCTATGGATATATAAAAGAAGATTCTTAACTATTTCTGAATTCTGGACAGACCATATGTTTACTAGAAAAAATTTTCACATGTGGCCAAACAATTTTAATGTCATCTGGCATCAGTTCAGGATATTTCTGAGAAGAAACTCTTGTTGTAAGCAAAAGGTCTAGTTACTAGACAAACTGACAGTATGTAGATGAAGAACAATCTTTTCATATGCTTGGACTGGGAATGTGAGGAACACCTGCCTTTTCCTTAAAATGTTCTGTAGTCCAGTGAAGCCCATGACATTGACTGAGGCTGTCTAGTCTAAATAGCAGTGCAATCTAATAGTAGTAATAAGAATTATAGTAATATAAAATTTCTCATACAGCAAGAGAAGATTTTAATAATTATTCTTTAGTATCTGTTTATTTCCTGGTGACAAACACAAATCAAACTAACTTTTAAAAGCTTTGCAGACATTGTCAAAAATTTGATACAAACAATATTCATACATATATACCGTGTGCCACAATTAATGGAATTCCTTAAAAGACACAATAGTAGTCTCTGTTTCACTGGGGATTGGGTGTATGAATAAAGGTTAAGAAGAATGTAGCTGTTTGTAAAGTTCAACATTAAAAAAAAATATGTTGAAAAACTATTAATAAGACCAGTAAATGGGAAGGTATTTAAGCAACACTTGAATATTAAATTATGTCATGGACACAAACTACGATTAAAGTTTCATTTTTGTCAAGGGTTTTGAGATACCTAAATTAAGCTGTGTGGCAACCCAAAAATATCAAAATCCCTCCACAAAGGAAAATCTCAGATGGATTAATTTTATACCGACTTAAATATTTCATGCTGAGAAATGTAAGATATTTATTTCACTTTAGTTTTGACTTTAGAGTATTTTTGTGTATTGTAAAATATTTTTAAAATAAACCACAGCTTAGTGAAAAATTCAAATTGCTCTTAAAATAACAAAATTAAGCATTTTCAATTTTTCTGCCAAAATTTCATAAAATTCAACCCAATCTCAAAATGCTTTTGATATATCCTGATGCAATATTATTCCATTGAAATTTCTCTAATTGATTGTGTTTTGGATATGGTCTAATTACCTGCACACACATTATTTTTGAAACATTATGTCAGGTAAGTTCACTTTTTCTGACTGCATACTTTACAAAGATATTAAAGCTGAAGACACGTTTAGTGTATAGTTTTCAAAGATTCATATTTCACTGAGGAAAAAAGAGCTCTCACGTAAAAGCCAAGTTTCACTGAACATAATTGATATCAGTGAGACTTCAAAATCTGAATAGCTCCATACTTAAAATCTACCCAAAAAAGGTAAAAATAGTCATGCCCAGTGGGCTCTTCAAACCTGTAGGAAGTGCTTTGCAGTTGGAAGGACACACCCATCTGATGTGTGACCACGCGATGGGAGGACATCATTGCCATAAATTTTCCAGTAAATTAGCATTACCTCTAAAGAGGGGAAGGTTGCTGGGAGGAAGACTGGAGCTACCCAGCTTTTCCAGCCTGACACTGCTGAGGGCTGCCCAGTGAATGCACTGCTTAGGGCACAGGTATCAGCAATGCAAAAGAGAATTTATCAACACAGTTTGGCTCCTGAAGTGCTGCTGTGCACATTTTAACTCTTTCCTCAGAGAAGAATCTTCTCTGTGACACAGTTATATGAGCATGCATCAATTAAGTCAATTTTTGCATCTAGAACAAGTATTTCCAGTTGTGTGTATGTACCCATTATGAAATGGAAAGAACCTATTCCACCTCATTAACAAGGAAGAATCTGTTCCATATATAGAAATACTGCTTTAAAGCTGTCTTTAGTTGCACGTTAAAAAAACAAAAGAAACCCCACCCTCTTAGTTTGAAATTAATCTGATTATTCTTAAATGATTGTTAAATTACCCTGATTTCTTACCTTTTTTTCTTTCTTAATTAAAGTAAGAAAGCTAAAAGGTAGGGGGTTGAGGGCTGTTTGCTTTTTAGGTTTTTTTCTTCATAATAGCTGTATTTACAAGTTGGAGAATTGCTACTTGGGTCTTAGATTAGACTAAATTATTCATTTTAGCTTTCTGTTGTACAAAGCTGAATTAATTTCTAGAGGTTTTTTAACTGCTGATGTCTTATACCCTAAATAGAATCAGATGTAGCCTTATACTGTTATTGTCACATTTAAAAGACTAATGCAGATTTTCAGGTGTTCTCACTTCAGTCATTTTCATCTTTTCATGAGTATGCACACCTCTTTCCTTAGAGTGGCTTTTAATGCAGTGTAAAGGTTACCTAACTTGAGCTCAATGTTACAACAGTTGTGCATGAAAAATTAACTATACAGACAAAAACATTTCAGGACATAAATAGAATTAAGAACAACCAAAAAAAGGCTTATCTGTTACACTGGCAGTTTGTATTAGATGCAAGGAAAGGGTAAAGGATAGATGACTGTCCACCTTTTGCCTGGCTTTTTTGTCACCTGCCAAAGGTACAGGACAAATTGCTTCTGTTTCCAGCAAGGCACTAGGGGTGGCAGCACATGGAGCGGCTGCATTGTGGTTGCCGCCTGGAGCTCCAGTCCATCCTGTTCCAGTGGTGCAATCATCAGGCACAGTCAACATGGGTTCACAAAGGGAAAGTCCTGTTTAATTAGTTTTATATCCTTCTACAGTAAGGTCACCCACCTAGTGGATGAAGGGAAGGCGGTGGATATAGTCTTTCTGGATTTTAGTAAGGCTTTTGATACTGTTCCTCACAGCATCCTTCTGGACAAATTGTCCAACTGTGGGATGAGCAGGTACACAGTGCGCTGGGTGAAGAACTGGCTGAACGACAGGGCTCAAAGGGTTGTAGTGAATGGGGCTACATCTGGCTGGCGACCAGCCACCAGCGGTGTTCCTCAGGGCTCAATCCTAGGGTCAGTTCTGTTCAAAATATTTATCAACGATCTGGATGCAGGAGTTGAATGCACCATTAGCAAGTTTGCTGATGATACCCAACTGGAAGGTGCTGTTGATTCTCTCGAGGGACGAAAGGCCTTGCAGAGGGATCTAGGTAGATTGGAGCATTGGGCAATCATCAGTGGCATGAAATTTAACAAGTCTAAATACTGGATTCTGCACCTGGGATGGAGTATCGCCAGGCACAAGTATAAATTGGGAGAGGAGTGGCTGGAGAGCAGCCCCACAGAAAGGGATCTGGGGGTGCTGGTTGACAGCAGGCTCAATATGAGTCAGCAGTGTGCCCTGGCAGCCAAGAGGGCAAACTGCATCCTGGGGTGCATCAAACACAGTATAACCAGCCGGTCAAAAGAGGTGATTATCCCTCTGTATTTAGCAATGGTGCTGCCTCACCTTGAGTATTGTGTGCCCCACAATTTAAGAAGGATGTTAAGGTCCTTGAATGTGTCCAGAGGAGGGCAACAAAGCTGGTGAAAGGGCTGGAAGGCATGTCCTATGAGGAGCGACTAAGGGGTTTGGGTTTGTCTAGTTTGGAGAAAAGGAGGCTGAGGGGTGACCTCATTGCTCTCTACAGCTTCCTGAGGAGGGGAAGTGGAGAGGGAGGTGCTGATCTCTTCTCCCTGGTATCCAGTGACAGGATGTGCGGGAACATTTCAAAGCTGCATCAGGGGAGATTCTGACTTGACATTAGGAAGCCTTTCTTTACAGAGAGGGTGGTCGAACACTGGAACAGGCTTCCTAGAGAGGTGGTCGATGCCCCATGCCTGTCAGTATTTAAGAGGCATTTGGCCAATGCCCTTACTAACATGCTTTAACATGATCATTGTAGTTCCCTTCCAACCAAACTATTCTATTCTATTCTATTCTATTCTATTCTATTCTATTCTAAAGTCAGTCACTTTGGTTACTTCTGATGTGAGAATTAGTTAAATTCACTACCAGGTAAGTCTTTTCAAAGAAAGAACAACTTTTTTTTTTGTCTCTTCAAAAGTATAAAGCACATAGAACAAAAGCTAAGCAAACATATATGGCCAATGTGCTCAGTTTTTAGCATCTGAATTTTTTTTGGAAGATCATGCAAGAATCCCTCCTTCCAGTTCATTTTAGCAGTGCCAACAGGAAGCAGCCTGCTTGGTTGCAGCTGATTCCCATTCTTTTGGGTATCCCTGTTACTTGTCTGCTTTTCCTGAGACATTGTGGGCAAGTTCTTACCACTCACCTCTTTTTCCTTCTCTAGCGCTCTGCAGCCTGGGAAAGGTAAATGTTGCCACCCTCACTGGAGCCAGGCAGAGGATATTCCCCTTTTGGGAACACTCCTCTGTCCACTGTTTTCACAAGGAGCCTTATCTTTCTTTTTGCCTTGTTTCCTGTTGGGGTTCCACCTTCTTTGATTTAATTCCAGCAATTCAAGAGGATTAATATTAGCCAGATAGATTTAGGTGCATATAATATTTTTATATATACACACACACACAAAATCCCCCAGTTTTCCAGTTCTCCATGATAGAGCTTTTTGTGTACTGAATATAAATCTCCTTTGTATCCCTCAAATTCTCATGCTAGAGTGTACAATCCATTTCATAATTTGGTTGTGTGTGGTTTCCAATGTACTACTGAAGTGCTACTTTTCTGCTTTTTGTAGTTGGGACCTCTAAGAGCATTGCACAGAGGCTGAGATAGTACAGGCCAAGTGGAGGCCACTTTCATAAATAAAGGCAATCCTGTGGATAATTTTGAGTAGTTGAATGTATAAAAACCCACAGTGTCTTTTATAATATGGGAAAACAATTTAATATATTCCTGTTGATTGAAGACAGAAGAAGTTCTTATATGAGGTTATACACGTGTTTTGTTACTTTGCATTAGTGGAGAATGCACTGCTATGCAATAAGAAACATACCACAGAATATAAAACTTCCTTTAGCAAAAGCATATATGATCATCTTTTTGTCTTTACAGAGATTAAATCCTGAAATCATTTGTATAACAAATCTAATCAGTCTGAGTTCATACCATGAATCTGAAAAGTTATCTGACCTTTTCAAATGTACCAGTGGATAGATATTCCTCCTCCCACAGAGATCTTTTGCAAAAGTAGTTCTGGCCACCTGCTGCTTCAAAGTAAATTCAGTCTGTGGCTTTTTTAGACATTGGTCTTAACTGATTAAGCTGTGCTTACAGTCTGTCTCCACCAAAAAAAGATTAGAGAAAAGATTAGTGCCTGGGGGTGGGGGAAACTGTTCCTGAGATACTTTCTGCTTTATCTGCTTAATCAGTAATTGGTTGAAGTATGACTGGATGGAAATAAGCAGCCAACTTCCTGCATCCACGAGGGTGGCAGCTGCAGCTGAGACAAGGAGCATTTGCTTTCCAGGCACAGGAGTGTTCGGCTCCTTTGGAATAGCATACTTTAATGAAGCTGATTATGTAGCATTTTGTTTCCAGTTTTCCCAGGAATGCATCTTTTTGGCTGTTAGTCTTATGCTGCTTCTATTGGGATAAAATGAGTTTACCATCTAGCTGTGAGCATCCGACTCTGGAGAAAGTGGCTAGATTCCGGAGTGCTTACATTCACGGATCGCCTTATGCTATTAACAAGCCAATTGATATTAAACAGCAAAGGAAGCGGTATGAGACTTTATTATTCTTCAGCAAAGCATTTGCATTGTCTACAGCTTGCTGCCTTTAAACATTCTGTGCATGTGTGTAGAGAAAGGGGGAGAAGGGACATGCTATAAAAAAATCTCACTGTGTTTGTATTCAGTATTGAGTCATGGAAGAGAAGTGTAGTGAAAAAAGGAAAAAATACAATACCAGGTAATGGCAATAAATATCTGGCTTATAGCAGCACAAAGTTTTATTTGTTTTACACAAAGATATGAACAATGTATTCAGCATATTTACTGTTTGGACAGAACAGTACTCTATGTATGTGCAGTAACAAATAATTAGACACTTTTTCAGGGAAGAAATGTTACTTAATTTTTTAAATATGAGTAAAATCCGGTTATTGTCTCTAAATTTCAAGCAAAAAATATACTAGGAGTTTGATTAGTCACAAATTATTTCTTAATCCTATTTTTCAGATATTATGCATTGCATGGAATATATTATATATTTTTATCTGGAATATATTTGTTTCATATTTTAGCAAAATAGCTGAAAACAGCCTTTTGCATATTATTCAGTGTGGCAGAATTTCTTTCTCTGCAATTTTATCAAGTTGTGCCATGAAGAGAAACTTCCTTTATGAATGGAATTGAAAGACTTACTGAAACTTCTTGTATAAAAAAATAAATCTCACTTGATTTTGTCCCAGTGGAAAAACAGATGTAAAATTCCACCTGGGATTAGAGAACTGCTGTTATCTGGTTAATGTTTTAGCGGAGGCTCTTTTGGGTAAAAGGTAAACTAGTGAGATTCTTTAAAAAATTTACCTGAAGAAAAATGATATCTTATTCCAGCTGCCTTCCCATAAGTAGTTTCAGCTGCCTTCCCAAAAGTAGTTTCAGGTTAAATCAGTATTTATAATCTCAGGTCCTTCATGCATATATGTGGTACATAAGACTTTTTATTGAAATGACAAGGTTATATATAGATTTTAAATATAAAATGACAAATTTTAACATGGAGAATGAAAAATCTAATGTGAAAACTGCAATGAAAACCTTCCTCCAGTTTCTGAAAAATGATGCCTTTCCACAATATTTCTAATAATGTAATTTTAAAATTAAAAAAAATTTTTAAAAGTAATTTAAAAAGTAATTAAAAAAGTAATCAAATAAAAAAAATTAAAACCCCTTTTTGTTAAAAAAAGTAATCAAATTAATAAGAAATTTTTGAGTACTATTTCATGAAAGCTTCCTATTTTTAGCATGTTAGGGAATTGCTGTATTGATTTAATGTAAGATGCTTAGAGAGCTCCATGATTTTTCTACAAAATCTACTTTCCTCTTGAATATGTTGTTAATTGTTCATAATTTGAAAACCAATGTAATACATAACTTTTCCCAAAATGATATTTCCGTGTCCTAAGATAGTATCAGGCTATATTAAAGCCTGAATTTTTGGGTTTGGTATTAGAAAGGCATATTACTTTGTCTTGTAAACCATTTGCTACCACATAGACTCCAGTCTTTGGTGAGTACAAATCAATATAACTTCATCAGAGCTGGTGGGTATATTGGGGGGAGAAAAAAAAAGAAAAAAAAAGTGAAATTCAAATTCTGTTGTACAAACCCATAACTTGATTTTACCACCAGTGATTCATTTGCGTGTGTAAGCCAGAGAAATTTCCTCCTTTACACTGTCTTCATGATGGGGAATGTATTCCAGTCTCTGCTACCTTTGAAGAACATGGAGGCTGATGCTAGTATCTGCTGAATACGATGTGATACATTCGTCGGTCTCCATCACTAAGGCCTTTCAAAGGCATTACACTAATCTGAAGCCACTGTATTACTGCCTTTCATAAGGATGACTCTCTTGTTTAATAACTACTCTAGTTAAGATTTTAACTTGTTTTATAGTTGATGTAAAACTTTAGTCTCGGTTTTCATAAAAGAGGTTAATGCATTGTGTAACTGTGCATTCTCCTTTCTCTTCTGCAAGCTCAAAACCAAATCAGTTAAAAAACAGTAATTAAAAATAATATTAGGAATTGAAGCTCTTCCACATCCCAAACAATTTCATAGCTCTTTACCTGTCATTTCACCTTCTTTAGAAAACTCATGCAAGCAACAGTGCAAGATTGCACTCCATACAGCTGGAACTCCTTGCTGTCTTTTTCAGGGAGAAGAAGAGATGCTATGCACAAGTTAATTTAAAATCTACACAAAATGTTCATGTGCCATATTTTTCAGTTGCACTAGTTTAAGGCAGAACTTGCAAAAAATAGTAGGTAAAGAATTTCTAAGCAGAATATAATTATTAATTTTGTGATGCCGAGTATTATTTAGGAGCTCTTGAGAGAACAGAACTCAGAATTAAAATATTTTAAAGGTTAAGGTTAATGGGAGTATTCATATAGTGGAAATTAAAGAAATGATTGGAACTTCAGAGTCAGAAACTGGATCAGACTATGCAATATTTAAGATGACTGGGGTCACTAAGAAAAGTCCTACCTCCTAATACATCAAGTTAGTCTTCCTGAGTGTGGATTTGCAACAAGACTTTTCTTGGCTAATAGAAGAAAACACAGATCTAACTGTCTGGGAGGAGTGTAGATGGAAGGAATTTTAGGGGAATTGTTTGCCATTGGGTAGCATTAATTTATTTTTGCTCTTTGTAAGGGTATGAGATATAAGAGTTTCTCTCAAAGATTGCACTATTTGTGTTACTTAATGTGCAAGAAGTCTCTCAGCTGACTTGTTTTTTGTCATCAATGTGTCAAGGTTTGGGGAACTAATTGCATCTTTCATAACCAGAAGGTCACAGAAGGTGCCAGGTAGATATATCTAGGTTGTGGAGCTAGGACTATGAATTATTTTCATAACTGCAGGTCTCTCTTTAGAGAAAAAAAGCAATCATTCGTATGTGTGTATGTATATGTTCTACACACACACACACACACACACACTCATATACATTTTGAAATGTTGTCATGCTTGTTTTCATGGTTGTTACCAAAACTGAGACAAGCTTTTTTATATTTTAATAGTGGTAGTTGAATATTTCCCAGTGTTTCTTGAAAGTGAAAACTTTTCACAGAGTTGCATGCCACCAAATTATTTGGAGAAGAATATTTTCAAACTGATAATTCCATTTTGTCTTTAGGAAGAAATGTGTCAAATTTCTGTTTCAAAGGAGATTTTTGTTTTTAGATTTTTATATCATGGAGCTTCTGAAGGCTAATTGAAGAAATTAAAAAAGCTTATGTGGAAAAGAAACATTTCAGGTTTTTAATACCAAAAACATTTCAATTAACCTGAAATGCAGGCCTTTTAAAATTTTGAGTCACTTGAATTTTCTGGTTTGCATTAGGATTCTGTTCTGGAATAGGATGAAGTTTCAGAATTGCAAAACTACCAGCCAAAGCAAGAAGGCACTTTCTTGTATAGGCCTGTGTCTGAGTACAAGTAGGTTTTTTGTCAAATCATCAAGCTATTCATCATTTTAGAATGGTATCCATGGAAATGTTTCAATTGCAATGACACAGTGGTGGGAATTAGGACTTGGACTAATGTTCATGTATTAGTTGTATCTTCATGTCCAGAAAAATAGAGCAAAACAATCAGTGAGCCCCAATATTATTGTGGTGAACCATGCTGCAAAGCACATCATGTTCCAAGAAGAAATTGATTTGATTGGAAACTAATTGGTGGAAAAAAAAAGTTATTATTTGTTCTAATTGAGATATAAAGGAAGCCCTGC
Organism: Nipponia nippon; assembly: GCF_047370975.1. Taxonomy (NCBI): domain Eukaryota; kingdom Metazoa; phylum Chordata; class Aves; order Pelecaniformes; family Threskiornithidae; genus Nipponia; species Nipponia nippon. The sequence continues at coordinate 5,998,083 of NW_028262343.1, forward strand.
TTTTTCTGCTATTGAAAAAAGATATAGAGGGTAACTATGCCTGATATGCAGGGGGAAACTAGCTGCTTTTTTTTTTTTAATACAGTATGTACTACTTGTGCAGTGCTTAGGTGAACTTGTAGAGCTGGATTTGACAACATAATGAACAATTGGCTAGTCTGATATTGATATAAAACTTGCTTATTAAAAAACATCGTTAATGTTTCTTCATGTGTGGAACAAGCTGACCCATAACAGGGAACTGACTAGCTATTTAATTTATTTCTGTTCTGTTCTTCTTGTTTGTGGGCAGTACTGGCATAGATTTGGAATAATAATTTATTAAGTACATTTATTTTATAGGCAATTTGCAATAGTAGAATTTTTTTTTAAACATTAAGCTTTCCATTTTTTCCTGCTAGCTTTTCTTCTCACAGGCATGAATATAATGTTATTACATATCTGCTATTTAACTTGTATAATTAAAAAAATTCTTATATTAATTTCTTTTAATATAGAAAACCCTGGATGATTAACTGCTGCAGCATAAAGCTCACTGAGACTCTAATTACTGGGTTTTTTTATTTGTGTCTTCTTCTTTACAAACACTGGTGCATCTGAATTGAGGCTTAAGATAACTGTGACTAAAAGAATATTTACAGCATAGTTTTACTAGCTGGCATGCTTTTATGACAACCCTCACTTTTTAGTGCATGACTTTCAACTCTAATTCCTTGAGACAAATTGTAAGGTGAGAATCTTTTTGGTTTATTTTTACATTTTTTAACCTGTAGGCCTGAAAAAAAAATGCATGAAAATATTATACAAGTACCTCCAAAACAAAACACAAAAAGCAAAAAAAAAAACTCCTTTAACCAATTTTTTGAGGTTTTTTTTTCAGTTAAATTATAGGAATTTCAGTTCAGTTTCTAAACTACTTTGTTACTGTGCAAATCGTCATAATTCCTGAAAATATACATATTCCCTTCACTGAGAGCAATGTGCTGAAACCAAGTACTGATGCATTTTAAATGACCTGGCTTAGGCAACACTAAATTTCAGGGAAACACACCAATGAATGATGGCAGATTTGTGCACTAGGGGATGCACCAGCAAAAGTGCTGAAACTTGAAGTCTGTCATTTCTACCAGTGAGAATGTAAAAAGCTGTTTCATTTGAGGCAATTCTGTCATAAATGAAAAGCAGCTCTTATCACTAACGTACAGTTTTATACTGTTGACAGCCATGCTCTTTAAATGTCTTTAAATTAATATCTAAGAAATTAGCTAAATAATTAATGAGTATATCTTCTATATTTTCATACAGTGGGATAGTTCAAGAGAAATTGAGAGGGCAAACAAGGCTCCATCTTTAAAAAGTTGGAGAAAAAGCTGGCTGAAGAAATTGTACAGCAGTCATCTTGATGGCTGAGGCACAGGGATGAGTTACTGTGTTTCAGCTGGTCTTTGTTAACAACTCTTTAGCCTTTTGCAGTGTGAAGAAAAAATACCTTAGCTTCAGTCTCCATTAGTGAGATTTGAGAGCTTGGACAGACATGCAGTCACAAAATAAAACCAGATAACCCAAGCTCTCAGTGCTCTCAGCCAGCTGCTCTGTTCCTAATATTGAAACAGATGTTTGATCTATTTGTGAATCAATTCCTGAACTAACCATGGCTGGTTTTAGCTGTGTGTATTAATTTAATTTCCAATTTACTGGGGCAGAAATACCTTCTGCTATTTCTAACTTTTAGCTGATTTAATATATCGTCTTTTGTCTGTCAGAAATCAAAGCTAAAATATTTTGCCTGGGACTTGTGATAGCCTACAAGCATGCACAACAATGGTTCTTGTGGCTTTGCAGAAGAATGGAAACTCTTTAAGCTTAGTCGCATAATTGAACCTTAGTTTTCATGCCCAGAAAGACAGTTAATGATTGTTGTGGTTTAACCCCAGTCGGCAACTAAGCACCACACAGCTGCTTGCTCGCTCCCCGGCAGCAGGATGGGGGAGAGAATCAGAAGGGTAAAAGCAAGAAAACTCATGAGTTGAGATAAAAACAGTTTAATAATTAAAAAGAAATACTACAATAACAATAATAATAATAAATTGTAAGGAAAAGAGAAAAAAATAACAGAGAGAGAGGAAAATAAACCCCAAGAAAGACAAGCGATGCAAATGAAAACAATTGCTCACCACCAACCGACCGATGCCCAGCCAGTCCCCAAGCAACGGCCCCCCTGCCAACCTCCCCACTAGTTTTATTGCTGAGCATGATGTCATATGGTAAGGAATATCCCTTTGGTCAGCTGGGGTCAGCTGTCCCGGCTGTGTCCCCTCCCAACTTCTTAGAATCATAGAATCGTAGAATCATTAAGGTTGGAAAAGACCCTTAAGATCATCGAGTCCAACCGTTAACCTAGCACTGCCAAGTCCACCACTAAACCATGTCCTCAAGCACCATGTCTACCCGTCTTTTAAATACCTCCAGGGATGGGGACTCAACCACTTCCCTGGGCAGCCTGTTCCAATGCCTGACTACCCTTTCGGTGAAGAAGTTTTTCCTAATATCCAACCTAAACTTCCCCTGGCACAGCTTGAGGCCGTTTCCTCTCGTCCTATCACTCGTTACTAGGGAGAAGAGACCAACCCCCACCTCACTACAACCTCCTTTCAGGTAGTTGTAGAGAGCAATAAGGTCTCCCCTCAGCCTCCTCTTCTCCAGGCTAAACAACCCCAGCTCCCTCAGCCGCTCGTCATAAGACTTGTTCTCTAGACCCTTCAGCAGCTTCGTTGCCCTTCTCTGGACATGCTCCAGCACCTCGATGTCCTTCTTGTAGTGAGGGGCCCAAAACTGAACACAGTACTCGAGGTGCGGCCTCACCAGTGCCGAGTACAGGGGCACGATCACCTCCCTGGTCCTGCTGGCCACACTATTCCTGATACAAGCCAGAATACCATTGGCCTTCTTGGCCACCTGAGCACACTGCTGGCTCATGTTCAGGCGGCTGCCAACCAACAGCCCCAGGTCCTTTTCCGCCAGGCAGCTCTCCAGCCACTCCTCCCCCAGCCTGTAGCGTTGAATGGGGTTGTTGTGACCCAAGTGCAGGACCCGGCACTTAGCCTTGTTGAATCTCATGCAGTTGGCCCCGGCCCATCGGTCCAGCCTGTCCAGGTCCATCTGTAGGGCCTTCCTACCCTCCAGCAGATCAACACTCCCACCCAACTTGGTGTCATCTGCAAACTTACTGAGGGTGCACTCAATCCCCTCATCCAGATCATCAACGAAGATATTAAACGGGAGTGGCCCCAGTACTGAGCCCTGGGGAATACCACTCGTGACCGGCCGCCAGCTGGATTTGACTCCATTCACCACCGCTCTCTGGGCTCGGCCATCCAGCCAGTTTTTAACCCTGTGCAGAGTGCACTTATCCAAGCCGTGAGCAGCCACCCCCAGCCTACTCGCTGGTAGAGTGGTGTGAGGAGCAGAAAAGGCCTTGACTCTGTGTAAACACTGCTCAGCAATAACGAAAACATCCCTGTATTATCAACACTGTTTTCAACACAAAGCCAAAACATAGTCCCATACAAGCTACTGCGAAGAAAATTAACTCTATCCCAGCCAAAACCAGCACAATGATTTATCACACAATGAATTTATATGCAACTAGCAGACAGTTAAGTGGAAAAGAACCCTGACAGCCAATGTGGATTAAGACAAATTACATCCAACCAATGTGATAGCAGTCTTTAGCAGGATAACTGGACTAGTATTAGGGGAAAAGTGGAGGATTTTGTATAACTATAGGAAAGCTTATGGTACTGTCCCATGAGAGTCTTGCAAGCAAACTAGATAAATGTGGTTTAGATTAAATTAGTACAAACTGAGAATCCAACTGGTTTAAATATGTTTTCAGTAAATAGCAAATATTTAATGTCAAATAGGGTGAATTAAGTGAGCTTGTGTGAAGATCTTAAGTGCTAAATAGGAAGTACTTGCAAAATGTGTGGATGACAATCTGAGGAGGACTCCAAAGGCTTAGCAGGATAGCTGAGATCAAAACTAGATGAACTTCAGTGCAGGCAAGCACAAAGTGCTTCGAAAGGAGGAATAGACTGTGTAAATATAAACAGGTCAGCAGCTGTGCAGGCAGCTATTGGGAAAGAACTTATAGGTTGTGGTGAACGACAAACAACATGGTGGTGATGTTCCTTCTTAAGCATACTGATAGAAACAGGCTGGGGAAGGATCTCAGTGTGCTGAATATATAATAAAGCAGCAGATTTCAATAAACACAGATAAATATGAGGTAAGGCATATGGCAAAAAGAATTTGAACTTTACAAACTTACACACAGGCTCTGAACTACCAAGTTCCATTCAGGAACAAAATCTTGGTGGTTTAATAGATAGTTCTCTGAAAACATTATCTCAGCTCTCTGTAGCAGTCAAAGAAAGCTGTGTTAGGAATTATGAGGAAAGGAATAAGGAACAGAAAGGGAAACTTTATGCCATTATCTATAGCTGTGTTATGGCCATGTTTTGAATGTTAACTGCTTTGATTTCTCTCTATTTCAAAACCAGTGTAGCTGAAAAAGCTACAGAGAAAAATAGCAAACATGATCAAAAGCATGAAAATCTGAAGAACAGAACAAAGATTAGGGCATTTCAGCCTAGAAAAAAAGACAACTGGCAAGTATGAGAAAGATTGTGAAGAATATGGTTTGGTAATGACTGCTCAGCATCTCCTTCAGTGCAATGACAAAGCACTGGTCAGAAGGAGTGGGGAGCAAGGGAGACACCTCTCTGTGAAATGCGTAGTTAAGCTATGGAAATCATTGTCAAAGGATGTTGCGAACGCTGACAGTTTCCATGGGTCAAAAAAGCAATTGGATATAGTCATGGAATAAATCCCCAAACTTTGACTCAGGAAGTCTCCAGTCATTAAAACATTTATTCAAAATACGTGGAATATATTTATAAATATCAAATATATTTGCAATAAAAGGATATTAGTACAAATTATTTGCAAACCACAATGGTCAGAATTCATGTAATACTTACTCTGACAAATTCTGTTCAGTCAATTCTATTTCTTTAGTATGAAAAAATATTTTAGAACATTATAAAACTTGGTTAATAAACAATAACACACTAGGGGTTTAACCTTCTCATTTAGAATCTACAAAAAATAATGTAAAACAATAATGCAAGAGGTAACAGTGGAAGTATACCTATTTGCTAATATACTTGTAGCTAGGTCTCCTAACAGCAATGTGGTAAATAGCCAGCTTGCACTCAGAGCATGCCATTCCCCCCCCCCCCTCATTTTTTTTAAATGTCTGAGACAGAACATAGCTGCTAATGAACTCTCCACCCCTTGGGCTGTACCTAATGTGTTCGAGGGAGAAAAGAATGAACAACCTGTCACAGCCATAACTGGACTGAGCTCCTGACTGAGCTCTGCTTATTGTGATAATCCAAATGGGCTATAGGAATGCACAAAGGGAACTTGAAATGTGGGATCAATGGGCAACACTTGGCATATTGAGTGACAGCAGTTATCACTCAATATGAAGCTGTCTGTCATGTTTACTATCTGATGGAAGAGCCATTGTGCAAGCCATGTGAATTCTGGATGTGTTCTAGAATTATTATTTTGAAACAGAAAGCAAAATATCAAGAAAAAAAAAAGCATTCTGTTGTTTTCCACATTTGGCAAAGACAGTGGCTGTCTTTTTCTATGGGTGGCACTTCCTTTTCTATTGTTGTTAATGTTACAAAACTGCCCAGTTGAGTCACATAGCTGGACATTATTATATAGTCAAAAATTCCTGGTGTTCTTATTAACATATGTTTCTTCTCAATACAAAAGAAAAACATTATTTGAATTATGCGAATTAATATTAACATATAGTTCAAGTAGATTGGTTAATGTGATAATTTTCAGAGCTTCCTGGACTTAAGGCCATTTTAGACAATTAGAATGAGGTCATCTGAATCTCCTAACATACGTCACTGAATTTCACTTCAGTCTTGTCTAAAAGATAACTAATTTTTTTTTTCAGCTACTAACATTCCTGTTGGCTTATGAGTCCTTTAAGGGAGTAGTGCAGAGGCATTAAGTTACTCAAGTCTAGCTGCAAACTTTTCAAAGAAATTCCAAAGGAAGTTAATTTATGCCTCTTTCTACTAGTTAAATGAGATTGCAGCGATTCAGAAGTTTGCCCAGTATATAATACGTTTAAATTTTCAGGCTAGAGATTTAGCCAAAGCTGATGCCAGCTTTCAAAACTGGTTAAGACCTGAGGAGTAGACTGGAGTTTATCCCTTTACCTCCCCTAATACTACACAAAAGAAAAACAGTAAGAATTTCTACGTGATACAATACTCAGTTGTACAGCTGCAGCTTCCTTGACATGGAAAAGGTCTTGTGTATAATATCTTCATCAATGGCACAGATAGTGGGATCGAGTGCACCCTCAGCAAGTTTGCAGATGACACCAAGCTGAGTGGTCCAGTTGGCATGCCTGAGGGATGGGATGCCATCCAGAGGGACCTGGACAAGCTGGAGAAGTGGGCCTGTGTGAACCTCATGAGGTTCAACAAGGCCAAGTACAAGGTCCTGCACCTGGGTCGGGGCAATCCCCAGTATCAGTACAGGCTGGGAGATGAAGGGATCGAGAGCAGCCCTGAGGAGAAGGACTTGGGGGTACTGGTGGATGAAAAGCTAGACATGAGCTGGCAACGTGCTCTCGCAGCCCAGAAAGCCAACCGTATCCTGGGCTGCATCAAAAGAAGTGTGGCCAGCAGGTTGAGGGAAGTGATTCTGCCCGTCTACTCTGCTCTGGTGAGACCCCACCTGGAGTACTGTGGCCAGCTCTGGGGTCCTCAGCACAGGAAGGACATGGACCTGTTGGAGCGGGTCCAGAGGAGGGCCACAAAAATGATCAGAGGGATGGAACACCTCTCCTATGAGGAAAGGCTGAGAGAGCTGGGGTTGTTCAGCCTGGAGAAGAGAAGGCTGCAGGGAGACCTTATTGCAGCCTTTCAGTACTTAAAGGGGGCCTACAAGAAAGATGGGGATAGTCTTTTTAGCAAGGCCTGCTGCATTAGGACAAGGGGTAATGGTTTTAAACTAAAAGAGGGTAAATTCAGACTAGATACAAGGAAAAAAATTTCCACGATGAGAGTGGTGAACCACTGGCACAGGTTGCCCAGAGAGGTGGTAGATGCCCCCTCCTTGGAAACATTCAAGGATGGGCTGGATGGGGCTCTGAGCAACCTGATCTAGTTGAAGATGTCCCTGCCAGTTGCAGGGGGGATGGACTAGATGACTGTTGTGGTCTAACCCCAGCCAGCAACTAAGCCCCATGCAGCCGCTCACTCACTCCCTACCAGTGGGATGGGGGAGAGAATCAGAAGGGTAAAAGGGAGAAAACTTGTGGGTTGAGATAAGAACAGTTTAATAATTGAAGTCAAATAAATTAGAACAGTTAAATAGGCAAAGCAAAAACCGTGCATGCAAACAAAGCAAAAGCAAAACAAGGAATTCATTCACTCCTTCCCATCGGCAGGCAGGTGTTCAGCCATCCCCAGGAAAGCAGGGCTCCATCACGCATAACAGTTACTTGGGAAGACAAACGCCATCACGCCCAATGCCCGCCCCCCCCCCCCTTCTTCCCCCAGCTTATATACTGAGCATGATGTCATATGGTATGGAATAGCCCTTTGGCCAGTCTGGGTCAGCACCCCCCCCCCCCGGCTGGGCCCCCTCCCAGCTTCTTGTGCACCCGGCAGAGCAGGGGAAGCTGAAAAGTCCTTGACCAGTGTGAGCACCACTTAGCACCTATTAGCAACAGCTTAGCACTACTTCACAAGAACGAAAGCATCAGTGTATCATCGACATTGTTCTCATCCCAAACCCAAAACACAGCCCCATACCGGCTACCAAGACGAAAATTAACTCTATCCCAGCTGAAACCAGGACAGTATCCACCCCTTATTCCATACCAATTACATCATGCTCAGGTCCCACGTTATCCCATACATCCTCTTTAACCACCACCCCTGTTGTCCCAAAAACGTTCATTGAGCTCATTTAGTCCACGACTTTGGGCTCTATCTGTGATAGTGGTCACTCAGGACAGGAGAGGTGGTGTGTTGTGTGGAGTTATTGGGCACCAAAGCCAGCTCAAGTCAGGTCACTGCTGCACTTCCACTGCTTCTTGTAAGGCTTCTCCTCCATTGGTTCAGGTGGTTCCTGCTATGGTAATTCCTATAACATGCAACTCAGATCATGGGTTACAACAATTTAAAGGTTTATCCATTACAATCTCCACCCCTGGCCCCTTTAGGCCAGGTTTAACATTGCAGTGAACTCCTCCCCTTACTCCTAGCCTGGCTAGCAACAAGGGGTTCCTGCTATAGTAATTCCCATAACATGCAACTCAAATCCCGGGTCACAACAATTTAAAGGGATTCCCATTACAGTCTCCACCCCTGGCCCCTTTGGGCCAGGTTATAGGGTTTAACACTGCAATGGAGTCCTCCCCTTGACCCTGCTCCGGCGTGGGGTCCCTCCCACGGCACAGTCCTCCATGAACTTCTCTAACGTGAGTCCTTCCTACAGGCTGCATTTCTTCACGAACTGCTCCAGCGTGGGTCCCCCACAGGGTCACAAGTCCTGCCAGCAAACCTGCTCCAGCGTGGGCTCTTCTCTCCACGGGTCCACAGGTCCTTCCAGGAGCCTGCTCCAGTGCAGGCTTCCCATGGGGTCACAGCCTCCTTCAGGCATCCACCTGCTCCAGCATGGGGTCCTCCATGGGCTGCAGGTGGATCTCTGCTTCACTCTTAACTTCCACGGGCTGCTCTGACATGGGGTTATCCACATCCACAGACACTTTGGGGTGTCGTGCTCCTGCAGGGACTCGTTCACAGGTCACAGTCCCTTCGACTCGAGTTCACACTGGAGTTCCAGCCTGTCCAGTACAGCAGCACAGAAAGACAGCAGCCATGCCCTGGCCATCCGCCAGCCCAGGCACATGGCCATTGCTGTTATCAAAATGTTCCCAGGCACAGCAGAGTAAGACGATAAGCAGTACAGCAAGCAGCAAAAGCAAAAAGCAGCCACTAACGAGCACTAGACTTTAACATACAGTAAGGCAACCAAGCCCCATGGCAAGCACAGAAGCCTGCCGATTAATAGCTAAACAGCAATACCAGCTATAAATTCGATCTAGTGCATTCCAATTAAATCTGTTGTTATCTCGAACCCTTCAAGCCCCACGTTGGGCACCAAAAAGGACTGTCGTGGTTTAACCCCAGCCAGCAACTAAGCACCACACAGCCGCTCACTCACTCCCTACCAGTGGGATGGGGGAGAGAATCAGAAGGGTAAAAGGGAGAAAACTTGTGGGTTGAGATAAGAACAGTTTAATAATTGAAGTCAAATAAATTAGAACAGTTAAATAGGCAAAGCAAAAACCATGCATGCAAACAAAGCAAAACAAGGAATTGATTCACCACTTCCCATCGAGCAGGCAGGTGTTCAGCCATCCCCAGGAAAGCAGGGCTCCATCACGCATAACAGTTACTTGGGAAGACAAACGCCATCACACCCTGCCCCTTTCTTCTTCTTCTTCCCCCAGCTTATATACTGAGCATGATGTCATATGGTATGGAATAGCCCCTTTGGCCAGCCTGGGTCAGCTGTCCTGGCTGTGCCCCCTCCCAGCTTCCTGTGCACCCGGCAGAGCAGGGGAAGCTGAAAAGTCCTTGACCAGTGTGAGCACCACTTAGCACCTATTTAGCAACAGCTTAGCACTACTTAGCACGAACCAAAGCATCAGTGTATCATCGACATTGTTCTCATCCTAAACCCAAAACACAGCCCCATACCGGCTACCAAGACGAAAATTAACTCTATCCCAGCTGAAACCAGGACAATGACCTTTAAAGGTCCCTTCCATCCTAAAGCATTCTATGATGATTCTATGATTTGCTGCTACTTTTTTTATTCTGCTTTCAGTAATCCTAGTCTGTTTTTGTAACTCATCTGGCAAATATCCATCATAACATTGTTCTCAAATCACGCATTTATAATTTTAATGAAATCACTGGTAAGAAGTAAAAATGTTAGGAAGCTCTCCACTGAGATCTTTACTTGATGAGAGTCCTGATAAATTAGAAGGTATATGGTTTGTGTAAACCTGTAGCACAATTGCATATTTTCGTTAATCTGTCATTACATCAATAAAAGCAAAATCAAATAGCTATTAGACAAGCTTATTGGATCTCAACTAACAAATGTCTTCCAAAAAGTAAATAATAAGAACCAGCCACAAAGGAACAGATGTTGGTGAATAGATAAGCACAGCAACTGCATCATTATCACTTTTTGTATTTAGTAATGGAAATGTACATTTAAATAGCTTTATGACTAAGACAAATCAACAAAAGCCAGGACATTTGAAGCAGATGCTTACATTTTGGGGCATGTTCATGACTTGATAAGAGTGAATATCACCCATTCACATTGCAGAAAATGGAAGATTGGACGATATACCCATTTGATTTTAACATATGCTCCTATGGTGGGTTGACCCTGGCTGGATGCCAGGTGCCCACCAAAGCCACTCTGTCATGCTGCCTCCTCAGCTGGACAGGGGAGAGAAAATATAACGAAAGACTCGTGGGTTGAGATAAGGACAGGGAGAGATCACTCACCAATTACCATCACAGGCAAAACAGACTTGACTCGAGGAAATTAATTTAATTTATTACTAATCAAATCAGAGTAGGGTAATGAGAAATAAAACCAAATCTTAAAACACCTTCCCCCCATCCCTCCCTTCTTCTCAGGCTTAACTTCACTCCTGATTTTCTCTACCTCCTTCCCCCAAGCAGCACAGGGGGGCGGGGAATGGGGGTTGCGGTGAGTTCATCACACATTGGCTCTGCCACTCCTTCCTCCTCAGGGGGAGGACTCCTCACACTCTTCCCCTGCTCCAGGGTGGGGTCCCTCCCACAGGAGACAGTCCTTCACAAACTGCTCCAGCATGGGTCCTTTCCATGGGGTGCAGTCCTTCAGTAACAGACTGCTCCAGCGTGGGCTCCTCTCTCCACAGGTCCTGCCAGGAGCATGCTCCAGCATGGGCTCTCCATGGGGTCACAGCCTCCTTCGGGCACATCCACCTGCTCTGGCGTGGGGTCCTCCACGGGCTACAGGGGGATATTTGCTCCACTGTTGTGTTGTGTTGCACTGGTTCTCTCTGGGGCCTTGACTTCTTGTCACAGAGCATTGCTATATCACTTCTGAACAGAGCTCTGAACAAGGGGGCTTTATTTATCTGCTTCAGCAAATGTGCTATATTCTATATAACGTCACCTGTGAAACCAAGGAACAAATATATTTAGTATAAAGTCACATTTTGCCATACTAATAAGTAAAAGCTAGCATAATGCAAGACAATATGATCTGGTTTTATAATCTGAAATATAATGCCAAAAAGGCACTAAGTTAATAGCTTCTTTACAAAGGTTGCCAGTACATCAACTCTATTTGTCTGTTTGGGGAATGTACATTACTCATCCCTTTCCCCATGTGTTCTCATTCATGCTTTCTCATATTTTCTTTCTTTTCAGAAAAAAAAAAAAATCTGGTCATATCCTTCTACTTCTACTCCTACTCCAACTTTTTGGGGTAGAAACATTGTTCATATGAATCTGTTATTCGCATGTTCATGTGAAAGCAAATCTCCATCATGGATGCACAGTTGTATCTGACTTCTCTACAGGCAGCCTCTGTCTTGCAACCTCATGACATGGCAAATGGTGGTGGTTCTTGTTCCCATCTTTGTTATCAAAAGAACTATGCTGAAAATTTGTTGAATATAGGAAAAGCATTTTCCTTCATTTCTATGAAGGCATGAGAGGAAGAGAAGTTTTACTGACTCCATTTCAAGACCTCTTTCTAAAACTGATTTTTGTTCAAAAATAATCTTCAGTTTCCACTCAATTTTAATAAAAGACTGGCTGAAAGGGTATTGTTTTCCATGAACAGCCATTTCTATACTCCCTGACTTTTTTTTTTTTTAAGAATTTAGTAGTGAGCAAATTTGGGGTTTTTGGATATTTTTTAAAAACGTTTTTTAATGGTAAGTGAAATTCTCAGTCATTTATTTGAAGTATATATGAAGACTCAGGCCTGGTTGGTGGAATAATGGGCTGCCTCAGTGGAGCTGGGAGGTGGCAGCGTGCCCCTTGCCGCCGAGACTGGGACGCTGTATGCACGGGGACATCTAGCGGCCAACGACAAAGGGCTGTCCTTGTGCAAGACACCGCCAAACTGTGTGAGGCAACTTGAAAATGTACGTTTGCTTTTAATGCACACAGGATTTGATTCTTGCTTAATGGGCACAAGCCATTACCAGTGGACTGATTCCCGAGCTGCTGAATTAATTTCTAAATTATGACTCATGCTAAGGATATATGTCAGTAGTTGGTATGAGAATTGTGTATTGGAGATGGTACCAATCAAAAATATCCTTCTTCACAATTTGAAGTATTGAGGAGGTGCTTGTATGTAAAGTTCAGGTGGTTGTTGTTTTAAAAAAAAAGTTGTATTTCAAACCCAGTTGCTAAGGTCATTGGTTTGGGAATACAGGCCTAAGTCAGCTTTGCTGCTGGATTCACATCTACTTTGAATTGGTATATTTGTTACTGCTCCTACCTTACAATCACATATTTTTGAGATTGAATAATATTATGTTAAGCACTGAGTTGTACACAGCTCATGTTTTTAAAGCTATCTAGGCATTTTGCTCCCTTTAAAAATGTTGTCTAAGCTCCATTTTCTGAGGGATTTAAGCCCTTAAGAATCCAGGGATGGGACTTGCTCCAGGTTAGGACAACTGTCTATATAAAGAGGTGATCTGTGCATGTATGACAGGTGTCAGAGCTACTGCAGTCCACAGAAGGCTACTCAATACCATCAGAGTAGCTTAAAGATCAATTGAGCTCACTGCTCACCTGCTGACAGCAAGATGAATAAACCATTTCAAAGGAAGAAAAGAAGAATGTATTATTGTCATCTAAACTGCATTGTCGGTCTGTGTGTTTTTAGTGCACAGTAAATGTAGTTTCAATTAGTTTAACCTTTTAGCCTTCTGTTGTGCCTGCCTGCAGATTTAAAGGAAGACCAAGCATGCCACAGTGTTCAATCACTTTATATTTGTAAGGCATTTGGGGTATGAAAAGGGATATAAACGTTCTTGTTGAGAGAGATGAGAACTTATCTCCTCTGAAATCTGGGTACTTCAGTGGTCTTTTTAGCAGATGCATAGTTCTTTTAAAAGTTTTTGTATTTTGAAAATTATAGAATCAGTTCTTAATAGTCAAAATGTTTCTAGCGAAAGTGGAGGCTTGGACACATTCAGATGCTTTTCTCAAATATATTATGGTCCTGGTTAGATTTTTTTTAAAGAATGACTGATTTGCTATGAAAGGAGCAAAAAAGCAAGTTTAGAATATGAAAAATTATATTCAGTATTCCATAAAATCAGAGAAAATCAATCAGATCTGTCTGTCAGATTACATTTTTTCTAAGTCTTTCTGCGTAGCACTATCATTGCAAAATTTCAAAGCATTTCACACACACGCTATGAAATATATTGAGCATGTACTTGAATAAGTCATTTGAGATAAACTAGACTATCTCAAAGTCATCCATGAATTGAAGGTGGTTTAGATACCTGGATGAGATGTCCATTTCTACACTTCCATCTGTATAATCTTCTAATTACATATACACGCACTCAGATGTTAAGCCAGCTACATACAGTTTGTATGTCAATGCAGGTAGTATTTCAATGAAAGTACTTTATGATGATTGTTTATAAGGCTAGCAAACTTATTTGGATTACACCATTCTAACCAAATATTGCTGTATAACTAGAGTTTGGCAAATATTTTGGAATAAGCAGTAATTTCGGTGGGAAAAAAAACAAAACCAACAACCAAAAAAACCCCAAAGCAAAACCCAATTATCTTTATCTCTGAAGTCCCTGAATCACAATTTGTTGAAGTTTAGGAGTACATTCAGGGAAAGTATTATAACATACTGTTGGAGATATGCGAGAAATAAGACAAAGGCTGTTAAGGCAGAGGATGTTAATCAACCTCTGTAAACAGTTAACAAGACCTGGCCTGAGGGAAGAAACAGAAGGACACCACAAAACAGTCTAGCAAGGAAATACCGAGATAAGCATGAGAAAACAAGGCCGCTGACAAACCCGAAGTAAGAATCGCTTGAACCATGAGTGAACTATCATAATTAACATAGTAAAAACCACACCTCCAGCAATGAAGCCCCCGGCCCAAGCAAAGACCTCTACCCACTGAGCATGCTCTGTAAATTTAAAACACACTGTTCCTTTAAGTGGAGAGGAGGCTTGTGAGAACCAATAGAAGCAAGGACGAATAAGTGGAATTGTGAAAACACTGATAACAGCTACTCAGAATGTATAAAATGTCCCTGCATGTTAACCAAGGTGCGCTAGCTTTGTGGAGTTACCTCCTAGCACCCATCTCTGCGCAGACATGAAATAAACAAATATCTCGACTCTGTGTGTTATTCGGCTTTTTTGCACACTAGGTAAAAGAACTCTGCTTTTTGGGACAACAGTACCAGGTCTATTCTTAAAGTCTTTTCAAATCATCTGCTTTTGGCCATTGATACAGATGAGACACTGCACTAAATGAGCCTTTTTCTGGTCTAGGACAGATGATCTTATATATTTTTTGTCTGAAATTCTGTCTATATTTGATATTTTTTCAAAGTTAGTGTTTTTTAGAACTGTTTATGTAATTCCCTGGTAATTAAATATCTCAGCTTGTGGGAGTCCCATCTTCATGTCTGCCTGCTCAAGGGAATTGAACCCCTTTGTTTAGATTTCTTAGATTCTAATAAACTTAATGTAGTTATATTTTCTGATTCGGGTTGTCTTCTATTTTATTCTAATCTGGTTAAGCTATTTAAATATTAACTGAGTGAGTCAGTGGAAGAGTAACTCTTCAGACTGGTAGTTAGTGCAAGTGTTGTCTGAAAAGCAGATTCTTTGCCCAGTGTGCAATAGGCCAATAATCACACACTCAGGAGAGACATTGATTATTTATTTTAGGTTTGCGCAAGCCTGGGTGCTCGGCGGTTTCCCACAAATCAAGCACATGAGATTTCTACCAACAGCCCTTTTTATACAGTACAAACATAACATATGTAATCCATTACATAGCCTTTTTGCTACCTGATTGGTATATGTTAATATACAGTCCTAATTTGGTAACAAGATAAGTACATCTTTACAGAGCATGCTCAGAGAGTAGGGGTCCCCTTAATCAGAGGAGGGTCCCACAGCAGGGGGTGTGATTTTTAGTATTATAATGAAGATATTTCATAGAAAGGACAAGTATGTTGTCCACTGTTTCCATAGTGTCCTTGGTTGGTTTACATCAAAGAATCCAAAATCAATTATTACTGATATTTCAAAAAACATCCTGGTTATATTTAAACTTTTAATATATGAACACCATCCATCGGACTACACTCCTACAATCTAACTGTCTATTAAGTACATCCTGTTTCCTAATAATTAATTTCCAGTTAACCCTCAACACAAGTACTAGATTAAGAGCCTATGGTTTGTTGTGCCTGCTCCAGTGATTATTTAAATGATTTATTCAAGGAGGAGCAAAAAGAGGAATACGGATAAAACAGGCTGAAGAACCCTAGCTCAGAATACCAGTCTGTGGCAGTAAGGATTTTCTCCTATTATTATTAGCATTGCTCTGTTTTTTGACAGAAGATAGCTGATAGATATTTTTGCTTTATGTGGTTTCTTACCATTATACTTTTTCTGATTTAAAATGTGAAGTCTGAATTAGTGTTTCAAAACATTTGCTAGGTTACCAATATTCCTTAAGAGACCATACAAAATAAAATAGTAAATCTAGAGTTTGATACTCAGCAAAATAGCGCTAATATTTACTGCTTAACATTCGCCCCTATATGTGCAAGTTCATCCTCTTGTGTCATAGTAAAATATTTGTTACAGAATAAATCCTATAGTATTGAGTCCTATTAAAGTATACTGATGATTTCTGTGAAGATATTTATAACTGTTTTCTTAAAATTTAGCAAATGAAGTATTTGTGGTAGTTCATCATTGAACTATAGCTTCAATTCCTTGTGCATTGTAAATCACCTGAACGATAGAAAACTTAGTGTATATTTCACGTGAAGTTTCTCTTGCAAGATACACAGAAGTTACTCCATTTAGAAAGAGCTGTCTCAATGTAGCTCTGCATTTTGCTCACTGCTGTTATGCTAGAATCATTGAACCACTATATCTTTGAACTTACTACATTATTTCATCTTACTAAAAGATCAAATAACCTAACAAACAATTCCCTTTGTCCCTCTATTGATCACAATCTGAACTATTTCTCTTGATGAGAGGAAATACGAAACTGAATGACCTAGTTAAGGATGTATTATTATTTTAGATGTTCAAAGTGAGAGAAACAGGTTTTATGATTCTGAACACTAGAGGGCATGAAAGCATGTTTCCAGAGGGACAGAAATGCTTTGCAAGTAAGTTAAAGCACTTCTGAAATCCCATAGCTTTCGTGATGTCAAAACCTATGAGAAGCTGGACTGGTTTACAGTATCACAGAATCACTCAGACGGGAAGGCATCTCTGGAAACCCCCTTGCTCAAGCAGGGTCACCTGAAGCAGGTAGTCCAAGACCATTGATACAAAAATTCACGGATGCTTCTCCTCACAGTCTGAATCCCCCCCAAGGGAGAAACGGAGTATTCAGGGAGTCCCTGAAATGAAACTCAATAGCAACGAAGGAATACTTCAAAGTCAGGACACTTCTTTCAGGAGAAAATGCCTTTGTCATGGTAGTATAACATTTTGAAAAGGAATAATATAAAAAATGCAAGTTAGAAAAAAATTTATAAAAATAAGCTTTGACTTATCTAACAACTGAATGAAATGTGGGAAATAATTTTATTTAATTCTGGGTCTTATGTATTCTTAGCCTTCCAGTGTAAACATTTATTGAAGGTAGTTCTATATGAAACTCTAGACACCATCATGTTACTAGGGAAAATGAAAATGTAAGTTTATGCTGTATTCTAGTGGTTTATTCCTAATTCTTGTTTTCTCAGTTGTCTTTCATTCTTGTCTCAATAATAGCAAGAGAGGGGAAAAAAAGCTGGAAAAATATCTTGTCTGTAATAAAATGTGCATAAATATTATTAAACTGTTTAGAATTCAGATTGTGCAAGCCATCACTTTGAAATAGTGAGTAAATATTTGATTTTAGCTACATAATGTTCAGTCGCATTTTATTTGGAGATGTCCAACTAAACCATCAGGCAGTGTTTCAAAACAGAAGGAATAACTCTGGGAGAAGCATCTATAAAATACTATATTCTAATGTAAACCATCCTGTCCACTGTAATGACCCCAGTTTGAACTCTGAGTTTCCAGTTGTTGATAAATAAGCATTTTTTAACAACAAAGTTTATATATTGCTATTGTTGCAATAGTAACTGTAACATCCTTTTTCTCAAAGTACAACACTGCATACAATAGACCAACACGCAGGGCAGAGGCTTTGGGAAGGCTGCCTGGGGAAGGAGCACGAATGCACTACACAGGAGCCATGAAGGGAGCATGCAGGAAAGCCCCTTTGCTTTCCACACCTTACAAATAACCTCAATTTTTTTTTTAATGTTTCCTACATCTACTGCTACTTCATCTGTCAAAACGGGAAGTAGTGGGCCTGTCCACTTTCCCATGTTGCTCAAGAAGCGGTTGGTTGAGTTGCAGCCCCTGTGCCCCCTCGCACGATGGCAGTGTAACATCCCTCCTGCTGCCCACTCAGGATGGCACATGTCAAATGCAGCTGATGAAGTTGACCTAGGAGTTTGTCATGGGTTGCACCTGATGCACAAGATCAAGGCATGAGGGGGAGGCTACTTAAAGAAACTATGCTAGGAGTCTTAGTGTCCAGGCCCAGGCTATACTTCTGTCACATGTTCTGTTGAATAGCATGGTCTGTCACGTGTTCAGATGCTGTAGTGGGTTCCCATCATATGACCCAAAGCGTGGAGCTGGATTAAAGTGGAGATGTCTATGAAAACACCATTGCCACCACTGGCGAGCCTCCTGGCCACAGTCCCCTTAAAGGTGTAGTTATTTGAACTTTGGATACACTGAGAGGAATTTAGAGATGAAACTTGGCTCTTAGAGTTCTAAAATGCTTCGGGACACATCTGGGAAAGTGAACTGAGTCTGTATAGATATTTATGCTTATCACCAGACCTGCTTACTACCAAGAGCTTTTATACTTACATGACTTTAACTGACCAAAAAAAGAGTCTAATTTCGTGTGGTTTTGTGTGTTCATTATTAATGTGTTTCACATTTTTAATTATGAAAAATATTATTTTGCAATTTATTTATATGAACCATTTCTAAAAAAATATCAGTAGTTTAGATATTTTGGAGAACAGTAAAATAAATGTTTCCTTAATAGTTCACTATTTATAGATCCTGTAAACCTGAAGCCATCAATAATAACATACTATAGTGGTGCCACTGACAAGCTAGGAGTGTGAGGCCGATATCCCAATATCTGTCAAAAACGTAGAGCAAAAGTTGCAATCACAAAACTGCATAGAATGTCAAAGATATTGCACCATAAATGTTTATTACAATATGCATTTCTATAAGAGGTCTGGATTATCATAGAGTGCAATGATTGATTTTACCTCTTTTATACAAAGCTAGATATTTATTTACTCATGCTACTGAGATATTTTTTCCACAAAACACTGCCTACAAATAACAACTTAATGTCAAATCATTTTATGTTCTTCGAGTGCTTCTAGACATGTTGTTTTAATTTTTTCTGAAAGAAAAGAAAAAAAGCAGGAAGAGCCTAGTGACTTCTCTGTAAAAGTCAAGGTGTATTACAAAGTTATTTGCTCCTTCATTTCCTTGAATTTCCATAAACACTGATTTGTCTTGATACAGTGATCTACTGCATGCCACTATATAGTGACAATAAGTGTTTTTGATATCAAGGTATAAATTTAGTCTTTAGTAACCTTTTAAGAAGCTTATTTCTATGACCTTATTTTGGTTGACTGCATTAGCAGGTTTAGTGTAATAGTGAAGGAAGGGCACCAAGGAGGAGGAAAGATAGCTAATAATAAGCATGTTTGGTTGAGTTTTCTTTATAAAAATAAAAACAAATTTTGCTGCTGTATTAATGTGTTGTACAAAATCTTTTTTAGAAATAGAATATGAAAATGAAATATACCTGGCAATGTTATTTAGGATGTAATTATAAAAATGCAGCCTACCCTGGTTTTATTTGCCAGAAGAGAAATATTGATTTTGGCAATGCTCACATCCAGTATTATCATTCAGGTATGTTTAAAATGATCTATTAATCACTCAAATTTTAATGATATCATGATTGTGAAGAAGACTGTAGCTTATGATACCCAGAGAGCTGCTTACTAACCATTGTTGGAAGGATCACAATTCTATTTCTGTGGAAATTAGATGCTATATTATTATGATTTAATTATATATTATATTCTTTAAACTGCTCAAGAATAACGTGACTTTTGGCCTGGAAACAGTGATTTCACCTATGAATCCCATATATTCAAAGCTTATTTCATGGTGTGAAGAGATTTATTGTCAGTTGGCCCTGTAGTGCATTTGTCAGTGTAATGTAAGAAAAATGTTTCCTCCAAAGAGCAAAATATACCCAGTTATAGTATATTTATAATTTTTCTGAAGAGTGTAGTTTCTAACAGTACCCTTTACCATATAAATAGTACGTTTCATCAGATAATTGATTGATAGACATAATTTATCCCTGAGAATTTATTTTTCTAACTCTCTGACCTTTTCCAGTTAGATTTGCTTCAAAGATCACCCAAATTAGAGAACCCTCTGCTTCCAGTGCTGGGAGATCATAGCCACATTCAGAGTTGGTAGAGGAAGTACCGGTGGCCTCACTGGCATGACCTCAGTTGATGTCATAATTGAATTGTAGGCTGTTCGCCTTCAATGCTACTAGCACTAGGCTGAAACAATTGCATGCAAGAGTTGGGGCTTGAATTAAAAACCAAAACACCAGCAAAACAAACAACAAAAAGACACCAAATCTGAATTCTCTTTAGAATCCAGAATGACCCCAGCTAGCAGGGAACTGAGTTCAGTTCTCGAAGTCACTGGTGGTAATTCAGTATGGGGAGTGATGTCTTTGAGAAAAGCTGCCAAGAGGCCTGAAAATTATCTGCCAGTCTGAGACTTATTTTCTTAGGGTGACTGATCTCTTGTAGATGATTAAGCCCTTTCAGAAAAGCTACTTAATGTTATAAATTGATTCTCTTTAGAAACTGTGAGGAAGGAAGACACACTTGAAGAGAGTTAAGAATTAAACAAAGGCAATTGAGGGGTTTGTGGACGTTTTCAATATCAGTTTTACTCCCTGGTTACTAGCTCCTAATTGTGCCAGGGGTGGACATTGGGGGACGGAGGAGATTTTGGTTTGGGGTTCTTTCTTTTTTTTTTCTTTTTTACTGAATACTCCTTAGCTGTCTGATGCCAGCCAAAACAGATTGTTCAAATATAATCCATAGAAAAAATACTTTCAACAGATTGTTAAGGGTTTGAAGGCCTTTGTCTGGGCAGCAGTGAATAATCAGAGCATTGACTATTTCTGGTCTGCCTTAGTTCTACAGTTCTGTGCTCTTTAGTGCCTGCTATAACTATCCAAGGGTTTACCATAAGAGTTCTCACTTGAATAATGTGATAAGAGCCCTGAATATAGGAAACATTTATGCAAAGGGCAAGTCTCATGCAGCAGGAAATCCCAGTTATCCCTTCTAGTCTGTGCTCTCAGCCAGCCATATCTCTGCCAAAGCATACCATAGAAAAAGGACGTTCCCTTACACAGTTACAAGTACTTCATGATTGGTGTGGGGCACCTCTGGCACAACTGTCCTGCTTCCCCTCAGGGATATATTTTTATACGATTTTAGAATTAACTTTGCCAATGGCCTTTCTATGGGATCCTTTTGGAGCCTATATCCTTCATCCATCTCCATGAAATAAGATGAGATTTCGCTTTTTGAAGTCCTACAGGTATCTCTTTTAATGGCTTACATTGTAATTGACAGTGATAATAATTGCAACTGTGGCTCTCTTTTATTCTTCTATAGGCTTATAGTATATAAAAGTCTGGAAATGTCTTGTATTAATTGTGACTCTCGAGCTCATAATGGCTTTGCTGAACATGTATATCAGGAAAATAGTAAGTGTTTCTGTGTGAATGGAAAATATAACGAATAAGTGACCACAGAAGTTTATGAAACTGCACTTTTCGAGCACTCCAAGCTGAGGAAAAAGTAAATTAACATTTACATCAGTGTTCTTATAAAAGTATTCATTCTAAATATTATCAGTACTTATTATAAGTAAACATATTTAGTTATAAATATGACACTGATACAGCATATCAAATCTGAATTAATATTTATAGTTGAGGGGCTTTTGCTGATTTGCATAACCAGAAAACCATGTTTGTTAAATATTTTTGTGTTCGACATTTTAAAAAGTAAGTATAACCACGAGAAAAACATGCAGATTCTATTTTTTCCTTAGCTGTTATTTAAAAATAACAATAGCAAAGTATGTTTTCCAGTATTTATCATGCTGCTTTCTGCAATTGAACCAATACTTGTTTTCCAACTTCCTTGCTTTTATCTATAATAGATGCAATATAAATTTTCAAGTATAAAATTCTTAAGAAAAGATCCTTCCATTTGTATATAGTGCATTAAAGAACTTATTACATACCATCTTAATGATGACTTTTTAGTATTCATTGATGCAATAGTCACATTTATTTGCACACATGTACAATATCAAATGCCCAAGCTAAATGCTTTATGTAGGATTATTGATAGCAAACATTGTCTATGTAAATACTGTAAAAAAATGGCTAGGTACGATCCAACTTCTCAGTGTTTTCTTTTGCAAAAGCTAGGTTGTTCATATAGAGGGAGCTGTTTTTATGACAAAAAAATAATAATAGATAAAGGGATTTGAATAGAGAATAAAAAGATGGTATCTATAATAGTTTTTTAAAGTTCAAAACTAGATCATATAATTCAATTGAGATTCTTTTAAGGCAGTCTTTTTATCATAGATTTTTTTGCTTAAAGAAACCTACTCATGCTTCTTTTACAAACTTATATCAATGTTGCAGAAGCAAAAAGAAAAATATTTCAAGCAGCATGTTAATATAGGATCTGATTTCTTTGATGATTAACTTCCGTAAATATAGCACATTGTCTAATTTTTTAGTGAAAATACTCTTAAAAGTTGTTAATAAAAATAAAAAGCAAGAACCTTATCATGAAGTTAAAGATAATTTTATAAAAACTGGGTCATAGTTGTATTATTGAATGTCAGCCATTTTTGTTGTTACTATTTAATATAACCATAAGTTTTGACTGAGAAGAGGATTAAAAAAATCCTTAATATACATATTGCCATGTCACCGCCATGGCTCCATTCACACTGTAGGTTATATTTAGAAATCTACTACAAAATTTTACAGTCCCGGTCCCTATGTAATATAATAACCTTGTTTATGTTCTGCTCACATCACTGAACTATCTGATGTCAAGGGGCTTTGGTTTCTAAAACTGAATACCTGATAGTACTGTCCAGGCTTTCCATGATGAACATTGTTTAGCAAACCATGCTGTTCTACTTCATAATCTTACTTTAAATTGTGAAGTTGGCCATGATTTTAAAATTTCTTTTGCTGCATTTTGGGCAAAAAACGTAGTATTTTTTTGTGGGATACTCAGAATCTATTGATTAAATGAACAATTATGTTTTCATTTGCATATTTCATTTTTGGGAGATTCTGTGATACATTGATGCTCCCTTCTAGCCAAATAGTGATTTGAGTTTCTTTGCTGATCAGCAAGTGCTGGGGTTTGCATCTGTCTTTCAGAAGGTCATGGAGGAGCGAGACTAATGCAAGTTTCCTCAGAGTAGGAAAAAAATATGCCTTGAGACAATACAATTTTTCTAGGAAGAGCTGGAATGCAATGCAGTCACTCAGAGCTCCTCCTCCTGTGCCCTTTCCATTAAATAAACCATAGCTTAAAGCCTCAGCAAATTGTACTGAAAAAAAAAACAGGAAAGCAGACCAAAAAACCTGGTAGAGATTCACTTATGATTCACTATACACCAGAAGTGCAAGTATTCACAGCATTAGATATAGAGCCAAGGCCAGAAGTGGGTACTTCACAAATAAGGAAACTCAGGAGACGGCCAAACCATTTCACAATTTCAGTATATTTTTGCAGGCTGGAGAAAGAGGAAGGTTGTTTAGTTTTGTAGGGATGTGTGCCAATCTCTCTGGCAGATGAACATTCCTCTAGTCCAATACAAATATTTGTAAATCTTCATTATGTTTCCTGAACTCACAGACAAGCTCACCTCTTTTCCTTTTTTCTTTTTTTTTCTTTTTGTTTGTTTTTTTTTTCTTTTTAAAGCCTTGAGTCTCTTTAAACTGAAGGACACCTCACTTCCTGAAATGCAGACAGGAATCACATTTCCTGCTGCATTTAGCTCTGCTCAGGAAAATACCACTAGATGTGACTGTAAAATCAGAGTCCTAATAGTAGCACAGTCATGCTTTAGAGCCTCCTGAGACCTCTGAAGACCAGATGGAGACAGAAGCCTTCTTCATGACCTCTAAATCCGGTCACACATGGATGACGAAGAACTAAAGCACCTATCAAAATTTCTTACACATAACTGAGATGTATGAATAAGAATATGTTATATGACACTCAATCCTGCTATATACTAAACACTCACACCTCCCACTGACTTAATGACAGGTCCTCAGGACCACTTAGTAGATTCTCCAGAGGCAGCAGGATCTGCCCTGATTGTCTGGCTGGTCACTAAATCTTGTTTCACAATGACAATTCTGTAGAGATTGTAAACTCCAAAGTAAAATGGGTATTATGGAGAAATGACACTGGCAATAGTATGCATTAAATTGAATAATCAAAAAATTAATAAATTTGTTAAATTATTGCAGTGTCAGAACTACATATTCATTTGGTTAGCTATGAAGATACACTTCCTGAGATACAGTAATCATGAAACTTATTTCTTCATATGGAAAAGAAAGAAAGGTTCTTTGTTGTTTTAAGTGAGCTTCTTTTGTACCTTCCTCTGCTTTCTTTCTGTTTTTCTTCTCTGGCTGCCATCTGGCATATTTCCCTGGACTAGAGGAATGATCATGTGGCTGAAGCTACTGCCAACACCACTTCTGCAGCCAGCTGCTTGCGGCATTTGTACGTAAGAAGGCAGATGCCCTCCTGCCAGATAATTGTACTCCAAGCCACTAAACTCTTGGGAGTTTGGGTGAAAAGTGGAATTTCTCTCTCAAACAGCAATTTTCAGGAATTCCTTCTCTAAGGGGATTTCTTAATGATGTCAAAGCTTTCTTAGTGAGCAGAGTGTAATATTCTAACTTTTTTTTGTTATTATAAACCTTGTAATGAAATTGGAATAGAAACCAGATTAAATTTTATTATTTTATTTATTAGGGATTAGAGTGCCAGCACACTGGAAGTAGTTTAGTTCTTTTTGACTAGTCATTCAATATTGTCTGGGAAATAAAATATTCGAATGCATAAGTGTGGACTTTTCTAGTGAACGTGATGAGTCACACAGTTGATTTCATATTCAGACCAGAAATTCTGTAATTCAGAGTATGCCTTGTCACTGTTAAAATGATGTTTTGAGTCTCACTCAGATTTATTTTAGACAAATCTGCATGCCAAAATGTCATTATACCCAATTCAGACATTTGGTTATTTTAATTTGAAATCTTGGGAAAAGTGGAAAAATAGCAAAGCATATTGCTGGTCAGGTTAAGTAGCTGTAGGAAAGCAGGTGCAAGTGAATCATACTTGACTCTTGGTGTAGCTGCACACTTACGTCCTTGACAAAACTGCCCAGAGTCCCTGATAATGACTAAATACGAAGAGTCTCTACACCAGTTCCTAAAACTTCAGAAAGTCAAGTCTCAGTCCATAGGTCCCCAACAGCAGGAAAAAATAGAAGACAAGTAATATGTTCAAAAGTTTCAGTTTTTGCTTAAATTTCTCATACATCAGTCCTCACACAAATAGGTTGAGTGAGTCTATCACAGTGGAACAGGTTGAGTCTGTCAGTGTTTCCTATTATTGCTTTGGACTAGTAGTACTTGAGTGCTTATTCTGTGGGATTTTGTTGTTCTTGTTACTGCCTTGGAAGTGATTTAGTTAGTGTCAAATAAACAGAAAATATATCTATAAGTATTTATCAACAAGCTTTTTCCAGTTTATGCCTAAGTTCTAACAGTCTAAACTTATGGTAAGCTAGAACTTGTATGAATAACCATCAGGAAATGTTCTTTTATACACAGTGAAGTAAATTATTATGACTAGTGTTGCTATGGTTTACAATAAATTAGTGGCTTGACTTTGCTGTTTGTGGCCGAAACAATCCCCATATGAAGTTGGCCTTCCAGATTAGGCTGGGAGCAGACATTAGAATCCCTTGGGATGGAGAAAAAGATTATACCAGCCATAAACACCAGGAAATATTCAGTTTGATTTGCAAATTTTAGATGTCTATGGATATTTATGTTAATGTCAAGAATATCTGTTTTGCAATTCCTTGATAGGAGCACTATAAATAGATCTATCATTCAATCTGATACCGAATACATCAGGAACAAGCTGATGCTAGTTCAGCATGTACCATGTCAAAATGTTGTAATTAATTTCTAGATACTACATTAAACAAGAAGAAAATGGGTACGGGGGTAACCTACCAATGTTTATTTTATGCCACTGGAGAATATGTTTATGATGTCCATTGTGGATTTGAATAGATAATTTTTTTATGGCAAAGGAAATTGAAAAACTGGAATTTCTTATTGGAACTAGTAAATAGAATATATTTCTGAGTCCCAGAAACCATTAATATCTACAGGTCATTTCTTGTTTTAGTCTGGTGTCCTTAGCCGTAGGGGGGGTGTTATATTTCATCGCAGGGGTGGTCCATGCCAGCTATTCCAGCTCCTGGTCTGTGACAGCAGCCAGCAGCAAACATTTGAGAGAGAACAGTAAGAAACTTGGTGGTTACAGTATAATCTTCCTTGAGGGAAAATCTCCTCAACATCTTCAGTAGTTCCCTATGAATGAGTGTGTATTGCTTACTCTAATAAGTCTAGAAATTTTATTCATACCAAATTTTGATCTTCTTTTTAAATTACGCTAAATTTTTTGCTTCAGCAGTATCTTCTGACACTCACTTCCACAGGCGAACTCTCTGCAATGTGCAAAAGTTTCTTCCTTCTGTTTTCATCTTTTGCCTTGTAATGTTTTAAGAAGTATTGCAACCTTATGTTGCTAAAGGGTTAGTTGTTGGTTTATATATTTGTATACCACTCACTCATCAGCTTTCTAAGTAATCTATATTTTCACTGCCTCTTTTCACATGGAAAAATTTCATGTCCATATCATTCATGTTGCAGCTCTCTTAACCCCTTCTCCTATTGCAATGTTCCTTCTAATGCAGAGTGACTAGAAGTAAATCCAGAGCTTCTGATGAGGACATATGGTCTAGATAAATGATAATATTCCTATTGTCATGGAAACATAATTTTAATAATGTTTCCATTATAACGTTTCTATTAATACCCTCTATCTCATTTCTGATGTAGTTTAACAGATTTGCTGATTAACTAATGTTGAGCCATGAGCAATAATCTCCCATTCCATTAAATGCCTTGTAGTGTCTGTACTGTCCAGACTAGATATTCTGTGTTTGTAACCCTGTTGGAATAGTCTCACTTCCATTATCATGTACTTTTTCTCTTGTTCCATGTCTGCCCATTCTCTTTCCTCTGAGAGAAGTTTACAAGGACAGTATTGAGCGAAGACAACAGGGATCATTGCAGGAGGTGGAATTTCAATCCCAATTCTTTTCTAAAAGAAAAAAAATCTCTCGTGATGAATAGCCAGTTTTACACAATTTTCTATGAGAAGAACATTTCTGTTTTAAGATAATGAAATATAAAATGTGATTTAGGTTTTTTGTAACCTCTTTTCTTCAGGATTCCTGACTTGTTAGGAGGTTAGAAAGTCCTTCAGGAAAGCTGCCAGAATCTGGGCAACCGCAGAAATCAGAGATCTCAGCAGTAATAAGAGACAGAGGCTTCCCATCAACACACTCATACAGTTGGTCATTATATACATGTATATTATATATACACTGTGCACACACACACACATATGTGTCTATACATATCCTACATTAAAGTGAGCAAACTATCAGAAATTTGTCAGGAAGAAGCTGAATACAGTGCTTTATTGTTTGTCCACGTGAACTCAGCTTTGCTTTATTTATTTTACCTTTGCAACGTTTCCAGTCAATACTCGGCTCTTCAGTGGCTTAGCTTTCACATACTTTGGTACAAATTTCTGTTGAAGTTGTAAAAGCACAGTGACACAGCAGAACAAACAACAGCAAAGCCTAAGAATATCTATTGTCTTTCACAAACAGGATCAGATAAACTCCTGTTAACACTAGCTGAAGTTATTTAGCTAGTGAAGAAACCTAAAATGGAAGAAAGCAAAACTACTTAAATGGGATATAACTGCCTCCAGATGGAGAATGGGAGGCCTCATATTTTCTTGGTTATAACAGATGTAGGTGAAGCAAAAAGCTAAATATAAAACAAAGCAAAACAAAAACCCTAAAATAACTCCAGCTTGAGCTATATGTGCATTACTCTAATATACTCTACGAGTTAGACTGTGAATCCAACTTAAGCTGCAGTTGCTGGGAAGGAAGCCATACCAGATATTTCAGTGTCCTCATGACACTTCCTCTGGAGGCACCTTTTCCTTCCCCAAGCTCTTTCTAGGCACCACCACGCACTTGCAGAAGCTTGTTAGAAGCTGCTACAGAAATACTAGCAGCAACCAAAAGCACTTGGGCACATTGGCACTCTTCAATGACTTTCTTTCCACTTGCTTTGTCAGGATTTATATTTGGCCCACATCAGATCTGCTGTGAGAAGCCTCTCAACTGCAGAGAAAACACAGATAGTTCACACTCCAAGGGAAAGTTTGCCAGTTTCTTAAATGGTGAATTCTCTGCTTCTGTATATGACCATTTTAGGTGTGCTGAGCACAAGGAGGATGGCTAGCTGGCTGAAGCTTTCATCCTTCTGAAGGGGAATGCATGCCTAGGGAACAGTACATCAGGGTTTGGTTTCTTCAAGTTAGAAGCACTCTAGTTTCTTCTGTTCAATTTAAAGTTCTCTTTTCCTTGTGATAAACTGAAATGTGGTGATACATGGAACATGGCATGTTTTGAGGCTTATCTGAATTTGGCATAAAAATACACGTAGTTCTGTTTTCTGATAAACTCTGCTCAGGATTGTAGAAAACGGAAGGAATTCTAGCCAGGGTGGTTTTACAGTGCGATTTTGAGCACATTTTAATGCCAAAATAATACTTACTGTTTATAGATAAGAATATTAATGATATAACACAGATGGTGTACTAATTTATACTTGGGGCTAATAGCAAAATGTAGTGTGATCTCATTAAAAATTGTTTCAAAATACAGACAAAATTTAATCCTCACATGCAGAGAAACAGATACCTCTGTGATCCATCAAGGGCTTAAGTTTTGCTGTCACAGTTCTTCCTGCTTGGCTATCCCTGCTAGGATATCATAAAAAGATATACAATTTTAATTATGCTTTGCATACTTTTCAATCCAGACTCCTAAATACATCAAATATTAACCTGCAAATTCATATAAAATTTAAATAGAAATATGTAGTAATCCAGGTAGTGTCTGTTAAACACAGAATCACACCATGATATCATTGTCTTATCCACATTGAATGTCAAAACTTTATGTTTCTGTAAAATTTTGATGTGAAAGCTCTTTTTGAGGTAGCTTAATGCTATCAGAAAGCGCTAGATGGACTGGTTTTAGTGAGTGCCATGTGAGGGCCCTGATTTTTCCTTGGTTGTATCTACACAGTGAATAAAACAGCCCAGAAATCCTTCCAGCTGGTGAACTAGGACTAGCTGACATGACAAGGCTAGTGTCCATAATGCTAAACTCTCCTACTCCCTGGAGCAGAATGTGAGGGGACAAAATACTCATCTGGAGTGGTCCTTGGTCCAGGGCTCAAGTGGTCCATGGTAACCTCCAAACCAAGAATGCTTTACTCCCTTTCTGCTCCATTAAAATAAACCAATCACAGTTTTCTACTGGATTATATTATATTCTGCTTGATTATATTACAGTACTGTCAACCCCAACTATTTTTAATTATGCCTTGGAGAATCACTAGAGTTTGTTTAAAGTCTTTTTTTTTTTTGTCCTCAAGTGGTTAAATCTAAACGGGTTTCCCAAAACCAGAAAAGCTAAGAGCTTTCTTAAGATGCAGTTTGAGATTTTCATCTAATAGCTGGACTCTAGGAGCTTTAAGGAAAATACCTTAGTCTGTGAAACTGGAAATAACATTTCAGAGGTTGGCAGGGCAGGATAATGCAACTTTGACAGTCACATGCTGAAAACTTTATTTATCTAAAATTCTACTTTTCAGAGCACAGAGAGTGGATGTGTGGCCCAGACTGCTCCTCATGACGCCCTACTATTTTGCAGTATTTGTTTCTTCTGGAGTTCAAAGTAGAGCGTTGTTATGTGTTAGTATTAAGATAGGCAAGGGATTTACCCAGTCTGCTATTAGCATGCAAAACTCACCAGCCTCCTCTTCACTGATATTCTTTCAAGATGTAGATTTCCCAGCTGCATAACAGGACTGTTTTAAGATGTAAAGAGAGCAGCAGACAATCCTGGAAAAGCTGTGCTCTCTCTTTCCTCTAAGAGAGAGATTTGCTACATTTGCATTCTCTTCACTCTTTCAAAGGAATAGTTGATCTTTGACCAAGAAAATATTTCATAATTTGGACCATTCATTTTGAGTTAATTTGTCATTTTGATTATAGTTTATAATAGCTAATGTAAGTTTAAACGAAGGAGGATAAAAAGCAGTCAGAGAATGTGAGTGAAAATTATTTATTACAGTGCAGAAGTCTGATGTAGTTACAGTTTGCCAGCTTCTTAACTTTGATAAAGAGAAATAAATGGATGTTACTAGCAATTTATTGTAAATATTGTCTCATATCATACTTCTAAATGGTTTAGATAACATTTCTTTTTGGTACGACATATTTTTTTGATCCTGGAACATTTAATTAACCGTTAAATGTCATACACTCTTACTATAAAAGGATAAGAGTAAAACTGCTTCCAAGTAGACACTGTTTCAGTAAGACACGAGCTTGTTCATGCTAGCTCTCCAGGTTTACAAATGACTTCCCCCAAAATAGCTGCTTTGGGAGTTATGGTAATAATGTAAAGCAATGTAAAGCAGTTTGTAGTAATAATGTAAAGCATTCTTAGGCATCTGCATTTGAAGTCCTACAGCTCTTATCCTAACTTTGGTGCAGCATCATCATTTTTGCCTTTATACTGGATAGCTTAGGAAAGTGAAGTATGAGTATACTGTTAGAAAGACATTATGTCTCTACATACTTAAGGAAAGGGATTTTTTTCTTCAATAAATTTTACATCTGTAGTTTAAGAACATTTTTATATTCAATATTTTTATGTGAAACCTAAATAATTGTTTTTCATTATAGTTGTTATCTATTCTTATTCTTTAATTGAAGTCATTGCAGAATTTCTGCCATGTTTTTAGAATTTATTTCTGGCTAAAAAATGGTCTGCTTTAGTTACCTTCTATCTGTTTGTTGTGTCTCTAAGTATACATAATAGCACTGCAATTTGATTTACAGTTAGTAGAGTAACACCTTGTTCATAGCACATTTATGGAAAAATCTTTTATTTTCATACTTGGCAGGAAGATAAAGAAAATGTCTTTATTTTGTGTATTTCTAATAATCTAGTGATTTGCTTAGGGTTTGTCAATATCTCTTTAAGTTAAAATTCAAAATAGTCTGATACTATTTTTAATCTACAAATGTTGGGTTACACAGTAACATCTTGCTACCTGTGGACTGAGAGCTGCAAATTAAGAAATGGGTGACTGCAGAAAATTCAGAGGAGTCACAGAATTAACTTTTGCAACTCATATCCATCTTTACTTTGGCTACATGGCAGAAAAATATGGGGCAAAGAATGGAAAGGAGAGAAGAAAGAACTGTTAGGGGGAGAAAATTATGCAGATGAAAGAGGTGTACTACAGTGACGTACAACCACTAAGGAAAAGCTGTGTCTTACTGCTACGGCTCAATTCTTTTATTTCTCCCTTTTGCAGGGCTGAAATTGTTTCCCAGCTGCCTAGAGCCCTTTGATCCATAATACCTGTCTTTGGCAAAACAAGATTTGCAGCTCCTTAGGAACAGGTGTTCCTGGAGCTGACAGTCTGCTCCACTTGCATGCTTAGTAGGATTTTTGATATATAAAGTAGTAAAAAATTATGAAATAGTGCTCAGGAAAAAAAATGCTGAGATAGTTCAGCTTCTTGCTAATTATACCAGCAAATTTACAGGGAAAAATGCTTTCCAAGATGCATGTGAAACAATAT
The DNA here is from genome assembly GCF_047370975.1 of Nipponia nippon. Lineage (NCBI taxonomy): Eukaryota > Metazoa > Chordata > Aves > Pelecaniformes > Threskiornithidae > Nipponia > Nipponia nippon. The sequence continues at coordinate 6,029,897 of NW_028262343.1, forward strand.
TAACTGAACTGAATCTATCTTGCGAAGATGACTGTCAGGAAACTGACATATTATAAAAAATAATTCATATTGATTAAAACCAAGGAAAATAACTGGACCACAAGAGGTTTTGAGTATCATTTAGCATGAAATTCAAATGGATAACATAGGAGTATGGATATCTTCATATTTCTAACTTTTATGTGTTGGGAGAGAAAAGTGACAGCAGAGCACACATGAACAAAGATATGCCCCTGAGATGTGAAGAGGCTCTCCAGCTGTTCAGCCAAATGCATCCTGGTTAATTAAGCTTCAAATGCTTTGGCTCATTCCTCTTTTTTTTTTTTTGGTGGTAGTTGTCATATTTTTAAATAAAAACATAGGGCCATTTTAATTAGGTGAAGTTTCTTACTCTTCCTGCAAACTGACTTTTAAAAAAGCATCATAATCTATTATTGGTGGTGCTCTTTTCTCTACCAATGTAAATAACCACTCACTCCACTGTTTTTTTTTTTTCTGTGCTTTATTTTTTCCTATAACATAAAGATGGTGTTTGCTGAAGTTATAATGCAAAATGAGGCAGGAAAGTGTTATTAGCAATCATCAACTTCAATTTATAAATCAATTGCAACAGTGTAAAAATCAGTGTATATATCTAAAATCTGTCATGTAAACTAAATACAATGAGTAGTTAAATATCACTTTGTGTACTTAATAGGCATGCCTGCTGTAGTGGGGCTTAGTCCATCAGCTGAGCCTGAAAGATCCCAGACTGATTTCAGATATGGATAAGAAAATAAACAATAGGGGCAAAAACGAGATCTGAAGTCTAAATTGAAGAAAAGCAAGTAAAGTATTGTAAGAGCATGTTCTGTAAGGTCTTATTTTATAATGCCTTTTTTTCTGTTGTTGTAGTAGTAGTATTTGTTTATAATGTGTGTCATGTTTTCCACTTCAGGGAAAACAGGTTACTTTTTTAAGTGTTATATCTACCAAGGGAAGAGCAAGATATTCTGTTGCTCCAGTGAAGCTCCAGCTTATCAAAAGGATAAGCTTCAGCTTATTTGTTAAAAAAGCTGAAATGGGATAACTTTGAATGTGCTGCTCTCATGCATATTCAGATTTAAACCACAGATTCATGTTCTACACCACAGATTAGAATTACTAAAGCTCTGTCAGTTCCATATATCTGTGGATAAATCCCTTGAGGAGAGAAAGACTCAAGTTATTAATTTTGTTTTAAATACTATGTATTGCAAGAGATGAAACTTATTTGATTTTTTATATTCAAACTAAAACTAAAACAAAACCATGATATGTAAAGGATAACTGTATTGTAGGAGGGGCTTTAAGGTTGTTTAACAAAGTGATTTAACTATTCTGATGTTCAATGGCTTCTTTTTTTCATTAAGATTTCAGTTGCTGATATGAGTTGAAGAGAATTTTGTGTCAGGGAAATAACTCATGTTTTTCTAATGCTCCAATGCATTTTTTCTTATTCTTTTCTCTAATGCTCCATTAACCCCTTCTCCATCTTAGTATACTGAGCTGAAGGAGGACTATTTTAAATGGCATTCTCGGGAAAAAACCCACATCCAAACCAGAAGGATTTGACTGAGCTATAAAGGCAAAATTCTTAGGCCCATAAGCAGAGTTTTAATGTTTTCATATATTAAGAAGGCCAATGCATATCCAAAGCCACCACAATCAGTATCTTTCACAACAGAAATATCAAAATCCATAGATCCTACATCTGCTCCTCATCAGTGTAATATACTTCATCCCATGTACTGGATGTTGTCGTGAGTCAAACTACACAATTTCTGCAATCTAGAATCATCTTTCTGAAGCAACAGAGGAAGGTCGGAAATAACAGCAGTCATGTCACACTTCATCCCTCAGTCTGACACACAAAGGACACCTAGCAATATCTTCAAAAGGCAAGCCTGGGAATTAAAAGTTGTCATTTTACTGCACACTAAAATTAATAGAATCCACAGACACATTGGTTTTTGCAATGTTATCTTTCTTTTCCCCATCCTCCCACTGGCCACCTTCTGTTCTATAGATGCTGATTCTTTTTGCTCTCTATGGATCTGCTATTTGTTCCCTTTCCAGCATCACTTTCTTCACAGGTACTGTTTGGGTTTTTTTCTAGGTCTAATTAATGAACAGAATTAGATTAAACTAAGAACATTTGGTTCGAATTTATATGTAGTCTTTTGTTTATTGCTTCTTAGATCTAGATGAAAAGATTGTGTATGCAAACTTTGTTCCCTTTTTCTACTACTGTCAACTCACCTTTTGAAAGACATTATCTTCTGCAAATCTGACTGCTCTAGAAATGTCTTGCATTGATTGTGAACTTACAAAAATACCAAATTTAAACTCTGGCTTTTTGGTACTACAGATTTCATTGTCATTATCTACATTTTTGAAAATTTGGATTCAGATCCTAGAAGAAGAGTCTCAGATCTTGCCTTGTTTTATTTCACAAAACAATCCTTCTCTGACATCCTTGTTCTTTTATAAGTTAAAAGCAGACATTGCTTTGATAAAAATAGCTGCTGGCCCACATTTCAGAAATACATGGTCATCCCTAACAAGGTTGTGAACGAGTAGACCGGAAGGTACTCTGCACATTCCTGAAAGCACAGCCTCCTCTCTGAGCCCTCTGAGCCTCCAGTGGTGTGCAGCCTGGCATGCATCTGCGTCAGGCAAGGCAGCCACAGATCTTACTGCTTCATTTGCTGGGACTGTGCGTGCAAGGGGTTCTGTATTAAAAAATATGCATATCCTCAGACAAGAGGACATGAATCCTTTTTGAACTGCAAAGCTGAGGACTGCAATCATAATTTTACTAGCTGTGGCTTTTAAATGCGTATCTACTTTGCTTGAGTAAAATAATGTTTTTCTGGTTTTAGGTTATTCTTTTTCTCTAGATAGTTGAAAATTTATTAAAGATTAGAAATATTCTTGAGCTTTATTTTCCTTAGGTGCATTTCTGAGAAAGAATATTGGCAGAATTAGTGGTTGTTATAATCTCCTGTGTAAGCCCTTTCAGAAGAAAGATTTCTGCCCAGAGCTTTCTCTAAAATGATGACTTTTTGAACCATCTGGCCAAGGGTCGTAAAGCAAGTAATCAGTAGAGGGCTTGAGCAGGGAAGCTATTATGATAGAAGGAAAAAGAGTGCAGATCCAAACCATGTGTTAGATCTTACAATGCACCGTTTGGAGGACTTTCTTTGGACAAGAAAGATTGGGATAACTAAGCTTCAAATGTTCATAAAATTATTAAATTCATTAACACTGATAAATACAATTTAAAATAAACATTGAAAAAACTCATACTTTTTCAAATGCAATTAGAACAATATGTATTACATTGAGAACTTTTTAGGTAAAATGTCCTAGTAGCTGTTGTGGTTTAACCCCAGTTGGCAACTATGCACCACACAGCCGCTCGCTCGCCCTCCCTCACCCACAGTGGGATGGGGGAGAGAATTGGAAAAAAAAGTAAAACCCATGGATTGAGATAAAGACAGTTTAATAGGACAGCAGAGGAAGAGGAAATAATGATGATGATAATAATAATGATGATGATGATGATGATAAAAGAATATACAAAAAAAGTGATGCACAATGCAATTGCTCACCACCCACTGACCGATGCCCAGCACGTCCCCAAGCAGCGATCGCTGCCCCCCGGCCAACTCCCCCCAGTTTATATACTGAGCATGATGTCACATGGTATGGAATAGCCCTTTGGACAGTTTGGGTCAGCTGTCCTGGCTGTGCCCCCTCTCAGTTTCTTATGCACCTGGCAGAGCATGGGAAGCTGAAAAGTCCTTGACTAGTGTAAACTCTACTTAGCAACAACCAAAACATCAATGTGTTATCAACATTATTCTCATCCTAAATCCAAAACACAGCACTATGCCAGCTACTAGGAAGAAAACTAACTCTATCCCAGCTGAAACCAGGACAAACATTTTAAAAGAGATTATTACAGCCAACATTTTATGCCAGTAGCAGTTTTTAACAATGTTTGCAATATCAAATATACCCTAGTTTTCTGCATTGTTAAAATTGTGTATTAATTCTAAAGAAAAACCTATTTACTATTGAAATATTTGTAGATCTGAATCTTTCTGAAATTTTCTATAAATGAATCAATTATTTTCATGTAAACTTTCACAGATTCTTAGAGGAGTTTCTTTTTTATAGTATGTTCGGAGGTAACTTGAAGGGGGAATTAAAAGAAAATAAAAATTGCAGATGGTCTTTTCAGCCCAGTATTTTTTATTTTTTAACCTTCCCTTGGACATGAAACAGAAACCAAACAAAGCACCTTTCAAACTTACATGTAAAATGCTGACAGTAGAATGAAAAGGCTGACACTATTTTTTTCTAGGCTTCATGCTGACACATTGAAATACATCCCAGATACTCTCTATAGCAGCCAATAGTGAGCACATTCTGTTATACATGGTGCTTAAATTAAGTAGTTTCAAATAATCACAACTGCTGCAGTTTAGATTTATTTGTAGTGTAAATGTCTATAAAATTATTGTGGGTTGACCCTGCCTGGACACCAGGTGCCCACCAAAGCCTCTATATCACTCCCCCTCCTCAGCTGGACAGGGGAGAGAAAATATAACGAAAGACTCGTGGGTCGAGATAAGGACAGGGAGATCACTCACCAATTACCATCACAGGCAAAACAGGCTCGACTTGGGGAAAATTAATTTAATTTATTACCAATCAAATCAGAGTAGGGGAATGAGAAAATAAAACCAAATCTTAAAACACCTTCCCCCCACCACTCCCTTCTTCCTGGGCTCAACTTCACTCCCGATTTCTCTGCCTCCTCCCCCTGAGCGGCACAGGGGGATGGGGAATGGGGGTTGCGGTCAGTTCATCACAGATTGTCTCTGCCGCTCTTTCCTCCTCAGGGGGAGGACTCCTCACACTCTTCCCCTGCTCCAGCGTGGGGTCCCTCCCACGGCAGACAGTCGTCCATGAACTTCTCCAACGTGACTCCTTCCCACGGGCTATAGTTCTTCATGAACTGCTCCAGTGTGGGTCCTTTCCATGGGGTGCAGACCTTCAGGAACAGACTGCTCCAGCGTGTGTCCCCCACAGGGTCACAAGTCCTGTCAGAAGACTTGCTCCAGCATGGGCTCCTCTCTCCATGGGTCCACAGGTCCTGCCAGGAGCCTGCTCCAGTGCAGGATTCCCACAGGGTCACAGCCGCCTCTGGGTGCATCCACCTGCTCTGGCGTGGGGTCCTCCACTGGCTGCAGGTGGATATCTGTTCCACTGTTAGCGTCCACGGGCTGCAGGGGGACAGCCTGCCTCATCATGGTCTTCACCAGGGGCTGCAGGGGAATCTCTGCTCTGGTGCCTGGAGCATCTCCTCCCCCTCCTTCTTCACTGACCTTGGTGTCTGCAGAGTTGTTTCTCTCACATATTCTCACTCCTCTCTTCTGGCTGCTTTTGCTCAGCAGTTTTTTTCCTCTTCTCAAATATATCACAGAGGCGCTACCGCTGTTGCTGATTGGATAAGTTTTGGCCAGTGGCGGAGCTGGCTGGCACTGGCCCTATGGGACATAGGGGAAGCTTCTAGCAGCTTTTCACAGAAGCCACCCCTGTAACCCCCCTGCTACCAAAACCTTGCCATGCAAACCCAATACAAAAATCATTGAATATACTTTTCCACAACAGCATACAATAAATCTCCATTGGCACAAGGACATTATTTATGCAAAGCAAACTACCAAACACAATTTAATACGTGTACTCTAATTTTACACTGGTTTACCTATCTGTGACCAGATTCAACACTGACTTAAAATAATTTAAAATTAATTCAGTCTTTGCATAACTGTTTCTTAATTGCTTGAATATTCTCAGGTTTCAGTCATGTGTGGAATAGATTGAAGGTGTGGCATAGATGTACTCTCCCAAGGAGCTTATGATTTTTGTGAGAAATATGATGCAACAGTAAATAGAAAACTTGAACAACTGTGCTTGGAGAAGAAGTAGTAGCTATAAAATGTAGACAGTGTACCTCTGGATCTACTGAAGTAGCAAAATTTCCGTGACCTGAGCAGGTCTAGGATTTTACTCAAGCTTATACAAAATAGAAGCTCAAGTTGTCATTCTCTAGCCGTTGTCAGACATGGCCATTCTTTGGCCATTCTAGGAAGAGCATGTTTTGAGGAATAATTTAAAAGAGAAGGTTGAGGGGATATGAAATTTGATGGGGTCTTTTTCCCTGCACACAGGATCTGCATGACAAACATAAAACACTTGAGAAAAAAGCAAAAAATTGGTGACTGAAGTAGTCTTTCTTATCAGACTAAAGTCAACTGTTTGACAAACTAATAGACACAGTGGAGATGAAAATGTCTTAGAGGAAAGAGAATGAAATTTATGCAGAAAATATAAATTTCATACAAGAAGGGGAGGGACACAGTCATACATAGGGACATACAAACGGAATTATACTGTTGAAGTAGTAAGCCAGAAAGATGTGGCAGTGTTTTTGCCTAGGAAGTGGTGATACCAGCCAAGTCCAGTGGGGAACAGGTAGTGATGGTTTGATCATGTTTTGGGACTCTGGACAGAATAATTCTTAGAAATATTATGCAAGTGGAAGCAATAATACTTGGCTATAGCAAGGTCGTTTTGGCCAAAATGAAGGATCAAGGCTAAAACAATTTTAGGATAGGACAAATAAGTGAGAGTGCTATCCATATGACAGAAAAAATCTGATGAGATAAAGCTCAGTTTTAACATTTTGCTTGTACGAGAATATCAGAAAATGGTATGAGAAGAATTGGTATGAGGTAAGAATTTAATACAAAAGGCTACATAATGACTCCTCAACATAAGCCTTGTGTTTAAAACGATTTAAGAATAGTTTTAAGATAGTGGATAAGAAAGACTCAAAAACAGAGGGCTATGGAATTAGCTTCAGAGAAGATGCAGGGTAAAACTGAGAGAAGAAAAGAAGAAAACAAGATTTCAGTTGGACAGCAGAGCTGAAATATGAGAGGAGATGATCATACAATCATAGAATGGTTTGGGTTGGAAGGGACCTTTAAAGATCATCTAGTTCCAACCCCCCTGCCATGGGCAGGGACACTTTCCACTAGACCAGGTTGCTCAAACATCCATCCAACCTGGCCTTGAACACTTCCAGGGAGGGAGCATCCACAACTTCTCCGGGCAACCTGTTCCAGTGCATCACTAATTTCTTCCTAATATCTAATCTAAATAGAATCATAGAATCACAGAATAGTTTAGGCTGGAAAAGACCTTTAAGATCATCAAGTCCAACCGTTAACCTATCACTGCCAAGTCCACCACTAAACCATGTCCCTAAGTGCCACATCTATACATCTTTTAAATACCTCCAGGGATGGGGACTCAACCACTTCCCTGGGCAGCCTGTTCCAGTGCCTGACTATCCATTCGGTGAAGAAGTTTTTCCTAATATCCAACCTAAACCTGCCCTGGTGTAACTTGAGGCCGTTTCCTCTCATCCTATCACTTGTTACTTGGGAGAAGAGACCAACCCCCACCTCGCTACAACCTCCTTTCAGGTAGCTGTAGAGAGCAATAAGGTCTCCCCTCAGCCTCCTCTTCTCCAGACTAAGCAACCCCAGCTCCCTCAGCCTCTCCTCATAAGACTTGTGCTCTAGACCCTTCACCAACTTCGTTGCCCTTCTCTGGACACACTCCAGCACCTCAATGTCTTTCCTGTAGTGAGGGGCCCAAAACTGAACACAGTATTCAAGGCGTGGCCTCACCAGTGCCGAGTACAGGGGCACGATCACCTCCCTGGTCCTGCTGGCCACACTGTTTCTGATACAAGCCAGGATGCTATTGGCTGCCTTGGCCACCTGGGCACACTGCCGGCTCATATTCAGCCAGCTATTGACTAACACCACCAGGTCCTTTTCCGCCAGGCAGCTCTCCAGCCACTCCTCCCCAAGCCTGTAGCGTTGCATGGGGTTGTTGTGACGCAAGTGCAGGACCCGGCACTTAGCCTTGATGAACCTCATACAGTTGGCCCCGGCCCAACAATCCAGCCTGTCCAGATCCCTCTGTAGGGCCTTCCTACCCTCCAGCAGATGAACACTCCCGCCCAACATGGTATCATCTGCCAACTTACTGAAGGTGCAATTGATCCCCTCATTCAGATCACTGATAAAGATATTAAACAGAACTGGCCCCAGTACTGAGCCCTGGGGAACACCACTCATGACCGGCTGCCAACTGGATTTAACTCCATTCACCACCACTCTTTGGGCCCGGCCATCCAGCCAGTTTTTAACCCAGCGCAGAGTACACCCGTCCAAGCCATGAGCAGTCAGTTTCTCCAGGAGAATGCTGTGGGAAACAGCATCAAAGGCCTTACTAAAGTCCAGGTAGACAACATCCACAGCCTTTCCCTCATCCGTTAAGCAGGTCACCTTGTCATAGAAGGAGATCAGGTTGGTCAAGCAGGACCTTCCTTTCATAAACCCATGCTGACTGGGCCTGATCCCCTGGTTGTCCCGTACGTGCCGCATGATGGCACTCAGGATGATCTGCTCCATAACCTTCTCCCGCATCGAGGTCAGGCTGACAGGCCTGTAATTCCCTGGATCCTCCTTCCGGCCCTTCTTGTAGATGGGCGTCACATTTGCTACCCTCCAGTCCTCTGGGACCTCCCCGGTTAGCCAGGACTGCTGATAAAGGATTGAAAGTGGCTTGGTGAGCACTTCTGCCAGCTCCCTCAGTACCCTTGGGTGGATCCCATCTGGCCCCATAGACCTGTGTGTGTCTGTGTGGTGTAGCAGGTTGCTAACCTTTTCCCCTTGGATTATGGGGGCTTCTTTCTGCTCCCCGTCCCCGTCTTGTTGTCTTTTACAGCAGTAGGCAGATTAAGTTCCAGCTGGGCTTTGGCCCTTCTAATTTTCTCCCTGCATAACCTCAAGACATCCTTGTATTCCTCCTGAGTTGCCTGCCCCTTCTTCCAAAGGTCATAAACTCTTCTTTTATTCCTGAGTTCCAGCCAAAGCTCTCTGTTCAGCCAGGCTGGTCTTTTCCCCCTCTAGCTTGTCCTTTGGCACATGGGGATGGCCTGCTCCTCCTGCACCTGTAAGATTTCCTTCTTGAAGAATGTCCAGCCTTCCTGGACTCCTCTTTCAGTTTAAAACCATTACCCCTTGTCCTATCACTGCACTCCCTGATAAAGATTCCCTCTCCATCTTTCCTGTAAGCCCCCTTTAAGTACTGGAAGGCTGCAATAAGGTGTCCCCGCAGCCTTCTCTTCTCTAGGCTGAACAACCCCAGCTCTCTCAGCCTTTCCTCATAGCAGAGGTGTTCCATCCCTCTGATCATTTTTGTGGCCCTCCTCTGGACCCGCTCCAACAGGTCCATGTCCTTCCTCTACTGAGGACTCCAGAGCTGGACACAGTACTCCAGGTGGGGTCTCACCAGAGCAGATTAGAGGGGCAGAATCACCTCCCTCGACCTGCTGGCCACACTTCTTTTGATGCAGCCCAGGATACGGTTAGCCTTCTGGGCTGCGAGAGCACGTTGCCTGCTCATGTCCAGCTTTTCATCCACCAGTACCCCCAAGTCCTTGTCCGCAGGGCTGCTCTCAATCCACTCATCGCCCAACTTGTAACCGTGTTTGGGACTGCCCCGACCCAGGTGCAGGGCCTTGCACTTGGCTTTATTGAACTTCATGAGGTTCTCACAGGGCCACCTCTCTAGCCTGTCAATGTCCCTCTGGATGGCATCCCTTCCCTCTAGAATATCAACCACACCACTCAGCTTGGTGTCATCTGTAAACTTGCTGAGGGTGCACTCAATCATAGAATCACAGAATCATTAAGGTTGGAAAAGACCTCTAAGATCATCGAGTCCAACTGTTAACCTATCACTGCCAAGTCCACCACAAAACCATGTCCTCGAGCACCACGTCTACCCTTCTTTTAAATACCTCCAGGGATCAATCCCACTGTCCATGTCCCCGACAAAGATGTTAAATAATACTGGTGTCAATATGGACCTCCAGGGGACACCACTCATCACTGGTCTCCACCCGGACATTGAGACGTTGACAGCAACTCTTTGAGTGCGACCATCCAGCCAATTTCTTATCCGCTGAGTGGTCCACCCATCAAATCCATGTGTCTCCATTTTAGAGACAAGGATGTTGTGCAGGACAGTGTCAAATGCTTTGCACAAGTCCAGGTAGATGACATGAGTCGCATTTCACTTGTCCACCAATGCTGTAACCCCGTTGTAGAAGGCCACCAAATTTGTCAGGCATGATTTGCCCTTAGTTAAGCTATGTTGGCTGTCACCAATCACCTCTCTGGATGCTGAATGTGAAAGAATTTGAGAGTCAGGGAGTAATTTCTGGCTTCAAAATCTATCAGAGCTCAAGGAGAATGAAAATAAGTTTTGGCCAAGAGGAGGTCATTTGAAGCATTGATTGATATAAGAGAAAATTAAATACTGAAAATCTGTGAGTTTTAGACCAACCAATTATAGCTATTTAGAGACCAAAACTCATAACTGACATAACATATTTAAACTTTTGTACTTCACAACTGAGACTTATTTGATTTTATAGCGGGTAACAATCATGACCGTGTAGCTCTTCTTAAGAAGAATGTGTAAATCTAACCTTTCTAAAAAACTACCGTGACAAAGGTTATGTTATTTGAAAAAGCATATTCCTATAAAAGGAAAATTTATTTAGAGGAAAGGTTACTTTCAATGAGTAATTTGATTTATAAAAGAGTGGAGAGAAAAGTTTCATATTTCTTCAAAGAAGTGACAATATAATATTTAGTTTTTATTGTGTTTGAGAAAGTAAAACTAAAAAGATATCAAGTTAAGAGGTACTTGGTTATCTTTATTCTTTTAGAGGTACTCTTCTGTAAGAAAAGGAATGAGTTAAGTCCAGGCCTCTTAATTGATTTGAACTGCTCTTGGTCATCACTGAAAATTATCTGCAGTAGTACATCAGTAATGGACTTGCAGACATGTTGATCACAGAAGGGAAATGAACAGGTAGGGCTTCCCATTAAAATTGTACATTGATGATTTTTTAGGAAATGTGGTGTTGTAAGGTTGATGAACACCCTTTATTTAAAAAAAATATTAAGCCGAGAAAGAGTTGATGCCTTTCCTCTTTTTTTTTTAAATAAAGATTCTGTCTTCTGCATTTAATACAACAGCAAATGTCTAGAAGGAAGTTATCTGGTTTGGATTCAATGGTTAATAACAGAGATAGCTTTTGTTAAGGGAGCAGCAGCCGCCCAAGCATTCACACACCATTTGGGGAGTCGCACTCGCACCACCTGAGACTTTAACTGGACCAGAGTCCCTTCGCAGCAGGCAGCTCCGTTGAGCTGACGGGCGCCCCTTTTCGACTCCTTGCTCACACACACTCACCCTCGGGTGCTTTCTCTCCCCTCAGGCTCGACCCTAGGTTTCCCCAAAGCAGAGTCTCCGACGTGACATACACCAGGCGAATTTATTGAGTGGTACAGCGGTGAAGAGCAGCTCGAGCTGGGTGCCTCTGGAGAGGGACCCCGAACAAAGGGCAATTATACCCTTACAGTCTAAGTTCCCCTCCCCTCATGCGACGGTTCGGTCCAATAGTAATATTTGGGTCTGGGGTCTTCTTGTTCCTTATTGGCTCCTTTCCCAGTCTCCAGGCAGGACGTTCCTTTTCTTATCTTGAATAGTTGCAGCTTCTGCCGATGGTTTCGACTACCTTATCTTCCTGGGTTTGCACCGGTTTCAGGGCCTTCCTTCATGTAGCTAGGTAAGAGTTCAGCATAAGGTCAGCGTATCTAGGTGAAAGTTCACAGCTTGCAGTCCAAGGCTTCAACAGGTCTTTGGATCCTTATTTGAGCTAGAAAGTGACTTCTACAACAGTCCTCCCTTTGTTTTTTTATTAAGCAATCCTGCTTAATATGTCAGACAAAGGCCATTGATTAGTCCCTAATGCTAATAGAGAGGGTCCTAAGGGGTGTCCACTTTGTCAGCTGGTTGGCTATCCCTCACTCGTTCGACATGTGAGTGGTGTATCCAATTTTCTTTTCCTGAAACTTTAACAGCAAAGTAAGAACATAGTAAAACAGTATATGGCCCTTCCCACTTCGGTTCTAGCTTAGACTTTCAAGAAAATATCTTTATTAGAACTTTATCCCCAGGCTGTATACCATGTACCTGTACTTCAGGTGGTGCCGACTGGTACCGTTTGAGCATACTTTTTTATGGTCTGCAAACTGTTTCTGCATACTTATAACATACTGGGTCAATCATTCATCTCCATCCAGCAGGCTGGTCTTAGCTGGGATATAAGTCCCTGGTATGGCCAAATGTCTCCCAAAGAGAATTTCTGCTGGCGTTAGTCCTATGGGTTGTCGCAAGGCATTTCGCACATCCCATAGAGCTAAGTGCAATGCGTCCGGCCACTTCAAACCAGTGTTTGTGGATATTTTTGCTATCTTTTCTTTTAAGGTTCTGTTCATTCTTTCTACCTGTCCCCCTGTCTGATTCAATTGATTTGGGAATTCCATATCTGGGTATAATTCCCTTTAATAATGCTTTTACTACTCCCCCTGTGTCCGCTTTTCTCGTGGAGAAAGCTTCTACCCAACCTGACAATTGGTCTACTATAACTACTAAATGTTTGTATCCACTGTTGGATAGCATATCTGTGTGATCCATTCCCTGAGAAGGGAAGTAGGCCCATGGTCGTCCCCCTAACTCTGAGCTCGTCTTGATACTTGAAAACTTTTGGCAGGTTGCGCAGCTACTGGTGATCCTTTTTGTGGCGGCATAAATTCCTGGTGCTGTCCATATTTTTTGCACCTGGTTAGCCACTGCCTCTGCTCCTCCATGAGCTTTGTCGTGAAACCACCTGGCCACGGTAATTAAATATTTCTTGGCAAACTGGTTTTCCTCCAATCATCCATGTTCCACTGTTATCTTGTTTTGCTTCCCACTTCTCCCATTGTTTTGGGGTCTCTTAAATTAGATCATTCATTCTGATTTTCCATTGAGATTGCAACCATACACTCTCTCAGAGGTTGCTGGGCTGCAGCCTTCGCAGCTGCATCAGCTATGGCGTTTCCTTTACTAATTTCTGTAGTGTCCTTGGTATGGGCTGGGCAATGTATCACAGCAATTTCTTTGGGTAGTTGGACTGATTCCAGCAAATTGCTTATTTCCTCTCCATTGGATACCCTTTTCCCCGATGATGTGAGATATCCTCATTCTTTCCATAGCATTCCTATCGCATGGCACACCCCGAAGGCATACCGAGAGTCCATGTAGATATTGACTTGTTTTCTCTTTCGTAGATGGGCTGTGCGCATCAAAGCTGCCAGTTCCACTCCTTGTGTGCTCAGCCTTGTTGGGAGTGGTTCAGCTTCTATCACTTGTCCTTGGCTGACCATGGCGTACCCAGTCCCTCATTGTCCATGCGAATAGTAGGATGAGCCATCTACAAACAACGCCAAATCTCGATTCTGCAAAGGAACATCAGTTAAATCTGTTAGTGGTTTGCTAGAAGTAAGCATTGCCCATTCACACTGATGATGTTCTTCCCCTTCATCAGGCAATAGTAACAACGTCTCGGGATTCAGGCTATTGCATCTCCTCAGAATAACATTATCTGCCACTAGGAGAATTAGTTCATACCTATGTGTCTGTTGTAGTGACAATGCTTAGGTCTGATACAAAGATCGGAGTTCTTCGAACCCCCTTGCTTTCTAACTTTCCTCACCGAGGTGGGAAGCCAGGTGCGGCTGGGTAAGGAAACCGATGTAATAAAACTCAATAACAACAGAGTGTTATTAAGCAGGCATTTTATTGCAGCGCTGGGCAGCGCTGGGGATTCTCCACCATGAGTGCTCCACCAATTTGGTAGACTTTCAGAGATTATATACTATGAAGTCCTACATATTCACAGGATTTCCGAGAATTAATTTACATAAACATGAGATTTCCTGGGACTCATTAATATATGCAAATCTCCGATCCACATGCCCAGTCGTCTTCCTTGGTGGTCTTTGGGTGGTCTTTGGGGGTCTTCAGATGAAGGCTCGTAGTCTTCTTCAGTGACTGACCTTTGCTTCAGTTCAGGGATCACGTCCTTCAAGGCTGTTGTTGTCATCCCCTTGCAACTTTCTTATCTTTGGTGCATTTGTTCTCCCAAGGCCCAGTTGTCTGAGATGGGATTATCCCGGAGCCCCCTTATCTTACAACCATTCTAACTACTCTCTAAATCACAAAGGCCTTTCTTTTGTTAAGTGACTAAGATATTTACAATATCCTCCTTGCCCCTAGGCTTTAATTCTTTCAGGAGGCATTTTGATGCAGTGGCTTTGTCTATCTTGGCTTTAACCCTTTCAGTCACATATTGCTTCAGTAGTATTTCTGCTTCATGTGGGACATAAATTGTCACTGAATGTCCTAAGATAAGTGGGTGACTTTTCTCCAATATAGCCGCTGCTGCCGCTGCTGATTTAATACAAGTTGGTGCTCCTGCTGCCACTGGATCAAGCTGAGTTGAATAATAGGCAACTGGCCTGTGATGCAGACCCAATTTCTGCATTATAACTCCATTGGCTATCCCATTTTGCTCATGTACATACAAATTAAAGGGTTTTGTATAGTCTGGGAGTCCAAGAGCAGGAGCTGATGCCAAATCTCCTTTCATTGTTTTAAACGCTTGCTCCTTTTCTGGACCCCATGCAATAGGTTCTACCTACTCATTACTTGTTGCTTTTGCCAGTGATCTTGTTAATTCTCCCAACAAAATCCCACAGCTCCAAGGAACCCTCGCAACTGTTTCTTTGTGACCGGACACGGAAGCTTTATTACAGCTTCTATTCTTTTCTGGGTCTATTACTCGCTACCCTTCCCTTAGGATAAACCCTAAATATTTAACTTCCTTCTGACACAGCTGAAGTTTGGACGGAGATGCACGATGGCCTTTCTCTGCTAAGGCAGTACATAGATGTATAGTGTCTTTTATACAGGCATCCTCATCTGTACTCGCTATTAGCAAATCGTCTACATATTGTACAAGAGCCGATTCACCAGGTAATTTTATGTCTCTCAAATCATTTCTCAGTATTCGTGAAAAAAATTGTAGGAGACCCTCCAAACCCTTGTGGGAGAGGAGTCCAGGTTAATTGTTGTCCTTTCCACCTAAAGGCAAACAAAAGTTGGCTGTCCTCACCTAAAGGGATGGTAAAGGAGGCAGTGGTTAGATCAATCACAGTAAAATCTCTTGCCCAATGCGGTATTTGCAAAAGTATGGTAGAGGGATGGGGCACTACTGGATGAGGAGTCACTACGTACTGATTAATTACCCGTACATCTTGTACAAAATGATATTCCAGGTCCCCATCTTCACCTAATCTATTCCTTTTTTTATGGGGAGTATAGGAGTATTATACGGTGACACACACGCTTTTAGAATCCCTTGGGCTAAATACCGGTCTATTTGCTTTTGAATGCTCTTCTCAGCTTCTTGAGGAATCGGATACTGTTTCACAGCCGGAGGGGGGTCTCCTCCCTTCGTTTTTTTTTGTTTTGGTTTGGTTTGGTTTTTTTGTTTTTTGTTTACGGGTTGAGCTGAAACTAGTAATCCTACATCCGTGCTAGTTTTACTCCACAGCTTTGTTGGTACCATTTCAATACTTCCGGTATTTTTAGCTCATTATTTGGGCTTCCAGTGACTACAGTCATTCCCATGATTATTAAATCTGTTCCTTCAGGTGACAAGTGTAATTCTACATCTAGAGTCTGCAAGACATCTCTCCCTAACAGGCACGCTGGGGAGTCCCCCACCAATACAAATCACCCCCATATACTCTTGTTTCCTATGGTTACTAATAGGGGTTTACTCAAATTCTGCTCTCTTTGTCCTGCGACTCCATGTATTAAAATTCTGTCTGTGGTCTGAGACCGTCTCGGGGTAAAATTCAAAAGGGATAACGTGGCTCCCATATCCACCAAGAATTCAACTTCACGACCTTCAACTTTACCTATAATATGTCTCTGCTGATCCAATTGGGTTACCCACATATTAAAAATTTCTAATCTTTCTGCTTCAAGATCCATAGGGTCTCTTTCTTCCAGTCACTGTGATTGCGAATCTTCCTGAGGCAATTCTTCCCGGTGACAGTTTCCTTCTTTTGTCCTTTCCCACGGCCAGAGTGGGCATTCCCACTCTATATGCCCTAAGTTCCCACAATAATAACACTCCTTTCCAGCATTCCTTCCCGTTCTCCTTTCCTTTTTTCCTGGTCTTATGCAGGAGGGAGCTCCCCTGCAGTCATGACCAACCTGGGGAACAAACTAATGTATTCGAGACATGACTGGAGGATAGGTACCCATATCAGCTGGATTACTGGTATGTATGGCATGCATGACCTGGGGAGAGAAAACTTGAAAAAGAAAAAGCGGGTAATTGTAGCAGTAGCAGAAGCTACCCCACAAAAAATTCCTGTGAGTAGTTCAATCCCACTTTATCTGTCGTCTCTATCTTCTTCTGATTCTCCTCCTGTTTACCCTCCCACTGCTGGACTCTTTCCTATGACTATGACTCATGTTCCTAATCCTGCTGCTGTGTAACCTGGGGCCTGGCAGAGACTGGGCCAGTGTTAACCTTTTATAGGCACCAGCCTTGGAAACATAGTGATGTAGTGGTGTGGGGAAGTAAGATGCCCCGCCTAAGGGAAGATGCTGAGAGGTGTGCCCAGCTACTTTCGAATATATGTGCAGGGTATAATCCGAATTGAAGTGACACTTGAATACTGTTAAGGGAACTCTTTCACCCTGATGAAAGAGAGAAAATAATGAATAAGGATGCTGAATTGGCTCAACAGGCAGGAGGAAACAGAAACCCCTGGACAGCAAATGATCCAAACTGGGACTGTAATCATGCAGGAGACCTGATGAGCATCCTAGTGATTTTTGGGGACAACTCCGGCAAGCTCTGCTAAAATACGGAGGAATGACGCCACAGAATTTTAATGATGTGCTCACGATTAGCGTCTTTGTGGGCCAGGCGGTGCCTGATATACGGGATTACTTTAAAGAACACATGCCCGGGTGGCAGGGAGAGAATTTGTAAAAGATTTTGAGTATTGCTGTGTTTGTATATGATGGGTGCGAGGAAAGGCAAAAAGCTGAGCATATTAAAGAGAGAAAAAAAAAAGGGGGGGGAAAAGATTAAAAAAAAGAGAAAAAAAGTTAAGAGGAAAAAAAAAAGAGGCAAAAGAACAGGAGGCAAGTTTACTGGCTGCGGCTTTAGTAAGGAATTTGCAAGTGAGAGACAGGGCCTGAGAGGGGAAGAAGACTCTTTAGCAAGGAATTTGCAAGTGAGAGATGGGAGCTGGGGGGAAGAAGACAGGATACAAGGTCTAATTTGGCATAATTTGATTGCGCGCTTTTTAGATAATTCTGCTGTACCATAAATTTTCTCCCAATTCTTTAAAAATTTGGCCAAGGGTGTCCCCTTTTCTATGTCGGGTGCTTTTCCCATTTCTTTTTCTCATGAATGTGCGGTTTATGCTGATCAGGCCACGCACCACCTTTGTGCGATTTACGCTGATCAAGCCACTCACCACCTTTTTTTTTCCTTCTTTCCTCTTTTTTTCCCCCCCCTTTTTCTTTTCCTTTTCTTGTGCGATTTATGCTGATCAGGCCACGCACCCCCTAAATCACTAGTCTCGAGTCCGCTCAGGGAATTTTAACACTCACCTTTGGGAGCCTCCCTTTCCAAAGGTCCCAGGTGAATTCACCTGCTGCCAGCAGTTGGATGTTTGGAGGCAGGAGGATCCGAGGGTGCTGGCCTAGGGTCCCACCTGGGTCACCAAACTGTTAAGGGAGCAGCAGCTGCCCGAGCATTCACACACCATTCAGGGAGTCACACACGCACCACCTGAGACTTTAACTGGACCAGAGTCCCTTCGCAGCAGGCAGCTCCGTTGAGCTGAGGGGCGCCCCTTTTCGACTCCTTGCTCACACACACACTCACCCTCGGGTGCTTTCTCTCCCCTCAGGCTCGACCCTAGGTTTCCCCAAAGCAGAGTCTCCGACGTGACATACACCAGGCGAATTTATTGAGTGGTACAGCGGTGAAGAGCAGCTCGAGCTGGGTGCCTCTGGAGAGGGACCCCGAACAAAGGGCAATTATACCCTTACAGTCTAAGTTCCCCTCCCCTCAATGCGATGGTTCGGTCCAATAGCAATATTTGGGTCTGGGGTCTTCTTGTTCCTTATTGGCTCCTTTCCCAGTCTCCAGGCAGGACATTCCTTTTCTTATCTTGAATAGTTGCAGCTTCTGCCGATGGTTTCGACTACCTTATCTTCCTGGGTTTGCACCGGTTTCAGGGCCTTCCTTCATGTAGCTAGGTAAGAGTTCAGCATAAGGTCAGCGTATCTAGGTGAAAGTTCACAGCTTGCAGTCCAAGGCTTCAACAGGTCTTTGGATCCTTATTTGAGCTAAAAAAATGACTTCTACAACACTTTGATAATCAACTACTGAAGGAGAGCATCAAGAAAAGAGAAAAGATTGATTTGCTGTAGTAGAAGGCTACATTAGAATATGTGAAAGGAAAACACTAGCTAAGTATCAAGTAAAGCTTTGCTAGTTTCAGAATTGCTGTCCTACATATAAATATGCCTCTATGGAAACCTATATAATATGCTGAGCTATGACATATTTTCAGAAATATGATAACACATAAAGTATCTGTTTTACTCATAGAAGGGTAAAGAGGAAAGATGCACATTGTCCATGTCAAATGTGACACTGCATTGGCAATGCTGAAATGCTTGCATCACATTTATGCAATTTATACATCCACAACACCACAAAGTTTCTGGCTATAATCATCTCTGGTCGTATTTAACAGTCAGTGTAGTTGTTGGTTTTGAGATTTATTCTGCAACATGCTCTTCTTATGCCTGGTACGTTGTCTAAATGAGGGAAAATTCAAACAGGGAAAAATGAAAGTTCAGATAGAACTAATAAATTAGCCCTAAATTGGGGAGAAAATTAGAATCAGTGAATATGAGATCACACTGTATCTCCCCTTCCAGATGTCTGGGTATTCAGGAAAAGTCAGTCTTACATAAGTTTTAAGTGGTAGACATAGCTGACATACTATATATATATTCCTTTTCATCGCT
The DNA here is from genome assembly GCF_047370975.1 of Nipponia nippon. Lineage (NCBI taxonomy): Eukaryota > Metazoa > Chordata > Aves > Pelecaniformes > Threskiornithidae > Nipponia > Nipponia nippon. Next base: position 6,049,121 of record NW_028262343.1, read on the forward strand.
TTACTTTTTCCCCCCTCTGGGGAGAAAGGGTGAAAGGTCAGAGACATAGGTTTTTTGAACCATGATAGTTACTACATTGGTTATGGACTGGGGAGGTGATGTCTTGACATTGTCCATCTCTCATGTGATCCAAATATGATAAGATGTGAGGCCAAATATGAAAATATTTTGAAATTTACATTTCTGTAAAAAGCAAAATTTTTAATCCTATCTACATTTAGTTCAACTGCTACAAGTAAGAGAGTGAAGAGGGAAAAAAAACACTCATGTTCGAGAAGCTAATAGTTTTTGGACTTGTACCATAGAATTCATCAAGTACATTTTCAGTCACCCAAAATCTAGATTTCTAATGTAAAATAGGCAGGCAGCCATAGTCCACAGAAAGATAGATAGACAGCTGTGAGGATCAGTTCACTCTGTCTTAAAATAGATGTCTGAATCATGGAAATAGACTGCCCCAGCAAGTACTTACCAGAGTTGTCTATAGTGGGTGCATAGCTGACCAGTTTAAATCTGCAACCAAACCTTCCAACAGCTCAAGGCTAGTGAGAAAACTCCTTTCTTAGTGTGCCTTGTTTAGCTCTCAGTGAATAATTCATGGCAAGTAATGTACTCTCAATTTAACCTTCATTTGTGCCCATAGAATGCTCTCCAGTAAGTTGCCGCATTTTTAAACACATAACTTTTTTCTTTTAATTACAGTTTTGAGTTTGACAATTTTGTGTTAAAAATCAAGCAAATTTTGTACTTATGAGTGTTCATATAAAATGCTTGGTTTTTTTCTTTCTTCTCCCTGTACCAGCTAGATTCAGTCTTTGGAGTTTTCCATACCTCAAAACCAAATAGGAGATAAACAAGATTAGAGAATTTTATACAAATTTAAGTGGATTTTTTGAAACACAAATGCCCAGACACCTGGAGGTGTAGTTCCTCTTCAAGAAAGGTTTGGTAGCATAATGAATGATTTAGATTTAATTTTACTTCCTCACATTTTTCTGAAGGACTTAAAAGTATGTATGATGTCATTCTACCAAACAAGTCTTATCCATGTCTGACTTGTTTAGGTCATGGTCCAATATATGTGGATGCCAAGTTTCCAGTGAAGAACATGAGGAAATCTGCTCTCCTGTTTTGTAGAGAACTGTGCTGTTACACAGACGTAAATACCCTACCTCAGATTTGCTTTTGGGAAGACTTTCTGACAGTAATAGTTGATTGCTTCACTGTTTCCAAAAGACAAAAACATTACTGAAACATATTCATCTTAGAATATGTGTGATTAGAGAATACAGCTTTGCTGTTAATGGTAGATTTTTGTTCTACACAAGATAAAGTTGAAAAAAAAAGTGGTTTAATATATAAGATTTGATAACATACTTAAAATTTAAGTGTATGTGTAAATTTTCAGATTGTATATGTAAGTTTTGTCTTCTTGAAATGGTCGTATATTTTGTATTCTTGAAATATATATATAGTCGTCTTGAAATGGTGGTATTCCTAAGTGTCTCCCAGATGTCTCTCCTTAATCTCCCACTTTTGTGTTTGACTGATACTCAGCAGAACTATCCCATTCTTCTGACCAGTAATGAATGAGGATATAACCTACAAAATATTATTTGATTGTTATTCTCAAAGTAGCAAGCCCAACACTTAACAGTAACTTTGTCCAGGACCAGCTGTAATTATGAAATCTTTGTAAATGGAATACAGTTCTCTCTTACTTTTCCTAGCAGCCACTGATTCATTAACAAAAGAAGAAAAATATTAGTCTTCACCATGTTTTTTAGCCAAAAAACCTGACATATTGCACTTGGAAAACACAGCTACTGCTTAACTCTGTACTGACTTGAGTATAAGACACCGATGTTTATTTTTTAAGCAACTATTTAGCTAAGACATCGTAGTCCAATTTTGTTTGGAGCAAATAGTTGCTAATGAGCTATGAACCCTTGAAAAACAGAAGGTTTGATGGAAACATTGATAGATTTTTCCTCTAACAGTGTAATTACTGCTGTAATTATTGCAGTATGTCAAGTTAGATCTGACAACAAGACTATGTTTTTATAATACAAACTATATTTTTATAGTTATAAATATATATAGACATGTTTGAATATCTGGGGGGATTTTTTATGTCTTATTTAAAAAAAGAGAAAAACAGCCTGACACACTAGATAGCCTTAGCTCAGCTCAAGTCCAAAGTCTTCCAGTGGGCTAGTATTTAATTTTAGGCTACTCACTGTTATCCAGTATTAGTCCAACAGTAGCAGGTACCTTGTATTCCAGCCTTAATGCTAGATGTAACCACAGCCCACAGTCATAGCTGATAGCATGAGCTCACGCTGTTTTCCTAGAATATAATGGTTGTCAGAAAAAATTATTCTCCTACTCCTAAAAATGATCCCCCCTTTTTTTTTTTAAATCTCTACCAACTAGAGCTTTACACAGGTACTAGATCTATTGTGATAAAGCTTTATTTCTGCAACTGAGTCTACGTGGACCTGTGTAGTAAAGATAAGGGCTGGCGACCGGAAGATCACGTGCTGTACGGAAAGAGTTAAGGGTCGACCCTCCCTTGTCTCCGCCCCTTATAACATGACACACCTACTGCTGGGGGTATAAAGCCCGGGTCGGCTGGAGATCTAGTGGGATAACCTTGATGTGTAGTGTTTGCTACAGACCTGTAATGATCAGTTAGTACTGAACTTATTAATGTAAAATTGCATAACTGACCAAATCAAATGAAAATTTGGCAAGAATAAAGCCAGAGGGACACATTTTAACCCCAGCATATATCAAGAACCTGGCTTCTGCTATGTTAGGGAGTGAGGCACTGTAAGGCCTCTCTCTGAGACATGCCTCACTTGCTGCTCCCGGTACAGCTCAGGCAGCAGCACCTGACAGTTTCAAAGGGTACTGTGGCTGAGTATCCTCACGCAAGGCATCATGGAAGACTATCCTCACATAAGGCCCTCACTGCCATGCTACCTATGAGGAGTTTTGCATGCCTGAGTCAGGGTAAAGCCTTTGTAGAGCATGTAGTAACTTTATTTACACTAATCATTGAGCATAAACCATGTTTATTCATAAATCAGGTAGTTTGATCCAGGCAGCTAAACGTTGTGGTGGGTTGACCCTGGCTGGATGCCAGGTGCCCACCAAGCCATTCTATCACTCCCCTCCTCAGCTGGACAGGGGAGAGAAAAATATGATGAAAGGCTCAGCAATTACTGTCACAGGGAAAACAGACTTGACTTGGGGAAATTAATTTAATTTATTGCCAATCAAATCAGAGTGGGGTAATGAGAAAATAAAACCAAATCTTAAAACACCTTCCCCCCACCCCTCCCTTCTTCCTGGGCTCAACTTCACTCCCTATTTCTCTACCTCTTCCCCCCAAGCAGCACAGGGGGACGGGGAAGGGGGGTTGCGGTCAATTAATTACACGTTGTCTCTGCTGCTCCTTCCTCCTCACGCTCTTCCCCTGCTCCAGCATGGGGTCCCTCCCACAGGTTACAGTTCTTCAGGAATGGACTGCTCTGGCATGGGACCCCCACGGGGTCACAAGTCCTTCCAGAAGACCTGCTCCAGTGTGGGCTCCTCTCTCCACAGGGTCACAGCCTCCTTCGGGCTACATCCACCTGCTCTGGCATGGGGTCCTCCATGGGCTGCAGGTGGATATCTGCCCCACCGTTAACCTCCATGGGCTGCAGGTGGACAGCCTGCTTCACCATGGTCTTCACCAGGGGCTGCAGGGGAATCCCTGCTCTGGTGCCTGGAGCACCTCCTCCCCCTCCTTCTTCACTGACCTTGGTGCCTGTACAGATGTTTCTCTCACGTATTCTCACTCATCTCTTCTGGCTGCCATTGTGTAGCAGCTTTTTTTCCCCTTCTTAAATATGTTATCACAGAGGTGCTACCACCATCACTGATTGGCTCAGCAGTGGTCAGCAGCAGGTCCATCTTGGAGCTGGCTGGCATTGGCTCCATCAGACACAGGGGAAGCTTCTAGTAGCTTCTCACAGAAGCTACCCCTGTAGCCCCCCCCCCTTGCTATGCAAACGCAGTACAAATGTAAATGAATATAGAAGGGAAACACTAATGAGATATTATATTTCTTTTGTGCCCTTTGGTTTGCCTTTTTCCATTTTTAAGAATTCTAAGCTGTAATTATTATTACATTTTTCAGTTATTTTACTTATGCAGTTATATATATCTTTTTCCTCTTTGATAAAGTATCTCCAGTCAAAAGGGAATATGCTTTTACCTAGGGCAGAGTTTAATTCTCTGGCATTCCATCAACACCCTACAAAAGAGTATTTTTTAAATAATTTGCTATGGTGGGCAAAGGTACAATCTTCTGACAGGTCAAAAATTTCCTTCTCTAATTCTCTAGCTAATGATTGTTATTGAAAGATGTCTCTTCTGAACCAACACTGCATTACTAGTTCTCAAACCCACCCATGCAAGTAATATAAGACCATCTTGGTAATCTTTTCTGTCCTTCAGTCTTGTTCTGCAGTTCAGGACATAAGAGGATAAACTAGTGCTGTGGATGAACTAGGATGAATTGTGCAACTCAGTTTAGCAAAGCTAACTGGTATGGTGCTTACCTTGTGAGAAAGTTTTCCTATTGTAGAGTATGTGCTCCTAGAGATTAGAAAGGTTGGGTTCAGGTCTCTTCTTTGTATATTGAAAACTATATTTCATATAAACATGTAAGCTGGCAAGTATATATGAAGAAAGGAAGGATACAAAGTGTGCATAAGACCAGATGCAATAGTAGCTAAGCAGTGCTGGCGATAGTCCTGAGTGAATGAGGCCATTTCCGGGTTTTTAGAGATACTATGATAATTCTATCCGAAATAAATTTATGATGAAACTAAGGCTGCACATCAAGAAGCAGCAGCGTCTGGTATACCTTTCATTTGCTAATGTGCATTCCAAACAACATACTTAAGAGTCCAGTCATTCTTTACATGTTAAGACTTGATTTTAGGCTTCCAGGGTTCTGTTTCTCCTGATACATTGCCAGTGTCCCCATGTGTCCTAAAGCAATGTATATTTGCTAGAAATTCCTGAATGTTTCACCCCAGTAAACAAGAAAAATGGTATCAGCTGTTGCAGGTTTAACTTACAACATTAAACTCGAATCTTATCAGACTACAGGGGCTTTTCACTTTGTCTTAAAAAGGAAGATTGTGAATCTATTTCTTCAACTTGTATACAACAACAACAATAATAACCTGGCACCTATTGCATGTTTTCAGCCCTTTGATGTCTAAGCGCTTTTCAAGCAGCATGATGTGCATAATCCCTGTTTTACAAACAAGGAAGCAAAAACTCAGAATGGTTAAAAAAATTTTTCCAGACTCTCAAGACAATGTTCCCAAGCATGGAACAGAACAATCAGTCCTTTGCCTTGTTCCCTAAGCCATGCTTTTTCCAATTCATTTTAATTATCAATTTTGTGTAATGTAACACTGGTTTCATTCAATTACTTACTAATTTGAAGATGAGTAACTAAGATGCAAGCTTCCTCAAAGTGGGTTGAATCCTGTACACATTTTATTATTGGTGTTTTAATTACTTCTATATCTTTTCTTCCTTAGAGAGCTTGACTATACAGCCAAAACCTCAGTCAACTGATACATGCAGATAAAAAATATTGTTGCTTTTCCTGTTGTTTTTATTATTAGTGTATGTAGCAGTACTGAATGGCTCGATCTTTTATTATTTTCATTATTTTCAAATCTTTTTTTTCCTTATTTTCATTATGCAATCAACACTTACCTTAATTGTGATGGCATACCAACAAGAGCTCGGTTAGAGAGCAGTTTTGTTCTCTTTTTTTTATTCCCGTCACCCTAAAAAAGGATTCAAAAATGGAAAAGAAATATAATTTTTTAAAGTTACAGAATTACATGTACAAATCAGATGCTACAAATGCCTGTTGCATGTCTCAAATAAATGCTTGTATTTATGTACAATATATATAATATGCATACATCTATAAACCCATGCACATCTGCATATAAGCATGCAGTGTACAATAATGAATATGCTTATATTCCTCTTCTTTATAGTACTTTAAATATATATCTGTACATAATTTGCATCTTGAGATTTTGGATTTAATAACATAAAATGCAGTAGCTCTTACTCATGAAATATTGTTCTGGGAAAAAAGAATGCCTCCAATTAACATAGATACATTTTCCATCTTCTGACATGTAAGTCTTAGCTCTTATAATGAAGTTGGATCTGATACTGTGATTTATTATGTCTATGAGAAGTTTCATTTACTTCTCTTGCTGATGGCTTCTTACTGGATATTTTGACTGTTGTGGTTTAACCCTAGCCAGCAACTAAGCACCACACAGCCGCTTGCTCGCCCTCCCTCGCCCACAGTGGGATGGGGGAGAGAATTGGAAAAAAAAGTAAAACCCATGGATTGAGATAAAGACAGTTTAATAGGACATAAGAGGAAATAATAACAACAACAACAACAACAACAACAGCAACAACAATAATAATAATAATAATAAATAGAATATACAAAACAAGTGATGCACAATGCAGTTGCTCACCACTCACTGACCGATGCCCAGCCTGTCCCCAAGCAGCGATTGCTGCCTCTCAGCCACCTCCCCCCAGCTTATATACTGAGCATGACATCATATGGTATGGAATAGCCCTTTGGCCAGTCTGGGTCAGCTGTCCTGGCTGTGCCCCCTCCCAGCTTCTTGTGCACCAGGCAGAGCATGGGAAGCTGAAAAGTCCTTGACCAGTGTAAGCACTACTTAGCAACAACTAAAGCATCAGTGTGTTATCAACATTATTCTCATCCTAAATCCAAAACACAGCACTATACCAGCTACTAGGAAGAAAATTAACTCTATCCCAGCTGAAACCAGGACAGTAGCTCATCGTTATCTTTGCAAGAATGGCATCCTAAATGAGAAATGTTTTATATGCCAAGACCTTTTTTTCAGTTTTAAAAGGCAAAAGTGAATCATTTATTTTTCGAAGAAAATTAACTCTATCTCAGCTGAAACCAGGACATTAACAAATAATTCATTGATATCACAATTTTCCATTGCTATCAGAGTGGAATGGCCATTTCTCTCTTTATTCCCTTAATTTCTCTCTCCCTTAATTTCTCACATTGTGAGAAATTGAGAGTTCATATTATTTGACCCCATACCAAGATCTGGGACTTAAAATAAATTCTCCATCATCTTCCATGAGCACAGTGGACTGGTATGCTCCTATCTTTATTTAAATAATTGATAAAACTGTCATTTATATTAACGGTAACACAATAGGTTTTATATACGAATTAGAAGCTATTACTAACTGCAAAATCTGTTCTCAAAGTTTCCCTAGAAACTTCTCTAGAAAAGGTTTTTCTTTCTCATACTGACTATCAAATCCCTGGGTTCCCTGCAAAAATCTTTTCCCACTAATGGAGCTGAGAAATCACAGACATTTTGCAATTGTTCTTGCTTTGCATGTGTCTTGCAAAATACCAATCCATATGAAAAATTAAGGTTTTTTGATTGCTTATTGTTGCTCTTTTTTATTCTTCATTTTCTCAAACTCTACTTTTTTTTAGCTTGACCAAAGTCAATTTTTGAATTTCACATAAAACTAATATTCCCTGTAGGACTGTGAGCTCTCCATCCTACTTATACATTCTTTTTTGCAAGAAACCTATGCTTCAGGTTGCTACCTGAGGACAGGCTCTGATTTGACTGCTTGGAATATGGTTGCAATACCATAGTCGTCTTGTTGCTAATTAATATATATTTCATAATGGCATCTGGTCTGAAGTTGGCAGGCAGTTGGAGGGCAGGGATTTATTTCTAAGGAGCTGATGAAGGAGACAAAAAAAGAAAGCATGTTAGCAATAGGTGTTAGTATTTACCTCCGTTGGTGATCTGCATCTCCATCAGACTTTTTTTTTGACTCTGCATTGAAAAATACTACCTTAATTTTATAAGTACCTATAACTATAGTGTATTTATATTGTATAGTAATATTTAGTATATAAATATACTATAGTATACTATAGTATAGTATATTTATAGTTATATTTCTATTAACTACAAGTAAGAGGCAGCATCTTGACTGCTATGATTCTGAGATTGAATCATCCTGAGATATCTACTGTGTGGCACAGCAGAAATAGTCCTTGGATATTCCATTCCAGTATGGTATTGTGAAACCATTTAGTCAAAAGATTGCTTTTTTTTTTTTAAATTTTCTGTTCCTTCATTGATATGTGAATAACGTTGATATTTATCACAACAAATAATCAGGTGAACTTAAAAAAAACTTTAATGTGGCCAGCTATTCTGTAATAGCCCAGCACCTCTATTTCATATGATTTTTGTTTTTCTTTATGACCGATCCCATCTGTTTAAGGAAGAAAAAAGTTTCACAACATGGTGCCTGATTTATGTCCACTACTATAGACGTGTGACCTGCGCAGTGACAGACCCAACTGTTACTAAAGGTCCCATGACTGTATGACCCTTGGAGCTAAATTTATCACAGATGCTTTTTCCACTCTTTGAGATTAACTTTTATGATTCCACAGGACTCTTACAAAAGGTCCTGTGTTAACCACTAGGTGATATTTGAAAGATAGGTGCCAGAAAACATGAAGAACAGAATGCTTAGCAAGAAACCTTATTAACATTTCTTCTGCTGTTGTGGAGCACTTTATTTGCAGATGACTGGCACAAGCCTCCAGGGCAGTTAGGATCCTTCCTGTTGATACACAATGTAGTTCGTAATGCATTGTATTGTACTGTTATAAAAAAAAGTGCAAAGGTTCTAGAGAGCTTTACACACTTTATGCACATTCCTATTTGATTAATTTTTTTATATTTTAATGCATAGTCTGTTTATCATGTTTTCCTTCTATTTGCCAAGTCTATATAAATTTTATAAATACAATTTTAGTGCTTGCTTTCATTATTAACCTAGCTGTCCTACCATCAAAAGTAATATGCTGCAACACTTGTAAAGACTGTACAAAGGAACGGCTATTATGCATGTAACCACTTGTTGAGCAATAACTCTGCACTTTCAGTTTAAAAACAATACTAACACAGTTCAGAGAAAATTCAATATGTATAATTTAAATGGTATATTCACTATCAAATTCTCTGCATTTTTTTTTCCTCTTCTAACGCAGAAATTGCCAAATAAGCTTACACTAATATTTCCTAAAAGGAATTAAGTCTCAAAGCTTTTATGATAAGTTTTTGGCTAGAAATTATAACTACAAGTTTGTTTGTAATGCATAAACTATTAATGTATTTATTATAACAGGAAAAGATCTCTTTCTGCAGTAGAGAGGATGTCATGTTAGAGTTCTTTAACTGAGGTATTTTGTCCTACAGTGATTTATAACAATAGCTGTCTTTATGTGTGTTTGACTTTAACAGTCAACAAGGAATTTTATTTTTACTTAACTTCCCCACAGTGTTTTGAATGTCTTTCAGACAGGCAATACTTTCTGTTTTGTGAAGTTAGACAATAGTACTTATTCACAGTATCTAGGCAAGGGTTAGGAGAAAAGGAAAGGAAAGAATTAAATTTCTAGGTTAGACTTTAAGTTAACTTGGAATGAAAAGTCTTTGTTCCTTTCTTTACTCCACAGAGATTAATTTATCTAGCACGTCTCTCAATGGAAATTCCCTGCAAACTCACTAATGTTACTTTAACTTACATTCATCTTTTCCTTTCATTTGTTATCCATCAGTATTGTTGTGTTTTTTTTTTTTTTTAAATGTGATTGAACTTTAAACCTGTTGTTATCAAACTGCAAGAAAGAGATAGAGACTCTTTTCAGCTGCCTTGGTTCCTATGTGACCTACAGGGAGAACAGATTCAAAATAGACTAGGGCAATACAAGACAGAAGAGAAAAGCACTGTCATTTCCGAACAGCACAGTGCTAGAGTAAATTCCATGTGAAAAAGGAAGGAGTTACAGTGGGTTAGAATTCTTCCTCCAGGGCCTGGATTATTACAGGAGATGGATTTAAAGGGTTTTAAAAACCAGACGATTTTTAAAAAAATACTTCAAAATGGAGTACTCTGAGAATGAGCTTTGTAGAGACAACTGATGTTTGACTGCTAGAAATACTGAAGGAATTTTTCAAAATGAGCATTGTTATGAAGCCAAGATCCCGATCTACCAGCTCCTTAAGGACTGCTGACGCAATGTGGTAACGTGTTTGGTTTTTTTCTTTCAAGCTCCCCTTCCTATTATGACACACAGACACGTCCCAAGAAAGTCACAGGGTTTAATTTTGATTTGATAGATTTTTCATGATTATTGAAGATGTTCAGCTGCTGAGTTTCACAATTAATAGTAAGAAACAAAATTATTTAGCTTTTTCTTGTATGATACTGTGTGTAGTATGTTTTTTAATGAGAACCCATTACATGCATTTTTTTAACCCATTACATACATTTTTCCCATTCAGTAGTCAAGTTCAGTCCTTGCACTTACAGGTACTTTCTAAAAATCTTCAGTAGATTTATTTCAGGAACAAAGTTATATTATAAAGCTTGCAGTTCTGGAGGCTGGAGGGTAAAATGAAGCTATAGTTTGTGCAAGCTATTTTGGGATACTTACATGTATTTTTGCTGCATAAATAAACTGACTGGTAGAGACAAGTGTCCTGGGAGGAGGCAGATTTTACAGTGGTATATGTGAGACTGTGCTGTGTTATGCTTCATGTGTTTCCCCTCCTCTCAGAGGCTCAGAGGAGTAGAAGCAGATTGTAATAGTGACCTGTGTGCATGATTTTCTTGCAGATTTTTTCAGTTAGCAGTCAGCAAAGTTCTATCTTTTGATTAATTATTTTTTCTTGTGAGAACAGACAGGACAATTTTCTGTTAGGTATGCAAAATAAATTCCCTCTTCTCTTTTAATATCTCCCACATTTTATTCTCTCTCCATGTTTTTAATAAAACCACCATCATTTTTATAAACATATAATAGACTAATTCTTCAGGGCTATATTTAACTCATATAAAATTATGTATTTTAAAATATAGCCTTTGTTTAGAAATAAATGGCTGATGTGTTACTGTGGGATAGACTAGTAGCTAAATATTTTCTTTGTGAGAAAATATCTCAAGTTAATATAATTGAACATTAGCCTATTAAAAGCTTTATGCTTCTAATAGTCTTGGTTCTGAGTTAAAGCTATGTTAGTACTACCATTAAAGCAGTTAGTATTTTTTTCCAGTTATCTTTTACTAAAACCATCTTGTAAAAGAAAATGAAATAACTACACTACTCAAACTAAAGAGTAGTCCCAGTTGTTCTCAGAAACTGCTAAGGAAGAGTTTTGCTGAAATAACTAAGTAGTGGCTCTATATTTTTATTAAAATGTAATAAAGTAATAAAATTTCAGTGAACTATATATTGGTAAACTGTTACACTGTGCAGGGTGTCTCCAAGGTAGCGAGCTAAAACATACATACCTTAATTATTATGTACAACTATGCAAATAAATCAGTATCTTTCTGCTTAATACTTCTGCCTTTCAATTATTTCTTTTTTGACTTCTTCCATTGATCCTTGCAGGAAAAAAAGAAATTTTTTCAAAGAAAAATATCCTCATAGATGATACGTGCAGGCTGATTAGACCACCAAGTATTCTGTCTAAAATATCTGCCTGTCTCCCTTTTGTTGCTGACACTTTTAGTTAGAACATTGATCTGGTAGGTGGGAATACCTGTTCTGCTAATTGTGAACTGAGAGTCGTCTGCTACCCTGCCATTTGGAAACATTACCTAAGCTCGGGAGGTGGCTCTCGGGGAGATCCTTGGTAGCTGACTAGATAAGGTACATGTTGTTCTCTGGCAGCGTGGAGCAAAGCCAGGCAAGTCCTGCCCCAGCCAGAGACTAGATGGAATCTGGAGTGCAGAGGAAGGAGATAAGGGGAGGGAGCCACGGGCCACTCCACGCTGAACTCAGCTCCTAGCAGCCTCCGGGGAGGTGGCTGCTCAGGCCAGTCCACCCTAGTCACACCGCAGCCCCATCCAACCAAGCAACCTTCGCGGTGGGTCTGAGCAGGACTGGTTTCCAAATCACCTGCATGACTTCACTTGGTGTTCTTAAGCACCAGACTTAGGAGTCTATGGGTTTGTCCCTGTGGGTCAGTGCTACTCCCTGCAGTTCTGTGGGGCAGAATATCAACACTACAGTCTTGCCACAGTATTAAACAGCACCAAAATGCTTAGGCACAAGTAACGTGATAAAGTCAGCAGCACTGATGGATGTTTAGACCAGGAGGTAGGGAGAGCTGCAAAATGTAATTCGCCTTTCTTTATCTGTTAACATAGCAATCCTGCTGTGTGTTGGAGGAGGACCTGGGGGGAAGGAGAAGATGGGAGAGCATGAGAAGAAAGAAAAGCCACAGAGGGTTTTGTGGGGCCCAGGAGCACAGGGACTGACAGGGTTGTACTGAAGTATGGATATCCCTCTTGCAAGGGTTTGAGAGAAATGGTCCTGGGATGTCCTTGCACTGCAGTTTCCCATGTGAATATAGTTCCCATGAAGAACAGAAACCAGGCTCCAACACGCTGAGACCAGTGAGAGGATGGAAGAGACTTAGTTCCCTGAAATTACACTCCCCCTCTGTTCAAAAGATACAATAACATCAGAGTATGTGGTAAAAGCATGATATTCTTTTCAGTATCAATATTACGAAGCATCCAAAGAGTATTACCCACTGGTAGTGTGCAGACGTGCATCAGCTGGCTCTGAGGAGGCACAGATGAGACCAGAGAACAGTATGTAAATGTAACTGTGAATAATATTAACAGCATGCATACCACTAGGCTGGTAAAAAGTTAAGGTTTTGTATTCCTGTACTGAATGAATCTTTTTTCTTCTCCGATATTATGATTGCTTGTGGGAGGCAAGCGCCTGTTGTCATTCTTGGAGATATTACCTGTCTCCTGTTGCCATACCTTATGAAACTACTCTTGAACAAAAGAGGGTTGGGACCTCACATAATTTTCAATTACACTTTTAGTAGTTGAAGATGTTGAATACAGTCCATTTGGAAAGCTCAAAGCAAGCTGCACAGTGTCCAAACTCATGGGGATGATGAAGTACCAAATATCATATGCAGAATTGGGGGATTTCTGGATGCTGAACAAAGCCTGCAAGCTAAAAGTCTGACTTTGATGGAATTCATAGCTGACTTCATTTAGCAAAATAGGCTTTCATAAGCAGTATGGGCCTCAAATCATGAAGACCATAAAAATTTGAGGTGGTATATGTGCTTTTATTTATTCTGCCAGTGTCAGTGCTAATGAGGAAGCCTGCATAGTCAACACTGCACTATTTTCCAGATTGTGATATGTTAAACAATGTTATTTTTACAAAATGAAACAGGAACAAATGCTATTTTCTCTAGTGAATTAAGGGTGGAGTTTGAGGTGATCACATATCCTATTTTCTAACAATATAAGAAATGTCCGACTGAGTCAGACCAATGGTCTACTTAACCTAGTATTCTGTCTTCATCTGCAGCAACAGGAGAACATGAATGCCTGTCCAATTTCTGCAGTCCATTCCCATCATATTGCCCAGCATCTACTAGTGTTGTATTAGGGATGTTATAGGGTTCATCCTTGCCTATTTCCTTTAGAGTCCATCTGTGGACCTGTTGCCCATGGATTTGTCTACCCTCTTTTTTTAATTTGCTGATAGCGTCTTCCTCCACAGCCTTCTGACAACCTTTCTGGCTATGTAAGAAAGCACTTTCTTTACTGTGCTTTAAACTGGTGTTCTACTGGTTTCAAGAAGTGTCCCTTAGTTCTGTCATTGTGGCATTTGGTAAAGATTCTGCATTCACTTTATCCACTGACTTCATGATTTTGTAAAGCTCAGTCATAACCTCCTCATCCTTTCCCTGTAGAAACAGAAGAGTCATAGCCACCTTAGACTTTCCTAATAAGGCTGCTGCTCCATCCCTTGGTCATTTTACTGCCATTCTTTGTATTTCCTCAAACACCACTGCATCCTCAAAATATAGGGACCAGACTGCACACATTACTCAAGATGCGCAACACCAAGGTTTTTAAACAGTGGTAAAATTATGCTTGCTTTTTTTCTCAGTACCTTTGCTGATGATGCCCAGTATGCTGTTAGTTTTTTTGACTGCCACTGATTCAGTGATTCAGTGATTTTAGAGAACTGTTTTACTGGTTTTTTTCTTGCCAATACAACCTTTTGGCATGGTCTCATCTCTGCATTTTTTTAGAACAGAAATATTAGACTTGCCAACATAAAATCCAATTATTTAAACATGAATGTGATAAGAACTACTGTCTTGAAATAATAAATGTTTTTTAAATAAACAAAAATATTGCAAACCATGCCAAACAGAACAACAAATGGCAAAGTTTGACTCCAGCAAAGAAAGGGCACTTCCTCAGAGACACCTTTCAAGCTACATCCAGAAAAACAGGCGTAATATTCTTTCCCCACTGCATGCAAGTGCATGATGTAGTTCTCTGCCACTCACTTTAGTGTACAAGCAATCTCCTCTCAGTTTTCCTGAAGATACAATCTTGTCTTTACAGCACAGTTCATTCTCTCACCTTCTCCCTGTGCACATATGTAGATTATAAGATCATGGACAAAGCTGTGTTCAAATGTAACTGGGCCATGAGGTCAGTGGGGATGAGGCACTTCAGTGTCTATCCCTAGCATTACATAAGGGAGAGGGCAGCAAGCTTCATGGGCAGCTCACTTGACAGCTCAGCCTGAATGACCAAAAGCCCATTTACATCTGGCTCAACTGAGGAAAGGAGGTAGCCCAAATCTGGATCAATATTGAGATGCCTTGATAGAAGTCCTCTCTCTTTTATTCCCTTCCATTACACCATGGCTGAACTAGTCAGTTGCATTTTTTTCCAAGATGAGGGGCACATTTCTTGTAACATGATTTCCTGAGAAGTACAATTACAGTGTAAGGCATAACAGACAAGATTCAGCTCACCTAAAGATAGATGTCTGTCATACCTGAACTAGTAACATCATGCTCTCAGTGGAGACAAATACTTGCTTTCAGGATATGACTTACATCACCTATTTTAGATGTTTGCCTCAGGAGGAGATGTGCTCTTGATGTCACTGATTTTTATCAACAAAACCTCCGCTGAATATAAACAATACACGTAAATGGAATTTAACTTGTATATGGGCACCTGCAGTGTGCACATTTAACCAGATTAATTCCTTCTAATGCAACTAACAACTTATGATGAATACATAGTTTAATGTTTAGTAGCTATAGCATTATTTTATAATATAAGGAAAGTATTTGTATAAAACAAAGGAATTCCAGTACGGAATATAATGTGTTGGAACACAGCAGCAAGAATAAACTGACTACTTCGGCTGAAAGTAATACTAAAAGAACCTTGTGCTCAAAGTGTGATCAATTCACAAAAATGAAGTCACTAAGCTGTGATGTCATCATTCTGATGGCAGCAGAAATTACTCAACCTCATTACTGTGATTCCCATCAGATTTAATTAATATTATTTAAGCCATATAACAAAACACATAATATAGGCAGATTTCTGCACTCCTTTATGTGTTGAGATTGGTGATGCTGTTAAGATGTGTGCATATATGATTTAAATAGGTATATGACATGGCTATAGTATGATATGATCTTTTAAATATTTTTTTCTTTCATCAAAAATTATGAAACATTTTCAAACCTGTTATATATAAAAAGAAAGAAGAGTGCACAGCTTTAGAAGCTAAATGGCAGAAGCTGATTTGCTCATCTGACCTCTGTTTTGAGGATTCAAAAAGCACAGAGAGAAACTGATGACATAAATTTGTTTCTTCATCATTTCATTTGCTCATTTTATAACAGCACTTGATGGTGCTATTTGACACTCATACCAATACACTCAAAAAAAGCACTGAGTCAAAAATATTTTTCTCTATAGATATTTAAAAAAGATTTTTCCCCTTCTATGAAAGACAAGCATTAAAAAAAAGGAAGAAGATTGCTTCAGAAGTATGACTGTCTTTTTTTTTGTCAGAGATCTCAAAATATATTCAGCACAGATCAGTTGAAAATTTTCATTTCAGTAGTTTCTGAAGTAGTACTTTATTCTAATTTGATAATTTAAAATTGTTATTCAAATCAACTATTTGAATACAAAATCATGTCAAGCTAGAAAAAAAAGGTTTTATTTTTATGAAAAAAATGTTTTGAAAATTTTTAAATTTATCCTTAAATTTCTTTTAATGATGATAATTTTTTTTTGTGAAAAGTTTTAGTTTTGGTAAAATTATATTATTCAGTTATCATCATTGTGAAGAAATTCCCATGTGTAATTATATAAGACCCTACAAACAAATAGCTCGATAATTCTCTTGCAACTGAAAAAGAAGTTATAAGAAAAAAAAAAAAGATATACAAATCTAATCCATTAGGAATCAGGCTATGTTTTCCTTTGAGTAGCCATAGCAAGTTTCAAAGAAAGAAGGACATAGATGATACATACATAGAGTGCAAAACACATGGCCAATACTTGCATGTTGGTGCCAGCTGTGGTGCCCTGGGAGCTGGTGGGATGATGCTGTACTGAGACCAGTTAGCTCTCCACCACAGTGACATGCCTATGCTGCTTTCTTAACCCCAATGATTAACTCTTCATGGTGTCATACTACATGTGCTGCCAGCATCACAAACATCAGGGCAAATTCCAGCAAGCACTTTTAGGAAATTCTTTCCAAGAGGTATATATAGAGAAAAAACTAGCCAATCGCTACAAAAGCTCCTTGGCTGCTGCTGCCTTGAAGCGTCCCCTACGTGAGATCAGTTACATAAGATCATCTTCCTTCTTAGAGCTTTATATTCATAATCATCTTTATTGTCTCATAAATTTCCATATTTAGTGATTTGAAGCTTGTGTGCAGTGCTTTCATTTGACATGTGATGTTTCCTTGACTTAGCCAACACTTATTTTCCTCTTGTCATAACCCATATACATTTGCCTTATTATCCGGGGTCCAACTCCGTAGCTAGGGTTTACTTTTACATCCCCCCCTTTTTTCTTTTACACTTTTTCTGTCCTTATTTGCATTTCAATCTTCCTTTCCAACTGAGTTTGAAATAGCCTTCCTCATTTGAATGTCATGAAAATTTGCCTTTGCGAGGCTGCAACAAAACAGTTATTTTCATAAAGTTAACTTCATTTCATGAAAAAAACCCCACTTGGTTTCAGTTTTTGCCTTCAAAACTTCCAGATATAAAATAGGTGTTTATACACCTAAAACTGAGCTATCACGTAATTCTGTTATTGCAGCTTTCATCTTTCCTTGTTCAACCTCTCCTACACTGTTTGACACCTTTATTGCTGTATCACAAATCCATTTATGTTGTAAACAGTTTAATCATTTTAGTTTGTTTGCACTGTAGATGTGCAATGCCTGTAAACTTGGACAAGTGTACTTTTGTGGATGTATATATATCTACATATAACATCTTGTATATGTTATATACTATAAGTTGCAGTTTCCTCTTTTGTATCTCTGTATTTTACAAGTGTGCAAGGTGTGCTAAAAATTTGATTTAGTCCTCACAAGTGATGTTTCTTCATATTTAATGTGAGAAGCCACAGTGTGATAAAGTCTGTATGCCTTATAGTGTATATGGCAAAATGAAGTGCATCGCACTTCCATAAATGACTTCCTTTGTCTTAACAGTTTGTAGTCTTACTGCTATTATCTCAAGCCATCCTAAGGTGTGTCTGAATTAAATTGTGTGTGTAAATACTCTTTTCTTTTTCCCATCATAACTTTTGTTTTGGTCAAGTATTTTTCATTCATAAAAACATACCTGCTTCTGTTAATTTCCACTAGGCATAGTTACAGACATTTTTATATGAACCCAAGTCTTATAGTCATGTGAAATTCTCACATTTAAAAATATAAGATTTAATGATCAAAGAAAAGGTTGTAAATTTGAATTCAAAGGTTCAAAAATTAAAAGGTGAAAAAAAGATCTGTTATTTGTTTTTAAAATCTCACCATTTTAAAGACAATCCCATAATTCTGGGATACTTACATTTTGTTGAAGACACAATTTAAGAAACATTTTTTTCTTATATTCAGATACACAGACTGTATACCAAAATCTCCATATGTGGGCAAGGACCGTAAGAAACAGAGCCCTGACCAAAGTATAGTAATATCTTCCAGGAGTTTCACTCCTCCATTGGAGCTAGGACAAACTACACAGTTTGATCCCAGGCAACCTTAACCCCAACAGGTGTAGAAGTCATGCTCCCATTGGCAAGGTGCAATCACTCCTCAGCCCATGGGCTTGGACAACCCTCCCGCTAGGTATAAAATATATCCACAACATGGGAGATGATAGATTTAAACTGCTTGTGAGACACACAAATTTTCACCCATGCTTATATAATCGATAGAGAAAATGGCATAGGTCTAGAGGGCTGTTCAGAAAGTCGGGAGTGACATCCTAATACAGGCAGGTGCTGGGGAACCTGGCTTCCACGTTCAGACATCTGTTCAAATCTGTGCTGTAAATCTTCTCTGCATGATTTATAAACAAACCTTTTTTCAAGTTTTGCCAAGTAGTGCTGGCAACTTTTTAGAAAACAAAAACCATCTTTTTGTTTTGTGTCTTCACTTATTAGTCTTGATTCATGTGCATATTTACTTTTCATGTTTTGCATAAAGATGGTATGATAAGGCCTTTATCTGCTGGGGTTGCAACGTACATAGGAAAAAGGAAATACAGAGGAAGGACATCTGATAGATTGAAATGTCATTTCACAAATGCTAGATAGATCTCGTCCAATTCCTGTGTACAGTTTTTCATCATTTTTAGTCTGTTATGTCTGAAACTGCATAAAAATTTGTTGGCAGGAATAGCCCCATTTTGTAGACAGTACTCTGATGAATTAAAGATGAACATTTGAAAGTCAACGAGCCTGCACTTGCAGTAAGAGTGTAAGACAACTATTTAAGCTAGCTCTGACAGACTCAATAATGGTAAAATGGAACATGTTCATTTATGACAAATGAAAATTTATGACAAATGAAAATGTCAAGTCACAAAAGAACAACAGTAACATCAGTACATCTGCTAGTAGATGTTCTGGTTATACTCATCAGCAGTCACTTTTCAGTAGTAGAAGCCATATTAGTCCCTTGTTGCTGTTCTTTCTTACATACTTTTTTGTCTACCAAACAGACAGACTTACCCTAAGGCCAGTAATGGAAAGGGAAAAAAACCACCATATGTTCTTTCAGACTGGAAATGGAACTAAGGCCCTGAAGGGATCCCTTGCTGACGCTAGAGAACCAAGTCCCATTTTTCCACCCACTTTCATTGTAACACAAGTTTTCTTCTAAGCATGTTCAGTGATGTGAAAGCAATTAAAAATGTACAAAGGACTGCTCCACTTGAGCTTGCTTGTGTAAAGTACAGCTTGAAAGCAGTTTGTAGCTAGGCTGAAAGGGACATTTAGGGAGATGTTGCTAATGCTTTCAAATGAGTTTCAGGTTTTCTTCATGTTTCCTTCAATTTTACATTACTTTAGTCTTAAAACAGTACTGAGTTCTGAAGTTGAAATAATACTTTAATTTCCTACTTTTCTTACTATCTCCTGCCAATCATTCAACCACCTGGATGTCAAACAATTCATGCAATACAGGCTGCTGTTTCATATAGACTCTTCTCAGGCCATTCCTGGCTTCTCATTTACTTGGGAACAAATCTTCTGTCAGTTTAAATGGAAGAAATACCATAAATTAAGTAAATGCTTATTTACAGCAGCAGACAATTGGGTTTGGATTTCTTTTCTTTCCTGGCCCATATTCTGGCTCTTCTTCCTTTCTTCTCTAAATTTCTTTGGATTTATTTATCCTTAAATATCCACTGTTTCACAATTTATTTTTTCAGAGATTCTGAAAAAGTCAAACCAGACCTGATTGATTGTTTTCTTTCTACAAAACAGGGCTGAAAAGAGGAATTGGGTGTGTGTCAGGAACTACTGTGATTTGTTGCTTTTCAGACTGGAAAACAATGATATTTCCCTGACTTCTTTTCTGTCTTTATTCTACAATATAAATGCCTGTATGAATCAAATAATGAGATAGTAGATGTGTGCCTTTTCCGTGGCAAGGACAAAAACATTCTACTTAAGTCACTCTGGGTGCTCTTTGGTTTACATCTTGCATAGTGAGCATTTTGGCTGTTTTGTCCACAGATTATTCAGTATTGTAAATCTACTTTTACATCACCTTTCATAATTTTCAGTTCTTTCCTTGTGCTTTAGCAAACAGATTTTTAAAATTCAAAATTTAGTATTTTCACCTCAGTAGCACATGACACACCAAAACCTGCACTGTAAGTATCCTGAAAAACAAAGTTTCAGTATTACTGCTCATTTTTCAGTGCCCTTTTCTATAGCTACTCTACTAGCTCTGGAAGACAGTCAGTGTCCAGTAGCTAGTCAGTAGCTGACTAGATTGTTACCTTCTCCCTCTCTTTATTATGTTTAAGTCCCAATTTGATACTGTTGTCTGCCTTAAGTTGCTAGAAGTTCAAAACATACTGATAAGCTTCACAAGAGAGAGAAATCAGTGATTTAGAACCTGAGGACAGTAAAGCTGTTTACCAGGCTGTTACTGCTGGCTTTTATCAGGAAATCCCTGCGATATTAATCTTTCATTTGCACCTACATATGGAGGAAATCTGACAAGAACCAAAGAGTGATACACACAGACAAAAAAAAAAATTACAACATTCAAGTAAAAATATACACAGCATAAGGGATCTTTTAAAAGTTAGAACATTTTTTGAAGGCATGGTAAGAGAACACATGGGTCAAAGCCAATGGGACCCCTGGTTCAAACCTTGCTGATTATCAGTGGTAGGGCACCAATTTCTGAAAGTTCAACCTATTCTGTGTTAGTTCTGAAGCAAACTGTTCAGTTGCCCTTCTTTTAATGAGCCTGAAAATGATGCTGGCTGGCTCAGTGATACTGAAGCTGTGCCCTTTCCAGCCTAGTCTGCAGAAGTTTATTTTTTGATGTATCCTCTTGGAAATGCTGGCTAAGCCAATGTCTGGTTTGGTCTTTGTTTTAATGTCCCTCTTGTCCCGTGATAGTCATCTCAGTGCCATCTGCTCTGAATTCCATACTAAAGACCCATGCTTGCCTAGGTTTCAGTATGACCGCAATGACCATTTAGGTTCAATGCCATGTAGGGTCCAGGACATTTGAGAAAACGTATAAAGTGACTCAGTCGATATTGGCATAGGAACTGTTTTTATGCTTAGTAACACTGTGATTAGTGACTTAATTGCTGACATATGTCTTCCATTCTTTAAGGGCCAGAGATTTGAGCTGGAAAAACGTTAGGAAGCATTCTTCTCTGGTAGTAGTGGTGGTGGCAGCCTTCATAAAATCTTAACATTTGTGGCAACTCAAATGCCACAGTTGCCTACTAAAAAGATTTTATCTCTTATGACTATGTTCCTCTTGGTACCAACCAGTTTATAACTTAGAACACTTTTGTAGAGTGAAAACTTAGCAAAACATGTTTGTTTGTTTATTTGTCTTTTTTAAGGAATGATGTTTACATATAAAAATGCAATTACTTAATGTATTTATATATATATGTTTTTATTATTTCTTCTACAACTACCTGCAAGGAGGTTGTAGCGAGGTGGGGGTTGGTCTCTTCTCCCAAGTAACAAGCGATAGGACGAGAGGAAATGGCTTCAAGCTGCACCAGGGGAAGTTTAGGTTGGATATTAAGAAAAAACTTCTTCACCAAAAGGATAGTCAAGCATTGGAACAGGCTGCCCAGGGAAGTGGTTGAGTCTCCATCCCTGGAGGTATTTAAAAGACAGATAGACGTGGTGCCTGAGGACATGGTTTAGTGGTGGACTTGGCAGTGCTAGGTTAACGGTTGGACTCAATGATCTTAAGGGTCTTTTCCAACCTTAATGATTCTATGATTCTATGATTATGTGCTCACTGTTATACACATGCACAGATAGACCTTCCAAATGAATCTGACTTTCAGCTCTAGAGGTCTATGTTTCCATGAAGTCCTTACTCATATTTATCAGCAGTGCCATCATTTGTCTTTGATTCATAGATAGTGATTACATTTGCATTTTTGGCAAGCAAGGAATTCACAGCTGTGAAGCAATATATTTTTCTTCTTGGAATTTCCATTCTTGGAAAAGGCTGGAAATTAATAACTAGGAAATGACATTTTTTAAAGCAATCACAGCTTTTAATCTTGTCCAAGCAGCTTTTCCACCTCATAAATGCATTCTCCCCTGTGTCAGTAAGATGACCTTATGACTTTGCTACTGATATTGTGCATTTGCCACTTTCTCAGAATTATTCATTTCAACAGTAAAATATAACTTTGTGTTTATGCTATGGTTTTAGACAGGTGGGAAGCATGAGTTTTTTCAGGTTCTAGTAGCTCTTCAGAACATTTTGTTTAATCACCTAAAATTGATTAATTTCCTAACCAGTAGTTATTTTCTTATTGGTCCAGGATAATTCCTTGTAATTCAAAGCAAAACACTATAAGTCTTTTATCAAGATAGACCAGCTGCTCTCTCTGTCTTCTCCAGTTTTTGTGTTTCAGCTAATGCTCGTGGTAATACTTGGGGTTTTGCTTCAAAATAAGATTTTATTTTAATTTAAATATTAATTGGCTTTTAGAAATCCAGAATGATAAAATGAAGAAAAAGTTATTTTCCAGTTCAAAACTCCTTGGAAGAGACTATTGAAATACAATAATAAAAAAATAATAATATTAATTAAAAGTCCAATGCAGTTGTTTTAACTGGAGAAGAAAATCTAAGAGCTATCAGCTCTTGGAATGTACTTTTGCACATGAGCACATCCGTTTTCTTCAATCTTTCATGAAAAGTATTGGTAAATATAATTTTGTTTGCTAGAGATATTTATGTGCTAAAAAGGATTAATTTGCAGGATAAGGATCCTTCGTTGTATTTCTTCCCCCTCCTCCACACACATGTCCAGTCCATTCCACCTTTGTGTGCTGCTTTTCCTCTCTAAGTGTGTGGATATTCTCTATCATGTTATGGATTTTATTGTAGTAATCCTGATGAATAACGATTTTGAGAGCAGCCTTCTGAACCTCTTTGACATTGCTGTACTACCTCTGTGCGGCTCAGGACCAGTGTCTGGTTTCAGACTTATCTTCTAGTTCTTTTAACGTTAAAGTAGCCTCAGACATTGTATTCATTGAAGGAAAGAAAAGGCCCCATTTCCTGAAATTTAGCTTTGCAGAGTCAGCTCTTGTGCAATATTCTTTATTGCAGCTGCTTGGAAAATACATTAAATCCAGATTTCCATAAAGGATGGAACATAGACACAATCACAAACATTACCGTGTAACATAATAGTTCATGAAGATTAAAAATATACAGATATTCCTATTATTGGTTATTTCACTTTCTCAGGTGTCAAGGAATTGTATGAACTTTAATATTTGAAGTATAAGCAGAGATTTCCCCTCCTTTCTTCTCTACTTTAAATACTTCTTGAGGATTTTGTTTTGGTTTAATCAAATGCTTTATGTCTCAAGCATCCTTGTAGTAACCTCTTGAAATTGTACAAAGCCATGAATATTCTGTAAATTTATGCTTACTGTTTCTAAGTTGCACTCATATGTTGACACTTAAGTTTATTGGCAAAAACTGTATTGGTATTTCAGTTATGCTACTTCATTCACACATTAGAGAGGTCAGACACAAATGAGTATATCTGTCTGTATTGCCTTAACTTTTAACACTCAGAGAAAATTTTCAAAGAAGAAAATAGTATACGTGCCTACTTAATTGCCTATCCTTTTTAATAGCATGTCTTTCTCAGAATGGGCAGGTTCTGGTCTGTTGGCAGAGAGCCATGGCTGGAGGGAGGGGAAAAAGAATAGTACAGGAAAATGTGTACTGTTGAGGCTTCCTTAAGGCACAATTACCAGATTCCCAGGAGGACATGGTTGCCTGTGTGCTGTCCTGGCAGGGCTGTATAGCAGGGTATGCCAAGCACAGATTTGGCCACTGTCAGGTTTTTATCCTTTAGACCTCAGTAATGTTTAATCATCTGCTGCAATAATTACTCTTGTTTATCTTTTTTTTTTTTTTAATTCTATAGCCCTTTTTTTTGTTCTGGAAAAAAAAATATCTCGTTTTGCCTGAAAGGAGAGTTCATAGTGATTTTCTGCATCTTATAGAAGTACAGCATAGATTGGACAGAAAACAAAAGCCATATTTAAAAAAAGAAAAATCCAACCAATTTCTGGCCTGAAGTGAAAAAGATTTTCTTTTTTCTTTTCTACAACTTTTTTCATAAAATTTCTTATAATAAATTTTTGTGAGGTTTTCTTTGTCTGTTGTTTTTTTTTCTTGTTTGTTTTTTTGTTTCCTTATTACCTCCATTTGCTTCCAAATGCTACAGAAATACCAGGTCTAATGTCTTCATCCACTCCCTTTTTAATGATGAGAAGGTCTTGGAAAGTACCAAAACAAGTAAATAAGCAAGTCTTTCTTTCCTTCTGTTCTTCCTATTCCTTCACATTTCCTATGAGAAAAACAGTAAAATTTCTAAATTTCTCTCTTTCCCACCCAAATCCACTTTTGATAGGTTCTTAAAAAGCAGTGTTTCTGATATTTCTACTGGTCTTACTACTACTCCCAGTAATACCAATTTTAGTCCTTACGAAATCTTTTTTTATTATGACCAGATCTGTTGATAGTGCTACAGTAGGCTGAAAAAGAAAATCGGAGAAAAACAACAGCAAAAGCAAGAGTTTAGAGAGATTAGGCCATGTGAGAAAGCATCTCTCCAACATGTGCACAAATGTATACACAATATAGTATCACTTAATATTTTTTTAGTAATGCAGATACATGAGGTGACTGACTTAAGGTTGGCCTAAGCTTATAACTTTTTGAAATTTATGATGTTCACAGAATCAGCAAAAAAAGCATTTTGCAGACACGGCTAAATTCCACATCTCTGCTGCAAAATATGAGTCACTAGAATATTTTACAAAACAACTTCCAGATATTTTTTTTAATATGAAGAAATATACATTTCTCTGTCACTTTCTCATCAACAGTTGACCCATTTTCCCTCAAAAAATTCAGAAGGAAAATTTCAGCACCATTGGACAGAATTTAGTAATGGTAAAAAGAAAACACAGTCATAATGTGGAGCATCAGGCAGCCCTCTTAAATAATGTTATTAGGCATTATAATAATATAAGATGGCATTATAATAATATAAGATAGCATTAAAATAGTATAATAAAACTCAAGAAAAATAAGCCCCAAATGATCCATTATTGTAGATTACAATTTGTTTTGGACTAGTGATGAGAATTACCTTTCTGGACATACTACTTATTCAGTGAATGTGCTCAAGGTCTACAATCAGTATTTAAAGGCTTAAATAAAATACAGTATGAGCCCATACACTCAAGATATTCCAGCCTCGGCATCCTTCCAAGTCAGGTTTCTGACCTTTTTGTTTCCCTTTAAGGGTTGTTGCTTGTACATGGCAAAGTTGCAGCAAGGATTTCCAGAGCCCAAATCATGAAGCGGACCTTAATACATTTAGCAGAAGTCTAGGGAAGTGCAAGCAACTAAAAATTTATCAAATTTGGTAAACTAAATTAACAATACAAAAAAACCCCAAACACCTAGTATGTAAAGAACCGAAATGGAAAGAACTGAAGTGGAAAGGATTTCAATTCAACAATTTCAAAAAAGCTAAGTACAAAAATTTTAGAACTCTGAAGCTTTTAATAGCTTGAGCTCTTAAGCTTTAAACAACACATGCCATGATTTAAGTGATAATTGCTGCTAACATATCCCAACATGAATTCTTGTGGAAGTAGAATTCATACGTGATTTATTGCCAGCATTTGTTTATTGCAATTAGAGGGATTTCACAACAGTGTGAGAAAAAAATGTTGCTTGTCAGATATGATTATGTCTCCTTTTCATGGAGCTTTCATTGGCACAGGGAATCTAGAGCAACACTGGAAGACACCTAAAGAGCCTACTACACTTTCTTATCTTACACTTTCTCTTAACCTAAAGAGACAACTGCACTTTCTTATCCAGCTGCTTCCTGTCCACTCTCCTCTGAAGCTGGCCTTGATTTCTTGTAGATGTCTATATGTGCACATCGTACTGGTAAAACAAACCATCTTATCTTCTATGTGCAGGATTCTTTTCTTTGGACCTTTCTGTCTAGGGCCCTTACTGATTTTCTGGAAGACACACTTTTTGAGCACAGGTTGGTTTAAGCTCAGTTGTGCAAAAGACTTAATAATTATGATCTGGGTGATGCTGAAGGATGTGACCTTCTCTTGTCATAAAGATTGCACCTCCTGGCTCTTTGGAACCTCCTTCTGTGCTCCATTCTCTGGGATGGGAGAGTAGCTAGGAGTAACCACAACTGCTTTTTCCTGTCAACTTCTGGCTAGGGCACTCTCTTCTCAAGATCTCTGCCACTAAGCACAGGGTATATGTAACTATATCTTCTGTGACTGCACTGAGTATTTATTGTCATTATGGCTATATGACACCTGCTGAGACAAAACCTGTGTGAGGTGCGAGCAGGTGGAGGATCTGCTCAGCATGGTGGCAGAGCTGAAAGAAGAAGTTGCAAGACTGAGGAGTATCAGGGAGTGCGAGAGGGAGATAGACTGGTGGAGCCACTCCCTACCATCCCTGAGACGAGCACGCCAGATAGAAGCATCAAGAGAAGGAGAGGCTCCCCTACCCTCGTGCCACCAGGCAGAAGGAGGGGACCCAAGAGACGGAGGAGGACGGATGCAGATCCCTGCTCGGCGCAGCAGGCAAATCCTCTCCCGGCCTACCTTGCCCCCCCAGGTGCCCTTACACAATAGGTATGAGGCTCTGGAACACGAGGGTCCAGGAGGATGAAGATACAGACAGTGATCCATCCAAGGGGTTGACTAGGGGGAACCAGTCAATCCCACGCATTACAACGGCCGCTGGTAAGAAAAAAAGAAGGGTAATTGTCATAGGCGACTCCCTTCTGAGGGGAACAGAGGGCCTGATATGCCGACCGGACCCATCCCATAGGGAAGTCTGCTGCCTCCCTGGGGCAAGGATAAGAGACATTACTAGGAAGCTCCCTAGGCTGGTAAAAGTATCCGATTATTATCCACTATTGGTTGTTCAGGTTGGCAGTGATGAGGTAGCTGATAGAGGCACAAAGACGATCAAAAGGAACTTCAGAGAACTGGGGCAATTACTTGAAGGATCAGGAGCGCAGGTAGTGTTTTCCTCCATCCCTTCAGTAGCTGGGAGGCATACAGAAAGGAACAGGAAGACCCATCTCATTAACACGTGGCTCAGAGGCTGGTGGGTGATGTGGTGGTCGGAGGCTGTCTTGGGCTCAGCGACCATGAAATCATAGAGTTTTCACTTCTTGGAGAGGTAAGGAAGGGGG
Source organism: Nipponia nippon (assembly GCF_047370975.1). NCBI lineage: Eukaryota > Metazoa > Chordata > Aves > Pelecaniformes > Threskiornithidae > Nipponia > Nipponia nippon. The sequence goes on from NW_028262343.1 coordinate 6,076,722, forward strand.
TCAGCAAAACTGCTACCCTGAACTTTAGAAGGGCAGACTTTGGATTGTTCAGGAGTCTGGTTGAGAGAGTCCCTTGGGAGGCAGTCCTGAAGGGCAAAGGAGTCCAGGAAGGCTGGACATTCTTCAAGGAGGAAATCTCAAAGGCGCAGGAGCAGGCTGTCCCCATGTGCCGTACGTCGAGCAGGCGGGGGAGAAGACCGGCCTGGCTGAACAGAGAGCTTTGGCTGGAACTCAGGAAAAAAAGGAGAGCCTACCACCTTTGGAAGAAGGGGCAGGTGACTCAGGAGGACTACAAGGATGCTATGAGGTTATGCAGGGAGAAGATTAAAAAGGCGAAGGCCCAGCTAGAACTTAAACTGGCCACCACTGTTAAAGATAACAAAAAATGTTTTTACAAATATATCAGCAACAAAAGGAGGGCCAAGGAGAATCTCCCTCCTTTGTTGGATGCGGAGGGAAACTTTGCCATGAAGGATGAGGAGAAGGCTGAGGTACTTAATGCCTTCTTTGCCTCAGTCTTTAATAGTCAGGCTGGCCATCCTCGGGGTTTTCAGGCCCCTGAGCTGGGAGATGGAGATAGGATGCAGAGTGAAGCCCCAGTTGTCGAAGAGGTGGCAGTCACCGACCAGCTCCTCCACCTGGATGCTCACAAGTCCATGGGGCCAGAGAGGATCCACCCGAGGATACTGAGGGAGCTGGCAGAGGAGCTTGCCAAGCCACTCTCCATCATTTATCAGCAGTCCTGGTCAACCAGGGAGGTCCCGGATGACTGGAAGCTAGCAAATGTGACGCCCCTCTACAAGAAGGGTCAGAAGGAGGATCCGGAGAACTACAGGCCTGTCAGCCTGACCTCGGTGCTGGGAAAAGTCATGGAGCAGATCATCTTGAGTGCCATTATGCAGCATGTGTGGGACAATCGGGGGATCAGGCTCAGCCAGCATGGGTTTATGAAAGGAAGGTCCTGCTTCACTAACCTGATCTCCCTCTATGACAAGGTGACCCGCTTAGTGGATGAGGGGAAGGCTGTGGATGTTGTCTACTTGGACAAGGCCTTTGACACTGTCTCCCACAGCGTTCTCCTGGAGAAGCTGGCTGCTCACGGCTTGGATGGGTGCACTCTGTGCTGGGTTAAAACCTGGCTGGATGGACGAGCCCAGAGAGTGGTGGTGAATGGAGTTAAATCCAGTTGGCGGCCGGTCACGAGTGGTGTTCCCCAGGGCTTAGTGTTGGGGCTGGTCCTGTTCAACATCATTGATGATCTGGATGAGGGGACTGAGTGCACCCTCAGGAAGTTTGCAGATGACACCAAGTTGGGCGGGAGTGTTGATCTGCTGGAGGGTAGGAAGGCCCTGCAGAGGGACCTGGACAGGCTGGATCGATGGGCCGGGGCCAACTGCATGAGATACAACAAGGCTAAGTGCCGGGTCCTGCACTTGGGTCACAACAACCCCATTCAGCGCTACAGGCTGGGGGAGGAGTGGCTGGAGAGCTGCCTGGCGGAAAAGGACCTAGGGGTGTTGGTTGGCAGCCGCCTGAACGTGAGCCAGCAGTGTGCTCAGGTGGCCAAGAGGGCCAATGGCATCCTGGCTTGTATCAGGAATAGCGTGGCCAGCAGGACCAGGGAGGTGATAGTGCCCCTGTACTCGGCATTGGTGAGGCCGCACCTCGAGTACTGTGTTCAGTTTTGGGCCCCTCACTACAAGAAGGACATCGAGGTGCTGGAGTGTGTCCAGAGAAGGGCAATGAAGCTGGTGAAGGGTCTAGAGAACAAGTCTTATGAGGAGAGGCTGAGGGAACTGGGGCTGTTTAGCCTGGAGAAGAGGAGGCTGAGGGGAGACCTTATTGCTCTCTACAACTACCTGAAAGGAGGCTGTAGCGAGGTGGGGGTTGGTCTCTTCTCCCAAGTAACAAGCGATAGGACGAGAGGAAACGGCCTCAAGCTGTGCCAGGGGAAGTTTAGGTTGGATATTAGGAAAAACTTCTTCACCGAAAGGGTAGTCAGGCACTAGAACAGGCTGCCCAGGGAGGTGGTTGAGTCTCCATCCCTGGATGTATTTAAAAGACAGGTAGATGTGGTGCTTAGGGACATGGTTTAGTGGTGGACTTGGCAGTGATAGGTTAACGGTTGGACTCGATGATCTTAAGGGTCTTTTCCAACCTTAACGATTCTATGATTCTGTGATTCTATGATTCTATATATGACAATTCTTCAGAAGGATGTGTTTTGCAGGAAGCTTCCTGATGCATAGCAGTGTTAGGCCTGGGGAACCTTTGTACCTATTTTCTGGATTCTGTGTGCTTTCAGCAGTACTGTAGGGTACTGATTTAAATATTGCAGGTCTGAGGAACTACCTCTTTTCCTACATACTTGCTTCATCGCACCACTAATTGATAAAGAATATATAAGCAATTTGGTCACTTGTGATAATGACACCTGACTGAATTCACAGAAACAGGAGGCTGAGCTCTTTCAGTGAATTGGATTTTCCCTCTCTGGCAGCAGTCTACTTCTCAACCATGATCTTATATTCATTTTTATATTTTAGTTTTTCCTAAAAGAAAGGCGTTCCACTTTAGGGGAGCTGCATTTTAGTTAGGATTAGTCACTATGCTTGATGGGTGGTTTGCATATTTTTATAAATTGCTAGATAAACATTTTAAAATGCTTCGAGATTTGATTCCAATACATTTAAAATAAGAGAAAATTAGCATACGTGAATTACAGTAAATACATGTTATATACTCACACTCAATGCAGCTGGATTTTGTATCCCATTGTCCAAATACTGCTCAGAAAGTAGTGCTGCAGAAAAAGAAGTGGGGATAGTTTGATCAAAACTCGCCCTGGAAAGAAAAACTGTGTTGTTCTAGAATTTCTTGAAGAAATTATGTAAAGTGATTTTTAAAAATATTTTGAAGGTGCTTCAATATTTAGAGCCCAGAGAAAAGATATCTTACAGAAAATAAGTGCAGGCATAATTATGGAATGTTTTAAGTGAATGGTGACAGCTAGACTGTAATTAAATGATGACAATAATAAAATGGAGAACCATCATTCCCGCTGAGACTGCACTCCTAGAAATGCAGTGGCACTGACCAGGTACCTGCAGCAGTGGGAGCCCACAGGTGGCTAGGGGCCAGCTGGCTGGTGGGTTGCTCTGGAGCACCCCTGGATTTGCTGCATATTCTTTCTCATGTTTGGATTAAGTGGTTCTATTTTTCAGCCTTCTTTACCTCAGGTTACCTAAAAATAGTTCTGATTCTTCAATATTTTCTGCAGATTTCCTCATTCAGACCTTGACCTGCCACAGATTTCACCAGAAGCCTTGGAGAAAACAGTCAATGTGTCCATGGCCTTTTTTTATTATCTAAAAATGTGGATACTAGTCCCAGCAGGATTATTAGATCAGAAAAATCATACAAAGTGACTTAAACCTAGTAGAAGCCTGAACAGATTACCACAGTTCTTGGAAATTATGTTGCATTTTGTTTCTCCTGTTTTTTTTGTTTGCATTTTTATTATACTGCAATAAGACAACTATTTCACTTTCAAAGAAACATCAAAACATCAAATCCATGCAACAGTATCTAGAATCTGGTATTCATTTCTGAAGATCCTATTAGTAGGAAGATGTTCACTTGCAAGAGCCAAGCTCAGAGAATAAAAATTGCCGAGAGAGGGATGATCCTCTCTCCGAGGAAAGAATAAAAGGAATCATAAAAAGAATCCCAGTATGGCTGAGTGCAACAAGCAAATAGATTTAATAGGTGCAACAAAGACTTGCATGCCAAATACATAGGTTACTGAGGTATAATTGAGAATAATGAGGTGACGTTATGAAAAGTACACTTTGATTTGAGTATCAGGAGACTGTTCAAAGCGAAATGCCCAAAGATATGGAATAGTCATCACAGGAAACTCCTTGCTTGGAAACTTCATAACAAAACATGAAACACTTTGTTTAGAGAGACTGGCTACATTTCCTGACTCTTGCTAGAAAATCATGAGATGGAAGCTCAAATAGAGTTCGTTTGCTAACATGTTTGAGTAGACTAATTCTTATAAATATTTTTGCTTCAGTGTATTTTTTGTCCTACACATGTTCTATTAGCCTGTTCTCTGGGGTTTTTATATTAGTATTAAGCCTTGTTACACTCTAAAAGTTTCCAAAACCAGTTATGCCAAGAGCAAAAGCCAAGTTCTGCTGCTAAAAGCAAATTTCATGAAATATCACATTTTCTTCTTTTGCTTGCAGTCTTGATACTGGAAAATCTATCCACACTGCTTCTAAAAATGGAGTTAATCGGTTAAGCTTACTGAATCGCTTAACTGGAAACCCAAAGCCACAAGTATATAGTTGGCTTGAATTCTTCAATAGTACAAGAAAATTCAGATTTAGATCATATGTTCCTTTTATTATCATTTGCTTACAACTCACTGAACATATTTTCAGGCAATGAAGGTAAAAGTTTTTGTTAACTTTGCTACAGAAAAAAAAAAATCAGGGCATATATAAAGGATTTTTTTCTTCAAATGTAGAGAGATGATATGATATTCCGTCTAAAATGTCAGGATAAATATTTCTCTTCCCCTCCCCCCCCCATTTTCCCGGAGGTCTTTACGTTTTACTAGACATGAGGGAAGAGACAGAAAGGAAAGTAGAAAGTAAAAACCATATGTGGTCTCTCCTGCATCACTGGGTAGACATTGTCAGAAAGAAAACATTTTGAAAGGTCCTGAACAGAAAATTAATATAAGTAATAAATTTTAGGCCTGCCATTCAATTATATAAATCCACTGATTTATGTTTATGTTTTTTTTTTCTGATGCTGCAGGTTAATTTATTTAACATCTAAAGTCCAGTGGGAGCCTATGGCAGGGGCTGACTGCTGACAACTTGTTTCTTTCTGATAAAGAAAATTCTGAAGTTTCATCTTTATTAAACTCTGGAGATAACTATGTCAGGCAAGACACCCAAGTCAGCTGTTGACTCAATTTAATGCTTAGTTTATTAAGAAGAAATAAAAAAGGCCCAAAAGAAGTCATAAAGACATAACCAAAGTGCTTGTCCAGTCTAGTTAATTAATGTAAAGTGTGTCTAAAATCAGACTTTCACAAAGAAATTATAATTATTTGGTGTATTGCAAATCTTTGGACAGATTTAGTTGAGTTCACTAAATTCAGTGAATGTATTTAGTGTATAAAGTAAGACAGAATTTGCGTACCTACAAAACATCAGTGAAAATTCAGTTATTATCAGATAATGCCTATTCCAGAGGAAGAGACTTTTGTCTCTGTCAATTTATTCCTTGCACTGCCTTCCCTGGCTGAGAGCTGTAAAACTGATATAACAGTGTCCACCTCACACAAAATGCTTTCTAATGACACAGTATCTCAAGAGTCTCTGTACATTTTTTGAAGAATTGGGACACAATTGTTGGCATGATTTCCACAGTAGCTGAAATGGTCTGTCCTACTAAAATAACCTATAACTAATGCAGAATAAATCCATCACATCTAAGAACAAAACTTTAAACTGTCCTGCTTTGATTTGAGACACACATATCTCCAGGATACACAGTAATTAATGCACAAAAGGTCTAAGAGCACACTCTGCCTGTTGTATCCTGTCTGACAAGGAATGAGCCTTTCCCTACCCTGGACTTTTATACTGAATGATCCTAGAGACAGGCCCATTGTGGCCTTTCTCTACCAGCCTCCATATCCATTGTGGGTCCCGCCAGCTGAGATGTTTTTCAGCCCAAGCAATCCAAGGAACAAATTAGGATTCTGCATTTGAAGGGACCATCCCATCCTCCTCTTTCTCCAGCAGCTACAGGCTGCCTCGTCCAGGGGTGGACTCCTGTCCTGGGGCACATGCGATAAATAGTTTACCTTTTTCTTGGAGATGTAAATAAAGTTTCATTACCTTGCTTTTGCTCTAAATAAGACCCTGCCCAAAGGAAGTTGCTACAGGGCAGCTCTTCTGTGATAACTTCAGTGAATTAAAGCTGCTATGCCAAATGCACCCATTTAGTGGGATTGTGCTTCCAGGTGAAAATACAGGACAGGACTTCTGGGAAGTAAGGACATTGAGATGTGTAGGTAGATCATTATGCTAGGACAATGGGCTCCTTTGACGGGGACAAAATTTGCTCCTCTAGAATGTGCTTGTCCCTCTGTGATGTTTAAAGATGGCCTTAAAAGATAAGGTGTCCCTAGAAGATCAATTAATTTGGCTCCTACCTCTCTCTCTCTCAGTTTCCAAGATAGGAGAAGCTGAAGGTGGAGAGACACTTGTAAGGGGAATATCAGGAGTGCAATTTGTATTCTTATAAAGTCTAGTAAATTCTTCATTTTGGGGTGGAATTTATTTCCTTTCCGCTTTTGCTCTTGCTGACTTCTCTAAAAAAAAAAAACAAACCCAAACAAAAAAATTACAGGATTAAATTGCTAAACTCTCAGTAATAAGGAAGACCAACATTAAGATTTTCTACGAAGCCTTAATTACAAGTGCTTATGCATATTCATTATGATGCTATTACTCCTTATGTAACTATAAGCTATATTTTGTACACAGATCTTCCCCTTTTTTTCTTCTAGCAACCTTGCAGAGAGCAGGAGAAAGTTATTTAAGGACTCAAAAGGAAATCCACAGAGGGTTTCTTTCACTGTGTAAAGAAGCTGTGCAGTCGTTAACAATGAAGCAGTGCTGCTGAGATTTAGGATCCAGAACCTTTCTGTCTTTGCCACAGATTCCCACTATTGCCTGAAGCAAATCATTAATAATCTCCCTAAAGGTTGCTTGTGATGTTATTACTTCTTGTTCTATTAGGAGCACAGGGAAGATCAGCCATGAATGTTGATAAGTCGCTCAAGAGAGTTCACCACCTTTATCCCCATCTCAGTACAGAGCCTGGATGATACACGGTGGGCAAGATGTGCAAATACAATGAATAGCCAAAAAAGGAAAAAAGGCTGAACTTTCATCTCATGTCATGTTTGTCATCACTGAACACTGAATAAGGCTCTAAGGACAAACAGTATCCAGTAATGTCATAAAACATTTTGTCAAAATGCACACACAAATGTTGCTGAATTAGCACTGACCTTTCATAGTTTTGGCATCTCTGGAGTTGCAGCAAAGCTCTTTGAACACAGAAAATTCTGTGATGCATGCTGTGCCAAATGCTCCTGTCACTAAAAGCAGCTTTGCTTTGCGTATGTCATGCAAAGTTCCCAAAGCTGGCTGCAAAACAGTGGTGGAAAATTCTGTCTTTAAATGGTCACTTTCTGCCTCTGAAATGGTGGCAAAACAGTTCTGGTGCCTTCAGTAACAACTTCCATGCTCTTCCTTCCTTTCCAAAGAGCAGCCCCCACCAAAAGTGCAAGGAGGCCGAGGAACATGCTAGGGAGAGAATAACTTTTAGTTTGTCACTGAGCATGCACTTTTTAATTCACAGCATATTCTTGCTGTGGCTTAAAACTTAACAGGAGTGAAAAGATAAATATGAAGCAACCACAGCTGACTTTCTGCAATTTCTGCCCAGGCAAAATAAAGAGTCTATTCCATTTGTATCTTAAACTTTTAATTTTTTTTCAGTGTATGCAGCAAGAAAAAATAAACAACTGATTCTGATTCTGATTCTCTGTTCATTCAATGCAGTGTGATCAGCAGCTCCATTTCTTGCAAATAAGACTTGTGATTCAGCCAAGGAAACAATTTGTTTGATTTTAAGTGTAATAACACACTTTTCAGTTAGATTTCTAGAACCTTTTGTATCTGAAAGTGTTAGCAAATGTATCAGTAAGAGCTAAACAAGACACAACTACTGTAGCATTTTTGAAACTTTTTTATATCAACATATGTTTCTGGCAAAACAGTGCTGTATTCACACTCTCTCTTTGACTGTAGCACTGAACATTTTTTTTCTTTTATTTACATAAAAGACATTTTCGTTGAGCAGTATGAGCCAAATCCTAGCTGATATATTTGGATCCCTTTCATTACTTTTGACACCCATCTAGTGGACACAACACAGTATCACAGGATAAAAGTCCTGTCACAACAGCTATGTGCAAGTCTTGCACATACTTGTAGTTATCTGGTGGTGCAAGCCACTCACAGCTAACCAACCTGCAATTTTTTCCAATAGACTTTTAAATTTTAAAAAATATCACTAATTTATAATCTGACAATGAAATAATTCATAGAAGCCTGCCTTAGTTTCTGACTGGGAGAAATAAGACTGGAAACAAAATATTCATATCATGTCCACAAAAGGTGAGTGAAGAAAATAAAAACAAATCTGCAAACAAAACCATATGTTCCTTTAATCCAATAAAATACCTTTTATTCAGTTGAATAATTAAGTCCACTCTTAAAGAAATTACCTTTACCTTCATTTATTTATATCCCACTTTTAACTTTTGCTTTAGAGCTTTCAGACAAGCTTATATATAGTTGAAATGATACTGCCATTGCAGAAGTTAGTCTTATTGAGCATAGGAGTAAACAATCATCTCTTGCTTTACCTAAAATTGCATGAAAGGTCTGCCCTCCTGCCCTCAACAGAAAAACAAAACATGCAGACTGTGTATTGTTTAGGAGTTTTCTTGCAGCTGTTTAAAGAAAAAACATGGTTTATTTAGGCAATTAAATAGAAGTGTTAGGATATTTGGATATGAGGAGCCCACAAATGTTCCAAAACCTTTATTGGCATTGTGAGTATTTTGTGCTCCTGGAATACTCAGGAAATAGAATTCAAAAGACATTTATTACTAGTGAACAATAATACTCATGCTAGTAGTAATGGTAATATGGTTATTAACTTATGGCACTATAAGATGCAAATGATGTTTTACTCTAGTATTCATACTATCTTGCCCTTTCCAATATTTTTTTCAATATTTTTTGTGAGCAGATGTCACAATGATCACAAAGATCCAATGAATAGGGAAAATGAAATGCAGAGAGGAGCTTTGTGTTGTCCAAGATCACCCAGCAGGCTGGTGGCAGAACTCTTATTTGCTGTCTTACAGATTAAGCTTTGTTAGCTTGAGATTGATAATGCCACATAGCAGCACATTTGAGGATACAGAAAAAGTACTCAGGCATAATAAAAAAATCAAGTTTGGGAAGAAGTGTATGTGTTAGGATTTACTGACAGTGAATTGTTCTGAAAATCTCTCTTGAAGTTTATTTGTTTAATACCATTTTCTGAATAGTTTTTTGGAAAAAAATATTCTGCTTTCCTACATTCAAACTGTGAAAGGTGAATATATAAATAATATAGACTGAGTGCAGCAGAAAGCTTGCAATTCCAGGAATATGTGAAAAGTAACGATAAAACAATGAAATAAAACATGAAAGCAAGGTCCGTTCTCTGCCAGGCAATGCACATCTCTGTCAAAATAGGCAATATATGTTTCTTTGATTAGTTAATTTAAGAAAGGAAAAGGCCATGGGAATGCCGCCACTTCAGTGAAACATTACAGCTGCTGACACTGCAACCTCAGGTCAGTGGTATGTAACAGCAAGAAACAAGCTAGTGCAGAGAGTAGCATGTACCTGCTGTGACACCTGTGCCAGGTTGAAGTCTAATCAACAGCTGACATGTACTGAATATTTGCTCTTCAGTGTCCTTCATGTGAACACTGTTTTCAAAATGAGTACTTTAGATATATTCGTTACAAATACATATTATCATGCTGACACTTATCCATATTTTAAAAATCATGTGATAGATCCTCTGTTCATCCCTCATTCCTAAATGCTTTAGCAGCATTATTTAAGTTCCCATTAGTATGACAAATGAGCCCAAGTAGTTATAAGCCAAGGTCTCATACACACCTTTTCTACTATGCTGTAAAACTAAAATTGATCTCTGGTTTTAGAGACACAAAGAACCAGGGAAACAAAGGTAATCTTCCACTTCTGGCTGGATAAAATGTGCTCCATCCTATCAGATGCAGACATAATCTTGCTAATCCACACATTTGTGACCTCTGAGATTGCATACCACAGCACATTAAGTCTAGAAACTGAGCCACATGCTCCAAAAGGACTCCATATGGTACAATATACAGCTATCAGGCTGCTAAGCAACACAGGTTGCCATGAGCACATCCTAGCACTGCTCACCCTGCATTAGTTTCTAATTGATTGTGGACTCTCATTCAAAGTCTTTGCACTGATTTTCAAAGCCCTTTGTGGAATCATCACAGACTATGTGAAAGAGCATCTCTCTCTCCCTGCCCCCCTTCAGCCTCTCATGATGGCAGTGCTCCCTAGGAATGATAAACTTCTTCATCACTCAGTACCAAATACAATAGCTAGAAGTGCTGGTTCTAAACTGTGTAGTTCAAAGACATAAGACAAGAATGGCCACAGAACTCGCTCTGCTTGGTAGTGAGTGTAGAACTCATTTCTTTGTTCCGGCTGTAAAATAGCAACTCTCTCTAATGCATACAAACGTGCCCAAGCACACACATACACGTTAATCCCATTCCAGTGCTTTGTTTATTGAGATAAGACAAAATACATTCTTGAAGTATTTGGGTAGTAATGAAATATTAGGGTTGGGTACTCAATAGCAAAAGAGTGCTCAACTGCCTTCCAGTGGGAGACAGGATAATGAGCGTCCAGCTCAGGAGAGATGGGACCTGAGGAAGAAAATGAAACATCATGTTTCTTCAGATACAGAGCTCATGGATACTTTGCATGCAGAAAAGCACATGGCTTACTGTATTGCTAGTAGTGGGGGTTTTTCTCTACCAAATTTCTTTTCCTTCAGATTTGTTCTTTTTGGTTATCAGCAATTTTAAAGTATATTTCATGTGTACCTTGTTTCTGGCTTTGCAGTGGACTTAACCAGGTCTTGATTTCCCCATTATTATCAAGAAGCAATTACCTAGTGATAAATTTGTCAGAAGACTGTTTATTACCTTCAAAATTCTGATGTCAATGGCATAAATCTTTTTCTCCTATCTTTTTGCAGTTTTGATGTAGACAATGGTACATCATCCGGACGAAGTCCCTTGGATCCCATGATGAGCCCTGGATCAGGGCTAATTCTTCAAGCAAATTTTGTCCACAGTCAACGTAGGGAGTCTTTCCTTTACCGGTCAGACAGCGACTATGACCTTTCTCCAAAGTCCATGTCCAGGAACTCCTCCATTGCCAGTGATATGTAAGTACATTATAAAATACTTTTAGCCTATCTTTTGTCCTTTCCTATCATTGGGTTAAGAGTTTTCCAGCCACAAGAAATTTCTTTTAAGAATCAAAGACAATAATCATGCTATTGAAGTTGTGGATAATTGTTGTTTGTTTATTCCTTTAATCAAACTTGTGTTTGTTTCTGCAGTTTCCTGAAAGTAAGGATATCATGAGGGTGTACTTGATGTGTTTATGCACTGTATTAGCTTTGACAGAATACTGAAGACAACTGATACTGGTGTATCAAAACACTAAAGAGAACTCTGATTTCTTGGCTATTAAGTTATTTTCAAGACAAGCGATACAAACTCAATTTCTGCTTCTTGATGTTCTTAAGAAAAATATTCCATTTATTTGTACTAGGTACTTTTAGGTTTTTAGAGAAAAGATTTACCAGCTGGCAGAAATTAATAAATTCAATAAATTCAAGAGAGGCAAAAATTATTTCAAATACCCTTTTAACTAAGTGGCAAAATTTTAACAAAAGGTCTTTGAAAAGTTATTCTGTCCTCTCACTGGAGCTGACTCTTCTTCTGTGATGTGTGTATTTTCTGCTAATGGATCATACTTTGCAAATATGTGTGGACGCCAGATTGCATGGGTAGTGGAAGTCAGATGCAAATCTCTGTTTATTTGTAAGACACTAAAACCATGTTAAATATCCTAGCTTCCAGTCGCTTGTAAGTAGTAGAAATCAAGAATAACTATTTTTTTTGTTTGCTTAATCTGCTCCAAATTTCACTGCCAAATAGTTGTTTATGGTTCAATTATAAACCACTAAAATAAAGGACCAGGCTTGTAACAGTTCCCTAGTAAATGAGGAAGTCCAAAGCATTAAAAATCCAGCATTAATATAAATGCTGTTTTTAATGAGGCAAAACCCAATAAATATTTTCTTTTAAAAATAACAGAGTCAGTATGCACAACAAAGGAAAACGATTATCATAATAATGAGCAAAATTTCACCTGATGTTTAACTTGCAATCATTATAATTGGACACTCCTATTCTCAGCTTACATATAATTTTTAGAAATGTTGATTAGTCCATCTAATTATAGCTCTCTTCCTATGTAAGTGTCAAGATGAGCAAAATTCGTAATTATATAGAGATTTTATGTAAGGTCCATACCTCAGTTAAGCCCTGTAGATTGAAGTACTTAGTAAGCTTTGTGCCCAGTGTGACCAATTTTGGTTGAGACAGAATGAGTGAGGAAAAGACCAATCCATCTTGCGTTGTTGTAAGGAAAAATGCATTTCACTTACAAATGGTGACCCCCATCCAGCAAATCTTCCTTTGACATATAACCTTTCTTTTAGATGTACAAGACTCAAGCTTTTAGTGTCGCACCTGTGCGATACCATTTGGAAAGGGGGGCAATCCAGGTCACTGCATTGCTTAGATGAGTCATTTCAATTAAGAATTCAATTAGTGCTCCATTCTTGAACTCATAATCCACTTCTGCATTTCCTAGAATTCTGGGTAATATTTCAGCACATGGCAATAAATTGGATAAACAATTTAATTACCGAAACACTGAGCACACTTTCTTCTTTGGATATTTGAATCATAGAATCATAGAATACCAGATTGGAAGGACCTCAAGGATCATCTGGTTCAACCTTTCTAGGCAAGAGCACAGTCTAGACGAGATAGCCCAGCACCCTGTCCAGCTGAGTCTTAAACGTGTTCAGTGTAGTGGAGTCAACCACTTCCCTGGGGAGATTATTTGTATCTATTCTTCCTTTCAAAATTTTCTTAAAACACATCTGCATATTAAATTTATTGGACCTCACATCTGGATAGATTTCTCCTGTCACAGAGAAGCTGTTGTACTAAGAAGGTAAATATTCCTGCCACTGTTTAGGATGGGAGCACATTAGAAAATATAAAAGGCAAGTTGTTTTAACCATGGAATATTAATCATATATCAGTAAGCCTAATTATAATAAGCTTGATTATATCACAGAAATGAAGTAAAGGAAAACCAAGGAATGGAAGAGGGGAAAGTTTAAAAAGATAAAGTAGTGAAGAAAAAAATAAAGAAAAAATACCACAAAGCTCTTTATATAGAGAGTTTAAGAAACTGGATGTGCTCATGGAAATGAAACCCACTGAAGATTATTAAAATAGAGAAACCACTCTGGTTCAGGACATTCGTAAACGAGGTGGAGACTGGAAGAGTTGTCAGGGGAAGTATCACACAAATTTTAGATTACTCCCAAATTGTCCTGTTTCCCTTTTGCATCTATATAAATGCTTAATTTTAAGTATCGCATGTTTCTTATTCATGAGCATAAAACAAAAACATACACATCATTCAGGTAATGCAGATGAATTAACTGTGCATAAGAGTTTAACCTAGAGTCCCCTGATTCTTCAGTATTTGAGTTACCAACCTCAATATTTCACTTTATAAAGCAAAACAGAAAGCAAAAGGCATGCATCTTATATTTGGAAGGAATATAACATAAAGATTTCTGGCATTTCCATTACTCTCAAATAGTGTGCTTACAATAATACATTCCACTTCAGTAGCAGCAGATGAAACAAAAACAAAAACAAAAACAAAAACAAAACTTCAAGATTTAGTCAAATATGGAGTGTCGTGATCAAAGACAGACAGTGGATAGCAATGCTAAAGTACTGAATTCATCATTCTGCCCTTATTTATCATTTACGCTGCTGCAGCAGCTCTGAGCTCCAGCTGAGGAAGGGAACCCAGTCGTGCTCAAGTCTTTGCAAACCCAAGATGAAAAGATGGGCTCTGCCACAAACAACTTACTTAAAATCAAAGCATAAGATGACAACCAAGAGACTAATACAGTCAGATATTATCCCCAGGAGAAGGTACAACGTGAGTCCCTATGCCCAAAGTAGTAAACCTCACAAAGCAACTGAAGGGAGTTTCATTCAGTGAGTTGAGATGGAAAGTAACAGAAACAAGGGCAGAAAAGGGGGAGGTGGAAAGTTTTTAAAATCAGAGAGACTAAAATATATTTTAAAGTGAGGAGCCAGATTAGCTAAGGAAAAGAATAAAATACAGGATGAGTGCAAGGCTGCTCAGATGAGAGATTAGTAGGACAAATGTGGGTGCAGTTATGGCATTGAAAGAGGCAGAAAAAGCAGCTGTATGGTAAGAAAGGAAAAACAAACAAATCAAAAGGAGTGGGAGTTGGTAACATTTTTTCAATTATCTCTTGGAAGAAATATCATGGTCCTATAGAGAGAAAAAAGTAGAACAAGGAGATGATATGAGAAGATTAGAAAAAGCCATTCAAGACTGTAAACTGGAGAGGCAGGTGATTTAGACAGGAAGATACAAAGTCCAAGGCAGAAGAGTACAGATGCATTGTGAAGCCTGCCTATGGGATTTCCAGCAGAGAGATGAGGATGTGCAAGAGCAGGGGAAGTGAATGAGTGAGCCAGTGAGGATGAATGAGCCAATATGAGGAATTATAGGGCAGGATCTGTGATGTGTTATGGAAATTAAGCATGCCAGCCACCATAACAGGGTTCGACTCTAGGTTTCTGCTGAATCAATAAGCCAAAAAGAGATTCTTCTATAAAATCCTTTTTATTAATAGTGCTACAGCTCAAGCTGGGTGCCTCCAAAAAGGGACCTCGAACAAAGAAATCCCTGGGCAATTATACTCTTACAATCTAAATTCCCCACCCCTCATGTGACAGTTCAGACCAGTAGTAATATTAGGGTCTGAGGGTCTTCCCATTCTTCATTGAGTCCTTTCATTGTGTCTAGGTGGACCGTTTCTTTTCTTATCTCTAAGGTTGCAGCTTCTGTTAATGAATGTAGCTTCCTTATCTTCTGGCTTGAACTGGCTATGGGGCCTTCTTTTACTTGACTAAGTAAAAGTTCAATATATCTAGGTGAAAGTTCACAGGTTGCAGCCTAAGGCTTCAGCAAATTTAGCTACTGATGCTAAGCAAGTTATGCTAAACAAGTTCTATATAAGTAGTATACCAAATCGCACAACAGATGAGAGACAGGAAAACAAGTTTAAAGGGAAGGAGAATAAATAATGGAAATTTAAAAAAAAAACACAAAACAAACAAACCCAACAGCACAGTTGCAACACAGAGAAAAAAGGGAACAGAAGCCAGCTGAAAGATGAGAGAAATCATCAGTGTTGTATTGGAAGAATTGTCAGGTTTACACTTGAAGACATTAGTGAAACAGGGAGCTCTGAATGCGGATGTCTTGCAGAGGTGGCCTGATTACTTAATACTCACCTGTTTAAACTGCTATTGCCACTCAGAACTTGCAAATGCAGACAGAGGTGGCAGTGGTAACACTTTTTATGCCTTTCTTGCTAAGGAATCACTGCTCTGATTAATGGAGCATGAGATTGAATTAGTAGAGAATCTCCATTTTAGCAAAAACCAGGTCTCTAACCAGACTAAAAAATGGCTTCTTCAATAAAATCATCAGCACTTTCATGAACACTAGAAAGAAGTCAATAAGCAGTCCACTGGCTGGGGCAGAGCCCATGTTTTAACTACCACTTTAAAGGGAGAAAAGCATGTGTAGTCCCCCTGTGATCCTGAAGAAACAGACCAGAGTGTAGCAGACCAGACCAGACCAGAGGACCCAGACACTCTTGCTATACAGAAGGCTATCTGAGCTCCACTATGTCTTCTGAATGTATCTAGGGGAAAAAGCATCTGATAATAAACCCTACTTAAGTCTACCCTTTTCCCACTTCCACAAGGTCACAGAACACATCTCAGAGGCAACATCCTGGTCTTTCAAGGACTTGGCCAACTGAACCTTACTCAGTAAAAAAGTAGCTGGTATGGGGAGTTTTAGGGGCTGCTTTAGAGAGGCTGTTTCCTTGATCAGGTGAAATATCAATATAAGCTCTAATTAGTTTAATTACACAAAATTTGCTAATTTCTATTTAATCTTGCTTCCATCTTTTAAGCACCAGAACCCAGCCATGCAACACTGACCATAGGACACTGCAGGGTCATTGGCCTGGTGATCAGCTAAATGGCCAAAGGGCTACTAGTTACTCATTCCCAAAACTGGACGGCCTACTGCTCTTCCACCAATACCTTCTGTAAATAGTAGCATCCCTCTGCTGCTGTCCCTGATAAAACAAATATCAAGAGGATGCAATTTATTCCAGGACTTTTTTTCCCTATAACTACAGTATAATCCTGCCTTCTAGAGGACCCGCATGTAGATTGTATTTGAACAGGTGCCCATAAAAGCTGCTCTGTCACTCCCCTCCTCAGCTGGACAGGGGAGAGAAATTATAATGAAAGGCTCGTGGGTCAAGATAAGGACAGGGAGAGATCACTCACCAATTACTGTCACGGGCAAAACAGGCTCGACTTGGGGAAATTAGTTTAATTTATTGCCAATCAAATCAGAGTAGGGGAATGAGAAAATAAAAACTAAATCTTAAAACACCTTCCCCCCACCACTCCCTTCTTCTCAGGCTTAACTTCACTCCTGATTTTCTCTACCTCCTTCCCCCAAGCAGCACAGAGGGATGGGGAATGGGGGTTGCGGTCAGTTCATCACAGATTGTCTCTGCTGCTCCTTCCTCCTCGGGGGAGGACTCCTCACACTCTTCCCCTGCTCCAGTGTGGGGTCCCTCCCACGGCAGACAGTCCCCCACGAGCTTCTCCAAAGTGACTCCTTCCCACGGGCTACAGTTCTTCACGAACTACTCCAGCGTGGGTCCCTTCCATGGGGTGTGGCAATTAATCACGGACTCCGCGTATGAGTTTAGGCAAAGACAAGCGAAGACACTTTATTTTTACAATCTATCCCTTTTATAATATGATCTAGTGTTCACGAGTAAGCAAAACTTATTTCATTGGTTTCTGTCTTGCGTCCACGCGTCTCTTCAGCGATACTTATTGGTTCTTCAAGTTGGTGCACGCTAATTCCTCTTTCAGGGATGTATCCAATCTTATCCTTATTTTTCTGCCTCTAAGTTTCACAAACTTGTTTGCAACAAGCCTCAAGGGCACAGCTGCATCTCGTCAAAGTAAAACACAATCTCATTTATTCCCACAATTCCCCCTTTTTGTTTTTCTATCACAAAAGCTTGTTTAATCATATTCTATAGCATTTTCTGTACCCAAGACACTAGACAAGAAACTATCATTATTATAGTGCAAAATATTAGTAACAAGAAAAAACCCATTTTGATTAGAGACATTATCCACCCGCCAGTTCCCCAACTTGCTAATAAATGATTCAGCCAACCAAATCCATCACTGACTTATAATTTGCTAACTTCAAATCTTTGATTGCTTTATGGATTAATTTGGAGTTATCTAATAAGTCATTCCCCATCAGTCTTCTCAGAGTTCAGTGTCTTCTGCTGTTCGTTCTTGTTATCTGATGCAAGAGCCGGTCTTACGCACCTTGCAGGTACCCACTTAGGTCCTACATCTGTTGAGACACAAGCATGCCCTCTGCCCCAGGTTAGTAGATCAAAAGGACCTTCCCAATTGCCTGTTTGTAGCGACTTTGTAAAAACTCGGGCCTTCTGTGGTGTGGCTGTTAAATCTTTTGACTGAAGAGACAGAAAATGAGAGATAATAACAGGAATATTATTTTCAGACATATTCAGGTAGTTTAACACATACACGGCTTTACTTAGTCTGTCTGCTGGAGTGGCTCCTGGCATTCCCCCTTTTTGTTTTTGCAGGTTCAATTGTTTGTTGCAAGATTTTCCAGCCCAGATATTTCCAAGGCTCAGTTTTTTACACCTTTTCAGGGGCTATTTCAAGTCCATATCTGTTTAGAGCTCATCGTATCTCTTTTTCTTAGTTGTGGGCAATCTCTTTTAAAATGTCCAGTTTTTCCACAGAAGAAACATGATTTCTGCACTTTCATTGCGGAGGCAAAAGCTGTAGCTAATGTTTCCATATGATGGGACATTGACCCCACCTTTTGGGTAGCTTCTATCATGTCCATTAAGGAGGGATTTTTTAGAGGCAAAAGCACTTTTTTACAGTCCGTATTCGCATTTTCAAAGGCTAATTTTAAGAGTAGGACCTCTCTTGCTTCTGCATTTTCGACTTGTTTTTCCAAAGCCTCTTTAAGACGATCTAAGAATGAGATATATCCCTCTCCTGTCCCTTGCTTTATTAATGTAAATGATTTTGTCGCTCTTCCGGCATCCGGCACTCTTAGTAATGCCTGTAAAGCAAGGTCTCTGCCTTGTGCTAATATCTGTGGTCGTAACCGTGCCTGTAACGTTGGGTGATTTAGCAGCGGATCCCCCATAAGCTGTGGGAGTCCTGCCCCTTGTAAAGGGTCGCCTTGTTGTCGCTGCATATTGATAATTGTAGCGTTTTGACAGGCGGTACGCCAGGTGCTTTCAAAGATCACCTTTTGCGTTGGGGTCAATATAAGATTAGTAAGCGTGCATATATCAAATGGTACTATTTCATTTGTAAATATTCCCCGTAGCAGGAACTGTGTAAAAGGAGGCAATTGATTACGGGTTTGTGGAGTATCGGCATTAGAAGCGGTAGAGAAAGGTGGTAAGAGTGCCGACGCAGCAGGGGCCGGGGGCGGGCGGGGAAGTGGAGGGGTACTGGTTGCAGGGATCGGAAGGTCTAGCAGAGGTGTTGAAGCCATAGGAGCAGGTGAAGGAGAAAGCGGCGCAGAGGGTAGCGGCAGCGCGGGGGGGGTGGTGGTGTGGAGGGTTGTGCAGCCCGAGCACCCGCGAGCAAGGGCATGTCGGAGGACAAACCCGATGTCGGTGTTTCTGGTGTGCCCTGCGGGGTTAGCTCCGGAGTGGCAGCAGGGGCTGCAGCCACCATAGCCTTTCGGTCTGACTCTAATTGTTCTAAAGTGTCTTTCAGCAAACGCCATGTCGTCAAAACGCTTGTGGCATTACTGTCCCCCCTGGTGGCCGCTTCCCATAACACTTTTCCTGCCTCCTCCCAAGT
This sequence comes from Nipponia nippon, assembly GCF_047370975.1. NCBI lineage: Eukaryota > Metazoa > Chordata > Aves > Pelecaniformes > Threskiornithidae > Nipponia > Nipponia nippon. The sequence goes on from NW_028262343.1 coordinate 6,095,887, forward strand.
CTCCACCTGGAACGCGTTCGCTGCGTTCGCTTGTTGCCCGTTTTTTTCGCAACCAAGTTAACAACAACCGAACCTTTCCTTCATCATAATTTATGCCCCTTTTTGCAAGAATTCGCAAAAATATACGCAAAATAGATTTTTCTTCCGAGGAGATTTGCGCCCCCATTTTCCCGTCCCCAGCTGCTCACTTTTTCCCGAGGCGATTAACTGTCCACAAGCAGCTCTCTGGTCCGCTGCAGTAGAGTTCAGCTGGGCTTGCCACCGGCCACTCTCTCGTCCGCGGTTCTTAGGACCGAATCACGTCGTAGGATCGAATCACGTTGTAGGACCGAATCACGTCGGGGTCACCATTTGTGGCAATTAATCACAGACTCCGCGTATGAGTTTAGGCAAAGACAAGCGAAGACACTTTATTTTTACAATCTATCCCTTTTATAATATGATCTAGTGTTCATGAGCAAGCAAAACTTATTTCATTGGTTTCTGTCTTGCGTCCACACGTCTCTTCAGCGTTACTTATTGGTTCTTCAAGTTGGTGCACGCGAATTCCTCTTTCAGGGATGTATCCAATCTCATCCTTATTTTTCTGCCTCTAAGTTTCACAAACTTGTTTGTAACAAGCCTCAAGGGCACAGCTGCATCTCGTCAAAGTAAAACACAATCTCATTTATTCCCACAATGGGGTGCAGTCCTTCAGGAACAGACTGCTCCAGCATGGGTCCCCCACAGGGTCACAAGTCCTGCCAGCAAACCTACTCCAGTGTGGGCTCCTCTCTCCACAGGTCCACATGTCCTTCCAGGAGCCTGCTCCAGTGCAGGATTCCCACAGGGTCACAGCCTCCTTTGGGCATCCACCTGCTCCGGCGTCGGTCCTCCATAGGCTGCAGGTGGATATCTGCTCCACCATTAACCTCCACGGGCTGCAGGGGGACAGCCTGCCTCACCATGGTCTTCACCAGGGGCTGCAGGGGAATCTCTGCTCTGGTGCCTGGAGCACCTCCTCCCCCTCCTTCTTCACTGACCTTGGTGTCTGCAGAGTTGTTTCTCTCACATATTCTCACTCCTCTCTCCGGCTGCCATTGGGCAGTGATTGGTGTTTTTTTCCTGTTCTTAAATATGTTATCACAGAGGCGCTGCCACCATCGCTGATTGGCTCAGCCTTGGCCAGCGGCGGGTCCGTCTTGGAGCTGTCTGTCATTGGTTCTATTGGACACAGGGGAAGCTTCTGGCAGCTTCTCACAGAAGCCACCCCTGTAGCCCCCCGCTACCAAAACCTTGCCACGCAAACATACAATAGAGAATAATAAAAGCCAAATGTGGACCACTTTGGAACAAAGAGAGCCTCTGTATTCTGATACACATGGATACTGACATACAGAGATCTGGGGTGTTTTTTTCAGGATGAATTATCCTCATCTTCAATAGCTGGAGAAATAGTTGTGGGATTTTTAATTTGTGTGGGTATTTTTTTCCAAAATAAAGCCAAAATAATCTGTAATTTTGCAAAAAATAAAGATTAGTAGAATTATTCTGGCTGCAAAAATTACCTTAAATAAAGGGAAATTCCAAGATAGGGAGCTCCCTTATTTGTCAGTGACTGACAGGTCTGATCCTGACCTGAAGCTGCAAACCAGCTGAAATATCCCTTTAACTGGCATGTGGAACAACTGCCAAATAAGAGAATTTTTGAGGTAAACTCGCACATGTTTCCCAGTTCTCGACAGTCTGTTCAGTTTTTTTTTAAAATTGCGTTGTATTCAATGTGGATCAGATTCATAAATGGAAAGTATTTTAAAATAATGGCAGACAAAGATGGCAAACCTGGACAGTTAATAATGTTCACCCGAGCCTTTAATATGCCAACAAAATCATGAAATGAGGATATATTTTCTCATCTAGATCAGGAAGCCAATACAGCTTATTCTGTTTCTGAGCCAGGAAGGCCTGGATTTATTAATAAAATGCTGTGAATCTCATTGATCTCTACAGCTTCCTGAGGAGGGGAAGTAGAGAGGGAGGTGCTCATCTCTTCTGCCTGGTATCCAGTGATAGGATGCATGGGAACGGTTCAAAGCTGTGTCAGAGGAGGTTCAGACTTGACATTAGGAAGCCTTTCTTTACAGAGAGGGTGGTCAAACACTGGAACAGGCTTCCTAGAGAGGTGGTCGATGCCCCAATGCCTGTCAGTATTTAAGAGGCATTTGGACAATGCCCTTATTAACATGCTTTAACTTTTGGTCAGCCCTGAAGTGGTCAGGCAGTTGGACTAGATGATCATTGTAGGTCCCTTCCAACTGAAATATTCTAGTCTAGTCTAGTCTAATATGCATCTGAAGTTAGGGAGAAAAAAAAACCTTTTCCCTGAAAGGTTCTGCATAAAGTTCTGGCCAAGATTCTAGGAGAGCAGAAAAAACATGCAGTTACTGAGCAGAGTAATTGCACCTCAGTTTAACAAATTAGAAAGAATTGTCTGTCTTTTCAGATAAACTACTGTTGAAATTCCTTATGATTTATCTGGTTCTTTTCTCAGAATTTGTGATATCACTATATCGAAGAGTTGAAAAGAGCCAGTTAAACTTCAAAGTCAAACCTGCTTTAAAAAAAATCTTTTAAGATGTATTTTCTATTTAATTTCAGCTTAGAAATAATTTTGAATGAAAAAATGTATTAAGTTGCTTGAGACATTTATTTATCCATGCTAAGAAATGTACTTACATGGCTTTAGGAAAAATAGGGCAATATTTTGCTTCATTAGGTTTGGCTTTTTTGTTCTTAAGATCTTTTAAATTGCATAAATCTTCAGGTTGCAGCTTAAATTAAGCTAAGTAATTAGTAAGTCACTGTGTCCTTTCCAGTCACTTGGGACATTTTACAAATGCAATCCAAAACAAAGAATTCAATAATATCCAATTTGCTTGCATTTAAATAATAAATTTGAGCTAACTTCATTTGTTGATCAGGAAATCAGTTATAATATAAATAAAAAAATAGTATTTTTGCATCGAGGAGGCTTCTTTTGATCTGCTTTTTAATTCAGGAGATTCTAAGGCATTCTAATATGCCTTTATATGGTTGTTGAATTAGGATATTTTTATGAAATGCAAATTGATTTTATCTTACGTTCAGACAATACAGAATCATTATTGATTTTATGTCCTAATACTAAAACCTAATCATTTTCCAAATATAACTCTCAGCTGTTGAACACATCACTTCCCCTTCGAACACTTTTAATGTGTCAGGTTTTTTTTTTCTCTTGCAGAAATAATGGGTGTTTGAAATAAAATGGCAAGTTACTTACTGCTCCTGTGCTAAACAAAGCAGACTGAATTCATAAACCTCTTCAGTCAAAGGTGGCATGTTATTAAAAACATGGTACCAAAACTGATTCTTAACTGGGATTTCAGCTAAATCACAACAATGCTCATCTCTGGGCTTGCTGCACAGAGCTACTGCTACAGTCCAGGGGAGGGAGGATAGTTGTGTTTTGTGTGTGTGCATGTGTGCATGCAATACTGAAGGATGGGAGCAGTGCAGAGAAAGGGAACTTGGTAAAGAGGGACTTGGGGGAAGCCTCTTTTAGACTGTTTTTCCAGCTTAGTGATCACCTACATGTACAAGCTTAATTTATTTCACAACCCAGAAGAACATTAGTTCTTGTTTCATCCCTCAGGGCACAAACAATGCTCTGTATGCTTGCAATGATGCTAATGCTGAGTTAGCTGCAGAGTTTGTTCTCTGAAAATAGACAATCTGAAATTCTGATGGCTTTTGCCTTGTTTTTCTTGAAGTCATCTTGTTTCTTCTTATATACATACATTTAGGGGCCTTTGAATTTGGTTAGGGGACCCCATTTTCTAAACCTTGAAGCTGAGACAATCTTCTTGTGGCTGGCTGAGAGCAAGCTTGCTCAGGCTGGGAAGTTACCTTAACTAGGTGCTATTCTCAGCAGCTCTACTCTCATTTCTTTTAGAGGGGAAATCTTTCAGCCTGTGTCAGTAGGAGGTTCACATGGAAAGTCATGTATTATTCTTCAGAAATAACACGATCATATCAGTTCTCAACACTTAAGCATATGGGGCAGGGACAAGCAAGCAACTGAATGACTGCTGCTTAAAAGCAGTTAAAGGTAATACATTTTATTTTCATTTGCAACAAGCTAAGAGTTTACGTGTGTCAGCTAATGCAATTAAAACAGATTAATATTAACTCATTAAGCTGCGCTAACTTGATTGCTTCCAGTCATGTGTGCACACCCACTCATTAATTTTCTCTAACCTGGGCAGAAAACAAACCTATCATTTAGTCACTGATGCTTGTTTGTTTTACAGACATGCTTAGAGCACAATGATGATTTCTGTTGTATGAACAGTCCAAGGACAGCACTGCTGAATTGGCCTTGACTCTTCTGATTGAGTTCAGCTCTTTTCTGGTTCAAAGTCCTACATCCTCTGGCTTAATACAGCCCCTCCTTCAACACACAAACCAAACTACCGCACTGCAGTAGCTTCTTTTCCCTTGCCATTGCCTTAGTGACCCCCAGGCAGACTGCCTTCTGATTTTAGAAGGAAAACCACGTACGCCAGTGAAACACCATGACAGTGAAAGTCCATGCTCTGTTTCTCTTTAGGACTGAATAATTCTCTGTCAGACTTAAAGCAAGTCAGTTGCTCAGAGTTGTCCACCATATTTCTGTCATCCAAATGGTCTGCTATATTATGGTAGGATTAAAGGGTTGACGCTTGGTGGCTGTTTGGGGCAATATGATACAGGTGATTTCTTGAGTTGTCTTGTGTTTTCATATCTTGCACATCATGCTGGCATCCTTCTGTGATGGTCCACTACATCAGTACCTGCATGATTTCCTCAGGCAGATTACCCAAGTCAGATGTGCAAGTGCAGTCTCTTTGCAAAATGTTTAAGCTTCCTGAGCAAGGAAGTAGCTGGACACAAGAGGCCTTGATCTTCCTTGAACTCTTCCAAAGGTGCTATGATACTCTCATGGGAGATGGAAGAAGACTGACAGCATTCCTATAGCATATTATAAGGAATGGGGAAAAATAATAATATTTCCCATTCTTTGAGTTAGCTGATTCTGATTCCAGCCCATACAGCAATCCTGAATGAAGCTTCTGGATTCGATGAGTCTTGGTTCAGATCACTAGCCCTTGTCACCCAGCAAAGTCTCTTGTTTCTCAAGTCTGCTCAAAAGCACAGGTGCTATGATATGATATGATGCTGGTGATGCACATGGTAAGGCACACAGTTAACCAGATAATACTTCCTCATAACCCCTGGATTAAATATCAAAATACTAATTTAAAAACACCTTAGTGTTCACTGTTCCTTTCCAGTCCTTTAGTCTGTAATGGATATGATCATTCTGTCTTTCCAAGTCTTGAGAGAGCTCCTCACCTTTGGTGCAATTGGAAGTAAGATTGTAATTTGGGTAACCTAACACTGATGACTTCAACAAAGAAGACTCTAGGTATTCAAAGGCTTCTTTCAAACCTAATAAAGTGTATCTTCAGGAACTGAGCTGCTAAAAAGGTGGCATGAAAAATTAAAGTACTTTCCTGTGCAAAATATCCATTATACCTGGAAAGCTCCAGGTACGTTAGTACATGGCATATCTTGGTGCATATTAGCCATATGTAATAATCTACATTTGTTATGAGCTGTCTTTTGGATCTCTGATCAGAAGGTGGCTAAGTATTGCTTTCTTCATCAACATGCCGTAGTGGAGTAACTTGATTGGTTCTCCATATGAAGTTAATCAGGGTGTTTGGAAACACTTATACCTACAGTATATGCCAGTGAGATTTATGCTGGAGAAATGGTTTTCCCTTTGGTGTGTCTTCCTAAGTCTAACTTGCTTAGTTAGATAGTCCGAGGAGAACGACTATAACCAGCCTTTCTTTTCCCTGGGATAATGGACTTCTCAGGGACTGTGGCTTTTCTGAGCCAATCCTCTTCCATCTGGTTAAGCTCCATTGAAATTAGGTAGATTGAACTCTCCAGAACTCCCAATATGACAGCAATACTTTTGACTAATTAGGGCAAGCTCTGTAGCTGTATTAGAAAGATCAGAAGGACATAACTGCACGGTTGTCATGGTTTAACCCCGGCCAGCAACTAAGCACCAAACAGCCGCTCACTCACTCCCCCCATGGCAGGATGGGGGAGAGAATTGGAAGGGTAAAAGGGAGAAAACTCGTGGGTTGAGATAAAGACAGTTCAATAGGTAAAGCAAAAGCCACATGCGCAAGCAAAACGAGGACTTCATTCACTACTTCCCATCGGCAGGCAGGTGTTCAGCCATCCCCAGGAAAGCAGGGCTCCATCATGCATAACGGTTACTTGGGAAGACAAACGCCATCACTCCGAATGTCCCCCCCTTCCTTCTTCTTCCCCTGGCTTTATATTGCCGAGCATGACGTCATATAGTATGGGATATCCCTTTGGTCAGTTGAGGTCAGCTGTCCCAGCTGTGTCCCCTCCAAACTTCTTGTGTACCCCCAGCCTACTTGCTGGTGGGGTGGTGTGAGAAGCAGAAAAGGCCTTGACTCTGTGTAAGCACTGCTCAGCAATAACAAAAACATCCCTGTATTATCAACACTGTTTTCAGCACAAATGCAAAACATAGCCCCATACTAGTTACTATGAAGAAAATTAATTCTATCCCATCCAAAACCAGCACATTCTCCACCCCTTATTCCATACCATTTACATCATGCTCAGGTCTCACACTATCCAATACATCCTCATTACCCACCACCCCCCTTCGCATCCTTTGATATAATACACAGGCATCATTCCCTTAGTCTATGGACCACCCCTGTGAAATGTCTGTAAAATGTCCACAAATGTCCACAAATGTCCATTGAGTTCATTTAGTCCATGACTTTGGGCTCCATCTGTGATGGTGGTCACTCAGGACAGGAGAGGTGGTGTGTCACGTGTAGTTATTGGGCACCAAAGCCAGCTCAAGTCAGGTCACTGCTGCACTTGCACTGCTGCTTGTAAGGCTTCTCCTCCATTGGTTCAGGTGGTTCCTGCTACAGTAATTCCTATAACACACAACTCAAATCATGGGTTACAACAATTTAAAGGTTTATCCATTACAATCTCCACCCCAGTCCCTTTGGGATAGGTTATAGGGTTTAACATTGCAATGAACTCCTCCCTTTGCCCCTGCTCCAGCAAGGATTTATCCACAGACTGCAGAGGTGTACCTGCTCCAAGTGGAACCCTGTCTATGAGCCATAGTCTCTTCAGGGGTATACCTGCTGTGGCATAGACTTATTCACAGCCACAGTTGCTTTGAGGTACACCTGTTCCAGCATGGCCTTCTCCATGGGCCACAATGCCTTCAGAGATATACCTGCTCCAGCATGGCCTTACCCGCAGCCACAGTCTCTTCAGAAGTAAACTTGCTCCACCATGGCTTTATCCATGGCCACACGCTTTGAGGTGCTCCAGCATGACCTCGTGCACAGCCACTGATGCTTCAAGGTGTACCTGCTGCAGCACGGACTTATCCATAGCCACAGATGCTTTGAGGTGTACCTTCTCCAGTGTGGACTTATCCTTGGGCCACAATCCCTTCAGAGGTATACCTGCTGCGGCACAGACATAACCATGGCCACAGACGCTTCGAGACATACCTGCTCTGGCATGGGCTTATCCACGTCCACAGACACTTCGGGGTGTCCTGCTCCCGGATGGACTCATCCACAGGTCACAGTCCCTTCGACTCGAGTTCACACTGGAGTTCCAGCCTGTCCAGTACAGCAGTACAGAAACAGCCGCGATGCCCTGGCCATCTGCCAGCCCAGGCACATGGCCATTGCTGTTATCAAAATGTTCCCAGGCACAGCAGAGTAAGACGATAAGCAGTACAGCAAGCAGCAAAAGCAAAAAGCAGCCACTAACGAGCACTAGACTCTAATATACAGTAAGGCAAGCGAGCCCCGTGGCAAGCACAGAAACCTGCCGATTAATAGTTAAACAGCAATAACAGCTATAAATTCAATCTAGCACATTCCAATCAAAACTGTCATTATCTCGAACCCTTTGAGCCCCACGTTGGGCGTGAAAAAGGACTATTGTGGTTTAACCCTGGCCAGCAGCTAAGCACCACACAGCCGCTTGCTCACTCCCCCCCGGTGGGATGGGGGAGAGAATCAGAAGAGTAAAAGTGAGAAAACTCATGGGTTGAGATAAAGACAGTTTAATGGGTAAAGCAGAAGCCGCGCGCGCAAGCAAAGCAAAGCAAGGAATTCATTCACTATTTCCCATAGGCAAGCAGGTGTTCAGCCATCCCCAGGAAAGCAGGGCTCCATCATGCATAATGGTTACTTGGGAAGACAAACGCCATCACTCCAAACGTCCCCCCCTTCCCCTTCTTCTACCCCCAAGTTTTTATTGCTGAGCATGACATATGGTATGGAATATCCCTTTGGTCAGTTGGGGTCAGCTCTCCCAGCTGTATCCCCTCCCAACTTCTTGTGCACCCCCAGCCTACTCAATGGTGGGGTGGTGTGAGAAGCAGAAAAGGCCTTGACTCTGTGTAAGCACTGCTCAGCAATAACGAAAACATCCCTGTGCTATCAACATCATTGTTTTCCGCACAAATCCAAAACATAGCCCCATACAAGCTACTATGAAGAAAAATAATCCTATCCCATCCAAAACCAACACAATGGTGTTACAGAAAAAATGTGATGTTCAGTAACACTCAGACAATAAGTGACAAGACCCTGCTTCATTCAGGGTCTTATTTCTGTCTACTGTGTGATAGAACAAGTAGTGCTTTGTAAAAATCCTTTAAATACATGTTCCCACAAATAAAGAAATGCTCTGCGAAACTCAACCCTCTCCTCTGTAGCTCATGACTCCATCAACAATTTCAATTGCTTGCTCTCTCAACGCTAAATCCCAATCTGCCCACAGGTTGGCAGTCTCTAGCCCCTGCCTTAGATGCCTCACCAAATGGCGCTCAGCCTTTCAGTGAGATGCAAATCACTGACAACCCACTGACTATCTAGGAAAAGCTGTAAGCCAGTTTCTGTCATACCCCATAATGTGGGCACAATGTTGAGAGGTGCCTCTTATCCCCAGTCAGCCTTAGCTTTCAGAGCGAGACCTGGGCCATCTCATACTAGGACTAGAAAATTGTTTACAAAATCTTAAGAAATTGAGATGACATGACCTAAGCGCTATTCCTGCACAATAAATCAACTTGGAGCACTGTGATTTCTGGCTCCGCAAAATCGGTATTATGAACCCACACATTTAGATTCTCCAAATGCTGTTTGGAGCAGCGAGTCACCTCTCCTGCTCACTGTCCTTAGAGCACAGCTTCTGCTGACTAGTATCATTACATGATGTTTCCATTACTATATCAGAGTGCAATCTAGAATCAGATTTCATTGCTGCTAAAATCTGAATCTGAGCAACACACATATTTTCAGCATACCTAGTTCATATGTTTCTTGTGTGTTTATTTGGCTTCACCTATAAAATGTTATTGGGGCAGAAAAAAAAATCATAGCAATTAGGGTAAATGATCACCTTTCTCTGTGTTCTCCATTTGTGGTTTTGCATGTGGTATATTTGTGTTCCAGCATATGTGCAAGCAAAACACGAATGTCTCATCTAGCTGTATTTATAGCATGTTATTGAACAGTAAGTCTGAATCAGCCTTGTATACAGAAATGAGTGGATGTCATGTTTAATTCAAATTTAAATGCTTACACTGAAAAGGGGGGCTGCAGTAGATATTCTGGTTAAAACAGAAGACTACTTTCATGTTCATCTTCTTTCACATTTTGTACATTGTGTGTAGACAGTATGGATTTTCCCGTGCTTTTGTTTGACATGTATCTATTTAAAGAAACAAACAAACAAACAAACAAACAAGCTGAAATGCAACTCTGTAAAAATGGAGTCAATTTTTGCATGATGTGACAAAAGGCTTAGTTCTTGCTGCAGGGCACAGTGCAAGGATGCCAGACAGCCACTGCCCCCCAGAGCTTTTCAAAGACTGTTGGTAGCTTTATTATTTCACATAGGCTATGTCCCAATTTTGTAGCCAGAGAATCCAACGTAGACCATTCCAGTTGGCTGACCCGCATTCTCAGCCAGTACTTATCCTGGGGAGATAAGTGAGTTTTTCATTCAAATGGAGGATTGTGGCAAACAACTGGGGAACAGAGGGCCCGATATGCCGACGGGACCCATCCCATAGGGAAGTCTGCTGCCTCCCTGGGGCAAGGATAAGAGACATTACTAGGAAGCTCCCTAGGCTGATAAAAGCGTCCGATTATTATCCACTATTGGTTGTTCAGGTTGGCAGTGATGAGGTAGCTGATAGAGGCACAAAGACGATCAAAAGGGACTTTAGAGAACTGGGGCAATTGCTTGAAGGATCAGGAACACAGGTAGTGTTTTCCTCCATCCCTTCAGTAGCTGGGAGGCATACAGAAAGGAACAGGAAGACCTATCTCATTAACACGTGGCTCAGAGGCTGGTGTCAGAGGTGGAATTCTGGGTTTTTCAATCATGGGGCAGTTTACATGGCACCAGGCCTGCTGGAGACAGATGGGGTTCACCTGTCGCAAAGGGGGAAAAGGATCCTGGCCCAGGAGTTAGCTGGCCTCGTTGAGAGAGCTTTAAACTAGATGCGAAGGGGGAAGGGGATAAAACCAGGCTTGCTAGGGATGAGCCTAGGGGTGGCATGCCTGTGTTGGTGAAGAGATCTATAGCCCAACTGAAGTGCATTTACACCAATGCACGCAGCATGGGCAATAAGCAGGAGGAGCTGGAAGCCATTGCGCGGCAGGAAAACTATGATGTGGTCGCCATCACGGAAACATGGTGGGATGACTCACACAACTGGAGTGCTGCAATGGATGGCTACAAGCTCTTTAGAAGGGACAGGCTAGGAAGGAGAGGTGGTGGGGTAGCCTTGTACGTTAGGGAGTGTTTTGACTGTCTAGAGCTCAACAAAGGTAATGATAAGGTTGAGTGCTTATGGGTAAAGATCAGAGGGAAGGCTAACAAGGCAGATATCCTGGTGGGAGTCTGTTACAGACCACCCAACCAGGATGAGGAAACAGATGAAGTATTCTACAAGCGGTTGGCTGAAGTCTCACAATCCCTAGCCCTTGTTCTCGTGGGGGACTTCAATTTACCAGATATCTGCTGGAAATACAACACAGCAGAGAGAAAGCAGTCTCGGAGGTTCCTGGAGTGTGTGGAAGATAACTTCCTGACGCAGCTGGTAAGCGAGCCAACCAGGGGAGGTGCCCCGCTGGACCTGCTGTTTACAAACAGAGAAGGCCTGGTAGGTGATGTGGTGGTCGGAGGCTGTCTTGGGCTCAGTGACCACAACATGATAGAGTTTTCACTTCTTGGAGAAGTAAGGAAGGGGGTCAGCAAAACTGCTACCCTGAACTTTAGAAGGGCAGACTTTGGATTGTTTAGGAGTCTGGTTGAGAGAGTCCCTTGGGAGGCAGTCCTGAAGGGCAAAGGAGTCCAGGAAGGCTGGACATTCTTCAAGAAGGAAGTCTTAAAGGCACAGGAGCAGGCCGTCCCCATGTGCCGCAAGTCGAGCAGGCGGGGGAGAAGACCGGCCTGGCTGAACAGAGAGCTTTGGCTGGAACTCAGGAAAAAAAGGAGAGCCTACCGTCTTTGGAAGAAGGGGCAGGTGACTCAGGAGGACTACAAGGATGCTATGAGGTTATGCAGGGAGAAGATCAGAAAGGCGAAGGCCCAGCTGGAACTTAAACTGGCCACCGCCGTTAAAGATAATAAAAAATGTTTTTACAAATATATCAGTGACAAAAGGAGGGCCAGGGAGAATCTCCCTCCTTTGTTGGATGCAGAAGGTAACCTTGCCACGAAGGATGAGGAGAAGGCTGAGTTACTTAATGCCTTCTTTGCCTCAGTCTTTAATAGTCAAGCTAGTCATCCTCGGGTTTTTCAGGCCCCTGAGCTGGGAGATGGAGATAGGATGCAGAGTGAAGTCCCAGTTGTTGAAGAGGTGGCAGTCACCGACCAGCTCCTCCACCTGGATGCTCACAAGTCCATGGGGCCAGATGGGATCCACCCGAGGATACTGAGGGAGCTGGCAGAGGAGCTTGCCAAGCCACTCTCCATGAGCTCCATGAGCTGGCTGCTCACGGCTTGGCTAAGTGCACTCTGCACTGGGTTAAAAACTGGCTGGACACCCGAGCCCAGAGAGTGGTGGCGAATGGAGTCAAATCCAGTTGGCGGCCAGTCACAAGTGGTGTTCCCCAGGCCTCAGTATTGGTCCTGGTCCTGTTCAATATCTTCATTGATGCTCCGGATGAGGGGATTGAGTGCACCCTCAGTAAGTTTGCAGACGACACCAAGTTGGGTGGAAGTGTCAATCTGCTGGGGGGTAGGAAGGCCCTACAGAGGGACCTGGACAGGCTGGATCGTTGGGCCAGGGCCAACTGTATGAGATTCAACAAGGCTAAGGGCCGGGTCCTGCACTTGGGTCACAACAACCCCATGCAACGCTACAGGCTGGGGGAGGAGGGGCTGGAGAGCTGCCTGGCGGAAAAGGACCTGGGGTTGTTGGTTGACAGCCGCCTGAACATGAGCCAGCAGTGTGCTCAGGTGGCCAAGAGGGCCAATGGCATCCTGGCTTGTATCAAGAATAGTGTGGCCAGCAGGACCAGGGAGGTGATAGTGCCCCTGTGTAGCGTTCGTTACATATCAAGGTTATACCGGCGGATCTCCAGCCGACCCGGGCTGGGGAAGGAACAGTCAGCACACACAGTGTGGGTGTTCAGCCTCAATGTTTATTGCGCAGTAGTTTACCTTTATACACTCAACAGTAGGCATGTTATAAGGGGTGGAGACAAGGGAGGGTCAACCCTTAACTCTTTCCGTACATCGCGTGATCTTCCGGTCGCCAGCCCTTATCTTTACTACATTTCCCCCTCCCTTAGCTCCAGTAGCTCTGGATCTCGCTGGGGAAGCTGCGCGTAAAATAATCGATATGTGGTAAGACTTCTTAGTATACGACTCATAGAATGCATAATTAAGCGTAATAGACAGGGTAATAGCATAGCAAGGACAAGAATAAGTAATAAGATTATGAGCCCAGTTATTAAAGGTTTGGGAATATTGGTAAACCTGTTGCCTATGTTAGCTATAGCTCCTAAATTAAGGGAGTTTACTTGTATTGCATCAGATAGTTGGTCAAGCGCGTTGGTGTGGCTCTTAGAAATATTCAATGTATCGTTGCCTATTATGACGTTATTAACATTCCAGTTTTGTAAGCCTGGGATAGTGGAGCTCTGGTTTGACTTGTGGCAGCAACTGTCCTCCTTATCTCTAGTGAAGTAGGGGGTGAACAATAGACAGGTAGAGGCTTGTCCAATAGCCGGCATATACAGACACGCATCCGTTACGTTCATGGATTTTGCCCAATCCAGCCAGTAGTTCGTCGCGGCTCCCTCATTGCTCCCCCACACCATCAGGATGCATAGGGAAATGGTAACCTGTCAAGATAAGACTCAATAAATTGATTAATGCTTATACGGTCGAATATTTCGACTGGGTACCCATTCTAGCATCCCTTTCTCGGTTTGCACACACGCATACCCACGTCCCAGACAACGGAGGGAATAAGGGCCCCTCCATTCACGGGTTTGCAGGTCCCGTACTTGAACCAAAGGGTAAGGCCCTTCGTTCTCATCGAGCCGGAAATGTGCCTGGGTTGCAGTCTGGGTTTTATAGGTGTTCCCTCGAATGGTATGATTTAAGGTAATTAGCGCCGTCGTCAACAGACGCTGTGCCCGAAATAAGGGAGGGCCAAGGGGAGGGGGAACCCCTGTTCCTGGGCTTATATTTTCCCCCTCCCTAAGTCGGTCGAGTAGCCCTTTTAATGTGCGATGCGCGCGTTCTACAATGCTTTGGCCCGTACTGTTGTAGGGAATACCATGACTCAACTGAATATCCCAGTACGCGCAAAAGTCCTTTGTCTTCTTGCTGACATATGCCGCTCCATTATCTGTTTTAATTTTTTGTGGGATGCCAACTTGCGCCATACAGTCCTGCCAATGTAAAATAACTGCGAGAGCATTTTGTTTAGCATGCATAGTCGCTAAAATAACTCCACTGCAGGTATCAACTGTAACATGCAGATACTTACGTGGATTAAAGGGTTCATAAATCGTAACATCAGACTGCCATATTTGGTTGGGCTGCAACCCTCGAGGGTTTACCCCTGCCTCCCAGAGGGGACCTTTGGAACACACAGGATAAGCAACAATCGAGGATCCCTCGTCGCCCCCTTCGTCCTCACTGCTATCAGAGCTCATGGGGTAATCGTGTACAGGCTCCCTCCACTGTGAGGTAATACCAGTTCGCTTTCCCACTGCCCCAGGGGTAGGGGGTCCCTCTGGTAGCTCAGGTATCACTGGCAGTGCCGGGGGAGCCCTACCACCCCCTCCCCAGATGTTCTCAGCTGTGACGCCGGTTCTCCTTGTTCCTCAGATCCTTTCCTGCGCTCTGCTCTCTGTGTCCAGCACCCGTCGATCACTGGGATGCAACGGGGTGTCCTCAGAAGGTGATGGTGTCTTGCCCTCCTTTTCTCCTTCCCGCCATCTTCCTTCATGTAGTTCGCGATACCGCTGGGATCCCACATCGGCCCCCGGGACCCAATCCAGCAACCTATCAGTCAGCTCCCTTTCCACACATTGTTGCAACTCGCCCCAGGGGTATTGAGGAGGTGGCGGATCCGCCAGTGCAGAAGGTGCCGAAGGTTCCGTGGGCGGCTGCTCTAGACTCCCCACTCGTAACGGGAACACCTTTCCCAACTCCTTTGTTCCTGCTGCGCCATAGCCTCCCTGCGCCTCCCCTTCCTCCATTGGCTCAGTCCCCAGTAACGACGGCCCCGTCTGTGCCCCACAGACCACCCCTTCAACTCGAGTTCACACTGGAGTTCCAGCCTGTCCAGTACAGCAGTACAGAAAAACAGCAGAGATGCCCTGGCCATCGGCCAGCCCAGGCACATAGCCATTGCTGTTATCAAAATGTTCCCAGGCACAGCGGAGTAAGATGATAAGCAGTTCAGCAGTACAGCAAGCAGTGAAAGCAAAAAGCAGCCACTAACGAGCATTAGACTCTAATATACAGTAAGGCAAGCAAGCCCCATGGCAAGCACAGAAACCTGCTGATTAATAGCTAAACAGCAATACCAGCTATAACTTCAATCTAGCACATTCCAATTAAATCTGTCGTTATCTCGAACCCTTTGTACCCTATGTTGGGCGCCAAAAAAAACTGTCGTGGTTTAACCCCAGCTAGCAACTAAGCACCACACAGCCGCTTGCTCACTCCCCCCCGGTGGGATGGGGGAGAGAATCGGAAGAGTAAAAGTGAGAAAACTCATGGGTTGAGATAAAGACAGTTTAATGGGTAAAGCAGAAGCCGCGCGCGCAAGCAAAGCAAAGCAAGGAATTCATTCACTACTTCCCATAGGCAAGCAGGTGTTCAGCCATCCTCAGGAAAGCAGGGCTCCATCATGCATAACGGTTACTTGGGAAGACAAACGCCATCACTCCAAACGTCCCCCCCTTCCTTCTTCTTCCCCCAGCTTTATATTGCTGAGCATGATGTCATATGGTATGGAATAGCCCTTTGGCCAGTCTGGGTCAGCCCCCCCTGGCTGTGCTCCCTCCCAGCCAGCCTGTGTCCCCTCCTAGACTAAACCCGTTGGCTTTTCGTTCACAGGAACTTCATGCCCCATCAGCGCATTACGTGCGGCAAGCCAGCACCGCTTTGCCGCAAACCCCTTCTTGAGCACCTTTTCTTCTGTTCCCCAGGCGCGAAGCCAGTCACTGGCTCCTCCAACATTGCTTATGATCGCTTCTGTCAGCTCGTTGCGTATTTTCCCCCAATTTGGGGTGTCCAAAACTTCTGTGGGAGCGCCGAGCACTCCCCGGCGTAGCATCCATTGGATGCAGTCGCCCGTGGGCCTTTTCCTTATTGCCCCATCCTCGCCCACCTCCGTCGCTACCGACTTTAGTACCTTTACGAGTTCCGCGAGCTCCATCGCTGCTGCCTGCAGCCGATCACGTCGGGGTCACCACTATGTAGCGTTCGTTACATATCAAGGTTATACCGGCGGATCTCCAGCCGACCCGGGCTGGGGAAGGAACAGTCAGCACACACAGTGTGGGTGTTCAGCCTCAATGTTTATTGCGCAGTAGTTTACCTTTATACACTCAACAGTAGGCGTGTTATAAGGGGTGGAGACAAGGGAGGGTCAACCCTTAACTCTTTCCGTACATCGTGTGATCTTCCGGTCGCCAGCCCTTATCTTTACTACATTTCCCCCTCCCTTAGCTCCAGTAGCTCTGGATCTCGCTGGGGAAGCTGCGCGTAAAATAATCGATATGTGGTAAGACTTCTTAATATACGACCCTCACTACAAGAAGGACATCGAGGTGCTGGAGCATGTCCAGAGGAGGGCAATGAAGTTGGTGAAGGGTCTAGAGCACGTGTCTTATGAGGAGCGGCTGAGGGAACTGGGGTTGTTTAGCCTGGAGAAGAGGAGGCTGAGGGGAGACCTTATTGCTCTCTACAACTACCTGACAGGAGGCTGTAGTGAGGTGGAGGGTCGGTCTCTTCTCCCTAGTAACAATGAATAGGACGAGAGGAAACGGCCTCAAGCTGCACCAGGGGAAGTTTAGGTTGGATATTAAGAAAAACTTCTTCACCAAAAGGGTAGTCAGGCATTGGAACAGGCTGCCCAGGGAAGTGGTTGAGTCCCCATCCCTGGAGGTGTTTGAAAGATGGGTAGACGTGGTGCTCGAGGACATGGTTTAGTGGTGGACTTGGCAGTGATAGGTTAACAGTTGGACTCGATGATCTTAAAGGTCTTTTCCAACATAAACGATTCTATGATTCTATAGGAAAGGTTAGGAAGAAAAACCCAGAAAATTGCAGAAGGCCAAGCTTCATCACTTTAACGTGGTAAATAACTTGCAGTGCTTTATATAATCTTTGGCCTGCTAATGGAAATTTGGCCTGTGTTTTTTGTTACACTGATTCATCTCATGTGGACTGTTATGTGCTTTAGTAGTCTTTTTTGGTGGTGGTGATTTTGATATTTTTAAATTTTGGGGCTATGTGAACATTATTCTGCTTTCAGATCTGCCTTTCCTTTGAAAAATGAAGATGTGAACAAGTATGCCAGGCATTCTAAATAACATAGTCTAACACTGATGTGAACAGTTTCTTCTAACATTAAAAGTTAACAGGTCTGTCTATATTTAGAAGCTTGTGATATATTGCACAAGGTTTACAGTCCCTCTTGCTGCTTCTGTATATAGATGTGTGGCACTATCCTGCCCAGAATCCAGACAGAATCATCTATCAGCTTCCATATAATCTGAAAATAAAACAGCAGGATACTCATACGTTGTAGTGTTTTACTACACTGCAGTACACTGGATCAATGGCACTTTGATTAAAGTATAGGTTCTTGCTTTTCTGTACAAAAAATAACACAGCCGCTTTAGACGTTCTTGTTCCAGTTTTGAGCACTCTCACCTTTTCCAGATTTCCTGACCCAATGTGGATAAAATATTACACAAAACACTATGCAATTGCTTTTCTGTCCAAGTGGGTCTGGCACATGCTGAACTGCTTTGTGAAAGCTGTGGATATCTGTACTTTCAGTATGATGCTTTCACCGAAATAATGACAATTTCTGTACTTGTTGCTCCCGACACAAGGGACATTTGAAAAGTGAAAATTAAATCCTGGACTAGTTTCAGTGCATTAATTTAATATTTTAAAAATAACAAGCTATAGTATTTTATCAGTGTTTTCAAGTAAAATGCAGTCCAGCAAGAGCTCAAGCAGAATGAAGTTTGAAAATTAGAGGAGTGAGGTGATGCTATTTTATAAAAGAAAAAAAAACCAAAACACTCCATGGCAGAAGGTCCATAAACATGTACTTGCTGCATCTTAGAAGTGTCTCAGCATTCAAGGGGTGGCAAACAGGAGCACTGAATGGGAAGAGCAGCAAGAAAGTATCACCTCCAGTAAGTAAGCCCACAACAGATGGTGAGAATAAGGATGTGGTGGGTTGACCTTGGCTGGATGCCAGGTACCCACCAAGCCACTCTATCACTCCCCTCCTCAGCTGGACAGGGGAGAGAAAATAAAATGAAAGGCTCATGGGTCGAGATAAGGACAGGAGAGGTCATTCACCAATTACTGTCACAGGCAAAACAGACTCAACTTGGGGAAATTAATTTAATTTATTGCCAAATCAGAGTGGGGTAATGAGAAATAAAACCAAATCTTAAAACACCTTCCCCCCACCCCTCCCTTCTTCTCAGGCTTAACTTCACTCCTGATTTTCTCTGCCTCCTTCCCCCAAGCAGCACAGAGGGATGGGGAATGGGGGTTGCGGTCAGTTCATCACAGATTGTCTCTGCTGCTCCTTCCTCCTCAGGGGGAGGACTCCTCACACTCTTCCCCTGCTCCAGCGTGGGGTCCCTCCCACAGCAGACAGTCCTCCATGAACTTCTCCAAAGTGAGTCCTTCCCATGGGCTGCAGTTCTTCACGAACTGCTCCAGCGTGGGTCCCTTCCATGGAGTGCAGTCCTTCAGGAACAGACTGCTCCAGCATGGGTCCCCCACAGGGTCACAAGTCCTGTCAGCAAACCTGCTCCAGCATGGGCTCCTCTCTTCATAGGTCCACAGGTCCTGCCAGGAGCTTGCTCCAGCACAGTCTTCCCACGGGGTCACAGCCTCCTTCAGGGCACATCCACCTGCTCCGGCATGGGGTCCTCCATGGGCTGCAGGTGGATATCTGCCCCACCGTTAGCCTCCATGGGCTGCAGGGGGACAGTCTGTCTCACCATGGTCTTCACCAGGGGCTGCAGGGGAATCTCTGCCTGGTGCCTGGAGCACCTCCTCCCCCTCCTTCTTCACTGACCTTGGTGTCTGCAGAGTTGTTTCTCTCACATATTCTCACTCCTCTCTTCTGGCTGCTGTTGCGCAGCAGTTTTTAACCCTTCTTAAATATGTTATCACAGAGGTGCTGCCACCGTCACTGATTGGCTCAGCCTTGGCCAGCGGCAGGTCCATCTTGGAGCCAGCTGGCACTGGCTCTGTTGGACATGGGGGAAGCTTCTGGCATCTTCTCACAGAACCCACCCTTGTAGCCCCCTGCTACCAAAACCTTGCCATGCAAACCCAATACAAAGGACCATCCTATTTTCATAGTTTTGCCAATCTACGTTTTGACAGTTAATAACTATGTTGTAAAAGTTGCCTGGGAATTTGAAGCACTGATTAATATTTTGTGCATTTGTGACATGTGTTGGACATTCAGAGTGTTTGCCCCTGATAGATGCTTCTGATGCTAGAAAGAACTAGGTCTCCTCTGTCTGGCTTATTTACAGGCTGAAGCAATTTAATATTTTTGTTCTTTGTCCAATGCTGCTGCTATTTATAATTTTTTCATCTCCAGGATTCAACTCCTTCATAATTTCCAAATGTGGGAATTAGACTAGATCAGCTAAAAAATGGATTTATGTATTGATTTTAGATACAGTTTCTGTGCAGAATCTGATCCCTCAGAAAACACACTCGTTTCTAAGAATTTGCTCAACCTTTTGTTTGCTTTTTGCCTAAACAACCTGAGTAACAGATAAAGTGTGTAGGCGTGAGGAAGACCGGCAAATAATTTACTTGAGGCTTTAGGCTCTTCTGTCTTTGCAGAAGTCATTCAGATGACTAAAGCAGGATTCCTTTCTCTACATAGATGTGTCACTTTAAAGTGTCAAAACAGAAGAGAAAATGGAGAGCCTAACTATATGCAAACAGTAAAAAAATGTTTTTTAAAAGGGAAAAAATGAACAGATTTTACTGAGGAACAGGTAAGCCAGATGTCACACAGCAGATAATACCATTTCACAGAACTTGAAGACAAAGAGCATAATTTTTCTGGAAGTGAGGTAGTGTACATATTCACACTATGGTTGTTTAAGTGGGAACAGGAGAGAAAAGGAAAAGATGGATTTGGCTCATCTTCTGCTGATGTCTTTGCTATATGATTTCTCTATGACTTGTTTTTCCACTCTGTGTGTAGCTGTATAACTCATTAAGCAATCCTGATCAGAAATTATAGTCTTTTTCTTTTATAAATTATTACCAAAGGATGCGGCATGCACTTTTGCTGTGGATACATTGTCCTGGTTTCAGCTGGGACAGAGTTAATTTTCTTCCTAGTAGCTGGCATAGTGCTGTGTTTTGGATTTAGGATGAGAATAATGTTGATAACACACTGATTCTTTAGTTGTTGCTAAGTAGTGTTTACACTAGTCAAGGACTTTTCAGCTTCCCATGCTCTGCCAGGTGCACAAGAAGCTGGGAGGGGGCACAGCCAGGACAGCTGACCCAGGCTGGCCAAAGGGCTATTCCATACCATATGATGTCATGCTCAGTATATAAGCTGGGGGGAGTTGGACAGGAGGGGGGGACTGCTGCTTGGGGATGAGCTGGGCATCAGTTGGTTGGTAGTGAACAATTCCATCATGCATTACTTGCTTTGTATATTATTATTATTATTATTACTGCTACTACTACTACTATTCTATTTCATTTTATTTCAATTATTAAACTGTTTTTATCTCAACCCACGAGTTTTCTCGCTTTTAGTCTTCTGATTCTCTCCCCCATCCCACCAGGGAGGGGGGAGTGAGTGAGCGGCTGTGTGGTGCTTAGTTGCTGGCTGGGGTTAAACCACAACATACATACTTGCCAATATCTAAATATTGGCATGACTATAACAAATAATCAAATAACAAATCAGTCAGGATCCAAAAGGAAGAGGCCTGATCCTTCCATTGCCCTGGAAAGCTCTATTAGATGCCACTGATACCATCCTTAATTTCCACATAAAAGTCATCAGTTTTCCTAGCTCTTTGCTTTATCAGGAGTGCAGAAAAATCTCTTCCACTGCTAACGGGAGGGTTGTGAAGGGAATTTTCCTCCCTGGCTGCCTGAGGAAACCATTTTTGTTAGGATGCTTCATTAAATTAGTCTTGAGATGCTTTCTGAGTAACTGAAGAAAAAAAAATAAGGTCTAAGGCATTTCTTGATGTTTTCATGACCCAATGAAAACGTGAAGAGGTACCAAACCCAGCTGGTCATTAACTCCGCTGTTAACACTCTGGGCTGATTCATCATGTCTATAAAAACTGATTGGATTTGGCATCATTAGACAATTAAAACCTCTGAGTTCCTTCCATGGTGCCATGTTTCTTCCAGTTTGGTGTGAGGATCAGTCTTACATGCTTTCCAGACAGGCTGGGACTATGTTTTCACCTGAAGCAATGCCTTATTCCAACCACTTCTACAAAGACCTTGTTAAAGGTGCAGATTTTTTCCACATGTAAAAATCCATTTCTCTATTTCAACTAACAGGAATAAAAGAGATGATAATAAAACAGCTACACAGATATTAAGCATTATAATCATTTTGAATATTGGGGAGTTTGTTTCATCCTTGCACACTCTCTGGTTGTACTTACTGCTTTTTTATTAGGTTATTGCAATACCTGCAAAAAGATTACTGTTTTGTGGACAGTATATAAATGATAAGAATGATTTTGTAGCAATTCAAATGCAAATCAAATTTCTCCATTTAACAGAAAGCTTTTTTCTGATTAGATTTTCATTGATTTGAAATCTGTTGTTAAATACTCATATTTTATGCTTAAACTTAAACAACATTAAAATAGCACCAAAGCAATGGTAATTTCTGCTGAACAATTTCAGGTCTGCAAGTTGCAACTTGTAACTCATGATGATAAATTTCACTGCAGGAAAATACAGGAGAATTAAAAATGGAGTCATATTAAAATTTTGTCTTTGGAAATGCTCTTTTCATCTTGATTGCTGCCATATACAAGATATGATAACTGAAAACTCTAAGTTTTCCCTGTCCCCATGGTCCCCTGGGGTCTCTAGGAGAGGCCTGACTCCATATCCTCAGTGTTACACATGCTACTCAAGCTCAAGAGCCATTCAGTCTACTTGTATTTACAAGACTGTATTTTTTGGAAACCATTTCAAGTGGCAGCTTGTCAGGTTGTGCCTGCATGGTCTGGGGACTCACCATGGCCCTTCAGCGACCGTCACAGCCCCATGCATGTTATGCATGCTTCAGTCTCCCAGCTGTTTCTTCCAGTGGTTGTCCAGTGTTCCTTTAGCACAAGTGGTGACTACACACGGTACTTTGTGTGTATTTTTAATAGTTTATTCATGAGTGGGAATTGCTTTGCAACATAAGCCAATTTCTCTGTACAAGTTTTTCAGTGCAGAAGCGAAGGAACCCCTCTTTCTCTTTCTCCCTTCTCCACTACAGAACATCATCCCGGCACCTCACCCATATGTTACCCAGTGTGGTGTGGGTGAGGTTGCCACACACAACAGTACACACTCAGTTACACCCCCTATGGCTACAGAAGTGAGAGTCAGTTTGAAAGTTTTACTAGGTTTTTATTAATCTGGGATGTGCTGCCTAGTCATCTGCAGTTTCTCGCCTGTCCAGTGCTCACAAACTTGCTGGTAGCCCTTAATGTGATCGCTTTCAGTATTTTCACTTCCATCCTTTGGGACGAAATCTCTGCAGATGTGTCCTGTGCAGTCACTTGTCCAACAAGCAGCGCAGAAACCAGCTGGTTCATCAGCCATCCCATAGATATGCCAGGCAATTGGGCAATAATTGATATTTACTTTTCAAAGAATCTGTAAAGCATTGGTAGTGAATAACTGTCGAAGAATAAAACTGGAGTTTCCTACAGTGCACTGTAAAACCTAATTTTCTTTCTGTTAAAGCAGTAGCAGTGAGATAAGTTTTCAGTAATATCTAACTTACAACTCTGATCATTTTTTCAGACATGGAGATGACTTGATTGTGACACCATTTGCTCAGGTAGGCAGAATTTTGCCATATTTCTCTCACGATCTCACAATTTAAAGGCCAAATGGCCAAACCAGTTGTTTTCCATTGTTAGTATTATATAAGATATGTTTGCTTGAAACAGGAAAAAACTGTCTAAACAGAAAGTCATAAACCTCCCACTCTGTTATCTATACCTCTCTTTTTTAATGCTTTTTAATTATCTGAAAAGTTGAAGCACAACAACATGATAAACACTTTTGACTGATCTGTTTTCAAATACTGTAGCAGACAGTCATGATGAAGAAAAAGCTGTGCTCTCTGTTTTTCTACTGCTTTTTATAATTACGATTTCTCCTTTTGAACATCTTTTATGCATTCAATACGAGGTAATTTTTAGATGCAAGATAAGTTTTACCCAGAATACTTATGTTCCTTTACAAAACCATATAAACACATCTATTAGTTTGATTTTTCCATTCAGATTCTATGTTTTATAAAATATCAATTCAAAATTCTGTAGAATTCAGATCAAAACTCTACAATTTTTAGCAATGGAGCTGTCTTGTCATGTATGAAAAGTTAACATTGATATTCCTTGAACCCATGGTGATAGGTTTTACCCTGTAATGTAGGAACGAAAGTTAATTCAGTGTAACTACAGGGGAAAAAATAAATCTGGAAGTCATATGTGATTGAAGGTGAATGGAAAGAGAAAGGTTGATTCACACAGCAGTCTCAAATAAGAATAATAACTTGACACCAAGTTGGGTGGAAGTGTCGATCTGCTGGAGGGCAGGAAGGTCCAACAGAGGGACCTGGACAGGCTGGATCAATGGGCCGGGGCCAACTGCATGAGGTTCAATAAGGCTAAGTGCCAGGTCCTGCACTTCGGTCACAACAACCCCATGCAACGCTACAGGCTGGGGGAGGAGGGGCTGGAGAGCTGCCTGGCGGAAAAGGACCTGGGGTTGTTGGTTGACAGCCGCCTGAACATGAGCCAGCAGTGTGCTCAGGTGGCCAAGAGGGCCAATGGCATCCTGGCTTGTATCAAGAATAGTGTGGCCAGCAGGACCAGGGAGGTGATTGTGCCCCTGTACTCGGCACTGGTGAGGCCGCACCTCGAGTACTGTGTTCAGTTTTGAGCCCCTCACTACAAGAAGGACATCGAGGTGCTGGAGCATATCCAGAGGAGGCAACGAAGTTGGTGAAGGGTCTAGAGCACAAGTCTTATGAGGAGCGGCTGAGGGAGCTGGGGTTGTTTAGCCTGGAGAAGAGGAGGCTGAGGGGTGACCTTATTGCTCTCTACAACTACCTGAAAGGAGGTTGTAGCGAGGTGGGGGGTCGGCCTCTTCTCCCTGGTAACGAGTGATAGGACAAGAGGAAACGGCCTCAAGCTGCGCCAGGGGAGGTTTAGGTTAGATATTAGGAAAAACTTCTTCACCGAGAGGGTGGTCAAGCATTGGAACAGGCTGCCCAGGGATGTGGTTGAGTCTCCATCCCTGGAGGTATTTAAAGAACGTATAGATACGGTGCTTGAAGACATGGTATAGATGGACTTGGCAGTGATAGGTTAATGGTTGGATTTGATGATCTTAAGGGTCTTTTCCAACCTTGACGATTCTATGATTCTATGATTTTAAGGTGTCCAACTTAAGTCTGAATATGAAGGTTGCTTTGGTCTAATACTCAGCTGTTAAAACTATTAATATTAATTTAATAGGTTATTATATATTTAATAATATTGTAAATGAACAGATACAGTGTTTATAAGACACTGGCTGATCAAATCCTTAATATGAAGAATACCTTTATCTTTTATTAGCAGAGTAAAGATTAAGCTTGGGCCTTTTCTAAGACTACTTTAAGACCTCTCAAACAGTAAATATACTTCAACAATAATGAAAGAGAAGAAATTACAGGAAAAACAAGAGAAATAAAAAGTAAAGTCACTGCTGATTTTAGTTCCTCAGGAAACATAAAAATACTCTCTCTAGCACAGAAAAAATACAAATTATATGGCAGTCAAATGATCCAATAATATTTACTATAGTTGATTTCATGTTCATCGTCATCTGAATTTTTATTACTAATTATACCACATAGATAAAACAGGTTATAGTATAATTGATTATTTCAGTGCTTTACTATTTCAGTGCAAAACCCCATTAGCAGTGTTTTAAATCAACTTGTTTTCATTTACACTGAACAGGAGAAAGAGTACTCACAGGGTGAGTTATCACATATTGCATTCCCTGACACAAGGGGAATTGAGATGCAGTTTAGAGAGAGTGCCTAATAGAGGGGAAGTGACATCTGATTAGACTCTTATCTAAAAATGATTTGAATATGCAAAAGCCTGTCTCCCAGTGGGGCCTGCTCACAGACTACATCTGCAGCTAAGCTCAGGGCCCGTCCCTCTGAGTTACATTAGCAGTATTAGGACCTCACTCAGGACTTCAGAAACTGGACCCCATATGCCAGTACAATGTCTACACATCATACAAACCACCCTTTTAATATCTTCTTAGAGCAATATTTCATCATGTAGATGTATTTGTGTGTTGCAAACAACCAAGGCACCGTTTTATTCCATTTGGGGCTTCCTGGTGGCTGTAGGTCATGGCATGCGGAACACATGTTCCAGTTATTTCAAACTGTCCGTATTTTCTTCAATTGATCAGGAGGCTTGTTTCATCTGATTGTGAGCCACCTGGTGGTAATAGTTCCAATTTTACCATTTCAATTACTATTCAGCACATCACCATGGCAGTGCAGTAGCATTTGTTACTGGATGCAGGGTGGCATGCTGTGTCCCCCACATAGAATCTGGCCCCAGGACAAGATAATTTGCTATTTTTACCAGAATGGGATTCTGTAAACTAAAATTTAAAAATCTATCACAAGGATATTATTAGTTGTACTTCCCTAGATTGTAATATAAACCAACTGCTGTAATTTAATTATTTGTAGAATTTAGCTTTTCAAAATAAAATAATTTGAGTGATTTGAAATTTAAGGACCAATTCTGTAGCTTTTTATTATCAAAAAGTTTGATTTTTTTAATTCATTTGCAATTCTTTGTATATAATTTAATTTTGAAAATAATATTATTTACTTAGGGATTAAACCTAAAGAGGTTTGCAGGTGACTGGTTACTTTTTGCTCACAAATATAACTCTAAAAACATTAAGCACAAGTGGAACCTCTGTGGACAGAGAAACTGGCACTTAAAGCCAATTATAATTAAAAATTGAAATATTATTTTATATACTTATGTTTTAATATAGTAGATGTATAACTATTGATATTTTTATACAATAAATCAAGTTGTTGAGCTCCAGAATTCACTGCAGCCAATGGCCAAAGTTTTTGTTGTCACTTTTACATTCATTGCTATTTCTGTGGGGACCCCTTGCACTTGCAGAAACTGTCAAAGTATATGCGTAGTATGCTAAAGCAGCTGAGATGCTGGGCAGATAATGGACATTTCACCCCTGGACCTACAAAACAGTTATCTAACCTGCCAGAAGAACAAATAGAAGGACATAGAAAGCAAACAGTCAAGTCTCCACTTTCTGGAAAAAAGAGGGATTCCTAATGTCTCAGACAGTAGAAAAATCTGGTCAATGTGCATAGTGGTGGTCACGGTACAGAGACTCCCTCGCAGCTCTTCAGGGACCTGAGTGTGGGTCCAGCAAGGCTCATTAGCCCCAAGCAACCTTGCAGCTCTTCACGCTTCTTTCCCCAGCATCCCAGGTGCTAAATGTCCTGTTATTTCAGATGCAACACATACCTCAACTAGGTTCATGTTTTCACGTGGCATCATGCCTAGCCTACTAACCTTTCTGAAACTCAGCCCTGCACAGCAGGTACAGAGTCATTCATTGCAGTCCAGCAAAGGCAGAGCTAATAAGCATAGCTGTACCTGAGATGACTCACTGAGGAGTCACTTAGCTACATTTGCACATGCTCCCAATTCTCAGTGCACCTGAATATACAGCCAATTTGAGTCCAACAGGGCTTATTGAGTAGGAACTTGTGGCCAGGAAAACCAACTACATTGTTTCATTGCCTGAGACAGCTCTGGGAGCCACATAGATATATTTCTGTGGCGCAATGCTACTTCTGATAATACTAGCACATACAAGTAGTCTCAGCATCCTGGCACACATAGACCGAACCCAGGCAGATTGACCAAAGAGAACTGAAAATTGACTGCAGTCACTAAAATGTGTGTCTTTCCTTAACAGGCCCAACTTTTTTCCTTTTATGCTTTTCTTCTCCTTCCACCTTCAACTCATCCTTTCCTTTTACAATATTTTAATACTTCAGCAGTTTTTCTTTGTATTTTATGTATTCATTTTTGAACTTTTGAACTCCAAGATCTTCTTTCCCCTTCTGCTCACTTCATGCCTGATTTCCATCTATCTATCCATCCATCCAACATCTAAATATAACATTTGTTAGTGTCACTGTACCCTGGGCATGCAAATTTGATGGCATATATAATTACTTTTATTCTGCGCTGAATGTAAAATATGTGTTTGCCTCCTGATCTTTGGAAAGGAAAACATAATGAAATTAATATTGTCTAATTAGGCAACAAATGTCTTTTTATTTTTATTATCTTAACTAATTTAGGAATTACCTGCAATAGCTTGAACTGCCAATTATTATTATCTCCTAAATATTTTCTGTCCATTACAAGCTTTCATTAAATCCTTCTTTTCTCTCCAGCCTCCTACCCCCTTCCTACCTCATATATAAATTTAAGGGGCTATGGAAAGAGGGTTGTATCCTCCTTGACTCAGACCTCTGGAACCCAAATTCCCATTCCCACCTTTGTTATTCCTAGGACAGGTTTACCAGGGAACCAGCCCAGAACTGCCTCTCCCTAGTCAGAGAGATGTATCCCATTATCCTTACATGGGACAAAAATTGTTGCATTTATCCAACAGTCTTCAGTAGAGAATGCCTACGCCACTTATAACAAGAAGACACTCCTCTACTGCCTCCTCTAGCTGCTGTCTTGCATGAAATTAAGTCCAGAGAGGAAGTACTTCATTTATATCATCTTTCCCAATGTGCAATACTTGTAAGAGCCTGCAGACATTTCCCACCTGCTCAGGTGATACCATCCTCTCATTCTGGCCTTCTGCACTAAGTCCCCAAATGAATTGGGCTCCTTAAAGGAGCCACTTTTATTTTTCCTGCCAGTCTCGACAATCTCATTCCCTTTGTCCTTTGAGATTTGTGAGGGCTGAACTGCAAATGGAAAATTCTGTAGTCATTTCTTATGTATGAAGTATTCGGCTTGAATGGGCTATTATCTTCCAAACACTAATGCTTTTATGGTCATTTTAGAGAACTAAGTAGTATTCTGTGAAAAACTTTCCTCCTCTTCAAGTAAGTCTGTCTTTAAACAAATAATGAGTTGTTTATGAGGAAAAAAAGAAATAAACTATTGCCCTTGTATTACAGACGTTATTGTTAAATAATGGTCAAAGGCTTCAGACAAACCAACCCTGAAAACCTTTTACAGTTGTTTTGCAATGTCCTTTTTCTTTCAGCACAGTGGAACGGAGATAAATCAGTCTCACCTGTGCAGTAATTTAGACTGAAACCATTTTGTATGTTCCAGGTGCTGGCCAGCCTGCGTACTGTACGGAATAACTTTGCTGCATTAACCAATTTACAAGATCGGGCACCCAGCAAGTGAGTGTCAATTTTTGGCCACTAAACTTTTTGCAGTGATACTTTTTAAATGTAAACTAAGAATAACAATTAGATGTTACAGATTTCAGTCTGCATCACCAAGCTTGCATAAAACATGTGATGACTAATGATTTTATTAATCCCTTGAAGTTGCTATACTTGATGGCTGAGAGAACAGCCCCCTTTCCTACTAATTTCTCTTGCATTGCTGTCCTTGCATAAACTTGGAGTGGTTTTTGTGCAATTTCTATGATTTTCAATAAATTAGTCATATGTCAAAGATCATTCAGAGATGATCATTCAGGCAGTGTTTGAGTCTTGCAAATGAACCAAAGTGAGCAGACAGTGCCTCACTCATGAGATACTTGCATGATCTGAACCTAGAACTCCGCCTAACTCATCCAAGATAATGACATCCCACTTATCCACAGTAGTTCATGATTATAAATGAGACAATATAAATATGATCTTTCTCCAATCGTGTTACAGCGTCACAGTTAACATTAACGTTAGTTAAACTGGCAAATTTTGTAGTGGAGTCATTTCCCTCACGCAAAATGTGTGTCTATAGAACTTAGAAGTAATTAGCATTCCAAAGACAGCTGCCTACCATTGCATATGCAGTGCCACAAAAAGATATTTCCAGCCCCCTCGGTTGGAATATGCAGACCCTATGTAGCCCCTGCTTGCAGTCATCCACATATCCCTATGCGGCTGTGTCAGTCCAGCAACTTTTAGCTTTCTTCAATAGGCAAAGCAGTCCACTGAACTGTTTTCCCAAAATATTATTGTGAAATGTATATGCAAAATAATATGTGAAATGTATATGCAAAATAATAAAGTGAAAAGTAATTAAAAAAAGAAGTATTTCATGTCAGAGAACGTGGGCAGTGAAAACTGTGTTAGAATAATGATAACTATGTATATAGACCAAACTTCAAGCTAGGTACAAAGTCTAGGTATGATTAGGCAGGTTTTTAATGAACTTGTAAATTCCTAAAATATTCCTCTCTTGGACTTCCCAATCTGCAGATAGATTTCAGGGTCAGTTGTGAATTCCCTTCTACACTAGAAAGATCTGTTCTAAATGAACTTCTTTGGCGATGCCAGTGTATTCCAGCCCCAAATAACTTCCCAAGGAAATGTATTTTCTATTATATTGTTCAAGGATTCAGTCATCTGTGAGTTTATCAGGCTTATACCTTTTTTTCTTTTCTTTTAAACAGACGGTCACCAATGTGTAACCAACCATCTATTAACAAAGCAACTATAACAGGTAAGAGGAATTAATATGACTAAAATCCCTCTGTGAAACCATCATGGATTTCTAAATTTAATATTTATTTATAAAAATGTCTCACTGAAAACCAAATTTTATAATAATCTTATATTGTTTCATATTCTTATATCTGTTTTATTAAAGAGAATTGGGTCATGTGGTGACTCAAATCGGTGACTTTTGGTGTTATATCATGTTAGCTTTCTGATTTCTGTCTTATTATCCTGGTTTTAATTTAAGTTCTTTCCCAAATTGTGTTTTTTTCTTTATATACCAGTGTGTGACTGTGTCATGATTACCTTCATTAGTAACTTCTTGCAATGGAATATCTAGAAAAAACTGGTACGAGGAATACATCATTGATCTTTCATTTGGGACATGGAGTTCTGTAGCTATACCAAGGCAAAGTCTTGGCATTACAAGCCCTTGGGCAAAACTGACTTTTCTGACTTAGGACTGTAAATTCTATTTCTATAACATTTGTAGGTGTGTAAGAGAAAAACAATTTCGTTGTAAAAGACACTATTATTTATAAAGAAACATTAACTTGAACACAGGACTGAGATTGTAAGTTATGTGAACACTTTTGAAAATTTTACCCTGCAGCACTTTTGGTTATTATTACGGCAACTTGGTCTTGGACATCTTTATGGGAACACACTTTATTTGACCTCATATTTTTTACATCATGTTAATCCACGTGTTCTTACACTGTATAATTTTCCAGGCAGCTACATTCTCTATGATGTATTGGCAGAGTGAAAGAGCATTTGCTTTGCCTCTTAATGAAAGTATACAGACACTTACTAAACAGGCAATTTATCATTTAAACTGAAAACTGAGCCCTTCCAGAATTTTCAATGTGAAATTTTTTTTCCAGATAGAACTTGCCTTGATTTTTACTGACTCTCTACAAAGCTCTTGTCTTTTTAATTGTATAATAGGATTGTAACTCAAGGAAGAAATGGTACTTCAGCTCTTTTGAGGAGAAATGTGGCTTTGCCATGTTCAATGATTTCTTTCCTCAGGCTCTGGAATGTGTTAACATCGTTAGTTTGTTTTAATCTTTCCTCACACAATATCCACATTTACCTCTAAAAGACCCAGTCTCGGCAGTTCTATACTATTTTATTTTCCAAGGAACTCATCATTTAATCTGATCATTTGTGTGTAGGGCTAATTAGGGAACAGAGGGTTAAATCTTTAAATCTATTATATATACAGAAAAGCATCCTTAGTTAAGAATGTTCTGCAATCATACTTAAATTCATGGTAATTAAATAAATAGGGAGGCAAGACAGATAAATGCATATATCTCTCATGACCTGCTTCTGTTGCCTGTCACAATTATAATCATAATCCTTTGTTAATGTATTCCTTTAAGAAGAGGTAATTTTGGGCATTGGTTTCAGATTGCTCTTCATGAGATGTTTCAGTTATTGATAGACGTTACACCTATTTTTAATTGTGGGATTTGTCTCATACAGAAGTCTGTTATCTTAACTGGAGATAGAAATATTGAAAAACAGGGCTCTTGGTTCCAAGGGACTAACTTTAGAAAGCTTATAACACAGTAAAATCCCTGGCAGTAAAAGAAAATGTGATATCCAGAAGAGGAGATATGCATGCATGTGAACTCACAGCAAGTCTACCTTACGTGCTCTCCCACAGTTGTTTGCCTGAGGTCAGCTGCTTTTCTCCATCAAGAGAAGCTGCTCAGACAGCAGCACCCAAGACACACTCCGCTGGAAGTTACTGTTGCTCTTTTTAAATTCCCCCTGATCTGAAGGTTTCCATTCAGTTAATCCCCAGAGTACACTCTACATGTCAGAAGCAATAAATCATCTGAGGTTTTAATGTTTAGAAGGAAGGTAGGGCAGTCAGTGCTACAACTAATCTAGAAAATGCTTCTGTGCCAAGAAATTTGATTGATGGAGGGTTTCTGTTGCTAAGCTTCCTGGAAGAAGTGTCTTTGGGAAGACTAACTGAGGAAAGGGAAGATCACAGAAAACAAAAGTGTAGCAAAAGGGAACTACTGCAGAAGATATGGGAAAAGAATAAGGGAAAGATGAAAACGGGTTTGGTAAAGCAAAGTGTATTGAGTCTGTGTGGCAAGGTTTTGGTAGCAGGGGGGGCTACAAGGGTGGCTTCTGTGAGAAGATGCCAGAAGCTTCCCCTACGTTTGACAGAGCCAATGCCAGCCAGCTCCAAGATGGACCCGCCACTGGCCAAGGCCGAGCCAATCAGCAATGGTGGTAGCGACTCTGTGATAACATATTTAAGAAGGGGGAAAAAACCCTAATCACAACACCAGCAATTGCAGCCGAAGAGGGGAGTGAGAATATGTGAGAGAAACAACTCTGCAGACACCAAGGTCAGTGAAAAAGAAGGGGGAGGAGGTGCTCCAGGCACCAGAGCAGAGATTCCCCTGCAGCCCCTGGTGAAGACCATGGTGAGGTAGGCTGTCTCCCTACAGCCCATGGAGGTCCACGGTAGAGCAGATATCCACCTGCAGCCCGTGGAGGACCCCACACTGGAGCAGGTGGATGTCCACACTGGAGCAGGTGGATGTCCACACTGGATCAGGTTTTCTGGCAGGACTTGTGACCCCGTGGGGGACCCATGGTGGAGCAGTCCGTTCCTGAAGGACTGCACCCCATGGAAGGGACCCATGCTGGAGCAGTTTGTGAAGAACTGCAGCCTGTGGGAAGGAGCGACATTGGAGAAGTTCATGGAGGACTGTCTGCTGTGGGAGGGACCCCACGCTGGAGCAGGGGAAGAGTGTGAGGAGTCCTCCCCCTGAGGAGGAAGGAGCAGCAGAGACAATCTGTGATGAACTGACCACAGCCCCCATTTCCTGTCCCCCTGCGTCGCTCAGGGGGAGGAGGCAGAGAAATCAGGAATGAAGTTGAGCCCAGGAAGAAGGGAGGGGTGGGGGGAAGGTGTTTTAAGATTTAGGGTGTTTTCTCATTCCCCTACTCTGATTCAGATTAGCAATAAATTAAATTAATTTTCCCCAAGTCGAGTCTGTTTTGTCTGTGACGGTAATTGGTGAATGATCTCTCCTGTCCTTATCTCAACCCACGAGCTTTTCGTTTTATTTTCTCTCTCCTGTCCAGCTGAGGAGGGGAGTGATAGAGTGGCTTTGGTGGGCACCTGGCATCCAGCCAGGGTCAACCCACCACACATAGTGACTAATATAGCAAGATCAAAATTCTCCCATTTAGATGCAAAAGTATTTTTTTACTATTTTAAGAATCCACCCTGAGGTACAAATGTGAGAGAAAATGCAGTAGCAAAAAGTAAGAAACTGTAAAATTGAGAAGTGCAGCAGCACAGGAATCAAACGTTCAAACTGTGAGAAGCAGTAGCAACCATGGTGGCCTTAAAATTTGCAGTGATTTTTCAGTGTAAATATATAGCAGCTGATGATCAAAATATGGCCCATTCTACTCAATATATCCACATGAATCCCTTTTGGAAACTGTGCTGAAAAAAGCCAATAAATATCAATGGCATACTTGATCTTCAATATCAGCCAACTATGCTACAGCATGATGAGTGTTCCTATTGCAAACACATTAGGGGGTAGGAGGTGGGAGCTCTTCATGTAAGAACAGACTTCTTAGATGGCACTTTTCTTATTTGCTTTAGACATCTAGGTTGTAGATATCTATTTTTCGAGGGTCTTTAGAGTCCCCTTATAGTCAATGTGAATATGCAGACATGCAAATTGACTTATTTTAGATGTCCTCTTTAAAGGGAGATGAATTGCTCCCTAAAAGTGCCATCTCTCTCTTGTGACTGTGACCAGCATGGGATAACTTCCTGTTTGCTGTACAGTGCTTCCATGTCCAAAAGAATGAGTTTCTGAACCTCCACATACTATCACAACTACTGATGATATTACATTACTATTATGTTACAAACACAGTTCCAAAGGACCTTTAAGTAAAGACTTGTATATATAACAAAAAAGTAATTTAATTTAATCATAAAATAAATCATAATTGCAAAATTGCACTTTTTAGAAGTTATTTACACTTCAAAATTTTGCATCAAAAACTAACCCAAACCTATTTCATCAGACAGAGCAAAATATATGCAATTATTCAATACTTCTACATTTCATTTATTAAAACATAGGAAGTGTGTGGCTTAGCGTCAGGAAAACCCCTTCAGATTTTGTCATGTATACAAAAATATGGTGATAGAGAAATAAACTATTTGCAAAGGTTATGAGGTCATAAATCTAACTGAATTAATTTGCTACTCTATGCTTTCGTTGCTTCTTATTGGACCTGAGTTACACTCTTTACATGCATGGTTCTGCATCTTAAATCCAGCAGAAATCAATATCCTGTTAATTAAATGGAATTTCTTGCATATTTTTCATGGGCTTTGTCCAACAAACTTCATGGTTTGTATTGATTAGCGTCAGGTTTCCCAATTAAGTTTATGGTTATGAAATGGGATCTACCACTCTTTTGCTATAGAGTTTATTTTATTACATTGGAAGTATAATCAATCATTCTTTAATAATGAAATATTAATTAATTAACAATTCGCCTCCTTTCAGTATGATACTCTTAAATATCACTGTGGCAAGCTAAACATTTATATTTGTACAGATTAAACTTCTAAATACAAGCAGCTGGACATAACAAGAAAAAACAAAGGTTACAGATTAAAATCAGTAGGTCACATCATATGACATTGGGAATAATAGATTATTTTGAGTGGGTATATCTCTATATAAGTGTCTCTCTCATTCATACCAGTTCTGCAACTGAAAGATTTTATTGAATAACAGGATGGAATTAAAATAGAATAAATTCTCATTCAAAAAGAAGTAACATTCCTGATATGCTTTAAACTGTTCAAAAGTCTAGAAGGCAAACTGCTGACTCTTCTAGGGCCTGACTGGACTGTACAGTGTATCACTACATGGAGATGTCCTCAATAATCCAAGGGCCTTTTATTCTTTCCTCTGTCTGTGATTCTGCCAGAGCACAGCAGGGGATAAAGTAAATGTGAGAACACGAGTGGACAAAAAAAAAGCAAAAGATGCATGCCTTACAGAAGTTAATTCACACAATACTGGGGTAATTGCCACTAGCTTGGGAGTGGGTATATGGGATTAAGGGGATCCTAATGCCTATGAGAAAAGAGGCTTAAAAATAAAGAATCTTTCAGATTTTTAACAAAAGAAATCTTGTAATACAATATCAGTGTCACATTTTAAAATGCTGAAGACTTTAGATTTCATACACAGATTTAGGCAGAGATACAAAACATGCCCTATTCAAGATGTAATTGCACTATATGTATCACTCATCTAGATTTAGTCAGCAGGACTACAGTTATAATGAGAACCTCCCACTTTCATTTAATTTTCCCTCTGAATATATTTTTATCTTATTACAGAGAAGTATTTCTATGGTAAACTGCACTGCCAAACTTTTAGCAAAGGTGAGGTAAAATATTTTGAAATCCTTACTCAATTTGAGTAAAGGGTGCTTTCCTGAAGCACTGGAGGAATAAGACACTCTGTTTTTAAAGGGGTTTGTTTTTGATAAAATGGCTTTTGTTCTTTGTGCAATACCTTGAATGATATGTAAATGCTTTGTTCTTTGTATTTTTGCTTACATCCATACACCTATGGATATGTTGAATGAATTTAACTCACCTCAGAAAATTATTTTAATTTCAGGGTAAATACCACACATATTTTCAAGTGTGAATGTGTTTTGTAGCATTGTCACATCTTTCAGTCTGTGGTAAATGCCATCTATTATTTGAGAAATTAGCAAATGTGTATCTGTAGACTCACGGCAACTTAACAGTATACATCACCAGAGGTTGAATCCAATCATTATAAGTGCTTTATATGCACAAAAGTCACTGGCACACACGTGCCAGTCCACCTCAATTTACTTCCTAGCGGAATATGTTCAATACTCTCATTTAGCACCAGAATTCTTACTAAGAGTCAGTTAAATGTGTCATTTTAACTTCTGCGAATGCTTTTGAAATTACCTCATTATTTGAACTACGTGAAGACAGCCATAATCATTACAACTGTTTTCTCAGATAGACCAAAAAATTAGCACATTGTGGTGTTTGGTGTGGCTTTTATGCTATGTGAAGAATAGTAAAACAAGAGAGAGGAACTGACAAATTGAAAGAAAACTATATGTAAGGTTATATACCTGTTGTCGTGGTTTAACTTCAGCTAGCAAATAAGCACCACACTCTCCCCCTGGTGGGATGGGGGAGAGAATCAGAAGGGTAAAAGCGAGAAAACTCATGGGTTGAGATAAAAACAGTTTAATAATTAAAAAGAAATAATACAATAACAACAATAATAATAAATTGTAAGGAAAAGAGAAAAAAATAACAGAGAGAGAGGAAAATAAAACCCAAGAAAGACAAGCGATGCAAATGAAAACAATAGCTCACCACCAACCAACCGATGCCCAGCCAGTCCCCAAGCAGCAGCCCCCCTGCCAACCTCCCCACTAGTTTTAATGCTGAGCATGACGTCATATGGTATGGAATAGCCCTTTGGTCAGTTGGGGTCAGCTGTCCCAGCTGTGTCCCCTCCCAATTTCTTCTGCACCCCCAGCCTACTCGCTGGTGGGATGGTGTGAGGAGCAGAAAAGGCCTTGACTCTGTGTAAGCACTGCTCAGCAATAACTAAAACATCCCTGTGTTATCAACACTGTTTTCAGCACAAATCCAAAACATAGCCCCATACTAGCTACTATGAAGAAAATTAACTCTATCCCAGCTGAAACCAGCACATTCTCCACCCCTTATTCCATACCATTTATGTCACGTTCAAGTCCCACCCTATTGTAATACATCCTCATTAACCACCCCTTTCCTCCATAAAATGTTTGTGAAATGTCCATAAATATCTATAAAATGTTCATTGAGTTCATTTGGTCTATGACTTTGGGCTCCATCTGTTATGATATTCACTCAGGACAGGAGAGCTGGTGTGTTGCGTGGAGTTATTGGGCACCAAAGCCAGCTCAAGTCAAGTTACTGATGCACTTGCACTGCTTCTTGTGAGATTCGTCCTTCATTGGTTCAGGTGGTTTCTGCTGTAGTACTTCCTATAACATGCAACTCAAATCATGGGCTACAACAATTGAAAGGTCTCCATTACAGTCTCCACCCCTGGTCCCTTTGGACTAAGCCATAAACTTTAACATTGCAATGAATTCCTCCTCTTGCTTCTAGCCTGGATAGCAGCGAGAGGTTCCTGCTATAATACCTTTGACATATGGCAGCCACAGCAGTGGTGGCATACAGCATCATGTAATACTGCCATCATACAACTCAAATCATGGATTATTTTCACCCAGGATTAAATCCCCTTGAGATACACATTGGACTCCCCATTCTTCTGCATTACCCACCAAGTGCACCCAGGTCCTTGAGCAAAAGCAGTCCCACGAATGGGTTTCCCCTTTCCTAAGGAAGGAATAACCCAGACTGTTTTTCCCAATCAGATCCTTAAATATACTACAGAGATGTTATCTCCTTCCACAGTGCACAGGGGTTTTGATTGGGCAGGGCCAGGTCGACTGGCAGATCCTCTAGTGTTAACTAGCCAAGTGGCTTCGGCTAAATGTGTATCCCAATGCTTGAATGTCCCAGCACCCATTGCTCTCAGCGTAGTTTTGAACAGTCCATTGTATCGTTCAATTATCCTGGAGGCTGGTACATGATACGGGATGTGATACACCCACTCAATGCCATGCCCTTTGGCCCAGGTGTTTATGAAGTTGTTTTGGAAATGAGTCCCATTGTCTGATTCAATTCTTTCTGGGGTGCCATGTTGCCATAAGACTTGCTTTTCAAGGCCCAAGATAGTATTTCAGGCAGTGGCATGGGATGGATCACAGGGTATGTTTCCAGTAGTTGCTTCCACCATTGTAAGCACATGGTGCTTGCCATGGAGGGTTCGTGGTAGTGTGATAAAATCGATCTGCCAGGCTTCCCCATATTGATATTTCAGCCATCATCCTCTATACCAAAAAGGCTTTAGTTGCTTGGTTTGTTTGACATCAAGGTGCTGGAGCGTGTCCAAAGAAGGGCAACAAAGCTGGTGAAGGGTCTAGAGCACAAGTCTTATGAGGAGCAGCTGAGGGAGCTGGAGTTGTTTAGCCTGGAGAAAAGGAGGCTCAGGGGAGATGTTATCGCTCTCTACAACTACCTGAAAGGAGGCTGTAGCGAGGTGGGGGTCGGTCTCTTCTCCCAAGTAACAAGCAATAGGATGAGAGGAAACGGCCTCAAGCTGCACCAGGGGAAGTTTAGGTTGGATATTAGGCAAAACTTCTTCACTGAAAGGGTAGTCAGGCACTGGAACAGGCTGCCCAGGGAAGTGGCTGAGTCTCCATCCCTGGAGGTATTTAAAAGACGGGTAGATGTGGTGCTTAGGGACATTGTTTAGTGGTGGACTTGGCAGTGCTAGGTTAGATCTTAAGGTCTTTTCCAACCTGAATGATTCTATGATTATGGCGCACATTTTACATTCATGGATAACGTGCAATGGCATCAAGTCAAGTCCACCCCTCGATCGCGAACCCATCTATATGTTGCATCCCATCCTAAATGTCCTGATGTGTCATGGGCCCATCGAACCATAAATAGCTCACCCTTATGTTGCCAGTCCAGATCCACCTGAGCCACTTCAATTCTAGCAGCCTGGTCCACCTGCCAGTTGTTTTGATGTTCTTCAGTGGCCCGACTCTTGGGTATGTGAGCATCTACATGACGTACTTTTACAACCAGGTTCTCTATCCGGGCGGCAATATCTTGCCACAATGCGTCAGCCCAGATGGGTTTGCCTCTGCGGTGCCAGTTGCTCTGCTTCCATTGCTGTAGCCACCCCCGGAGAGCATTTGCCACCATCCATGAATCAGTACAGAGATAATGTACTGGCCACTTTTCTCATTTAGCAATATCTAAAGCCACCTGGATGGCTTTCACTTCTGCAAAATGACTCGATTCACCTTCTCCTTCAGCAGTTTCTGCAACTTGTCATGTAGGACTTCACACAGCAGCTTTCCACCTTCGATGTTTTCCCACAATACGACAGGATCCATCTGTAAACAGGGCATATTGCTTTTCATTTTATGGTAATTTGTTATACAGTGGGGCCTCTTCAGCATGAGCCACCTCCTCTGGCAACACTACCAAGTTTGGGCCCTCTGGCCAGTCCATGATCACTTCCAGAATTCCTGGGTGGTTGGGGTTTCCCATTCGAGCCTGTTGCATTATCTGTGTGACCCTCTTACTCCACATAGCATCAGATGCATGATGTGTACAGGGGACCCTCCCTTTGAAAATCCAGCCCAGCACAGGCAATCGAGGTGCCAAGAGGAGCTGTGCTTCAGTACCAACTACTTCTGAAGCAGCTCAAGCTCTTTCATATGCTGCTAATATTTCTTTTTTAATTGGGGTGGGTGTAATGGGCTTCAGATCCTCTATATCCCTGGCTCCAAAACCCTAGGGGCTGACCTCGAGTCTCCCCTGCTGCTTTCTGCCAGACTCCAGGTGGGGTTGTTATCCGTGGCTGAGGTGCAAAGCATGTTTTTCATATCTTGTCCTGTCTGGACTGACCCAAGTGCTACTGGACAAACTATCTCCCATTTGTTCAAAGGCTTGCTGCTGCTCAAGGCCCCATTCAAATAGAGGTCACTCTATTTTAGAGGTCATTCAATAGGTCATTCGATAGAGAGGACTTATGATCAGACTGTAATTTGGAATATGCATTCTCCAAAAACCCGCAACGCCCAAGAAAACTTGTGTTTCTTTTTTGCTGGTTGGTGGAGACATGGCTGTTATTTTGTTGATTACATCCATTGGGATATGACAGCACCCATCTTGCCATTTTAGTCCTAAAAAATGGATCTCCCTTGACCTTATTGTGTTTTCTGGCAAAGCCGTCCTCCAGAAGGATTTGGACTATTTTCTTCCCTTTCTCAAAAACCTCTTCTGCTGTGTTGCCCCACATGATGATGTCATCAATGTATTGCAGGTGTTCCGGAGCCCCACCCTGTTCCAGTGCAGTCTGGATCAGTCCATGGCAAATGGTGGGGCTGTGTTTCCACCCCTGGGGCAGTCGATTCCAGGTGTACTGGATGCCCCTCCAAGTGAAAGCAAACTGTGGCCTGCACTCTGCCACCAAAGGGATTGAGAAAAACGCATTAGCGATATCAATGGTGGCATACCACTTGGCTGCTTTTGAGTCCAATTTGTATTGAAGTTCTAGTATGTTCGGCATGGCAGCAATCAGTGGCAGCGTGACTTCATTCAGGCCCCGATAGTCCACTGTTAGTCTCCACTCTCCATTAGACTTTTGCACTGGCCATATGGGACTGTTAAAAGGTGAGCGAGTCTTGCTGATCACTCCTTGGCTCTCCAGTCGACGAATCAGCTTATGGATGGGAATCAGCGATATTGCCGCCGGTGCACCATTGTGGTAGCGATTGGCACCTGTTGTTCTTTGACCCTCAGCAACCCCACAACAGAAGGGTCCTTCAAGAGACCGGGCAGGGTAGACAGCTGTTTAATTTCCTCCGTCTCCAAGGCAGCTATACCAAAAGCCCACCAGTACCCTTTTGGGTCCTTGAAATACCCTCTCCTGAGGTAGTCTATGCCAAGGATGCACGGAGCCTCTGGGCCAGTCACAATGGGGTGCTTCTGCCACTCCTTCCCGGTTAAGCTTACTTCGGCCTCCAATACAGTCATCTCTTGGGATCCCCCTGTCACTCCAGAAATACAGATGGGTTCTGCCCCTTCATAGCTTGATGGCATTAAGGTACACTGTGCACCGCTGTCTACTAAAGCCTTATACTCCTGTGGGTCTGATGTGCCAGGCCATCGAATCCACACAGTCCGGTACACCCAATTGTCCCTTTCCTCCACCTGGCTGGAGGCAGGGCCCCTCTAGTCCTGGTCACAGCATTCGTTACTCACTTCTTGTAAATACGAGGCAGGAGTTCCTTCGTTATAATCAGGAGTAAGATCAGCCCTTCTACCCTGTCTGGGGAACTGCTCACTGGAAACTGGAGCAGCAGTTTTCCTGGAAGAACCCCCTTTTGTGATTGTTTTTCCTTGCAACTCACCCGTGCCTCTAGGGTCGAGGTAGATTTTCCATCCCACTTCCTCATGTCCTCTCCATGGTCATGCAGGAAAAACCATAGGGTGGCCCGTGGTGTGTACCCTCTATATCCTCCCTCTTGAGCAGAAGAACGCTTACTCCTAATAGCTGAGATACTGGTCCGTACAGGTGGAGAATAGGACCTATCCTCTTTGAGTTGCTGGACCTCCCAGGACAGTTTCTCCACAGCCGAGACAAGGGAGGAAGAGGGACTTTCTTCTTATTCCCAGAGCTGGCTAGCTGCTTCATCCATTTCATCTTTCCAGGTCAGTATTGCCTATGGATTGGCAGATGGTGCTGGTGCGCTCCGTACCAACTTCCGCCACATGGGTCGCATGCACTGGACTTCGTCTGGATCTTTGGATAACTGCTCATTGTCCAGGTCATTATAAATCACTTCCAGCACAGCTAATTCCCTCAGATACTGGATACCTCTCTCCATGGTGGTCCACTTGCCTGGGTGACATATAACATCTTCCTTGAAGGGATGCCTTTCCTTCACGCCTGACAGGAGTCGCCTCCAGAGGCTGAAGGCTTGTGCCCCTTTTCCAATCGCTTTGTCAATGTCCCCTTCTCTAGAAAGGGATCCTAGCTGTTTGGCTTCTTTACCCTCTAATTCCAGGCTACTGGCCCTGTTATCCCAGCATCGGAGCAGCCAGGTGACAATGTGCTCGCCTGGACGACGACTGAAATATTTTCGCATATCTCACAGCTCACTCAGGGATAGGGATTGGGTGGTTTCCATCTTGTTTACGAGGTCTTCCTCCTCCTCTCCTTGTGATGGCCCTGCTTTTTCATCATCCCTTTCTAAACGAGCTGACTTTCGCTTCCAAGATTTCTTCTTGTGTATAGGGGTGACTGATACCGGCACAGGTTGGTTCCCTGGTTCAGCTGCAGTGCCTGTCACCAGGGTTTGAGTAGCCACAGTGCCTCTCGCTGGGGTTTGAGTAGCCACAGTGCCTGTCGCAGGGGTTGGAGTAACCGCAATGCCGGTCGCTGGGGTTTGAGTAGCCGCGATGCTTGTTGCGGGGGTTGGAGTAGCCACAGTGCTGGATTCTTAAATAGTTGTTTAACCCTAAGCAAGACCTGACACACATTCAGGAGACATAGCAATAGGAACATGCTGGTTTGAACATCCCAAGGATATTCAAAATTCTCAAGAGCTATTGTAATTAGCCTGGATAAGAAGGGGAAGATGGAGGAAGGTGTCTCCCCCGTAGGCTGTCTCTCCAAGGAGAAAATGTAAAAAGTGTAATTACTAATAATTTCCGATAGATGGCTCCCGAAGTACAGGGGTGAGGGCAATGCTGAGTACAAATAACAGATTGATCTCATGACCAATAATTTTATCATACCATAAGCCAGTGTTACAACGTACAGCAAAGTGACAACCTTAGTTCATTTCCCAGAGGTGATAAACAGCACATAAATACTGACAAACAGTATATATGGCAAGTAAGGTGTTACATAACACAACTCTCCGAGCAAATACCACAACTCTGAGAACAAGTAAATCAACATTGTGACCAGCGATTACTAAACTAATATAATGAATGCTTATAACAAATTTGTTTTAACATGCTCTGGTCAGATCTGTCATTATCTCAACCTTCAAGCCCCACGTTGGGTGCCAAAAAGGACCGTCATGGTTTAACCCCAGTCGGCAACTAAGCACCACACAGTGGGATGGGGGAGAGAATCAGGAAAAAAAAAGTAAAACCCACGGGTTGAGATAAAGACAGTTTAATAAAACAGCAGAGAAAGAAAAAAAATAATAATCATAAAAGAATATACAAAACAAGTGATGCACAATGCAATTGCTCATTACCTGCTGACGGATGTCCAGCCTGTCCCCGAGCAGCGATCGCTGCCCCCCGGCCAACTCCCCCCAGTTTATATGCTGAGCATGACACCATATGGTATGGAATAGCCCTTTGGCCAGTCTGGGTCAGCTGTCCTGGCTGTGCCCCCTCCCAGCTTCTTGTGCACTGGGCAGAGCATGGGAAGCTGAAAAGTCCTTGACCAGTGTAAGCACTACTTAGCAACAACTAAAGCATCAGTGTGTTATCAACATTATTCTCATCCTAAATCCAAAACACAGCACTATACCAGCTACTAGGAAGAAAATTAACTCTATCCCAGCCGAAACCAGGACACTTTGACAAAAAAGAAGCATTACAGTTTTGTGTGCTTCCATGTACGCGTGAGACAAGGGTGTAATGGATGAGACTGGTTATTTGTCCTGTTCTGGATGGATAGATTTTTTTTTTTTAATCTACATTTTTGAATCTTGCCATTTTATTCCTAAAAACTGGGTTTCCTGTGTAGGTCCTTTGAGCTTACTTTATTTTATTGCAAATCCAGCCTTCAAAAAAAATCTGGATTATTTTTCTAACTTTCTCAAAAACTACTTCTGCTGTATTGCCCCACACAATGATGTTATAAATATACTGCAGGTGTTCAGGAGCTTCACCTTGTTCCAGTGCAGTCTGGATCAGTCCATGGCAAATGGTGGGGCTGTGTTTCCACCCCTGGGGCAGTTGATTCCAGGTGTACTGGATACCCCTCCAAGTGAAAGCAAACTGTGGCCTGTACTCTGCTGCCAAAGGGATTGAGAAAAACACATTAGCGATATCAGTGGTGGCATACCATTTGGCGGCCTTTGACTCCAATTCATATTGAAGTTCTAGCATATTGGGCACGGCAGCACTCAGCAGCGGCGTGACTTCGTTCAGGCCCCGATAGTCCACTGTTTGCCTCCGCTCTCCATTAGACTTTTGC
The DNA here is from genome assembly GCF_047370975.1 of Nipponia nippon. Classification (NCBI taxonomy): domain Eukaryota; kingdom Metazoa; phylum Chordata; class Aves; order Pelecaniformes; family Threskiornithidae; genus Nipponia; species Nipponia nippon. Next base: position 6,139,822 of record NW_028262343.1, read on the forward strand.
ACTGGCCATATGGGACTGTTAAAGGGTGAGCGAGTCTTGCTGATCACTCCTTGGCTCTCCAGTCGCCGGATCAGCTTATGGATGGGAATCAGGGAGTCTCAACTGGTGTGATATTGTCGCCGGTGCACTGTCCTTGTAGCAATTGGCACCTGCTGTTATTTAACCCTCAGCAACCCCACCACAGATGGATCCTCTGAGAGACCAGGCAAGCTAGGCAGCTGCTTAATCTTCTCCGTACTCAAGGCAGCTATACCAAAAGCCCACCGGTACCCTTTTGGGTCCTTGAAATACCCTCTCCTCAGGTAGTCTATGCCAAGGATACATGGGGCCTCTGGACCAGTCACAATGGGGTGCTTTTGCCACTCATTCCCAGTTAGGCTTACCTCAGCCTCCAACACAGACAGCTGCTGGGATCCCCCTGTCACTCCAGAAATACAGATGGGTTCTGCCTCTTTGTAATCTGATGGTATTAGAGTACACTGTGCACCAGTGTCCACCAGAGCTTTTTACTATTGTGGGGCTGATGTGCCAGCCCACCGAACCCACACAGTCCAGTAAACCCAGTTGTCCCTTTCCTCCACCTGGCCAAAGGCAGGGCCCCTCTATTCCTGGTCGGAGCATTCATTACTTGATTTTTGTAACTGCAAACCAGAAGTCCCTTCATCAGGGTCTAAAGTACGATCAGCCCTTCTACTCTGCCCAACAGACACTGGAGCAGTAATTTTCCTGGATGGATGCCTTTTGGCTGTTGTTTTTCCTTGCAGTTCCTGTACCTGAGCTTCTAGTCTCCAGGTAGGTTCACCATCCCACTTCCTCATGTCCTCCCCCTGCTCACGCAGGAAGAACCACAGGGTTGCACGTGGTGTGTGCCACCGGTACCCTCTCCCTTGAACAGAAAAAGGCTGACTCTTAATAGCTGAGATCTTGGCTGGAGTGTGTGAGGAAGACCTATCCTTCTTGGTTTGCTCGGACAGTTTTTGGGTCAGTTTCTCCACAACCGAGATGCAGGCCTGTAGGGAGGAAGTGATATTATCTTCGTATTCTGAGAATTGTCTGGCCAATCCATCCATAGTTGGTGCCTCCGTGTCTGTCCAGCTCATTATTGCCAGAGTGTTGACATATGACATTGGTGCATTTCGTACAAACGTTCGCCACATGGACCGCGTGCACCGGATTTCATGCGGGTCTTTGGATACCTGGTTGTCATCCAGGTTGTTATAGATCCCCTCCACCATGGCTAAATCCCTCAGATACTGGATACCTCCCTCAATGGTGGTCCATTTGCTTCGGGAATTTGCAAGTTCTTCCTTGAAGGGATACCTGTCCTTCACACTCGACAGGAGTCGCCGCCAAAGACTGAGCACTCCTGCCCTTTTTCCAGTCCCTTTGTCGATGGCCTTATCCCTAGCAAGGGATCCCAGCTGCCAAGCTTCCTTACCCTCTAATTCCTGACTATTGGCCCCAATATCCCAGCATTGGAGTAACCAGCTGAGAATTAGCTCGCCTGGTTGACAGCTGAAATCTTTTTGCATATCTTGCATCTCACTTAGGGATAGGGTAGTTTCTGTCTCATTTATGATTTCAGTCTCTTCCTCCTCCTGTTCTTGTGACTGCTCTGCTGCAGAACAGGCTGCCTCTTCTGTTTCTTTCTCCTGCTCCCTCTTAGGAGAAGCTTCTTCATCCCTTACTAAATGAGTTGACTTCCGCTTCCATTGTTTCTTTTTAGTTATAGGGGCAACTGACATAGTGTCTAGTTTAGCCACAGTGTCTGTTGGCATGTTTTCAGACCCAGAGATCCTCTCTTCTCCTTGAGGGTGCTGCATAATATCGAGCAGTGTTTGGTAGGTGCAGGCCAGGCCCCAGCACAGTGCGGTAAGTTGTGCCTCTTTGGAATAGCCAGGACATTTTTTCTTTCAAACATTCTATCACTTCCTCAGGTTTCTGCACTTGTTCGGGAGTGAAGTTCCAGACCATTATCATCTATGCAATCCTATTGCTCTTTTATGTCTATAACATCATTTCAGAACTTAGCCATCCTCTATAAAGAAATAATTTCCTTTCTAAAAAAAAATATTGTTGGTGTTATCTAGACCTTTGTATAGCACAGACCAATGTGTAAGGACAGTTCTCTTCAGCTGTTGCTTTCTCTTGCTTCTGGTACTTCTGATAGCCTTTAAGCATCCACAGTGTCATCAAGTTTTGAAACTCAGTAGGCAATTTGAAACTACAGAGAAAAATGCCAAGGAAAAGGAAGGCACATATTTTTTGTCAGAAAAAATATATTTTATCATAACTTAAAACAATTAGCACTGGTCTGTAATCCACTATTTGTATTGATAAATCTAAATTTGGTATTAATACATAAGAATGCAATTAGAAGATCAGTAGTCCTTCATACAGAATGGAGTTTCAAAAGGCTTTGTGCATTTTTCATTAAGCTGTTGTTATATAATATTTAATTTTATTTGTGGTCTGCATCCTTGTTCTGTTTTAGAGTTGCATAAGGTACTGATCTCAGCACTTTATGTACTGAAAGGACAGTAGAAACAGATGATTGAGATGGAAGGAGGATTAGAAACTAAATGACTGGTCTACATGGTGTACAGTGCCTTCTTGAATAGGTTTATTTTGACAGGTGGCAATATTGCAATTGCTAGTAAAATCTAAGATATATCCAAACCTAGAAAGTATTCCATTCTATCATCTTTTTAGACCAGACCCCAATTCACATTTATGTGATAAACTCTACTGCGAATGTGTGTGTCAAGCTTCGCTTTGAGAAAAGAAATTATATTGTTGAATATTTGGGGTGATGCATTATGGACTAGCATTTTTTTCTTTTTGTGTAATTCAGATAGCAGATAAAAAGAAACAGATTTATATTGTGCAATCCAGAGCAAATATAGATTTAGCTACCAGTGAAATCCCTCCAACTGGTCCACATAGTTCAGTAACCAACTAGCAATGCAGATGTCCTTTGTTTTAGCTAGTTTCAGCTATTCTATTTGCAAAACGAGCTCACAATTTTCTAACAAATGTTCTGAATAAAGGATTGACAATCATCAGCTTCAGTGAAGTTGAACCAAATCCCCATCACTACTGTACAAAGTACTTTAAAGAGGCCTGTATATTGTTTTATTAAATGATCTATAATATTTTGCATAAATGAAACAGATTTGGAAAGCAGCAACATTTACATTAGCTGTTCTTTTCAGTTAATTATTAAAGGCTTTATATTAGGTCATGATAGCTAAAAGGAGAGCTATCTCATTTACAGCCTTCTTATCCACAATAAAAACAAAATCTTATTGCTTTGTGAGATACAGGGAACAAATTGCATTCAGACTGAAATTCATTCATATGTCTCCTGCCCAGAGTGAACAGGCAGGGAATCGGAGAGACAGGAGTCTGCTCCCCACCCAGTCTTGCACAGTCACTTTGTCACCTTCGGGGGTGACTAGCAGCTTCTTTCCTTGCACATACAGAGTTTGTGGTCATTTGATATTCATAAATGGAGGCCATATTTGCTTATTTTCTATGAAAAACTAGCTCTCTGTGTCACAGTTTGTGCAGCACTGTCATGTGCTATAATGAAAAAGTACCTGATTAAAATGGGTCATTTGAAAAGATGACTATTAAGTTGTATTTCCCTTTTAAAGGGAATAGTATTCATGCCCCCAGTTTAGCTCCCTTCCTTGGTTCAGGGAAGAGGTTGTTATTGGCAGGATACATCTGTGAAGGCTTACTGAATGGAGAAAGTCTCCATCTTGATCTGCAGACCTTTAATTAATGTTGCAAAACTTTTCTAACTGAATGAGAGAATCCAAATGAAATCTTTATCTAGTGTTCATTTAAGTTCGGTGGGTTTGTTAAACAGTGATTAACTTTCTGGAGGCAGAACAGCCGGAAGAGGATTGATATGGTTTTGGACAAGATAAGCTGTTTATGTATCATCTCACATTCGAGGAAGTGAATAAAATCAGGGTACAAAATAGAATAGTCTCTATATTTGACTACTGCACAGTCCTGTAGAAAAATCTGAGAAATTCAGGCTTTGTATACAGTGAAAGTATGAGGAACCTGAGTTTTCAGGATCACCTAGGATGTTTGAACAATGACTTGCCCTGACTATACTAATTGCAAAATGGTGGTTTTCGTTGTTATTTAAAAATGCTAATTAACATGTATTCTGAAAAGAAGCATTTTTCCCCAGTATTATATGCACTTTTTGTTTTGCACTTCAACACTGATACCTGATAGTCAAATGTGTAAGCTTTCATAAAACAGCAAGTTATGTAAACAGAGAAGTACAATCATAGTTTAAAACATTCCTGGCAAAAATGTCCATGTAATTGAAACTATCCATCTGAATCAACAATTAGAAAACTGTAGTTGTTTTGCAGTGTGTATACTACAACACTTGGCCCTTGCGTATTATTTTTAATTTCTTAATATTCTGTTTTGGTGGAAACGTGTGGTTAGATTATCAAAGTACACAGAGACTAGAAGGCAGCATAGAGCTGACCTCTGCTTATAAGCTTCATCCAGCACTTCAGGTTACTTTTTCTTAGGACTGCATTGTAGTACAGCCTTGATTTTGAAATGGACTCACACATTTTGGAGTTAGAATAAGTGATCGGTTTAAAAAGAAAACGTGAGAGACATCATCAGTCTCTGCATTGGTAATCTGATATGCAACCCAACATAGATCTTTGCTTCTTACCTTTAAATTGGTCTCATATTTTGCTGCATCAGTAAAAGTCACTATATCATCATTTCACCCAAACTGTCCATTTTACTGGAAAGACAGACAGGATGATAAGCTTTGTGTGCTTCCTCTTCTCCTTTCAGACCAGCTGTGTCACTTACGGTCACTGGTAGTTGAGAACTGTACATGACCCCAGGCTGCATTTACCGTATCGATAACAATAGCAAAACGACTGAAAGAGTGAAAGTTGTTTTATTAGTTTGTAGGACTGAGGTGAGAAGAATAAAAAAAAAAAATAGGACTCTTGTCTATGTCATTTTTCTCATTCCCATTACAAATGAAGCCTATTGGCTGATGAATATAGAAAATAAAATTGTGTAGATGTGTCTTCTGGTATGACTGTTGGATGCAGTCTGAATGCACCTTTGTTTCACACTTCATCCGACTTCCGACATCTGTGATCAGTGATACATTGTCTTCTGTTCAACTGAAAAGACAGATAGATTTGAAAGTAGATCTCTTTTCCATTAACAGGTTACTGAGAAGCTGGTCCATTAAAGCCTATTCACTTTCCTGAATATCCATTTAAAAATTAAGGGCTACATTGAGACCATACATTAAAGTGCCTAAGTTCTGCTTTTATTATATGCTGGCTCCTGAGTATGGAGCCTGAACAAAGCAGTGAATCAGAGCAGCCAGCAGCCAGGGTCAGACAACCCTGGAGACAAGCAAGAACAACAGCTCTTCTCTTGTGGACTAGAAAGTTCTGCCAGGTGTCTCCACATAGTCTTTTGTCTGTGCTCAGGTAAAACAAATAAATTACCCTAGGAATAATGCTCACAGTTTAGGACCTGCCCCTGCACAACATCTCCAGGAGTGATCTCATCACCAGACTACAGGAACAACCTCCTTTTTGCTCATTCTCTCTCTGACCTCATGCATTTTGCATTACATTCTGCAAAGTGACTCATCTTCACCTGGAGGGAGCAATTCCAGGTCTGGCGGTAGGAAAATCTACTTGTGCCTACTGCACTTTCTTAGAAACTGGGATCAAAAAATCCAAGAATAAGAAATGCCTAAAACTCAGGCTTCTGCTCTCAGGCCAGAAGTTCTAACACCTTCGTGCAAAAAGACCTTTTTTTCCTATGTTAGGCGACTCACCTCAGAAGACCTTTGGTGGTTGGAATCAGGAAGTATGGAGGTAACTGGTCAGCATGGAAGTAACTGGTAGGTACACCTTAGTCACGTATTCAGACATGCCCCTGTGTTTCATGCTTCCAATTAGCTGGCTCTAACTGGTTCAGTATATTAAATCCCTCTGAACAGTCACAGGCTTTCTGTACAGTCAGGAAAGGCAGGCAGGTGTCTCAGGCAATCTGAGTGCTCTGCAGAGTGCTCTAACCCCCCAAATGCCTAGGCAAGATCTTTAGAGTCACCCAAGAGACATTACTTTGGTGTCACTATTTGTAAAAGAGGCACCAGCAGTGGGCAGCTTAACATAGTCCCAAATATCGTAAGATATTTCCTAGCAGAAACTTGCCAGGGAGGAGTTGCAACAAGGAATTTACCAGACTTGCTTCTGGGACTTCAGGGGAAATGACAGGAGGCACTGAAAGAGCCAGTAGTTTTCACTGGAGAGCTTTCACTTGAAATATTAAAAGCACCAGAGCATGACTATCCCCATTATGATGATATTCTGAATTATTGAAGCAGCTGTGGCCACATGCATAAAGTTTTAGTTGATACTAAATATTAAAAATTATTCCCAAATATTTACATTAAAATGGTAGTAGTAAATTGCCAATCTAATTCATAATTCTTTCCCCATGCAGTGTTTTAAATTAATTTCTGTAATTGACATTTATTTTTGAAAGTGTAAATTAGATATGAAGTTGAACTAATTCTGAGCTAGATAAAAAATGAAGATGACAGACAATAAATTAAGGTAGTCTTTCTTAAATCATAGGATAACATGATAAAAATAAAAGGTTTATTTCCTTAATAATAATGAACAAGATAGGATTACATCTGAGTGAGTGAATTTTGCCACTAGATAACTTATTATTATGCTAAAGAAACAGGAAATAACTCAGGAATATATTACAGAAGTGACTACTGGATTAGCAAGCATTTAAAAATTCCCCTTGTATTAAGTAAACCATACGCTAGTGGCTTACTTAGTGGACATACTGTAGGAACCATTGACTAATTAGTCTTTAATTGAAGGAGTGCAAAGATGACTAGAAGAAAAAGCCCAGGAAGAAGTCAGTGACAAAGAAATCAAGGAGAAAATCGGAAAACAGTTTGACATAGCCTGGCTACCTCAGCTAACTAAATGTTATTAATGGAATGCAAAAAGGTCTGACAGATGACGAGAGGCAGCTAGCGGGAAAGAAATCAACATTTGTTTGGGGAAGAGTCTTTATACTATTATTGTTATTATTGTTGTTGATGTGGTTGTTGTTGTTGTAGCAGTTGCTGTGGTTGTTGTTATTATTGCTTTTGAATCCCACTTCTTAAAGGGAAAAAGCAAAATCAGAATTTTGGGCAGGTTTGTTTCTTCTTCATTGGAGTTTGGCAAATAGAAGCAGCAGCAATGGCAAATGAAACCCCCTCAAACTGTTTTTTGTATTCTGTCCTTTCTGTTTTCTAAACAAAAAGGGATCTGTATGATGTATTTCAGCATTTCAGTTGCAGAAATACTTTTCTTCTCCAGTGTGTTCCTTTTTTTTTGGGGGGGTAAATCTCAAAACTTTTTTGGCATATCAGATAAAAAGGCTGTTTGAATCTTGTCAATCTTCAACTCTGAAAATCTATCATACAAAGGAGGCAGGCAGAGAAGGATTCTGTAGTCCTGAAGCAATTTATGTCTTTGTGGTTCGAGACACTATTTTCAGAGAAAGAGCAAGCAGCCGACATACATACTACGCATATGTCTTTCACACAGGAAAGGTGGTGAAACCACTTAGTTCTCACATGCTTCTGCTACTTGGAAATATATGTAAGCATGTTACTTATCAGCCATAGATTTTTACTGTACGATATTGTGAAACCAAAATGTAATTTCTTTTCTCCAGCTAATTCTCATTATGAAGTCTGCTTTGTTTTGCTGAGTAAAATCTGAAGCTGCAGCACCAATGAGTCTATTACAGTACTTTTCTGTGATCTAGTGCAGTTCTATCCTCCTTGCAGATTTATACTCCCTTGAGTTCCATGTCTCACCATCTTCCTAGTTTGGTTGAGGTAAATTGTTCTTTAGGAGGTACAGGTAGCAGTGTGATATGAAGCATCGATAAACCATAGTGGGAGAAGATACTAGGAAGACAAAGGATCCTTGTAGCCTCAGTATGCATTTCAAAGAAGAAAGCCACAATTCTTTTCCACAAATGCTAAACATACCCACTGGAACACAAAGTTGATGCTCAAAGGAGTAAATGTTGCTTCAACAAATAACACGTTTGTGGTAAGACCTGGCGTGCTGAAATACTTGCCAGTTCTACCTTGAAATCTCTTTTCTCCAAAGATGGTGTTAAAATACAGGCTATAAAGACAGCACAGATTTTCCAAGAATCTCTTTGAAGATTGTTTGTTAAAATAAATAGATATTTCTACTTCATAGTATACACAGGTTTATTGATAGACATTGATTTTTGAAAACTAACTGTAGGGTTTGATGGTTCTGTGAGAGGCCAGTACTATAGGCCTTCCTCCCAAGCACAGCTTGATCCTGCAGAGCTGGACTATAAAACATTTAGTAGAGCCACAATTCCTTTTGCAAAATAAAAAAGGTTGACATCAGTATTCTAAAGAATAAAATTTCATGGAATAAAATCAAAATATAATAAAAGTTTTCACATTAGCTATAGTTCTTTTTTGAATAAAAATGACAACTCCATCCAGCCAAAAAATTAAAATAGTCCTTAAAACATCCTTCTTTTTCCCAAGAAAATGTTAGATACTGCCTTCCAGAGCCAATAGTTCAAGATATTGATTTCTACTGCAATGTTCTGGAATAAATTTCTCATATTTAAAAAGGGGGATAAAAATTGATCATGCAAATGGACATGAATCCCATTTTAAAGGAAACTTTTGTGATTATGTCTGAAAAAGTGTTCCTAAAATTATATTGCTATCATTTCTTTTGGAGTCATTAGCAGTATGAAAGAGCTGTAGGAGCTGAATCCTTATTTAAAAATAGTCAGGCCTACCAGCTAAACTCTGTAATGCATGCTAAATAATATAATCAACTGAAAGAAGCATTTGCAATATCTGTACTTAATCTTTATACTTCTCAGGAGCCTTTTTTTCTTCTGAAAATCTACAGACTTTCTGTCTACGCTTCCTGTAGAAGTGTTAGCAACGGCGGGAACATTTTTCTTTCACAGTTGGGACCACAATCAAAGGCGGCCATTTGACTTTCTAATGTTCTGCATGGTTTCTCCAGGTCTGCCTTTTAAACTGCTATATTAATATGCATTTTAAACTGCTCTGTTGAGAGACACACACAAATTTCAACTCAATGGGCTTAAAAATTAACCATTCTTCTTTTTAATTGCCTATAATTTAACTACTTTAAGCCTTGTTTCAGAAAACTTAAGGCATGTCTTTAGGTCCCATATATTTAAATGGAATATAGGCTATGGTTCAATGTGTATTTTTGAGCAAAAGGATCAGTTTATTTAATTCCTGAACCCCATCACTCATTTCTTTCCTCTCACTGTTCCCTGCAATATGCTATCAAGTTGTCTGTGCAGAGACAGGGTGAAATAATCAAGGAACCAAATGGACTGAAAAATAACCTGTATTATTTTTCCAGGTTTTTTTTCAGTCTGTTAGTTTTCCAATTGATTCACTATGCAGCTATTCAAATACTTGTCTGAAAACAAACAAATAGGCTGCTGCAAGGATAGATTTAAGCAGAAAATGGTGGGATAGCCTGGGAACTTGAAATTAGCTTAAGCAATACTACCGCAAAAGAGCAGTGCTGGGTTTATACAAGTTTCTGAAGATAAGGATGTGTTTAAGTGTTGCCTTAGATCATTTGCTACCATTGAAACCCTTAGCAGGCATATGACACTCAGCATTCCAGAGCTGGAGAAGTTTCCACAAAAAACCATGTTATTTGACTGGCAGAAAGATGTCCCAGTTTAACTGATCACAGGCAAACATTTCTGTATGATGCTGAAGCCAGACGGAAATAAAGGCAGCATTTGGAGTATTTTAAAGTAATTTAATCTCATTTAAAAAAAAAAAAAGTTACGCAGAGCAAGATATTTGACAATAGCCAAGTTTGTAAAATAAATTAAGGAACTGTGTAGAAGCATACAAACCCATGAACAGAGCTTGCCTTTCATCACACTGTCATCATTTAATCCCCACAAAGTGGCAATCTGAATTGCTGAAAATGAAACCATATATTGAAATAAGGTCTTGCACCTGGGAAAACATAATCCAGGAGTGCAGCTCAGACTGGGATCCACCTGGCTAGAGAGCAGCTCCGTGGAAAGGGACCTGGGGGTCCTGGTGGACAGGAAGCTCAATATGAGTGAACAGTGTGCTGCTGCGGCCAAGAAGGCCAATAGGATGCTGGGTTGCATCAAAAAGGACATCACCAGCAGAGATAAAGAAGTCATTATCCCACTCTACTCGGCGCTTGTCAGGCCACACCTGGAATACTGTGTACAGTTCTGGTCCCCGCTACACAAAAAAGACGTGGACAGGCTGGAGGGGGTCCAGAGAAGGGCCACCAAGATGATCAAGGGTCTGGGAAGCCTGCCATATGAGGATAGGCTGAGAGAGCTGGGCTTGTTCAGCCTTGAGAAAAGGAGGCTTAGAGGTGATCTCATCACCATGTACCAGTACTTAAAGGGGAGCTACAAAGAAGATGGAGACTCCCTTTTTACAAGGAGTCACATGATGAGGACAAGGGGTAACGGGTACAAGTTATTCCCAGGGAGATCCTGACTGGACACGAGAGGAAAATTTTTCACAATGAGAACAGTCAGCCATTGGAATAATCTCCCCAGGGAAGTGGTTGACTCCGCTACGCTGGACACGTTTAAGACTCAGCTGGACATGGTGCTGGGCCATCTCATCTAGATTGTGCTCTTGCCTAGAAAGGTTGGACCAGATGATCCTTGAGGTCCCTTCCAACCTGGTATTCTATGACTCTATGATTCTGTGATTCTATGATTCTATGAAATATGGCAGTAAGGTTCATAAAGCAAAACTAGTTTTACTGGAATGTCAGTTAAACAGATAAATTGAACTTGGGTTTTAGAGTCTTTCAAAAATATTTAGAAAGGAATCAAAATTACACAAAACATCACATAGATGTGCTTCATTTCCTTCATCTACCTGAGTAACATTTAAAATGCAAAAACCAAATATTCAGCTTTCATGCCTCCAAAATTTCTTTTTACTTTCTTTTAACCTCTTTGTCCCAAGTGGATTTCTTTCTGAAACAACAGTGATTAATTTTAAAGATTCAGCTGCCCTTTTCTCATATATGTGAAAAAGTCTTGCAGGAGATCACTATCCAGATGTGACATTCAGACATGAAACTCAGATGCACAGCACAGCAAGTTCACATCTCTGAGAAAAGAAAAAAACAAAACAACCCCCCCATCAACTCTAAAGCAGATTGTAGCTGAGAAGACATGATTCTTCGATGGAAAAGGTCCAAAGTAAGATTTAACTGTACAAATTCCACTGTACAGTGAGTATAAGCAAAGTGTGTTAAAAACTGAAATGAACAGTGAGGTTGTCACCCAAAATGTTTTCCCTCTTAACTTTGAGAGCAGTTTGCTGAGGTAAATAGTTTCATCTTCCTTTTGATGAGAAAATGACTGTATGTCAAAATACATATACAATGCTTGTTAAAAATTAACTTAGTGAAGTTTAACAGTGCTTATTACCCAGATTTAAAAATGTAATAAATACAATCAGTTGTTAATTTATTAAAAAACAGTAACTAGACATAATCTTGCAGGTTAGTTTTCATTTTAGACATAGTATTTTAAAAATGTTTTGGAAAGTTTTCAATCTTCACATTGGAAAAAAGTGGCAAGATGTAGAGTGACATTTCCAACAGGACAAAACAGAGTCAAGGGATTTAACGACATTGTCATGTGTTGCAGTTTTTAGGCTAAGTTGTTTGGGCCCACGTGTGTAAGTCTGACCACAGAGGAAAGCTTAGACAATTTAGCCCAAAAGTCAAACAGCAGCAAGTTGAGCACAGAGCTCAGTGCACAGCTGGGAGTTCTGCAGCCTGAGCAGGACTCCGTGGTCCTGAAACTGCGCTGCCATGATTGCAAAACAGAGATTGTTTATGGCCAGCAGCACTAAAGCCTTTGGCTGTGACATAGGTTGCCTTCGGAAGCTGGCTCTACAGAAACAGCATTGCACTGAGACTCACACCTGGAATTAGTTCTGAGCTTTCTTCTATGATCACACACTCGCTTGTGGCTTCCTATCTCACACTGCCTACCTCATTGTGAGGACAAATCCATTAATGTCTGTGAGATGCTCTGACAAACTGCTGATCAGCCATTTAAAAATCCAATTGCAGAGAGAGACAGAGGGAGTAACTGTATATAGTGTGATCATACTAGTCTGGAATAGCATGAGGAAGGCAAGAAGTGTGAAAATGTATTGAAACAGTATATTACAAATTTAATTTCAATTTTTACATTTGTTCAGCGAGTTGCAGAAGGCAGAAAAGGCTTCTGTTAAAGCAGAAAATCTTGCTAAAAATTCAATGTTTGCTCTTCCTTAATTTCAATTTATTTTTTCATTCAATTTCATAGAATCATAGAATCATAGAATCATAGAATCATAGAATCGTTAAGGTTGGAAAAGACCCTTAAGATCATCGAGTCCAACCGTTAACCTATCACTGCCAAGTCCATCACTATACCATGTCCTCGAGCACCACATCTATCCATTCTTTAAATACCTCCAGGGATGGAGACTCAACCACTTCCCTGGGTAGCCTGTTCCAATGCTTGACCACCCTTTCGGTGAAGAAGTTTTTCCTAATATCTAACCTAAACCTCCCCTGGCACAACTTGAGGCCGTTTCCTCTCGTCCTATCGCTTGTTACTTGGGAGAAGAGAACAACCCCCACCTCGCTACAACCTCCTTTCAGGTAGTTGTAGAGAGCCATAAGGTCTCCCCTCAGCCTCCTCTTCTCCAGACTAAACAACCCCAGCTCCCTCAGCTGCTCCTCATAAGACTTGTTCTCTAGACCCTTCACCAGCTTTGTTGCCCTTCTTTGGACACGCTCCAGCACCTCGATGTCCTTCCTGTAGTGAGGGGCCCAAAACTGAACACAGTACTCGAGGTGCAGCCTCATCAGTGCCGAATCCAGGGGCAATATCACCTCCCTGGTCCTGCTGGCCACACTATTCCTGATACAAGCCAGAAGGCCATTGGCCCTCTTGGCCACCTGGGCACACTGCTGGCTCATGTTCAGGCGGCTGTCAACCAACAACCCCAGGTCCTTTTCCACCAGGCAGCTCTCCAGCCACTCCTCCCCCAGCCTGTAATGTTGCATGGGGTTGTTGTGACACAAGTGCAGGACCCAGCACTTAGCCTTGTTGAATCTCATACAGTTGGCCCCGGCCCAACGATCCAGACTGTCCAGGTCCCTCTGCAGGGCCTTCCTACCCTCCAGCAGATCAACACTCCCGCCCAACTTGGTGTCATCTGCAAACGTACTGAGGGTGCACTCAATCCCCTCATCCAGATCATCAATGAAGATACTGAAGAGGACTGGCCCCAACACTGAGCCCTGGGGAACACCACTCGTGACTGGCCGCCAACTGGATTTAACTTCATTTACCACCACTCTCTGGGCTCAACTGTCCAGCCAGTTTTTAACCCAGCACAGAGTGCACCCATCCAAGCCGTGAGCAGCCAGCTTCTCCAGGAGAATGCTGTGGGAGACTGTGTCAAAGGCCTTACTGAAGTCCAAGTAGACAACATCCACAGCCTTCCCCTCATCCACTAAGCGGGTCACCTTGTCATAGAAGGAGACCAGGTTAGTGAAACAGGATCTCCCTTTCATAAACCCATGCTGGCTGAGCCTTATCCCCTGGTTGTCACACACGTGCCGCCTAATGGCACTCAAGATGATTTGTTCCATGACCTTCCCCGGAACCGAGGTCAGGCTGACAGGCCTGTAGTTCCCCGGATCCTCCTTCCGGCCCTTCTTGTAGAGGGGCATCACATTTGCTAGCTTCCAGTCATCTGGGACCTCCCCGGTTGACCAGGACTGCTGATAAATGATGGAGAGTGGCTTGGCAAGCTCCTCTGCCAGCTCCCTCAAAATCCTCGGGTGGATCCCATCTGGCCCCATGGACTTGTGCGCATCCAGGTGGAGGAGCAGGTCAGTGACTGCCACCTCTTCAACAACTGGGACTTCACTCTGCATCCTATCTCCATCTCCCAGCTCAGGGGCCTGAAAAACCCGAGGATGACTAGCTTGACTATTAAAGACTGAGGCAAAGAAGGCATTAAGTAACTCAGCCTTCTCCTCATCCTTCGTGGCAAGGTTACCTTCTGCATCCAACAAAGGAGGGAGATTCTCCTTGGCCCTCCTTTTGTCGCTGATATATTTATAAAAACCTTTTTTGTTGTCTTTAACAGTGGTGGCCAGTTTAAGTTCTAGCTGGGCCTTCGCCTTTCTGATCTTCTCCCTGCATAACCTCACAGCATCCTTATAATCCCCCTGAGTTGCCTGCCCCTTCTTTCAAAGGCGGTAAGCTCTCCTTTTTTTCTTGAGTTCCAGCCAAAGCTCTCTGTTCAGCCAGGCCGGTCTTCTCCCCCGCCTGCTCGACTTGCGGCACATGGGGACGGCCTGCTCCTGCGCCTTTGAGACTTCCTCCTTGAATAACATCCAGCCTTCCTGGACTCCTTTGCCCTTCAGGACTGCCTCCCAAGGGACTCTCTCAACCAGACTCCTAAACAATCCAAAGTCTGCCCTTCTAAAGTTCAGGGTAGCAGTTTTGCTGACCCCCTTCCTTACCTCTCCAAGAAGTGAAAACTCTATCATGTTGTGGTCACTGAGCCCAAGACAGCCTCCGACCACCACATCACCTACCAGGCCTTCTCTGTTCGTAAACAGCAGGTCCAGCGGGGCACCTCCCCTGGTTGGCTCGCTTACCAGCTGCGTCAGGAAGTTATCTTCCACACACTCCAGGAACCTCCGAGACTGCTTTCTCTCTGCTGTGTTGTATTTCCAGCAGATATCTGGTAAATTGAAGTCCCCCACGAGAACAAGGGCTAGGGATTGTGAGACTTCAGCCAACCGCTTGTAGAATACTTCATCTGTTTCCTCATCCTGGTTGGGTGGTCTGTAACAGACTCCCACCAGGATATCTGCCTTGTTAGCCTTCCCTCTGATCTTTACCCATAAGCACTCAACCTTATCATTACCTTTGTTGAGCTCTAGACAGTCAAAACACTCCCTAACGTACAAGGCTACCCCACCACCTCTCCTTCCTAGCCTGTCCCTTCTAAAGAGCTTGTAGCCATCCATTGCAGCACTCCAGTTGTGTGAGTCATCCCACCATGTTTCCGTGATGGCGACCACATCATAGTTTTCCTGCCGCGCAATGGCTTCCAGCTCCTCCTGCTTATTGCCCATGCTGCGTGCATTGGTGTAAATGCACTTCAGTTGGGCTATAGATCTCTTCACCAACACAGGCATGCCACCCCTAGGCTCATCCCTAGCAAGCCTGGTTTTATCCCCTTCCCCCTTCGCATCTAGTTTAAAGCTCTCTCAACGAGGCCAGCTAACTCCTGGGCCAGGATCCTTTTCCCCCTTTGCGACAGGTGAACCCCATCTGTCTCCAGCAGGCCTGGTGCCATGTAAACTGCCCCATGATTGAAAAACCCAGAATTCCACCTCTGACACCAGCCTCTGAGCCACGTGTTAATGAGATGGGTCTTCCTGTTCCTTTCTGTATGCCTCCCAGCTACTGAAGGGATGGAGGAAAACACTACCTGTGTTCCTGATCCTTCAAGCAATTGCCCCAGTTCTCTAAAGTCCCTTTTGATCGTCTTTGTGCCTCTATCAGCTACCTCATCACTGCCAACCTGAACAACCAATAGTGGATAATAATCGGACGCTTTTACCAGCCTAGGGAGCTTCCTAGTAATGTCTCTTATCCTTGCCCCAGGGAGGCAGCAGACTTCCCTATGGGATGGGTCCCGTCGGCATATCGGGCCCTCTGTTCCCCAGTTGTTTGCCACAATCCTCCATTTGAATGAAAAACTCACTTATCTCCCCAGGATAAGTACTGGCTGAGAATGCGGGTCAGCCAACTGGAATGGTCTACGTTGGATTCTCTGGCTACAAAATTGGGACATAGCCTATGTGAAAGAATAAAGCTACCAACAGTCTTTGAAAAGCTCTGGGGGGCAGTGGCTGTCTGGCATCCTTGCACTGTGCCCTGCAGCAAGAACTAAGCCTTTTGTCACATCATGCAAGAATTGACTCCATTTTCCCTATGGGATGGGTCCCGTCGACATATCGGGCCCTCTGTTCCCCTCAGAAGGGAGTCGCCTATGACAATTACCCTTCTTTTTTTCTTACCAGTGGCCATTGTAATGCATGGGATTGACTGGTTCCCCCTAGTCAACCCCTTGGATGGATCACTGTCCGTATCTTCATCCTCCTGGCCCTCGAGTTCCAGAGCCTCATACCTATTGTGTAAGGGCACCTGGGGGGGCAAGGTAGGCCGGGAGAGGATTTGCCTGCTGCGCCGAGCAGGGATCTGCATCCGTCCTCCTCCGTCTCTTGGGTCCCCTCCTTCTGCCTGGTGGCACGAGGGTAGGGGAGCCTCTCCTTCTCTTGATGCTTCTATCTGGCGTGCTCGTCTCAGGGATGGTAGGGAGTGGCTCCACCAGTCTATCTCCCTCTCGCACTCCCTGATACTCCTCAGTCTTGCAACTTCTTCTTTCAGCTCTGCCACCATGCTGAGCAGATCCTCCACCTGCTCGCACCTCACACAGGTGTTGTCACGGCAGTACCCCATCACCAGAGCAAGGCTCTGGCACTCCCTGCATTTATTATTAATTTATTCCCTTAAAACAAAGAAAATCCTTATTTTACTCTCTTCTCCTTATGTCTATTTTTCTTTCATTCAGTTTTTTCTGTCACCCCTCTTAGGACCTGACTTTAATCTGTCCTGTTTTCTCCCATGTAAATGTCTTCATGTTTTTCTTTAAATGCAGTCCTGCAATGTGTGATCACATCTTTATGATCTATTATCTGTATTATCTTTATTTTCCTTCACATCCTCTTTACAAAAACATCAGCAGCTGCAAAAAATAAAAATAAAATAAATTAAAAAAACATCTCAGATGCAGAGGTCTAGAGAGATTAGAATAATTCTAGACCTACATGGAAAAACTTGACAAAATAGATCATGTATAGAGCATTTATAAAAGCAGGACTGGACCCAAGCACTTAGAATACTGGATTCAATTATGCTTCTATGTTTTTTAATCTAAATAACAATAGTTCTCAAATGAACATTTATCACTCCAGGCTTTTTAATTCTTTCAGAACTGCTGTTTATCAAGAAATATGTTTTTCTATCTGTTGGGTAATAAACTCACTTAGAATATTCTCTTTTTTGCTTTGTGTGCAGTTTATGTCAATGCTATAGTTTCACCATTCCTATTTGTTAACATTAGCCCATATATTCGCTGTGAGAAAGCCTGGTATTACTGTATTTCAGCAGATTACCATTTTATTGTCTGATTTACTGATTGTCTCATCATCTGGCAATGCTTAGCCAAGGTTATTTGGAAGCCAGCATTAATATTTCAGTACAGGGAGAGAGCTTGCCCAGCGTGTTCTAAGGCAGTCTTGCAAAAGAGGAGGACTGCAAAATGTATAGATATACCTGAGCTAACTACTATATTTAGTTAGCAGGTACCAGTAGGAATGAAGGAGGAAAGTGTACCTTTCATCCACCTGAGTATAAGCCCAGTATTAAAGTCCCAGGCTAAAGCCCATACTCTCACAGCTTCATGGCTATCAGATTAAAACTGGCTTAGCTATATCTGCTCATGCTGTGATCACATCCCTTGCTGCAGTGGCAACATAGCTTTAAACAAAACATATCACATGTGTAAAGTCTAAACTAGCCACTTTCCTGCTATATAAGATTGCTTCTAGCAGTTCTCAAACTCAGCTATGCATTGTGTTGCTAGAGGGTGGACTGTTACCAGATGTCAGTCAGGTTCATTAAAAAGGGCTTTAGTCTATGTAATTGGCACAGTAAACTAAAGCATGAACTGTTTCATAGAAAAGATAGCTCTACATGTCTAATCAGTCATTTAACATGTGACGTTGTTTAGCAGAGGAAAAAGATTCAGGAGATAGTGTTCTTAAATGAATTCTCTCCATGCAGTCTGTTCTGTTAGCTGAGGCTGGAAACAGGAATTGTTCTTTAAAGAGGGGAAAAAGAAAGGTTCTGCTTACTGTGCTTTTCTGTAAAGGCTTTCTCCATGAAGATAATGTTATTCATTATATTTACATGGCCACTATGTCTATCTGGTCATATTTTAAGACTGCGATTTCCACTTCTTGCCATTACAGAAACTACTGTAATGCAAAAAGATGGCTTCAGTGTTACTAATACTTTGGAAATGTGTAGCTGAGAATAAATGTCAGGCTCTCCCGTGAAGTAGAAATGTTAGCACAACAAACAGACCACCTGGGCACACTGCTGGCTCATATCCAGCCGGCTGTTGACCAACACCCCCAGGTCCTTTTCCACCAGGCAGCTCTCCAGCCACTTTTCCCCAAGCCTGTAGTGCTGCATGGGGTTGTTGTGACCCAAGTGCAGGACCCAGCACTTAGCCTTGTTGAATCTCATACCCATACCTTGGCCCATCGATCCAGCCTGTCCAGATCCCTCTGTAGAGCTTTCCTACCTTCCAGCAGATCAACACTTCCACCCAACTTGGTGTCGTCTGCAAACTTACTGAAGCTGCACTCAATCCCCTCGTCCAGATCATTGATAAAGATATTAAACAGGACTGGCCCCAATACTGAGACCTGGGGAACACCACTTGTGAATGGCTGCCAGCTGTATTTAACTCTGTTCACCACCACTCTTTGGGTACGGCCATCCAGCCAGTTTTTTACCCAGCGAAGAGTGCACTTATCCAAGCCATGAGCAGCTTCTCCAGGAGAATGCTGTGGGAAACGGTGTCAAAGGCTTTACTAAAGTCCAAGTAGACAACATCCACAGCCTTCCCCTCATCCACTAAGCGGGTCACCTTGTCATAGAAGGAGACCAGGTTAGTGAAGCAGGATCTCCCTTTCATAAACCCATGCTGACTGGGCCTGATCCCCTTTTTGTCCCGTACGTGCCATGTGATGGCACTCAGGATGATCTGCTCCATGACCTTCCCTGGCACCGAGGTCAGGCTGACAGGCCTGTAGTTCCCTGGATCCTCCTTCCGACCCTTCTTGTAGATGGGCGTCACATTTGTTAACCTCCAGTCAACTGGGACCTCCCCGGTTAGCCAGGACTGCTGATAAAGGATTGAAAGTGGCTTGGTGAGCACTTCCACCAGCTCCCTCAGTACCCTTGGGTGGATCCCATGCAGACCCATAGACTTGTGTGTGTCTACGTGGTGTAGCAAGTCGCTAATCATTTCCCCTTGGATTATGGGGGCTTCATTCTGCTCCCCATCTCTGTCTTGCAGATCAGGGGGCTGGGTACCCCGAGAACAATTGGTCTTACTATTTTCTTCCATTCTTGCAAAAGACAGCTACCACCATGTCTAGGAATAGCACATGATTTTCAGATTAAGAAAAAGTCTCTAGATTTCCACTCATTTCTCTTCTAGATCAATCTGTTTGAATCCTGTTGGCTTCTGTGGAAATTACTCACTTCCTATAGTTGAAAAAAGGGCATCTGAAAAGTCATGTGCTTACTGAGCAGGAAAGGAACAAGTATAGTCTCCATATCATTTTTCTGTTCCATTATCTGTGCATAGCCATCCATTTGAAGAAAAGCTTTTCAATACAAAAGTAACAACAATATTTGTGAAGTATAGGTATTACGTTGAAACAGTGCAAAAACCACATGAGCAGCAGCTGCATCTGCAGCTCTCCAGTCTGTCACGCTTTGCCTCTGCAAACCCATCGAGTTGCTGCTTCCCACTTTGTGGGCCAAATTCATGTATAGGGCCAATAGCTGTAATACTTTTGAAAAGTAATGGAGTTGTAACTGTTTTTTCTAGGACTGAATATGATTTGGCACTCACCTCTTGGGTGGGTGGGAGTGTTATTGCTTCATGTTATGCACAGTAACAGTGTATAGGTGCACAACACTGTGTTAGCATTGTATCTGACTGTAAAAAAACAATAATCTAGGGATTGATATTTGTGTGTACAAAAACTTGGGCTTAAATGACAGTAATGTACTTTGTTCAAAAGGGAATTGTGCTTTAGAGACAAGGACATAAACTGCAATAATTTTGTAAAGTTAAATTTGTTCCATTTTATACATATGGTATGTGTATGTATAGAATATGTCAGGTGTGTGTATATACGTATATATGTACAGATGATGCATAAAAGCATGGATATATAGTAGGGGTGCAGACAGGGAGGAAGGTTTGTGAGAACAGACATTTTGGGCAATTTGCAGTAACAGCTGTTCAGGATAACTAGCAATCGGATGAGTCAGTTATGAGGTGCAAACCAGACTGACACACTACACCTTGTGAGAATTTAAATACATGGATGCTGCAGATTTCACTGTAAATCCAGTTGGACTTGACATGACCAAACCAGCCTGACAAACTAATTGCTGTACCCCTCTGCCACAGTTTTCCCACCAGCTCAGGCTTGGAAGGGATTTAATCCCATAAAATCTCTGAATGTCTTTGTCCTTTTTGTCTTCTACAATGCAGCGTCTGCAGTTTGACATCATATCCCATCTGCATATCAGCGACCTTGACCTCCCCACTGCCACGCTCACTTTAAATGCCTGTTCTTTCCACGAGGTTTTCACAGCATCGCACTGAACCAATGTCAGATCAACACAGTTGAAATGCTCCAGAAGGAATGTAGTTTCTAAAAACTCACCACCTATGGTGCAAAAAGAAACCATAAGGTGCCAGGTCTTTCTCTCACTTACTGTTGTAATTAGGTGTAACGCCACGGAAAACAAGGACGCTGAACATAACACAAAGCAGGCATGAAAGGGAAAAGACAATAAGATAATATTTTAAATTAGACACTTCAGCTGGAAGCTGCATTTTTTAAAACCTTCTGCGTCTTTAAAAAAGCAACTTTTCTCCGGCTCCCGGTTGAGCTCCCCGTGATGCCGGGCGGCGCGGGAGGGCGACGGGGGGCGCCGCCGCCATCGAGAAGGATCACAGCCCTCTTACTCCCACCAGCACAAGCTCCGCCAAGAGCAGGGTACGAGAGCCACCGGCGCAGGGGCGCGCAGGGAGCGCTCCGCGGGGCCACGGTCACCTCAGCTCGCCTCGGCCCGGCCTGGCGGCGGGGGGGCGGGGTGTAAGGGAAGCGCAGCCGGGTTCGGCCGCTCCCCTCCCCGACCTGGCACTGCCGGGAGGCAGGGGGAAAGCTGGACGGCGCGAGGCTCGTGCGCCGCGCCCGCCGCTGCCGGCCGGCTGCCGCGAGGAGCTCCCCGCACGTCACGAGAAACCCCTTCAGAGCGCCAGAAAGCCGGGCGGCCGCCTCATCTGCCGCCAGCCCCACTCCGCAGCTTGCCGGCGGCCGGGGCGCGCCGCGCGCAAGCGACCTCTGAGGGCCGCCGTTGCTGTCGCTGGCGGCGCGATAAGAATGCCATTGACGTCAGCGAAGGGGAGGCGGAGGGCGGGGGGTTGCCGGCCTGCGCCCTCCCCGCAGCGCCACCGCTCGCGGGGTGGGGTGAGGGCTCGGCCCAGCGCCCTCCGCTCTTCCGCCTCTCTGGAAAAGGCAAAAATCCTTCCTTGCCGCAGGGCTCTGATGGGAGGGGAAACTAAAACTCACCCGAGTAATTCTATTTAGGATAATCCCTTGCCTCTTAGCAAAATGAGCCATACCACCCAAGTGCTGCATAGGCGCGCCGGGCCACCAAGCAAAAAATAAGTTCTCTTTCATTTGTGTGCTGAATCAAAGACACTTGAAATAATTACACATGGATAGTTAAACCAGGCTTAAAATAGAAAAGGGTGTGACATGAGTAGATTTTCAGAAAAAAAATCTAAAATCGGCAGGTTCTGCCTTCCTAACCTGAAGTGGTCAGGCAGTTGGACTAGATGATCGTTTTAGGTCCCTTCCAACTGAATTATTCTATTTTATTCTAACCAACACCTTCTGCTCAGAAAGTGCACAGATTGTGAAACGTGTGCTGCCCATTGGAAACGCCTCTGCAAGCAGACCAGATAGCAGTTTTTTCTTTTAAAATTAAAGATACAAAATAGTAACAAGCGGGAGCAAATTGTCTGAGATATATCACTGGTACGGCCCACTGTATTTTGCAACCTGTTTCTACAGCATTTGAAATCTATGTGATCATGTTGATAGGCTGTTTTTCGTAGCTACTTTGATCTCTAAGTGAGAGAGTAGTTTTATATGCTCTTGTAAGTTTGTGTTTCTGGTGGGAAAGAAAACAAAGTCTGTTAACTGAAGTCACCTTAAAAAATATTCTGTGATTGCCAAGCTAGAGATTGATGCGCTTTTACACAGAGTAGAAATCATTTTGTACTTACTGTATCTGAATCTTCCTGAAGTCATGAATATCCCCATAAAGTCATAAAAGTTGTCAGATTTCTGTGTAAAGTAAGTATCAAATCAAAATCAGATGTATTTTTCTATCTGCAAGCAAATCTCAGCATAGTTTTATCTGACTTTATTCCATCAAATTTATAGCTGTTCCATTTAATCTTATTTATGACTTTACCCCTTTTTTGATGTTGGGTAATTGTAATGCTCTTCCACCTCAATATATGCTCAAAACTAGGCTTCAAGTGCGATAGCATCAGTAGGATGGTATGTTTCTACATTATAGGCTGGGATTATATTACAGCACTACACATAAAGACATATAGGGGTGTTCTCCATTTCTAAAGATTTTCAGAGGTTGTGTAATCAGTGAGAATTCTGTCCTTCAAGTTCATCCGAGAGCCATTAATTAGGGTGTTATACAGCAATAGTGTCAGGAAGGAGGCAAATTTCCCTTATCTAGAACATAAACATGTTATCAAAAAACCTCCTCCTAATCCTCAGGGTCAGCAATCTGCTTAGAGGATCCTTTAACTCCGCCTGCCTTTCCCTCTGTTGACTTTGGATGCGTCATTGTGTCATCTGAAAATCCATGTGTTAGCGATGTGAAACAACTCCCATTTTCAGAATGAAACGTGGACTTATTCTAAGATAGTCTAGAAAACAAAACATAGCTAAAAGAAACAATCTGTGCCTATCTAACTGTGGCAATTTATAAGGAGGATCCAGGGAACTACAGGCCTGTCAGCCTGACCTCGGTGCCAGGGAAGGTCATGGAGCAGATCATCCTGAGTGCCATCACACGGCACGTACGGGACAAAAAGGGGATCAGGCCCAGCCAGCATGGGTTTATGAAAGGGAGATCCTGCTTCACTAACCTGGTCTCCTTCTATGACAAGGTGACCCGCTTAGTGGATGAGGGGAAGGCTGTGGATGTTGTCTACTTGGACTTTAGTAAAGCCTTTGACACTGTCTCCCACAGCATTCTCCTGGAGAAGCTGGCTGCTCACGGCTTGGATAAGTGCACTCTGAGCTGGGTTAAAAATTGGCTGGGCGGCCGAGCCCAGAGAGTGGTGGTGAATGGAGTCAAATCCAGTTGGTGACCGGTCACGAGTGGTGTTCCCCAGGTCTCAGTATTGGGGCCTGTCCTGTTCAACATCTTCATTGATGATCTGGATGAGGGGATTGAGTGCACCCTCAGTATGTTTGCAGATGACACCAAGTTGGGTGGAAGTGTCGATCTGCTGGAGGGAAGGAAGGCCCTACAGATGGACCTGGACAGGCTGGATTGTTGGGCCGGGACCAACTGTATGAGATTCAACAAGGCTAAGGGCCGGGTCCTGCACTTGGGTCACAACAACCCCATGCAACGCTACAGGCTTGGGGAGGAGTGGCTGGAGAGCTGCCTGGTGGAAAAGGACCTGGGGGTGCTGGTTGACAGCCGCCTGAACGTGAGCCAGCAGTGTGCTCAGGTGGCCAAGAGGGCCAATGGCATTCTGGCTTGTATCAGGAATAGTGTGGCCAGCAGGACTATGGAAGTGATCGTCTCCCTGTACTTTGGAACTGGTGAGGCTACACCTCGAATACTGTGTTTAGTTTTGGGCCCCTCACTACAGG
This sequence comes from Nipponia nippon, assembly GCF_047370975.1. NCBI lineage: Eukaryota > Metazoa > Chordata > Aves > Pelecaniformes > Threskiornithidae > Nipponia > Nipponia nippon. The sequence continues at coordinate 6,163,920 of NW_028262343.1, forward strand.
AAGGACATCGAGGTGCTGGAGTGTGTCCAAAGAAGGGCAATGAAGCTGGTGAAGGGTCTAGAGAACAAGTCTTATGAGGAGCAGCTGAGGGAGCTGGGGTTGTTTAGCCTGGAGAAAAGGAGGCTGAGGGGAGACCTTATTGCTCTCTACAACTACCTGAAAGGAGGTTGTAGCGAGGTGGGGGTCGGTCTCTTCTCCCTAGTAACAAGCAATAAGACAAGAGGGAATGGCCTCAAGCTGTGCCAGGGGAGGTTTAGGTTAGATATTAGGAAAAACTTCTTCACCAAAAGGGTAGTCAAGCATTGGAACAGGCTGCCTAGGGAAGTGGTTGAGTCTCCATCCCTGGAGGTATTTAAAGAACGGATAGATGTGGTGCTCGAGGACATGGTTTAGTGGTGGACTTGGCAGTGATAGGTTAACGGTTGGACTTGATGATCTTAAGGGTCTTTTCCAACCTTAACGATTCTGTGATTCTATGATTCTATAACTGGTTTATAACTGAATGCTGCTTAAAATGACTAAGTTTCCATAGCCTCATGGATGTGGGAATGAATTCGCTTAAATGAAACAGTTTTTAAGTAATTTCTCAGAGAGCAGTGCTTGCCCTGTAATCAGAATGGCCCTGTTTGCTAAGGACACATGTCCTATTGTTAAACACTGAGCTTGCTTAGCTCCTATTTCATTTTCCTATTTACCTTTATAGCTTTCTTCAGCTTAACCCTATACATCATGTATCTGATACTGTATGAATATCATATCTATTTGTCCAGTAATCCATAAAATCTCTTGGAAACAAGGTAGATATGTATAAAAAAAAGATGAAACATACAGTGATACTCTCTTTATTTCTCCAAAGGGATTTGCTTAAAACCCTTTAATGACAAATTTCATGCACATAGATATTCTGCTCCATGAAATAACTCAGCTAAAGACAAGACAAGCGGTATTACCAGTATTTCTTTATTTGGTGCATGACCTGATTTCATTTACCATCTAAAATCCTTCGACTGTATCAGAACTATTGCAATGTACATTAACTGTTACAGTAGCTTTATTGTAATTCAGCTGTCCTTGAAATAAATCTAGAGTGACTCTGCCTTGGTCTGTAATATTTACCATGGGTTATTTGTGCATTATTGTATTAGATAGCAAAGCATTAATTCATTATTGGCTTTTATCTTTCATATTTCTGATATATTTGCTCAAAACATCACAATGCAGGCATATATTTTTATGAATATCAAAAGGTATAAGAGCTACCACGAATGGGAGTGGTTGTTTTTATATCACTTGATGTAATAAAATGTACCCCAGTGATAAAGTTGCAGATTAAGTGTACATTAATACACAAGGTAGTACATATGGTGCAGCTTAATCAATTTAACCAGGAAATATATACTGTAATAAAGGTGTGAGTCACAGGCGCAGAGGCTTGACTATGTTTCCCGGGAATAGTCGGCCAACATCAATCAGGGTTACAAAAGACTGAAGTCCTTTCACGTGGCATTTCACAGTCCTCTAACTCCAGCCTGAGCTGCTGCATGGAGTGGTTGCCATTCTGCATAACGTGTTCAGCAGAGTCACCTTCAGGGAAGTTTGCAGAGCAGCTTTCTTGCAACTGGTGACTCTTGCAAGTACCCTGGATTTTTTTGTGACTGTCCTGGTTTCAGCTGGGATAGAGTTAATTTTCTTCCTAGTAGCTGGTATAGTGCTGTGTTCTGGATTTAGGATGAGAATAATGTTGATAACACACTGATGTTTTGGTTGTTGCTAAGTAGTGCTTACACTGGTCAAGGACTTTTCAGCTTCCCATGCTCTGCCCAGTGCACAAGAAGCTGGGAGGGGGCACAGCCAGGACAGCTGACCCAGACTGGCCAAAGGGCTATTCCATACCATATGGTGTCATGCTCAGCATATAAACTGGGGGGAGTTGGCTGGAGGGCAGCGATTGCTGCTCGGGGATATGCTGGGCATTGATTGGCGGGTGGTGAGCAATTGTATAGTGTATCACTTGCTTTGTATATTATTATTGTATTATTATTATTATTACTACTATTCTATTTCATTTTACTTCAGTTATTAAACTGTTCTTATCTCAACCCACGAGTTTTCTGAATTTCACCCTTCCAATTCTCTCCCCCATCCCACTGGGGTGGGGGGAGTGAGCGAGCGGCTGTGTGTGGCTTAGTTGCTGGCTGGGGTTAAACCATGACAGTCCTTTTTGGTGCCCAACATGGGGCACGAAGGGTTTGAGATAATAACAGATTAACCAGAGTGTATTAAGGAATTTGTATCTGTTAACAGTTGCTGGTCATAATATTGATTCATCTGTTCTCGATATTAGTCTACTTGATCTGTGCCATGCTCTTGTTTTTGCAGTACATGTTAAAGATTGGTGTTGGATTTTGCAGTTTGCTGTGCTCTGCAGTGATTAGTGATGTTCTGCCTGGGAGATTTATTGTTAAAACACTGACCTTGAGCGTTATCTGGTATTTGGGTTCTGTAGTGAAGCCATTACTGTACTTCGGGTACCACCTCCTGGAGACAATTAGCAATTATACCTCTTCCTCTGAGAGGTTTTTTATGGAGGAAATACAGAATGGCACCTCCTCTGCCTTCATAGAATCATAGAGTCATAGAATACCAGGTTGGAAGGGACCTCAAGGATCATCTGGTCCAACCTTTCTAGGCAAGAGCACAATCTAGATGAGATGGCCCAGCACCATGTCCAGCTGAGTCTTAAACGTGTCCAGCGTAGCGGAGTCAACCACTTCCCTGGGGAGATTATTCCAATGGCTGACTGTTCTCATTGTGAAAAATTTTCCTCTCGTGTCCAGTCAGGATCTCCCTGGGAATAACTTGTACCCGTTACCCCTTGTCCTCATCATGTGACTCCTTGTAAAAAGGGAGTCTCCATCTTCTTTGTAGCTCCCCTTTAAGTACTGGTACATGGTGATGAGATCACCTCTAAGCCTCCTTTTCTCAAGGCTGAACAAGCCCAGCTCTCTCAGCCTATCCTCATATGGCAGGCTTCCCAGACCCTTGATCATCTTGGTGGCCCTTCTCTGGACCCCCTCCAGCCTGTCCACGTCTTTTTTGTATAGCGGGGACCAGAACTGTACACAGTGTTCCAGGTGTGGCCTGACAAGCGCCGAGTAGAGTGGGATAATGACTTCTTTATCTCTGCTGGCGATGCCCTTTTTGATGCAACCCAGCATCCTATTGGCCCTCTTGGCCGCAGCAGCACACTCTTCACTCATGTTGAGCTTCCTGTCCACCAGGACCCCCAGGTCCCTTTCCACGGAGCTGCTCTCTAGCCAGGTGGATCCCAGTCTGAGCTGCACTCCTGGATCATGTTTTCCCAGGTGCAAGACCTTACACTTGTCCTTGTTAAACTTCATAAGGTTCTTGTTAGCCCACTCTTCCAGCCTATCCAGATCTTCCTGCAGGGTGGCTCTCCCTTCCAGAGTGTCTACTTCCCCACTCAATTTGGTGTCATCTGCAAACTTCATCAGTGTACATTTGATCCCGTTATCCAGATCACTTATGAAGATATTGAATAGCGTTGGGCCTAATATCCATCCCTGGGGGACCCCACTTGTGATGGGTCACCAGTTTGAAAAAGAGCTATTTACCACCACCCTTTGGGTGCGGCCTGTCAGCCAATTCCTCACCCACCGCACAGACCACTTGTCCAGGCCATAACGCATCAGTTTCTCCAGGAGGAGGCTGTGGGGAACCATATCGAAAGCCTTGGAGAAGTCCAGGTAGACAATGTCGACCGCTCGCCCCATGTCAACTGAGCAGGTCACTTTATCATAGAAGGCCACCAGATTTGTCAGGCATGATCTGCGCTTGGTGTCCTGGTTCCAGCTGGGACAGAGTTAATTTTCTCCTTGGTAGCCGGTATGGGGCTGTGTTTTGGGTTTGGGATGAGAACAATGTCGATGATATACACTGATGTTTGGGTTCTTGCTAAGTAGTGCTAAGTAGTTGCTAAGTGGCGCTCACACTGGTCAAGGACTTTTCAGCTTCCCATGCTCTGCTGGGTGCACAAGAAGCTGGGAGGGGGCACAGCCAGGACAGCTGACCCAGGCTGGCCAAAGGGCTATTCCATACCACATGACATCATGCTCAGTATATGAGCGGGGGGGGACTTGGCCAGGGTGGGGGGGCAACGATCGCTACTTGGGGGGACGTGCTGGGCATCGGTCGGCAGGTGGTGAGCAATTGTAGAGTGTATCGCTTGCTTTGTATTACTATTGTACTATTATTACTTGGTTTTATTATTATTGTTATTATTACTATTACTACTGTTCTATTTTTATTTTACTTTAGTTATTAAACTGTTCTTATCTCAACCCACGAGTTTTCCCCTTTTGCCCTTCCAATTCTCTCCCCTATCCCACCGGTGGGGGAGTGAGCGAGCGGCTGCGTGGTGCTTAGTTGCTAGCTGGGGTTAAACCACGACAGTCCTTTTTGGCGCCCAACGTGGGGCGCGAAGGGTTTGAGATAATAACAGATTAATCAGAGTGTATTAAGGAATTTGTATCTGTTAACAGTTATCGGTTGTAATATTGATTCATCTGTTCTCGGTACTAGTCTACCTGATCTGCACCATGCTCTTGTTTTTGCTGTGCATGTTGAAGATTGGTGTGGGTTTTTTCAGTTTGCCGTGCTTTGCCGTAATGAGTGATGCTTTGCCTGGGAGATTTGTTATTAAATCACTGACCTTGAGCGTTATCTGGTATTTGGGTTCTGTAATGAAGCCATTACTGTACTTCGGGTACCACCTCGTGGAGACAATTAGCAATTATACCTCTTCTTCTGAGATATTTTTTATGGAGGAAATACAGAATGGCACCTTTGTTGCTTTCTTCTTTGATGTTTTGTCCTTCATTACAACACCTTTTCATTATCTTGAGCATCCGTGGGTAGTTAAGATATATCCGTGGGTAGTTAATGTATATCCATTGGTAGTTCTTCGGAATTTTGTTTCAGTTTTATCTAAGGTTAATAAGCAGCTAAGGAATATCATCCAGAGATCTGCCCCAAGGCTGGATAGTTACGAGTGGCAGGGTGTGTGGGAGAGTATGGGCAAATACCTAGGACAATGGGCCCCTCCAGTGTTTTGGAACTTTACCCCTGAACAAGTGCAGAATCCTGAAAAACTAGTAAAGTGTTTGGAAAAAGTATGTTGTCACCCTGGCAACTCCAGAGAGACACAGATCACTGCAATGTGCTGGGGCCTGGCCCATGCCTACCGAGCCCTATTCAACACTACTCAGTACCCTAAAGGGAAAGAGAAGGTCTCTGGATATGATGACAAAATGACGTCCCCCATGGCTGCGCCGGCCCCTGCCACAGGCACTGTGGCTGCGCCAGCCCCCGTGATAGGCGCTGTGGCTGAACCAGAGAACCAACCCGTGCCAGTATCAGTCGCCCCTATACAGAAGAAAAAATAAACAAGGAAATCAGCTCGTTTAGTAAGGGCTGATGATGAGCCAGGGCCATCAAGAGAGCAGGAGGAGGAAGAGGCAGAACCCATAAATGAGATGGTAACCACCTGATCCCTGTCCCTGAGTGAGCTGTGAGATATGTGAAAAGATTTCAGTTGTCGTCCAGGCGAGCACATCATCACCTGGCTGCTCCGATGCTGGGATAACAGGGCCAGTAGCCTGGAATTAGAGGGTAGGGAAGCCAAGCAGCTAGGATACCTTTCTAGGGAAGGGGGCATTGACAAAGCAATTGGAAAAGGGGCAAAAGCCCTCAGCCTCTGGAGGTGACTCCTGTCAGGTGTGAAGGAAAGGTATCCCTTCCAGGAAGATGCTATACGTCACCCAGGCAAGTGGACGACCATGGAGAGAGGTATCCAGTACCTGAGGGAATTAGCCATGCTGGAGGTGATTTATAATGACCTGGACAACGAGCAGTTATCCAAAGATCCAGACGAAGTCCAGTGCACACGACCCATGTGGCGGAAGTTTGTACGGAGTGCACCATCATCGCACACAAACTCATTGGCAATAATGACCTGGAAAGATGAAGAGGGACCAACGGTGGATGAAATGGCTGGCCAACTTCGACAATATGAAGAAAGTCTACGGGCCTGCGTCTCAGCTGTGGAGAAACTGTCCCAGAAGGTCCAGCAACTCGAAGAGGATATATCCTACTCCTCACCTGTATGGACCAGTATCTCAGCCATTAGCAGTAAGCGTCCCTCTGCTCAAGAGAGAAGATATAGTGGATACACACCACGGGACACCCTGTGGTTTTATCTGCGTGACCACGGAGAGGACATGAGGAAGTGGGATGGAAAATCTACCTCGACCCTAGAGGCATGGGTACGTGAGTTGCAAGGGAAAACAACTACAAAAGGCGGTTCTCCCAGGAGATTTGCAGCTCCAGTTTCCAGCGAGCAGTTCCCCAGACAGGGTAGAAGGGCTGATTTTGTTTCCGATCCTAATAAAGGGATTTTTCACTCGCATTTACAAGAAGGGAGTAACGAATGCTGTGACCAGGACTAGAGGGGCCCTGCCTCCAGCCAGGTGGAGGAAAGGGACAATTGGGTGTACCGGACTGTGTGGATTCGATGGCCTGGCACATCAGACCCACAGGAGTATAAGGCTTTAGTAGACAGCGGTGCACAGTGTACCTTAATGCCATCAAGCTATGAAGGGGCAGAACCCATCTGTATTTCTGGAGTGACAGGGGGATCCCAACAGCTGACTGTATTGGAGGCCGAAGTAAGCTTAACCGGGAAGGAGTGGCAGAAGCACCCCATTGTGACTGGCCCAGAGGCTCTGTGCATCCTTGGCATAGACTACCTCAGGAGAGGGTATTTCAAGGACCCAAAAGGGTACTGGTGGGCTTTTGGTATAGCTGCCTTGGAGACGGAGGAAATTAAACAGCTGTCTACCCTGCCCGGTCTCTTGAAGGACCCTTCTGTTGTGGGGTTGCTGAGGGTCAAAGAACAACAGGTGCCAATCGCTACCACAACAGTGCACTGGCGGCAATATCGCACCAACAGAGACTCCCTGATTCCCGTCCATAAGTTGATTCGTCGACTGGAGAGCCAAGGAGTGATCAGCAAGACTTGCTCACCCTTTAACAGTCCCATATGGCCAGTGCAAAAGTCTAATGAAGAGTGGAGACTAACAGTAGACTATCGGGGCCTGAACGAAGTCATGCCACCACTGAGCGCTGCCGTGCTGGACATGTTAGAACTTCAATATGAATTGGACTCAAAAGCAGCCAAGTGGTATGCCACCATTGATATCGCTAATGCGTTTTTCTCAATCCTTTTGGCAGCAGAGTGCAGGCCACAGTTTTCTTTCACTTGGAGGGGGGTCCAGTACACCTGGAATCGACTGCCCCAGGGGTGGAAACACAGCCCCACCATTTGCCATGGACTGATCCAGACTGCACTGGAACAGGGTGGGGCTCCAGAACACCTGCAATACATTGATGACATCATTGTGTGGGGCAGCACAGCAGAAGAGGTTTTTGAGAAAGGGAAGAAAATTGTCCAAACCCTTCTGGAAGCTGGCTTTGCCATAAAACCAAGTAAGGTCAAGGGACCTGCACAGGAGATCCAGTTCTTAGGAATAAAATGGCAAGATGGACGTCGTCAGATCCCAATGGATGTAATCAACAAAATCACAGCCATGTCTCCACCAACCAGCAAAAAGGAAACACAGGCTTTCTTGGGCATTGTGGGTTTTTGGAGAATGCATATTCCAAATTACAGTCTGATCGTAAGCCCTCTCTATCAAGTGACCCGGAAGAAGAATGATTTCAAATGGGGCCCTGAGCAACGACAAGGCTTTGAACAAATTAAACAGGAGATAGTTCGTGCAGTTGCCCTTGGGCCAGTCCGGGCAGGACAAGATGTAAAAAATGTGCTCTACAACACAGCCGGGGAGAACGGCCCTACCTGGAGCCTCTGGCAGAAAGCACCGGGGGAGATTCGAGGTCGACCCCTGGGGTTTTGGAGTCGGGGATACAGAGGATTCGAGGCTGGCTATAATCCAACTGAAAAAGTCATATAGGCAGCATATGAAGTTGTTTGCGTCGCTTCACAAGTGGTTGGTACTGAAGCACAGCTCCTCCTGGCACGTGGAGTAAGTGCGTCGCACTAATCACACAGTGGGCTTGAATAGGAAACCCCAGTCACCCAGGAATCTTGGAAGTGATCATGGACTGGCCAGAAGGCAAAGATTTCGGAATATCACCAGAGGAGGAGGTGATGCGTGCTGAGGAGGCCCCACTGTATAATAAACTGCCAGAAAATGAGAAGCAATATGCCCTGTTCACTGATGGGTCCTGTCGTCTTGTGGGGAAGCATTGGAGGTGGAAAGCTGCTGCATGGAATCCTGTACGACAAGTTGCATAAACTGCTGAAGGAGAAGGGGAATCGAGTCAGTTTGCAGAGGTGAAAGCCATCCAGCTAGCTTTAGATATTGCTGAACAAGAAAAGTGGCCAGTGCTTTATCTCTATCCTGACTCATGGATGGTGGCAAATGCCCTGTGGGGGTGGTTGCAGCAATGGAAGCAGAGCAACTGGCAGCGCAGAGGCAAACCCATCTGGGCTGCCACATTGTGGCAAGATATTGCTGCCCAGATAGAGAACCTGGTTGTAAAAGTACATCACATAGATGCTCACGTACCCAAGAGTCAGGCCACTGAAGAACATCAAAACAACCAGCAGGTGGATCAGGCTGCTAAGACTGAAGTGGCTCAGGTGGAGCTGGACTGGCAACATAAGGGGGAGCTATTTATAGCTTGGTGTTCCCATGACACCTCAGGCCTTCAAGCAAGAGATGCAACATATAGATGGGCTAGTGATCGAGGGGTGGACTTGACCTTGGACACTATTGCACAGGTTATCCATGAATGCGAAACATGAGCTGCAATCAAGCAAGCCAAGCGGTTCAAGCCTCTGTGGTACGGAGAACAATGGCTGAAATATCAATATGGGGAGGCCTGGCAGATTGATTATATCACACTCCCACAAACCCGCCAAGGCAAGCGCCATGTGCTTACAATGGTGGAAGCAACCACCAGATGGCTGGAAACATATCCCGTGCCCCATGCCACCGCCCGGAACACTATCCTGGGTCTTGAAAAGCAAGTCCTATGACGACATGGCGCCCCAGAAAGAATTGAGTCAGACAACGGGACTCATTTCCCTAACAGCTTCATAGACACCTGGGCCAAAGGGCATGGCATCGAGTGGGTATATCACATCCCCTATCATGCACCAGCCTCCGGGAAAACAGAACGATACAATGGACTTTTAAAGACTACACTGAGAGCAATGGGTGGTGGGACATTCAAACATTGGGATACACATTTAGCAAAGGCCACCTGGTTAGTCAACACTAGGGGATCTGCCAGTCGAGCTGGCCCTGCCCAATCAAAACTTTTACATACTGTAGAGGGGGATAAAGTCCCTGTAGTGCATGTAAAAAATAATATGCTGGGGAAGACAGTCTGGGTTAGTCCCGCCTTAGGCAAAGGTAAACGCATTGGTGGGATTGCTTTTGCTCAAGGACCTGGGTGCACTTGGTGGGTGATGCGGGAGGATGGGGAAGTCTGATGTGTACCTCAAGGAGACTTGATTTTGGGTGAAAATAGCCAATGAACTGAAGTATATAATGTTTGTTGCTGTATAATACTGTATGTCATCACTTCTGTGATTACTATGTGCCATATCAACAGTATACAGTAAGAATCACCCAGATTAATGAAGAATGAACTCTGAGGAAACCAAACAAAGTGCCGAGGTGATAGAACCAGAACTGACTTCAGCATGCTACAATCCAACACCACACACTACCTCTCCTGCCCAGAAAGACCGTTATGACAGATGAATCCCATGAAGTCGTAAACTAAATGAACTCAACAAACATTCTAGAGGGATAGCATATAGACTAAGGGAATGATACCCATGTATTGTATCAAAGGAAAGGAAGGGGGTGGTGGTTAATGAGGATGTGTTGGATAATGTGGGACCTGGGCATGATGTAAATGGTATGGAATAAGGGGTGGATACTGTCCTGGTTCCAGCTGGGATAGAGTTAATTTTCGTCTTGGTAGCCGGTATGGGGCTGTGTTTTGGGTTTAGGATGAAAACAATGTAGATGATACACTGATGTTTGGGTTCTTGCTTAGTAGTGCTAAGTAGTTGCTAAGTGGCGCTCACACTGGTCAAGGACTTTTCAGCTTCCCATGCTCTGCTGGGTGCACAAGAAGCTGGGAGGGGGCACAGCCAGGACAGCTGACCCAGGCTGGCCAAGGGGCTATTCCATACCACATGATGTCATGCTCAGTATATGAGCAGGGGGAGTTGGCCGGGGGGGAGCAACGATCACTGCTTGGGGGGACGTGCTGGGCATCGGTCGGCAGGTGGTGAGCAATTGTAGAGTGTATTGCTTGCTTTGTATTACTATTGTACTATTATTACTTGGTTTTATTATTATTGTTATTATTACTATTACTACTGTTCTATTTTTATTTTACTTTAGTTATTAAACTGTTCTTAACCCACAAGTTTTCCCCTTTTGCCCTTCCGATTCTCTCCCCTATCCCACCGGTGGGGGAGTGAGCGAGCGGCTGCGTGGTGCTTAGTTGCTAGCTGGGGTTAAACCACGACACCTGGTGAAGCCGTGTTGGCTTTTCCCAGTCACGTGCTTCATTTGACTCATGATGGCCCCCAGGAGGATCCGTTCCATAACTTTCCTGGGGATTGAAGTAAGACTGATGGGCCTATAATTACCCGGATCCTCCCTTGAGCCTTTCTTGTCGATAGGGGTAACATTCGCCTTCCTCCAGTCCTCTGGGACATCCCCCGATCTCCACGGCTTCTCGAAGATTATGGAGAGTGGCCCCACAATGACATCAGCCAGCTCTCTCAACACCCTCGGGTGGATGGCATCAGGGCCCATCGATTTGTAGGGGTCAAGCTCCTGTAATAATTCACGTACTAACTCCTCCTTCACTTATGGTGGGTCTATGTTTGGACCATCCTGGATTTTCATTCCCAACGCCTGGGATCCAACAGAGTTGGTAAAGACAGAGGTGAAGAAAGTGTTGAGAACCTCTGCCTTTCCAGCATTGTTGGTGACTGATTCACCTCTCCTGTATAACAGTGGGCCTATGTTTTCCTTCTGTTTCCGCTTGCAATTTACATACCTGAAGAACCTTTTCTTGTTATTTTTGACGTCTCTGGACAGTTCCAATTCAAGCTGAGCTTTTGCTTTTCTAACTGCATCTCTGCACACTCTGGCAGCGCCCTTGTAGTTCTCAATGGATAATCTTCCACTTCTCCATCTCTGGTACGCATCTCTCCGTTTTAAGCAGACCCAGGAGCTCGTGGTTGAGCCAAGGGGGCCTCTTGTTCCGCTTCCTTCCCTTTCTTTTATAGGGGATAAACTGGTTTTGTGCTTCCAAGAGAGCATTCTTGAAGAACTCCCAGCACTCGCTGGCTCCTTTATCCTCCATGGAAGCTTCCCACGGAATCCCTCCCAACTGAGCTCTGAGCGAGCTGAAGTTTGCTCTTCGAAAATCTAGAACCCTTGTCTTGGTGCTAACCTTCAACATGCTCAGCCAGATCCCAAACTCCACAATACTGTGATCACTGCAGCCAAGGTTGTTACTGACCGAGATATTACAAAGCTTTCTTCCTAATAGCTGGTACAGTGCTATGTTTTGGATTTAGGATGAGAATAATGTTGATCACACACTGATATTTTAGTTGTTGCTAAGTAGTGCTTAGACCAGTCAAGGACTTTTCAGCTTTCCGTGCTCTGCCCAGTGCACAAGAAGCTGGGAGGGGGCACAGCCAGGACAGCTGACCCAGACTGGCCAAAGGGCCTTTCCATACCATATGACATCATGCTCAGTATATAAACTGGGGGGAGTTGGCCAGGGGGCAGTGATCGCTGCTCGGAGACATGCTGGGCATCGGTCGGTGGGTGGTGAGCAATTGTATAGTGTATCACTTGCTTTGTATATTATTATTGTATTATTATTATTATTATTACTACTATTACTACTATTCTATTTCATTTTACTTCAATTATTAAACTGTTCTTATCTCAACCCATGAGTTTTCTGACTTTCACCCTTCCAATTCTCTCCCCCATCCCACTGGGGTGGGGGGATGAGCGAGCGGCTGTGTGGTGCTTAGTTGCTGGCTGGGGTTAAACCGTGACAGTGGCGCAACATCTCTTGTATCAATGCTGTTTTGAAAGACAACAGCATGATGCTGTTTTGTGGCATTTCAGAATCTGACTCTTAGAAAAACAGAGTTTTAGTTTTTCTTAAAGGGCTAACATTTACAGTGGAAGATCTGCATATTATTAAAAAAATACTGTAAAAAAGATTCTTGATATAGTCAGCTTTGACAAATAATGAGCACATATATAATTTCTGTACATTGTTTCCCCCACCAATTCTGTCCCGTGCAGATTCTTTAACCTAGAACATGGTTAACATTTAATGAAGTGTCCTGGAAGATTTATTTTTAAATCTGGATGTTGAATATTTAGCCTCTGTTTGTTGAATATTTATCCTCGATTACACAATTAGAAATACAAAGGCGGTAACAGAGGCAATGAGGTCAGATGGATCTTCTGTGTGAACATGTCAAAATACTAAAGATGTTAGGCTGTCATACATTTTTTGGCATCTGATTAAATTTTGCAGGGTGAGGACTCTGATACTGGCTGAAGTCTGAAGTACAGTAAATATTTTAGTGTTAGAAGAATTTACAAGTTGCAGCTTATGACACACTTTTTAAAATGGGATATTTCAGTATTCCTGAAGATGATTGAGTCTACACTCTGATTTAATTGAGTGTTGCCAACACTGATTTAACACCAAGAAAAAGAAACTATGATGTGGTCGCCATCACAGAAACATGGTGGGATGACTCACACAACTGGAGTGCTGCAATGGATAGCTACAAGCTCTTTAGAAGGGACAGGCTAGGAAGGAGAGGGGGAGGGGTAGCCTTGTACGTTAGGGAGTGTTTTGACTGTCTAGAGCTCAACAAAGGTAATGATAAGGTTGAGTGCTTATGGGTAAAGATCAGAGGGAAGGCTAACAAGGCAGACATCCTGGTGGGAGTCTGTTACAGACCACCCAACCAGGATGAGGAAACAGATGAAGTATTCTACAAGCGGTTGGCTGAAGTCTCACAATCCCTAGCCCTTGTTCTCGTGGGGGACTTCAATTTACCAGATATCTGCTGGAAATACAACACAGCAGAGAGGAAGCAGTCTCGGAGGTTCCTGGAGTGTGTGGAAGATAACTTCCTGACGCAGCTGGTAAGCGAGCCAACCAGGGGAGGTGCCCCGCTGGACCTGCTGTTTACGAACAGAGAAGGCCTGGTAGGTGATGTGGTGGTCGGAGGCTGTCTTGGGCTCAGTGACCACAACATGATAGAGTTTTCACTTCTTGGAGAGGTAAGGAAGGGGGTCAGCAAAACTGCTACCCTGAACTTTAGAAGGGCAGACTTTGGATTGTTTAGGAGTCTGGTTGAGAGAGTCCCTTGGGAGGCAGTCCTGAAGGGCAAAGGAGTCCAGGAAGGCTGGATGTTATTCAAGAAGGAAATCTCAAAGGCGCAGGAGCAGGCCGTCCCCATGTGCCGCAAGTCGAGCAGGCGGGGGAGAAGACCAGAGATCTTTGGCTGGAACTCAGGAATAAAAGGAGAGCTTACCACCTTTGAAAGAAGGGGCAGGCAACTCAGGAGGACTACAAGGATGCTGTGAGGTTATGCAGGGAGAAGATCAGAAAGGCGAAGGCCCAGCTAGAACTTAAACTGGCCACCACTGTTAAAGACAAAAAAAAAGTTTTTATAAATATATCAGCGACAAAAGGAGGGCCAAGGAGAATCTCCCTCCTTTGTTGGATGCGAAGGGATACATTGCCACGAAGGATGAGGAGAAGGCAGATTTACTTAATGCTTTCTTTGCCTCAGTCTTTAATAGTCAGACTGGTCATCCTCAGGGTTTTCAGGCCCCTGAGCTGGGAGATGGAGATAGGATGCAGAATGAAGCCCCAGTTGTCGAAGAGGTGGCAGTCACTAACCTGCTCCTCCACCTGGATGCGCACAAGTCCATGGGGCCAGATGGAATCCACCCGAGGATGCTGAGGGAGCTGGCAGAGGAGCTTGCCAAGCCACTCTCCATCATTTATCAGCAGTCCTGGTCAACCGGGGAGGTCCCGGATGACTGGAAGTTAGCTAATGTGACACCCATCTACAAGAAGGGTCGGAAGGAGGATCCGGGGAACTACAGGCCTGTCAGCCTGACCTCGGTTCCGGGGAAGGTCATGGAACAAATCATCCTGAGTGCCATTATGCAGCACGTGTGGGACAATCGGGGGATCAGGCTCAGCCAGCATAGGTTTATGAAAGGGAGATCCTGTTTCACTAACCTGGTCTCCTTCTATGACAAGGTGACCCGCTTAGTGGATGAGGGGAAGGCTGTGGATGTTGTCTACTTGGACTTTAGTAAGGCCTTTGACACTGTCTCCCACAGTATTCTCCTGGAGAAGCTGGCTGCTCACGGCTTGAATAAGTGCACTCTGGGCTGGGTTAAAAATTGGCTGGGCGACCGAGCCCAGAGAGTGGTGGTGAATGGAGTCAAACCCAGCTGGCGGCCGGTCATGAGTGGTGTTCCCCAGGTCTCAGTATTGGGGCCAGTCCTGTTCAACATCTTCATTGATGATCTGGATGAGGGGATTGAGTGCACCCTCAGTACGTTTGCAGATGACACCAAGTTGGGTGGAAGTGTCGATCTGCTGGAGGGAAGGAAGGCCCTGCAGAGGGACCTGGACAGGCTGGATCGTTGGGCCGGGACCAACTGTATGAGATTCAACAAGGCTAAGGGCCAGGTCCTGCACTTGGGTCACAACAACCCCATGCAATGCTACAGGCTTGGGGAGGAGGGGCTGGAGAGCTGCCTGGCGGAAAAGGACCTGGGGGTGTTGGTTGGCAGCCGCCTGAACATGAGCCAGCAGTGTGCCCAGGTGGCCAAGAGGGCCAATGGCATCCTGGCTTGTATCAGGAATAATGTGGCCAGCAGGACTATGGAAGTGATCGTCTCCCTGTACTTTGGAACTGGTGAGGCTGCACCTTGAGTACTGTGTTTAGTTTTGGGCCCCCACTACAAGAAGGACATCGAGGTGCTGGAGTGTGTCCAAAGAAGGGCAACGAAGCTGGTGAAGGGTCTAGAGAACAAGTCTTATGAGGAGCGGCTGAAGGAGCTGGGGTTGTTTAGCCTGGAGAAAAGGAGGCTGAGGGGAGACCTTATGGCTCTCTACAACTACCTGAAAGGAGGTTGTAGCGAGGTGGGGGTCGGTCTCTTCTCCCTAGTAACAAGCGATAGGACGAGAGGAAACGGCCTCAAGCTGCACCAGGGGAAGTTTAGGTTGGATATTAAGAAAAACTTCTTCACCAAAAGGGTAGTCAAGCATTGGAACAGGCTGCCCAGGGAAGTGGTTGAGTCTCCATCCCTGGAGGTATTTAAAGAACGGATAGATGTGGTGCTCGAGGACATGGTATAGTGATGGACTTGGCAGTGATAGGTTAACGGTTGGACTCGATGATCCTAAGGGTCTTTTCCAACCTTAACGATTCTATGATTCTATGATTCTAAGTCTCGTTTACTGGGTTAGAGACGATGCATATATCCAAACCTTCCCAAACTTAAGGAAAATTTCAACATTTCATTGTTTTTTCATTGTCAGTACTACTGTACCACCAAGGAGTGCCAAGCCTAGACTAGGGCTTGTACTGATAAGCTTTAACTGACGGTCTATGTCTCAAAGAGGTTTTTGTTTATAATGTAAAGGCAGAAGGCTAGAGATGGGTAGATTCAGAAGAAAGAAATGAGGTGATGGATTATGAGGGAAAACAAACCATTGACAGTATTATTTGGCATGAGAAATAATGGACCCAACATAGCAGCATTCCCATTCTTAGCAAGGTTTTGGATGCATCACAGCAATGGAGAATTTAGAGGCACAATTTCAGTGAAAATGATGAGGCAGCTTTGCTAACATTTAGCCAAGACATTTAGCATGTGTGAAAGCAGGATAGGAGAACTGCAGATGTGTCAGTTTAAAAGTATAGTGACCTGATCAGAGAGGGAAAATAATGTCTCAGGACTGAATGGGCTGAATGAGGAATAAGATTGGGAGGGGATCTCTTCGTTCCATTAATGTTATGTTCATGGGACTATGTTAACTGTAACAAAAATGTCCCTTTCTGTCAGTGAGTTCCAATAGACAAAGCAGAAAAAAAATAATTGAATACACTGCCATTTACAGAGTAATAGCTTTAAAAAATTTAATAAGCATCCTGCCCTGGGTACTTCTTTTATTTGTTTGGGATTTTTTAACTAATTACATGGGGAAAACACAGACCTTTCTTGTGGACTTTGGACAGATATGCTTCACTCTGCTGCCAGTATCTTGTTTTCTTCAGGCCTGACATCAGACTGCTAGATGACTGTAGCAAACCACTAATTTTATTTCTAGTGCTTTACATTTGTTTACATTTAAACTTGGCATTCTCTTTGAAGTCTATTGACATTTTATATATCCTCTCCCTTACTCTTTCAACTTTCTTACCAGAGGATACTGGCTGACATTATTCTTTACCTCATTAGTGTCATAATAGTTGTTGTGGGATTTTAAATTTTAATTATATTGCAGAATGCACCGGTTTGTTAGGAATCTTTCACAAAGTGAAAGAGGCACCATATGGAATCAGAAAAGTATATTTGTGCTATAGTTTCTCTCTGTTTAATTATAGTCTGCTTAACAAATAAATAAACAAACAGAAATAGCCTTCCATGAAAGCCTTAATTTGCGCATGGTGTGGCTAGAGAGCAAGAACTTGAAGCATTATTTGTGCTTCTTTAGTGAGAATTTGTATTTCAGCCTTTCATCAAAAGAAAGGTTAAATAATGGAAGTTAAAATCCTTTTAAAATTATATTTATAGTTGAGGCAAAGGAGAAATTAATGTTAAACTCAGACATACACTAGTCATGGATGTTCATGGAGATTTGTAATTAGGTGTTTGTGTAAAGGAGGCTTATATACTGAGTTAGTAAGACATGACAGGGCAGACTCTGAATTTATGCATGCAGGCGCACAGTGGTAAACCACTTTCTGGTATCAGATCTTTAAATGACAGTATTGGGCAAGGGTTTCATTCTTCACCAACGTCCCATCGCTGACTGGCTTCGCACATTTTGTTGCTGCGGATGGGGTGAATTTGAGTGGTTCTAAATGTTTATGCATATTAGAGAGCTTTAACCGTGTGTCATTACATCGGTGTATTTATAGCAATAAAAAATGCTAATCATCTGGGCAGATTGTGCAGTGCTTTCTAAATGGGGATTTGTAAAGTAGAATAGTGCAGTGAAATCCTTTGTAGTTTATGTGTAGGGACTATAAAAGAATGGTCTGTGTAAAAAGCAGGAAGAAAATAAAGTAAGAGAATCCTAAACTCACTGCTGAATTTTGGGAACAATTAGAGCTGTGATTTCACTTTAACTCTAAAAAGAATCTACTTTTAAAGATAATAGCTGAATTATTTGATTGTCTAAAATAGTAAATGGAAGTAATCTGAATTATTTCAAATCATGACTAAACCAAAACTAGTCTCATTTATATTAAAAAGTAGGAGAGAAACTATGAGTGAATTTGAGAGTCTGGAAAGATTAACCTTAGTCTTGTTTCAGGACATCACCAAGTGTGAGGATCTAAGGACATACCCCATTGCTGCAGTGGTCTGTGGAGTTATGATGTTAAATACAGTGGTTTTGTGCTGCCCCATGACAGCCTTTTTTCTTTTGGGTATCAGTGGTCTTTAAATTTCCAAAAACATTTAAAATATGAGTTAGCATTCCTGTGGAATGTGCTTTCACTATGCCCTAGTATGTGTTAGGACTGAATCATTTGGGAGTTTTTAATAAGATAATAAAACTTTTTACCTCCCATTATTTGATTCAGGACCAGTTTCAGTTGGTAGGAGCTGCATTTGTGGTGGATTAGCTGAATACAGTCCCTGTTTCCAAGAAACACCCAGGTTTTGGCCTCATGCTTCACTGTTGAGTTCAATGTGCTCTTACCCCATCAGTCAATGCCTGCTTAAGTAATATATTATAAAAGTACAGTTTTATATTTAAATATAAAAATGGATGTTATCATACATTAGGCATTTTGCTGAAATAATCTGTTTCTCATTAAATGATAATTTAGAACTTAAGAAAAATATTATGAAACAGAAAATTCACTATCTGTTTTCTTACACTTCGAAGTTCTCCATGGAACAACAGAGAACAAGCTTCCTTTAGGAATGCTTTTGTTTCAGCATCTACCTTCTATATCACATGTGGCTGCATAGCCCAAGCATCTGAGGGCTTTTGTTGTGTGGGTTATTTTGATTAAAAGCTTATAATCTTAATGTCCTTGTTTTCCTGGTAATATGTTTTATTTTCTGCCAGAGCTAACTGCACAGTCCCCTTTAACATTATCTGTGTGACACCAATGTGTTTATTTTCTTTGCCCAAAGTTTGCTTTTTTCAGGCCTGATCCAGGACTGCTAGATGATGACTCTATTGTAAGCCACTAATTGTATTTATATCACCAAGTTGTGGCCTTTGTTAGCACACAGACAAATGATCCTTGTATTATGAAGGAAAATAGAAGATTTTGAAAATAAAAGTATACCTGTGAACCATTTTTAATCACTTCCGAGGCAGTGTGATTCCTAGGTGGAATCCTGGACTGCGTTTCAGAGACCTGGCTTCTAGTCACAGTCGTGGGACGAACAAGGTATGTAGTATAGACTTGGGCAACTCATTTTGCCCCTCTGTGCTTCTGTGTCTGTTGGAATATGGATATTTTAGGTCATGGACTATCTCTCAGTGTGATGTTCTGCAATAAATAGCAGTAGAGACTTCAAGTTCAGTTGGGGTCTTGTGAATTTTTATAGTATGTGTAATTAATCCAGCTGACACCAACTAGAGACTAAACTTCTGTAGAAATGTACAAGAAAATTCCATAAAAAGTTAGGTATTTGATTTTTTTTTCATGTAATGTAATTCATATTTCCCATTGCTTCACTTTATTCCTCTATAGTATAACAAAAAGTCATTATTAGACTGATAAGCATCATAAGAAGTTTATCTGAACTGAATTTTTAGCTATTCTTTCTTGCAAAGGGCTATAGTGATAACACCTCTGAGCAGATGAATGCTACTCTATTTGAAATCTTACTTGCTCCAAAAGGTTGAGCATTTTTTCCACTTGATCTTCATCTGTAAGAATTTATAGAATTTATGACTGGCTTCTTTTGATGTGGCACTACTCCACATGTGAATGATGGGGAGCTGGAAAGTGTGATGAGAATGCTTGCCAAGAACAATTGGCTTCTGCATTGTGGAACAGCTCAAATATTCTATCACATTATGTAATTTGGCTGTGCATATTGCCTGTAGTTCAAAGCATTTCACTAGTCTGCAGTGGCAAGCTGAGCTTCCTGTTGGCTGGCTCCTTATATATTTATTAAAGAAGCTACATGCAGCACTTGAGAAAGGGATCATCATTTCCAGCTATAGTCTTTGGTTTCTTTGGAATAGATGGAAATTAATCTGAGTCATTTTTCTTTCTGTTTGCTTTTCTAATGATTGTCATATTCTGCCAATCATTCTTGTGACTTTCTGTTAAAGCTAAAAACCTGTTTGCTGGCACATGGAGGTTGATGGCAAGAGTAGTTGTGGTGCACTGTGTGGATTGCTAAAAGAATTGTTAGATCTTGACATAAAATGCTATTTATTAAACTTTAGCTATGTTCTCAAAAGCAGGCTTGTGCCAATTCAGGTTTGTGACCAGTAACATGTCAAGACATTAGAGTTATTTGGTCAGTTGAATCTGTCTTGTCTTCTTATCTTCAAACACTTTTTATGTGCTTCTCCCACTCTTGATCCACACATATTCTTTTAGATTGTGCTGTGATATTTTTCTCCTTCAACATGAAGGGATGGGAGAGAGAGGTTATTTCTCCTAGTCCTCAAGGAAGAGCTCAAAGACTTTAAACTATTTAGGTCTTTACCTAGCCACAGTCAAAGCTGGCAATTGTCCAAGCTATATCATCTTTAAGGTAGCAATATCAAGATTTATTGGCATCTGTCTTAAAGAGTTAGCATTTAAAGAATCAGTCTGAGTATAGCTAATTTTGTAACACAAGGATTGACCAGTTTCCATTTATTAGAAAACTATTCCTATGGCAACCAAGAGCCTGGTGTTTAGCAAATGTTCCCCCAATGTACTTTTCACTGAAAGTGCAGAATTGTACTTTGATATGAACCTTTTTTTTGCAAGTCTGCAAACAAAATGATTGACACTAGTATGTTATCGGTTGTCGTGGTTTAACCCCAGCCAGCAACTAAGCACCACACAGCCGCTCGCTCACTCCCCCCACCCCAGTGGGATGGGGGAGAGAATTGGAAGGGTGAAAGTCAGAAAACTCATGGGTTGAGATAAGAACAGTTTAATAATTGAAGTAAAATGAAATAGAACAGTAGTAATAGTAATAATAATAATAATATAATAAAACAATAATAATATACAAAGCAGGTGATACACTATACAATTGCTCACCACCTGCTGACTGATGCCCAGCATGTCCCCGAGCAGCGATCACTGCCCCCCGGCCAACTCCCCCCAGTTTATATACTGAGCATGATGTCATATGGTACGGAAAGGCCCTTTGGCCAGTCTGGGTCAGCTGTCCTGGCTGTGCACCCTCCCAACTTCTTGTGCACCAGGCAGAGCATGGGAAGCTGAAAAGTCCTTGTCTAGTGTAAGCACTACTTAGCAACAACTAAAACATCGGTGTGTTATCAACATTATTCTCATCCTAAATCCAAAACACAGCACTATACCAACTACTAGGAAGAAAAATCAATGCTATCTCAGCTGAAACCAGGACATCAGTCAAAATACGTATTCTTAAATTCTAATGAAACTCTGTTTTGCTGGTGAATGGTCGTTCCACTGAGACTGCATTTCCACATACCTTGGCCACAGTGCCAGCATCAAGAGATCTATACTCTGTCCCAAGCCATTCTTTCCTACCCTGGGGCCATCTCATCTGTGCCAGCATTATTGTTTATGAAGGCACAGAATAAACTAGTGAGAACTTAGCCAGGTTAAAAATAACTGTTTTTTGCAGAGTTATTTTTAACAAGTTTGGTCCTCTGGTCTACATCACCATGTGTCCCCAAAGGAATGGTAGTA
Organism: Nipponia nippon; assembly: GCF_047370975.1. Lineage (NCBI taxonomy): Eukaryota > Metazoa > Chordata > Aves > Pelecaniformes > Threskiornithidae > Nipponia > Nipponia nippon. The sequence continues at coordinate 6,185,245 of NW_028262343.1, forward strand.
TGGAGATGGCTAACAGCAACTGCAGTTATGAGAGCAAGGACAGAACATCCTAAGCCAGCATCACCACCAGAAACCAATAGTGTGGAACCATACCTTGAATCCTGCACTTTTCATTTCTCTGATGTGTTATTTTGTTTATTGGCTATGATATACTAACAAAATTGATCCAGTATAAGGTAGCTGATATGCTTTGCTTTCCCATTCAATCAAAAAATTATTGTTTTTTTAAATTATTGTTTTGACGTGTTATAAATTAGACCAAGCTCTGACTGAGACAAACGATGGTGGTTCCATTGAAGTCTTCACACTTCATTTTTATTTTGTCATGAAACACCTGGGCCCCAAAAGAATTTAAGAGTTGTGCCCAAAGTTTTACAGGACAGAAATTTTGTAGGAATAGGAAGGGAAAAACAGGAGGGAAAAAATGCACAACTCTGATGACTGAAAGATGCATGTGGCCTGGCTTCAGTTGTAACCATATTCATTGAACCTGACCAGAGGAGGAAATCAGATTGTCTGATTTCATACACTGGACATACCTTCCTACTGCGAGCTCCCCAGCGCACAGCACAACACCACAATCTCTCCCTTCCTGTGACTCCACGTGCCAGATGCGCCGGGGCAGCCCAAGCTGTAGTTCATGGCCCTACTTGCATCTGGCAAGCGAAGTTGCAGAGCAAGTGGGGCCACCAGCACTGAACCAAGGTCAGGGATTCTGCCAAACTAGTAGCAGAAATCCCATCTGTCCTTCCCAATTGCACATCCTGACATGCCAAAAACAGGATCCAAGGATGTGGGTTATGTATGCCCCAGCATGATGGATGTACTCTTCCCACAGAGAGGGGAAATCACTGCATGATCCAATGCATGGATTTTCACATGGCAAGGAGGTCGAGTCTTTACAATACCTAATGTCTTAGGGCTTGGTGTACACAAGATTTAACAATTTTTTTTTAATTCAAAAGTGCAGCCCCATTTAAGTTGGGACAAGATGGTGCAGCCAGCACTCAGCCATGGAGTGATCTGCTTTGGGGAACCGATTCCTTTGTTCTGATTTGTTTGTTTCATTTTATTTTCAAAAAATAATTAAAATAAAAATTTGTAAATTATTTCCTAAAGAAATAGTCATACAATTTAAAAAAAGATATTATGATTCCTCTTAAAAAACACCAATATACTGTTCTTTGTGAAACCCATTCTATGTTGACAATGGACCATTTTAAGGTTTGTGTTATTATGAGATAACTTTGCAGGTTCTTTGAAGCACTCATTTTTGCCTTGCACATTTTAGTACCTTGACCACTTGTCTAATCTCACAGGAACACATGGCTTGTCATCTTTGCTTGACTATTTTCACATATTTATTTAGATACTTACTCATGAGTTTGAATTCAGTTGGTTTTGTATATTTTAGTACATTTGTGTAAACAAATGCAAGCTATAGGTCACATCCTCAGCCGCAGTAAATCAGTGTGCCCCTATTAAAATCACTGATATCTACCTATTGGCTAAGATGTAGCTTATTTTTCTATACTTTCCATTGCAGACTTACTGTGTTTTAGAGGATAAGGTGTTAAAATTATACCCATGAGTATAAAACACTCTTCTTGCCTTAAAAAAAACAAATGTCCTTCTTTACACTAGAACAAATGGAATTTAAAGCAAAGCGCTGTTCTGTGTTTAAGGTTAAAACAGGTTATGAAATCTATTAAGATAAAGATGTGATTTAGTGTGCTACATTAGTTATGTCACAGAGGTTAAGAGAGATTACCTAATAATCAAAGCCTGATTTAGTATTTCTTATGGCAGAAGGAAAGAAGTACTTTACTTGTACTAGCTTGCTACGAGTTTGTTTTTACTAAGTAAACATTCCTTTTGAAATAATCAATTTTGAATGTCAAAAGTCTGAAACTCCCCACAAAGCTATGATGTGCAATTTTCCAGAAGGTACAAGAAGCAACTCTGCATGCTAATGTGCACTGTACACTGTATTTCTCATGGGAAGTTTTCCAAAAGTAGCCTTTAGTTATTTTTCAATAACTTTCAGGAAAAAAAAGTTATATACAACTGGAGCTAACATTAGTTGCATGATGGATGGTAATTGTTGGATACCCTTAGTAAAAAAGGATCATTTGAGGTGTAAACAAATAGCCATATAGTAGCAGCTTATTTTTCAAATCCTAAAAAAAGAGGACACAACCAGCACTGTCATTTTGCCACCTCTTTTCATCACTCCTGCTATCACTCCTGACAACTCTATGGAGTGACTCTTCAGTGAAAGTCTGGTTTGTTGCAGTCAGTAGGGACTTTTGCCCAAGAATTCACTTGAGATGGGGCTTTAACTGCTGTTCTTTTCCTGTTGAAAAGTTTTATGACTTAATGACTATTTTTCAGTTTAGAACTTTTTCCCTTTTTCTTTTTCCCTTTCAGAAAATTCATTGTCTAATTCTGGAATCTGGCCAAGTTGTGTATCTCTTCTTGTTTTATAGCTAATCTTATTCTTTTTCAATCAGCTCATATATACTGAGATACACTGACTGCTGGTCTCTCTCTTTCCTTCACATATTGCATGAGCTTTCTTTGCAATTAAAAGGATACCATGAGTTTGGGTTGCACTCACTGGAAGTTATTTCTATTTGTCTCTTGCTAGATGAATGTCACTCACCCATCCTGTTGTGCTCCTTCTTAATCTGTTCTTTCACTGTCTTTATATCTCATATTAAAAAGTACCTGTTCATGCAATAGCTGATTTTAAACTATCTGTTGTGGTTTAACCCCAGCCAGCAACTACACCACACAGCCACTCACTCACTCCCCTGCAGTGGGATGGGGGGAGAGAATTGGAAGGGTAAAAGTGAGAAAATTGTGGGGTGAGATAAAAGCAGTTTAATAATTGAAATAAAATAATATTAATATTAATATTAAGTTACAATGAAAAGGAAAATAACAAAGAGAGAGAAATAAAACCCAAGAAAGACAAGTGATGCAAATGAAAACAATTGTTCACCACCAACCAACCGATGCCCAGCCAGTCTCCGAGCAGCGGCCCCCCCACCAACCTCCCCACTAGTTTTAATGCTGAGCATGACATCATATGGTATGGAATAGCCCTTTGGTCAGTTGGGGTCAGCTGTCCTAGCTGTGTCCCCTCCCAATTTCTTGTGCACCCCCAGCCTACTCGCTGGTGGGGTGGTGTGAGGAGCAGAAAAGGCCTTGACTCTGTGTAAGCACTGCTCAGCAGTAACAAAAACATCCCTGTGTTATCAACACTGTTTTCAGCACAAGTCGAAAACATACTAGCTACTATGAAGAAAATTAACTCTATCCCAGCCAAAACCAACACACTATCGCTTTCCTCTTCCACATTATTCAGTCTCTCTCCCCTCAAAAAACAATTGGCAGTAATGCGTTTTTACCCAAGTTTAAAGATGAACTGAAGTCCCTAAAATATAAATGATGAATGAATATATATAAATACAGTTTAAAAATTTTGTTTATCTTAACTTGAAAATTTCCAATACATGCATTTTAAATGAAAATATTTTAAAATGTCTGTTCTTCCCTGACAAAATTTGAAAGATTGTGTTTCCCTTACATGGGCTGATTTCATCAGTAACGTGTGAAGGAGCTCTGCTCCATTCAGCTGCTGATGTTCTAATTGCTTCAGGAGAAATACGGTGTTGGCTGCCAGAACTCAAGATGTTTTATTTTGGTTTTAAAATGCAGTCACTGGAAATGTTGAAGTCCACATGTGAATTTTGTTACTGGGACTAAAACTGTTACTCATTTTTTTCCTTCTTTAAAAAAAAAGGTTTTAGATTACTTCCATGGTTCAATTTTGTGTTTTATTTTTTACATCATATTGAGTTTTTTCCATTTCTGCTTTGATTTTTACTTATTAAAGGTTCTTTGTCTTTTATATTATCCTCTGCAAAGTACTTTTGATCTATTCTCAGAAGCATGATAGATACAAAATTTGCATTGTTTTGTGTTATACTTTTGGGACTGAAGCAAGGGCTGCCAAGGATGAGAGTGACATCCCACCAACAGCCTCTCAGTAACCGCTGGGAGAGGTACAGAGGGGCCAGTGATTCCTCTCTGCCTTTTACAAATATTTTTAAAATTACAAATACTTTTTTTCAATTTATTCCAATTTTTTTGTCAGATGAGAAGATTCTTTAGAAGCTCCATTCATTCATACCTTAAATTAGGATTTGAGTTTTGAGTTAAATTTGAGTTAAATTAGGATTTTGAGTTTTGTACAATAGCTATACTATCTTTTCTTTACCACTGGTTCTTGGCTTCTCAGCACCACCACCACAAAAATTACTTATGCGGTCAGTTTTGTACAGAAAGTACAGCCAGCTCCTGCATTTTCTTGTATCTGTTACTTGAAAGAATTTACTTGTGTCATAACTGCACCTCTCTGACACTAAATGCAATAGTAAATGGAAAAAATACCTTATCTGCTTAGGAATTACTTTCCTTGTGGAAATAAAAGTGACCATGAATGCTGTTGATGGGTCCCATATTTTCTCATGTTTGCCTTTACCATATTTTATCAGTTTGTAAATAAAAAGATCCCTTTCCCTCCTAACTGCCTGCCTTCTCTTGTGAGGGAAGTCTCAGTGAGAGCTCAGAGTTAAGCCAGGCACCTTCTATGTGCATATCAGCACAGAGAGTTGTGTGAGCAGCAGGCTTAGCAAAGCTTGATATCCTAAGGATTCATTTCTGACAATTAGATTCCTTTGTTTCTAACAGATACAACTTCCAGTGGAAGATTTCCCTACCAATGCATAGCCCTCTCCTTTGCAGCTTCCATATGCTCTACAGGTACAGTGAGCACACTCTACATTGCTTTGCTCAGTAGAGGCATTAATAAAGATTTTCCCTTTAGTTGGTGACTTATTTTCAAGAAACTTGCCAGAATCTAATATGGTTGAAATCTCTACACCTCTGTTAAGTTTGGTTGCGGTTGACCAAAAGATTTAAACATAGGCAGACATCCACGGACTAATTGCTTCCACTCAGTTGTACTAAAGCAATACGTGTCTTTGCATGTAGTCAAAGGTCTGGTGAATAGATGAGGTCTCAGAAAGTTTCATTTCCTGATTTTTATACTTTTTTTCTGGATTGTAGAGATGGTTTGTGGGGGAAAAAAAAAATTAATTTTAAAGGTAATTCTGGTGAAAGGAAAAAAGGTGTTCACTCTTTTCATGTAGTCTCGGATATAACCAAGAATTTTTCTATCAATATAGATGAATTATGCAAGAGAGAAAATGTTTTGAATAGTTCCTGAATAAATAGCTGTACAATAAAGCCTATATATCAGAGATTTTATGGGGTTACAGGAACAACTTTGTAGTAAAGCTACCAAACGTTCGTTGCGTCAGCTTGTGAGAAGTAGCTACTTTTCTGTTTAACAGTTGAATGAATAGAGCAACAAGTGTAGTTCTCAGGCAGAAGTCTTGAGACTTGAGAACTTGAGAACTCAGGAGCACCACAGGTCTTTTTGTTTTCTGTTTGAGCTTTTAGGGAAATATCACTATTTAAAGCTGTAGGCAGATGCTTTCTTTCAGGTTCTCGTCACAGAGGTTACTACATGCTGCTAAAAGTTACTGCTCAAATTTATCTCACAGTGAAGTAGTTTCTGTGCATGCTTCCTAATATGCTCCAGACAAAATCAGCTAATTTAGCTCAGATCAGTAATTAAAACTGCTTGAACTGTCTTAGCACTTTTTGTTTCAAGCATATTAGCTCTCTTAAATCTTTTCTATGAGCAATGTGGGGACATTAGTAATTTATAGCAAGGAGCTATTACTGAGCAGATCTGGGCCGAGATGGAAGAGGATGTTTCTCCATGATCTATGTTTAAGCATCAGGCAATTTAATACAGGTTTTAGAAGGACAAATGTGCTCAGGTGCATAAAAACATTTATCACACATGATAGAGGTCTTCGAAAGTATGACTAGCATGGAAAAGACTAATTATATATATGAATATACATATATAAAAAATACAAAAATGCTAGTGAATTAAAACTGTCGTGGTTTAACCCCAGCCAGCAACTAAGCACCACACAGCCGCTCGCTCACTCCACCCCCGGTGGGATGGGGGAGAGAATCGGAAGGGTGAAAGTCAGAAAACTCGTGGGTTGAGATAAGAACAGTTTAATAATTGAAGTAAAATAAAATAGAATAGTAGTAATAGTACTAGTAGTAATAATGATAATAAAATAATGATAATAATATAATAATAATAATACAATAATAATATACAAAGCAAGTGATACACTATACAATTGCTCACCACCTGCCGACCGATGCCCAGCTCATCCCTGAGCAGTGATCGCTGCCCCTTGGTCAACTCCCCCAGTTTATATACTGAGCATGATGTCATATGGTATGGAAAGGCCCTTTGGCCAGTCTGGGTCAGCTGTCCTGGCTGTGCCCCCTCCCAGCTTCTTGTGCACCGGGCAGAGCACGGAAAGCTGAAAAGTCCTTGACTGGTGTAAGCACTACTTAGCAACAACTAAAACATCAGTGTGTGATCAACATTATTCTCATCCTAAATCCAAAACACAGCACTATACCAGCTACTAGGAAGAAAATTAACTCTATCCCAGCTGAAACCAGGACAAAACCAAATGAACAAATGTTAGAAAATATGACAATAGCAATGAAGGTATAATAAATGTAGGTTTGTGAGAACCTGTTTAGCAATGACTGACATTGCTTGCTCTTGAGAGCTGTCTGCTGCGCTGCCTCTTTTTTGAGGCTTTTTCCTGTTGTTTTATAAACTTCTCTTGTTCTTAAGCAAGAATTAAAGAAAGTGAGCTCTAGTTAAACTTCCTGTGACCTGAACACCACTCATACCATGAAAGGAAGATACTGCATTAAAGTTCTTATTAAATTCAACACTATTATTAATTAATTTTAAAAGAAATGCAATTTGCTCCTCTTTCAAAATGTAGTAATGGCCCCTTTCAAGTTGCTTTAAAAATTGAGAGAGTTGCACAGCACTGCTGTCAAGGACCCGCTGGCTCATGGCCTGAGCACCCATCCTGTATGAATGATTCTTTTTTGTCTTTCAACAAGAAATAGTTTTTATTAAGGTCAAGCTTGCTATAGTAAATGTTGATAAATGTTGTTATGTAAATGTACAAAATTAGAAATTGTCATGTAAATTGCTAATGGGAAAAAATATTTGTAATTATTGGCAAAATACTTATCTGTTTAGAGAGGTTATTAGTAGAAGGTGGAACAGAATAAGACACGTAGACTACATCTGAATATGGAAAAAGCTGGGTTTTTTCCTGACAACATTTAACAGAGGAGATTTCCTTTTCCCTTCCTGCTGGCAGAAAATCCACGGATTACTTTTACCAGATCTCCCAGGACTGGACAACTGATTACTCTCTTATTGCAATGTCTGTATCTTCCTGCTGCCTTCATATTCACACCTTGAGTTGCAGAACTTTAATGGTTTTGCTCTTAGATCTGTGGACTGTGGATTTCTGCTTGGTTTTGTATCCCAGAAGAGACAGTGCAGTTCTTGTGTAGGATATTGGGACAGAGCCATAGGGTCCAGCTACAGGTTTGTGCACAAAGAGGAAAAAAGTTATCCATAGTGAAAAATACAGTTATTTGTGTTTCTTTAGGTATGTTCCAGTATTTCCTTTGAAACACATGTAGATGAGAAACACTTATAGACATGATGTTGTGAAATTGGGACAGCTCTAGCTCACCTGATAAAGATAACCTTAAAAGATGTTGAACAAACCTCATCTTTCAAAAAAAACCCCTGTTAACATGTTGAAATCAGCTCTTTGCATAGATGAGCATCCTAGGATTAAGGACAATGTGCTTTTAATGATTAATTGAGTCATGAAGTACAGATCTTTATTCCACAGTGCTCTTTCTTGCTGTTAGGCAATCAAATATTTTGAGAAACAAGTTTTTGATTCTTTACTGTGCCAAGTTTCCTTTTGCAGCACTGATGAGGAATCATTAGTGAGCTCGTTAAGGTTCCTTCATACTCAGAGCAAATTTGCACGAGCCCCAGGTAGCACTATGAAACCTATAGCAATTGCCTCTACTCAGATCCCAGATTGACTGCCAAATGTATTTGATTATCTTCAGAGGTTCAGAAATCTTACTTTTTTTTTTTTCACTAGAAAATAATAATTATCAAAACCCAAAAACTTTTGTGGAAGTGTACCAGTATCACTGAAGTGTACTCTGGGAAAAATTTATGAGCTCCCTTAGAGAGTGTTAGAGAACAGCAATACAAGGGCATTCCCAGGCTGAAGTACCTCCCCATCCTCATTATCAGGGAAGGATCTCAAACAATGCAGTTGTGGTATGCATCTCAGTATCTTCTTTTGGAGCTGCTCCACTTTGTATAAATAAGTAAAGAGTTGAACCGCAAAGATACTGATAATTTGCAGAGCTAGGAGGGGAGAAGCTTCCTTTTTATTATTTATCCATACCAGAAGAACTTGAGCAGAAAAAAATCAAGAGACCCACCTCAAAAACAGTCAACAACCCTGCATTCAGGACGCTCACACAGGATGTGGGAAACTGTAGTACAAAATTTTGAACCCTGCCTGTTCCAGGACAGTTGCATAATAATCAGGGCATTAGCTATTTTAGGGTAAGATTTTCTTTTATTGCATTTCAGGAAAAAAATTAATAAAACTTTGAACTACTTTGGTGTCACCCTTCTGTAGAGTAGGATATATATGTATATATATTTTTTTGAAATCTCAAAAATTTTCTGGGATGGAAAAAAGTTTCCCACCAGTTCTAATTTGGACCTATATCCATGGGAGGAAAAACGAACGTGTTGGTCAATCTTTCTCAGAAAAAAAAGCTCCAGAATGAGGTAGATAAATAATTACTGTAATGTATCTTGCCTGCACCTTTTTTGTTCTTACCCTACTTTTGATCTCTTTTATTTCATCTGCCTAAAAATTAGGGGCAGGTCATCAGTTAATATGAAAGAGTGTGGCACCACTTAAATCAATGCTGAACATTTGGTGCAGGGCTTCTAAAAGAAAAAATGAGGGGAAAAAAATCCTTCTGTGGGTTTCAGGGAAAATAACTGTTAATGAATATTGTGAAAGAGCTGAAATTTGCTGTAAGGGAAAGACTGACACAGTGTTTGTTGAGTTTTCAACTTGACGCATGGAGGAGCAGGTTGAGCTGTCTTGTAGTTTTGCTGGATGACGTTTGTCCATTGCCTACCTGTCATCCAAAACAAACCCTCTCCCAGCCTGGCCTTTTCACAGCTGCAGAAACAGTGACTGATACTTACAATGTCAGCTCAAGGGTTAGTAGTCTCCGGGATAATTTCCTGAAGCAATATGACACAGAAATGTAGCAGAAATGACAATTGACTCATTGCCCAGTGTAAAGAAACTGTATGACTAACACAGTTCATTCAGTTTAAACTGTAGGTTTCATATCTATGACATAAATATAATAATAGTGAGGTGTATCTGACTTTCAAAAGAGTGTGTGTGTTTCTCCGCAAAAGCAAATAATCAAATCTGTGGAAATAGTATTGCCTTAAAACCAGCATAAATAGGAAGTGAGATAGTGCTTAAAAAATTAGGAGAGAAGACCCACAGGCTTAATGTATTTGCACCGTCTATTATATAAATGAGATCTAATCCTGAATGGGGCACTTGGGCACTACTGTAATAATATTTTGAATATATTAATAAGCAATGACACTAAAACAAAAGAGATTATAAAAATATTTATGATAACAGTAAAGGTTCTGTTGGAATTATCTTATTAAAAGCAGACTAAGTATTCACCTCTTTAGTCTTATAATTTGTAGGCAAAAAGATTATTCACTTCTTCAGCAGTGTTGGAGGATAAGCGTGGAATTTTACAGGAGATGCAGTAGATGATCTGCAGATTTTATAGAGTAAGGGTCTGATTCAGCACATACTCATTGGGAATAATCCACCAAGAGTATCTATTCGGACTTCACATTTTTCTGTTATCTTTAGTAGGGCACAAGAGTCCACTAATATGGTGTATGCTGCTAGCCCAAAGGCTGATTCAGACATCACTTGACCTGAGAGGGAAGCTTTAAAAAATAAATAAATATTGAAGCTAAAAGTGATGTTTATTGGTTGCCTGTGTTCTTAGTTTAGGGAAGAGTGCAGAAGCATAGCCCATTTGTCCCATGTAAATACACCCCAGCTAATTGGGTATGAAGGGAAGAAGAAGTTTCATAAAAGGGAAGGAGGAAAATTCATTCCTGCTACTGCCCTTTCTGCTGCTTTCAGGAGTGAAGATGAATGAAGTTGTGTGTTCTCGTATTTGTCCGTTTGCTTTGCTGGAAAGAGAGCAGGCTTCCTACTACCTAACTGGGGCAAGGCTGAGAGGTTTCCTCTCTCTTGCAATCTCCAGGGCCCCACGTAATACCCTGATAAAGCCTGTCTCCAGCTGCTCTCTCTTGCCATCAGTTCATTTAGTTTATCTTATCAATATCATGGAAATCTGGTTCAAATTAGAATTACCACCAGGAACACTTGGGACATTTTTTTAGAGTGCTTTCCTTAAGAAATAGGCATGTATTACTAACCTATTAACTTTTGAAATCATTGACCACTGTTAGCTAAATCTGATAGTGAGGTAGTGATTTATGAAATTTATTAAATATAAACTATGTGAAAATGGGCAACTTTATAGAGGAGCCTATAAACACTATATTTAAAAAAAAAACAACTGCAGTTTGAGCACATTTCTTGTTAGACACCAGAGGATCTAGATGGAGAAAAGTCAATATAAACGACTCAACTCTTGGAAAGCTTACATTCAGCTTTCCCATTTTATCAGACACCAGGAATTTTATTGAGGTTTCTTTGGTAAATACCAGCTGAAGCTTTTTCTAAACTTTGGCATTTATAATTTTTTAATATAGTGTGAGCTCAGGCTGCACCATTGGGTGTCATGAAGTTCAGAAGTCAAATCAACCAGAAGACACAAATGCTTAGGAAAACAGACTTTCTTAGTTCTGGTACTTAAAGATATCTTTATTGCTATTTTATTCTGCAGTGATTTCTGAATATGCATTTGTAAAGTTTTCAGGGATCCTAAAATTCTTTCCCAGATGGGACTCCCAATTTGCAAATTTCGGCTTGATCTAAACAAGTTTCAGTTGGTAATAAAGATTTTGTAACAGAACAGAGTTTCTGGGCCTTGAAGCTATTGGCATATCAGACAAAACCAGCAGTAATCTGCTTAAAAGTGAAGTGATGGTTTCTAATGGGTTTGTATTGGGTTTCAACAAAAAGTTGAGCTATTCCTTTGTGTTCTAATCATATGTTCTAAGAAATTAGGAAAACAAAATTGTTAGTAGGTCTTTTTAACAGTAAAGTTTTACACATAAATTTAGTGATTTGTATTTCTTGTTTTCATCCTAATGCCCAGAATAATATATATGAATTGAGCTCTTCAGCAAAATCCTGATGGGGACAATGTAATATCCTTTGATCCCTTTTACTAGGGTCAGACGCTATTATAGAACAGCAAACATGACAGCGTGGGTATTTGAACCACACACTTTTTGCCAAAATGGCTTTTATTTTCTCAACTGCTAATTTAATCCCAGAATGGATGACGCTGTAAGGGACCTCTGGAGGTCATCTGGTTTGTTCCCCCTGCTCAAGCAGGTCCACAACCAGACAGCTTTTGAAGATCTCTAAGGGTGGGGACTCCACAACCTCTCTGAGCAACCTGTGCGAGTGCTCGGTCACCCTCACAGTAAAACAGTGTTTTGTGATGTTCAGATGGACCCTCCTGTGTTTCAATTTGTGCCTGTTGCCTCTAATTTTCTTCTACTTTGAAAATCTCTCAAGAGGGGAAGAGACCACTGAATAGGGATATGTGGTAACAGAAGAATGTTCTTTGGCCTTGTGGAATTTTTGATAAGAGCAAAGAGTTGATTTAAACATTCACACTGCAAACATTTTTATGTGCTCTTCAGAAGGGACAGGCAAGGAAGGAGAGGCGGTGGGGTAGCCTTGTACATTAGAGACTGTTTTGATTGTCTAGAACTAAACAATGGTGATGATAGGGTTGAGTGTTTATGGGTAAGAATCAGGGGGAAGGCCAACAAGGCAGATATCATGGTGGGAGTCTGTTATAGACCACCCAACCAGGATGAAGAGGCAGACGAAGTATTCTATAAGCAGCTGGGAGAAGTCTCACGATCGCTAGCCCTTGAAGGAGGATCCAGGGAACTACAGGCCTGTCAGCCTGACCTCGGTGCCAGGGAAGGTCATGGAACAAATCATCCTGAGTGCCATCCCGTGGCACGTACGGGACAAAAAGGGGATCAGGCCCAGCCAGCATGGGTTTATGAAAGGCAGGCCCTGCTTCACTAACCTGATGTCTTTCTATGACAAGGTGACCCGCTTAGTGGATGAGGGAAAGGCTGTGGATGTTGTCTACCTGGACTTTAGTAAAGCCTTTGACACCGTTTCCCATGGCATTTTCCTGGAGAAACTGGCTGCTCATGGCTTGGACGGGTGTACTCTTTGCTGGGTAAAAAACTGGCTGGATGGCTGGGCCCAAAGAGTTGTTGTAAATGGAGTTAAATCCAGCTGGCAGCCATTCACAAGTGGTGTTCCCCAGGGCTCAGTATTGGGGCCAGTTCTGTTTAATATCTTTATCAATGATCTGGATGAGGGGATCGAGTGCACCCTCAGTAAGTTTGCAGACGACACCAAGTTGGGCAGGAGTGTTGATCTGCTGGAGGGTAGGAAGGCCCTGCAGAGGGATCTGGACAGGCTGGATTGTTGGGCCGGGGCCAACTGTATGAGATTCAACAAGGCTAAGTGCTGGGTCCTGCACTTGGGTCACATCAACCCCATGCAACACTACAGGCTTGGGGAAGAGTGGCTGGAAAGCTGCCTGAACATGAGCCAGTAGTGTGCCCAGGTGGCCAAGAGGGCCAATGGCATTCTGGCTTGTATCAAGAATAGTGTGGCCAGCAGGACCAGGGAGGAGATAGTGCCCCTGTACTCGGCACTGGTGAGGCCGCACCTAGAATCCTGTGTTCAGTTTTGGGCCCCTCACTACAAGACAGACATTGAGGTACTTGAATGTGTCCAAAGAAGGGCAATGAAGCTGGTGAAGGGTCTAGAGAACAAGTCTTATGAGGAGCAGCTGAGGGAGCTGGGGCTGTTTAGCCTGGAGAAGAGGAGGCTGAGGGGAGACCTTATTGCTCTCTACAACTACCTGAAAGGAGGTTGTAGCGAGGTGGGGGTTGTTCTCTTCTACCAGGTAGCAAGCACCAGGATGTGAAGAAATGGCCTCAAGTTGTGCCAGGGGAGATTTATAGATCTATATGTCAATATATAGGCCATCAGTTAAGGCTCTAAGTACTAACATCCTCATTTACAGAAAAATTCTTAATTTGAACCACAGAGAACTTTTTTGAAATGGTGTAGTAGTAAGAGAAACTGAAACTCTTGGCCCAGCAATTCTGCTGCTCCAAACTTACTCTAGGTAGAAGAGCAAAAAGATGGTCAAAAAATTCAGGGAAGCTGTCCAGGGTCTGAGTCTCACAGTAGATCTTCAGCTTGTATTCATTTAGAGTAGCCTGGAGGTTTCCAGAGTTACTTCCAGCTGCCTGCATCCCCAAAAGACAATACGCATGCTGAGCCTATCTGGAGCACGCCACTGCTTGGCCATGACCATGTCTTGTCCCCAAAACACTCCCATTTTAAGGCAACACAGTGGTCAAAGCCCTTGGCTGTGTGCTAGCTGAGTCATCTCTTTTCCAGCCTCTCTGCATCACTCAATCTCAACTGATCAGACAACAATGAAGAATCTGTACTTAGCTTTTCCTTCTGCTGTGCTGAAATTCCTTAAAGTACTGAAAAAGGTTAGTATAAGTACACTTGAGCACTAGTAGAAAAGTCTAGTATTGCTTTTTGTTCTCTGGGAATAGTAGGACACTGTATATAAAAATCATGATGAACTATTAAATAAAGTGGACACTATTCCTAATTATTGCCATATAGTAATTTTTCCCTTTGAAAATTTTGAACAGAAGTCGTTCCCGAATAAGAGTGTGAATGAAAGTACAGCTATCTCTGGTGTTGTATTAGGAGCTGTGCTAAGAATCAAGTCTTTTATAAAAACAGACAGTAGAACACCCTTTTTAAAAAAATAGGTGTGCAGTGCCAAGTGATTATGGCTGAGCTTTTTCTTTCTGCTAGCCTTTCATTTGTTTTTCCTGTGTACCATACTGAAAGCTACGTTAATCCATGAACTGTAAAGAGAATGTTTGCTGTCACTTCCTTTTTTCTAAAAGCATATATGAAATAGCATGCAAATTGTTAAAGCAACTGGTGTTAAACCGTATTTCTCTCCCTCTTATTAAGGCCTAATAAGTTATAAAAAGAACCTTTAAAATTTCAAAAAAACTCTAATTTACAGAAGTGTTAATCTGTTTTAGGACTTCATCATCTGGGGTGAAAAAAAAAAAAGCTTAATCATGTGCCTGTACCAAAAAACTGATTAGTAGATCAGTCCTGGCTGGGAATAATTACAGGGTGCTACGTTAGAGGTAACACAGAGGTCAGAAACAGTGTTGTGAGGCTGTCAAAGCTGTGTGGCTGATAATTATTTTTTTATTCTTAGCTTAGTGGTGATGGGGTGTTATACTTGAAAACTTGTTAACCTTGACAACATTTTCCACCACATTGTGTAACAACAAAAGTGTGGGCCAAATTTAGAGCTTCAGTACTGTTTAGAAAAGCTTTCCTATGGTTGTTCTGCCCTTCAGAACTGTGGGAACAAAACAGGGGTGCTTGTTTGATGGGTACCATTTTAGAAACCCTTTTATTTCCATTTAAGCTGTCAGGGCTGGCCTGACAGCTCTGTGATATGAGAACTGGCAAGAGGTGCTGAGTCCAGCAAGTCTCTAGCCTAGTGTTGGCCATCAGAAGTTTCCTTAGTCAGAGTGGTCAGTCAGGGTCCCCACGGGAGCCACAGACTCTTGAAGTGTGGGAGTCAGGAACAGGAGTTTGTGAGAAACAGCCTCCTAAGGGTGATGGGACTTCTTTGTGAGTGATGGATTCTGTTTTCTAATGTGCTTTGAGATATACTGGGAAGGTGGATAGTAGATAAAGATTCCTAAATGTAAAGTGCTGTTGGTAATATATATTATTGCTACATGGATAACAAGAAAATTAAGTTTTAAAATAAATAACAAACCGAGCATTTTATTACTTTTACCTAAATATGGTATCCCTCAAGTTTATTTTGTTGTTTTCATACTTCTCAGAAAAACCTTACCCTCTTACTCTCTTAAATATTAGAAGGGATGATGTTTACTTGTGAAGAAAAACATGAGTTTCCCAATATCTGATTTTCAAGAACTGCTGAAGGGCAGGCCACAGGCTAGCAACAAAACAGTGTCATACAGATTTGTTTTACCTCACTTCATTATGCATTTTATCCTCAATGAAATCATTGTATAAGGTCATCAGATAACTGCATACGTTAACTGCATCTCCGCTTCATCAAAAGCATTTAATGCAGTACACTTACAAACATATTATAAACAAAGTTATTTCTATTTCCAGTACTGATCTTGATGAAATCTACACTGTGAGGTCAGTATACTAGTCACATTCAAGAACTAGTGAGCTGTGATGTCTGCTGTGTTGCAGAACATCATAGATTCTCTTTTGATGGATAAACAGTCTGGAAAATCCTGACTTTATTTGCCAGGGGAATTTTTTTGGATCAGATAGCATTTATAGTAAGTATGACACGTCTGAAATACAGTGTTTACAACTCAATTGGGATGTTTTTTGTTGAGTATCGGTTAGCGTTGTGTTCACTGAAGTGGCAGGTTAATCATGATGCAGGCAAGCACTGCAAAATTTTCTTTAAACGGTTCTGCCAATTAATCTCAATCCCAACTTCTTGTTCTTTTTCCAAAAGTGAACGGACATTATTCAAAATCGTGGAGTGTTTTTGCAATAGCCACAAGTATGCAAAGTTTAACAGCTTTGAAGGAACCCGAAGTTCTTGAGCATGTGCTCTGAAAGATACGAATCTAATATCCTAGACATTGAACAGTAATGCACTGAGCTATTTGGCACTAGTCCATGCTGGGGCGTTTTATTTAAAAAGGAGTTTTAGTTAATTTGTTTGCCTAATTTTTTGCTTGTCTGACATTTTGAAAATCAGGTTAATTTGATGTGAAACAAGTTGAGGGAGATGTTTTAGATGGGAATAACAAGCCCACTGAACAAACATTTCTCTACCTTGGAGTTATGTTTGCACATAGCTGATCCAGAAGCATGCATGACAGGAGTTTCAAAATTTGATGTTTCAGATATACAGCTTGCAAGACAGCATGCTTGGGCTAAAACACACTCAGCTCTGAGTTCAGTGTGGAGAAGCATTTTCCTCTTCTGATCTACATCAGACAAAAAAAAGCCAGACTTTGTATGTGAGACTCACACCCTAAACATGGGATTATTTGTGTAGCAAACACTACACATCAAAGTTATCCCACCAGATCTCCAGCCAACACGGGCTTTATACCCCCAGCAGTAGGTGTGTCATGTTATAAGGGGCGGAGACAAGGGAGGGTCGACCCTTAACTCTTTCCGTACAGCACGTGATCTTCCGGTCGCCAGCCCTTATCTTTACTACATTTCCCCCTCCCTTAGCTCCAGTAGCTCTGGATCTTGCTGGGGAAGCTACGTGTAAAATAATCGATATATGGTAAGACTTATACAGACACGCATCCGTTACGTTCATGGATTTTGCCCAGTCCAGTCAGTAGTTCGTCGCGGCTCCCTCATTACTCCCCCACACCATCAGGATGCATAGGGAAATGGTAACCTGTCAAGATAAGACTCAATAGATTGATTAATGTCTATACGGTCGAATATTTCGACTGGGTACCCATTCTAGCGTCCCTTTCTCGGTTTGCACACACGCATACCCACGTCCCAGACAACGGAGGGAATAAGGGCCCCCCCATTCACGGGTTTGCAGGTCCCGTACTTGAACCAAAGGGTAAGGCCCTTCGTTCTCATCGAGCCGGAAATGTGCCTGGGTTGCAGTCTGGGTTTTATAGGTGTTCCCTCGAATGGTATGATTTAAGGTAATTAGTGCCATCGTCAACAGACACTGTGCCCGAAATAAGGGAGGGCCAAGGGGAGGGGGAACCCCTGTTCCTGGGCTTATCTTTTCCCCCTCCCTAAGTCGGTCGAGTAACCCTTTTAATGTGCGGTGCGCGCGTTCTACAATGCTTTGGCCCGTACTGTTGTAGGGAATGCCATGACTCAACTGAATATCCCAGCGTGCGCAAAAGTCCTTTGTCTTCTTGCTGACATATGCCGCTCCATTATCTGTTTTAATTTTTTGTGGGATGCCAAGTTGCGCCATACAGTCCTGCCAATGTAAAATAACTGCGAGAGCATTTTGTTTAGCATGCATAGTCGCTAAAATAACTCCACTGCAGGTATCAACTGTGACATGCAGATACTTACGTGGATTAAAGGGTTCATAAATCGTAACATCAGACTGCCATATTTGGTTGGGCTGCAACCCTCGAGGGTTTACCCCTGCCTCCCAGAGGAGACCTTTGGAACACACAGGACAAGCAGCAATCACAGAGCGAGCATCTTGCAACGTAACGCCAGCGAGCCTAGCTAAACCGCGAGCTCCACAGTGGAGGAGCTCATGCAGGCGGAAAGCTCGCCTTAGGTTAGAAGTTTCTTCAACCGCCAGTACGCTCTTTGCTAAGCTGTCCGCTATTTCATTCCCAGCAGAAAGAAAACTCGGTATGGAACTATGACTATTAACATGGATAGGACAGACAGGGGCGGTTCTCATTTGCAGTGCGGTGAGCAACATTCCGGCAATCTCCGACGTTGCCCCAAGTGCCCATCGGCACTTCTTCAGTAACTTATATACATAGCAAGAGTCTGTGATTAGATCCAAGGCCTCTTCGGGCCATTGAGTGAGAGCCATCCATACCGCTTTGGCCTCAAGATACTGCACGGATTGCCCTTGATCTTGATAACTAATGTGGGTCCACTGACCATCCTCCTGCCATGTAACGACAGCTTTCCCAGTAATCGATGACGCGTCGGTAAAACCGTGCGGCCTCCGGTGGGTTGTTCAACTATGGCACTAGCTGGCAAAAAATGGAGTACCTGGATTATCTCCCCACAGGGGTGTGGTCTTAGACCTTCAATACGACCCGTAAATTCAGCTATCGCCACTTGCAGGAGCCCCACTTGTGGAAGTACCAACTCCCACTGTGCCAAAGAACAGGGCAATGCGATGACCTCCGGGTCCTTCCCTGTTAAGTGTTGAGTTTGCCTCCGACAGCGGAGAATAAGCTGGGATAATAATGTTGGCCAAGAAATTAAAGCCGTCTTTGGTTTGCCTTGATACAACCAAGCAAAAGGCCAGCCTTTTTCACCATTATTTTGAATTAGTAAACCATGGCCAGCAGTATCGGTCATGTAAATCAGGGCAGTGACCGGTTGTTCAGGTGTAAATCGAGCGAGACCCCAATGCTGGGCTCGCTCCATAATTGTCCTAAGAATCTCCTGATGGTTTCTTGAAAGAGTCCTTGGAGCTAGGGGGGAATCTCCTCCTTTCAGGAGTTGATATAAGGTAGTCATTTCTGCCTCAGATATTGGAATAAAGTTTCTAAGCCACAATAGTTGTCCAATTAATTTTTGTGCCTCATGGAGTGTTGTCACTGTAGTCCGAATTTCAAATGATTGTGCTGTCACGCTTCGTGGCCTCAGTTGAGTACCTAAATACTTTACTGCACGCCCTACCTGTGTTTTCCGAGGCTCAATGTGTAACCCATGTCGCTCCAAACTGACTATCAGCTGCACGCGTGCCTTTTCCAGTAACTCCTCTTGGTTGGACGCCAATAACACGTCATCCATGTAATGGAAAATGACGACCGTAGGGAAATTTTCTCAAATAGGGCGTATCGCAGCAGCTACAGCAATTTGACACGAGACTGGTGAGTTTTTCATGCCCTGGGGTAACACCTTCCATTGATATCTGGCACATGGGTGTTGATTGTTAGGCTCAGGAACAGTAAAGGCAAAGCGTACTCTATCTTCTTCATGCAAGGGAACACTAAAAAAGCAATCTCTAATATCTATAACCACTATTTGATAGTCAGGTGGAATCATGGCCGGAGAAGGGAGGCCCGCTTGTAGCGGACCCGTGTCTTGTATACATGCATTAACTGCGCGTAGATCATGTAGCAGTCACCACGCTCCCGATTTTTTCTTTATCACGAAAATGGGGGTGTTCCAGGGACTTGTAGAGGGTTCGATGTGTCCTGCGTCAAGTTCTCGTTGTACCAATTGTCGAACAGCCGCCCTCTTTTCCTCTGTCAATGGCCACTGCTCTACCCACACTGGTTTATCTGTCAACCAGGTGAGTTTTAATGGGCGGACACAGGCAGTGGCCATTATGATAAATTTGTACGCAGCACTATATTCATCTTCTGCAAGCAACATCGTCCCAAGATGACAATGGGTAACTCAGCAATGGCGGGGTTACACCATGCTACCCTAGCTTGTCCGGATTCCGGATCCTTCAACATAATTTGCATTGGGTTCCTGCTTTGATGCGAGGTCTGCATGCCTCCCACGCCTTGCAGCGAACCTCTCGGTTCGAGTGGCCAATCATCTGGCCATAGATGTGATGGGATTACTGTAACATCCGCTCCTGTATCTAAAAGGGCTCTTAACACGAGGCATGGTGTTCCCCCCAACTCTGGGAGCCATGGGGTAACTATAATATCTACTTCTGGTCGTGTGGTCATGTTTAGGGTGAGTGCCACATATGGCGAGGCTCTATCCCCAGCCTCCTCTATTGCGCGCTCCCATCTCCCCAAGGCAGCTGAGTTGGATATTGCATCATTGGGACCGCAGGCGACTGTGCTGGTCCCGGGGAAGGAGAGACTCCCTGTGCCATACATTGCGCTGCTGTTGTCGGGCCTGTTGAGCTGATCACTGGGGCAGGTGGGGATGGCACGGCCCTCAGCCATCCCCTCTTCTCATTTCCCCAGCCCGGTCTCCTTTGCTGACTCCCCGATTTGCACTGTCGAGCTCTGTGGCCTAGTCACCCACAGCGCCAGCATCATAGGTCTCTCTCTCCTTCCCCTGTTCCGGGGGTGTTTATTTTTCAAGGGCATTGTCACACCATGTGTCCTTGCCCCCCACACTTACGGCACATAAGTCGTGCGCCGCGGCAGGCCGCATGGACTGCGGCCACTACCAGTTGCATACTTTGCGCCTGTTCCTGTTCCAGCACGTAACGAATCATCTGTGAAAGCGTGGTCCCTATGGGTAACTGTCTTAGCAACACTGCAGTTTGTGGGTTTGCTTGTGTACGTGCACAGTCAAGCAATATCGCCTCCTTAGCCTGCTCAGGAAGTCGAGCAACCTGGAGCACTGCTTGCAGCCGGTCTAAAAACTTTGTGAAGTGCTCACTTAACGATTGCTGTATTTGGACCCATGGAGGCTCCCTTTTATCAAGAGCCGCGATGATGCGTATCGCTTCCTGGGCAGCTTTCGAAGATGCAGCAAAATCGCGCCCCCGCATTCGCTGAGCCTGTGCCTGAGGAGTTGCGAACTGCCCTTCACCCATCAGCTGCTCTAAAGTCACTCCTGCCATGGGATGGTTGGCCTGTTGCGCCTCGATAACAACTTGGGTGCACCAATTCCTCCACTCCTCCCTAAACAATACCATCATCAAGGGGGTCAATACGGCCCGCATCAACTGAATGATATCAAAAGGTGCAAGCGGCGTTGCAAAAACACAGTCTAGTAGGACTTGGGTTCCTGGGGAATTTAATCCATGACTTTTCACTGTTGTGACCAATTCTTTCACCAACTTTGCATCTAACGGTTGCCACTCATATCCTCCACCTGGGGCTGCTCGGGTAGGAAATGCTTGAATCGGAGGGGCCTGGAATCGCACTCCTTCCAAGACACAATTTTTTGCAATCATCTGCCAATCCGTCCCGTTTGCCCTCTCTTTCGGCATTCCCCCTGGCATAAGACTTTCCGCATTTGCCACCACCCCTCTCAATCGGCTGATCAATGCCTTGAGTCCCCTTGAAACCTCGTTAGTCCGTCTCAGAAGCGGGGGCGGATGAGCAACAATCGAGGATCCCTCGTCACCCCCTTCGCCCTCACTGCTATCAGAGCTCATGGGGTAATCGTGTACAGGCTCCCTCCACTGTGAGGAAATACCAGTTTGATTTCCCATTGCCCCAGGGATAGGGGTTCCCTCTGGTGGCTCAGGTATCACTGGCAGTGCCAGGGGAGCCCTACCACCCCCCCTCGATGTCCTGCGCTCCGCTCTCTGTGTGTCCAGCACTCGTCGATCACTGGGATACAATGGGGCGTCCTCAGGTGTTTTGCCTTCTTTTTCTCCTTCCCGCCATCTTCCTTCACGTAGTTCACGATACTGCTGGGATCCCACATCAGCCCCCGGGACCCAATCCAGCAACCTATCAGTCAGCTCCCTTTCCACACATTGTTGCAACTCGCCCCAGGAGTATTGAGGAAGTGGCAGATCCGCCGGTGCAGGAGGTGCCGAAGGTTCCGTGGGCGGCCGCTCTAAACTCCCCACTTGTATCGGGAACACCTTTCCCGAGTCCTTTGTTCCCGCTGCACCATAGTCTCCCTGCACCTCCCCTTCCTCCGTTGGCTCAGCCCCCAGTAACAACGGTTCCGTCTGTGTCCCACAGGCCACTCCTTCCCAGCCAGCCTGTGTCCCCTCCGAAACTAAACTTGTTGACTTTTCGTTCCCAGGAGATTCCTGCCCCATCAGCACACCACGTGCAGCAGGTCGGCGCCGCCTTGCCGCAAACCCCCTCTTGAGCACCCTTGTCGTTACCGACTTTAGTACCTTTATGAGTTGCACGGGCTCCATCGCTGTTGCCTGATCACGCCGGGGTCACCACTGTGTAACAAACACTACACATCAAGATTATCCCACCAGATCTCCAGCCGACCCGGGCTTTATACCCCCAGCAGTAGGTGTGTCATGTTATAAGGGGCGGAGACAAGGGAGGGTCGACCCTTAACTCTTTCCGTACAGCACGTGATCTTCCGGTTGCCAGCCCTTATCTTTACTACAATTATTTTTCTGAAATTATTTGCATACTGACAGATCTCCTGCTGTTGGACAGTTATTGAAGAAGAGAATGTCTTCCCCTCTGTGAGTGAAACTTCTGCAAGTTTTAAGACAGTTAGCTCCAATGTGACATATAGCAATTATGATTAAACCATGACTTTCCATACCATCCTTGGGGTCCATTTCCCATATTGTGTTACTGGGTCCAGTTCCAAAACTTTCAGCAGCCCTTTTTTTGCTTACAGCCAACATGTGATACTTTGTACACACACAGAGGCTTTTGGGTTAGAGCAAATATTACTGCAGTATGTGAACACTCCTTTAACAGCTGGCACTTTGGCTAGGCGTCATTATCCCGAGCACTTACACGGATTTTTACATCTTCCCCACACTTTATACATATGAACCAATTAATTCTCATGACACCTCTGTGGGTTAGATAAGAAAATATTATTGTTTCCACGCCGCGAGCTGCAAAACCGGAGAGCAGCGAGGACACCGGGGACGACCGCTCAGTGTGGCCGAGGGGTGGCCGAGGGGTGCCCGCGGGCAGGCGGCCGCGGCGGGGCCGGCTCCGGGTCGGGTTTTGCGGGGCTCCCCCCTCCGCGGCGGCTCCCGGCGGGGTGGGGGTGTGTGTGAAACCACCGGGGGGGGGGGTGGCGGGTCCCCGCCAGCAGCCGTACCGCCGGCGGAGCTGCGAAAACAGGAAGCGCAGTGGTCGCAGCCGACGGCCGCGCTGATTCATCCCTGCATGTGCCTCCCCGCTGCCGGTAGGCCCGGTCTGCCCTCGCTCCGCCGCGGGGCCGCTGCGTGCCCGCGGAGCTTGGCGCTGCCCGTGAGGGGGCGGCGCTACGGCTGGCCGCGGCCCCGGGGCGAGGCGGGGCAGGCAGGCGGGGAGCCCGTCCGGCGTGGCAGGACGGGCGGCGGAAAGTTTCTCCCCACCCGCCAGTGCTACCGCTCGCCGCCCTGGTAGCTCCGAGGAGGAGCGCAGCCCCGCGGAGGGAAAGAGCCGTGCCGCCCGGTGCCCGGGCTGGCGATATGAGGGAGCAGCACTCATGCGTGGGCACCGGGCAGCGGAGGATGGACCCGCTGGAGCTCGCCGTTAGCCCTGTGAAACGCTTGCGAACTGAGTACGCTTTTCCCTGTCTCTTCGCAGAGGAGGCCTACCAAAAACTGGCTAGCGAGACCCTGGAGGAGCTGGACTGGTGCCTGGACCAGCTGGAGACCCTGCGGACCAGGCACTCCGTCAGCGAAATGGCCTCGAACAAGGTAGGAGCCCGCGGCCGCCACCTCCCCTCCGCGGCTCCGGCTCCACTGCCGCCCCGGCTCTTCCCACCTAGTGTGGGGCGGGGGGCGCTTCAACCTCGGTGAAGGAGGGAAGCGGTATCGCCTCAGTTGCAGCCGGCCTCGCCGCGGCTTACTTTGGCGTGAGGAGGGCATCGTCGGGGAGGGAGAGCTCCGGAGGAAAGTCGCTCTTGCGGCAGGGGCTGAGCTCCCCGGGCACGCACCTCGGTGTGGGTAGAAGGGTATCCACTGGATGAAACAGCACCGAGCTGAGAAACTTGCCGCGGAAAGAAAATAGTCTCATGCTCATTTGGGTACAGAAAGGCTTTTGTTTGTGGTATATACAAATTCAGTTTTCTTAAATTTCAGGACAAGTTGTGAAAGTGATGCAGACATTCGGTCTTGGAAAGTTATGCTGTTTCCTTGTGTGTCTCAATTTTAAACCAAAAAGAGATTGTTTTTGACTGCTGGCGATAATCCCTTCTGTTGCTCTTTCTTTTCATAAGCATCCCATTCTGAACTAGGGCTCTTTCCTAGAAAATGGTGTAGAAAGTAGTATGAAAAAGGTGATAAAGGTAGTTCTTGATTCCATGGGTGCTGCAGACTGAATTTTATTTGTAAATAGAAACGCAAATAGCTCTCATAACACAATTTGTTATGAAGGAATGTGTTCAGAACCGAGGTGCCATCGCAATAGTCACGATAGACACCTAGATCCAGAGGTGTGTTTCTGAGACAAAGTGTGCCCTTCCTTCCCTTCCTGGAAGCTGAGGATGCAAATTAGCCGGGGACTATGTGCTGGTCTCTGCTGTGACTGAAAACTATGTGTGTGTGTGTTTTTGCAGTTTCAAGAGTTTCCACATGCTCCATTCATAAGTAAGCTTTCTTTCATGATTTTGGTTTACAAACAACATGTAGTTACGTTTCTGGAGTTAATTTTTAAAGCCAAATTAATAAGCCTGCTGTCTTGCTTCAGAATTTATTTTTATATTTGTCATCAACAGATATTCTGAGTATTTGGGGAGCTACATGTACAATGAGAGAGGAGAAGAAGAAGGTTTTAATTAAATCAAATAAACAGGCTGGGTTTGCCACACTTATGTCTGCGATTTTAGCACCTTTTTACCATTTTAGTTGCAATTAGGATTTTTTTAAAGTAAAAAATAATGAGTGTTTTTTGACTCAGCTTATGCCTTTTTAAAGTTCTGCTGTCTTGCTTTGATTGCCCTTACCAAATATGTACTATTTCTTATTGACTGTTTTTAAGTCCATGTTCAACTCAGCTTGCATGTAAGATGTGAGGTGTTCGCACTCTTGTGTGGTTTAGTCCCATAATATAATATCCCTTGTGCTTTTCTTGTCTTTAGAGACTCTTAGCAGCAATTAAATCTACATTTTAAGAGTTATCTGCCTGGCATTGTCCTATTCTCAGAACTGTGTTTTCAGTTTTTATTGCCAGTTGAAAGATCTAATTATTCAGGGCATATCGCGTACGTACTGGCAAGTTACAAAGTCAAGAGTTTTGGAGTCCGTTTTAGCACTATTTGAATCCAGTGACATTGTTTTCAAAGGGAGTAAGATCAGACCAACACGTAGGGCCTGATCTTTCCTTGCTAACAAGTTTGAACACCTATCAGTTCCCTGATTTGTGATGTCTGTATAGCCAATGTTTCACAGGATCCTGGACATTCTTCAAGTATTCATTTATTATCTCCCTAAAACAGATAGGATATGTAGTATATTTTATGAACAATGAGGGCAAGCTGGTTTTAGAATAAGATAAAACTAATTGCGAATCAATGTCTTAAGTTTTGCCAAGCATATTCAAATTTTTACTAAAAGAGGATCTGTTTTTAAAATAAAACATGACAACTGCTTTGCATCTTTAAGTAAATTCAAAGGTGCTACATCTGATACTATGTTTTTTTTGTATTTGTTTGAACTAGTTAAAGAATTGTTTGCCATAGATTACAGAATAAACATTCTTCACATGTATTTATTTAAATGAAAAGGAAAATGCGATTCAGAAAAAGTTTGTCATCTTGTTGTTTCCAGCATAAGATCATGCAGACAAGGGATTGATGCAGGGTACACAGTAAGCCTAGTTGTCATAGTTAATATGAAGGTCAGTAAGAATGATGTCGAGCTTTACATCAAAACTGGAATTTTATATTGCAGTAATGTATTGCCTCAGTCTACTTGATCTATCAAATATGGATGTATGTGTCTAAAGCACTTTATTGCTACTTTTTCATATTGCAGTATTTAGAAAGAGTCTGGGATTACTATACTGGGAAGGAATAGCCACTGTTCAGTTTTGCAGGTCATACTCATTTAAGGTAAACTTTTCCTCCTTTTTTTGATAAATCTGTCCCCCTTGTATAGAAATCTCTGTGACATCTTTCAGTGGTTTGTTTTTTTTTTAAGAAATAAAAAAATAAGTTAATCAGTGCCATTAACCATAATGTGAACAATCTTGAATATAAATCAGCAAGCCCATATAATAATGTAAGAAAACTCATTGCAGGGGGATTTTAATTTTTAGGTGTGTAACAGGTTGTTCTAAAGAATCATTTTATTCCTGATTATTAAAATGTATCCAGCATTTATACAGCACCTCCTATTGTAATATAACTGCAAACTGTTTGTGACATCTCTGTAAGACATATAGGTAAATGATGCTATTTTAGTTTATAGAGAAACTGAAGCAGAAAAACTTTGCTCAAGGCTAAGGACATAGACTTCAGTACAGCAAGAATATTCAAGAGTACCCAGTTCTCTATCCCAAGAGTAAGTCCTGCAAAATCAGATGAGAAAATCAGGAAAAGGAATGTTGTTCATATATAACATGGTTTATTGCTGTGTTTCCCTCTTTCTTTTTTCTGGGTTTCTTTAAGAACTAGCTTGCAAGAATGATTGATTGGAGGTTTTATTCCAGACTCTCAGATACTTCCCGTATTTATTTCCCCCCCTTTTTTGTATATAACAACATTTTCATCAGTGTTCGTTTTCCTTATTTATGTGAACATGTGCATAAGGGGTGGCATAAGAACTGAGCTCTGTACCAGGTAAAAGTTTTTGCATGTCATACAAAGGCTGCCATAGTAGAGGAAAAAAATCCAGGGAAGAAACAGTATTGTGTGTCCTGAATGCCTGAAGTAGGCCAGGAAGTGAGTCTTATCTCTGATCCCTCTCCTGTGCCGTGAGTTGGCAGTCTGAACCATTGCGTCTGTGTTGAATCCCTTTATCGTCAGTAATGCCTGTGTAGGACTTGCATTAGCAAATCCCAGTCCAAGGGTATTTATTTTGTTTAGATGCCCCTCGTGCTCAATTCGTAGTAGTCTGTGATGTGTCAGCTCACAGCTTTGGATGACTGAAAGTGGGATGATGCATGTATACAAAAAGATCCTTCTTCTCTTCTCCCTGCTTAAAATTGCTTGAAACAGTAGGCACGGTGTGTACTCCACAGTCTCCGGATGAGCCCTGGTATGTTGTGGCAGTAAGTGTAACCCCAAAAACTTTGAAAATGTGCTCTAGGTTGGCTCTGTAGGAAGCCAGCCATGATGCTTGGCTGCCGAAGTTATACCAGGATGACTGTAATATCCAGAAGATGTCCCATTTCCCAGACATCCCTGTGATAAGCAGATTTCCAAGTGCCTGAAGGCATTGCACATGAAGTAACTGATGGATAGATCTGTGATGCACCCATAGACGTAGTTCGTAAATAGATCCAATTTCAAAAGGACATAATATTTAAAAGTATTGTCAGTTGTCATTATGTTGTTATGATTCTTACAGTACTTGGTGTTTTCTTAAATTACCAGCTTCTGGAACTGGGTACTAACAAGAGAATCCCAGCTTTATTTATAAAAAGCAAAGGAAGTTTCTTGTCCTCATTACTTGTGCAGAAAACCTGTAAAATCTTCAATGGCTCCAAAACTAGAAAACAAATAAGCAGCACCTTAAATTTGGAAAATAGACTAAAATGTCTTTCATTTTTGGAGACCTATTTCTGATTTTCTATACTATGTGCTTGTGGTGGGTTGACCTTGGCTGGCCGTTAGGTGCCCACCAAGCCACTCTATCACCCCCCTCCTCAGCAGGACAGGGGGGGAGAAAATAAGATGGAAAAGAACTCATGGGTCAAGATAAAGGCAATTTAATAATGAAAAAGCAATGGCCACATGCGGAAGCAAAAGAAAACAAAAGATTTATTCTCTGCTTCCCATCAGCGGGCGATGTCCAGCCACTTCCTGGGAAGTAGGGCCTCAGTATGCACAGCGGTTGCTCTGGAAGACAAACACCGTAATAAGGAATGCCCCCCCTTCCTCCTCCTTTCTTTTAGCTTTTATTGCTGAGCAGACATCATATGGTATGGAGTATCCCTTTGGTCAGTTTGGGTCAGCTGTCCTGTCTATGTCCCCTCCCAAGATCTTGCCCACCCCCAGCCTACTGGCCTTTGGGGGTGAGGGGGGGATGTTGGAGAGACAGCCTTGATGCTGTGGGAGCACTGCTCAGCAGTAGCCAAAACACTGGTGTGTTATCAAAGCCTTTCTAGCTACCAATACAAAACACAGCACTATGAGGGCTGCTATGGGGAAAGTTAACTCCCTCCCTGCCAGACCCAATACAGTGCTGTTAATATTGGCTAACTTCAGTGGACTGTGGCTCTATTGTGTTTTTCTGTGTGATGCTTATTTGAACAGAAATAAATTTATTTTAGGAAATAATTGACCAATTTGGGTCACCAAAGATAGGATCCTAAGGCATATTTAGATGCCTCTATTTAACTGTTCTGATTTCCAGAGATGCTAACCCATATCAGTTTCTGCTAAACTGAATTGTGAGTAATATATGTGTCGAAAACCATAGTTTTTATGTGGGTACTAGCTTGCTGATTGTGCTTTCTAACTTCAGACACAGGTACGCTTTGATACGCTTGTACAAGCAAATGATCTTTTTAAAATTTCTGGGTTACAGAGTGAGGGTTCTCTATTTTTTAAAATAATTTGCTCTTTTTTTTTATGAATAACCCCCTCTTATTTCTCTACCAAACAAGATAAAAGCAAAAATTCATAGATTTTAAATTCTCTGGGAGATGTGGTTTTGCAGTACCTAGCTTAAGTCCCTGATTCTGAATCTGGACTTAGAGATATTCTGTTACAGACAATAAATAAATGAAGAATGCCAATAATAAAGATGTAGCAACCACTTTCTGCTAGACAGCACTAATTGTAGATTAGTCAAACGTGGAGAAATACTTACAATGAAACCGATATGCAAAAGTGTCTTTTTCACTTCTGTAATTGTGATTTTACAAACATCTCTAGTGTGTTGCTTTTGTGTGTCTGAGTATCTGAATTTAGACATGGAAAAGTTTCAATTCATGTTGCTTCTGTTTCGGTTTTAAGTTTACTGCAGATGACAGCATTTTTGCAGGATTTACTGATAACTGGTAATGAACAAGAGTGTGGAAAAGGTCATTGGGGATTTCTTTCCCACTATAAACTTATGTGAATGTCTGTTCTCCAGGAAGCTTTTTTAGGTATCAAAGCTAAGAAGATTTAGGTTTCATTAGGTTCCTGGAGTGTGTGGAAGATATAACTTCCTGACACAGCTGGTGAGTGAGCCAACTAGGGAAGGCACCCCACTGGACCTGTTTTTTGTGAACAGAGAAGGCCTGGTGGGTGATGTGACAGTTGGAGGCCATCTTGGGCACAGTGATCATAAAATGATAGAGTTTTCGATTCACAGAGAAGTAAGGAGGGGGGTCAGCAGAACTGCTACCTTGGACTTCCAGAGGGCAGCCTTTGACCTATTCAGGAGCCTGGTTGATAGAGTCCCTTGAGAGGCAGTCCCGAAGGGCAAAGGAGTCCAGGAAGGCTGGACATACATTCTTCAAGAAGGAAATCTTAGAGGAGCAGGAGCAGGCCATCCCCATGCGTCGAAAGACGAGCCGGCAGGGGAGAAGACCCGCCTGGCTGAACAGAGAGCTTTGACTGGAACTCAGGAAAAAAAAAAAGAGTTTATGACCTTTGGAAGAAGGGGCAGGCAACTCAGGAGGACTACAAAGATGTCCTGAGGTTATGCAGGGAGAAAATTAGAAGGGCCAAAGCCCAGCTGGAACTTAATCTGGCTACTGCTGTAAAAGACAATAACAAATGTTTCTACAAATACATTAGCAACAAAAGGAGGGCTAAGAAGAATCTCCATCCTTTACTGGCTGGGTCCTGCACTTGGGTCAACACAAACCCATGCAATGCTACAGGCTTGGGGAAGAGTGGCTGGAAAGCTGCCTGGCAGAGAAGGACCTGGGGGTGTTGGTTGACAGCTGGCTGAATACGAGCCAGCAGTGTGCCCAGGTGGCCAAGAAGGCCAATGGCATCCTGGCTTGTATCAGGAATAGTGTGGCCAGCAGGACTATGGAAGCAATCGTCCCCCTGTACTCGGCACTGGTGAGGCAGCACCTCTAATACTGTGTTCAGTTTTGAGCCCCTCACTACAAGAAGGACATTGAGGTGCTGGAGTGTGTCCAAAGAAGAGCAATGAAGCTGGTGAAGGGTCTAGAGCACAAGTCCTATGAGGAGTGGCTGAGGGAGCTGGGGTTGTTTAGTCTGGGGAAAAGGAGGCTGAGGGGAGACCTTATGGCTCTCTACAACTACCTGAAAGGAGGTTGTAGCGAGGTGGGGGTCGGTCTCTTCTCCCTAGTAACAAGCAATAGGACAAGAGGAAACGGCCTCAAGTTGTGCCAGGGGAGGTTTAGGTTGGATATTAGGAAAAACTTCTTCACTGAAAGGGTAGTCAGGCACTGGAACAGGCTGCCCAGGGAAGTGGTTGAGTCCCCATCCCTAGAGGTATTTAAAAGATGGGTAGATGTAGTGCTTAGGGACATGGTTTAGTGGTGGACTTGTTAGTGTTAGGTTAACAGTTGGACTCGATGATCTTAAGGGTCTTTTCCAACCTATATAACTCTATGATTCTATGATTCTGTGATTTAGTTTGACCATGTTAACTATGAAACTACTTTTTAAGTATAAACTATCTTATAGTTTTCCAGCTTGTGTACCAGTATGTGCAAATGCTCACAGATTAAGGCAGTGTCTATTTACAGACAGTTACTAGTTACAGTTACAGTGCTAGTTACTATTCAGAAACCCTTCTGAGATTTTTGAGTCCTGTGAAGATGCCCAAAGCATCAATGTTATCTACCGTCTAACTTCCTAAGACTATGCTAATGTAACACTCGGTGCAAATGTTAGTGGGATCTTGGTTTATGTTTATGGTCCTGTACTTGTCACCCATTACTTATGCTCAGACAATAATCCTAATGATACTTGATTTAAAAAAAGTATTATTTCCTACCTGTAAGCATTTAATGTAAATTAAAATTACACTTGAAGGAAACAAAGACAACTTGAAATCTGCTCGGTTACTTTTCTTTTACATTTCCTTCTGAAGTCCCTTGCCAATTTGAGCTGTTTTATAATCACATTTTCCTGCTGCTAAAAAGTGTTTTCCTCTACAGCATTAAAAGGCTCACACAGGCAACGAGGAGCTGACTAACGTAATATCTGGGGAAAGAGTGAGGCTAAACTAATTACTTAGTTCAAATAATGGCCTGTGTATAAATTCCCTAACATGTTTTAAATAGAAGTATTGTTTTACTGCTGCTGGGTTTTCCCAGGGGTAGAGGAATGCCCTGTCTGCCCATATTCCTGCGTGACCCTCACTGGGGCAAGAGGAACGGAGCCAGAAGATGCCTGCCTCTTGGCAGCTCTTCACAGGCACCGGCCACTGAATGGAGAAGCAGCATCTTGTTCCCGCAGGCTGACAGCAGCTCGGTTTCCCCATTTCTCCTTACATGCCCAGAATATATGGAGCTCATGACAGGCTCCGACTCCGGACTTAGTCCATTCATCTGTTTTATCTTTGTCTTATTCTGTGGAAAAGCTTAAGTGCTGTGGTGGTTGGTAACTTTGTAGGAGCCTAGATAAGCTGAGTCTAGAACTAATAAAAATGGCTCATGCCACTGGCTCGGTCTTTTATTAACAGACTAGTTTTTAGCATTGTCTTTTTTGAATTGTTGCTGCCAACTTTGGTGACAGGTTCGTCACATGGTTAGGAGCTTGTCTTCAGAAATTACATTTCATATGTAGGAGCATAATTTTTTGTGATACTTTTTCCAAATGTGGAAGCTCAGCCAGGGTAAAATTGTATCCTCTTCTGTCATAGCCACCGATTAGTGACCTGTTTCCGATTAAGGGAAAGGATAATGTTGTCATATTCATTTAAGAGGATTTAAACATCAGTCATTCTCTTGGGTTTTAGCTATTGCACATGAAAAATATGCACTGGAAACAACAGTAGAAAATAAATGTTGTTATCATGACTAAATTGTTGCAAAGCAGGCAGCATCTCTGTTCTGCTTCTCAGATTTAAAGAGCATGGATATCCAAGTGAAAAACTTGATGGGGTTTGTTGTGTGACAGTCCTCTTAGGTAATGTCTGGCAATGCCATTGCACTTATGTTCCCAGATCTTTCTAGGAAAATCTGAGGATTTGTTTAGCTCTTTAGAGTGTTGCTTCTGATGGAGATTACAATTAAGTAAGGGGCAGCTGTTTGCAAGAAAAAGCTTGAGTGTAGCATCAGGAAACTTTTTATTCATTAAGGATTTAAATTTGTACAGTGACAGAGTGAAGGGATACTGATAAAGTGGTGAGCTGGGGAGCCTGAATTTGAATTAATATATGTATGTGCTGGATCCCCAATTTTATTGTACTTCATAACAAGAGAAAAGGAAAAGAGGACTGTGGAGGTAAGGAAGGGCTTCCTTCCCAGGCACATTCCTTTTTGAGCTGAAGCCAGCCCAAAATCATTTTAGGACCTCTGAGCTGGAGTGCTTTTCCTTGTGCACAACCTTACTTGCTCCCATGTAAGACTACTCATGTTTCTGGAGAACAGCAGACTTGCCCTTGGGTAACTGCAGTGATGAGTGAGGTATGTATATATATAGCAAGGAGATAGATAGCACTTTGTTGGCTGTATTGCGCAAGGACATGCTGCAGTGAGATAACGGGTGAAACTTGCTCTCGTGCAGATGGCTTGCACCAACCCCTCCTTATCATTTATGAACACTTCCATCCTCTCAGAAACAAGTGGATGGAGTAGTGGTGCCAGTTCAGTAGTGGCTGAATCTCTTCTGTGCAAATGTATGCTGCTTCCATAGGGGCTGTCAGGTTGGTGTCAAATGAGAAAAATCATGAAATGCCCTGTTGTTCTGCAGGGGTAGTAAGTGGGGGCTTTGGTGGCATGATAGAGGTGTAGGTCTGTTGCTGAGAAAGAAGCAAACGTGGTGGGTGAGGCTCAAGGTCTGAGTTCTGAGCAGCCCCTTCTCCTTGTGTGGGTACAGAACAGCAAACGTTCGCCTCCTTGGGCCATGACGAGCAGGCATTTGTGTTTTGGAAACCTCCTAATTAGATGGTGGGGTGAGCCCTTTCCGCTGTTTGTCAGGGCTCTTCTCAAACCAAAGTACACCACACAGACTATCCTGTTCTGTGCCAGCTGAAAGGAACCTAGATTTGACCCATAATGGTAAATACAAAGAAGATAGCATTTCAAGGCTCCAAAACAAGCCAGGAACACTTAATCTTACAGATTCAGTCTGTACTTTAAATTTTAGAAAAAAACCTAATTGATTTCTGCATTTCATATTCTCTGCTTCTTAAAAAGTCTTGAATGTAAGAGCTACATATGAGGAATGATGCATCTCTGAGGGTTGCTAGGATTTAAATCTTTTTAGCTTTTTAGCTTCTTCTAGGATTGCGTAGCTTTCCAGTCACTAATAACTTGATAATTTTTTCCATAAATATAAGCAAACGGTCCATACCAGAACACAACCAGCCCTTTTTGTAGCCTCTTTAATTATAGGAAATGCTACAGTATGAAAGATTCTTTCCTTTTAGTGTAATGGCACAGAATAATATAGAGAAAATGTTATGGAGTAAATAACTAGGACTTGATGTGGGAAAATAACTTTACTTTCAACCACCATAATAGAGGATTTGAAAATTATGAAGTATTTTTCAGCAATTTAATTATTTAAAGTTAAAATACAAACATCAGTGTGCCTTTTAATGGCATTTACAAAAAACACTGAATGTTTCAAAGGTTTTACTTGGAAAAGGCTTCACGGACATGAGTACTTCATAGCTCTTTGCTTAATAATAAAGGTGGAATTCATGGCTACTGAAAGGCATGATAAGTATCTAGCTACTTGTGGCTCCTTGTGACAGTATTTAGAGCCAAGAACTCCTGCACTGTGTTCATAGTAGCATGCTGCTGTAATCAAGGTTAGACTGTAAGATATGAAGCATTTCAGAGAGAAGAACTGGCCATTCTTTTCTTTTTTTCTTTTTTTTTTTTTTTTTAATTTTTGTGTTTCCAATAAAAGGCAGCTTCTGTTATTGTATAAAGTTTTGGTACAATGAATGTGGTGTTTGCTGAAATGTCAGTTCAGACTCTGCCTCATAAAGAAACTGCACTAAAAAACTGTTCTCCTCTCTCAGTTATGTTAGTAAGGGGTTTGGTATCATCTGCCAAAACTTTCCATGTTTAGGAGACTTGCCATAGAATTAAGTGTATTACAGATGGATATGTCCTGTTCTGATTTTTTTTTTTTTAATAGAGCATATCTCAATAGAAACTGATCCCAGTTCTAGTTAACTTGCAGCCAGTCCCCTGTGTAGCTGCAAAACTGAATGTAGGCAAGCTAAGGCATGATGGAAAGCGATGCTACTCATCCTGCCTTGAAACTATGTGAGCAACGTGGTGGCCAGCACCCGCCTGTTGAGCTGGGTTTCACCTCTGAGCAGTTCAGCTGCAGCTTCCCTGTGGCTGCCCAGTTATATGCCTGGTGGCAGAGCTGTGCTGTGATGGGGACTGCTGCTTTTATCTGAATCTCCAGCCAAGGGAGACACTGCAGTGCTAGTGGAAGTTCTGTCTGTCATTGGCTCTGCTTGCTCACTCCAGGTGTTGAAATGGAGCTGCATAGGCAATAGTGTCTGCTGTAAATCACAAGCAGCGGAGCAACACTGAATCAAGCTGATGTGCAGGGCCTGTTTACGAGATTATCTACAAATAAAATTTAAACAGCTTACTACTTCTATTAATTAAGTTGTAAGCCACTAATATATGATCAGCTAATGAAATTGAGCTGACTGAATACTTCTATAAGATTGCTCAGCAAGACAATGTTTAACTAAACCCTGTGCTCGTAATTGCTAGGGGAAAGGCTGCTGGCTTATTTATGCATTTTTGCTGTTGGCTTTTTTTGGGGAGGGAAAGCAAAAGGACAAAGGAAAGTTAAACTGGAAGCAGACCCTCCAGTTAAATTTGATTGATTTGGATCTTTTATTATAGATAAGAAATATCAGAGTTGCAATTAATATACATATGTAGTTTTGCATAGTAATAGCTCATCTTTCCTGGTCAAGGATAGTTTCTAATTTGTACAAAAAGTATGGAAGTAGCTTATGGATATATTTAAAACAGCCCAGAATATAAAATACATAACATCAATATCTGAGTTAGCTTTTCGCCTGTGAAACAACACAGATCTTTAAGGTCCTTTTTTCATCTACTTGTACTGAGTTATGTTTTTAAAAAAATTGCCTATGCTATGCTACAATGATATGCCATGACATTCACATCACTCAATTTATAGATCAGAAGTATTTCTGTTTCACAAGTTGGGGAACTGAGGTGGAGTGGTTAAGATATGTTTGTGGCAGTCCAAGTCGTTGACTGGCTGGAAATATACTTCAGAGTATCTTGCTACTGCTTTCACGTGTTCAGCTGTGCTGTCCAGCTAGCGTCTGCATGCACAGCTCAGTGGCAGGACTTCCCTGCACTCCTCACTGCATACATTCACGTGTAAGTTAGTTTTTCAGCTAGAAAGATCAGTTATTAGCAGGTTTTCTGAACATCAGAATGCAATCTACTTGCATCAACACTAGATGTTGGAAAAATGTTAATGAGGCATCAATTACTTTAATGTGCACTAGTCCAGGCTGGTTTTCAAGCTCCTCCATCATTCTCCTTCACTAATTTAACATGTGTTAATGGTAGCTTTTGTCTGCCTGTATTCATAAGCACCCTATACTAACCAGTGGCATTTTCTTTTTGCCTGAAGTTTGTCTTTTTGAAGAAATTTACAAGCAGATTTTCCAAAGTCATATGAAGAAATCAAAACAAAGTCAGCATTCATTTTATTCTGGAATAAACAACTGGGTCTTACAGGAAATGTATACAGTTAACTGCAACTTCGTAACCATTCTGTTGTATCAGTCATATTCCCAAGATACATAAGGCCAGGAGTATTGTTTGATAGATATAATGATGTGTGGTTTTTAACTGAATTAGTTTACATGATTGAAAAGGATCTGTTCAAGCAGGTATTAACATATTTAAGCCAGACTATTTGATCTTGTTGTGGCCAACATCAGTGTGTTATCAACATTATTGTCATCCTAAATCCAAAACATAGCACTATACTGATACAAAGATTGGTGTTCTCCGAACCCCCTTGCTTTTCCTGAGGTGGGAAGCCAGGTGCGGCTGGGTAAGGAAACCGATGTAATGAAACTCAATAACAACAGAGTGTTATTAAGCAGGCATTTTATTGCAGCGCTGGGCAGCACTGGGGATTCTCCACCATGAGTGTTCCACTGATTTGGTAGACTTTCAGAGATTATATACTATAAATTCATACACGATTTCTGAGAATTCATTTACATAAACATGAGATTTCCTGGAACTTATTAACATATGCAAATGTACGGTCCGCATGTGCAGTCATCTCCCGTGGTGGTCTTTGGGTGGTCGTCGGGGTCTTCAGATGAAGGCTTGTAGTCTTCTTCACTGTGTTCGCTGACTGACCTTTGCTTCAGTTCTGGGACCATGTCCTTCAAGGCTGCTGTTGTCATCCCCTTGCAACTTCCTTATCTTTGGTGCATTTGTTCTCCCAAGGCCCAGTTGTCTGAGATGGGATTATCCCTGAGCCCCCTTATCTTACAACCATTCTAACTACTCTCTAAATCACAAAGGCCTTTCTTTTGTTTAGTTAAGTGACTAAGTGTCTTGGTTTAACCCCAGCCAGCAACTAAGCACCACACAGCCGCTCGCTCACTCCCCCCCCGGTGGGATGGGGGAGAGAATCAGAAGAGTAAAAGTGAGAAAACTCATGGGTTGAGATAAAGACAGTTTAATGGGTAAAGCAAAAGCCGCGCATGCAAGCAAAGCAAAGCAAGGAATTCATTCACTCCTTCCCATCGGCAGGCAGGTGTTCAGCCATCCTCAGGAAAGCAGGGCTCCATCACGCGTAACGGTTACTTGGGAAGACAAACGCCATCACTCCAAACGTGTCCCCCCCTTCCTTCTTCTTCCCCCAGCTTATATACTGAGCGTGATGTCATATGGTATGGAATAGCCCTTTGGCCAGTCTGGGTCAGCTGTCCTGGCTGTGCCCTCTCCCAGCTTCTTATGCACCTGGCAGAGCATGGGAAGCTGAAAAGTCCTTGACTTAGTGTAAGCACTACTTAACACGCTGATGTTTCAGTTGTTGCTATCAACATTATTCTCATCCTAAATCCAAAACACAGCGCTCTACCAGCTACTAAGAAGAAAACTAACTCTATCCCAGCTGAAACCAGGACACTAAGATATTTACAATATCCTCCTTGCCCCTAGGCTTTAATTCTTTCAG
This sequence comes from Nipponia nippon, assembly GCF_047370975.1. Classification (NCBI taxonomy): domain Eukaryota; kingdom Metazoa; phylum Chordata; class Aves; order Pelecaniformes; family Threskiornithidae; genus Nipponia; species Nipponia nippon. Next base: position 6,222,486 of record NW_028262343.1, read on the forward strand.
GAGGCATTTTGATGCAGTGGCTTTGTCTCTCTTGACTTTAACCCTTTCAGTATAAATAAAAGCATACTGATGTACAGAGGGGGTTTTGTTTTGTTCTTGCAATTCTTATCAGAGCTTGAAAAATGTCCTGGTTGTAGAAAACTGAAGTTGCCTGACAGACCTAAGTGGAGGCTGAGAGGACAGGTGTTGGTCTCAGATCTTGCTTACACCCTGTCATTTGAATAGTGTGTTGTATGAAACTGCACCTTAATTGCTCTTGAAGGAGGAGTCATCTAGGGTTTGTTTTTGTTTTCTTTTTTTTTGGTTCCTTCCAAAGTGCCTTGGCTGTTGTGAAATAACACGCTCTACACAAATCTATCTGTTCCCCAATCTGTGTTTTCACCCTGCATCCTGCCTGGTGATGGTCTCTTGCCTTTGCTGATGCATGTAGCTTTGTTAAATGGTGAAAAGTCCTTGACTAGTATAAACACTACTTAGCAACAACTAAAGCATCAGTGTGTTATCAATCACCATTATTCTCATCCTAAATCCAAAACACAGCACTATACCAGCTACTAGGAAGAAAATTAACTCTATCCCAGATGAAACCAGGACAGTATCCACCCCTTATTCCATACCATATACGCCATGCCCAGGCCTTATACTTTCCAATACATTCCAATTAATCACCACCACTTTTCCTGTCTTTTGTTATACATACACACAGATATCATTCCCTTAGTCTGTGGGCCATCCCTCTAAAATGTCCGCTGAGATGTCCACTTTTCTTGTTCAGCAATATCCAAAGCCAGCTGGATGGCTTTCACTTCTGCAAACTGACTCAATTCACCTTCTCCTTCAGTAGTTTCTGCAACTTGTACAGGATTCCATACAGCAGCTTTCCACCTCCGATGCTTCCCCACAAGACGACAGGACCTATCAGTGAACAGGGCATATTGCTCCTCGTTTTCTGGTAGTTTATTATACAGTGGGGCCTCCTCAGCACGCATCACCTCCTCCTCTGGTGATATTCCGAAATCTTTGCCTTCTGGCCAGTCCATGATCACTTCCAAGATTCCTGGGCGACTGGGGTTTCCTATTCGGGCCCGTTGGGTGATGAGTGCGACCCACTTACTCCATGTAGCATCAGTTGCATGATGTGTACAGGGGACCCTCCCTTTGAACATCCAGCCCAGCACTGGCAGTCGGGGTGCCAGGAGGAGCTGTGCTTCAGTACCAACCACTTGTGAAGCGACGCAAACAACTTCATATGCTGCCAATCTCTCTTTTTCAGTTGGAGTATAGTGGGCCTTGGATCCTCTGTATCCCCGACTCCAAAACCCTAGGGGTTGACCTCGAGTCTCTCCTGGTACTTTCTGCCAGAGACTCCAGGTAGGGCCGTTCTCCCCAGCTGTGTTGTAGAGCACATTTTTTACATCTTGTCCTGCCCGGACTGGCCCAAGGGCCACTGCATGAACTATCTCCTGTTTAATTTGTTCAAAGCCTTGTCGTTGCTCAGGGCCCCATTTGAAATCGTTCTTCTTCTGGATCACTTGACAGAGGGCTTGCGATCAGACTGTAATTTGGAATATGCATTCTCCAAAACCCCACAACACCCAAGAAAGCTTGTGCTTCCTTTTTTCTGGTTGGTGGAGACATGGCTGTTATTTTGCTGATTACATCCATTGGGATCTGACGACGTCCATCTTGCCATTTATTCCTAAGAACTGGATCTCCTGTGCAGGTCCCTTGACCTTACTTTGTTTTATGGCAAAGCCGGCCTCCAGAAGGATTTGGACTATTTCCTTCCCTTTCTCATAAACCTCTTCTGCTGTGCTGCCCCACACGATGATGTCATCAATGTATTGCAGGTGTTCCGGAGCCCCACCCTGTTCCAGTGCAGTCTGGATCAGTCCATGGCAAATGGTGGGGCTGTGTTTCCACCCCTGGGGCAGTCGATTCCAGGTGTACTGGACCCCCCTCCAAGTGAAAGCAAACTGTGGCCTGCACTCTGCTGCCAAAGGGATTGAGAAAAATGCATTAGCAATATCAGTTGTGGCATACCACTTGGCTGCTTTTGAGTCCAATTTGTATTGAAGTTCTAGTATGTTCGGCATGGCAGCAATCAGTGGCAGCGTGACTTCATTCAGGCCCTGATAATCTACTGTTAGTCTCCACTCTCCATTAGACTTTTGCACTGGCCGTATGGGACTGTTCAAGGGTGAGCGAGTCTTGCTGATCACTCCTTGGCTCTCCAGTCGACGAATCAGCTTATGGATGGGAATCAGCGATATTGCCGCCGGTGCACCATTGTGGTAGCGATTGGCACCTGTTGTTCTTTGACCCTCAGCAACCCCACAACAGAAGGGTCCTTCAAGAGACCGGGCAGGGTAGACAGCTGTTTAATTTCCTCCGTCTCCAAGGCAGCTATACCAAAAGCCCACCAGTACCCTTTTGGGTCCTTGAAATACCCTCTCCTGAGGTAGTCTATGCCAAGGATGCACGGAGCCTCTGGGCCAGTCACAATGGGGTGCTTCTGCCACTCCTTCCCGGTTAAGCTTACTTCGGCCTCCAATACAGTCATCTCTTGGGATCCCCCTGTCACTCCAGAAATACAGATGGGTTCTGCCCCTTCATAGCTTGATGGCATTAAGGTACACTGTGCACCGCTGTCTACTAAAGCCTTATACTCCTGTGGGTCTGATGTGCCAGGCCATCGAATCCACACAGTCCGGTACACCCAATTGTCCCTTTCCTCCACCTGGCTGGAGGCAGGGCCCCTCTAGTCCTGGTCACAGCATTCGTTACTCACTTCTTGTAAATACGAGGCAGGAGTTCCTTCGTTATAATCAGGAGTAAGATCAGCCCTTCTACCCTGTCTGGGGAACTGCTCACTGGAAACTGGAGCAGCAGTTTTCCTGGAAGAACCCCCTTTTGTGATTGTTTTTCCTTGCAACTCACCCGTGCCTCTAGGGTCGAGGTAGATTTTCCATCCCACTTCCTCATGTCCTCTCCGTGGTCATGCAGGAAAAACCATAGGGTGGCCCGTGGTGTGTACCCTCTATATCCTCCCTCTTGAGCAGAAGAACGCTTACTCCTAATAGCTGAGATACTGGTCCGTACAGGTGGAGAATAGGACCTATCCTCTTTGAGTTGCTGGACCTCCCAGGACAGTTTCTCCACAGCCGAGACAAGGGAGGAAGAGGGACTTTCTTCTTATTCCCAGAGCTGGCTAGCTGCTTCATCCATTTCATCTTTCCAGGTCAGTATTGCCTATGGATTGGCAGATGGTGCTGGTGCGCTCCGTACCAACTTCCGCCACATGGGTCGCATGCACTGGACTTCGTCTGGATCTTTGGATAACTGCTCATTGTCCAGGTCATTATAAATCACCTCCAGCACAGCTAATTCCCTCAGATACTGGATACCTCTCTCCATGGTGGTCCACTTGCCTGGGTGACATATAACATCTTCCTTGAATGGATGCCTTTCCTTCACGCCTGACAGGAGTCGCCTCCAGAGGCTGAAGGCTTGTGCCCCTTTTCCAATCGCTTTGTCAATGTCCCCTTCTCTAGAAAGGGATCCTAGCTGTTTGGCTTCTTTACCCTCTAATTCCAGGCTACTGGCCCTGTTATCCCAGCATCGGAGCAGCCAGGTGACAATGTGCTCGCCTGGACGACGACTGAAATATTTTCGCATATCTCACAGCTCACTCAGGGATAGGGATTGGGTGGTTTCCATCTTGTTTACGAGGTCTTCCTCCTCCTCTCCTTGTGATGGCCCTGCTTTTTCATCATCCCTTTCTAAACGAGCTGACTTTCGCTTCCAAGATTTCTTCTTGTGTATAGGGGTGACTGATACCGGCACAGGTTGGTTCCCTGGTTCAGCTGCAGTGCCTGTCACCAGGGTTTGAGTAGCCACAGTGCCTCTCGCTGGGGTTTGAGTAGCCACAGTGCCTGTCGCAGGGGTTGGAGTAACCGCAATGCCGGTCGCTGGGGTTTGAGTAGCCGCGATGCTTGTTGCGGGGGTTGGAGTAGCCACAGTGCTGGATTCTTAAATAGTTGTTTAACCCTAAGCAAGACCTGACACACATTCAGGAGACATAGCAATAGGAACATGCTGGTTTGAACATCCCAAGGATATTCAAAATTCTCAAGAGCTATTGTAATTAGCCTGGATAAGAAGGGGAAGATGGAGGAAGGTGTCTCCCCCGTAGGCTGTCTCTCCAAGGAGAAAATGTAAAAAGTGTAATTACTAATAATTTCCGATAGATGGCTCCCGAAGTACAGGGGTGAGGGCAATGCTGAGTACAAATAACAGATTGATCTCATGACCAATAATTTTATCATACCATAAGCCAGTGTTACAACGTACAGCAAAGTGACAACCTTAGTTCATTTCCCAGAGGTGATAAACAGCACATAAATACTGACAAACAGTATATATGGCAAGTAAGGTGTTACATAACACAACTCTCCGAGCAAATACCACAACTCTGAGAACAAGTAAATCAACATTGTGACCAGCGATTACTAAACTAATATAATGAATGCTTATAACAAATTTGTTTTAACATGCTCTGGTCAGATCTGTCATTATCTCAACCTTCAAGCCCCACGTTGGGTGCCAAAAAGGACCGTCATGGTTTAACCCCAGTCAGCAACTAAGCACCACACAGTGGGATGGGGGAGAGAATCAGGAAAAAAAAAGTAAAACCCACGGGTTGAGATAAAGACAGTTTAATAAAACAGCAGAGAAAGAAAAAAAATAATAATCATAAAAGAATATACAAAACAAGTGATGCACAATGCAATTGCTCATTACCTGCTGACGGATGTCCAGCCTGTCCCCGAGCAGCGATCGCTGCCCCCCGGCCAACTCCCCCCAGTTTATATGCTGAGCATGACACCATATGGTATGGAATAGCCCTTTGGCCAGTCTGGGTCAGCTGTCCTGGCTGTGCCCTCTCCCAGCTTCTTGTGCACTGGGCAGAGCATGGGAAGCTGAAAAGTCCTTGACCAGTGTAAGCACTACTTAGCAACAACTAAAGCATCAGTGTGTTATCAACATTATTCTCATCCTAAATCCAAAACACAGCACTATACCAGCTACTAGGAAGAAAATTAACTCTATCCCAGCCGAAACCAGGACACTTTGACAAAAAAGAAGCATTACAGTTTTGTGTGCTTCCATGTACGCGTGAGACAAGGGTGTAATGGATGAGACTGGTTATTTGTCCTGTTCTGGATGGATAGATTTTTTTTTTTAATCTACATATATTTAGAGCATGTAATCTAAATACATAATCAAATGAAAGGTATGAAGGACAGAATGGAATGAATATTTGTTGGTGAATAACTCTTGCTGAGTTTTTTCCTTGAAAGAACAATGACACTATCACATGCACTTTAGTTACAAGTACAAAAGCCATGGTTTAATAAGAACTGGAGCCTGAACCAACAAAATTGCATGAAACAACTTGCAGTCTGTTGGTATATTGGTATCTGCTATGGATGATTTACAGGCACTTGCTAAGGCATGTTTATATCAGAGCCATACTAAGCTTGTTGCAGTGTTAGTGCTACTTCACAGTCCACAATTCTCTGCTTTTGTCTGTACCATCATTGCTTGTTTTCGTAGGATGGCCTTTACCTTCTGTCTTTTTTTTTAAAACTGAGCGATAGTATTTAAAGGATAGGAGATAAGTTTGGTTCATATTTGGTTTTCATATATATTAGAATTAGAAAAAAAGTAATATTTAATTTTTGCTTTTTCACAAGAACAGTATGTATGTTAAGCATGACTGTAGCTTTAAAAAAGATGATTAAAAAACTCATTTCTTTTAGTATGAAATGGCTACCATTCAACAAGATTTCTGATGAACTGTTAAAGCATGTGCTTGGCCAGGTCTACAGTAGGAACACCTCATTAAAATAAGAATGTCACATTACAGGAGAAGTAAGACGAATCCAGCCATACCAGTGAAGCTATTTTTTGTCCCTACATAGCAAGCCAGTTTTCTGCATAAAATAGGCAATACCCGTAAAGCTCAGTTTTTGCTGGTATAGCTGCATCAGCCTTAGGGTGAGTATGCCATCACAGCTCTGAGAGTTTAGGAATCGCTCTTCTTTGCATATTTGTTAGACATAGCAGTCTGCAAAAGTGCATAATGTAGGTACAAACCTCTTTTGTGGCTATGCCACAGTAGATATTTATGGGGTAGGTTATTTACTTGCAGGGTGCATATATATACACATATATATATAAAAAATATAAATAAGTTATATTATTAAGTTATATGGTTCTGCATTTTATATTCCTCTTATTACAGACCTATTTCTTAGCCCAAATTAGCACTCATGTTGGGGGAAAAAAAAACCTCATAAAGGGCAAAAGGAGGGGATAACTGCAAAAGTTTTTCTTTATAGATATCCTTAAATTGTTTGTGAGTAACAACCTGATATTTGCATGAGATCTATGGGGTGATCAAGCAGTAAGTGCAGTATTCCTGCTTTTTACTGGTGGCAAGCTGGAATTTTTTACTCGTATTTTTTACCTACTATGTGTCAGACGTGGCTGCCAGTGTTAACTAGGAAAATGTTAACTAGATATGAGTTAGGAAAAGGAGAAAAACTTTGTCAGATGTGTTTATGATTCTATGTGTGCTCATGATTCTGTGTGCTCAGGTGGCCAAGAAGGCCAATGGCATCCTGGCTTGTATCAGAAATAGCATGGCCAGCAGGACCAGGGAGGTGATCGTCCCCCTGTACTCGGAACATAATTTCTTGTCTAAAAAAGTCTGTGTTCCTTTATATTCATATAAAGGAATGCTTATATATATATATGCTAATGCTTATATTATCGCTAGAGGGCAGTAAATACAAACGCTGATTTATGTATTTTACCAGAAAGTCATTTTTTTTTTTTTTAATGAATAAAGGAGCCTTTATTAAACAACTCAGCTGCTGGGTTTTACTACGCATTTTTCCTAAAATAATTCAGAAGGACTTTGTCATCTCAGTCTGTCCAGCAACATAAAATACTCGTATTTGATGCATGAGAATTATATATAATTTCCCAAATAAAAAGATCTCTAAAATTGTATAGTTTAGGCTATTCCACTGTGTTTAATGAATGTAATTATGACAAGCAGGCTGCCAAGAAAGCCTTTTTAAAGCAGCATAATTATGCTATAGTTACGATCCTTAAATCTAAGACTCCTTCAGAAGAGTTAGGGATTTGTTCCAATTACAGCCATCAGTTCTTAGCCACCAGTGGAGTTCATCTCTTCTTGATATCAGTGTAAAACCCAACTTTGTCTCCACCCCTGCTGCTCACTTAGTGTGTGGTGGCTGATTGCTGCAGCTGGAACAACTCCTCGTATTTGAAATTTTTTTTTTTTTTTTTAAGTTCTACATTTTCTCTCCTTCCAGTCAGGGAGTCTTAGGTGGAACTTGGAGAAGTTTGGTGAGGCTGGTTGATTCAGTGTAGTTTCCTTGTCCCTAGCTGTCCTGCTACTTCTTCCTCCAGACTAGTTCTGGTTTTTGGCTCAGCTGAGTCCATCCACATGCCCTTGTTTGCTGGATGAATGACCACAGCAGCAAAGACCATTCTGCATTGAGCAGACTTTCCATTTTGTGGGGAGGCTTTCTGCTAGGGCTCACACCAGCATAAATGCCAGATGAAGATGGCTAATGCTGTGAAAACAGTCTTGTGTTTGTGACCAGTAGAGCTGGATTTGACATGGGTGATTATTGCTGTTCTCTGGTGTGTGGAGGTCAGCCTAAAAATGTTCTTTTGATATTTTCTCATTTGGCTTATATGTTCAGGCTATCTATTCCTGTTTGTAACACATAAGACCTTGAAAACTAAAATCGGTGATGGGTTTAGCTGTCTTCTTTGTTTTACTTTTTACCACTTACTAGACAGTATGCACTACATCCAGCACACTTGTATTCAGGATTGATGCTCAGACATCTCTTTGGAGGTTCCTAGTGCAGCTTCATAGTCAATCCAGAGGGTTGAGAGTTAAAAAGCAGTGTTCTGCCTTCAAAGCTAAACACATTTCTGCTGGAGCTCCTGTATTATCCATTAATGACCTGTAGAAGGAAAGACCAAGATTGTAAATCTCCTGTGGGACAGTTCAAAAGTACTGCAACTGAATCAACAAAGTGGCCCTTCAGCCTTCTTCCTATCCTTTTCCTCAAGCCTGAAACGTTGCCATCTTACTTTCCTGTTGACTGAACCTTCAGGAATCTTTGCTTACTAACAAGAGCAAGAAAGGAACACGGATACTTTATTTCAGATGATCAAGGTTTCTCGTAGACTGTTCAGAACATAATTCTCTTCCTTGTCCCTGTCAGTAATGTTTTTCTGTATATCAGAAGCCCTATACTGGATCTCAGGAAAAATGAGCTTTCCTTGAATGTCTTGTATTCCATAGGTCCAGCCTGTATGCTCTACAGTGGTTCACAGGCATCTGTAGGTTCTCCTGGTAAATCATGAGTGTCAATATGACAGATGAATAAAAGGATGAAACCCTCACTAATATTGGTGAAATCCACGTGCCTTTGCACACACTTGAAATTATATTTAAAAAAAAGAGCAACCTGTCGTGGTTTAACCCCAGCTGGCAACTAAGCACCACACAGCTGCTTGCTCACTCCCCCCACCCCAGTGGGTTGGGGGAGAGAATTGGAAGGGTGAAAGCCAGAAAACTCATGGGTTGAGATAAGAATAGTTTAATAATTGAAGTAAAATGAAATAGAATAGTAGTAGTAGTAGTAGTAGTAGTAGTAATAGTAATAATAATAATAATATACAAAGCAAGTGATGCACAATGCAATTGCTCACCACCTGCTGACGATGTCCAGCACGTGCCCGAGCAGCGATCGCTGTCCCCCAGCCAACTCGCCCCAGTTTATATACTGAGCATGACGCCATACGGTATAGAATAGCCCTTTGGCCAGTCTGGGTCAGCTGTCCTGGCTGTGCCCCCTCCCAGCTTCTTGTGCACCGGGCAGAGCATAGGAAGCTAAAAAGTCCTTGACCAGTGTAAGCACTACTTAGCAACAGCTAAAACATCAGTGTGTTATCAACATTATTCTCATCCTAAATCCAAAACAAAGCACTATACCAGCTACTAGGCAGAAAAAATCAACTCTATCCCAGCTGAAACCAGGACAAACCTAATAATTAATTTCTTCACATTCTTGTGGAAGGAAAATAAAATTTAGGTTAACAGTAATTTTTTTCTGACTATGGCAATAGTGCAGAGCTTTATAGGGAACCAAGAAATAGTTTAAGAATTATGAGTGCTGACAGCTCCAGAACTTTGCAGAGATAGAGATTACTGCTTCAATTATAAGAAGAACATTTCAGGTAACTCATTGCAAACCTGATTTCATCACAAATGCACAGCTTTTAAATTCTTAAAGTTGCTTTCAAGCAGAGCATTTTCATTGAAGATGTATAAACAGCCTTCATGATACAAGTTATTTAGAAGGTAGAATTTCTAGAATGAGCATCTGCAATAGGTAGGTTGAATTGTCGTAGACTCATAGGGCCAAATGGATTGCTGGATCTCCTGTGTCTCTCAGATGGCTAATTTGCACATAACTGTAGAAGTATTGAACTCACTGACTTGTGCTTGCCTAATATATGACTTGCAGCAGAGAATCTACCACTTCACTGATGATGTACTCTAATTTAATAATTCTTGTTGTTAATCAATGTGTCTTGTTCATAGTTTGAGTTGATTTCAATTCAGCTGCCTTTCATTGCTTCTTGTTGCTTCCTTGGTGCTAGTGAACCGGGTCTGGTACACTGTATTTCCTCTTTGTCATGATTCTACACAATAGCCGTATTCTCTAAGTTAAACAGCCTGAGTTTTTCTTTTACTATAAAACATTTTCTCTGTCCCCTGAATAATATTTGTATTTTTTTCCCCACGCGCTGTACGTGACAGAATTTAGGAAAACAGAGATGCCAGAGCTGTATGCACTATTCCATCACTGGAGTTGCCAGAATGGTATGTTGAGCGCCTCTCTCCTTTTATTTAGCATCACAGAAGATGCAAATTTTTGGGGGACCACAGCATCACTGTGAGATGTCCTGTTGTGTTTCTTTTCTCCAGTGATTCTATAAACTCTTCAGAGTTTCTGCTTTCTTCAGTGTAGTCCATCATTTTGCATTCATGAGCTGCGTTCCTTGTTGCCGGGTATCTTTGCAGTTAAATTCCTTGAATTGTCGTTTATATGTGAATGGTGTCAACATACTAAACAAGTGAGGCTGCTCTCAGTGACTTCCGCATCCTCATAGTTTATAATTTTTTTTTTATTTTTTCCATTTTCTGTTATCTGGAAGTTTTCACGCTGAAAGTTTGCATAGTAGTGACTTAATTCCACATCACCAATGAAAAATTTGAATACCATAACATAGTCTCAGGTGTTGCAGAACCTGACTTAAAGCTGTCCCGTTAGATGAAGACAGACTGTTGATGGTTGTTAGAAATGGGTCAATAATCAGGTTCTTAACCCATTTAATGTGTCCTCTCTCAATGTTGGGATTGCTATCACAGAATATTATACAGTACTAAATCAAATGCCTTACAACAATCCAAGAATATTACATTTTCAAAGACATAAAATGATATTGACTGGCATTAATTACATTCCTATCTCTTAGTTCTCTGTCAAGCAAATGCCTAAAATATGTGTATTTCAGCTTTTCCATTATTTTACCCAGGACTGATGTTTTGTGAAGTGGCCTGAAGTTACCTAGCCATCCTGCTTGCAAATTTTAATTGGCATAAAATTAACATTTTTGCAGTCTTTAAAAATTTACTAAAGCTGAACATCACAGTTCCTGGGATCTCTGCCACCTCTTTTATGACTCTTGTGGAGAAAGTTGTCCAGGCTTGTTGATTAAATAATGGCTAACATTTCCTCTGGTTATTAAGGGACTTCATCATCTTTCTGCCTTTCAAGGTCATTGTCTTGATTCTTTCTAAATACACAAGAGTGCTCATTAAAAACTTCCTTTATTTCTGAATTATTTTATTACTCAGTTACGGTCTTTTCAAATAATACTTTTCTCATTTCCATATTCTTTGCTTGATTGGAACCATCATAGAAAAAGTCATTATTCCCTTTTTCCCCCATGTTTTATCTTTATGGATATATGTGTGTATGAAAACAAGAAGTTCCCTTTCACATTGCTGGATTTCCACTTATCTCTAACTTCTGTTTTTCTTATCTTGAATTACTCTAGGTATTTAGTCATGTGTGGCAGCTATTTGCTGTGCACTCATCTATCCACCATAACCTCCTCTAAAGCTTATTCATTCATTTCAACCTGGGAATTGAGGATGAAAATCAGCCAAAACAATTACTGTAAATCAGTGCTGGTGTGGATTTTCCAGCTATAAATTTCTAAGGCAATCAATCATACTTTTACATGTAGCTGAAGTCAGAGGGCATGCTTGCTGAGTCAGTGAAGTCATACTAGTGAATTGTATTACAAAAATTGGTAGTTTTGTGAGATTGAGTCTATGGGTCTCAGAAAAATCATACAAATTAGTAATAAACTGTCAATATCAGGTGTCATTTCCTACTGTCAATATAAGCAGCTAAAATTGTTGCAACATATAGGTACATTGGAGGAAAATGTTTTTTCATGATTTTACATGCTACAAGAATTTTGCAGATTCAATGAAGTATGCATATAGTATTTCTACAGACTTGTAAACATCTTCAAAAAAAGAAATAACAGAAAAGTCACATGAACCATAAAATCTCAATAAAATCAGAATTATAAAGCTAATACATCTATAAACACCATCCTTCAATAAATTCAATAAACTAGAATTCAGTTACTGTTATGGATGTGTCTTTGTCTTATAAATTGGTGGGGAATAAAAAAAATCAAGGAAGATTTTTTTTTTTATACATACTAAACAACTAGTATAATTTACATAGCAGCTGTTTTAAATATTTGTTATATGAAACAAGTTCTGTGCTTTGGGGGACAGTTGTTAATAAGATTTAAGGAAGAACCAGCCTTTAAAGTAACAAAGAGAAGTAATTTAAAAACTTGGCTTTCCAATGTCCATTCTTACTACCTATTGCAACTGAACTTTCATACTTATATGCTTCTTAATTAGCCAGAAGTATAATGGCTGTTATTTTACCATCTTCTAAGTCATGATTGAAATTGCCTTCTGAAGGGAAGCAGTGTGGCTTAAGGATCAGGGGTTGTCCCAAGTGTGGCCTTGCAGAATTTTGTCAGGTCCTTTTCTCCCCCTCCTTGTAGGCTATTGTACACAGGTTTGTGTTAGCACTGGAGATCCTCGTGCAGATAACTTTTCCCAAAGACAAATTAAAAGGAGTCAGAATAAGAGAGTAGCTCCTGGAGCCTCTAAATCTACAAATTTCTCAGTAGGGTAAAATCTAATTCCCTGTGTTGGCTCTCCGTGGTTGCCTGGTCCAAGCTCTTCCAGCTTCGCAGCTAGCAGAAGGCCCTCTGCAAAGGCTGGGCGTAGGAGGGAGCTTGGCAGGGACCCTGTGCCCGTGGGGACACCAGCCTTCCTGCTTCCCTTACAAATCTCAGGGCAGCTATGTGAGCCTTTTTACACCGGGTTCAGAGGAGTCTTTTGTAGTTATCAGTGTTGTGATTTTTGAGATGGGGTAGAAGGTAATGTTGAAGTGTATTTAACTTCAGAAATCAACAAAAGTATTTTCAGTTCTCAGTGTTGATGCTGGGTAGGTGGCAGCAGTGCTCTCTTGTGGGTGATTAGAAAACAATGCAATGCAGATGTAGACAAGCTTTATATTCAGTGTTACTGAGCTGGAAGAAACAGGAGAAATATTTTTCAGAAATACTTTTTAGGCTATTTTAATGTCTTGCTGAGTCTTTAATAACCCAGGTCTGTTTTCAAAACTTAATTATTTTATATTCATCTACCTGTATAGATCCAGGACAGGTATAACTGTGCATATTATACAGAAAATGCATCAGTAATGTGTTCATTCACATGTTTTTTATATTAGCTATTTTAAGGAAAACAATATGCTTTCCATATGAAAATCCATAAGTGCTGGATGATCTGTTGACTGTATCCAGTTGTCACATTGCTATACATTTCTCTTCTGTAAAGAAGAAATTTGTTAATCATCTCATATTTTGCCCTATTGATTTTTGCAGGTTTGATTCTTTCTCAAGCACTTAGTGTTGCTGACATTACTGTGTAGCATCACCCAGAGAAGTAGAAACCACTTCAGCCAAAAGCTCCCTTATGACCATTGTCAGTCAGTATCTTCCAATGAATCAGCAGTGTGGGCTTAGGCTGAACACTGCACCTCATTCAGCTTGTCCTTAGATATTTGCTCATTGTCATATTGGGAAACCAATGACTCTCCCTTCTTTTGATACAACAAAGACTCAGAAATTTGCTGCAGTAGTGCATATGCCTTACACAGAGTGCTGCAAGATAATGCATTCCTCCTTTTAAGTTTTGGTCTCTGTAATTGATTATATTAATCTGCCAAGGCAGAAAGAGCAGAAGTTAAATAAATACAATGAGAATTTAAGGACTTTCATATCTCGCTTCTGACTTCTCCACGGAAACTTAACCTTTACTGGGAATTGTAAGACACATGACCTGCTTTATCTTAATAATAACTGCTTTTATCTCATAAAATAAAAAAGCAGTAGAAACTAGCCGACTGGCCCAATGGGCTAAACAGATCAGTTTTTAATCTAGATGGCATAAAAGCCAAAAACATTTTCATTGTTACAGTACATCACAGACTGCTCAAGAATCCTGATAGCTTTACTTCTGTTGTTTTTTCTTTATAAAAAAACCTTAAATATATTTCCCTTCCATATGAAAAATTAAAAACACTTGGCAATCCACATGAAGATACAGAATACTCATTTTAACTGCTTGGATGTCACATCCATTGAAGAGAGCTGGTAAATGCTGCTGAAATGAGGAGAACTTAACCCAATTATTTTTGAATGGCATGTGAATGCTGCAGGTGGGGATACCATTATTAAATGGCATTTGCCGTAAAAAAAGAAATACCCCATGCCCAGGAGAGTCCCTGGCGCTGGCCAATGGGAAATTACTGTACATCGTGTCACCAGCCTCTCACATTTATCTTTTAGGGTGACATACTATTGGCTGCTAGTTAGGCTCTATGGGAGGGATTACTGGCACAGTTTGTGGCTTCCCCTTCAGGTCCTTATTTGGTAGCTGTTGATTGAGCAAGTCTTTCCAGCAGCTGAGCATCTTGACATACATTATTCATTAAGTCCTGGTGTTCAGGAGATATGCATATCCCTAGCTCTTCAGATATTTCTTCAGCTTGGACAATATGTCTTTTCAATGTTGCTTCTGAATGCTTGGAGTTTTACAAATGGCATTTATACAATCAGAAGACCACACAATTGGATTTCATTTCAGTATGCCTCCTGTGTACATAGTTGCTGAGAACCTGAAGATCAGCAAAAAGAATTAGGAGAGAATTTTTCTTGGAAGTCTTTTGCAGTATCAGATAGCAAAGAACTGATTAGCTTAGATTGGTAGTATAGAAAAAAAAATCAAAAATGCCTGAGGCAAACTATTTACTCTCAGTTTCTTGGGGCTACATAAAGGTAGGATTTTGTTTTACCTTTTAAGAACCTTGATTTGTGGTGCATGATTGCATGATTACTGGATAGCATGAATATTTGTGGGTGATATGACTATGAGTAATATGAATATAAAGTAAAAAGTCAGAAAAGCAAGCCTTTGTTCAGCAATGAGAATGAACTGCACAGTATGCAGTCTTTCTTATAAACTATGCTGGGACTTTTAAAATAATGTTGCTTCAGTGCATAATCAGACCAAGTCTAAAACCAAAGAAATTTAGAAGTGTTTTGTGTTATTTTAAAAAAAGATTGCTACAAAACTGTATTTCTAGACATTAAAAGATTTAAAAAAAAACAACCCCTCAAAACTGAGATACCATACAATAGGAGAGAGCATGACTAAAGAGGCTGAGGATAATGGGTGAATGTATGACTCATACTGGTTTTAATAGCTGAAGAAATGTGAAATTATCAACAGTACGTTCCAGCAGCATTTTCTGGTAGCCTCTGTGTGCGCGCGCACGCGTGTGTGTGTGTGACAGCTTATTGATTAAAACACTGGGAGACTGAAAATTGTCATCTTCTAATATTGATCTACATTATTATGTGGAGCAGCTTTGAACTAGCTTGAAATTGCAGTACTGCTAGAAAATGGAATTAAATAAGCTTTTATCTCTTTTATGGAAAAGTTTTGCACCAAGGAATTAAATCAGTATGCCTGTCAACATACAGAATTGAAATTCATTTAATAAAAAAACATGTTTGGGCTTTGTTTTAGCCCTACTTGTGTGTTTGTGCTTTAAAAAATGATGTTGCCTTTATAATTGTTATCAAGTGTGTAAAAAAGAAAAAAAGAAACATCATCCTATGCTTGACATACAATAACTGTTCCAAATCATCTTGTTTTAAAGAAAATTCTGATTTCTCCTGAACTAAATAATGCAAGTGTTGAATTAAATGACTAAAAATAATACAAGCATTATATTCACACAGGACTGAATCTCTCATGCTCTTTTGTATTGATACCTACTTTTATCATAGATTATTTCTTTTAAAGTAGAAATGTAAAACCCTCATTAGGTCATTGTGCCCGATTAGGTCATTGTGACCATTCTCTGCTAATGCAGAATTGTTACAGTATATTCTCAAGGATTTTGTTCAGTCATCTGTAAAGAGGTTGGATGCCATTATGCTAGCTAGGTGGATTCCTTTCTCATTTACCAAAAAATAAGATGGAATTATTTTCCATTCAGCTAAAAGTGAGGTATTTATTGTAATTTGCTTGGAAGTATTTCCTGGATTTCCAGGCAGCTGCTGTCACGTTCCTACTTGTCAAATCACAAAAATTCAATCACCGATCTTCAAAAAATGTTCGCTCTTACTGTTTAGCCTTTAAAATGGATAGATTTTTTTGTTAATTGAAGTTCAACAGAGAGCACGGTAGCTGTAATTGATTACATATGGAAAAATATGTCCTCTGTATAGACAGTGTCCTATACTGTCTATAGCCAATGATTTTAGTTAAGAAGCTAAGTAGTACTTGAACACAATTTTAGTATAGTGCTTTTTAAGTTCACAGTATACACATTATAGGAAAAATGTGAAGAAAGGCAAAGATGATC
This sequence comes from Nipponia nippon, assembly GCF_047370975.1. Lineage (NCBI taxonomy): Eukaryota > Metazoa > Chordata > Aves > Pelecaniformes > Threskiornithidae > Nipponia > Nipponia nippon. The sequence goes on from NW_028262343.1 coordinate 6,238,721, forward strand.
TGCTTTTTATGACATTCATCCTGCTCAGTCCAGATGTTTTCAAAATAAATGACAATTAAAGTCTTGTTGCTGTGGCATCAGCAACACGTGAAAAAATATGAGGAAATCACACTTCTACCATTCTTCAAAGTCAAAAGCTTCTCCCATTGAATTCACTGTTAGCAGGAGGCCCTTGCAGAAGCTGGGGGACTTGTTTTACTGTATGACCATATTCAGCAGCAACACGGAGTGTTCCACAGGTTTCAATGCTGATGGTCTAACTTTTATGTTCTGGTGACTTATGCGGTGATGGGAGGTGGGAAGGCAAGGCTTTGCATCAGAATAGTCAGGAACATAGGATTAGAAAAGATTGCCATGCCCCTTCCAATCACTGTGGACATCCATACAATAAATATTTAGTTGGACATTCTTAAAGAACATCTACTCCATAAGTTCCACAAGATTATTCCCAGTATGCAATAACAAACCTAAAAGATCAAAAGCCAAAATTGTACTCACTATAGGAAAACAACAGCAGAGACTGAGGTCAGCAAGATGTACTAAAATCTTTGCATTTATATGATGTCATTTCTATGCAATGCAGAAATGGACCAAACTAAGCCACAGGTGAGGGCAAAAAAGACTCCCAATGGTTCCTGCCAGTCTGACCAGGTTGGAAAATGTTGCCTCCTAGCTGCTAGTCATTAGAGGGAGTTTAACTCTGAGTGTGCAAACAGGACACCAGTTAAGCACTTGAGAAGATATAATGCCTTTAGCATCATCACCAGGTCCTCCGTCTGCTTTCTCTAAGTGGAACTAGCCTTCAGTATTAGCAAGTAAGGTAAACCTTGTCCTTCTCCCTACCTCCTCCCTGCAATTAAATTTATGATTTGGAGAAAAAAAAAAGTCCTTCCTATTTGTTGTGTCAGGTAACTGCAGAACATAGTGCAAACGAACACCGATTTGTTCTTTTTTCAAGCCTGGGAAGTTTTTAAGGAGAGTTCCTGAACAGTACATACCAGCGGTGGCTAGATTATTTTTCAAAATGCAGAACGTGACCCAGTAGTGTTGCTCTGCAGCTGCAAAAACAGTATCGCAAAGTTGGGCATCATCTAAGAGGGTTTATCAGGAAACAACCAGACAGATGAGGACCTATTTAGTTGGGATCTGGTGAACTAGCTGGATTAAATTAAGGAAGAGAGAATACTGGAGCAGTAATGGCTATACTGATGACAGGCCTGGAAGTTAATGCAATTTTGTCAACTTCTGACATTTTATTGATTCCTATACGGCATATTTAATTTAAAGCTGTGGTTTCTGGATACTGTCTGGAGGCAAGTCATTCTATGAGTTCTTCATTTTTTGCCTTAAATAATTCAGTTTCTCACCTTCATGGGTGCAGAAAAAAAAGCAGGCAAGCATGACTTAAATGCGTGTTAAAAGTTTAAAGAAAGGCTTTTAAAATACTCTTTGGATTTTTGGACCAGTCCCATTACTGCTTGGCAAGTTTTACTTGTTTTTTGACATTTAACATTGGTGACAAACATCTGACCTCACTGCAGAGGTTGGTACTGGTTTCGTGCAGAATATATAGCCCTGTAGTTCATAGTATGCATAACTATTTGTAGTATGGTTCTAATTTTCAGAAATCTGTTGAGCACTTAGTAGCACACAGCTGTATCTGAGATCAAAGCTGAGCCTTTGGCTTGTGACAAAAGTAGAATTCAGTCTTTGTAGCAGGAAGTTCCTGAGCTGATCACATGTCAAGAGGGCAGGAAAATGCAGTGGGTAACAGTTAGAGTGTTATATTAAAGGTAATTTTTATTTGGCACACTGTGAGCAATACAGTAATTGGTGACTTACAAAGACATTGTGAAGAAAATAACATCTTTCATTATGCAAGGCCTCTTTGAAGAAAGGGCTTTGATGATTCCAGTGGGATGGAAAGGAGGTGGTTTATGTTTAGTCTAGTGCTTTATCCGATATAGAAGAATAAATTACCAGTTTTCAACATAGATGAATATTTACAGGGATATATACTAAGGATAGCTATTGTTTGATGTAATTAATAGTCATAACTGGGTGAACAAGATGGAAGAGGATTCTGAAAATGGCACAAATTATTTGGCTTTGTTAAGAGAAAAGATGACAGAAATCTAAAAACAAAATGAAAGAATGGCACAATGGGAGGCAAAATTCAGTAGTGACAGATGCTAATTTGCATTGGAAAGAGTTGTTTGAATTGCTAATAAATATTGCTGAGTTCTATTTGTTAATAATATCAAAGCAGAGCTATAGTCAATGAAAACACATGTAATATAGCTAGAGCTGCATTGCACAATTAACCTGTCGAACGCAATGACACAAGATATGATTTAACCCTGAGTCTAGAAGGAATCAAGAAAGGCTCAATGATGAGTACGTAATCAATTACACATTTCGTGGAATGTTAATATCCACTTGTATCCAGTAGAGTGCCTATGTGAATTGCTAACTTATGGGGAAAAGGAAGTTTCCATAGATAGGTATTTTCTACTCTGATGTTTCATACAGATACAGACAATTTTCTGAGACTGTGGAATGGGCAAGTCATTGTGCTGATCTAGTATAATAATTTTAAGTAAAAGACAACAAACCTACTTCTATTCATATTGGCATGTAGGAAATCAGTAAGTTATTTTGATTTTTTTGAGCAGTGCTGTCAAATACATTTGAGTAGATTAATGATGAGAGGGAAGATAAAATTGAAAGATTACAAAATGTATCGCAAAAATGCACAAATAGATTAATTTACGAATACGATAAGAAACCCCTAGTAGAGAAGGGGTCCTGTGTAAATACATTTGTATTTTCTCTCCAAATTAAAATAAAAAAATTGAAAAGACAGGACTATTAACTATTTGTGTGTATGCAGAGTCTTATAGTTTTCAATTGCTAGTAGGACCCTGTGCCTTAGTAATTGATTCACTATGGAGTATTTTAGGAGGTTAAGAATTATGTTGTCCAACCCACAAATTAGTAGGGTAGAGCAATGTTATATGTGATTTTTGCTTTTACAGTTATCTTAACTTAGTATATATTCTTAATGTCATATCCTTTCCATCCTAACTAGAATACGTCTTGATCACTGACTTACACCGTTTGTGTGTTTGTTTTGTTTTCCAGTTTAAAAGAATGCTCAACCGGGAGCTAACTCACCTATCTGAAATGAGCAGGTCAGGCAATCAGGTCTCAGAATATATATCGAACACGTTCTTAGGTAAGACTGTGATGGGAGTTAACTTTTTTGCCTTTTGTTTTGTTTATCTCTCTCTGGGCTGTGACAGAGCTTAAAAGCAAGTAGTTTTCCATATTAATTTCTATTTTCAGAAACTGTACATTTAGTATTGTATTGTTCAGTGTTTGAGCAGAGATCATGTTAGATCCATTTCCTCACAGCTCATTTAGTTTGTGTATGTGGTTTTCCTGTGCGTGTAGTTACAGATAAATATTCATATACATATTTTCATGTAACATTACAACTACTATATTGCTACCATATTAAGAAATGAATATATAATAAGTATCTCATATATTTAAAAGAATTCTTCCACTGTGTTTCCCTTATGGACAGAATGAAAGTTACTACAAAGAGGTTTCAGTGTGCTGGAAGCACACAAGCACAATTAACCTCATAAAATCTTGTAGCACAGTTCTGATGCTTTGGTATTCCCTGCCCGTGCATGAGAGGGTTGATGAATATGGCTAAGTCAATATCTGAACAGACTACTTCCAGGAGAATTTGTGTGGCTCAAGAGCTTGCATGGTGGGATGTGAGCATTAAAAAAGCCTGACACAATATTACATAGAATATGGTTCGTCCTCTATGGCTTTGCAGGAGGAAGTATATATTTTTTTTTGCTAAAAATGGTGAAAACTAATAAAACTTGGTTCCATACTGTTGATTTTGAACATGAAGATAAAGATAATATACCAATCTCAAACATGTTTTGAGCAAAACACCATTGGTTCATAAATACTGTGCATATAAGGGGAGGCACAGCTGAGTATATCTCAATTAGGATAACAAGTACTTTAAAAAGTGCCAGTCACACGTTAAGATACATCTTGTTTTATTTGTGTGAGATACCATAGCTGGGGCTTTTTGTGTTTTTTGAAAGAAGTGGGTTTTTTAAATACATTTTATCCTGCTTGTCACCATATCCTAAATGGATCACTTAATGTCTGTTCAGTTTACCCATGATTGCAGTAGTGTGCCTGAGAGCTGTGGCACAACAGGGTTTCAGACAATAAGAAAGTGATGAGCCTCTGTTATGGAGAAGCAATATTGCACAGTTTCAGGAGCCCTGAAAGTCACAGTGTACAGTTGCCTGAGAAGATGCCCCACTTAGGCTAACTGAAAAGACTGATACATCAGTTTCTGCTTGCTTTTACTTGAAAACTTAAGGCTCATTTTGACAGGGTAAGGAAATGCATCTGTCAGCGTTTCATGAGACCTCAGTCTTGAGCAGAAAGAGTACTGGAAAGGCAATCACTTCTAAGTTGGGTATTCTTTTGTGGCTGCATGTAAATGAAAACCTAGGATACTTTAAAATGTAGGTATAAGAGGAATACAACAGGAGGAAAACAGAGAAAAACACATCAGCTACAGAAATATTGCTTAAATATTTTAAAAATATTCAGTTTAAGTATATAGATTCTTAGCAACAATGTGAAGAAGGAAAACATTGTCTCCATAGAAAATTTTAATGAATCTAATTAATTAATTATTTTAAAAATACATAACCTATCTCCTGAACATCTACAGACTTTCTCACATTTGAAAGTTAGGAATGTGTAATGAAAAAACAGGTTTTTACTGTTGTTGTTCAAAAAAAGATGGACTGTTTTCCCAAATAGGGCTACATGACATGTATGAAGTTATTCATAATGACAAATATATTCCTTGTGTAAGAATTAAGGCTCCTACATTGAGTATGATAATATGTAAGGTTTTTATTTTTCAGTGTAATTAACCTGTTTTCCTATGAACAGAAAATGTAAGAGAACCCGTCAATGAGTATAGCATAACCAGGATCAAAATGGCAAGCTGTCTTTTCTACATGTTCAGATGGGCCCAGGATCCTTTGCCCTGTGTGCTTGTAGTTATAAAAGCACAGGCAATCCCGTGGAATTCCTTTGGAGATCTAAAGTCATTCAGACAGACACTTCCTTTCACTTGAGTTAGTCTGACAGCTCAGCTTATGAACCTCCCTTTGATGTGTCTAAACTTTGTGCATATGACCAAAACCATAAACATCAAAGCACGAACATGAGTCACTGCTCCTCATCTGTTGTTGGTTTGCACCAGTTAAGAGCTGCAGCACTCCTCCTCCCCCTTTTTTGATTGTCTGTATGAGGAGAGTGGTGAAGTATGGTGGGGGCAATTGGGGAACTCAGTGCTGCAGACTGAAGCTTGGTGACATTTCCACAGTCTCTTCTTTGCTGTGATTTGTTTGGAATTTGAGGTGTCCAGTAAATGCAGGCTGCTAAAGGGTAATTAAAAAAAGAAATGAAAAAAGAAGAAAGTGAAGAAGCAACCACAATAACATTGTAGGAATTAGGAATGGACTTGCTACCCTTGTCTGGTTTCAATGTCTTTATTGAAAATTACCATTGCAGGAAGGAAAAAATGGACATATATTTTCAAGAGCCCCATTTTTTTTTTGTTATTTCTTTTGTTCTAAGGTGGTTTTAAATAATCATTTTTGCTAGGCTTCTATGTTAGAAACATCTGTTCTGGATTCTCCTGGTTTTACTGGAAGATTTCTTGAGGACTAGAAAAGGTGCAGGTGTATTTCAGCAGAGAAGAGATAATTTGGAGTGAGTCATTAAAACTCTGTTTAAAAATGGTATGAATAGAATGAACAAAAATTAATGCAAATTCCTAGCAATTTTGGCAGGAGACTCCTTTGTTGCACTAACTTGCATTTCTTTGGGGACCATAGATGTCTGCAGTGCTCCACACCCCCATACTGTTTCTGCAGCAATCATCTGGCAATGGCCTAAATATACTTTACTCTCAGTTTAATACTTGTCTGTATTGTTAGAAGGTTTTGCTGGCACATATGTTGATGCGGTATATGAAGTGATGCCACTGATACTGCTATGGAGGCAAAAGCCTACAGGAAAATGTTGTTTTTTAGCAAAACAGTCCTTTTGTCAGTGTTAATTACTCTGATTAGGAGGTGCAGAAAAGAACTGCTGGCGTGAACTGCCTCTATCTACATACAAAGTGTTTGTTGATATGGCTCCACTGGCAAAAGTCTTTCTGAGTTGTGCAGAGTCTTAACACAAACAGGACCAGTCCCCAAGTATTAGGTCCTTTGAGTCCTGAAATGTTTTGTAAAGGTTTACATGAGATACCGTTTTGATTTTTTTAGAACTACAATTTCAGAGAGTATTTTTCCTGGAAAAGAAGAAATTTAAAATTTTCTTAAGAATGAAAGTTTAGATTTCTTTTCAGTTGTAGTAACATTTTTTAAATGAAAGGATTAACCCTATCTGCAGTGCTAGGGGTGCAGGAAAAGTGGAAATCAGACAGTCACAAGTCACATTTAAAGCCAGTTCAGAAATAAAGAGGCAATTTGTGAAATAGAAATCTGCTTATATTGAGGTATAGGTTTATGTTTATCTTTCCATGTTTTTACTGCTCTTGATATGAAATATCTGTTGCAAAATCTCAAACATAAAAATAAAAAAAAAAGTTTTTTTAAGAATTACAATATCCATAATACAGAACTCAACAGCAAAGTGGACAAAAATATTTGTAACTCCTTTCAAAACTATTCTTTTTTTCTTTATTCTTTTGAAGACAAACAACATGAAGTTGAAATCCCTTCTCCAACGCAGAAAGAGAAAGAGAAAAAGAAGAGGCCAATGTCCCAGATCAGTGGAGTCAAAAAACTGATGCACAGCTCCAGCTTGACTAATTCTAGTATCCCCAGATTTGGAGTTAAAACAGACCAAGAAGATGTTCTTGCCAAGGTAGAGAATATTTAAATCCTTGAATTAAAATAGTGGGTGGACTTGTCAGTATTATTCCATCCTCTGCTTATAACCATTGATTTCAAGCTGTAGCACCAAAGGCTGGTCTCACTTGAAATAATATAAATCCAGTGAAATGGAAGAATAACAAATAAAATCGGAATTGGGCCATGAGGATTAATTGCCGCATGAACGGGATTTCAGCAGGAACGTTTGCTGTCTGGAGATGGAATGTAAATTAGCATTTGTATATGCATTAATAAAGCTGCTTATTCATAAATAATATCTGATGAATGAATAGTAAACATACCATATACTATCAGAGGAATGAGAATATATAGCAGCCCTATGTTTTTTTGAAAATGCACAACTGTATATAGCATTAGAGCTATCCTTGCAGGTCCTGTCTTAAGCTGTATCATTTTATGTACATCAGTTGTGGTTTTGTTTTTAGTGACATTTCCTGTGATTTTCACACCAGCAACTAACTATTTGGCAATAATCTAAAACTGGCATAAAGTGATTATTTATTCAATTTTAGATTTTTGCATTTTGAAATATGTCTATCCTTATGTTTTTGGGAATCTCCCCCTTTATTTTAAGAGTCTGTTTCTGAGAACCAGGGAGACAGCAGCAGAACCACAGAATCTCTCTCTGGAGGTTTCCTCCTCGCTGAACTCTGCTGTCACTGGGCACTGAGATAGCAAAGTGCATCAGTTCAGCTCATTCAAGATACTGTAGCATTTTTCCCTCTGGAGCAATCCACTTAAAAGAGGCACTCTTTCCTGCCTAGTGAATTAAAATCTAGAAAGTTGGTAGCTGCAAATTCAAATATTACGTGATTAGTAGCAGCAGCTTTCCCCCTTTCAGAGTTTAGCATATAATTTTCACAGTGGCAAGGTCTGAATCTTCATGAGTCTGCTGTTTGTAGCTGTTTCAATCAAAAATCGCTGGAATGTGTGTGTTAGGTTTCAACATGTCTGTTGCTTGATTCTGTTCTAGGAACTAGAAGATGTGAACAAATGGGGCCTTCAGGTTTTCAGAGTAGCAGAATTATCTGGAAACAGACCTTTGACAGTCATCATGCACACCATTTTTCAGGCAAGTAGCAGTAGCCATACTGCTTTTTGCTTGTCTTAGAGATTTTTGTGTGCTTTGTAATCTTAATTGTTTCTCTTTTCCTTTTCTAGGAACGGGACTTGTTAAAAACATTTAAAATTCCAGTAGACACTTTAATAACTTACTTGATGACCCTAGAAGACCATTATCATGCAGATGTGGCATATCACAATAACATACATGCTGCAGATGTTGTTCAGTCAACCCATGTCCTGCTATCAACCCCAGCATTAGAGGTAAACTACGCTAAGGTGGGAAAGAGGCAGGCATGAGAGAAAGGGACATACTAAGACTATTCTAAACTAAATGTTAAAGACCTTAGTTTCTGCAATATTTTTTAAAATGTCACATCTTTTTCTTTTAAATCATGGTTTTATACTTGCATATTTGTGCTGTCATAACCTTTTTCATTGCAACACAATGTGTAACTTGTTTCTACCATCTCATTATTAATACTACATCCTGTTCTGTCATTATTTCCCATGAGGGACTCTCACCACAGTTAGTGGAATTGCTTAGGAAAGACAGTGATAAAATGGGATTCCCTCAATAGGGCCATTTGTTGGCTGTTTTGGTTTTTTTTTTCCCTTGTTCATATTCATTCTGATCCTGAAAGGCTACTTTTGTGTTTCTTTCTCAGACAGAGTAGAACATGTACTAACTTTTCACTGGACTATCTCATTTTTTTTCATAAATATTTCAAAATTATTTGGAAAACAGTAACATTTCATATGTTGTTTTCTGAGGAATTCTCTTGTTGAAAGTGCTTAAATTTCTGAAGTGAAAGGAAGTGAAAGAAAGATAGAGATTACTTTCCCCTTTTTAAGCACAATTCAGCCCTTAGTATAGCAAACATAGACATATCCCAGTAAATTGTTGGAAAAAAGGCAGATTAAGCAAGTAGTTGAAATTTTAGTAGTTCAGAAGGATTTGCCCTCATTTTCAAGGGGGGGCTGCATTTTGACTATTTTTCATAATGACCAGTCTTTCATGTTACTCAACGTTTCTGCTTTACCTTCTCCTTAACGAGAGGGTTATAAGTGAACCTGTCGTGGTTTAGCCCCAGTCAGCAAACAAGCACCACACAGCCGCTTGCTCACTCCCCCCACCCCAGTGGGATGGGGGAGAGAACTGGAAGGGTGAAAGTCAGAAAAACTCATGGGGTGAGATAAGAACAGTTTAATAATTGAAGTAAAATGAAATAGAATAGTAGTAATAGTAGTAGTAGTAGTAGTAGTAGTAGTAGTAGTAGTAGTAATAATAATAATAATAATAATAATAATAATAATAATAATATAATGAAAAGGAAAACAAGAGAGAGAGAGAAACAAAACCCAGGAAAAACAAGTGATGCAACCGCTCACAACCCACCAACTGATGCCCAGCACGTCCCTGAGCAGTGATTGCTGCCCCCCAGCCAACTCCCCCCAGTTCATATACTGAGCATAGTGTCATATGGTATGGAATAGCCCCTTGGCCAGTCTGGGTCAGCTGTCCTGGCTGTGCCCCTCCCAGCTTCTTGTGCCCCAGGCAGAGCATGGGAAGCTGAAAAGTCCTTGTCTAGTGTAAGCACTACTTAGGAGCAACTAAAACATCAGTGTGTTATCAACATTATTCTCATCCTAAATCCAAAACACAGCACTATGCCAGCTACTAGGAAGAAAATTAACTCTATCCCAGCTGAAATCAGGACAGGGCTTTAAGACTGTTGGCAGGTCTTGATCCTCAAAGACTCAGGAATTCTCTTGGGAAAGATTTTCTTTATCTCAAGAAGGAAGATCAGATTATGTTCTTAAATCACCACTAGCTTCACCAAACAGCTGAACTGATAGTCAGTAGCATTTTTGGTTTTTTTTTTCCCCAGATCAACTGTTTTTCATGGCCTTGTTCTCAGTGAGGCTTTAGCCAGTAAAATAGCAATATCTGCCTGGTGCCACTGCTGATCTACACACTTCTGAGCTGTTCTTGATCAGTTATGAAAGCAATTATATAACGTGGGTGCTTGTGACAACAGGGGAGTGGACTCAGTGACACACCAGGTCCCTTGCAGTTCTCTGTTTTATTTTCCTAATAATCTCACACAGAAGAAAAATCAGTAAATGTTAAGTAAGATGCCTGTAGTCTGTCACCCTTTCCTTTAGCATCATTTAGGAGATGTGCATCTTTCAAATACAGGACAATGTGTTCTTTGTGTAATGTAGACATGTCAGATATAACATGATACCATGATACGTAGGAATCAGACTGAAATATTTAACTTCAGTTTGTGCTGTAGGTTAGAAACCTAAATCTGTACTTAATGATCTAATAAAACTGGATTTATTTACAGACTGAAGCTGAAAAAAACCTTCTGTTGTTACTGAATTTATTGATGTTGTCAGTGTGAAATACTGTTTTACTTTGATGGCCAAACTTGAAATATTTATGAAATTCTACATAATTGACAATTTTACAAAAGGTTATGGTAGTCTATGTGTAAAATCTCTTAAGATCCCTGATGCATTCCAAATGTGTTTTGCTTGTTCAGATCTAGATTCAGAGTCCTTTTTATTGAAAACATTTTTTCATTGATTGGCGATTGTCATTTCTGTTTCATGATTTTCTAGGCAGTGTTTACTGATTTGGAGATTCTTGCAGCAATTTTTGCCAGTGCAATACATGATGTAGATCATCCTGGGGTTTCAAACCAGTTTCTTATCAACACAAGTAAGTTTGATGTTCAGTGTTTTTTCTCAAAAATTTGCTGCAAGATCTGCACATAGCACCTGAAAAATACACAGTTCATTACTTGTTTGCTTTTATGTGTACCTTTTCTCAGTAAATGGATAGGTGTTCATATTTTTAACTGGATATCATTTTGCATTGCTTGTAACTTTAGAAATAATATGCATAGTACCCTCTAGCAAAAATTACTAAGACATGAACTATAATCCTGGCACTATTTCAATGTATTGGATGTGGTCTCTTTCCTGGAAGTTAGTTGGTTTACATTAAATAAATAAATAAAGTTGTAGGAGAAAAATGAAGGAAAATTAAATAAAATATCAAAAAAAAGAAGACAACAGTTTCTATGTTTATATTGGAAGCATATGGTATGACCAAGGATAGCCATACATTTTTAAGAAATTTAGAAAACAAGTTTCTTTTTAGCAGACTGGCAGGCCCATCTCTGTCTCTCCCTGGCTGTTGTACTTGTTTTCTGATCTCTGCATACTCATGCCTCTTGGACTGAATTTTCTCAGCCTGTCCCTGCAGGCTATGGCAAACCTCTTCTCTTTTTTTGTGAGTCTCTTGCTGGCACTCCATGTGTGGAGGAAAAAGCCCTAATGAAATGAGACCCTAATGCCATCTCTGAATTTGAAATCCAGGGTATATGTTCTGCATTCCTCAAGGCTGTTCTCTGCAGCATTGCATGAACCACCTCCCCCTCTTTAATCTTCTACTAGAAGAAAAACACTGTTAGTTTTGTTGAACCCAATCATGACGCGTTTACTGAATGGCTTGTTGCCCTTGCTTTGATTTCAGTGGCGGATGTTACTATTTTAAGTGGGTAGCACATTGTAAGTCAGTGCAAGTTCCGTCATACGATGTTATTTCTTTTGCCATCTGATGACTTCTCCTTTTGCAATAACTGACCCAGAAGTACAATAGTTGTAATAATACTAAGAATCCAAGTACATAAGAAGAAAAAACTACAGAAATGGAAACATATCTAGGGTTGCATATTTGACCCATCTGGTTGCACATTTATAGATGATGTCATTCCTGCACTTGGGTGAATCTATTGCACTGGTGCTAAAATAATATGACCCCATATCAGCAGTATAGTTTGAAGAAGGGAGCTCCTGTTCTGACTCATTGCTGCTGTACATTCAAATAAGACCTCCACTCCAGTCTAGCCTGCATCTAATTTTATTTGCCTTAATGGCCTGAGGGCTACCCTGTAGTGAAATTCAATTTGGTGACTCATCTGCAAGGAGGAGGATTTGGATTGACTCTAGATTTCTGGTGCTGTATTGGTAACCAGTACACTTCAGCAGTGTGGTATAGGAAGAGAGTGAATCAAGCTTTGTGCACAAAACAGTGTGTAATACCCAAATTCTTAAGAGTAGGCATGTGTAAGTAAAGTTTTTATTTGTTTGTTTAATCAGAAATTGAATAGCAAGATATATTGGTGGCTCTGAGGTGCTATGGGGAAACCACTGAGTTGTTCAGGTTTAAGCAGGATGACCAGCTAATTGAAGGGACCAGTAGTGATACATAAAGCTTTTGCTTTTAGGCAGACAGTTGAAATCCAGCTAAGTTAGGAGTGATTATTATGCTGCTTATTTAGTGGCTTAGAAGAAATGTCTTGTTCTTCTCAATTCAGCTTTTGATAGAGAAGGCTTCCATGTCAATCAAGTAACATCACTAATTGGAACTGCTGTTGCCAAGCTGAAAAGAGACAAAGGGATTTTATCCCTTCTGAGTTACATGTACAAAGAAGAAACTGTAGGGACAGAGACAGAGATAAAGACCATCTAATTTAGATTTGTTTAGCTACCTAATACCCATCATTTTCAATGAGAGCTTAAGAATCAATGCCCACATGGCTTGTACAAAAGTCACACATGAAGTCTCTCAAATCCCAGATTTTCCTAATCTCTAGAAGATCATTTGCTACCATCTAGTTTTATGTTTTGCAATTAACCTTACAATGTATTAACATTTCACTAAGAAGTATAAGAATACATTTTTAAAAGCATAATAGACTTATAGTTACTTAAAGTATGTACATATTTTCATATTTCAGCTTATTCTTTATAATTACTCATGTGATATTTCTGAATATTATTTCCCTATTTCAGGTTTTAAAGTCTATTTACACAGTTGTCTAAAAATCTGATCCCTCTTGAATGCTATTAAAGAACAAACAAATATGGATTGTGTTAGCATCAGAGGAGATGCTTATTTGATCATTGTACCTCTGTCCTTCCAGACAAATACTCTTGAAGCTTATAATGTGTTACAGAGATTACGAAGGGGGAACTTTCTTCCATTTCCACCTCCATTACAGTTGAGCACATTTTAGCTCTGTCTGTAGACCCAGCCCTTCCAAAGTAGTTTGGCAATATGTTGAGTGTTTTGCAGTTGGGGCTCATCAGAAGGCTGTTTGAAAGGAAAATAAACCAGTGCCTGTCATCTTTGTAAGAAAAATAACAAGTAGGCAAGCTTTGTAAATGTTCTGTGAAAGATGAAAGAGAGATCATTTGACAAACTCGCTTTCTTTTTCTTTTTGCTATTATGGTTTTGCTGCCATCAGGATAAGGAAAAGTAGAGGAAGGGTTTCCTGATTCACAAGATTGATGTATTCAAGACAGGAGAGGAAGACAGCAGGAGAATGCATAATGAGGCTAATGAAATCTGAAGAGCAGAGCTTTTATAGGCACCCCATTGAGCTAGAGGGATTTTAAAACAAAGCTGCTGTAAAAGAAGATAAAGAGGACAAAGAGTACAATAGACTTACATATGGTTAGATTTAGGATAGAACAGCTGTAATAAATAGAAATTAATATCAGCACATGATAAGTGTGATTGCATAAAAAGCATTCATTTTTGATAACAGATTCATTTGCAAGCTGTGTCTTAAAACATATGCAAGCTGATTGTGTAGTATCCCCAGGTAGAATCTAAAGCTGTGCAGAAAATTGTAACTGCTTTTATTTGTCAAAGCTGGCTCTTCAGTGGGCCTAAGCAGACAAATGCAGACCTTGTGTGTGTGCCTTAGTACAGGCATTGCTAGGAAGGTGTATGTTGTTCTCACAGCCATATGGAGTGACTGAGTTAAGAATACTTTTGTTAGAGAAGGCAGCATTACGGCATCAGGCGTTGATTGCACTCAAGTACGAGGCAGTAGGCAAGGGCACTGCTTGCATTTTCAAGCCACATGACCTTCCAAGAAAAAGACCAGAAGCATAACTGTTACCACCCTACCAGCCTCCTCTCAAAACATCCTATTGTCATGGACTAATGACCCCTAGGCCTAGGCTAGGCATCTGAATGCCTTAGCTAACTGCTGAAGGACATAAGATATGTGCTCTCTGTCTGACCTACAGCAAAGCTTCAGCTATGTATTCCCAGGTCTGAGTACTAGATAGGTGCAACTTAACTTAAACAATTGAATTTTAGTAGTTGTGATGGGAGGGAGGGATGAGAAGAGAAAACATCAGTGTGTGTTTTAGTTCAGGTGTGTTTATACATATAATATTTTCCATGTGACCTCATGCAAATATGAAAATGTATTGTGAAAAATACCTTACTTTTGTATTTTTTCTAACTTGCCACTCCAGGTATGTGTACATGCTTCACTGCAAAGCTGTTTTTTTATTTTCCTCAACATTCTTTGCCTTGATTTGTTAAATAAATTTTGTAACTTTTGATAGTGTGTGAACTACAGCAGCTGTTTCTAAAAGTTCATCTGCAAATCTTGTTATGAATGTAATGAATTTGAAAAATCATAAGGGATTTGGTAGAAGCACAGGCTTTAGTAATGTTCTGCCCTGTGACTGTTATTGCAGATTCTGAACTCGCCTTGATGTACAATGACTCATCAGTACTGGAGAATCATCACTTAGCTGTGGGCTTCAAGCTGCTGCAGGAAGAAAATTGTGACATTTTCCAGAATTTGACCAAAAAACAGAGGCAATCATTGAGGAAAATGGTCATTGACATTGTGAGTTCTGCTTGAGAGTCCCTCTTGCATAGTGCTAGCAAATTGAATAATAAAGCACAGAAACGTTTTATGATAAATTACATGTCGTTAGACCCATAACCAATGAAGTAAAAGTTTGAAGTTTTATTGTGTATTGTCCAAACATGAATAGTGGGTTCTTTTCAGTTTCAATAGCCATCTATACATTTTTGGAAGGTATACGATCCTCCTTCAAGCTGTTTTCATACTGACGTGTATGCCATTTCACCATCACAGTTAGAAATTTGCTACTGAATTGATGATGAGCTTAGACTGATCAGATCTTTCTGAACAATTCTGAACAATCATTTTGTTGTATTCTTAAACTAGTCAAAATGAAAACTTATTATTTTGGACACTAATGACATATGGGACTCAGACTTTTATAACGTATTCAGATACAGGAGTTATGGGCTCCTTCCAGAACTGTTTATTTCTGTGTTCAAAGATTTTTTAAAAATCAGTAGAGTAATTTACATAATATTCATTTATATGTTTGTTTCTTTCAAGGTACTTGCAACAGACATGTCTAAGCATATGAATCTATTGGCTGATTTAAAAACTATGGTTGAAACCAAAAAAGTGACAAGTTCTGGTGTCCTACTTCTTGATAACTATTCAGACAGGATTCAGGTAAGAAAATTCATCTGGAAATGGTCACTTGTATTGACTTACATCCTTAATAACATTGGCCTGCCCATTCTCCAGCATGGGTTAGATAAGCTGTCCATTCTCACACCATGACTCATTCCCTTCCCTCTTCTCCCTCATGTTTCCTACCTGTGACGTATTCTGTTAGGTACTGAGTGACTCTCTCAGAGAGTAATGGGGTGGTAAAGTACTTCTGGACTGAATGTGGCTTTGGCCTTCCCTTCAAATTATCAGCACCTGATTGGTCTTTCTCTCAAACATTTTCTGTCTCTTATACATGCAGAAGCAGCAGAAGCAAGGTAATTCATGGCTATTACTGCAAGTGTGAAAAACACCCAAGCACATAAGTTTTTGCTGTTTAGAAGAAATCTTGCACTACACGTATTTTCAAGATTCTGTTTCACAGCCACCAAAAGTGTAAATGGAAAAGGAGCTGTTTTTCTCCAGTGTAATAACACCACAGTTGTTCAATCTATTTTAGGTTCTTCAGAATATGGTGCACTGTGCAGATCTAAGCAATCCAACCAAGCCACTCCATCTCTACCGTCAGTGGACAGACAGAATAATGGAGGAATTTTTCCATCAAGGAGATCGGGAAAGAGAGAGGGGAATGGAGATAAGTCCCATGTGTGATAAGCACAATGCATCTGTAGAAAAATCACAGGTAATTGATTTGAGTAGGCAGTTAAATAAAACAGTATGACATCTTAACAGAAAAGGGTGGTCCATAGCCATTCTTTATGTTTTGATGAATTTCTGAATGCACTATTTCCTTTATTTCCTTCTAGTTAATTAATTCAGCTCCTGAGTAGTGAGGGGAGCTGAGATTCTTACTGTGAAAACAGCACATGGCAGTGTGTTTGCTGAAGAGATTCCATCACTGTGGTGATCTGCAATGAAGCATATGCTTCAGAAGAGAGTATTGTACAGCTGCTCATTAGGGTTTCCTTCAAAAGCAGAATTAAATATAAAGCAGCTGTTTGGCTCACTAGATGCAGTGGAGTTGTTTGGAATGAACAGTTCATTTGAAAACAAATCCTTTCCAAGTCCTTATCCAATATCCCGAATCAGACTTCTGAAATGTAAAAGACCCTATTTACTACATAGAACAGCATGGGTTCCTTTCAGCCACCTTAAGGGTAGCATGTCTAGTGTCTCTTACTAGCATTATCTTTCTCAGACATTGTGTGACTTATCGGCATAGTTGTTTATTTCTTTGTGAATAAGAGCTCATCCTAATTTTGTATTACTTGAAACAGGTGGGTTTTATAGACTACATTGTTCATCCTCTGTGGGAGACATGGGCAGATCTTGTTCACCCAGATGCCCAGGATATCTTAGATACACTGGAGGACAATCGAGAATGGTACCAGAGCACAATCCCTCAAAGTCCCTCTCCTGCACCCAATGACCAGGAAGAGGGTAGGCAGGGCCAAACTGAAAAATTCCAGTTTGAACTAACACTTGAGGAAGACGGTGAGTTAGACACTGAAAAGGGCAGTGGAAGTCAAGTAGAAGAAGACACCAGCTGCAGTGACTCCAAGACTCTTTGCACCCAGGATTCAGAATCCACTGAAATTCCTCTTGATGAGCAAGTAGGGGAAGAAGTAGAAGAGGAGGAGAACCAGACAGAACCTTGTGTGGTAGAAGACCATTCTCCTGACACATAACAATGAAGATGCAGTCTCTTTCTGTCTTGCCCTCTCCCTTTCTTTTCCTCTTTCCCTCTGTTTTGGGGGATTTTTTGTTTGTTTGTTTGTTTGGTTTTTTTAAATTAGGTAATGGTTTCCAAAGTGTATGTCATATGCTACAACCATGGTCACAACTCACTGTCATCTGCCAGGACGTTTGTTGATCAAAAATGACCTTGATGACTCAGTTTGGCACTCAGGAATATTGTAACCAGAATTTTTGCCTCCATGGCATCAGAAAGCAGGGGGGAGAACATCCATAAACTACATTTTAATAAGCTCTCCATTTGGCAGATCTGATTAAATAAAGCAAATGTTTTCAGGGGAGTACCACCTGCCAACCAAATGCTGGTATGCTTTGATAGTTTTTGAATTCATTTTATTTCACAAGCAAAGCTCTGGATAATGTTCATCACCAGAGGAAACAGACAGAAAATAAACTGAGGTTCCTACTGGAAAACAAATGCACATAAATGATGGGACACAACATGAATCTTTTACCAATAGGAAGATGAGCTGTGGAAATTGCATAATTTTCTAATTTCAAGTCTTCCTGATATGTGACTGAAAAAAGTGTGACCCAGTGGGTTGCACTAATCTCTACATTTTGTATAATATGTAAAAGAGAGATCTTTTGTAGAGCTTACTTTTATTATTAAATGTACTGAGGTATTATATTTAAAGAAAAAACACTTTCAGACTTCATCTGCCACTGTTTATTTTTTTTCCAAAGAGTAACTTGCAAGTTTTCAGTACAAATCTGTGCTACACTGGAAAATACTTCTAGGGTTTTTTTCCTTCCCTTCTTTTTTGCACCTTAGAATCTCATGGCAATATTGAGCTGTAAAAGTCTATTATTTTATATATTGGTGAGGTCCATGAATATCCTTTACGTTACATAAAACTCTTTCAGTATGATGGCTTTTTTTTGTTTGTTTTCATCATAATTTTCTCAAACATATTAGAGGAACTTACGTTGTGCTTTTGTCTTCATAGTGGCCTGATCCTGCCAATTCTGTCTTACTACCAGAAGTGGTCCTAGTGAAACCAGCTGGACCACTAAGATTAGAATTTGCAGGACTAGAGCCCGTAAGAAAGGTAATGAATTGTCTTTTTAATACAAAAGCTGGTATTCTGCTATATTAATAAAATTCATCTTTCTGAAACATGGTTTCCAGACCATTTTTGGCTGGGAGCTATAGACTGCTAAATCAGAACAGGCTAATACAATGTATGGAATATTTATTTTGGTAAAAAAAGCATTAGTGTAATATTTCCAATTTTTACTCTCTTAATGACTTTTTATCTGTATCATCTATCTAGTTAAACTGTTTGCTAATCTGAGACATATACAACATAAAAATAATGATTGGCATTATTTTTTCATGTTTTTGTTGCAAGAAGAACCAGGTCAGTCTTTTCTTTTTATGTTTTTAAGTAAATGAGCAATGCATCATGAGAGTTGTACTTTACTCCACATTATTTCAATCTCAGATCTTTTCATCCTTTATCCAGCTTGTGCTGAGGGAATCCTGCTTTTCAGTTTGATTGGTACTGAAAGCTTCTGTAACTTGGAAAGTTAAAGGGAGGTAGGAGTTCATATTTGTCATTTTCCAGTCCTGTTGTTTGGTCACGTGAAAGAAGGACTTTTATGTCCTCTGCTTTACCCTTCGTTAAAATTGTAGTTTTGAGCATAGAAGATGGGAAATAGTTGCCTAGGGAAGTTAGCAGACTCCCACTCTGTAAAATTCTGGTAAAATGACAATATCAAGATGATTTCTTAACAAAAGGAAACAGAAACAGCCATTTCCGGTTTGGATTCATTTTGTAGTAAATTTGCAGATATGAATACAGGGGGGTTTTTAGGTGTCAGATCTAGAATAAAAACCTGTTTAAAAAAGATTGGCTAATAATTCAGCTTTTAAATGCATTTTGCATTCTTCTGTATCCAGGTCATAGTTTTCTCTACCTTTAGCCCTCACAGGGCCTTAGCACAGAAGATGCTGAAGGAGGAAAGAGAATGAAGAGAACTCATGTGGGTTTTTCTCAGTTTTTGACTCTTTTTTTTTTGTTGTTCTTCATCATTTCTTCCTGAAACTGATCCATCTAAAAATCCTTTCAATCCCCAAGAGTGCCTGGAACCTTAATAATGGAAAAGCAATATAAATTCCAAAATAACCAATAGGGACCTGAAAAGGTTTTGTATCTGCACTAATTGAAAGTAAATGAAGAGAATAACACCATATTGTGAGATATACACCCATACATGTGGACAATCAAATAATAGAAAATTATATCATTTCTTAGAGCCAGGGATATAATGCACTGTACAATCTTTTTTTTTCCTCTTTTGCCAAAATGTGTTTTAGCATTGCACACTGTTTTAAAACAATACAGTTTACAAGTGGCTTTATGTGTTCTCAATATTTTTGCCATAAGAAAATGCAATGAGTTGGGTATTGAGTGGGGAAAAAAAGAAAATTCATATTGCTTATAACAGTACACTTTAGCTTGCAGGTTACTGTACTCAATAATGCTGTATTTGAATTCTTAAGTTGTTTTGTGTCATTGTTAAAAAACAATAATAAAAACAACAATAAAAAACTTAAATGAAATGGATTTTACAGAAAGCTTTGACAGTTCTTTTCAAACATGTTATTTATTTTATTTGTGCCATGCATTTTTCTTACCAAATGACCTTACCTGTAATACGCTCTTGTTTGTCTCTGTTTACAACCATTTATTTATTGTAATGTACATACTGTAATGTTAATTGTAAATTATCAGTTCTTATTATAACATCATCCCTGTCAGGGTGGTGTTGCTATATTTGGAAACTCTTGGTGAGAGAATGATTATTGTGTATACATATTCTTTGTACATTTTGTCTTCTGTAATATATTCTATGTCACCTTAGAGCTTGTTTATGGAAGATTCAAGAAAAGTATAAAATACATACCGATATATCAATAAAAAAAGCTTCAGGTCTTTGGTCCCAGGGCTGTGCCTTAACTTTAAACAATATTTTCTTCTGTTTTGCTGCATTTGAAAGTAAGGTAGCTATGGGGCTAGGGCTGGGCATTTCTACCATATTTTTAGTTCATACTAGTAACCCCATCAGTTAGCAACTGATATCATTCATACTACAATGAGCTTTCATTCATGACCCTACTGGAAGTTCAAGCTTTTCCAGACTTCTGGCAATATAATTGTATTTCCTCTCTGATTATCTTTTTACAGGCTATCATCATCAGGGATTATTGCAGCCATTACTTGCTCCTAAAAAAAATTGATGCTGTATTTCAGTACTGAATTGTACTGAAACAGCTTTGGAAAGCATCTCTAATTAGCATTTGATTTTAATGTGTATTGGAAAATGGAATAATTGGAATTAAAAGAGTATAACTCATGCACTTCTTTTACAATCGTCTGTAATATCCCTAATTTATTTAGTAGCACAAATTATCACTGTATAAGCAGAATCCATGAAGTAGGACAAAAGGCAACTTTAAACTTGGAAATGCTTTCCAACACTAATATTAGTGTTATAAGCAGCCAAAGCTTTTATTTTGTATAGATGTATCTAAGGCTTTGTACAGGTGTGTATAGCATAACGCACTATATCTACAGGAGAGTGGTAAACCTTTAGATCTTTTAATAACACTAGTATTAGATTTGCAGGTTGGACTCTGAGTATCTCTTGCTGTTTGACTATCACGTTGTTCCAGACTACTTAGAACTGATAGCAATGAATTTGCCAGAGCAATGTAAATAGCTCTCCTCCATTCTGGTGATGCCCAGCCCTTGTAGCATGTGACTTCTCAGTGAAAGGAGAGATTCTTTTTTCAAGGAAAAACAGCCTCCTTTTTGACACAAACTGTAGATTTTAGCAGCCCTGGCCCAAAGGAAATCAATTGCTTTTGTTTTAAACAGTATAAAAGGGATGCTATAATGACAGAAATCCTGAACAATTTTTGTTATTGTTTTAATTTGTTTTTTCCTTTGGGTATGTCTTGAGAGTAGCAACTTGTGTGAACATTGCACATGACAATTCTTTCACTGGTTTCTTAACCTCTCTTACAGCCTATGGGATAGTACTGTACATCAATACCTTCATATGAAATTTTTATATGCAATGGAAATAAAAGCATGGGTTGATTCTACCTAGTTACTCTATTTGATTTTCTTTTGCAAGTTGGTTTTTTTTACATACGTGCCATAGTTGTGACATTTTAAGAGAAAGCTTATTGCCAGAATATTACTGTTTTTTTGTCATCATACTGTGTTTTGCATAGATAATACAAAATAAATGGGGCAAATCAGAAAAGTCAATCAAACATGGTATTTCATAAAGAAGTCTAATCCAGAAAGGTGCTATACAGTTCTATAGAAAGGTGTTCAATCTCAGTTTTCAGGAAATTTTACCATTGGCTTCAGTGGCAGAAGCAGCCTATCCTGAGAAGATAAAAATTCAGCTTTAAAGGAACTAGGAGACTACAGATTGCCTAGAGGAGCAATACACTGGGATATCACAAAGAAAATAAAGAGAGTACCATAGTTAAATATTGACCAGACAATCTTGTTTCTAAATGGATGATAAAAAGAATTTTTTTTTTAAAATACAGTTCATAAATGACAGCTGTTGTCTTAAAGAATTGTGGTCTTAATGCAGGTCCAGCTCTTGAAGTGGCTTTCATGCACCTCTCCTTGATCAGAGTGGGGGTTTTGTTGTTTGGGGGGTTGGTCGTTTGCTTAACTGAAAATACTTTCTGATTGAATACAAAAAAAATTCTATGTCCATTTTTTCCTTAAATCTCTTTTAGATCCTTCTTTGGATTTGGGGTTAGTTTGCAAGGAGTACCAACCCTTAGGACTCCTTTTTAATCACACCTTGGTGGCAGAAGAGGCTGGTAAGTGCTGTGCTGGGAAGATGAAGGATGCTGCACCGAGTACGGTGGGGCAGATAAACCAGGTGGTGCCTGTCACTCTTGGCAACTTCATCCTCGCACATTCCCAGAGGCCCTAATGGGAAAATGGTTTGCATACATTATGGCTATTATGAAGGGAAGAAGGAACCCCAAATTCTTGTTAGCATTATTAAAACCTTTTCAGTAAGGAGCTCAGGTATCACAGTTGTGCACATGGTGAGCCTGAAGCTGGCAGGATTAGCCCACTGCTTCCTACATCCTCTGGCAGCACTTTCTCAGTCTCTGTGTGTGGCGATAATAATGCATCAGAACAGGCAAGTTTCAGAGCAAAACCAAAACGGATCCCCTGTTTCGCTGCTGCTATAGGAGCTGAATGTATTTTTGAACTAATGACTCCTTTATTTCCTAGTGAGACAAATAGTCTGAATAGCTGCAGCTTCATTCGCTCAATCTCTCTGCTGCACTGAAAACAAAAGTCACAGCTGCTAGCAGACATAGTGTTTACTGGGATGACCAGCCCAATTTCTCTACCAGCTGTGAATAATTTTGCATAGTTTTTCTGGAAAAAAAAGAAGAAGCAAAAGTTCAAAGATGTTATAAAAGCCTTTAGTTAGTTCAATTTAGTTTATCCTGCAGGGTAAAGAAAATCTCCAGCTTCCTCCTCTCAAACTGGTTGAGAAATCTGCAGAAGTAATAAAGGGGATAGGAAGGCCAAACAGAAATCTGAGTGATAAATTGGGAGTAAAACCTGGGCAGGGAGAAATATCCTCCAACTAAAATAATCTCATCCCGTCAAAGGTGATCCTGTGGTTTGGATATAGACATAGGAGAACTAAGTTTGAGTTTGATTCTGTCTCAGTTCCCCAGGTACAAAGCTGTATTTTTTTCCTTCTCACAAAGCAAATATTTTGAGGTCCTTGGAGTTATTGTGGCAGTAAGAACTATGTATGTATTTAAGATGGACCTTTAGAAAGTAAAAAATTGTTTGATACAATGCAGAGTTTAACACAGCTTTAAAGACTAAAAATGTGTGATTGTTATCTCTGCTAAACAAGCCCTTAGCATGGGAGAAGAAGGATGGCATCATACCTGGGTAAATAGCCTTTAATGAGAGGGAGAGGGAGAAGATACATGACGTGTGGCCCCAGATAGCATTAACTGTCTAGTGCTGATGAGCTGTGCAGCAGACAGCAAATGCAGATCAGAAACGCAACAGTCACATTGCACGGTTACGTCCAAGCATTGAACCTCTCACCCCCACCAGCCCTTACCCTGTCCTCTTCCAGCATCTGTGGAGTTCAGATGTCTATACTATCAGCATCTCTAATATGCAGCAGAGACCATTGTTTGTCTGAAGAAGGCTGGAAAAGAAAATACAGGTTATGCAGCATGTAGTAATCAAAGTACAGTTGGCATGCGTGTTGTACATGTGTAGGATGGCCTATGGCAAATGACTACCAGACATCATTACGTGGGGCTAGACAGAAACAGTTAAAGGTGGCTTAAAAACTTCAGTACCTTCTGCTAGTTGAAACTCTCCAGAACTAATACTTCAAATCTCTTACAAACTTACTTAAGTAAGTTTTCAAAAACTTGACTGGCTGCAGGGTTGACCAAACTAAGAGCTGTGCATAGCCCATTACATTCTCAAACTGTGGTTAGTGGTTTACATTGGCTGTCCTGACTGTGGCCAGGGGTAGACTTCCTAAACTGTGGTGGTGTTTGAAGCCTGATACAAAGCCTACTTGATGCAAGGGATAACTTGAGTGCAGAGACATCGAGCAGTCCCCTTCCTCTGATGAAAAGAGCAGCACTAGCTCATGTAGAGCTGCCTTTATAATCCAGCTGACTGTGGACCTCCACCGACACCTGGGTTTGTAACAGGGTCCTACATAAAGCAGTTCTTGGTTTTAGGATCTTTGCCATGGTGTGGAAAGAGAACAGAAGTGCTCTGCATAGTTTTAAATTTGTATGTATTAATTTATTGCATATACCACAAAGACAAAGCTTGTAGCAAACAAGGACGCGGCCCTAGCCCTGCTTCAAAGCAATCTTGCTTGCTCTCTTGCTTTCTCTCTCTCTTCTTCTCTCCCATAAGCCAGGATAGTATGTCTCTAATAACCACATGCATCTGGGAATAAAGACTGTGGGACACATTTATCAGGTGAGAGACTATCAAGGAATCAGTGATACAGCGTGTGTGCGATGATGCTGTGCTGATGGCAGCTGCAGAGAAATGTCCTTTACAAAGCTGTGCCTGTAAAAGGGCTAAAGAAATGCTTGAGAAACAGTAAATGGAAGACTATTTAAACAACCTTTAGTGCTACTAAGGATCTGATTGGAATCACAGTGTTCAGATTTGGTAGTGATGCTTAGAGATGCAGTTTGAGGAGAAAAAAAAAAAAAAACAATGAAAAAATAATGTTTAACAACCTGGAATCTTGCTGTCTAGCAGGATTCAAGGAATATGGCCTATTTATCTTACCCAAGAAAAGGTTAAGATATGGTTTGATCATATGGGGACAGAAATGTGATAGTCCCTCAGTCCATTCTTTTGTCTAGCAGGCAAAGCCAGCCACTGGCAAGGGAGCCAAATCACTGGAAGCTGACGTGCGACAAATTCAGGCTGCAGGACAGAGCAGCTGCGTCAGCTGGTTTCATTCACTCTTCGTGCTTGCAGGTACCTCACTGGGGACCAGGATCTGGGGAAACGTCACTGTTACAAGTGAGCGATGCGCTTGTGCTGGGAGCCACACACACTGCTTAGTGCCACAGGTCCTTACTTAAAGGGTATTTAATGATATGTGCAATTCACTTTGGTTTAGCTTTGCCTGAGAATGGGCTGGTTCCTTGTCCAAATGGGGGTGGGGGGTGAAGGAGAGGGAGGTGCTAAGAGATGGAAGGACTTTTTCTATTGCAAGAATTTTCAAACCATAAAGCAGTAGGGCTGTTTATTGCGAAAGAGCAAAACATTTTCTTTGCAGGCAAAAAGCTTTCTGTCTCTATTTCTAATAACAGCCTCCAGTCTGAGCTGATATTCTCATTTAACCTTCGTTGTTCTGCTCCTTCCCCACATGCTTGCAGGAGGGAAAGGACACTGCTGGATTTAGGGGTGCTGGCAGTCATGTTCCTCCTAATGCCAGCGTGGGTCCTGGGCTTGTGAGCCATGCGAGGGGGGGGAGATCAGGCTGCAGCACTCTGACCATTGCACTGTGCTGTTCACAGCAGTGGTTATGTGTCACCCTGCATTAGCAGCAGGGCATTGGCCCTGTTTTCCTCAGCTGAACCAAGACAGCAGGGTGTAATTGCACGTATGCCTCCCCCCATTTTTTTTAATGAGCTCAGCCCTCATCAGCCAGGCTGCCAGTGGGGTGAGGGCATCCAAAAGGGCCAGGCTGGTCTGCTTCTCTCTCTTACCCAAAAATATGTTTGGGATTGGGTTGCCTTCTCCCATCATCAGGTAGCTAAGTTTGACAGGGTTGGTTTACTGTTTTGGTCAACACGACTGTGTCCAGCCATGGGTGCAGTTCATGGAAGCAGACTCCTGCTTTCTAGTCTTGTGATATGACTAAGCTGTGTGCATGAATGTGTATGTGCATTTTCATATGTGTGTCTTTCACTTCCACGTACATCAAATAACTTTGCACTTGGATGGCCTCACCTGGCCATCTAGAGCTTGTGCTTCAAGTACCGCTATTCCTCCATCCCTAAGGAACGCAGTTACATCTCTTATTTAGGAGCTATGAAGCCTTCTGCGCTTAGTGCTTAGACACTCCCCACAACCAACAACTGGAGGATGGCCTGGCCCATTACCCCAGTTTCTCGCTCTCCAGGTGACACCATGACAAAATCCCTGCAGGAGGGAGTACTGCACCGCCAGTGCTGGAGGAAACTCTCCCTGGCCAGTGGGAGAGGAAAGTTTTGCAGTTTTTCCAGAGATATGTCAGAGCACTGTGCTGGGCTGCATGATGATGCATGGTGTGATGGTGTCCCACCTCACATGCTTTCAGGAGCTCCTTCTCAGTGTGAAATGAACGCTCACCTTAAGACAACCACGCGTTTCTGCGAGTCACAGAGCTTACGAAGCCAGTTTTCTTCTGCTCTGGTGTTTTTTCTGAAGTCATAAGCTCCCAGCTTAGCCTACCCCTGCACGAGTAGATACATGTGTGGGTTTTTCTCCTTTAGCTGGCTGTTTATTTTCATGAAACTATTAGGAATTTGGGCCCTTAAATGTGGTAAAATTTGGCTCACAGGTTCAAAAGTTAGAGGCCAGCCGTGTAGGCAGCTGGTGTTGGTGCATGGGCTGTGTTTCCTGGTGGCGGGGGAGACGGGGACTCCACTGCTTACAATTAGCAGCTGTCTCCTGGACCCCAGAGGAAAGATCTGCTTTACTGGAAGCATCATTTCCTTGGCAAGTACTGTCCATTAAAGTGCGACGGTTCCTGCTGCATCCCAAATACGAAATGAGTGGCAGACAACCTTCCCAAGGCCTCTCACTACTAGGGCGGGGCTGGTGGGGCCATCCCTCCTGGGGGGCTCTGCCTCCCAACTCCCGGCACAAGGTGGCTGCAGGAAGGGGCTTGGTGCCACGTGGAGTGGGGAGAGGCGCAGGGCAGTGAGTGCTACCCTCCAAGGTGTCCAGCTGCTGGTGCAATGGTACACTTCCATTTAATTAAACAAGTTAGTGTCTGTATGTAGAAGGAACATGCTTAGGATACAGTAGGTGTTGGTCTGGTTTTACTTATTTTTTTTTTTTTTTTGCTAGTGTGGCTTTTCAAGAGAAGAGTATCTCTGTAACACCTCCAGTTTTACTGAAGGTTACTCATGTAAGCCACCCTCAGGTGCAATTAGCTAATGAGATCTCATTGAAACCTATCAAAAATTGTCTGTTCAGGATTGCCTTGAAGTCCAGTATGAAACCTTCAGGGAAACACACAAGTGAGGAAAGGGAAGGGAGAAATGTTTCAAGGAAATTTAGAGAAAAACAGAAAAAAAAAAAGTATGAAAATGAGGTTATTACCATCTGGCCTGGGGTTTTGACACTTCTTTGCAGAGATGCAACAGCCTTCTGTGTCCTCTGATTTCTGCAGTCCCCCGGTGCTGTAGGCACCTGGGCCTTCATGTTGAAAAGCCATGGAGGGTCTGGGGGGGGCTGAGGGCAGAGAGGGAGAAACAGGAAGAAACTGAGGAACAAAGCCTCACTCAAGGAATGTCTCAACCACAGATTCTCTGCTGCTCTTGAAAGGATTAAAGAGCTACAAATCTCAACCAAAAAAAACCCACTGTGACCTGAGCCTGTTATGTACTGGTGTTTCAGGATGCACAGTTGCTTGCTCTCTTGCTCACACAGTGCTGTAGCAGACTTGCCTGGGCTCAGCCAGAGTAGTTGCTTGTTGCTAAATGCAGCCCGTAGGTCAGGGTGCCAGCTGCTCTGAAGTCATCAGAAGGATGGGTCCCCTGGAAAGCAGCCAGTGCCCTGAGGCTGAAATGCACTCCCAAAAGTCTCCCAGATGGTGCCAGTGGCAGCCACAGCAGGAGGGAAACCCGTTGTGCTCCTGTGGGCCGCCCAGGAGGAGCATCACTGCCCCCCACCGCTCCCTTGCTTGGGGCCAGCCAGATCTGTACGGAGCAGTCTGTACATTTAAAGGGTCTTTAAATCCTACTTCCCAAAACAGGAGCAGGGCACTACGCTGTTCGCAGAGAACTGCAGGCTCTGATCCACAATGCTGACGGCACTGTGAGGCCAGGGCAGACATGATGCTGGGCAGTGTCCCCAGCAGAGCTAGAGGAGCTGTCCCTTTTTCCCCACCAAAATTCCCTGTGCAAGCCCCATCTTCATAAATATTAATACCTGCCAGTGCTTCTCACTAGCCCGCAGCTGCCCAGAGAGACTAGTAGGGATGTCCTTTAAAATATGTTGTTGCAGAACCCATTCAGCCCTTGTGTCTGATTCAGGTGGCTTCAAACCTCAGGCCTTCTGCTCTGTTGGGTTTGTTGGTCCCAGCACTCCGCCAGCCAGGGACGGTGGCAAGGCCCCAGTGCTGTTTTCCTGTGGGATGGCTGCGGTGGCAGTGCTGGAGCTCATCTGCTCCAGATGGGCTGTTTGCACAAACCACCAGGTGGGAGGAAGTATGGGTGGCGATGCAGCATGTTTCTCTGGCAGGTTGACAGGCTGGTAAAATCCTCAGGGCTTCGTGCTTGGTGAGTGGTGAAAATCACAGCTGAGTGCAATGGTGATGTTGTGTGGGGCCGAGTGGGGGGGTGGCGTGGCGAGCAGGGTGAGGTTTTGGGCTACCTGTGCTCTTTCTTACCCCCAGCCAGCCTTAAAAGCCTGGAGGTTTATTTTTAGATACATTTGGGCAATTTTCTGCTGCCTCTCTGCAGAGTTCTGCAGCTCTGCTTGTAGTCACAGCCCTCCCTGGCAGCAGTAACGGCAGCTTTTTTCATAACAGATGTTAGGGTTTGGCTTCTTTTAGCAAAAAATTATCCTCATGGTAGTACCCAAGCTTTCCTCTGCTGTACTGGATTCAGGGAGAATGGAGATGAAATCCCAGTGCCTCCCCTTCCCAGTAGCTACCCAGTAGCAGGCAGTGGGTTCCCGCTGTTTTCTGGGGGCAGGTTGTGTGTCCGTGGGAGCCCTCACTGCAGGGGTGCTGCCATCCACACTGCGATCCCGGGCTGCACAACCTACTGCCGTGCTCCTGGTGCAGTGCTGAGGAGTGGCTGGGCTGGTCACTGGCTGCTGCAAAGGTATTTTGTGTGTTCATGGCAGATGGGAAATGCTGCTTTGGGCACATGTTAATCTCTACACATTCATTTCAGTATAGAGCAGCATATTATTGTGAAAAATAGAGCAATAGGTGAAAAAAACCCTTCGAAACAAGCTTCATATCCAAAACCCCATATTGCATTTCAGGCATCACATACACCCACATACATACAGACCACTCTGCCTCTGATAAATTGAAATTTCCTCTAACAGGGTAGAGTTTTGTGCCTGATTTTAAAAAAGGGGAAGGAAGGGGGATTTAATTGTGGGTCAGTGGAAATCCAGCAAATTACTCTGAAAGCATTAGTGAGAGTGGGTATGAATCACTCCTTGCTGCTTCAGCTGAACTGCTCCAGTGTTCAGCTTCATTAATAATACAGTGGGGAAGCGGGGCTCAGCCGCAATGTCTTCTGTCACAGCCAAAGGAGAGAGTGCATCTGCAGATCTGCACAGCTGCTCTTACACCAAAGCTCTGGAAAGGACAGTTGGGTGTGTAAGAGAAGTAAACAAAATCTGTGCTTCTTGCTGTAGCTAATAGTGGTATGTGAAAAAAGGTGAGCGCACCATCCAAGGTGAAGTGAAGGTTCCCCAGGAGGAGGAAACAAATGCACAATAGAAAACACAACCTTGACATCTGCAGCAAGGCTCATACAGCAACATAACTGTGCTTGTTTGAGGAGAGGGAAGAGCAGGGCCTCCTGATATCTGCACTATCATCTCAGTCAAAGTCTCTGAGGATCCCTTAATTAACAGCTAAAAAAGCCTGAGTTTGTTCATGAAGTGGGTTACAGCAAGACGAAGGACTGCCCGGCGCCCCGCAACCTCCCAGGCCCGCTCTGCGAAGGTGCCCAGCTCCGCTGCTTGCCTGGCCTCCACCTCCCACCTGGGCATCTCCTGGGGAGGGCTGATGGATGGAGGAGGGTGATGCAGAGGGGCATAGTCCTGGCTGAGGAATTATTTCCCAGTGAGCATCCGAGCAAAGAGGGTGATGGTGGACGGAGGGATGCCAGGAGTGCCCTTAGGGTAGGGGGGAAAGTTCTGCATCCAGCAGGTGCTGAGAAAGATGGGCCACAGCTTGCTCACAGGGTGAGGGAGGTACCTCCTGCCATCACAGTTCTGGGATGTGGAGGGGAAAAAGTCCTTGGAGGAAAGGTCTATGGGACAGCTTGTGTAATGTAAGTCAGGCCCTGGTGAATAGCAGTGGTGAACAGCTTAATCGTGGGCACAGCAGATTGGAATCCTATTTTAGTTCATCTACAACTTATTTTGTCATCTCTTCTCACCAAAAGTAAAGTAGCGACTTCCCCAGATACAGAGGGAAGTTAACATCTGCTTACTTTGAGCAATTGTCCCTGTCAAGGTGGTGGGTTGGTGTTTGACATCAGCTAACAAGCTTTAGTGCAGCATGGAGTTTGTTGTACATATCTATGGGTTAAGGCTTTCCAAAAAGCTTGTACAGTAAAGAAATCGCTATTGCTTAGTGAGCTTTTGAAACTAGTAATTTAGGAAAGCTTATTATGTTTCTATCAGTGAAAGACATATGAAATAATCTATGCTTGGTGTGAAACAACATATATCTATATATACGCACACATACACACACCTTTTTTTAATTGTTGGGAAGGGGAAATTCTGTGTGGGTGCATGAGTGAACATGTTTCTCTTGTGGACTAGCTGCACTAAGCAGAAAACAGCTGCCCCTCACAGCTCATTAGTGCCCAGGCTAGTGAGTCTACCTGGAGCAGTTCAAGCAGTTATCAGGAGTGAATGTCTGGTCAGGCTGTCTATAAGAAGGTATCCTCCTTGCAAAAGTGTCGACAAGAAGGAACATATGAACGTTTATTGACAGCTCCAATGCAAAGCCTGCCGGCTTTGACTAAACTCACCTCTGCCAACCATGCAAGCTACAGTGGGGGACTATGCACTGCTGTGTCTGGTCTCACTCCTCCAGCTCTGCTGCAAAAGGGCAGATAGCTGAGGGATGAGTGCAGTCCTGAGCCACCATCCCCCTTCCTCTAGCAACAAGCAGCAAAATGCATGAACTTAGAAGCAAGATTTAAGACAATTAAGTAGCTAAACACATGTAAATATAAACACATGCACATGCATGTACAAGCTAAGATTTTCCTGTGTTATATAGGAGGACCACAGCTCAGACATTCCTTAAAATGGCTCATGATAACAGACTCATGGGGAAATCATGTGACAGAACTAACTCTGCCTGGACTTCAAAATTATTTCATACACTCCATATTGGGGTGGTCAGGAAAGTCTCAAGGAACAAGCAGGTGATGGCATTTTAATGATTAAAATAGCCTTTGAATTTAACACTCAGTGGAAATGAATGGAGCAAGGTCACAGCCCTGTTGCTTGCATGTTCCCCCTAGCTTCAGGAGGAGCGAGCTGGCCAGGGAGTCACAGAGGCTGGCTGTGCAGACTAGAGTGGTAAAATACTGCCTCATCTTTTTCTTTCCTTTCTTTTTTTACTGCCAAAGTCACTGGCAGTAATTTTTGACAGGGCCATCTTAAAAACTACTGAATGAGACAAAAGATGAAAGTTGCTTAATCCTGTATTCATCTGCAATGACCAATAAGTTTCTTGGATGTTGGTGGAGACCCCATGCAAGCCTGGAGCTTACTACAGCAGCTGCAGTAAAGGGACTGTCACCCCTCTACCACCCCTCTCCTGGGACTTACTGCCAGCATTGCTGCTTGAAGCCTTGTTTACTCCAACCCCCTTTGGCTCAAATAATGCATGTTAGCTGGAACACTTTTAATAACAGAGTGCTTTTTCAAACGAAAGAAAGTTAGAGTGCCCCTCTTCCCGGCTACTGTTGAAGATGGGTTTATTTTCTGGTGAGGGAAAGGAGTGGAGAGTGGTGCCCCACTGGGGGTGGAGGCAGAGCTTCCCTGCGCAGCGTGGCTGGGGGGTGTGGATGCTTGTGGGCTGTGCCTGTGCAAATGTATGCTTCAGACAGTGTGTGTTATCATGAAATTTGTAGTCCGTTGTCTCTCAGTGAGTCCAGTGTTTGTGCCTTGTACCACCAAGTCTATCTAATGGGCACAGTGCAAAGGGCTGTCATTGTGGCTGTGTTAGCAGCATATTAATTTTCCTAGCTTCCACACCACCCCTCCCCAAACACGTTGCCTCCAATTTCACTCCTTTTCCTGTCAGGTACTGAGAAAGGGATTAAATATCACCTCTCCTTCCAGTAGCTAGGCTGTAACAAAATCCTTTCCCCGAAGCAGCGCTCAGCCTCTGGGAGGAGGGAAGGGTCTGGAAGAGGTTGCAGAGCCAGAGGGGGCTGCAGCCTCAGTCTGCCCCCCCCCAACCTACTTCTCTCACAGCTCTGCAGAACTAACCCGTTTGTCAACTGTATTTTAACTGCAGTTCATCATATTCATCACATTTCATTATCACTTCTCACACCTTTCCTCTTAGTAACTCCCCACACTCTCACATATTTGTGCTGCACACAGGGGTCCTTTCCTTTTAGGCCGGGACATTCAGTTGCTGTCATTTTCCCTGTTCCATGAGGTTTCTTTCTTTGTACTTTGTACGTCATCACCTTGATACTCTCGCACCTTCTACTTCCTTGGTTAAGCACTGTAAAGGATGTCGTTCTGTTCTTTTTGCTGTCCCTAGGATGGGGAAACTCACCTCTACCATATTATGTTGTTTGGAATGGATATGTATAGCAAATGATAAAGGTAAATAGACGATACATAACAGACAAACTTATTTTCCTCGTGGTGCTGAGTCTCCCAGACATACCTCCTCAGATATTCCTTCCCGGTAAACATCATTCAACAGCAAGTATTTTCAACCATGATCAGTGGGTCAGGATTAACTATTTCTTACCATAAAAGGTAACTTTGATGCTGCATTAGAAATAAACCCTTTCAGCATTTATGCAAAAGGATTTTGGCCCCATTCTCCTATCAGAGCACGAACTGGCTCACTCCAGGTACCAGGAGGTGCAAGGTTCCCTCTGGTGACTCTGGATGAAGTAGATATTGAGCATGTGGGATCCTTGACCTGCTTGCTGTATGCCTGGGGAGGCACCTCTTCCACAGCACAGTCATCTGCAGGGAATATTGCCCATGACTCAACCATTGCAATGCAAAGCCCAGCATCACCGATGACACTGCCACCAAAGGTGGATTTGTGCAGACATGGAGATGTACACTGAAACAACGAATGTTCGGGTGCCTGTTCCCTTCCCCTGTCTCTGCAGAGGAAAGGGGCAGGCAACTTCTCAAACTGCGGAGATGATGCTCATCAGAGAATATAAAAGCCAGCCCAGCATAAATGGTGTGCTGTCATTGCATACTCCTACCCACCCAGATGGGTGTAGCTGTGTTCACATTGATGTTATCCACATCTCTGTACAGGATGGAGTGGGATGGTTCACCATGCGTGTACACAGGCTCTCTGCTATTCACTGAGCATGGGGCTGTGGTCCGTCAGTACAAGGATGACACCTTGCATTGAAGCACCCAGCAGCCTTCCCTGCTGCCTGGAGAACTGCAACCATGAACAGAAAAATATGGAGGTAAAAAGCTGAGCTGGTCTTGGCAGATGTCAGCATAAGAGAAAGGTAAAAGCAAAAAAAAAAAACCAAACAGCAAAAAAAAGAAAAATACAGCCCAAGTGCCCAGGTGTAACTGTGGGATGGCTCAAGGAGGCCCAGCAGTGTCAAAACTTGTCAAGACTGGTTTTCAGTGCAGAAAAAGCTGATGATCCACTTGCAAAGAGATGAAACCTGGGCCCATATTCTCAGCTGCATCTGCTCAGTGGGAGCAAGAGCATCTTCTGCCTGCATTAAAGCTATTTGCACGTGCCTGGAAGAAGGACAGGGCAGAGCACTGCCTGGGCCAGGCAGAGGTTTACCACTAACTGCAAAGATACCTGTTTAATCTAAGGTTATATGACTTGGACCATGCTCTGAAGCCCTGCTTGACCCTACCTCTCCTCACAACCAGAATGGGTTTGAGGGGCATATATTGGGAAAAGGAGAGGCATTCATGTATGCACCGTGCCTTACTGTGGGTTGTCTGGGTGGTAGCACTGTGCCTGGCCCCTCTGGCACCAGGTATGTGGTCACTGAGGCAGGTCAGATGGGGGAAGGTGGTGTGTACAGGCAGTCAGATCCAGGTGCACCCTCTGGCCTGGCAAAATGGCCTGTGAACTAGGTCTGAGCAAGTAATTTCACATGGACACCAACATAAAACATAGATGGGGCCAACTGAATAACTGCAGAGATCACTTCACAGGAGCATTGCGACCAGAAAATGGAGGCCCAGGACACTGGCTGGCCTGGAAGCAGGGTGGTAGGCTCTGACAGGAGTCTGTGTGTAGTAAAGATAAGGGCTGGCGACCGGAAGATCACGCGCTGTACGGAAAGAGTTAAGGGTCGACCCTCCCTTGTCTCCGCCCCTTATAACATGACACGCCTACTGCTGGGAGTATAAAGGTAAACTACTGCGCAATAAACATTGAGGTTGAACACCCACACTGTGTGTGCTGACTGTTCCTTCCCCAGCCCGGGTCGGCTGGAGATCTGCCGGTATAACCTCGATATGTAACGAACGCTACATAGTGGTGACCCCGACGTGATCGGCTGCAGGTAGCAGCGATGGAGCTCGCAGAACTCGTAAAGGTACTAAAGTCGGTAGCGACGGAAGTGGGCGAGGATGGGGCGATAAGGAAAAGGCCCACGGGCGACTGCATCCAATGGATGCTACGCCGGGGAGTGCTCGGCGCTCCCACAGAAGTTTTTGGACACCCCAAATTGGGGGAAAATACGCAATGAGCTGACAGAAGCGATCATAAGCAATGTTGGAGGAGCCAGTGACCGGCTTTGCGCCTTGGGAACAGTAGAAAGGGTGCTCAAGAAGGGGTTTGCGGCAAAGCGGTGCTGGCTTGCCGCACGTAGCGCGCTGATGGGGCATGAAGTTCCTGGGAACGAAAAGCAAACGGGTTTAGTCTCGGAGGGGACACAGGCTGGCTGGGAGGGAGCACAGCCGGGGGGGCTGACCCAGACTGGCCAAAGGGCTATTCCATACCATATGACATCATGCTCAGCATATAAAGCTGGAGGAAGAAGAAGGAAGGGGGGGACGTTTGGAGTGATGGCGTTTGTCTTCCCAAGTAACCGTTATGCATGATGGAGCCCTGCTTTCCTGAGGATGGCTGAACACCTGCTTGCCTATGGGAAGTAGTGAATGAATTCCTTGCTTTGCTTTGCTTGCGCGCGCGGCTTCTGCTTTACCCATTAAACTGTCTTTATCTCAACCCATGAGTTTTCTCACTTTTACTCTTCCGATTCTCTCCCCCATCCCACCGGGGGGGAGTGAGCAAGCGGCTGTGTGGTGCTTAGTTGCTAGCTGGGGTTAAACCACGACAGTTTTTTTTGGCGCCCAACATAGGGTACAAAGGGTTCGAGATAACGACAGATTTAATTGGAATGTGCTAGATTGAAGTTATAGCTGGTATTGCTGTTTAGCTATTAATCAGCAGGTTTCTGTGCTTGC
Organism: Nipponia nippon; assembly: GCF_047370975.1. Classification (NCBI taxonomy): domain Eukaryota; kingdom Metazoa; phylum Chordata; class Aves; order Pelecaniformes; family Threskiornithidae; genus Nipponia; species Nipponia nippon. Next base: position 6,274,151 of record NW_028262343.1, read on the forward strand.
CATGGAGCTTGCTTGCCTTACTGTATATTAGAGTCTAATGCTCGTTAGTGGCTGCTTTTTGCTTTCACTGCTTGCTGTACTGCTGAACTGCTTATCATCTTACTCCGCTGTGCCTGGGAACATTTTGATAACAGCAATGGCTATGTGCCTGGGCTGGCCGATGGCCAGGGCATCTCTGCTGTTTTTCTGTACTGCTGTACTGGACAGGCTGGAACTCCAGTGTGAACTCGAGTTGAAGGGGTGGCCTGTGGGGCACAGACGGGGCCGTCGTTACTGGGGACTGAGCCAACGGAGGAAGGGGAGGCGCAGGGAGGCTATGGCGCAGCAGGAACAAAGGACTCGGGAAAGGTGTTCCTGTTACGAGTGGGGAGTCTAGAGCAGCCGCCCACGGAACCTTCGGCACCTTCTGCACCGGCGGATCCGCCACCTCCTCAATACCCCTGGGGCGAGTTGCAACAATGTGTGGAAAGGGAGCTGACTGATAGGTTGCTGGATTGGGTCCCGGGGGCCGATGTGGGATCCCAGCGGTATCGTGAACTACGTGAAGGAAGATGGTGGGAAGGAGAAAAGGAGGGCAAGACACCATCACCTTCTGAGGACACCCCGTTGCATCCCAGTGATCGACGGGTGCTGGACACACAGAGAGCAGAGCGCAGGAAAAGATCTGAGGAACAAGGAGAACCGGCGTCACGGCTGATGACATCTAGGGGGGTGGTAGGGCTCCCCCAGCACTGCCAGTGATACCTGAGCTACCAGAGGGACCCCTTACCCCTGGGGCAGTGGGAAAGCGAACTGGTATTACTTTGCAAGATGCTCGCTCTGTGATTGTTGCTTATCCTGTGTGTTCCAAAGGTCCCCTCTGGGAGGCAGGGGTAAACCCTCGAGGGTTGCAGCCCAACCAAATATGGCAGTCTGATGTTACGATTTATGAACCCTTTAATCCACGTAAGTATCTGCATGTCACAGTTGATACCTGCAGTGGAGTTATTTTAGCCACTATGCATGCTAAACAAAATGCTCTCGCAGTTATTTTACATTGGCAGGACTGTATGGCGTAACTTGGCATCCCACAAAAAATTAAAACAGATAATGGAGCGGCATATGTCAGCAAGAAGACAAAGGACTTTTGCGCACGCTAGGATATTCAGTTGAGTCATGGCATTCCCTACAACAGTACGGGCCAAAGCATTGTAGAACGCGCGCATCGCACATTAAAAGGGTTACTCGACCGACTTAGGGAGGGGGAAAAGATAAGCCCAGGAACAGGGGTTCCCCCTCCCCTTGACCCTCCCTTATTTTGGGCACAGCGTCTGTTGACGACGGCACTAATTACCTTAAATCATACCATTCGAGGGAACACCTATAAAACCCAGACTGCAACCCAGGCACATTTCCGGCTCGATGAGAACGAAGGGCCTTACCCTTTGGTTCAAGTACGGGACCTGCAAACCCGTGAATGGAGGGGCCCTTATTCCCTCCGTTGCCTGGGACGTGGGTATGCGTGTGTGCAAACCGAGAAAGGGACGCTAGAATGGGTACCCAGTCGAAATATTCGACCATATAAACATTAATCAATCTATTGAGTCTTATCTTGACAGGTTACCATTTCCCTATGCATCCTGATGGTGTGGGGGAGTAATGAGGGAGCCGCGATGAACTACTGGCTGGATTGGGCAAAATCCATGAACGTAACGGATGCGTGTCTGTATATGCCGGCTATTGGACAAGCCTCTGCCTGTCTGTTGTTCACCCCCTACTTCACTAGAGATAAGGAGGACAGTTGCTGCCACAAGTCAAACCAGAGCTCCACTATCCCAGGCTTACAAAACTGGAATGTTAATAACGCCCAAACTTTTAATAACCGGGCTCATAGTCTTGTTACTTGTTCTTGACCTTGTTGTGCTATTACCCTGTCTGTTACGCTTAATTATGCATTCTATGAGTCGTATATTAAGAAGTCTTACCACATATCGATTATTTTACGTGCAGCTTCCCTAGCGAGATCCAGAGCTACTGGAGCTAAGGGAGGGGGAAATGTAGTAAAGATAAGGGCTAGCGACCGGAAGATCACGCGCTGTATGGAAAGAGTTAAGGGTCGACCCTTCCTTGTCTCCGCCCCTTATAACATGACACGCCTACTGCTGGGAGTATAAAGGTAAACTACTGCGCAATAAACATTGAGGCTGAACACCCACACTGTGTGTGCTGACTGTTCCTTCCCCAGCCCGGGTCGGCTGGAGATCCGCCGGTATAACCTTGATATGTAACGAACGCTACATCTGTGTTGCAAGGGTAGAGGCACTGAAGAAGTGAAAGAGAAGTGCACTGCTGTGCAAGCTGGTTTCCTCTGGCTCCTGGAGACAGCCCAGGGCTTTGCCCTATCTCATGGAGGGATCTCCCAAGCAAAGGAATTTTCTCCCCGCAGCTTGTGCCAGCTACCACTCTAATAAGCAAGTTTGCTGACCTAGATCAGAGTCCATGATTAGTCCATCCATTAGGATGCAAATTGTGCAGCATGGACCATTGAACAAGTTCTTTGAGGGCGTGTGTGTGCAGCAAGCTATAGCTATGCTGATGCAGGTGCTCTTCTCTGGGCAATGCACAATGTGACATCTGGCCTCCTGTGTCACAGGTGTAGCCGTACAGACCTGCAAGTAGGACACATGTCTTAGGGCCCCAGCATCTCAGGAAACTGCCCCACTCACAACCTCTCTGTTCTGTACCCAGAAGGGTAGTGAAGGTAGTGTTTGGTTTTCTGCTTTCTTGCTGTGACACCTGACAATACAAATACCTGTGACTAGAAGCAGCATTGGCAGGGCATGGCAAGCATGGATAGCTTCATTAGCCTGCACAGGGTCACTTTGGGCTCTCAGGGGTGTGTGTGTGCAATACCCACTAAAGCACTGGGAGCTGTGCCTGCCTGTCCAAGGCAGAATTACAACACCCTCTTGCCCCATTTTTTTCCAGAGTAGGATCATTAGTCTGACCGGAGCAGAGCTTAACCCTGGGTTGGTCATGTCCAGGCCACTTGGTGCCGGCTAGACCCAGCTCTCTCATGCTGTGGGGAAAAGCTTATTCCCAAGGTGCTAGCCTTCTGGACTAACACCCATTGCTCAACTTTGCAAACCCTTTTCCCACAAAAGCCTCAGCCTTTACTTCCCATAGAAGTGTTGCATCTCAGACCCAAACTTTTCATTCACCCACACAGAGGACATGAAAAGCAAAAATTGTGCCAGGGACTGTTTTATTTACAACTTACTCTTATAGCACTTCAAAGTTTTGGGGGGTTGGGGAGGGAAGAGGCAAAGGCACAAGGATAACACATAGCCATAAGTCCCTGCTCTTCTGTATGGCTCGATGCTGTGAACAAGCATAAGCAAGCAGATCTTTTGGCTTGATGTGTTCATTTTCCTCAATACTCTGCAAAAGCTTGAGCTCTCTGGCTTGGCCTGCACCCTGTCCCCTACACAGCACATTTAGGATGTCAGGAACAGAATGGGGAGCTGAAGCTGACATCTTTAACGTGTTCCCCAGGAGGCCATGGTTAGGGCTGAATCCATGCCGTGGCCTGGCAGGACCGCTGTAAACCACCATGTGCACAGTGGCTTCACTTCTGATTGATATCAAAAATGGGTGTGATTTTTCCCCAAAATCAATACAAACTACTACACTGTTCAAAACACCACTTAAGTGGGACGTAAGTGAAGCTCTGGTCTTCCTGGATCCTCCATGCAGGTGCAAATTTCATCTAACTGTCTTGTAACTAGAATCTGTCCTGGTTTCAGCTGGGATAGAGTTAATTTTCTTCCTAGTAGCTGGCATAGTGCTGTGTTTTGGATTTAGTATGAGAATAATGTTGATAACACACTGATGGTTTAGTTGTTGCTAAGTAGTGCTTACACTAGACAAGGACTTTTCAGCTTCCCGTGCTCTACTGACTGAGAAGGCTGGAGATGCACAAGAAGCTGGGAGGGGGCACAGCCAGGACAGCTGACCCAAACTGCCCAAAGGACTATTCCATACCATATGATGTCATGCTCAGTATATAAACTGGGGGGAGTTGGCCAGGGGGCGGGCCGCTGCTCGAGGACTGGCTGGGCATTGGTTGGCAGGTGGTGAGCAATTGCATTGTGCATCACTTGTTTTGTATATTCTTTTATCATTATTATTATTATTTTCTCTTCCTCTGCTGTCCTATTAAATTGTCTTTATCTCAACCCATGGGTTTTACTTTTTTTTTTTTCTGATTCTCTACCCCATCCCACTGTGGGCAGCTGTGTGGTGCTTATTCCTGACTGGGGTTAAAACATGACATGAGTCAACCACAAAACAGCAGGTTTCCAAGATCCCTTGTCAAATGCAGGTGCAGGACATGATGGTGGATGAGCAGAGGTCACCCAATGTGCAACCCCTATCACCCTGCCATCCCTCAACTGCAAAAGCTCTGCTTCCCTTTGCAGAGGGGTAGCATCTTCTCTCACTCAAAAAGGAGCAATTATGGAGATTCCTGGTATGAAAAATAAGATACTTCCATGGTTTGAAGCTGCTTCCATGTTCTGTGTTTCAGCTTTTCTTATTGTTTGCACTTGTCACTCAATATCTGCAAACTTTCACAACCTGCTCCGTACCTGATACTTCCTAATTATCACATGCCACTTCCTTCACCCAGACGCTTCATAAACAGCTATGTTCACTGCCACATCTCTCAGTAAGGTCTAAGTTTGCAACTTCTGCCATGTCGCTGTTTATGCTTGCAAGCACCTCTCCCTGTCTGACACCCGGGACCTCTTCCACTCCACTCTGTGGTGAGACCCCACTCTGCTTCCTCGGATCTCACCAGTCAGTCAGTTTAAGCTGAGAAACTGAGAGCAGGTGGAGATTGCAGGGGAGGCAGAACCAGGATGGCACTGGGAGCAGGGATGAGCTCTCCCAGGCTGCTCTCGCCACGCCAGGGTGTGAAGCAGGGTGGCAGTCAATAACCAGCATATGGCTTTTCCACATGGCTCCTTTCCCCACCCGCAGCGCTGTCTGAGAGGAGCCTCTTTCCTCTCCCTTTGGATGGCTGACGCCATGAGACTGGGGCCGGGGGGCCGTGTTGCTTCCTGGTGAGGGCAGGGGCATCAAGCATCGTCTGTCTGAGCTGATCATCTCCTCACACTGCCTTCTGGCTGGATGGGTAGGGCTTGGTAGGCTGCAATATTTTAGATGTGGGGGATGTGAGGAGAGAAGCAGCCTCTTCTGCCATACAGGAATGGGGCAGGCTTCCCTGATATTTTAGGAGGAGGTCAGCTGAGCATCTGCAGCTAGCTCTGCTCTCTCTCTCTCAAAACTTTAAACCTCCAGTTAATGTAAATGCCAGCCCAAAGCCTCCAAACCTGGTGGCCCCCATCCTTGGGGCAGATGGGAGGATGGGGAGGACTGAGATATTCACAGCCTCTGCTTGGTGCAGAGTGGGGCTGGTCTGTCCCTGACCACTGCACACCCCCACATACCGTATTGCCAACATGGGGGACCATGGGTCAGGAGTGGGCCTGCTTCTCCTAGGCAACGAGATTAATAAGAAATATATTGAGTGTTCCTGCTATTTTGCTAGTGGGTCTGGCAGCCTTTAAAATTCAGGTTTGCAAGCTTACCTCTATAATAAACGATGAGTCAATCTTGGGGCTAGAGTTTTAAGAGAAGCCCTAGAAAGTCTGTGAGTTGCAATAATATCATGAGAAGTAGCAGAGGGATACACTATTTTTGCAGACTGCAGCCTCATGCACCACATTCCCACCATGTGGCGAAGCAAAGGTAGCAAGGGATCATTCGTAGCATGCTAGAGGACATTTCCTATACTCTGTGTAAAGTTTCCTTGCTTTGATAACTCAGCTAAATGCCTTCCCATGATGTGCCAAGATACTTTCTCCACTGTCTGAGAGGAGAGAGAGGGAGAGCAGGATGCATTAGGCTACAAGGAAGGGGGGAAATGTGTTTCCTGTCTCCCCACTGGAATGAGCTCTGCCCTACTCCTATCCCTGGGGTCAGAGGAGGGACAAGAAATGGGGAGATGGACAGATGGACGTGAAACCTGTGCTCGCACAAGCAGCACAGTCTGCATCATGGGCCCACGTTAAAGCTGTGTGTTTCCCTCTTTCTGCAGCTGCTGCAGGTGGGAAGCTCGCTCTGCCTGCCAGCCCCTGTGCAGCAGCACCTCCTGCTTCTGGCTGGGTGACAGGACCTGGACAGGAAAGCCTGTTTGGGTGGCCCTGTGAGCCCACCTGGAAGTGTTGGCAAATGCACAACTAACCCTGCTGTCTGAAAAAATGCAGAAGTTTGGGTAAGCCTCCAAGCTTGTCAATGCTGAGGTGTTCCTGGCTATGGAACCATGTCTTAAAGTTGGTAGGAGACTGTTGTGAATTAACCCCAGCCGGCAACTAAGCACCACACATTCGCTCACTCACTCCCTCACAACGGGATGGGGGAGAGAATCAGAAGAGTAAAAGTGAGAAAACTCGTGGGTTGAGATAAAAACAGTTTAATAGGTAAAGCAAAAGCCACACGCACAAGCAAAGCAAAGCAAGGAATTCATTCACTCCTTCCCATTGGCAGGCAGGTGTTCAGCCACCTCCAGGAAAGCAGGGCTCCATCACGTGTAACGGTTACTTGGGAAGACAAACGCCATCACTCCGAATGTCCCCCCCCTTCCTTCTTCTTTCCCCAGCTTTTTATCGCTGTCTATTAAACTGTCTTAAAGCAGCTCTTATGCATTACCCTGAAAGGGAAATTAAAATTGTAACTGCTCAGCAGTGGTAATTTGTGACTGAGGAATGATCTGGCACAGAGGGCAAGAAGGCCCAGCTGCAAGAAGGGGTTAAACTGGCTGGAAATGGGCTTCACATTTGCTAACCTCCAGTCAACTGGGACCTCCCCAGTTAGCCAGCACTGCTGATAAAGGATTGAAAGTGGCTTGGTGAGCACTTCTGCCAGCTCCCTCAGTACCCTTGGGTGGATCCCATCTGGCCCCATAGACTTGTGTGTGTCTATGTGATATAGCAGGTTGCTAACCAAAATGGCTGCCTGATGTTATATTCCTAAAACCTTATTTAAGCTTTAAAGCTTTAAGAGGTTGGCTAGAGGCAGACATCTTGTGTGGCATCCCCAGATGTTCTAAAACTATTCATAGTTATTTTCTGACCACAAGCATTGGTTTGAAACAAGTGTATATGCACTTCCTGGGGCCTCAGAAAACCCAGCACGGGCCATAGAACGAGGTTGCTCTGCTATGAGCATGCTCGTGTGTGTCTGGGAGAGTTGTATCAGGCTAGCTGCACTGCATCATTAGGGGCTGATAATTTTCTTGCCCAAGGTCACTCTTTTTGTGTGCTTGGACATGAGGAAAAGGTAATATCTCCTCAGGAGAGCATGTTCCTGCTTAGGGGAGGCCCCAGATATCCTCCCCTGGGGCAGCTGTTAGGAAGCATAACACTAGAGTTTCTAACTCTCCAAGAAGATGGCTTTTATCTTCCTAACAACAGGGGGTTCTGGTGGGCTTTGGCCCTTCCACACCTTTTTTCTACTGTTGGAATGGTCTCTGGTCTCATTTTCCATCCCCCTGTGGTGGGTCACAGAACTGCCTCAGCTCACTCTTGCACTTGGTCGCTCATTGGGCTGGGGTGTCTCCTCATGCTGCCACTCTTCCAGCACCCCTAGCTTCTTGAGCCCTGGTGGAGTCTAGATGCATCAGGACGAGACCCTAGGCAGACCCTCTGGCTAGCACATCACAGAGGACAGGACCTCGCACCAGCTTCCCATCGCCTGTGTCTGCCACTGATGACCTGAGTTCACCATGGCTTAAAGCACATCTTTTCCTGATGTCAACCAGTTAAGCTGTAAATCTTCTGGCTTACCATTTAACTCTTCAGGATCTTGCATGGGTGCAAACAGACACACAGATATAGCAAGGCACTTCATAAGATTTTCGAAGGCACCTTTGTTTTTCACTTTACAGCTCAAGAGTTGCACAGATCTGTACAAAACCAACTAACCCTCCTTGCACTTAACTGCCTCGGTTTTCTGATTATCTTGCAGAGTCCCTTCAGTCGACTGTAAGCCCACGGTTTGTCTTTCTTGATTTTGGTGGATCCCATTGCTAAATCATCCACCCTCACTTCACTGGGACATTCTGCCTGCTTGTCCTTTCTTACTCAAAGTTGGGAATCTTTTCTGATGTCTTTTTCTTTGGTGGTTGGGAACTTTCTGTCTCCAGCCTTCTGACTGGAAATAAGATAAAAATGGGGTTTCTTGAGCAAGAAACACCTGTTGTTGAGACAGTTTTTATCCTAGTAGATCACTGTTCTCATCTACCCATTTGTAATTTTCTCTAGTCTAGTTCTATATGTTCAAAATTCCAACATATTCAAAATAACAGCAATTCAAAAATAGCCTCATTCCAAGGTATCTGTCAGAAGCCGCCTGTTCCTTCCCTGTTATCCTTTCCCTCTTACCCTTCATTCTCTTATCTTCCACTCACCCTATTAGGCAAAGCAAGTACACTAGGGCCAATCTCACAGAGCAATGGCATGAGGAAGGTGGATGGAGAAGACACTAAGTTTGCTGGTAGCTGGGAGGAAAGAGGGAATTTCATTATCAGATGTGATTTGATGACAAGAGTTGATGCCAGAAAGAGCAGCTCTATGAGTGAGGGCAGTGAGCTGCACAGATAGACCCCTCAGCAGAAACCTGCCTAGAGATATGGGGTCCCGAGCAATAAGCTAGGAAGCACTTGGTGTTGAGTGAGAACTTGGCATTAATCAGGCAATGTTTACTCTGCAGATGAGATGTAAATATACTAGAAAAACTGGGGGACTTGACTAAAACACAGTGGAACAATGAGAGGGAACATGAGCTAAAGGAGTTTGCAGGTGGACCCCTGCGAGCAGGAGCTGGGGGGCACAGGGGACAGTGCGACCTGTTCAACAGATTGGATGAAGATTAGGACTTATGTGAAGGGAATATAAATTCAGGAGTCACAGTAGGGTTCAAACTAGCACAAGGGTGGCTGTGTGTCTAGGAAAAAGCAATACCCAGACAGTAATATATCACGATATGTGTGAACTACTACCCCCACAATTAAGATGGATCATACGGGCTAAGATTGCATGGCAAACTAATAACAGCATTCAAAAGGCACAGACACTGTTTAACAGTTTATACAGTGAAAAGTCAAAAGAAAAAACTTTACCCCATGCTAAAGGGCCAGCGTGTAAGCTGCCACAACACAGCTTTTGGTAGGGCAATGTCTAATCTTTCTCCTGCAGACTCCTAAAGGCAAAATCTCCAGTGAATTCTGTGGGATGGAGACAACTATGACTCACCAGTGCTACTGAGGGGATATTAATGAAATGCTGTGGTATCGTTGTCCATTATTTTATCAAAACTGAAGTAATTCTCTCACAGTTTTAGTAAGTGAAAGGAAATAAACAGAGGGAGGGGGGTAAGACCATGTCACAACAACTGAGATATTCATGAATATAGTGTCTTGAATATTTATTCTAATAGCAAAAGGAAAAAAACTTTCAACAAAGAATTAAAGAAGCAAAATCCACTTGGTATACGGAAGTCACATACAAATAGAATATCCAATGGAATACACATGGTCTCTACTTCCACATAGAATTAAAACTCTGCACATGGATAAAACTTGTACTTCACGTTCAGACAAGAGCTCCCATGGATATATGCAGAAGATTCACAAAATTTGTCACCCAGCAGCATTTTAAACTAACATATTTTTTAGAACCACAGTCACTATATTGCAGTAATAGTTGGGGGAGGAGGGACAGATTGAGTCTCACCCCCTCACAAATGTATCCTAAGCAAGTACTTCTTTTCTTCAGGAACAATTCAGCAAGTAAGTTAGCTTGAGGGAGCCAGAACAGCTACATATTTTCAAGGTAAGTATTTATCTTTGTGTATGTAATCACATGTCTATGAGGAATAATAAAAATACTAGGTAAAATTATCTGCCGGCCCCTGAACAGTCAGGTCACTTAGGAATAAAAAGTTTAGGTAATGCATCCTCAGTCCTGTAGCAGCCTGCATATCTGTATTTAAGTGGTACCTCATATTATGACTGTTAATTTGTCTGCTGCTCAACTATAAAGATAGCCAGAATTTCCTTTTTTATTAAGCAATACCAAATTTATCTCCAAATACATTTTCATTTCACTCTGGTCTTTATAATTTTGCAGAAGTTTTCATGGCAAAAGGTATAAAACCAGGAAGAATTTTAAGGGCTGCTCAAGTCATTGCAAGTACCTTCCTGTGCTACTTAATGCAATTTGGCTACTTTGCTTTCACAGAGAAACTATTTGATGACATAGGAAAGGAAAACCATGCTACTGGTTTCCAGTAGGCCTTAGAGTTTGATTCTTTGTCTGATCAGGCTAAATTAAAAAAAAATCCAAACCTAAATCAACCTTGTACATTGTCACAAAAATGCATCAGATGATCAAACTAAAAATCTACTTATGTACCTTTTAATGTGTTACTAACGAAAACAACTTGTTATGAAAACTGTTCAGCAAAAACAGTTACTCTCCTTGGCCCAGACTCAGTGGCCCATCTCTATTTAGCAAATTTCCAAGGTGCATGACATGTTCCTTTGAAATCAGAGATGTAGCAAGAATTTGCAGAATGAGCTTCTCCTCTGCAGAGTCCATAGGCACAGCTGGGAACCCATGGCAGATCAGTGATTCAGGGTTTAAAGTCCCAAATGTACCCAAGGGTTTTGCTGAATAACGATGGCCTTGCTTGTGTGCTTAGAGAATTATTAGAAATATGCAAGGATAACTGGAAAGGAAAAAGAAATTATTGGATGTCTCCTTTTACTATCATGGTTAGGTAATGGGCTGAATTTTGTTTCCATTTATACTACAGCTTTACTGCTAACAGTGGAGTTGTTCAACATTGAGGGCCATGTAACAGTTGAGTGAAGAGTCTGGGTCAATATATTTAAGGATGTATCTTCCATCTTTAGGATCTAGAAAAGTTAAGAAACTTAATCAGCAGAAGTGACTAATTAAGGTCACCATCCACCATGCTGGACCATTTTGACTGTGGCCTTCAAGCTGTTCCCAAAAATGTTAACTCAGTGCACCAACTAAAGTTTTCTGAGTTATCTGCAAGAGTATTGGGTATTCCTATTTAATATTTCAGGTAAGTATTATGAGTTAACTGTATCAGATTAAAGAAAACATTCCCACATGATATTATGCAATACAGGCAGACAGAGCATGTAACTGATTCTTTAAGAATAAATAACTCACTGTAACTGCTGAGCTCTAGGAGGTTCTTTTAATGCTTCTAGAGAACATGCTTTAAAAATATAGGCAGATAGTTTAGAAATGGTTACAAGCATCTTCTGACCGAAAGCGCTGTCCCACTAGTGTTGGTGTAATGCGATCATTTTCAAAAAGGACACTCACAAGTCTAAAAGTAAAATTGACATGCACTTGCAGTAAACATACAGCTATCTTTTACCATCATCTCATATATGAAAAATAGCTCAAATGACTTAAGAATAGAGTATTCTTACACTACACTGGTAAAGCATTTACTATATAAATTTTACTACAAGACACATACAGCTACTGGAAATCTTAAGCCACGCAGGCATCATCAACAGGTTATCACACATACATGACACTTCTCCCTTTCACACAAGTTTATATACACTAAGTCATTAAATATTGCACTTATTGGCCCATGATTCCTCAGTTTTGAGGTATTAAAAATAGAAAACATATCTATTTTTATAACATATTTTCATGCAACATTTTGGACATTTCAGTTCCACGAACACTAGTATATAGGTTACACATTCTGACAGTCCAACTGAGCCATGACACATCTGACATTACTGACGAAATATTAAACAGGCGTTACAGCACAAACATTTCATTTAACACTAGTTGTGGGTACATGTCAGAATTACTCGAGGAAATTTATTGCCAGAAGTGGTAAGCAATCCCTAGCTTTCATTTCTGCATGTTATGCATGATCTTGAAGTTACTGGAAGATTAGGACTTATGCTTCCCCCCCAGATCAAATACCAGGTACCTTATTCTATAAATGACAAGCCATCTACACCTGCTGGAACCATGGATAATAAACCTATGGTCTGAAAATGTAACCCAGCTGATTTCTGGTGCTAATGAGCATTTATGGATAAATTCCACTGTGGCATTTAGGGAAGGCTGCACTGAACATGAACAAGTAGCAGTGGGAACTGAATGAGTGTCAAAGATGATGTACTGCTGTGTATATGTGTATACTATATGTGTGTAGTTACAATTTCTGCTTCAATGAACATCCATGGATAAACAAAGTAAAAAAAAAAAGAAAAAAAAAGAAAAAAAAAGAAAAAAATCTTAAATTGCAAAGATGAACTACATTTACCTCTTCTTAATAAAGAAGACTGGTAGAAATCATTCAAATAATTAAACGAGTTGCCTCTTTAAATGAGACTTGACAAATGATGAACCTTGGAGAATCTGGAGTCAGCATGTACCGAAGAGACTATGCATATGGATTAAATGGTGTAAATCAATACAACTCACTCCCCTGTTGGCATAAGTGAAGATCTGTTGCTTTACACCCCCGAGGGTTTAATCTGTGAGGATTTACATACTCATGGTCTCACACCGCTAAATCTGTCATCCTAAAGAGGAACTAGGCACATATACTGTGTGTCTGTCTATATGAAACAGGCCAAGGAGGAATCTTTCCTAACAGTCAGTCAGCAGAACAGTAATTTAGTTGATGCCCTTAAGAATGCAAGTAATAAAACTTGCCTCTCACAAACAAATATAGAGAAGAGTAGTTGGGGGGATTTTTTTTGGGGGGGGTGTTTCTTTTGGAATGCAAATCAGCATCATTCATCTGCTATTGAAGAAACAAAGGCATCATCATCATATGTAGAATTTGTACCACCATTTTTTCCCTAAAAATGGCAATTAATTAAACTCAAAGCATTCTCAAAGTTAGGATCAAACTCCAGCAGATTTTGTGCACCCTGAAATAGCACTTCATTCCTAAAATAAAGAAGGTGCATGTGGTATAGCTAAATATACAGAGCTGAGCAAACTGAGAAGAAAACTTAATCTTTCAGACTGATGCTCTGGAAAGGCCACATAGATGTAGTTGCTCAGGTAGTTTTTCTAGGCATTACATTAAGTATAAGCACAAAGGAACAAACAGTTCCAGGTAACAGTCACGTACACAGCTGTTCAGAGAGAGAGAGTATTTTTTGACAGAAAATCAGGCTAGTTCATATGTAATTCAAACACCAATCAAACAGGTCTAAATAAACCCAGCAACAACAACAACAACAAAGTCAGTAATAAGTTAGGTGCGATATAATGATCAGAACACTTGTGAAGATAAACTCTTATCACAATTGAAAACATGCATCTGAAGGTTCAGCCCAGCAGGGCTTGCTAGCTGTTTGGTGGGTTGGTGCCAGGAGGCACCACAGGAGCCAGTCACATCCCATGCTCCCAAGGCATTTTCTGAGCACTAGTTTGATCATGCAGCAAGCAAGACACTGTGAGAGCATGATAAGGCTGTGCATTAGCCATGCACAGGATTAGTCTGATGCTAAAAGCTTTAGTCTAGATCATAACTTGGAAAATGGGTTGTGTAGTATTAGTTCAGCTGGTACTATGGAGCTCAGGACCCTCTGTCCAAAGGCATCTAATCTCTCATAAATTTAATGTGCTCTGTGTGTCAACTGCTGTATCCCACCAAGTGCCCTAAATCTCAGCTGAAGAGGTTATCTGTGGCTGGCCCAATAAGGCTCCATGACATTCAGTCCTATTTCTGTGCTGAGAGTAACAACAAATTAGTGCAAAGTGTGTGAGTACTTTTGCACCAAGAATTGTGATGAGGCTGAAAATAGTTTTGGATTTCCTATCCCAGGTTTCAATTTAATGTTCCAGCCCTCTTCCATCACTAAAATATATCTCTTTTCAGCCTGGTACTTTCTCTTGCCAGAACTGTGCTACAACAGTGGATAGATCAGGGATCTAACCAAATCCTGCTTGTCTCCTCCAACAACTCATAATCAGTGACTACTGGATATATGTGAAGAACGAGCCATTGATTGTTTAAATTTTGGCCTTTGATCAAGTTGGGATGGGATTTCCAAAAGTGCTCATTATTAGCCTAACTCTACTTGCATTTAAGAAAATTGCAATTCTATCAATCACATAAGTCAATAGGAGCTGAACTAGATTGACACAGGCTGCTTTTGGAAATCCTACCCTATGAAACAGGTCAAGGCATAATTTTAAATAGAATGAAAATCCCAATCCTGCTAGTTCCCCCAGAATTCAAACTAAATTTTTAGAATGTTTGGGGAAGGGATAGTAAGCTACTACCCAAAAGCCTTTCTGTCTTTCATGTTTCTCTACAATAACCAGGTTCCAGCTGAGAGAAGTACTGAGATCATGATGCTTCTGATCTAAATCCGACCAAACTTTATAGCAGAAAACTCAATAATCCTGTGAAACACGTGGCTCTGAAAGCCAACCCGTGATGGAAAATCAAAGCCTACTAACAGTAGCTAACCCTGATTGTTCAGAAAAGGTCTACTTGAACTTCCACACATAGGATAAATTGGGTTCAATGGGACATCAGCAGGTCATCCAGCCCAACCTCCTGCTCAAAACAGAGTCAACTAAAAGGTCCAATCAATTTGCTCAGGGCTTTATCCAGTCTGATCTTGAAAACCTCCAAGGATTTGATGTGAACACTTTAAAAATTAATCTGACTAATTCTGAACTCTATGACAATGTCTGAGTGTCAATAAAAAGATCCTAGGAGTTTTTAATCTACTGACTGGTTCTGCTGTTGTACTTCAGATGAACCTTTTCATTATAACACATGGCTGGCAGTCTAATGACCAATGTTACTCTGACAGCTGCTTCCCCCATCCTCCCCATCCCATACAGAAGATCAGACATTTTGGAGGCCTGGGTGGTTAGTTGTCTCAGAAATCCAAAGGAGAGATTCTCCCTCTTTGATTTTGCTATTATTCTTCTGCCTGGTCTCTTGATGCAAAATGAAAAGCAATTAATTAATCTTAATTAAATAAAGAACTATCTATCACTCAATTTCTTTAAAAAGGTATATGCTAATAATGTATTGCCACCACTGATTAGACTCTACATGGTCATAAAGAGGCAGGGAGGGTCTGGAATTCATTGCAATGGAGTACAAGCAAGGTGTGGCTGTAGCAAGGGGCATCTTGGGGTCTTTTTTCCTTGTTACAACATGCACAGGAGATGACCATTTTGCAGTTAGCATCCCAGAGCAAAGCTGGGAGAATATTTGCACTTGTAGCTATGCTGCATGATCCAGGATATGCCCAAGCTCATGTAACATGTGACCATGTCTTCCTCTCTCCTTGCCTTGCCTGAGGATGGCTCAGACTAATAATACAGCCTAAACCTTTTCTAAAGGACTGAGGGCTGCAGCTGAGTGCTGTCTCAAGGCTTCCCTGCTCCCTTTTCTCCAGCAGGAATAACTGCACATAACAAGCATAGGGTGGAAAACTGCCCACCATCTCACACAAAGCTTCCTCAGCTTCTTATCACTTCTTTTTCCAAAGCAGCTGGTACCTAGTGGGTGAAGAGGTATCAATGAAAGTCTCTCAGCACAGTTATCAACATGCTACCTTAGATGGGGGAGACAAAATCAGCATCCCTGGAGAGAGACAGGGTTATGGTTGGGGTAGCACATGCCTCTTCCGCCTGGCTGCTCATCGGCCCAAAGAGGACAGTGCTTTCCCTTCATGGAGGTAAACAAGTGAAGGTTCAGCCTCCATGTCTACTAGGAAAACAAGCGCTTAAGGAAGCTAGCTAATAGGACAGACATTTGTTTAAAACCCCACAGTGAAGAAAGAACATTTATTCATTTAAGTTAGGCAGCCAATGTAGCACCCTGATGGCATATCCATTTTACATGTGTCTATATGCCTTGTCTGAAAGTCGTTTTTACTGTGTCAAAGTTTATGTAGGTTATTTAACCAGTAAAAAAGTGTGACCATTTTCTCTTAGTGTGTTTCAGGAGCTTATATAAATTACCTTTGAAAAAAGGTAATGTGCATAGAGGGATTTCTTTGCAGTTGTGAGCAGTTTGCAGTACCTTGTGTTCCTTTTTTAAATTTGTCTTCTAATTTTTCCCATTGCAGACATTTTAAGAAACGTCAGCCTTGTCCTAAATCCTGTCTAATAGGAACAATAAAACAGTTAACGCTTCTTCAATTATGCAATTTAGTTAAAAAAATGTCACTGTGACCCAAGTAAAGCAGTTGTACAAAGTACTCCAGGGCACAGATGCAAGAAACTGCCACCAAGTACTAGAAGAGTACTTTTAAAAACTGTGAAATATGAATATTTTTTAACACTTTATTAAAAAAGAATTTGTGTACTTTATTCTGCTATCTTCACAGCCTTTTGCTGATCTTATGAACGTATTCAGCCTAACTCCAGAAATGTTGACGATTTTTTACTCCTAAAGTTTTTAAAAATCTTGTGAATTTCTAATTGTCTTGTCAAAAAAAGATATCCTCATCGAAGTAAGTAAAATTGAGGTAAAACTCCAGTTCACTGACAACAGCAGCGCTTCTGCAAGAGGTCTGAGTGAAATACAAGTGTTTGTAGCCAGTGTGGTGATGGTTGTCTCAGTGACTGAATGGGAGATGAAATTCCTGAATGCTTAAGTATGCAGGTTTGACAGCAACATGACAAGACAGTTTTTGGCTATGAACTACTGAATGTAATGGATTTGGTTCTGCCAAGGGTAATATCAGAACTGTATGTTTAATATCTCATGCAGGTAGAAATGAAAAGAGCTAGTCAGCCCACAAGTACTGGGGCAGGTACTACTGGGATCTCTGTAATGATCCAGTTTCAGAAAGGTATTAGACAGACATGCAGCTTCCATGGAAATGTAAACATACTAGCTATTCAAACAGGATGCAGTACCTAGTATCTCTGAGGATCTGCACTGAACACCCACATCAGTTGGAAACTCACAGGGAAGTTCAGTAGCTTTGGGTCCAGGAAGGCTGGAGGTTTTTCCTTTCTAACTTCTGTAATTTCCAAGCAGCCATGATGTGTAACATAGTGAGCGTAGATTTGCCAAGGCAATACACTCCAGGAAGTGTCCCTTATACAAATGATCTGGACAGAATGAGCGATTGGCTCACTAGAGCAATATTTCTAAATTGATTTTTAGTCAGCAGAAAATATAAGTGACATCAGGAAGCTTATTCTAAAACACCTTGGCCACTACCCTAAGGTTTCAACTATATAATTTGAAACCCATGAAGCAAGAGTCAATTCTAGGCAAATGTGGTCTGAGGACATGGCACCAGCTGAAGTAAGTGTAATGTAAAGCAGTAAAAAGAAAAGAGAAACTAATAGCCATCCTGCATGCAAAAGCCAGATGCAAAAAAATGGATCGTCCTTTCAAACTAATAACATCTCCATCTCCATACACATACTCAACCAGCTGCTGATGTAGAATAAAAGACTTTTCTCCCAAATAAATTAATAAGACAGTATAAATAAAGGCATATAGACCATTCATAAATACTCTGTTGGCAACGGAACACACTGGAGCTGCCTTTGTTGATAGTTGCATTAACAGCCGCAGTTGGGCTGCTGTGGAGGAGGGGTGTCCTTTAGCCGTGTGTTCTGCTTGCTGGCAGCAATGGTGGGATCTATCTCCAGACTTTCTGACATTTTGTCACAGATGATATCCACGAGTCGCTCAAATGTCTGCTTGACGTTAATGTTGTCCTTGGCACTTGTTTCAAAAAATTCAAATCCTAAGAAAATAAACAACACATTTATGTTTGATGCATATCCAACATCTCCAATAAATATACAAACTTCTCTTGGGCAAGGAAGAGTGGAGAGACACACAGAAAGGAAATACATGAGAGCACAAATATAAAAGAGTGATATTGCAAGAGCAGTTAAAATTGTAACAAAATCAGAGTAACTACATTAGTGTTATTTGCTTTATACCAAGCCATATGAAATCAGGACTGGCCCAAATACATTCCCTTAAACAAATTCTACTTTAAAACAGTTTAATCTAAAAAGTGATGCCAGTTTGAGAGTGCTATTATTTTAGAAATGCCCTATATAACCAGTCATTGTGAAGGAATAATCTACTGCTCCATCTCTAACTATTATGTTCCTCTGAGCATTATTCAGCTGGAAACAGCCACTTCCATCATGACATTAACCTGGTGCCAAAATAGACAACTGTGTTTGGAAGTAATCAGGAAAAAAACAAGCAAGGCAAGAAAAGATTTCTGCAATTCGATATCTATTTAAGATAGAGGTAAATCCATGAGAACAAAGGGGCCCCCAACCCCCCAAACCAAACTAATAAACAAATACACAAACGCACATATTTTTCTTCCTTAATTAATTTATATAGAAGGACTTTTTATCTATCCATTCCCAATGACTACCCCAAAGGCAAAAATTACAGCTATCCTTAACCCAGAAGGGACACTGGAAGCCTTTATGGAGAAGATCCAGCTTTCCTAAGCTCTCTTCTCTGCCCCCATTTGTCCTACATCTTATCTCCCACATCTGCCTCCTCCATCTGGGCCAGGTTTGCAATTTGCTGGTCAGTCTACAATCCAGCAGGCTTCTGCCAGCTCTGGGTCTTCCCATGTTCTTACTTCCTTTGCAATTCCTTTGTCTTTTTCATTCGTTTGTTTTCTAAGCCTTTTCTGACATGCTCCATCTTTTCCCACAGTTACCACATTGCTCACCTGAGGGTTCATTGGTAATTTAAAACTTTCTCCTACTTCTGTCTTTCCACTGCCCAAAGGTTCAATATTAAGACAGTTTACAAAATGTCTAATCCACTGGTAATTTTACAGAAGTGGCTTAAACTTTGCAGAACTATTTTGATTCTTTCTGATTAACTCTGAATAACAATATGCAACTACCACTGTGTTTAATTATGAGGAAAATCCCAGTAAGAAAATGTCAGTCACTTGAAACTCTTGGCAGAAGGGAAGAAAAAAGCTCTTTTTTTTTTTTTTTAAATGTTATGTGCATTTTCTAGTGAACGGGCTAATCTTCTATTTCCAAAGGCCGCTTGAAATTTAAATGCAACTACTTTGATAACATTAGCACTATATATTCAATATGCCATCTAAACAAGATGTAATGTGCACATTCAGTCCTATAACTGCTTACCATGTAGCTTTCGCATGTTTGAGTACTAGCCTAGACTTACAGCAGATAATTATATTTAGCTTGGTATGATATCCCAGCATGTGCTAATAACCAATGCAAAAACTTAATGCTGTATTCTGAATTTTCTTCATATTTTTAATTTACATAAGGTGCCTTGTGTTGAAATAGCACAAAGTGCTAAATTGTTTAAATGCATAGGAGCTAAACACAGGCCAAAGTTAGTGTTCATAGGTAGTTTATACAATAAGAGATATAAACATTGTACAGGGATTTAGTCATACAACTTCTGTTAATATCAGCAAGAAGTGTGAGGATAACCTCACAGGTATGAGTATACATTGGTGTGAAAACTTTTCCTTTCCACATTTCTCTGGAAAGCAGGAAAACCATGCATAATAAAAGACCATATACAGAAATCATATACTGGGAGGCGGTTTGAATCTATATGTCATTGTTTTAGTTTAGCTTTGCTTACACGTCTCCTTTGTTGTAAACTAGAAGGAAAATAGGGAAAGCCAGTGTAGCTTCACTTGCTGGTGGCTTCAGCGCTCCCGCAGAGCTCCATGCAGGAGAAGACTGTTCAGATCTCTTGGGGAGGGCTTGGGGGAAGGAAGATCCTCCACATTTTCAGTGCTCTGTGTTGAAACCCAGCTGCAACCCTGTAGCACAGCAACACAGTCAGATTCTTCCACAACTGTTAGCGTCTGCTCCACAGGAAGCAGAAGGAAAGCTTCTGTTCCAAAGAGGAACAAGCAGGACCAGAGGGCAGAAGGTTTGAGGGACAATGAGGGGATGACTGAGAATTGGAACACCAAAGCCTTGGAGAAGATGACAGGAAGAAGAATGAATCTTAAGGACATTTTGGAGAGGAGCAGTTTTTAAAGATAAGAAGACAGAATAACTGGCACATGAGATGATCATGAAATGGCACATATGACAGGTACGTAAGAGATCTGGACAGAGAAAAGCAGAAAGTGAAAGGAAAAAAGTCACAAAAAAGAGAGGAGACCGATGTCAGGAAATACTGTAACATGGACAGGATCAAGAAAACAGGTCCACTACCACGGTGAGGATGTTCTGCATAAGAACACCATGAAAAACTGAGGCACCCATTTTCCAGGTAAAATAGTGTGCTGGCTTTGGCTGGGATAGAGTTAATTTTCTTCATAGTAGCTATTATGGGGCTATGTTTTGAATTTGTGCTGGAAACAGTGTTGATAATACAGGGATGGTTTCGTTATTGCTGAGCAGTGCTTACACAGTCAAGGCATTTTCTACTTCTCACACCACCCCACCATTGAGTAGGCTGGGGGTGGGCAAGAAGTTGGGAGGGGACACAGCTGGGACAGCTGACCCCAACTGACCAAAGGGATATTCCATACCATATGACGTCATGCTCAGTATATAAAGCTGGGGGAAGAAGAAGGAAGGGGGGGACGTTCAGAGTGATGGCGTTTGTCTTCCCAAGTAACTGTTACATGTGATGGAGCCCTGCTTTCCTGGGGATGGCTGAACACCTGCCTGCCGATGGGAAATAGTGAATGAATTCCTTGTTTTGCTTTGCTTGTGCGCATGGCTTTTGCTTTACCTATTAAACTGTCTTTATCTCAACCCATGAGTTTTCTTGCTTTTACTCTTCTGATTCTCTTCCCCATCCCACCGGGGAGAAGTGAGTGAGCATGTGTGATGCTTAGCTGCCTACTGGGGCTAAACCAATATGAAAGTATATCCTGCAACTGCAGCTATGGTAGCAGATCTGGCTATGCTGTGCTGTGCTTTGTAGACCAGCTGGATGGGACCTGTGCTGTCCAAACAAGCCCAAGGACTAGACTACGTTAAGAAAAGTATTAAAACAACATTAAGCCCAAAACAGGGCTTTGCTATAATTATCTCAGCAAAGAGCAGTGCTTTATCACTATTCTGGATAGAGCTAATATAAACATTGTTAACAGAAATGCTAAGATATTTATCCATCCTTTAGGGTGGCCAAATTAAAAATTAAAAAAAAAGCTAAAGGGGGACTCTCAGCTGTGACAGAACAGACAGACACGAGGGGCAGTTACTAGTAACGTGCTAGAAAACACCTTCTTTTCCAGTCTTTCAGAACAGAAGGTTTCCATATAAATTCCAGTTGTACTGATTTTGTTTGTGGCTTCCAGATACCTTTTGAAAGAGTGCATTTAGTGAATAAATTAGAGTCCTGTCAAAGAAATTTTTGTTTGTTTGTTTGTTTACATGAGACATTTGGTGAGCAAAAACAATCCCTTGCTTCTCATTGTCATTAAGTAACTTTCTTGTAACATAGCTCCAAGTGCATGAAAGCAATGGCAGGTTGGCATTTCTCCCCTGTAAAAAAACATCCTGGGGACAGGAGCCTTTAATTGGTCTGCCAATACCCTGCGTGCGTTGTAACTAAACAGAAGACTGGTGTTTGTCAGTGCTGTTAGTCTGTCTCTTTCCTCTGGCACTAACCTTTGCTCTTTAAAAAGAGCTAAAACACAATGAAGAGTGGAACTATGAACAAGCATGTTCCTGCACAACCCAATTATTTTCATTTTTTAATGCAAAGTTAGACGCAGCCATATGTCTGTGCTCTTGAAGCTGCTGACGACCCTGCCTTCTGCACCATGGCCTCCAGCCAGCCACAGAGGCAAAACAGAACTTGCAAGCTGTGTGCTGAGGTGCCAAGTCCCACTTGATTCCCAATTTAGATGCCAAAATTACAGCCCTAAAAATGCCTCTTCGGTTGCTGCCTAAACTCACAGATGCCTAATACCCCCAGTGTACCCACAGATGCCTAATGTACACAGATGCCTAATACCCACAGAGCTCATACCCCAAGGCATGTGAAGGTTCACCCCAGTCCTGATGCTGCAGAGCTGCTGTCTTGTGCCCCAGCCCTGGCAGGATTCAGAAACCAGCCATGTTCCTGCCCCATCTCAGGAGCAGGCATGGTCTTGCAGGCTTGGTCAGATCACACAGAAGTGCTGGGTGCCAAATTACACCCTGTATAAGCACACGGCACTGACAAACACTCTGCTTTCAGGCTTGCTGGGGTGCTAAATGGGTTTAATTTGAGGAACTCTAATCACCCCTGAATTGGGTCTCTGGGATCTCCCCAGTACAACCATTATGTATATACATGCCTGAGCCAAGAACAAAGTGAAAACAAAATAGACAAGGCAGGCTGATTTTGGTTTGAAGTGAGAAATTTTCTTCTTGGTTTTGGTGGAACATATTTTCAAAGCACTGGGAATCAAGAGAAGGAAAGAAAGAAAAAGATGAAAATAAAGACTTTAAGGAACAAATGGCACAAAAGAGGTGAGAAGAGAAAGGATGGAGAGAGGAAAAAAAAAGACCCAAAAATATGCAAAATAAGGTATGTGTTAAAATCTGAGGGATAAAATGACCACCTCTGTGAGTGACAAGCTGTGGACGCACACTGAAGCTCTGGGCACTGCTGACGCTGGGGCACGTAGCATTCACAGCCCTTTGCAGGTGCCCTGAATTCAACATGAGGGCTGGCTTCTGCCTGCCCTTGCAGAAGGGAATGTGAGAGATCACCCAGAAAGGGCCCATTTCGTTTTGCTTTCTGACATTGGTTGGTGGCCTCTGGGAAAAACAGTGTACCAGGATACATTTGCAAAGCAGGTGAGCGCACCCTAAGACATGCTCAGAAGTTCTGGGTGCTGCCAGCCATGGGTGACCCTGGGTGGCAGAGAGTAAACACACAAAATCTGATGGGAAGGGCACTGCCCTGAAAACTGCTTGATAGAACATGGAGTCAGAGGTGGATTTTAGTGGGACATCACACTAAATGATCACCAGAAGTCCCTTCCAACTAATGTTTCTATGATACAACAGCTCCGTTTCCCAGAGCCTTAACCAACCCGAGCCAAAAAGGTGGGATAGGATGAACGGGACCTTACAGCAAAGATGGACACACATTTGGGGCAGATCTTGCAGTATCCCCCTAGTACCTGGTGCAGCATGAGCACAACAGGCATAGTTTGAACCTATGGCAGGACTGTACTTCTACAGAAACCTTGTCTTAAAGATATAATACACCCTATAATGACAGAACTTGCAATTAAAAACTAATTAGTGTTTAAATAATTTGTAGCATACACATAGAAAATAGGAGTTGTACAGAAGCACATGAACAACCAAAGGCAAGAAAACATAAAATTATGTACCTAATTTGCAGGCACAGCCAAATGGCATAAGTAAATGGGGTAACTGTATGTCAAACTACATATGCAACCATCCATTTGCGTGTGCAGTTACTCAGTGTCTATTCAAAGCTCTGCGCACACCTCTGCCTGCTAAGCCTTTGCCAGAATGTAGATCACAATATATAATGCAGACCACAAATAAAAGGAATCAAGAAATTCATGCCATCTGTGAGTCATTCTTTTTATTTCTATTCTGACAAGTAACACCAAACTTTTATGAACGTATGAAGCTTTGAACTCAGCTGAGATGAATATGTTAGAAAAGCTGTGTGAGTAATGCAGCTGGCAAGTGTGCATGCATTTTGCTTGCAAGAAGTTCCAAGCCTTTTCTACTAAAATGCTTTAAAGCGTGTAAGTAAGTGCTGACTATATCAGGGTTTCACTTGATAGCCAATGCATGTAGTGCTCAGAGTAAACATTCATGAAGTGACAAAATAGCATAAGCATTTTGCTCTACACCCTTTTTTTAGTGATTAGTGAATAAACCTGTTTTAATGTGATTGCTGTGATCCCCACATCAATTACCATTACATTAATTTGTTCTCTCTACTGGCTGATTTGTCACATTTCTATATTTTCTTGGTATGACATCTCTGTGAAGTAAAGTTGCATGACTCAGCTGAATTTATTTGATCCTGTCTGTTTTCATCTGTAGTAAAGATAAGGGCTGGCGACCGGAAGATCACGTGCTGTACGGAAAGAGTTAAGGGTCGACCCTCCCTTGTCTCCGCCCCTTATAACATGACACACCTACTGCTGGGGGTATAAAGTCCGTGTTGGCTGGAGATCTGGTGGGATAATTTTGATGTGTAGTGTTTGCTACACAGTGGTGACCCCGGCGTGATCAGGCAACAGCGATGGAGCTCGCGGAACTCATAAAGGTACTAAAGTCGGTAACGACAAGGGTGCTCAAGAGGGGGTTTGCGGCAAGGCGGCGCCGACCTGCTGCACGTGGTGTGCTGATGGGGCAGGAATCTCCTGGGAACGAAAAGCCAACAAGTTTAGTTTCGGAGGGGACACAGGCTGGCTGGGAAGGAGTGGCCTGTGGGACACAGACGGAACCGTTGTTACTGGGGGCTGAGCCAACGGAGGAAGGGGAGGTGCAGGGAGACTATGGTGCAGCGGGAACAAAGGACTCGGGAAAGGTGTTCCCGATACAAGTGGGGAGTTTAGAGCGGCCGCCCACGGAACCTTCGGCACCTCCTGCACCGGCGGATCTGCCACTTACTCAATACCCCTGGGGCGAGTTGCAACAATGTGTGGAAAGGGAGCTGACTGATAGGTTGCTGGATTGGGTCCTGGGGGCCGATGTGGGATCCCAGCAGTATCGTGAACTACGTGAAGGAAGATGGTGGGAAGGAGAAAAAGAAGGCAAAACACCTGAGGACGCCCCATTGTATCCCAGTGATTGATGAGTGCTGGACACACAGAGAGCGGAGCGCAGGACATCGAAGGGGGGTGGTAGGGCTCCCCCGGCACTGTCAGTGATACCTGAGCCACCAGAGGGAACCCCTATCCCTGGGGCAATGGGAAATCAAACTGGTATTCCCTCACAGTGGAGGGAGCCTGTACACGATTACCCTATGAGCTCTGATAGCAGTGAGGGCGAAGGGGGTGACGAGGGATCCTCGATTGTTGCTCATCCGCCCCCGCTTCTGAGACGGACTAACGAGGTTTCAAGGGAACTTGAGGCATTGATCAGCCGATTGAGAGGGGTGGTGGCAAATGTGGAAAGTCTTATGCCAGGGGGAATGCCGAAAGAGAGGGCAAACGGGACGGATTGGCGGATGATTGCAAAAAATTGTGTCTTGGAAGGAGTGCGATTCCAGGCCCCTCCGATTCAAGCATTTCCTACCCGGGCAGCCCCAGGTGGAGGATATGAGTGGCAACCGTTAGATGCGAAGTTGGTGAAAGAATTGGTCACAACAGTGAAAAGTCATGGATTAAATTCCCCAGGAACCCAAGTCCTACTAGACTGTGTTTCTGCAACGCCGCTTGCACCTTTTGATATCATTCAGTTGATGCGGGCTGTATTGACCCCCTCGATGATGGTATTGTTTAGGGAGGAGTGGAGGAATCGGTGCACCCAAGTTGTTATCGAGGCGCAACAGGCCAACCATCCCATGGCAGGAGTGACTTTAGAGCAGTTGATGGGTGAAGGGCAGTTCGCAACTCCTCAGGCACAGGCTCAGCGAATGCGGGGGCGCGATTTTGCTGCATCTTCGAAAGCTGCCCAGGAAGCGATACGCATCATCGCGGCTCTTGATAAAAGGGAGCCTCCATGGGTCCAAATACAGCAATCGTTAAGTGAGCACTTCACAAAGTTTTTAGACCGGCTGCAAGCGGCGCTCCAGGTTGCTCGACTTCCTGAGCAGGCTAAGGAGGCGATATTGCTTGACTGTGCACGTACGCAAGCAAACCCACAAACTGCAGTGTTGCTAAGACAGTTACCCATAGGGACCACGCTTTCACAGATGATTCGTTACGTGCTGGAACAGGAACAGGCGCAAAGTATGCAACTGGTAGTGGCCGCAGTCCATGCAGCCTGCCGCGGCGCACGACTTACGTGCCATAAGTGTGGGGGGCAAGGACACATGGTGTGACAATGCCCTTGAAAAATAAACACCCCCGGAACAGGGGAAGGAGAGAGAGACCTATGATGCTGGCGCTGTGGGCGACTAGGCCGCAGAGCTCGACAGTGCAAATCGGGGAGTCAGCAAAGGAGACCAGGCTGGGGAAACGAGAAGAGGGGATGGCTGAGGGCCGTGCCATCCCCACCTGCCCCAGTGATCAGCTCAACAGGCCCGACGACAGCAGCGCAATGTATGGCACAGGGAGTCTCTCCTTCCCCGGGACCAGCACAGTCGCCTGCGGTCCCAATGATGCAATATCCAACTCAGCTGCCTTGGGGAGATGGGAGCGCGCAATAGAGGAGGCTGGGGATAGAGCCTCGCCGTATGTGGCACTCACCCTAAACATGACCACATGACCAGAAGTAGATATTATAGTTACCCCATGGCTCCCAGAGTTGGGGGGAACACCATGCCTCGTGTTAAGAGCCCTTTTAGATACAGGAGCGGATGTTACAGTAATCCCATCACATCTATGGCCAGATGATTGGCCACTCGAACCGAGAGGTTCGCTGCAAGGCGTGGGAGGCATGCAGACCTCGCATCAAAGCAGGAACCCAATGCAAATTATGTTGAAGGATCCGGAATCCGGACAAGCTAGGGTAGCATGGTGTAACCCCGCCATTGCTGAGTTACCCATTGTCATCTTGGGACGATGTTGCTTGCAGAAGATGAATATAGTGCTGCGTACAAATTTATCATAATGGCCACTGCCTGTGTCCGCCCATTAAAAGTCACCTGGTTGACAGATAAACCAGTGTGGGTAGAGCAGTGGCCATTGACAGAGGAAAAGAGGGCGGCTGTTCGACAATTGGTACAACGAGAACTTGACGCAGGACACATCGAACCCTCTACAAGTCCCTGGAACACCCCCATTTTCGTGATAAAGAAAAAATCGGGAGCGTGGCGACTGCTACATGATCTACGCGCAGTTAATGCATGTATACAAGACACGGGTCTGCTACAAGCGGGCCTCCCTTCTCCGGCCATGATTCCACCTGACTATCAAATAGTGGTTATAGATATTAGAGATTGCTTTTTTAGTGTTCCCTTGCATGAAGAAGATAGAGTACGCTTTGCCTTTACTGTTCCTGAGCCTAACAATCAACACCCATGTGCCAGATATCAATGGAAGGTGTTACCCCAGGGCATGAAAAACTCACCAGTCTCGTGTCAAATTGCTGTAGCTGCTGCGATACGCCCTATTTGAGAAAATTTCCCTACGGTCATCATTTTCCATTACATGGATGACGTGTTATTGGCGTCCAACCAAGAGGAGTTACTGGAAAAGGCACGCGTGCAGCTGATAGTCAGTTTGGAGCGACATGGGTTACACATTGAGCCTCGGAAAACACAGGTAGGGCGTGCAGTAAAGTATTTAGGTACTCAACTGAGGCCACGAAGCGTGACAGCACAATCATTTGAAATTCGGACTACAGTGACAACACTCCATGAGGCACAAAAATTAATTGGACAACTATTGTGGCTTAGAAACTTTATTCCAATATCTGAGGCAGAAATGACTACCTTATATCAACTCCTGAAAGGAGGAGATTCCCCCCTAGCTGCAAGGACTCTTTCAAGAAACCATCAGGAGATTCTTAGGACAATTATGGAGCGAGCCCAGCATTGGGGTCTCGCTCGATTTACACCTGAACAACCGGTCACTGCCCTGATTTACATGACCGATACTGCTGGCCGTGGTTTACTAATTCAAAATAATGGTGAAAAAGGCTGGCCTTTTGCTTGGTTGTATCAAGGCAAACCAAAGACGGCTTTAATTTCTTGGCCAACATTATTATCCCAGCTTATTCTCCGCTGTCGGAGGCAAACTCAACACTTAACAGGGAAGGACCCGGAGGTCATCGCATTGCCCTGTTCTTTGGCACAGTGGGAGTTGGTACTTCCACAAGTGGGGCTCCTGCAAGCGGCGATAGCTGAATTTACGGGTCGTATTGAAGGTCTAAGACCACACCCCTGTGGGGAGATAATCCAGGTACTCCATTTTTTGCCAGCTAGTGCCATAGTTGAACAACCCACCGGAGGCGGCACAGTTTTTACCGACGCGTCATCGATTACTGGGAAAGCTGTCGTTACATGGCAGGAGGATGGTCAGTGGACCCACATTAGTTATCAAGATCAAGGGCAATCCGTGCAGTATCTTGAGGCCAAAGCGGTATGGATGGCTCTCACTCAATGGCCCGAAGAGGCCTTGGATCTAATCACAGACTCTTGCTATGTATATAAGTTACTGAAGAAGTGCCGATGGGCACTTGGGGCAACGTCAGAGATTGCCGGAATGTTGCTCACCGCACTGCAAATGAGAACCGCTCCTGTCTGTCCTATCCATGTTAATAGTCATAGTTCCATACCGAGTTTTCTTTCTGCTGGGAATGAAGTAGCGGACAGCTTAGCAAAGAGCGTACTGGCGGTTGAAGAAACTTCTAACCTAAGGCGAGCTTTCCGCCTGCATGAGCTCCTCCACTGTGGAGCTCGCGGTTTAGCTAGGCTCGCTGGCGTTACGTTGCAAGATGCTCGCTCTGTGATTGCTGCTTGTCCTGTGTGTTCCAAAGGTCCCCTCTGGGAGGCAGGGGTAAACCCTCGAGGGTTGCAGCCCAACCAAATATGGCAGTCTGATGTTACGATTTATGAACCCTTTAATCCACGTAAGTATCTGCATGTCACAGTTGATACCTGCAGTGGAGTTATTTTAGCGACTATGCATGCTAAACAAAATGCTCTCGCAGTTATTTTACATTGGCAGGACTGTATGGCGCAACTTGGCATCCCACAAAAAATTAAAACAGATAATGGAGCGGCATATGTCAGCAAGAAGACAAAGGACTTTTGCGTGCGCTGGGATATTCAGTTGAGTCATGGCATTCCCTACAACAGTACGGGCCAAAGCATTGTAGAACGCGCGCACCGCACATTAAAAGGGTTACTCGACCGACTTAGGGAGGGGGAAAAGATAAGCCCAGGAACAGGGGTTCCCCCTCCCCTTGACCCTCCCTTATTTCGGGCACAGTGTCTGTTGATGACAGCACTAATTACCTTAAATCATACCATTCGAGGGAACACCTATAAAACCCAGACTGCAACCCAGGCACATTTCCGGCTCGATGAGAACGAAGGGCCTTACCCTTTGGTTCAAGTACGGGACCTGCAAACCCGTGAATGGGGGGGGCCTTATTCCCTCCGTTGCTTGGGACGTGGGTATGCGTGTGTGCAAACCGAGAAAGGGACGCTAGAATGGGTACCCAGTCGAAATATTCGACCGTATAGACATTAATCAATCTATTGAGTCTTATCTTGACAGGTTACCATTTCCCTATGCATCCTGATGGTGTGGGGGAGCAATGAGGGAGCCGCGACGAACTACTGGCTGGACTGGGCAAAATCCATGAACGTAACAGATGCGTGTCTGTATAAGTCTTACCATATATCGATTATTTTACACGTAGCTTCCCCAGCAAGATCCAGAGCTACTGGAGCTAAGGGAGGGGGAAATGTAGTAAAGACAAGGGCTGGCGACCGGAAGATCACGTGCTGTACGGAAAGAGTTAAGGGTCGACCCTCCCTTGTCTCCGCCCCTTATAACATGACACACCTACTGCTGGGGGTATAAAGCCCGTGTTGGCTGGAGATCTGGTGGGATAACCTTGATGTGTAGTGTTTGCTACATTCATCTCATTCTAACATTACTCTTTTAATGATGCTAATATGTTAAACAACCATGAACTAATCTCTCAAAAAAAGATGTACCACTTAAAAAAGTACTAAATAGGGTGACAAGGAATGGCTAAGGTGTGAGATGGTCTTTGCGTCTGGAATGATGAAATAGTCTGGGAATTTCAGCCTGGAGAAAAAGGAGGGGTACGATAGAGGTCTCTAAAGCCAGCAGTGGTACAGAGCAGGTAAGAGGAAACAATTGTTCACTGCCTCTCAGAATATAACAGATAACTCGGATAAACTGTGTATATTTAAAAGATGTTGTGGATGGTAAGATTTTATATGATTTCACAGACATCATTGGACAAGTCCATGGAAAAAAATCATGAAAGGGCTATTGAGTCAGGAGGCAGACCTGAAGGGCAAAGGAGTCCAGGAAGGCTGGATGTTATTCAAGACGGAAGTCTCAAAGGCACAGGAGCAGGCCATCCCCATGTGCCGCAAGTCGAGCAGACGGGGGAGAAGACCGGCCTGGCTGAACAGAGAGCTTTGGGTGGAACTCGGGGAAAAAAAGGAGAGCCTACCACCTTTGGAAGAAGGGGCAGGCAACTCAGGAGGACTACAAGGATGTTGTGAGGTTATGCAGGGAGAAGATTAGAAAGGCGAAGGCCCAGCTGGAACTTAAACTGGCCACCGCCGTTAAAGACAACAAAAAAAGTTTTTACAAATATATCAGCGACAAAAGGAGGGCCAAGAAGAATCTCCATCCTCTGTTGGATGCAGAGGCAAACATCGCCAAAAAAGGATGAGGAGAAGGCTGAGGTACTTAATGCCTTCTTTGCCTCAGTCTTTAATAGTCAGACCAGTTATCCTCAGGGTATTCAGCCCCCTGAGCTGGGAGATAGAGATGGGAAGCAGAATAAAGCTCCAGTAATCCAAGAGGTAACAGTTAGCGACCTGCTCCTCCACCTGGATGCTCACAAGTCTATGGGGCCAGATGGGATCCACCCAAGGATACTGAGGGAGCTGGCAGAGGAGCTCGCCAAGCCACTCTCCATCATTTATCAGCAGTCCTGGTCAACCGGGGAGGTCCTGGATGACTGGAAGTTAGCTAATGTGACACCCATCTACAAGAAGGGTCGGAAGGAGGATCCGGGGAACTACAGGCCTGTCAGCCTGACCTCGGTGCCAGGGAAGGTCATGGAGCAGATCATCTTGAGTGCCATTATGCAGCACGTGCGGGACAACTGGAGGATCAGGCTCAGCCAGCATGGGTTTATGAAAGGCAGGTCCTGCTTGACTAACCTGATCTCCTTCTATGGCAAGATGACCCGCTTAGTGGATGAGGGGAAAGGCTGTGGATGTTGTCCACTTGGACTTTAGTAAGGCCTTTGACACCGTTTCCCACAGCATTCTCCTGGAGAAACTGGCTGCTCACGGCTTGGATGGGTGCACTCTGCGCTGGGTTAAAGACTGGCTGAATGACCGAGCCCAGAGAGTGGTGGTGAATGGAATCAAATCCAGTTGGCGACCGGTCACGAGTGGTGTTCCCCAGGGCTCAGTACTGTGGGAAGTTCTCTTCAATATCTTCATTGATGATCTGGATGAGGGGATTGAGTGCACCCTCAGTAAGTTTGCAGCCAAGTTGGGTGGAAGTGTTGATCTGCTGGAGGGTAGGAAGGCCCTGCAGAGGGACCTGGACAGGCTGGATCGATGGGCCGGGGCCAACTGTATGAGATTCAACAAGGCTAAGGGCCGGGTCCTGCACTTGGGTCACAACAACCCCATGCAATGCTACAGGCTGGGGGAGGAGTGGCTGGAGAGCTGCCTGGCGGAAAAGGACCTGGGGTTGTTGGTTGGCAGCCGCCTGAACATGAGCCAGCAGTGTGCTCAGGTGGCCAAGAAGGCCAATGGCATCGTGGCTTGTATCAGGAATAGTGTGGCCAGCAGGACCAGGGAGGAGATAGTGCCCCTGCACTTGGCACTGGTGAGGCCGCACCTCGAGTACTGTGTTCAGTTTTGGGCCCCTCACTACAAGAAGGACATCGAGGTGCTGGAGCGTGTCCAAAGAAGGGCAAGGAAGCTGCTGAAGGGTCTAGAGAACAAGTCTTATGAGGAGCGGCTGAGGGAGCTGGGGTTGTTTAGTCTGGAGAAGAGGAGGCTGAGGGGAGACCTTATGGCTCTCTACAACTACCTGACAGGAGGCTGTAGTGAGGTGGAGGGTCGGTCTCTTCTCCCTAGTAACAATGAATAGGACGAGAGGAAACGGCCTCAAGCTGTGCCAGGGGAAGTTTAGGTTGGATATTAGGCAAAACTTCTTCACTGAAAGGGTAGTCAGGCATTGGAACAGGCTGCCCAGGGAAGTGGTTGAGTCTCCATCCCTGGAGGTATTTAAAAGATGGGTAGACGTGGTGCTCGAGGACATGGTTTCGTGGTGGACTTGGCAGTGCTAGGTTAACGGTTGGATTCGATGATCTTAAGGGTCTTTTGCAACCTTAACGATTCTATGATTCTATGAATATAAAGATACTGCCCACAAATCTAATTTGCTACAGTCTGGGAAAGTATCACTATATATTTGCCCTTTTATACCTTTCCCAAGGCACCTACTTCTGGCCATTACTGTAGGTAAGGTCGTATGCTGCTTGCAGCTATGATCTGTGGTCATATCACCATTGTTATGCTCTATGTCATTAATAACAATCTTTAAAAAAATATAAAATGGAAATGAGACAAATTCTGTCTTCATAAACATTCTGTTAATTTCCCTTCAAGGTCGGATCTGGTTTTATTAACCATTCCGTCTCTCTTTTGTGAACTTCCGTTAGTGTTATGAGGAGAGCTACTCAGAGCTACCACAGGATACTTGACTAGTTTTGCCAGGCTAAGGGCCGGGTCCTGCACTTGGGTCACAACAACCCCATGCAATGCTACAGGCTGGGGGAGGAGTGGCTGGAGAGCTGCCTGGCGGAAAAGGACCTGGGGGTGTTGGTTGGCAGCCGCCTGAACATGAGCCAGCAGTGTGCTCAGGTGGCCAAGAAGGCCAATGGCATCGTGGCTTGTATCAGGAATAGTGTGGCCAGCAGGACCAGGGAGGAGATAGTGCCCCTGCACTTGGCACTGGTGAGGCCGCACCTCGAGTACTGTGTTCAGTTTTGGGCCCCTCACTACAAGAAGGACATCGAGGTGCTGGAGCGTGTCCAAAGAAGGGCAAGGAAGCTGCTGAAGGGTCTAGAGAACAAGTCTTATGAGGAGCGGCTGAGGGAGCTGGGGTTGTTTAGTCTGGAGAAGAGGAGGCTGAGGGGAGACCTTATGGCTCTCTACAACTACCTGACAGGAGGCTGTAGTGAGGTGGAGGGTCGGTCTCTTCTCCCTAGTAACAATGAATAGGACGAGAGGAAACGGCCTCAAGCTGTGCCAGGGGAAGTTTAGGTTGGATATTAGGCAAAACTTCTTCACTGAAAGGGTAGTCAGGCATTGGAACAGGCTGCCCAGGGAAGTGGTTGAGTCTCCATCCCTGGAGGTATTTAAAAGATGGGTAGACGTGGTGCTCGAGGACATGGTTTCGTGGTGGACTTGGCAGTGCTAGGTTAACGGTTGGATTCGATGATCTTAAGGGTCTTTTGCAACCTTAACGATTCTATGATTCTATGAATATAAAGATACTGCCCACAAATCTAATTTGCTACAGTCTGGGAAAGTATCACTATATATTTGCCCTTTTATACCTTTCCCAAGGCACCTACTTCTGGCCATTACTGTAGGTAAGGTCGTATGCTGCTTGCAGCTATGATCTGTGGTCATATCACCATTGTTATGCTCTATGTCATTAATAACAATCTTTAAAAAAATATAAAATGGAAATGAGACAAATTCTGTCTTCATAAACATTCTGTTAATTTCCCTTCAAGGTCGGATCTGGTTTTATTAACCATTCCGTCTCTCTTTTGTGAACTTCCGTTAGTGTTATGAGGAGAGCTACTCAGAGCTACCACAGGATACTTGACTAGTTTTGCCAGACTTTAGCAGGTAATGAGACCTATTGCCAGTTGATCTAAACCATTTGTTTGGGATTATACTTGAGAAACAAACCAGCACTGAGATTTAAAGAAATGATTGATTATACCTCCTTAATAAAATTGAAGGCCACACTTTTCAAAGAGGTCAGCAGCCACAATTTACAATAACACTGTTCTCAACAGGACACCATGTTTCCCAGAGGGCTAAAAGCCCGGTGTTCTTTTTGACCTTTTGAAAACCCTGCCCAAAATGTACACGTGTTAATTTTCTCAGTGACTTCAAATAAACCAGGGCTAAAAATAAAACCACACTTGAGAACAGAGTGTTTCACAATATGTTCTTTGTACAGCATTCACGTGTTGTGCTTGTTTGTAATTGCGGCTGTAACCAACATTGCAGACCATGGCATTCAAAGGGCCCACAGTCTTAAAATGTCTTGCTGGACACAAAAATCTATATTGTTATTTTTAAAAGTTGTCCACAAGTGATGTTATCAACTCATGGCAGAGAAAGACGTTATCAACTCAATGGCAGAGAAAGAAAGAAAAGACAGTCCCAAGTGCTTGACACAACTCGTGCCCTTCAAACTGGCCAACATGGCCAGAGCACTTACTACAAGTCAGGGAAACTCATTCTTCTGCTTTTCCTGACACCACCTCCCACAATCTCTGAGCAGATTTAAGAAATGATTGCAGCTGTACAGAAAAGATATAAACATTTCTGTGTGCAGTCTGAGTACAGTAATTGACATACTGGATCAGAGCTACAATTTATCCAATACAATAATCTGCTCTTGAGATAGCCATAGGACATATATCTGAGAAAGGAAAACCCCAGAGTAGATAAAGATGGAGATAGAGGATAATCAGCTTCCATAAAGACTGAATTCTAAATCCCAGGAGTCAGAGTTCGCTTTAAAGCCTGAAACATGAGTTTTGATATCTATCTTATTACCCTTCTTTTTTTTTGCAAGCATTGGTTATTACACCTGAGGATTCTTGACTGTACAACATGCAAAGTTCATTCTCCTCCTGCTAAATTCATGACCTTGGGAATTGTTTGTCAACTCACTGCATTAATCTTTCTATAGGAAAATAGTTTGAGGAATAGAAATTCAGGTTAGTTATGTGACTTAAAGAAAAATCTTCAAACTCTACATTGCAGATTTACAGAGTGCCAGGCATTTTAGTGCCTGGTCTAAATTTGGGGTAAAAGTATACACTTACAAATTTTTTATCTCTTTCTCCATTGAATACACTTTCCTAGCTCATATTAAAATGAATAAATATTAGAAAAGCTCACAGAGGGAAGAACAGATTATAGAAATATATATAATGTGACAGGCATTTATTCAAAGA
This sequence comes from Nipponia nippon, assembly GCF_047370975.1. Taxonomy (NCBI): domain Eukaryota; kingdom Metazoa; phylum Chordata; class Aves; order Pelecaniformes; family Threskiornithidae; genus Nipponia; species Nipponia nippon. Next base: position 6,309,346 of record NW_028262343.1, read on the forward strand.
AAACCATCTTCTGTTAAAGCAGGTGCAATGGCAACCATTTTGGTTTTGTTGCAAACAGTTTAAAAAACTCAGTTCTTCACAAATGCTGGCAATTTTTCTGGACATAACTTGTTAAATCTTTTCTGTTACCTTTCAAGGACTAATTTATGGCTATTTTTAATGGATACTTTTGAGGTGTGCTTTTACACATATGTAATGCTTATTTAGACAGATGCGATAGGAAGCTATGTTATTCTGATGAAATTATTTACCAGGACAAGCAATTGTACAACTAGAAAAAAATATTTAAAAAAAAAAAAAGGTCAGCGAGCTATGAAAATACATAAATTAAAAACCACCAGCATGGAATTAGATGTAGCACAGGTGGTATACTGTGAAATGTCACCATCTCTTTCTGTTTCCCATGCAGTCATTCTTATAATACCCTTTCCCCTAAACACCTGTATAAGAATAGTGACAAGGAGATCTTAGTTACACACATGTTCACCAGAAGCCAGACTGAGCCTTTACCACAGTCAGTTTTAAAAATAATAATAATAACAACCCCATGCCCAGTACAGCACAGAAATTGACCTCCAATGATGTCAGGGTTTGATTTGCACACCTGCTGAACATGCTCTCCAGATATCAGCAAATTTGGAGAAAAAAACAGGCCAGGTAGTGTTATTATGATACTCTGGAGCTTTTCCATTACAGTTTGGCCAGTGTCGCCTCAAAAACATTTCATGGTATGAAAGGATATCACTGCTGGCCAGAAACAGAAAGAACACAGATGTTCACAGCTCCGTAATTTCCTGTGTGGACAACATTTGCCTCCAAGAGGGAGACTTTATGAAACAGAGGTTCATCTTATTTACACCTGTGTAAATGTGCAGCAGGTGAACTGATAGCAGTGGGAGTTGGATATTGGCGTCTTTCTGTTTTGGATTATTGTATTGGAAATCACAACCCAAATGTTCTCAACTTTCATAAAGGTCTAGTTCACATTTTGAGTAAACTGTTTCTTCAATCTCTCTTCTCCTCTCCTTCTCCTATTTTTTTTTGTTGGTTTGTTGGGGTTTTTTATTTTTTTTCCTGGCTAGAACATATCTGCCTATGGCTATAACTACTTAAACATATTGTGTATATACATATGCATACCTAATCTTGCTGCTTATCACAAAGGCCATAATGTACTTCCTATCTAAGGAGCAGCATAAGGAATGTTGTATCAGATATGTCTTTAGTCTAAGTCAGCCTCTGAACCAGCACTGGTCTTGTGGACACTTAGATGACAGACATGTCACAGCTCTGCATAAGGTCATCCCTGGACACATGTCCATTCTAATGATGTTACAGTTTTAGTGATATCAACAAGGACAGTTCAGACCTCAGCCTACAGAAACAAAAGGGAGGTGGTGTATGATGATTTCTTTACAGTGAGTGTATCACAAACATTTCATTACAAGTACTGTAGCAATTAATGACATCGTGCATTCTCACAAGCAATCATAAAGCTTTTGTAATTTCTTTTCTTACCAAGTTGCTCTGCTAAATGTTTGCCTCTCTCAGTGAAGATTACCCGTTCGTCCTCCATGTCACATTTGTTACCGACCAAAATAACCTGGGCATTCTCCCAAGAGTATGTCTTGATTTGAGTTGACCTTAAAAGAGAGACAGAGAGAGAGGGAGAAGTCAAAACAAAGCAAATTCCCCTTAAATCAAACAGAATTGCAACAAGGCAAAAAAGACAATACTGATTTTGACATCTAGGGTAACGTGATTCTGTTTAATTCTGGATTTCAAATAAACTAAGGATTATCTGTCAGGAATTATTATTACAGGAATATCATCAACACAGGTTTTGCTTTTTCTTGTTAAAACAAGACAGTCTTTTAGCATTTTCTCCTGCTATCAGCATTCTTCCTATATTTTTAGAAAGAAGCAGTGACACATTCTCCCACACAATTAAAAAAAGCATTTTCACATTTTAATGCAAATCTTATCATCTAAACCCAGAGCTTTGAAACAAAATCAACAGCTTATTAATTTCTTATCTTTCACCTTTTAAAATCAGGATCTAAATTTATCAGCAAAACTTCAAAGAAGTCATTCTGTCTTCCTTCTGTTGTTTCTCTCTAGCACATTCCACTATAGCTCTTTGATCTACCAGAACAACATTTACATTGTACATTAAGCCATCGACAGGGGCCGAGTTTGAACTTTAATTTACCTTCCGTTTAAATTATACAAGTATCTGAGGCCTTGAAACACCATAGGACCTTGAGTGCTGGTGGTAAAACAGCTCACCCTACAAAGCGCTCTTCTGCAATTTGAATGTGATGCAACCAATGGGCAACTTAGGAGCACGCTTGTAGGACCTCTCAGCTGCTGACTGCCGCCACTCTGCTGATACTCAGACCTGCTCTGTAGGAAGGAAAGATCCACGTCCTGGCTCCAGGCTCAGCCAGGAGTGATGCTGCTGGCTACCACCTTCTAACTACCCTTGAAAGTAGCGTAGGGTGCAGTAACCTTACTCTAAGCACTTACACTTTGCCTTGGACTTGTGACTATGCCTGGCTTTAGGCTCTGACTCAAGTGCTTGGTAGGATATGAATATCTCGTCTGTCCCCATATGCTCAATGGAGAGAGAAAGACATGTAGAGAATATCTCTTTCTCTACTTGGACAATACAGGGTGCTTAGGAAAACTGCACTGGTATAGAAACTAGCCTGCTTAACTAGACATTTAGGAGAGAGTACTCTGGAAGGGAATCCTGGTGTGTATCAGAGCCCTACATCTCTGTGAGAAAAGATGAAATAGCTTCAAAAATCTGTCACCTAAGTGTTTTGGAAGCTGGTCTGTGTGGGTGTTAATTTCACTAATGACCCCTTCTCATAACACAGCCGTTATCTCTACATATTCAGATCCCTGTCTGCAAAATGCTTAATGCACAAAAAAGACCATAATGTAGTCTGACAACCATTTCTAGTGAAAGACAAAAAATGGATCAAATCTCCCCAGATGGCTTTGCTTAGTGTGAGACCAGAGGGATGGACACGGGCAAAAACTGCTACAGGCTATCTTTGTACCCCTAGGTCCAATGACAATGCCCACAGGCCCAGACCCCCCTAGCATGAGTCAAAGCAGCCTACTGTAGTTTACCTTTAAGCCATGTGTGATGGGTCTGCGGTGCTGGGCAGAGGAATTTTAAAGGGAAGGATCACACTGCCTTTACGGTTGTTTTACTTCATCAGAATGACCAAAAAAGAAGCTGAAGCAAGCCCCAGGCATTTTGTGCTGTAGATTGTTCCCTTGGGCCTGTCCAGATATTTCCTTCAAGAAATGGATACTGTGCTATTTTAAATCTGCTTAAAAAATTATAGCAATTTGACTAGGCTATCATAAGGTACTGTGACCAAAGAGGAGGTCAGGCTTCCTTTACACTTATATTTTACTAAAGATATAATTGCTCTGAAAAAAGGGCACCATGCATTCATTTTGGTAGAAATGTACTTTTGGAATGATGCTGAGTTCTTCTGGAATTTGTGGTTAAACAAGATATGATTACTGTTTTTTAACCAGACCTATATTTGTTACCATAGCAAATTTGCAAATACTAATAATTCAAATGTCAGAGGATCTTAGTCCATTAAGGACTCTAAAAGAGTTTAGCTTTGAAAAATTATGAGCTGAGGGTCAATTGGTTCCCCTTATGTCAGCAGGATATTGAAGACGTTTGAAAAGCAAAATATACAGTAAAAATATTAAGCTTCACTGAAGGAATTAATTGCGTATTCTGCAAAGGTGAAATATAAGAAATTGATGAATGAAGAAATACAACCTAGAGAAATATCATCACACCAGTGTAAAGAGAACTCATTCAGCTTTGTTTTGCAGACTTTTGCTCCAGAGCCTTACCAGAGTTTCTTTGCTTAAGAATGTAAACCCCTTCATTTTACTGCAGCCAGATGTGATTTTTCATTCTATGAACTATGAATCTGTGCATTCAAATGCTTCTCATTACCAAAGCCACTTATTTTATTCTTAGACTTTTTTATCTGGTTTGCTTATGTCTCATCTTCTAGTTACAAGGAATTTTTTAAGCAACAAGAGAAGAGATGTTGTCCTTGATAATGATTCCAAAGGTTTATGTTTTGCAAAAGACTCTGTAGTGCAAAAATACAACTGACGAACTTTGAAAATCGGTCAAATGTATCCCCACCCAACCCCACTTCAGTAGGAGCTTGGATTCAAAGAGTATATGCCGTGGTTTAATCCCAGCCAGCAACTAAGCACCACACAGCTGCTTGCTCACTCCCCCCCGGTGGGATAGGGGAGAGAATCGGAAGGGTAAAAGGGAGAAAACTCATGGGTTGAGATAAAGACAGTTTAATAGGTAAAGCAAAAGCCGCGCACGCAAACAAAGCAAAGCAAGGAATTCATTCACTCCTTCCCATGAGCAGGCAGGCGTTCAGCCATCTCCAGGAAAGCAGGACTCCATCACGCATAATGGTTACTTGGGAAGACAAACGCCATCACGCCGAATGTCCCCCCCTTCCTTCTTCTTCCCCCAGCTTTATATACTGAGCATGATGTCATATGGTATGGAATAGCCCTTTGGCCAGTCTGGGTCAGCTGTCCTAGCTATGCTCCCTCCCAACTTCTTGTGCACTTGGCAGAGCATGGGAAGCTGAAAAGTCCTTGACTAGTATAAACACTACTCAGCAACAACCAAAACATCAGTGTGTTATCAATGTTATTCTCATCCTAAATCCAAAACACAGCACTATACCAGCTACTAAGAAGAAAATCAACTCTATCCCAGCTGAAACCAGGACAGTATAATAGGCTTATCACTGTTATGTTTTCTTTTAGACATACATTTCCACTGATGGCTTCTGTAGATTTTGATTCCCACAATTCTCCACAAAAGCCAACACACAAAAAAAGATTTTGCTGTTCCTTGCATATGTGACATTTCAAATGGCCGAGGCTTTTGATTAATCCAAAGCACATAACATTGTCCTTGTAAAGAACTTTAGCCTCAGGAAGACTGAAGACATGAAAAGGCAAAGCTGATGCTTGCAGTAAGCTGAATACGGCAATTCTTGTTCACTTTCACTGCCCTAGTATATGTCAATAGCAATTTACCCTGTAAATCTTTCACATTCTAGTTGTATGGTAGGCAGGCAATCTGCAATATGCTTGAATTTTTATAATGTATAGATACCAGAGGGGCAGATTAATGCAGGAATTCAGTGATCCATTACTTTCAGTGATCAACACAAGACTCATTCTCCCTGTACATATTCCTTGTCAGAAAAGAGCACTTGCTGAATGCTAACTAAAGCAATTCTATTTTCTCATCTTAAAACAGTACTGTATTTTCCAGTAATGGTTAAAAGTACTGTAAAGTTACATCAATAAATTTCCAAAAGAGTTTTGGACTATTATGACAGAAGACTCAAAGATAATATGTAGGCTTTTTCCTTTGTTTGATGGAATGAAATACTATGTGAAAAAATGTTCAAAATGCAGTTTTTCAATCCTACTTTCTTTGAAATGAACCCTGAAGAAAAGGCAAAGTTAAACAGTTCACACTGGCATATGTCCATATGCACACTGCTTCAGTACTAGCGTGCTACCTAGTTCTGCTCCTAGGAAATGCCTTGTAATACTTGTTAGTTCACAAAATATTCTTCTGAAAATTTTGCTTATTAGTTCCATTTAGTATAATGAGATTTTTGTATTTCTGCCACTTCTAACACTGTCATTTACTGAAGTAGAGAATAAACCCAGTGTTGCCTAGGCAAAGATATCCTCTGTTACCTCGTCTCATGAGCACACAGGTTTCAAAGTGAATATTACAATGCTTAAAATGGTGAACACAACATTATAAAGACCAAAGACACTATTATCATGCACTACCCTCTCCAAGTCTGCCAAAAAATTAAATGTCAGTTATGGTTATAACCAAGCATAGTGAAATGCACCTTCATGACCGAGATGAAGCAGTAGGTAAAAGGTCTATGTTGCAGCACATTTTCTTTTGGGAAAAGATCAGGTATGAGCTTAAAGGGCTACATCTATTCTCAGGTAAGACTCTGCTTTAGGTCTATAAAAGAATCAATTGAATAAAGAACTTGGTTCTAGCAGGGAGACTGAAACCAACCACGAAAGAACAAAAATTTCAAAGAAGCAGGAAACTAAACTTCGTGAAGCAGTGTGACCCTGTACCTCTGAACATGCAAGAGCTTCAAGTAATTGTCCAGGCAACAATGGTGGGGTGTGTGTGCTTGTGTAGGCAGCTTACAAGGAGTATTGCACAGCATGATGGAGTGGGATTCAGAAATACCCAGCCCTAGCTGGCTGAGGTAGCTGAGATGCTGGAAGCCAAGGTAGCTAGCACAGAGCAATATGGGAGCACTGCTGTGATGTTACTGTTGTGCAAGCTAGCTTGTTCACGTTAAATTACATGATAAAAGCTCATCTGCACATCCACAAAGGAGTACAGAGAGACAATGGCAGGTGAGGGAGCCCAAATAATATCCTGGCACTGGTTGCTTCCAGGCCTATCTCAAGAGCTATCAGCCTGTCAAAGGCCCACTTCCATAAGCCCAGAGGAGCATGGGGGCACAAAAGCTGGAGACAACCCAAATTAAAGACTCAGAATAAGGAACACCACATCCAGGCCCCTCCCAGGGCTGTCCCAGGAGAGCCTCAACCTCACTGTCCAGGCATAAAAACCATCACCATGAGTCAACACTGGAGCACCTTTTGGAATGAGTTGCTGCCTAGGGGTATGGGACACATGATGGGATGCAGAGGAAGAGCATTTCGGGATTGTACAGGACATTATGGCATGTTTAGGGGAGGAATCAAAGGCAGGGAAGGGGAGGGATTAAAGTAGAACAAGTGGGTTAGAACAAGTGTGGGAAAATAGAGGGGTAAGAGGCTAAAATGTGTCAGTTGTGTGTAAGGAGCTGGCTGGTCAGTACCCTTGTCTGGCCATGCCCTGAGCCTGATCAGCACAGGCTGTCCTATCTTCTTATTGAATTCCTTTCTAAGGGTTTCTCTAAGGGCGGGACCATGGGGGAGTTGCTACTGAGGAGCAGGGGAGTCCCGGCCAGCTCTGAGTGTGTGTGTGTTTGTGTGTGTGTGCATGTGGGATGGTCCATACCAGCAGCTGGAGTGGGGCTGTGGCCTCAGAGGCTTGTATGTCCATATACCAGCAACTGGGGAGACTGGGATCCAGGGGCAGCTACTGGGCAGTCTGAGTGTCTGAGCCCAGCTGATGGAGGGATCCATGCTGTATATATGACTACACATATATATATTCTTGCTAGTGGACCTCCATCCTGCTCTGCCAGGGAGGGGAGCAGGATGAGGCTGTTGGTGCTGTGTGTGTTTGTGGGAGTGCTCTGTGTGTCTGTCTGTGATCTGTGTGGCTGGTCATGTGATGTATAAGTGTGCGCTGTGTGCATGTGCCTCCTAGGAATACATCTTCAGGCTCACTGCTGGTTGGACTTGGGGCATAGAGCTACAGCAGCCTCGCCTCTCTCAGGCTGTCAGATCCAGTGTGATATATTTTCCCCTAAGAGTTCAGACTTAACTCAGCTACGCCTGGGTAACACTGCATTGTACCATGGAGATACTGCTACAGAAGCCAAACCTGCTACTTGTTGTACTTGATACATTTCAGGTTGCACCCACTGATTGGCATCTTAGAATTCACTCTGAATACATCTCCAGAAGATCACTTTTTATTAACTCATATATGTCCAGAACAAACATTAATCTAACCTGGAATAGACTGTGTATATTCTCACCTACAGACAGTAAAGATGGCAAACAAATATATTAGATAAAGATATGCCCATATAGTAAATACATCAGGAATATGAACTTTTAGAGACAGCCGCAATCTACACACTACTCTTTGGACTCAGAGCCCTCCAAGGACGCCTACAATCCCTAGAGGGGCTGGTTTCTATGGGCTTTTTAGATTAATTATGTAGTAAGTAAGTCACATGCACTGACAGCAGAGAATCACTCTAATGAAAATGCTCCAGAGGGGGCCATGTATAATGTTTATTCCAGCAAGTTCAGGGAACATGTTGTATTTCTGATGTTCTGGCTTCAGAAAGAAGTATGCAATTAACTGGAGTGCATCATCTTGCCAGGAAAACAAATAAAACAACAAAAAAAACCCCAACCCCAGTCCAAATAAACAAAACCCCTGTCAAAACCTTTTTTTTTTTAAGTTACTGTTATGTTGAGTTCACTGACTGGTTGATCTGAAAAAACTCTCTCATCTCTGTTTCCAGCATGATGCCTCCAAAGCCTTTTAGCTGAACTATCAGGGGCTGCAGGGTAGTGATGGGACCTGCAGTGGAGTCCAGGTTATCTATTCTAAAACTTTCTCAGTTTATTGGAGTATTTGGTGAGGGGGAGTGTCAGAGAAGCAGCTATGAGTTTGGAGGTGTGTCCAAAAGCATTTGGTGCCCCAAGTTGAATTTCCTCCCTTTATTTGCAGGTGAGAGTGCCGAATGCCTGGCTACCTCTGAGCAGAAAGGCTGGCTTTCCAACATTTTCAGGAGACATAATTTTCCTTCTCTAATTGAGGCAATGGAGGGTATCTTCCCACAGTCCCCTTCCTATGAAGTGGGAAGGTATGGCACACCCCCTCCAACCCCCAACACAGACTGGGATGGTAAAGGGAAGATCTGCCATTCCCATCTTTTCAGGGGATTGGATCGTTTCAGGAGCCCTTTCCCACCCTCATTGTCTGGGAGGAGCTCTGTCACTCTCCCCATTCAAGCCATCTTTTCCATGAGGTTAGTCTGAGGTCTCCCTCATGCTACCAAGTGTCTTTTAGATGTCAGTGTGTACCGTATGCTCTATTCCTTTCCCCATGCCCTCCATTACATCTCCTAAGCCCTTATTATTCCCAGCAAGCCTGATATGTGCCTTAGGAATGCCCCTATATCTTGGAGTTTTCCCATCTCCTCTCTCTATCCCACTCACCTTGGGGATATGATGGAGATGGGGCCTCTAGAGGATTATTCTATACAGAATCATAGAATCATAGAATGGTTTGGGTCGGAAGTGACCTTTAAAGGTCATCTAGTCCAACCCCCTGCAATGAGCAGGGACATCTGCAATTAGATCAGGTTGCTCAGAGCCCCCTCCAACCTGACCTTGAATGTTTCCAGGGATGGGGCATCTACCACCTCTTTGGGCAACCTGTTCCAGTGTTTCACCACCCTCATTGTAAAAAATATCTTCCTTATATCTAGTCTGAATCTACCCTCTTTTAGATTAAAGCCATTACCCCTTATCCTACCGCTACAGGCCCTATTAAAAAGTCTCTCTCCAAGCACATTAATTGATGGCAGTGCTCAATCTTGGTGGCCATTTGGAAGCTGGCTCTGTACCAGCTGCTCTGCACTTGGCACTCAGACCCTGCCACAGGGAGGGCAGGGAGAGAGGTGGCCTCAGGCTTTCCATCTGTTCTCCAGAATAACCCACTGATAGTGGGAGATGAGCCATACAAAACTATATAAACCTACCAACCAAAACCCCAACTCAACTTTCTAACTGGGATTCTGAAAACAGTGCTAGAGGTTAAAAATTTGAAGCTCTCTGAGCAAAAACAAGACAGAAGAGTCTTGGCTCTTCAGGCTTCTGAGTGATTAGTTTTCGATTCTTGGAGGGGGGTCAGCAAAACCACTACCTTGGACTTTTGGAGGGCAGACTTTGGCCTGTTCAGGAGCCTGGTTGAGAGAGTCCCTTGGGAGGCAGTCCTGAAGGGCAAAGGAGTCCAGGAAGGCTGGACATTCTTCAAGAAGGAAGTCTTAAAGGCACAGGAGCAGGCCGTCCCCATGTGCCGCAAGTCGAGCAGGCGGGGGAGAAGACCGGCCTGGCTGAACAGAGAGCTTTGGATGGAACTCAGGAAAAAAAGGAGAGCCTACCACCTTTGGAAGAAGGGGCAGGCAACTCAGGAGGACTACAAGGATGTTGTGAGGTTATGCAGGGAGAAGATTAGAAAGGCGAAGGCCCAGCTGGAACTTAAACTGGCCACCGCCGTTAAAGACAACAAAAAAAGTTTTTACAAATATATCAGCGACAAAAGGAGGGCCAAGAAGAATCTCCATCCTCTGTTGGATGCAGAGGCAAACATCGCCAAAAAAGGATGAGGAGAAGGCTGAGGTACTTAATGCCTTCTTTGCCTCAGTCTTTAATAGTCAGACCAGTTATCCTCAGGGTATTCAGCCCCCTGAGCTGGGAGATAGAGATGGGAAGCAGAATAAAGCTCCAGTAATCCAAGAGGTAACAGTTAGCGACCTGCTCCTCCACCTGGATGCTCACAAGTCTATGGGGCCAGATGGGATCCACCCAAGGATACTGAGGGAGCTGGCAGAGGAGCTCGCCAAGCCACTCTCCATCATTTATCAGCAGTCCTGGTCAACCGGGGAGGTCCTGGATGACTGGAAGTTAGCTAATGTGACACCCATCTACAAGAAGGGTCGGAAGGAGGATCCGGGGAACTACAGGCCTGTCAGCCTGACCTCGGTGCCAGGGAAGGTCATGGAGCAGATCATCTTGAGTGCCATTATGCAGCACGTGCGGGACAACTGGAGGATCAGGCTCAGCCAGCATGGGTTTATGAAAGGCAGGTCCTGCTTGACTAACCTGATCTCCTTCTATGGCAAGATGACCCGCTTAGTGGATGAGGGGAAAGGCTGTGGATGTTGTCCACTTGGACTTTAGTAAGGCCTTTGACACCGTTTCCCACAGCATTCTCCTGGAGAAACTGGCTGCTCACGGCTTGGATGGGTGCACTCTGCGCTGGGTTAAAGACTGGCTGAATGACCGAGCCCAGAGAGTGGTGGTGAATGGAATCAAATCCAGTTGGCGACCGGTCACGAGTGGTGTTCCCCAGGGCTCAGTACTGTGGGAAGTTCTCTTCAATATCTTCATTGATGATCTGGATGAGGGGATTGAGTGCACCCTCAGTAAGTTTGCAGCCAAGTTGGGTGGAAGTGTTGATCTGCTGGAGGGTAGGAAGGCCCTGCAGAGGGACCTGGACAGGCTGGATCGATGGGCCGGGGCCAACTGTATGAGATTCAACAAGGCTAAGGGCCGGGTCCTGCACTTGGGTCACAACAACCCCATGCAACGCTACAGGCTGGGGGAGGAGTGGCTGGAGAGCTGCCTGGCGGAAAAGGACCTGGGGTTGTTGGTTGGCAGCCGCCTGAACATGAGCCAGCAGTGTGCTCAGGTGGCCAAGAAGGCCAATGGCATCGTGGCTTGTATCAGGAATAGTGTGGCCAGCAGGACCAGGGAGGAGATAGTGCCCCTGCACTTGGCACTGGTGAGGCCGCACCTCGAGTACTGTGTTCAGTTTTGGGCCCCTCACTACAAGAAGGACATCGAGGTGCTGGAGCGTGTCCAAAGAAGGGCAAGGAAGCTGCTGAAGGGTCTAGAGAACAGAACAAGTCTTATGAGGAGCGGCTGAGGGAGCTGGGGTTGTTTAGTCTGGAGAAGAGGAGGCTGAGGGGAGACCTTATGGCTCTCTACAACTACCTGACAGGAGGCTGTAGTGAGGTGGAGGGTCGGTCTCTTCTCCCTAGTAACAATGAATAGGACGAGAGGAAACGGCCTCAAGCTGTGCCAGGGGAAGTTTAGGTTGGATATTAGGCAAAACTTCTTCACTGAAAGGGTAGTCAGGCATTGGAACAGGCTGCCCAGGGAAGTGGTTGAGTCTCCATCCCTGGAGGTATTTAAAAGATGGGTAGACGTGGTGCTCGAGGACATGGTTTCGTGGTGGACTTGGCAGTGCTAGGTTAACGGTTGGATTCGATGATCTTAAGGGTCTTTTGCAACCTTAACGATTCTATGATTCTATGAATATAAAGATACTGCCCACAAATCTAATTTGCTACAGTCTGGGAAAGTATCACTATATATTTGCCCTTTTATACCTTTCCCAAGGCACCTACTTCTGGCCATTACTGTAGGTAAGGTCGTATGCTGCTTGCAGCTATGATCTGTGGTCATATCACCATTGTTATGCTCTATGTCATTAATAACAATCTTTAAAAAAATATAAAATGGAAATGAGACAAATTCTGTCTTCATAAACATTCTGTTAATTTCCCTTCAAGGTCGGATCTGGTTTTATTAACCATTCCGTCTCTCTTTTGTGAACTTCCGTTAGTGTTATGAGGAGAGCTACTCAGAGCTACCACAGGATACTTGACTAGTTTTGCCAGGCTAAGGGCCGGGTCCTGCACTTGGGTCACAACAACCCCATGCAATGCTACAGGCTGGGGGAGGAGTGGCTGGAGAGCTGCCTGGCGGAAAAGGACCTGGGGGTGTTGGTTGGCAGCCGCCTGAACATGAGCCAGCAGTGTGCTCAGGTGGCCAAGAAGGCCAATGGCATTCTGGCTTGTATCAGGAATAGTGTGGCCAGCAGGACTAGGGAAGTGATCGTCTCCCTGTGCTTTGGAGCTGGTGAGGCCGCACCTCGAATACTGTGTTCAGCTTTGGGCCCCTCACTGCAGGAAGGACATTGAGGTGCTGGAGCGTGTCCAAAGAAGGGCAATGAAGCTGGTGAAGGGTCTAGAGAACAAGTCTTATGAGGAGCGGCTGAGGGAGCTGGGGTTGTTTAGTTTGGAGAAGAGGAGGCTGAGGGGAGACCTTATGGCTCTCTACAACTACCTGAAAGGAGGTTGTAGCGAGGTGGGGGTTGGTCTCTTCTACCAGGTAGCAAGCATCAGGATGTGAAGAAATGGCCTCAAGTTGTGCCAGGGGAGATTTAGATTGGATATTAGGAAAATTTTCTTCATGGAGAGACTGGTTAGGCATTGGAACAGGCCGCCCAGGGAAGTGGTGCAATCACAGTCCCTGGAAGTATTCAGAAAACGTGTGGATGTGGTGCTTAGGGACATGGTTTAGAGGTGGACCTGGCAGTTAGGTTAACGGTTGGACTCAATGATCTCAGAGGTGTTTTCCAACCTTAATGATTCTATGATTATTTGAATACTATACTTTTTCTGGCCATGATTATTGGCATAGTGGGAATATACTAGCAATAATTAGTAATAACATCAGCAAGAATAAAAAGAAGATCTTGATATTTGCCAGATTTTAGTAGAAATAATGAGCAGCTGGGGGAATACACAGCCCCAAGAAAAAGAACTAGCTTTGAGACACAGCTCAGGATATTTCCTCCTTCAGTTACTGATGATTGTCGTGGTTTAACCACAGCCGACAACTAAGCACCACACAGGCGCTCGCTCACTCCCCCACAATGGGATGGGGGAGAGAATCGGAAGGGTAAAAGTGAGAAAACTCGTGGATTGAGATAAAGACAGTTTAATAGGAAAAGCAAAAGCCACGCACGTAAACAAAGCAAAACAAGGAATTCATTCACTCCTTCCTATCATCAGGCAGGTGTTCAGCCATCTCCAGGAAAGCAGGGCTCCATCACGCGTAATGGTTACTTGGGAAGACAAACGCCATAACTCTGAATGTCCCCCCTTTCCATCTTCTTCCCCTATCTTTATATTGCTGAATGAGTAAAATGGCCAGTACTTTATACTGACTCATGGATGGTGGCAAATGCTCTCTGGGGGTGTCTACAGCAATGGAAGCAGAGCAACTGGAAGTGCAGTGGCAAACCCATCTGGGCTGCTGCATTGTGGCAAGATATTGCTGCCCGGGTAGAGAACCTGGTTGTAAAAGTACGTCACATAGATGCTCCCATGCCCAAGAGTCAGGCCACTGAAGAACATCAAAACCACCAGCAGGCTGCTAAGACTGAAGCGGCTCAGGTGGATCTGGACTGGCATCATAAGGGTGAGCTATTTATAGCTTGATGAGCCCATGACACATCAGGACATTTAGGAAGAGATGCAACATATAGATGGGCTCGTGATCGAGGGGTGGACTTGACTATTGATGCCATTGCACAGGTTATCCATGAATGTAAAACATGTGCCATAATCAAACAAGCCAAGCGGCTAAAGACTTTTTGGTATAGAGGACAATGGCTGAGATATCAATATGGGGAAGCCTGGCAGATCGATTTTATCACACTACCATGAACCTTCCATGGCAAGCACCATGTGCTTACAATGGTGGAAGCAACTACTGGAAACATACCCTGTGATCCATCCCATGCCACTGCCTGAAATACTATCTTGGGCCTTGAAAAGCAAGTCTTATGGCAACATGGCACCCCAGAAAGAATTGAATCAGACAATGGGACTCATTTCCAAAACAACTTCATAAACACCTGGGCCAAAGGGCATGGCATTGAGTGGGTGTATCACATCCCGTATCATGTACCAGCCTCCAGGATAATTGAACGATACAATGGACTGTTCAAAACTACGCTGAGAGCAATGGGTGCTGGGACATTCAAGCATTGGGATACACATTTAGCCGAAGCCACTTGGCTAGTTAACACTAGAGGATCTGCCAGTCGACCTGGCCCTGCCCAATCAAAACCCCTGCGCACTGTGGAAGGAGATAACATCTCTGTAGTATATTTAAGGATCTGATTGGGAAAAACAGTCTGGGTTATTCCTTCCTTAGGAAAGGGGAAACCCATTCGTGGGACTGCTTTTGCTCAAGGACCTGGGTGCACTTGGTGGGTAATGCAGAAGAATGGGGGAGTCCAATGTGTATCTCAAGGGGATTTAATCCTGGGTGAAAATAATCCATGATTTGAGTTGTATGATGGCAGTATTACATGATGCTGTATGCCACCACTGCTGTGGCTGCCATATGTCAAAGGTATTATAGCAGGAACCTCTCACTGCTATCCAGGCTAGAAGCAAGAGGAGGAATTCATTGCAATGTTAAAGTTTATGGCTTAGTCCAAAGGGACCAGGGGTGGAGACTGTAATGGAGACCTTTCAATTGTTGTAGCCCATGATTTGAGTTGCATGTTATAGGAAGTACTACAGCAGAAACCACCTGAACCAATGAAGGACGAATCTCACAAGAAGCAGTGCAAGTGCATCAGTAACTTGACTTGAGCTGGCTTTGGTGCCCAATAACTCCATGCAACACACCAGCTCTCCTGTCCTGAGTGAATATCATAACAGATGGAGCCCAAAGTCATAGACCAAATGAACTCAATGAACATTTTATAGATATTTATGGACATTTCACAAACATTTTATGGAGGAAAGGGGTGGTTAATGAGGATGTATTACAATAGGGTGGGACTTGAACGTGACATAAATGGTATGGAATAAGGGGTGGAGAATGTGCTGGTTTCAGCTGGGATAGAGTTAATTTTCTTCATAGTAGCTAGTATGGGGCTATGTTTTGGATTTGTGCTGAAAACAGTGTTGATAACACAGGGATGTTTTAGTTATTGCTGAGCAGTGCTTACACAGAGTCAAGGCCTTTTCTGTTTCTCACACCACCCCACCAGCGAGTAGGCTGGGGGTGCACAAGAAGTTGGGAGGGGACACAGCTGAGACAGCTGACCGCAGCTGACCAAAGGGATATTCCATATCATATGTCATGCTCGGCATTAAAACTAGTGGGGAGGTTGGCAGGGGGGCTGCTGCTCAGGGACTGGCTGGTCATCTGTTGGTTGGTGGTGAACAATTGTTTTCATTTGCATCACTTGTCTTTCTTGGGTTTTAGTTCTCTCTCTTTGATATTTTTCTTTTCATTACAATTATTATTATTATTTTATTTCAATTACTGAACTGTTTTTATCTCAACCCATGAGTTTCCTCACTTTTGCCCTTCTGATTCTCTCCCCCCATCCCGCTGCGGGGGAGTGAGCGAGTGGCTGTGTGCTGCTTAGTTGCTGGCTGGGGTTAAAGCACAACAGGAATGTTTGGATATTTGCAACTTCTAAATTCAAGCTATTGCTACTTATTTAATCATTCTGGCATGCTCCAGCTGAGGGCCATAAAAGCTCGATTATTATGGCCAATACAGATTTTTTTACCTCTTGCCTTCATGAACCCCTTTGTAATTATTGAAGCAGTTAGTGAAAACCAAGAAAAGCCATCAATAAAGGACATAATTATCAAAATAGAAATCTGAGGTAGATGAACCTGTGACAAGAATGGGGAAAATGCACAAGAGGTATGCTCTTCTCATAAAGGATTTACATCTAGTGGGCATCCTAGCATCTCCCCTTCTATTCAGAGTAGACTCATAATGCATTTGCGATGCTTTTTTCAGTGATGGTACCAGATAGAGAGTAGGCTAAGATGTCCCAGCAACACAAGAGTATTGAACATGGATGGAGGGGGCAAAGAAAGGGAAAAAAATGAACAAAGTAATTTTTTTCCATCCTCAGTATCACAAAGCAGCAAGGGAAAAGGATCCAGGGAGAAGTGGATGTAATAGCAAGAATGGTATATATCAACCTCTTTACTCTTGCAACAGACCTGGATACGTGAATATTGACCGGGACTGACCGTATTTGGTGTGTCAGTTATTGTTTATACAATATTATGTTTTCTGTCTGGATTGAAGGGCAAATTAATTGAAAAATGCCTTATGATTGTGAAATAAGCTGATATTGAAGAAACCGGAAGAATACCAATGACTCACCACTTCCTTCTGACAGGCTTTCTCTTCCTTGTGCAGAGCCAAAGAATGCACACCATGCAATGAAAGGCTACACATTTAACCTTCCCTTGGAGGAAGATAAATCGATGATGGAGAAGCTGCATGACAGGTGTGACACTAAGAAATTTCTGGTTCATTTACAGCCAGAAGGCTAGTCAAAATCAGCATTACCCAGAGCATCACAGGTTTTCAGTGGTTCGGTAGGAACTGGGTCTACTTTAAGGAAAATAAATTTAGCTTTGCCGGTGAACAAAACACAAAAGCTACCTTAACAGAAGATTCCACTACAAGTTTCTGAGGCCATAACTTTGTTTTAGAAAACCACATGCCACATTTCAGTTTTGACAGGTTATAAAGATAATCAAAATGAATCCAGTTCTTTTGGATGGTAAAAGTGAGCTAATATTTAATGTATAATTTTTTATAACATTATGCAAGGAAATATGACATATCATTTTGCAAAAAGTTGTTACTCAAAAAAAAAGAAAAAAAAAGGAGAGAACAGGTAAAGATGTAAGAACTGATATTCTCTGTGTATTTATGACATTTCTTCTTATGTAAGTAATTTAGTGATAATCCATTACCATCATTGTATGGAGGAAGTGTATGCTTGCTCAATAATGTCCACTCTTGGGAATGCCCTGGGTCTGTATTTAACACAACACAATAAGAACTGACATGGCATTGATAACTCTGTAATTGTGTGGTGCCTAAGATGGGAGATGATAGGCTTCACAGAGATTCATCAATCAGAATTTTCTTTCTTTTTAATCAACCATTTCTAACTGTTCTTACCTGGCACACAGAAGTGCCTTCCCATCCACAATCCTCTGCTGAGTACTTTATTGAATTACATTCTATTTTTAATGTAATATACAAGTAATTTTCTTAGTAGTCCATGAATTAGCTTTGGTGCCTTTTCTGTACGGTGTTGTTTCAAATAAGAGTACTAAGTGTCTGTTGTTGTCAGAAGAAGATTCTTTTCTGACACTAAAATGCAAATCCACTGGATATGGTATCAAATTAATATACTGTGGGCAAAAGACATTCATGTTCAAACTGTAATTCTTATGTATGTCCCTTTAGTTGGAGTTACAATGAAGGACTAGAAGACTGCAGGGCATACTTAATTTGTATTAATCAGGTTGCAGAGGTCCTCAATTTTTGCATCTTTGGCACAATCTCTGCATCCTGCTTTCTTCCCAGCTGTCAAATATACCTTGAAACTACTTTCCAATTCCAGTGTAGCAGGAGTCCAATTATGCACTTACTGCATTTAACAAAAAAAAAAAAAAGGCTGTGCTCTAAGTTAGAACAATACTCTGTATCCCTCCTCCCCAGTAACTCCTCTGCCTGAGCTCTAATGGCCATCTCTTTAGAAGAAAAGCCAACCAGGTGAGGTGTTTTCCTGTACCTGTACAGCCAGCACGCCGCAGCTGGCACTTAAACACCTGGTAGTAACTCTAAAAAGAGCATTAGTCAGAGTAAGGTCCTGACATTCAGTACATCACCGTGATGTCGTGCACCCTGGAAGCTTTTTTGTCATGGAGGCAGATGACAGAGTAGTCATATAGAAGCTCCCAACCTGCTCCCGGGCAAGGTGAACTTTACTGAAGGTGTGCAGAATTAATAAAAGACAGTAAATTCCTTGTCAAAGTCAACTGCATTTCTTTCCTTTTCTGATGTGTAGTATATACTTCTTTTCCAGGCTTTTTGTTTAGAAAAGTTGAACAGATGATTACACAGACAGTGAAGAAGAGACAACAAGTACTGTGTTAGACATTAAGGGCAGAGAGATCTTCCAGCCTACTTCTTTGTATTTTGTGTCATGATAAAACAATATGAAATACATTTCAATATTTAATTATTAATCCTACAACAAGGTTTACTTATGAGCAGACCAACTAACATAACACATTTTTCACAGTGGGACAAAGTAACGATACATGTTAATGAAGTGTTTTTATGTCATGTATAATGCCACAAGCTGTGTCATACTGTGGGAAGTGATTTAGCAAATAACCACACAGACAAAAGGCTGTACATTTTAATTTTCTCCCCACTGAGAAACCCACCATTAAATTATCATCCTTCAAAGCTACTACTAGACATGCACAGTGCACACAATCATCAAAAATTAGGATTTGAAAGGAGATTGGAAAAAAAGTATTTACAGGAAAATAATATTCATGGGAACAATAAAAGGCAAAATACAGTCTGCACTTGCACATCTTTTGACTATCCCCATGGTTTCATGTTCCAGATGCTTCCAAATAAATGATCCTGTTAATCACCAATTTATGTTGATTGAAGACTGTTGCTGGAACTCTGAGTAATGACCCTAATCAGTGCAGCTGATCCTAACTCTGGTATCTGAAAAACATAGCTGTGAAATAAGGGGATACTGAAGTCATTTACTAAAGCAACTACAGCATCTGTTTGAGTATATTACACTTTTAAGTAAATGAGCAATTTGCTGTCACTTTAAAATATTTTTTTTTGCTTGCCATTTTGTATTCATATATATATATATCAGGAAACAGATACAGACACATACATATGTGTCCTCACATTTGCTGTTTTTCTTTCTTGCAGTGATGTGCTTTTGATGATTTAAAAAAAAAAAAAGATAGTTAAGCAAGCAATATTGATGCTGAACAAGTCCTTTTAGTCCTACATGCTTCTATCTAATACTTCTCTCCTCACTGCACCAGCAATGGTCCCTTAACCCTGGACTGCACTACTATGCCGAAGAGCCTCTCTTGCACTTCTGCGGTTACCTATTATTCCCCCCTCCCCCCCTTCAGCCTCACAGAGCACTTGCACAGCAATGGCATTTTGGAGGTAGCAAAGTTTTTACAGGCAAAGTAAAGTTCTTTTGGTTTATAACAATGCTGATAATCCTGTAGCTATAATTTAGCTTGGTCGCACAGGGTGATTTATTTTGCCTTTTTTCTTAAATAGCAAATCCAGATTCATATTTGCAATATATATGGCAAGTATCTGGCAACAAGATGTCCTTATTTCAGGGAATTTCTCATTAAACAATTCTCTAGAATTCTGGATTGACTCTGACTTTTTACGGTCATATCTCATTATGAAATTTGTTGCATATTTGTGGACATTAATCCCTTTTTGCCTGTTTTGCCAGGAACGCCTTCCAAGTTTCTCTCATTTCTCAAATTCGCTGCTTTGGATTTTATTTCCTCTATTGTTTTAGCTTTCATTTTTTTTAAGTATAAATGAATTCTGCTATTGCTTCTCATATCTGATCTTGTTAGATCATTTTGAGTTATTTTTCTCATTCAGTATTTTGCACAACCTCTTTCATAAACAACTCAGTCTTATATGCACATAAATTGTGTTCTGAAATGCCTGTGTCCATGTTTTAATGAAGGGGTTAAAACTTATTAAGTCATAGAAGCCACCTGTGATAAATTATCTTGGACTATCCTTGTTAAGGATTCATCCAACTTGCAAGCCACATGTTAGGGCTATCATATGAGTCATTTTACTTCTCATTGATAAGATAGACAGCATTGTTTTACTACAACATCAAGGATATGTTACTTTTATAATACTACATTTTACACCAGAACTGGTATAAATCCTATCAGCATGTAACGTCTTATCTCCTGGAAGCAAAGCAAAGGAAATATTCAGAGCTATACTTGACCTCTAGACATAAAAATGTGATTCCACCATTGTGTCCTTGCACCAATACCTGTTTGGAAGTAATTTCCCTACATGGCTGTACACTGCAAGCACAAAAGATTTGAGGTCTGAAATTTTGAGTCAGAATATGTGTGGCCTAGTTTTCATCTGAACACTTGAGCTTCTGCCTTTTTTTTTCACAGATACCTGAAACTGGATTGGCAAAATGGCAACTGACTTAATCCCGCTGTTAAATGATACTGGTTAATCAGACGAGTATGAGTTATATAATTGTACCTTTCTTTTTTTCTTTGAAGCCCTGAAGGTAAGTTTTGAATTACTCTGGTCACACTTTGCTTTTGAGACACTGCTGAGCAAAATTCATTTTGTTAGGGCTGCCAGGAGCCAAAGACAACAGTAACAACCATTTCACTGTCTACATCCTGCCTGGCACAGGGTGTCAGGATTGTCCTGCTGACTCACCCTGCAAGCAAGTAAACTGCAGGTTTATTTCTGTTGACACACGGAAGCTGATCGGAGGCATTAGACTTTAGATTTTATTTCTAGGATTAAAAATAAAGCAAGAAAAAAATTGTAAAATAATGAAAGTCTTGTGTATTCATTCAGAATGTCAGTAGTGCTGCTACCTGATTCACAAATCAAAAGACTGTGTATATATATGTATACATATATATATAGTTGCCTCTCAAGCCCTAACTTTTATATATTTGAATTTTGTTCTCCATCACAATTCTTAAAATAAAAGTATAGTGCTTGTCCCTGACCCCAGAAGCTAGAGCTAAAAGGAAATCCTGAGTATAGTGGAAGCTGTCAGCAACATATGCAGGCATGAATACAACTTTTCAGTAAAAAATTTGGAGATTAGATTTAAAACTTTCTAACACTTTTGAAAACTGAACACAGATACAGCCTAAACCTCTCCTAAGGCTCATGTTGAACTTTCATAAATTAAAGTTTATCTCACTCTGCCTGTGAACACTTTAAAACATACTGTTTAAACCAGTGATAAAAACAGAGTGTTTAATATTGTCTTATTGACACTTCATCATTGACTTCAGCAGGTAGAGACCTAACATGTCCTAAGTAGGACATAACTGTGTGCATCAAACAGGTCCTTGGGTAGACAGGAATCTTTGGATAGAAAGCTTAGAAGGGCAAGAATCACAAAATCAGAAGTTCATCAGTTAAATTGTTCTGTATCCCCAACACAGTAGAGGATTACAAGATATAAGATTCCTGAAGTGATGTACTGGAAAATCAAGAGAATAAAGCATTTCCTATGCACTGTTCCAGAAATGAAAGTCTACAATTGCAAACAAGCAAGCATGAATGAATGAGTTGGACATCAGGTCTTTATAAGGCATGGAGTACAGGAAATGACTGTGCTTTACCAGAAGGTGTTTCCAGTGTGGACATAGCTATATCAACAAAACTGTATTTTGCCCTGGAATGTAATAAGCTATCATGCACTGCCAACTTTGATCCTATAGCAAATCAAAATAAAGCAGTAAAACTTTTGCCCATATAACCACATCTCTAATAGAGATGTCTATTGGCAGAGCTAGACAAGTTAAGGGTCACAACTCTTCACAGCTCTGACATAGATGGGCTGGCAGAGGTCTTTTTGGGTGCAATTCATCTGGTCTATTCTAGACAACTACTTTAGAATGAGATGAGTAATGAGCTAAAAGTGTCTGTTTCTTGCCATTGACCAAAAGGGATCCTTGTATGTTTAATTTGGATATGGATGTCTGCAATGTAGCAGCTAAATTTATTCTGAGGAGTCTCACCCACAGCTTTGGATCTTGCCAAGGTCTCCAAGGTTTCAGAACTCACTAACAGACTACAAGATTTGCCTACAAAACAACATTATCAGGTGAAGGTTTCCCATACACCTCTACTTTACAGATATAAACTAGCAAATGCATCCAAGCAGACTTATGTCATACCAGAGAAAGATTTCTGTAGAGCTATAATACTCAGAAGATCATTTAGCTAATGAACTTATATAAGCTTTGTGGGTATGAAACATTTCTAGCCAAGGCTGAACCCCTAAGGCATGTTCACTGCCTGTAACTCAAGAAGGAAAAACACAGGACTTTTAGCCTGTGGCAGACTACGAGAACAGCTGAGTACACCTGTGTGTGTATTTGTCGTGGTTTAACCCCAGTATGCAACTAAGCACCATGCAGCTGCTCACTCACCCTCCCTCACCACAATGGGATGGAGGAGAGAATTGGAAGAGTAAAAGGGAGAAAACTCGTGGGTTGAGATAAAGACAGTTTAACAGGTAAAGCAAAAGCTGCGCATGCAAGCAAAGCAAAACAAGGAATTCATTCACTACTTCCCATTGGCAGGCAGGTGTTCAGCCATCCCCAGGAAAGCAGGGCTCCATCACGCATAACGGTTACTTGGGAAGACAAACGCCATCAATCTGAATGTCCTCCCCCTTCCTCCTTCTTCCCCCAGCTTTACATGCTGAGCATGATGTCATATGGTATGGAATATCCCTTGTTCAGTTGAGAGTCAGCTGCCCCATCTGTGTCCCCTCCCAGCTTCTTGTGCACCCCCAGCCTACTCACTGGTGGGATGGTGTGAGAAGCAGAAAAGGTCTTGACTCCATGCAATCACTGCTCAGCAACAACTAAAACATCAATGTGTTATCAACATTATTCTCATCCTAAATCCAAAACACAGCACTATACCAGCTACTAGGAAGAAAATTAACTCTATCCCAGCTGAAACCAGGACAGTATTGCAGAACTGCAGAAGGGTTACAGTCTGGGGCAAGATGACACCATCTCCTGCCATCCAGCTTCCTTTCCCCCTTTCCTGTACAGTCCCCACTGTCTGATCTCTTTCTCAGAAGGAGCAGAGAGCCTCTCCTCTTTCATCTCTGCTGCAGACAGAATTATTATTCTCCTCATATTCCTTCATATGGCTTCAGTCTAAACCAAGCATCCCCAGGGAAGGTGGAAAAAAACTGTGATGGGTGGACATGAATTCTGAGGGGGTCTGGGCACATTTCCTAGGCTGAGCAGACAAGAAATGCCAATGTGACAATCTTCTGTCATATGGAAATCCTATGGACATCATCCTGACCCTGGGCCAAGTTGCAGGCCCAGCTTTGCCTTTTCCTCACCATTAGAGATGTGTAGAAACCCCAGTCTGGAGATAGAAGGACAGTGGGTGCAGGGACCTATATTTCCCACAAACCAGGTGCTGGTAGGGACTCTGACTTAATTAAGAAAAATGGGATTCTGTGGATCACTTAAAATCAGTAAGAATTCCTTGTGAGAATCCTAAATGCTGCAGCAATTAGCTCTGTATGAATCATTTAACTATTTATGTCCAGAAAGAGCTGTTAAATAAGCACTAAACACACTCAAATGTAAGCACATGTATTTAAAGAGAAGGCAAATTGTCTGTCTTTTTTTGAAAACCCAAGAACTAACCCAACTGCCACAAAACAGATCTGGAAAAAAAAATAAAAAAAGAAAAAGAAACAGAACATATAGATTTAAGAGGTTAACAAACCTCTTATTTCTTCCCTTATGTTTAGTTTGGCTATATCAAGCCAGTGACCACTACTTAAGATGCAGTGACTCTACTCATTGTTTCTGAAGCTTCAATTTGCTATGCAGAATCTCAGCATTCATTATTTTCTTAAAAAGGTAAAACTTCAACCAACAGTTGTTAAAACTCCTGGCAATAGAAGGCAAAAGCAATGCTACTGCTTGCATATGCAGGGAACCAGAAGCTCAAGTGCTACTAATAGCCTCACTCACCTCTGCTGGATGTAAGTCAGAAAGGCCTATTAGAAAGTCCATGGGGAGGAGAATTCCTCATCTGACCATTTGTCTGTGAATGGCACCACATTGGACTGTGATCGTATTTGGGGGATAACCATCTGTTTTCCTATGCTGATCAGTAGAGCTAAGAAAGGCTAAAAGGGAGGAGTGATGTATCTGAAAAGCCTGGATGGTATTAGCCACCAGGTCCCACAACAAAGAGAGGCTATGGCTGTCTTCATCTAGGAAAGTTCCTAGATTTCACTGAAGCTAAATTTTGTATAGCAACATTTGAAAGTGAGGTCTCTGTTGTTCACAGCTGAATGGGAAGTTACAGCAAACCTGGCTTCATTTATACATGCCTTTGTCAGAATATGATGGGACTAGAGCAAGAAATCTCTTTGGGTATAAAACCTTTACACCTCAGAAACTTCAACTAGCACTCATTGTCATCTTAGCAATGTGTGCTGCTCTGAGCTTATTTAATCCTATAGACATGGGGGATGCAGGTCAGAGTTACAAAAGATATTTAAGTGGTTAGTTCCTAGCTCCAACAAATTTTACTGTGGTCTGAGTGTTGATCCTTTTTTTTGAGATTTTTCCAAGACAGCTAAAAGATCATCTCCAGATTGTCATCTAACATGAGGACTTTATTGATAGATCTGCTCACAGACACAAGGTGTCCTCTGTAAGTAGGCTTTTGTACTGCGGATTGTGGACTTGCAGATTGGGGAACTGCCAGTGGGACCCATCAAGTGGTAAAGAGAAGGTCAATGGTACTCTATTAACAGAAAAGAAGAAGTTTCAAGCAGGTGGTTCAGTCTCATCAGGGTTTGTGTTCAAAGACACAAATGATGACTACCTCTCAGATAGACGGTCCATAAAAAGGAATGTATGCAATCCAAGGCCAACCTGAAGCACAGAGGTGGGAGGCTTGGGATGGAAAGTAGAATGAACTGCAATGCAACTGAACTACTCTCTTGAGGGCCACAAAGCCCCTGGGGAACATGCAGAGAGCTTCCAGAGGAACAGGGCTTGTCCCATGGACCTATGCTTCCCACAGCAATCCCATGACCTCCAGGTGAGCATCGATCGCTTCAGTCTTCCATACAGAAGTGGAGAAAAGAATTTGGATGACAAGGTATAAATCTATATTGTCTTTTCTGACTCGTCACAGCAGTGCTGAATGGATCAATCATTTCATAAACAAATTTAAACTTCTACCCCCTATACATCTGGCAGTGGAAGGCCTTAGAATGGAAGAGAGGATGTGACTGAGAAAGAAATTATGAGTTATCTGAAATCAGTCCAGTAAAGTAAAGTGGGATATGCACGAACAGATGGATAAGGGATAATCAAGTACCTTTTCTAACATTTGTGGCAGATAATCTCTGAAGGCTGAAGTGCCACACTCTCCTTAAACAATTTAGAACAGGAAAGTAAATCAGATAAAAAACAGGGACCACCGAAAGTGACACAAAAGGTTCTATTAATCTGTTGTAAACTGCATGTTACATATTTATATATAATGCATGAGTGAGTGAGCGAGTCTGAGAGAATAAACAAACATCCCTAATGTTACTAAAGCCCAGAACAAATATGCTATATTTTTGTTAATATAATGATTGCTAAATTAGAAAATCTTTCCTCCTTCTCCTCAATTTTGCCCTGAAGGTTTTTTTTAAATTTTTGAATAGTATTAGAAAGCCCTCAAAACCTAAACAACAGCTGCTTAAAGAGAAATCTGATGAATAACCAATATTAAGCAAAAAGAAATGTCTAAAGGCAGAAGACACCTATCAATGATATAAATCCTTAATATAACCAAAGCTCATTTTGCTGATTCACTTCCCATTTACTCACTCAGAGCTAAAATAAACATTAAAAAGCAAGATAAATTAAGAACATGTTCTCAGTCGGTGTGAAAAGAACTTAAAGATAAACAACTCATCTGAAGACAAGAGATACAGGAGAGGGAGGTAGCTGCTACACTGCACACCAAAAGGGAGTTGGGCCTATAGCATATATAAGCAATATGCACAAAGCCATCTTTGGCTGCCTTCAGAAGAGAGGCAGGGGTGCTGCAGGAAGATACCACAGAATCCTTATATGGAAAGAAGACAGTGTGGAGCAGCATGCAAAGCAGGATGAATTAAATGTGCTGCTTAAAAGAACAGCTTGCTTTTGTACTTCAGTGAAGTTCAAAGCTTTCTGGCCAACCACTTTAAGGATACCTAGCAATCAAATAAATGACTTATGTTATAAAACCTTCATGCAGAGAAACAGTAGGTAATGCAAAATCGATCTCTATATGTGTGCTGGTTTTGGCTGGGATAGAGTTAATTTTCTTCATAGCAGCTAGTATGAAGCTATGTTTTGAATTTGTGCTGGAAACTGTTGATAATACAGGGATGTTTTCGTTATTGCTGAGCAGTGCTTACACAGAGTCAAGGCCTTTTCTGCTTCTCACACTGCCCTGCCAGCGAGTAGGCTGGGGGTGCACAAGAAGTTGGGAGGGGACACAGCTGGGACAGATGACCCCAATTGACCAAAGGGCTATTCCATACCATATGACATCATGCTCAGCAATAAAAGCTGGATGAAGAAGAAGGAAGGGGAGGATGTTCAGAGTGATGGCATTTGTCTTCCAAGTATCTGTTACGAGTGATGGAGCCCTGCTTTCCTGGAGATGGCTGAACACCTGCCTGCCGATGGGAAGCAGTGAATGAATTCCTTGTTTTGCTTTGTGTGCAAGCCTGGCTTTTGCTTTACCTATTAAACTGTTTTTATCTCAACCCACGAGTTTTCTCACTTTTACTCTTCTGATTCTCTCCCCCATCCCGCTGTGGGGGGAGTGAGCGAGCTGCTCTGTGGTGCTTAGTTGCCGGCTGGGGTTAAACCACGACAATATGTCTCTGTCCCTTACCTTTGTTCAGGGCTTTAAAAAGAATACATAATACTTTTAAATGCAGGTATAAATGCTAAAGGCTGGGGGAAGGGAGAGACCCTCCACTGTATCGCTGTAGAAAGAAGCTGAGGACAACGCCCTCTATCCTGACCCCTGGAAGATGGGGCAAACCGGTTTTCCCAAAATTATACGTCAGGCATCCTGCCAGCTCATTCCTTGTGTGCAGACCTTTAGCTAAGGAATTCATGGTAAAACAGTCAGTATTGCCTGCCCTGTTAAGTGTATGTCTCTAAGCAGCAGGACACCTGGGCTCCAATCCTGATTATAAGAGTTTTATTGCTGACTGCAAAGCCACAGCAGGGAGTAAGGTGGCACAGGTCATCCTGAGGACTCACGGTGAAGAGCAGGATGTCTAATACCTTTGATTAGAGGGGAAAAAGGAAAAGCAAACACACTAGAACTTGACTTTTAATTCTCAGACTGACGACGAGGAAGAGGAGTATTTTTACTTGTAATCTGAAGTATTGATACATAAATCACTGACAGATACTAACTGTAGCATCCTAGCATTTTTTGTTTTGGTTTGATTTGTTTTTTTAGCAATCTATTTTGTGCTGTAACACTTCAAAGCTGATGACAACGATTTTCAGAGAAAGGACATCTAAAATTTGGAGTCACATTGTCCTGAGCTTTGAATTTTTGTGTTGAGTTCTGTTAAACTAGGTTGGTTGTTCAAGTGCCTCAATGTGGATTTACAAGTCTATTTTTGGACTGCCAATTAGAATAGTCACAGAATGGTTAGATCTATGCTCTGCTTGACTTTTCACAGATACACTAAATGGATGCAAACTCTACACTGTCCTTCTTTCTGAGCTTGCCCACAAGAGATGAGAAGAACTGCAAGCCTCCCATTTTCAGTGCCTCCTAAGGGTCTCCAGCACAGTGTGTGATATGTGGATGTCAGACATCCACATATTTGATCTTGAGGTGATCTTGACATGATCTGGCTCATTCTTTCAGTACCAAAAAAAAACAAATGGAATAAAGCTGCTGTTTCTTTCTCTGTGTCCTGGTTTCAGCTGGGATAGAGTCAATATTCTTCCTAGTAGCTGGTATAGTACTGTGTTTTGGGTTTAGGATGAGAATAATGTTGATAACACACTGATGTTTTAGTTGCTGCTAAGTAGTGCTTACACTAGTCAAGGACTTTTCACCTTCCCATGCTCTGCCAGGTGCACAAGAAGCTGGGAGGGGGCACAGCCAGGACAGCTGACCCAGGCTGGCCAAAGGGCTATTCCATACCATATGATGTCATGCTCAGTATATATACTGGGGGAGTTGGCCAGGGGGCAGCTATCGCTGCTTGGGGATGTGCTGGGCATTGGTCAGCGGGTGGTAAGCAATTGCATAGTGTATCACATGCTTTGTATATATTTAAACCACCCTATCCCTGTCCCTGAGTGAGCTGTGAGATATGCAAAAAAAATTCAGCTGTCGTCCAGGTGAGCACAGTGCCACCTGGCTGCTCTGATGCTGGGATAATGGGGCTAGTAGCCTGGAATTAGAGGGTAGGGAAGCCAAGCAGCTGGGATCCCTTTCTAGGGAAGGGGACATTGACAAAGCAATTGGAAAAAAGGCAAAAGTCCTCAGCCTCTGGAGGTGACTCATGTCAGGTGTGAAGGAAAGATATCCCTTCAAGGAAGATCTTATATGTCACCCAGGCAAGTGGACCACCATGGAGAGAGGTATCCAGTACCTGAGGGAATTAGCCATGCTGGAGGTGATTTATAATGACCTGGACAACGAGCAGTAATCCAAAGATCCAGATGAAGTCCAGTGCACACGACCCATGTGGTGGAAGTTTGTACGGAGCGCACCACCATCACACGCAAACTCTTTGGCAATAATGACCTGGAAAGATGAAGAAGGACCAACGGTGGATGAAATGGCTGGCCAACTTCGACAATATGAAGAAAGTCTACGGGCCTGCGTCTCAGCTGTGGAGAAACTGCCTGACGTGCTAGCTGAGAAATTATCCCGGGAGTTCCAGCGATTCAAAGAGGACATGTCCTACTCCTCGCCTGTACAGACCAGTATCTCAGCCATTAGGAGTAAGTGTCCCTCTGCTCAAGAGAGAAGATATAGTGGATACACACCACGGGGCACCCTGTGGTTTTATCTGCGTGACCACGGAGAGGACATGAGGAAGTGGGATGGAAAATCTGCCTCGACCCTAGAGGCATGGGTACGTGAGTTGCAAGGAAAAACAACTACAAAAGGGGGTTCTCCCAGGAGAGCTGCGGCTCCAGTTTCCAGCGAGCAGTTCCCCAGACAGAGTAGAAGGGCTGATTTTGCTTCCGATCTTAATAAAGGGGTTTTTGATTCGCATTTACAAGAAGTGAGTAACGAATGCTATGACCAGGACTAGAGGGGCCCTGCCTCCAGCCAGGTGGAGGAGAGGGACAACCGGGTGTACTGGACTGTGTGGATTCGATGGCCTGGCACATCAGACCCACAGGAGTATAAGGCTTTAGTAGACAGCGGTGCACAGTGTACCCGAATGCCATCAAGCTATGAAGGGGTAGAACCCACCTGTATTTCTGGAGTGACAGGGGGATCCCAAGAGATGACTGTATTGGAAGGCGAAGTGAGCTTAACCAGGAAGGAGTGGCAGAAGCACCCCATTGTGACTGGCCCAGAGGCTCTGTGCATCCTTGGCATAGACTACCTCAGGAGAGGGTATTTCAAGGACCCAAAAGGGTACTGGTGGGCTTTTGGTATAGCTGCCTTGGAGACGGAGGAAATTAAACAGCTGTCTACCCTGCCTGGTCTCTTGAAGGACCCTTCTGTTGTGGGGTTGCTGAGGGTCAAAGAACAACAGGTGCCAATCGCTACCACAACAGTGCACCGGCGGCAATATCGCACCAACAGAGACTCCCTGATTCCCATCCATAAGTTGATTCGTTGACTGGAGAGCCAAGGAGTGATCAGCAAGACTCGCTCACCTTTTAACAGTCCCATATGGCCAGTGCGAAAGTCTAATGGAGAGTGGAGGCTAACAGTAGACTATCGGGGCCTGAAGGAAGTCATGCCACCACTGAGCGCTGCTGTGCTGGACATGCTAGAACTTCAATACGAACTGCAGTCAAAGGCAGCCAAGTGGTATGCCACAACTGATATTGCTAATGCATTTTTCTCAATCCCTTTGGCAGCAGAGTGCAGGCCACAGTTTGCTTTCACTTGGAGGGGGGTCCAGTACACCTGGAATCGACTGCCCCAGGGGTGGAAACACAGCCCCACCATTTGCCATGGACTGATCCAGACTGCATTGGAACAGGGTGGGGCTCCGGAACACCTGCAGTACATTGATGACATCATCATGTGGGGCAACACAGCAGAAGAAGTTTATGAGAAAGGGAAGAAAATAGTCCAAATCCTTCTGGAGGCCGGCTTTGCCATAAAACAAAGTAAGGTCAAGGGACCTGCACAGGAGATCCAGTTCTTAGGAATAAAATGGCAAGATGGACGTCGTCAGATCCCAATGGATGTAATCAATAAAATAACAGCCATGTCTCCACCAACCAGCAAAAACGAAACACAAGCTTTCTTGGGTGTTGTGGGTTTTTGGAGAATGCATGTTCCAAATTACAGTCTGATCGTAAGCCCTCTCTATCAAGTGACCCGGAAGAAGAACGATTTCAAATGGGGCCCTGAGCAATGACAAGGCTTTGAACAAATTAAGCAGGAGATGATAGTTCATGCAGTAGCTCTTGGGCCAGTCCGGGCAGGACAAGATGTAAACAAATGTGCTCTACACCGCAGCTGGGGAGAACAGCCCTACCTGGAGCCTCTGGCAGAAAGCACCAGGGGAGACTCGAGGTCGACCCCTAGGGTTTTGGAGTCGAGGATACAGAGGATCCGAGGCCCGTTATACTCCAACTGAAAAAGAGATATAGGCAGCACATGAAGGGGTTCGAGCTGCTTTGGAAGTGGTTGGTACTGAAGCACAGCTCCTCTTGGCACCTGGACTGCCAGTGCTGGGCTGGATGTTCAAAGGGAGGGTCCCCTGTACACATCATGCAACTGATGCTACATGGAGTAAGTGGGTTGCACTGATCACACAATGGGCTCGAATACGAAACCCCAGTCACCCAGGAATCTTGGAAGTGATCATGGATTGGCCAGAAGGCAAAGATTTCGGAATATCACCAGAGGAGGAGGTGACGCGTGCTGAGGAGGCCCCACTGTATAATAAACTGCCAGAAAATGAGAAGCAATATGCCCTGTTGACTGATGGGTCCTGTCATCTTGTGGGGAAGCATCGGAGGTGGAAAGCTGCTGCATGGAATCCTGTACGACAAGTTGCAGAAACTACTGAAGGAGAAGGGGAATCGAGTCATTCTGCAGAGGTGAAAGCCATCCAGCTGGCTTGAGATATTGCTTAATGAGAGAAGTGGCCAATGCTCTATCTCTATACTGACTCATGGATGG
The DNA here is from genome assembly GCF_047370975.1 of Nipponia nippon. NCBI lineage: Eukaryota > Metazoa > Chordata > Aves > Pelecaniformes > Threskiornithidae > Nipponia > Nipponia nippon. The sequence continues at coordinate 6,340,813 of NW_028262343.1, forward strand.
TGGCAAATGCCCTGTGGGGGTGGTTGCAGCAATGGAAGCAGAGCAACTGGCAGCGCAGAGGCAAACCCATCTGGGATGCCACATTGTGGCAAGATATTGCTGCCTGGGTAGAGAACCTGGTTGTAAAAGTACATCACATAGATGCTCACATACCCAAGAGTCAGGCCACTGAAGAACATCAAAACAACCAGCAGGTGGATCAGGCTGCTAAGACTGAAGTGGCTCAGGTGGAGCTGGACTGGCAACATAAGGGGGAGCTATTTATAGCTTGGTGTTCCCATGACACCTCAGGCCTTCAAGCAAGAGATGCAACATATAGATGGGCTCGTGATCGAAGGGTGGACTTGACCTTGGACACTATTGCACAGGTTATCCATGAATGCGAAACATGAGCTGCAATCAAGCAAGCCAAGCGGTTCAAGCCTCTGTGGTACGGAGAACAATGGCTGAAATATCAATATGGGGAGGCCTGGCAGATTGATTATATCACACTCCCACAAACCCGCCAAGGCAAGCGCCATGTGCTTACAATGGTGGAAGCAACCACCAGATGGCTGGAAACATATCCCGTGCCCCATGCCACCACCCAGAACACTATCCTGGGCCTTGAAAAGCAAGTCCTATGGTGACATGGCACCCCAGAAAGAACTGAGTCAGACAACGGGACTCATTTCCGAAGCAACCTCGTAGACACCTGGGCCAAAGAGCATGGCATTGAGTGGGTATATCACATCCCCTATCATGCACCAGCCTCCGGGAAAATCGAACGATACAATGGACTGTTAAAGACTACACTGAGAGCAGTGGGTGGTGGGACATTCAAACATTGGGATACACATTTAGCAAAGGCCACCTGGTTAGTCAACACTAGGGGATCTGCCAGTCGAGCTGGCCCTGCCCAGTCAAGACTTTTATGTACTGTAGAGGGGGATAAAGTCCCTGTAGTGCACCTAAAATATATGCTGGGGAAGACAGTCTGGGTTACTCCTGCCTCAGGCAGAGGAAAACCCATTCATGGGATTGCTTTTGCTCAAGGACCTGGGTGCACTTGGTGGGTGATGCGGGAGGATGGGGAAGTCTGATGTGTACCTCAAGGGGATTTGATTTTGGGTGAAAATAGCCAATGAACTGAAGTATATAATGTTAGTTGCTGTATAATACTGGATGTCATCACTTCTGTGATTACTATGTGCCATATCAACAGTATACAGTAAGAATCACCCAGATTAATGAAGAATGAACTTTGAGGAAACCGAGCAAAGTGGAGCGGTGATGGAACCAGAACTGGCTTCAGCATGCAACAATCCAATACCACACACCATCTCTCCTGCCCTGAAAGACTGTTATGACATGAAGCTCAAAGTCATGGACTAAATGAACCCAATGAACATTTTAGAGGGATAGCCCATAGACTAAGGGAATTATATCTGTGTGTGTGTGTGTGTGTATATATATATATATCTCAAAAGACTGGAAAAGTGGTGGTGATTAATTGGAATGTATTGGAAAGGGTAGGACCTGGGTGTGACGTAGATGGTATGGAATAAGGGGTGGATACTGTCCTGGTTTCGGCTGGGATAGAGTTAATTTTCTTCCTAGTAGCTGGCATAGTGCTGTGTTTTGGATTTTGGATGAGAATAATGTTGATAACACACTGATGTTTTAGTTGTTGCTAAGTAGTGCTTACACTAGTAAAGGACTTTTCAGCTTCCCATGCTCTGCCCGGTGCACAAGAAGCTGGGAGGGGGCACAGCCAGGACAGCTAACCCAGACTGGCCAAAGGGCTATTCCATACCATATGGCATCATGGTCAGTACATAAACTGGGGAAGTTGGCTGGGGACGTGCTGGGCATCATTTGGTGGGTGGTGAGCAATTGTATAGTGTATCACTTGCTTTGTATATTATTATTGTATTATATTATTATTACTACTACTACTACTATTACTACTATTCTATTTCATTTTACTTCAGTTATTAAACTGTTCTTATCTCAACCCCCGAGTTTTCTCACCTTTACTCTTCCGATTCTCTCCCCCATCCCACCGGGGGTGGGGAGTGAGTGAGCGGTTGTGTGGTGCTTAGTTGCTGGCTGGGGTTAAACCACAACACACTGAAATCCCAGATTACTGCTTCTGGTTGGAATACTTCTGTACAAACCCCCTCATGTTTCCCATATTTCATCATGCCACCAAATCTCATCTCTGCATTACTGATAGCTCCAACCTGTATGTCCAACATTTCACTTTTCTAACAGTAACCTCCACACATTCTCCCAATCTGTCCTTTGTAAAAAGCAGCATGATGTTATCCTCCTTTGAATCTCTGCTGAGAAACAACCTGTTTAGTGATGTCTGTTTAAGGAGTAGCCAGCTGGGGTGCTGTGAATGAAGTTATTACACTAATTCTCACTGTTTCACTGGTATCCTGTGTTTCTTTCTGTTGCCTTATATCTTTATTCCTTATGCTTTACTCATACTTCTTTGGTCATGGATTTTTAAATTTTTTTATATTCATGTACAGCAATTAAAATAATGGTATGTCACTTACTCAAACTCGATAATAACAGAGAGAGCTGCAAACAGTGAAGGAAAAGCCCAAGGACTAAGTCAGACAGCAGGCTAGAGCAAAACACTTGGGTTTACAATACAGTATTGGTTTGTAGCTGTCTCACTCTTGGGGCCAGAAAAGAGTCAAGAGAGGAAACCAAACCCAGGCCTAGATGAAGGAGGAAGACATGAGAATTTTATGGACTGATACACATGAAGACCTCTGGCTCCTGTTTGTTTCTACTGTGTTCAGGGAAATAGGATACTGCATGCTCATTTGTAAATGAAAAAGATTATATTTTACCTGAATAATATAATAAATTTCTCCATCACAGAGAAACATCTGTGCTAAAGGCTAAATATCAGCTAACTGTGTGCACCAAGGAAAAAACAAGAATGATATTAAAAGAGCAATGCATCAATATTTAAAGTTAGTCCTAATTATTGCTGTAAAAGAATCATGTAGGGTGCTTTACAGGCATCATAAAATACCCCACACACTTCATAGCATTCTGAGGCTTTGGTAATAAAATAAAAACAGAATATAAACTCTTGTTTATTGTACTTTCAAGGATTTTATGTGTAATTCTACAAGGTCAAAGAGAATAACATTTCTTTTGCACATAAATTATTAAGGAAAAATTTTACTCTGCTCAAGTGCTCTGAAGAAATGTTTTCTATAAAGCTCAAGAATTGTTTTCCTCTTAGTTGTGAACCAGTTGGTTGACATAGTTTATTTGGACTGCTAAAAAGTTTGAAACTCTTTTTTAAGAAGTTTGTAAGGAGGAGGATTTGGACACATGAACTCCCAGTTGTTTCTCCACTCTTCCTGCTGGAGTTTTAGTGTAACAGACTAAACATGATGTCTCTCGATATTTACATCGACAGCAACATACAAGCTTATCTGATGATGAACTATGGCTCTGGGCTGCGAGCTGGTTGAGAAGCAGGTATATGTTTTATTTTGTTGAGTTGTGTATAGCAGCAATAATATGGAGGAAGAGCAGTCACAGATAGTTGAGGCATGGAAGTAGCATGTCAGGCTATTGCAGCTGTTTGTCTAGTAAACACAAGTAGGAAACTAAAGTACAGGACAAGCACTAAAATATCATCTAGAACAGGAGCTGGCTAAGAGACACAAGACACAGAGGGAAAGAAAACCAACATTTCATTTGGTGAAAAAAGAGCAGAAATGCCTCCAATTTTTGTGAAACAGTAAAAATAACATTCTGAAAAAACAAGGTAAAATGATAACACGCGGATATATCAGATAGGATAGTCAGGATGGAAGATGACTGAAAAATGCATCTTCTCAGAGGAGCACATTTAATGTTATTTTCTTTTTGGGGTTTGGCTGTTTCTCTGTCTTCTGCCTGTAAATACATAGAATAGGTTCCACCTTACCTAACCTGAGACATTTACAGTGTAAGTGTCCATGACTGTGGGTCAGTCACTGCTGACTCCCTCACTGGAGAGAGAAAGGCACTTTTAGGGCACAAATCACACAACCCATTTTAGATGTCTGTCTTAGGATGAGACAAATCATGTGACAAAAGTACCCAGTTCTCTGCACTGGCTGTAAAGTGAGCCTAGAGTAACTAGCACAGGGCAGATGCTGACATCTTGTCAGATGAATGCCAGCCTTACGAATCATCAACAGCTCATGATCCCAGCTTAATCATAACTCCTTTTCTTTCTTTTCTTTTCTTTTCTTTTCTTTTCTTTTCTTTTCTTTTCTTTTCTTTTCTTTTCTTTTCTTTTCTTTTCTTTTCTTTTCTTTTCTTTTCTTTTCTTTTCTTTTCTTTTCTTTTCTTTTCTTTTCTTTTCTTTTCTTTTCTTTTCCTTTCCTTTCCTTTCCTTTCCTTTCCTTTTCTTTTCTTTTCAAATACTGCGTGTAAGATATACATTGGCTAGAAAATTTCTACGTTTTAACTAGCTTATTCCAAAATGGGAATTTTTACTGGTTCTTCCATTTGTTTTTAATGACATATGGCCATCATATCAATAGCATAGTTTCACCTGACCTTCATCATAATAAAGCTTAACTCCAACATATAAATTGTTTGCAGAAGCTTTCTTGGAACAAGATGCTGAGTTCTAGTCACTCTGGCACAGAAATGTATAAATAAAACCAGCCTTGAGATGTAAATAAGACATGAGAAAAAGCATACTGTATGATATGGAAATTGGAATTTTTATGTCCTGTGAATAGTCAGTGTCCTATGTTCCTAAAACAAATAATGGCTTCATTTACATTTATTTTTGGTTCAGACAAGTGAATTTGTTAGCTTCACTGATAGAAACATGTAGCAAAACTGTTCAGCTATTTTTTAAATAAAAAAAAAGTACTAGAAAGTATTCTGTTGTCTTATAGTGGGTCGAATAACTGAGTACACTACAGCTGCCTGGTACTTGGATGGAAGCCTGTCCTGGGGTTTCAGGTGTCATAGCTGCAAGCCAGAGTTATGACCAGTTTAAGGCACATGAACACAAGAAGCTGAAAATCTTCATTCAGTTTGTTGCAACTGATGGATGGAAATAATAAAAAAGAATCTTTATTTAATAGGTAGCAGATGGAAGCCAAACAATAATTTTATGTGAGAAAAGCATATGAGACTTACAAATTGTAGGCCTCAAAAAAGAATATTTAAAGATAGTCTTTCCAGACCTCAGCCCTTTACATGGAATGAATTCTATTTTTCATGGTCAACATCTAATTTTTCCCGTTAAATACAATAATGATTGCCATACACAAAGTGGAGATGTCTTCTTGGGTACAGCACTGAGTAAATCAAGGCCTTCTGTTAAGTATAGATAATAGGGATGCTTTTAACCCTCCTTTAGCCCAGTAGTTCTTACAAAAAAACAAAGCACTGAAGGGACAAGTTTGCAAATAATTGTGGGTTAGTAGAACGGGCTTTATAAAAATCTTTGAATCCATACACAGCAGAAACCTGATGTTCTCTGAAGATGTTAGGAAGGCGAGCTTGAACAACTTGCCATGATAAAAGAGCTAGAGGGCATGAAGTTAATGCCTTCTTCAGATGTCTCGCATAGATAGCTATGGGAGTCAGAGAAACACAATAAAATCCATCCTGCAGGGACTTGTTTGGTGTCAGCATATTTTTAGGACAGTTTACAGCAAATAAATTGAATAGTGGGAGAGGATCTTTCTGATTTAATGTTTATGTAAGTAGACAAAGTATGTTTTGGGTTTTTTTTTTCAGTTTGCTGACCCTTTCCTTTATAAATACTTATAACAATGTTGTCCATTTTAAACATATCTATTTGCATCCTACCTTACAGTGGCTTGAATTTAGAGTGAGTCAGGCAATCCAAAGCCTTCTCTGCAATTTTCAAATATACTGAGTGGCTTAATAAAAATTAACACCTTTACATATTGATGTCTCTCTACTTATGTCTTTAGACCACCACAGTTACAACAACACTTGTACTATTCCCTGTGAATGATGGAAAATTTGGTTTGTGATATGTGTATAAAAATGAAGGATTTACTCAGACCTTCCTGTCTTTCAGTTTTGACACTACAAGTGATTCTACTAATTATGCAAAGAATTAGGGAACAGACAAATGCATAAATAAAACAGATTTTCTGTAGGAGGACTAAGATATTTTGAAATGAGTATTGTGATGTAACATATGTAGTCTTTCTCCAAAATTATTTTTGTTTAGGTTATGACATTCCTACACAGAGAAACTGGGGGAGGTAGAACTGTTAAGTAGGATGAAGAGAGATATGTCACCAACTTCAAGTCTGTCATAATGGGTATGTCAAAGTCTTCAAGCATTTTGGCTAAATTATCTTTGTTAAATCAGAAATGGATGGAAAACTATGCAGACCTACGGAGGACTGCTCATATGTGTGAGCAACGCATACTAGTCAAGGCATTGCGCTCCTCCACACACCCATCACACATCAGTATTTTATGATATCCCTTGGCAAGAGGCTTTGAAGCCAGTCATCTCAAAGTTTTACCATTGTGCCAAGATTTTATGTACAAAGTATGATCATTGTGACTAGTCTCAGTCAAAAATCAGTATTATTACATGCATTCAACCCATTCACATTTTTCTGTGAAGAATATCTGATAATATAAAACATAAGATTCAGCAGATAGGGTTGTTTTACAATAAAAAATGCATATTGATTCACAAAATAGCAGAGGCGGTGACTCTCAGTCACTCAATCAAACAGCTGTTAATTGACCAGCCAAGTACAGTACAGGGTTTCTCATCTACCCAAGTGGCATTTGTGTCTCTGAAGACATAAATTTGACCTTAAATTAGGTAGTGCATTAAGACGATTCTTTGAATAAGTTTGCAGTAAACATGTTTTGGAAGGAAAGATTAAATCTGTCTGAATGTCCTGAAGGGCTCTAAGAAGCTTAGTTATAAAAGCTAGCATTTTCCATCAGAAAACTATTTTGTCCCTAAGGAATAAAACCTAAGACAAAAAATACTCCAGGTGAAAAAAAGCAGGTGTATCAGGAAAGCATCTACAGAATGTCAGCTGCATACAAGGAGACTGCCCAATGAGGTAGTATCTTTTATTAGGCCAAGTGACAGAGCTGGGTAAACAGAAAAGCTTTCAGCCACATATATCCTTTTTTAAGTCTTCAGGAAAAAAGCCTAAAATCTTGTCTCTTTATTCCAACTGTATTAGTTTGTCCAATAAAAGCAGATTTTATTTGCATTCAGTTGTAACTTGATTTGAGTAAGGAGTGATTTTGAAAGTTTCCTCATCTAAGGCGGAGAAGAATCTAAAAACTGAGATCCTGGTGCAGCTTAATAAAAGTGCTTAGCTTCCCAACATGTTTTCCAGAGTACCCAAAAAGTAAGAGAACATATCTGCACAGAAACTGCATTTGCAGAAATGCCTTCAAGTGATTGGTGATAAGCAGAAAGGTGTTTTCCATGGTACAAAGCTATGAGTACCTACCTGAATCCTTCTGGTTCTGTAGGAATCTGATTCTTACAAGGAGCAAGAGTTGTCTCATACAGTTACGGAGGGATATAAAAATAATGACATTCAAATAAAAAGTTCTATGTATGCATTAGAAGTAAGCTGGAAAAAAGGGGAAATATAGAGCTGCTGAGTGAGTGGGGAAGAATTATGATGGCTTGACAAACTCCAAGTGTTCAATATCCTGTACTTCATACCTTATTCAGTCTTTAAAATAAAGATTGGTTCTCATGCATAATGCAAGTTTAATAGCAGGAGAGAAGTGCATGCCAAAACAGCAAAGATGTTAATGAATGTTCAGGCAATTTAGACGTATTTAAGTCAGCAGAGCCTGATGCTTCCTAAAGCTTTACAGAAACTGTTGAAGTATTCTCTAAACTATTAGCAATTATCTTTGAGTACTTCTGGAGTAGGTCCCAGGAAAGCTTAGAACACTTTAAAAACAAACAAACAAACAAACAAACAAACAAACAAACAAACAAAAAGTTAAAAGCAGAAGCTGAGAAATTATAGATCAGTAAGCCCACTTAATGGCTGGAAATATTTAAAACCAGAACAGTTTCCTGGCTCTTTAGGTATAACAAGTTCATAAGACATAGCCACCATAGATGTGTTACTGACATTGCTATGTCAATAACAAACAATGTCAGACCAATCTAGTTGCCTTCATTGATAGGCTAACTAACCTGGCACTTCCAGGGGAGAAAATGAATGAGATTTCTCTTGATTTTAGTAAGGTTAACATGCAGTAGGAATTTTCAATACAGCAGCAAAGGAAATATGTGGAAGAGAAACAGAACAAAATTAAAATCTGCCCTCAGATTAGTTATGAATCACTGTCAAGCTAGAAAGGCACTCTGAATGTGGTCTGTCAATGCATTTCTATTTGCTGCTGTATTAATGACTTGGATGACAGAATAAGGAAGACACTGATCAAATATGAAGACACCAAGCTGGAGGGAAGTATTTGCAAGCACTTCAGAGAATGGAATCAGAATTCTAAATGGTCTTGATAAGACTAATGGAGCAATCTGGAATCAATGAGATGAAATTTAATACAGACAAGTGAAAAGCGCTACCTTCTGGAAGAAGAGAGCAAATGCATAAATATGAGCTTTGAAATAACTGACTAGATGGTGTTTCTAAAGAAAAGGAGTCTGGGGCTGCAGTGACCAAAAACTCAGTATGGGTAATGTAGTGATAAAACAAATCTGACTCTCGGCAGAGTTAAGAGGTGTTATAAAAAACAAGGTTTATTCATTCTACTCAGCATTTGCAGGACTTTTGCTCTGTTTTGCATGCTACACTTTAATAAATGCACAGACAAATTAGGAAGATTGTAGAGGAGAAAAACAAGACAGATCAGAAGTTTAGAAAATATCATTTGTGAAAAAATATTAAAGGATTATAATTTTCATTTAGAAAGGGTGGTAGAAGAAACATAATAACAGTATTCTAATACTTAAACAAAGATACAAAGAAAAATAAATGATCAACCTCAACTGGAGACAGATCAAGAAACAATTTGCTTAATTTGCAATGAAGTAACTTTTTGCTATTAGGGCAAGCTTTCACACTGTAAAGATAAGATAGACAATCAATGAAACAGAGAGTCATGGAAGTTATGGGACCTCTTCTCTAGTGACTTTTAAGAATAGGATAGATAAACATTTTTTCAGGAACGAGCTAGCTCAATGATTCCCTAACTCTAGTTTGGGGCTACAATGACAAATTGTATAACACTAAGTGACTTTGTCAAATGTTTCACTGCTAGCTTGTAAAAATAGATTACTTCAGCATGCTTAAAGGCTGGATGATAAAAGTTGCATAGCCCATGAGAAATTGTGAGCGCTGACAGTGGCCCATGGGGAATATCTAGCACAGGGCTATGAACTAGACACTGTTCTGGGGTTCCCACAGCCCCTGTTGGCAGGGAGCATTTTGATTTCATGCTGCTTCTTTCTTAGTGATGTAGTTGACAAGCTTGGCTTACTATGAAAGGGTTAAAGGCAAAATAGACAAAGCCACTGCATCAAAATGCCTCCTGAAAAGCCTAGGGGCAAGGAGGATATTTAAATATCTTAGTCACTTAACTAAACAAAAGAAAGGCCTTTGTGATTTAGGGAGTAGTTAGAATGGTTGTAAGATAAGGGGCCTCCGGGATAATCCCATCTCAGACAACTGGGCCTTGGGAGAACAAATGCAGGGAAGATAGGAGGTCACAAAAGAATGACGACAGCCTTGAAGGACACAGTTTATGTAATGCTAGGACTGAGTTTGCGCAGAAGCAAAGGTCAATCAGCGAACACAGTGAAGAAGACTACGAGCCTTCATCTGAAGACCCCCAAAGACCACCTGAAGACCACCACGGGAGACGACTGCGCATGCGGATCGGACATTTGCATATATTAATGAGTTCCAGGAAATCTCATGTTTATGTAAATGATTTCTCGGAAATCCTGTGAATATGTAGGACTTTATAGTATATAATCTCTGAAAGTCCACCAAATCGGTGGAGCACTTATGGTGGAGAATCCCCAGTGCTGCCTAGCGCTGCAATAAAGAATACCTGCTTAATAGTAACTTCGTTGCTATTGAGTTTCATTTCAGGGACTCTCTGAATACTCCGTTTCTCCCTTGGGGGATTCGGACTGTGAGGAGAAGCATCCCTGAATTTTTGTATCAGTTTTGGCACCCCAGATGGGACCCTCTCTGTTCGGCTGCAGGACCCGTTGAGAACGGGACTCCCTAGGGTACCCCCGGAAAATTTCCGGAGGGACTCCTTGCCTCAATCGGATCGCTGCGGGAGCAGACAAGGACCGTCTTCGGAAAAAGGTATTCTTTCTTAAATTTGGTTTGGGACTAGTCATCTGTCGGAAACCCCTGTAAGCCGTGAGTGGTTCACGCTTGGTGGAGTATACCGGGCTGCTAGCGCCTTAAAGGTATACACTGGGGAGCACTTCGGTGCTCATCTGGGGGCACTTCGGTGCCCATCTGGGAGTACTTCGGTGCTCATCTGGGAGTCCTTCGGTGCCCATCTGGGAGCACTTCCGTGCTCTTTTGGAACGCTTGCATTTGGGTATATTGGATCTTGGCTTTGGAACTCGGTTATTTGATTTTGGGATTGTGTTTGGCATGGTATAAGGACAAGTAGTTGCTCTGTGTTTGCTTTTAGGATTTTTGTTCATTGTATTGGTATGTGAGCTTTTTGTTGTCAACAGTGTCTATACTGTCCTGCGCGTCTGTGAATGAGACGTACTTTGTATTGGTATTTGAGTGTTTTGTCGTCAAAAGTGTGTATGCTGTCCTGTGCGTGTGTGAATGAGACGTACTCTTAGTACAAAGCGAGTGCGGAGTCCTGATCCGCGGTTTCGTTGTCCCGCGAGGGAAACGGCCGGAGACGGACGAAGCGAAAGAAAAAGATTGTAAGGATGTAAAACAGTAACTCTGTAACCCTCTAAGTGGTAAAGTGTGGACCGTGGAACTAACTGTTAAGATACTGCGGGAATACAGGAGAGAACTAGGACCAATAAAATGGGAGGGTCACAACAAAGTAAAGAGATACCAAAGAAATCTCCATTAGGTTGCATTTTATATCACTGGAAGGACATAGGGGGTCCTCCTGGAGGAAATGTGAATAAGAAAACTCTAATTAAGTATTGTAATCAGTGATGGCCATTGTATAAATTAGATGATGAAGAAAAGTGGCCTTTGAATGGGACTCTGAAGTATAATGCCTTGCTGCAACTCCTGTTATTTTTAAGGAGGGAGGGAAAATAGGACGAAGCTATGTATGCGGATATGTTTTTCACCCTCCGAAATCACCCTGAGTCCCAGAAAGATTGTGGTTTTAATGTTGCTCCCCAAGATCCCATGGTGTTGGCTTTGGAAAAGGAAAATCAGAAAGAGTTAGGGAAGTTGAAGCGATGTTGTTCAGCATGTAGTATTGGACAGAGGTGTTTGAAGGTGAAAGAGAAACCCAGAAAGGCGGAAGAAGAGTGCCTTTCCAGATGGATGATGTGGATAAGTGGAAGGATGCAGTTAAGAGGTACAGGGAGGACCCAAGTGGGATTGCAAAAAGGTTTGAGTGGATTACTAAGAATTTGGACCCGGATTGGAAAGATGTGGATCTTATGCTAGGTGCTATGACTGAAACTGAGAAGCAGCTTGTATTAAAGGCAGCCCGAGCTCATGTAGAAACATAGATTGAGGGACGAGTGTTACAGGGCACAGCCGAAGATCATGTGCCCTCCAGGGACCCAGGTAGGGACCCTAATGATCCAGCTCAGTACCGTTTGTTGCAACGATACCGAACCTGGATCAAATTGGGAATAGAACATGCGATCCCAAAGGCAGTTAACTGGTCTGCTCTGTATGCTGTCAAGCAGGGGCAGACTGAAACGCCCACGGAGTTTTTAGATCACTTACGGGCTGCTGTGAGAAGATTTACTACTATGGAACCGGAGTCAGAAGCTGCCACGCAGCAGTTGGTATCTCTGTTTCTGGGACAATCCACTAATGACACCAGAAAGAAACTTCAGAAACTTAGGGAACCAGATATAAGGAATTTAGAAAAATTGCTGGAGGAAGCATGGAGAGTATATCGGAATGGGGAGGGGGAGGACAGAAGGAAACGGGGAAAGGAGATAGTGGCTGCATTAGCCACATTCTCTGTATTGAATCAAACCTTGTTACCTATAAGTAAACAAAATGTTAATGTTGTGGGAGCCACTGGGCAGGTTGAAAAAGCTTTTTTCTTGAAACCGTTAAAATTTAGAATTGGGAAGAGTGTGGGGATTCACAAATTTCTCTACCTGCCTGAGGCTCCTAGACTATTACTGGGAAGGGACCTATTAGAACAACTAAATCCCGAAATAAAATTTAGAAATGGGGAAATTGAGTTTAAAATACCAGACAAAAATCACATTGGAATTTTAAGCTTGGTTCTTACCGAACCCCAAATTAAAGAAGAAGAAATTATACAAGAAATAAAAGACCAGGTATACCCAGGAGCGTGGGCCTCAGGAATACCTGGAAAGGCTAAAAATGCTGAATTGGTTGTTGTTAAACTCAAAGAAGGGGCACGACCTGTTAAGATAAAGCAATACCCCTTGAAATTGGAAGATAGGTGAGGGGTAAAAAGTATTATAGAAGAGTTTATAAAATTTGGACTATTAATTGAATGCTCTTCAGAATATAACACTCCCATTTTGCCCGTCAAAAAGCCTGATGGCAAAACTTATCAATTGGTGCAAGATTTGCGGGTAATAAATAGTTGAAGATTTGTATCCAGTAGTGGCAAACCCATATACTCTGCTGACTGGTTTAAAGGAAACCTATGAATGGTTTACTGTGTTAGATTTAAAGGATGCATTCTTTTGCCTTACCTTGGCTCCAGAAAGCCGCAGTTTGTTTGCCTTTGAATGGGAAAACCCCGATACAGGACGAAAAACCCAACTGACCTGGACAGTGTTACCCCAAGGATTTAAAAACAGCCCTACCATTTTTGGAAATCAATTAGCTAAGGAATTGGAGACCTGGGGGAGGCCCCCAGGAAATGGGATTCTTTTGCAATATGTGGATGATATCTTAATAGCCACAGAAAAGGATGAAGAGTGCAAGGAATGGACTGTGAGCTTGTTGAATTTTCTGGGATTAAGTGGTTACCGAGTCTCATTACAGAAAGCCCAAATCTTGAAGAAGGAAGTAATATACCTGGGATTCGTGATTTCCAAGGGACAAAGACAGCTCGGGAATGACCGAAAGGAAGCTATCTGCAGAACTCCAGAACCGACCACGGTAAAAGAGCTTCAAACCTTTTGGGAAATGACAGGTTGGTGTTGATTATGGATCTATAATTATGGACTTTTGGTTAAACCTCTATATGAACTGTTGAAAAATAGCCAGACACAATTAATATGGACTGATGAAGCTAAGAGGGCATTCAAGGAAGTGAAACTGGAGCTAATGAAGGCTCCAGCTTTGGGCCTACCAGATGTAACGAAACCTTTCTGGCTGTCCTTGTATGAAAGGCAAGGAGTGGCTCTGGGAATTCTGGCCCAGAAGCTGGGTCCTTATAAACGAGCTGTAGCATACTTCTCTAAACAACTGGATGAAGTAAGCAAAGGATGGCTGGGATGCCTTTGGGCAGTGGCTGTCATTGTTTTGATTATCCAAGAAGCTGGAAAATTTACTTTGGGACAAAAGATGATTGTGCACACTTCCCACACTGTAACCTCCGTTTTAGATGATATAGAAGTCATAAGCGATAAACAGGAAATGGAGACTGTCCTGCATGATTGTATAGAAACTATTGAAACTGTATACGCAAGCAGACCAGACCTGAAGGAGGAGCTGCTGGAGGAAGCCGACCAAACCTGGTATACTGATGGGAGCAGTTTCTTAAAGAATGGAGTTCGAATGGCAGGATATGCTGTAACCACCACAGACCGACTGGTGGAAGCAAAGTCACCCCCTAAGGGGCACATCTGCACAACGAGCTGAAATAATTGCCCTAGTGAGAGCATTGGAGCTGGCCCAAGGGCTGTGAGTAAATATTTGGAAGGATTCAAAATATGCCTTTGGTGTAGTCCATGCCCATGGAGCAATTTGGAAGGAACGAGGACTCTTAACTGCTCAAGGGAAAGGTATAAAATATGCTGATATAATTTTAGACTTTTAGATGCTGTACAACTTCCGTCAGCAGTGGCGATTATGCACTGCAAAGGGCATCAGAAAGGTAACACTGACAGGGAAGTGGGAAATAAATTGGCTGATTATGAGGCAAGACGAGCTGCGGAACAAGGTGAGGTATTAAATATAATTCCTGAAAAATCTTTGCCATTACCTGAGACAAACATATGATTTAGATCTTTGTGAAACCACCTTTGACAGTATCTTATGTGGACAACAGTCTCAATTATATGAACCATGGTTATTAGAACATTCTGTTAACAATTGCAAATGGATGATCCTGTCTCCTGATGTGTTTGTAGAAATTAATGCCAGACGTGTGTGTTTAGTGACTAATAACTCATCGGTAGTTGAAGAATATCACCTAATCACTGCCTTTATGTGTTCGCATATACAGAAGAACAAGTGGCAATGTTTTGGCTTAAATATAAGTCGTGCAAACATATCTCTGGAAAAATTAAACAAAATCTTGAACCAATAATAACTAAGGATAAACTTATTGAACTGTCTAGTCAAATTAAAGATGATACCTCCCATCATTGGTGGGATATCTTTTGGGATACCCTCTGCAGAGAAAACTTTGAACGTTCTAGTCCACCCACTCTTGATATTATTGGTGTTTGTTACTATACTAACAGTTGTCAATTGCCTTTTGTGGTATAAGCTGAAGAAATTGGCTATGAGAGTTTGGGCCTTGCCTAAGGTGATAAAATATGAAAACTTAAGACCTTTGTAAAGAAATTTACAAAGTTTAAAGAAAAGGGGGGAATGAAAGGGTTAAAGCCAAGATAGACAAAGCCACTGCATCAAAATGCCTCCTGAAAAGCCTAGGGGCAAGGAGGATATTTAAATATCTTAGTCACTAAACTAAACAAAAGAAAGGCCTTTGTGATTTAGAGAATAGTTAGAACGGTTGTAAGATAAGGGGCCTCCGGGATAATCCCATCTCAGACAACTGGGCCTTGGGAGAACAAATGCATGGAAGATAGGAAGTCACAAAAGAATGACGACAGCCTTGAAGGACACAGTTTATGTAATGCTAGGACTGAGTTTGCGCAGAAGCAAAGGTCAATCAGCGAACGCAGTGAAGAAGACTACGAGCCTTCATCTGAAGACCCCCAAAGACCACCTGAAGACCACCACGGGAGACGACTGCGCATGCGGATCGGACATTTGCATATATTAATGAGTTCCAGGAAATCTCATGTTTATGTAAATGATTTCTCGGAAATCCTGTGAATATGTAGGATTTTATAGTATACAATCTCTGAAAGTCCACCAAATCGGTGGAGCACTTATGGTGGAGAATCCCCAGTGCTGCCCAGCGCTGCAATAAAGAATATCTGCTTAATAGTAACTTCGTTGCTATTGAGTTTCATTTCAGGGACTCTCTGAATACTCCGTTTCTCCCTTGGGGAGATTCGAACTGTGAGGAGAAGCATCCATGAATTTTTGTATCACTTTGGCTCCTTCCATAGTCAAAGCAAAGGCACAGGGCCTGGCAGAGAGCAGTTCATTCAACTGTATAATGACCGTGAAAGTTTAGTAGATGAATTTCTCCTCCCAGGTTGTAATTTCTCTTCTTTGATTATAAATAGAGCCTTGGTGACTGGCTTAGATTAATATC
Organism: Nipponia nippon; assembly: GCF_047370975.1. Classification (NCBI taxonomy): domain Eukaryota; kingdom Metazoa; phylum Chordata; class Aves; order Pelecaniformes; family Threskiornithidae; genus Nipponia; species Nipponia nippon. The sequence continues at coordinate 6,356,665 of NW_028262343.1, forward strand.
TAATTTAAAGTTAGGAGAGATCGATTCTATTATAACTGACTGATCATATTGCTTAGTCATCTATATATACACAGATCAAAGGGTCCAAGTAAGACAAATGAACATTGATTAATATGTAATACATATAGAAAGTAAACAGACTTTTAAGAGGTTGAAGATGCTAGATACGACGAGAAAATATCGATAGAGAAAATTAACTTTGGACTAGAAATATAAATAAAGATCAAAGGCAAAAAAAAAATCCAGCAGAGACCTGAGCAATTACCAAGACAAATGTTTACTGACAAGCTCCAAAACTCCTCCAATGTAGGAATCTACTGAACATGAAGTACATGTTCTGCAACATCTGTATAATCAAGATAATAAGCAGCTTTCAAAATAACACAATTAATAGACCTTCTCTTGTGACCAAGATGTTAAAGGCTATTAAACAAGACCTAAACAGGATACTGCTATATTGATACAAAAATTCACAGTCCGAATCTCCCCAAGGGAGAAACGGAGTATTCAGAGAGTCCCTGAAATGAAACTCAATAGCAACGAAGTTACTATTAAGCAGGTATTCTTTATTGCAGCGCTGGGCAGCACTGGGGATTCTCCACCATAAGCGCTCCACCGATTTGGTAGACTTTCAGAGATTATATACTATAAAGTCCTACATATTCACAGGATTTCCGAGAAATCATTTACATAAACATGGGATTTCCTGGAACTCATTAATATATGCAAATGTCCGATCCGCATGCGCAGTTGTCTCCCGTGGTGGTCTTCAGGTGGTCTTTGGGGGTCTTCAGATGAAGGCTCGTAGTCTTCTTCACTGTGTTCGCTGATTGACCTTTGCTTCTGCGCAAACTCAGTCCTAGCATTACATAAACTGTGTCCTTCAAGGCTGTCGTCATTCTTTTGTGACTTCCTATCTTCCATGCATTTGTTCTCCCAAGGCCCAGTTGTCTGAGATGGGATTATCCCGGAGGCCCCTTATCTTACAACCGTTCTAACTATTCTCTAAATCACAAAGGCCTTTCTTTTGTTTAGTTAAGTGACTAAGATATTTAAATATCCTCCTTGCCCCTAGGCTTTTCAGGAGGCATTTTGATGCAGTGGCTTTGTCTATCTTGGCTTTAACCCTTTCATTATCAACAACTTGAATTAAGCAATATTGTAAAATAAATACTTTAAAAATAAATATGCCCATGCACAAAGGATGCATTTTGCTTTCCTGATGATTTAGGCAGAAATAACCTATGATGTGTTTTATGCTGATTGTTATAAGACATTTTCCAGAAGAGGCAGTTAGAGAAACACTCAACACTTTAATAAAAGAAACATGAATCCATTTCGCCACTTCTCCTTGAACTGTGCACCATGCACTGAGACTCTGCAGAATTTCCATTACAGATGGAAATGCTTCTGAAAGTCACCCTCGCTAGAGTCACCCAAAGCAATCGCAAACATTAAAGTTTACTCATGACAGTAGCTTTCTTCTTCTAATTCTGACAATAGAAGACTAATTACAACACTTTCTCAAACTGAAGTTTAAGATGATCCTTGGTGTTACAAATTAAATTGAAGGCATGGATATTTGAACAGCACTGTATTCACTCATATATAGTTGAAGAGACCTTGACAGAATTTTATTTGGTGAATCACCTGTTTCTTTTATTTGAGACACTGTCACAGGTAGTATCTTTTATTAAGCTGATTTATCTAATTGATACAACTGGCCACTTTTCAGACAACAAATTAAATTTTCAAAAGCTAAACAGAAAGTGTGTATCAGACTGCATGGAAATTATATTATGAATGACTTAAGGCAGTTAGACATTCTTTGATTAATACTAGTGAATTATATGATTAATAGATTACTAGAGCTAGAGCATTTCTATTGGATTATTGTCCTAGTTTCAGCTGGGATAGAGTTAATTTTCTTCTTAGTAGCTGGTATAGTGCTGTGTTTTGGGTTTAGGGTGAGAATAATGTTGATAACACACTGGTGTTTTAGTTGTTGCTAAGTAGTGCTTACACTAGTCAAGGACTTTTCAGCTTCCCATGCTCTGCCCGGTGCACAAGAAGCTGGGAGGGGGCACAGCCAGGACCGCTGACCCAGACTGGCCAAAGGGCTATTCCATACCATGTGACATCATGCTCAGTATATAAACTGGGGGAAGAAGAAGGAAGGGGGAACATTCGGAGTGATGGCGTTTGTCTTCCCAAGTAACCGTTACACGTGATGGAGCCCTGCTTTCCTGGGGATGGCTGAACACCTGCCTGCCGATGGGAAGGAGTGAATGAATTCCTTGTTTTGCTTTGTTTGTGTGCGCAGCTTTTGCTTTACCTGTTTAACTGTTCTATTTCATTTTATTTCAATTATTTAACTGTTCTTATCTCAACCCACGAGTTTTCTCCCTTTTACCCTTCCGATTCTCTCCCCCATCCCACCGGTGGGGGAGTGAGCAAGCGGCTGTGTGGTGCTTAGTTGCTGGTTGGGGTTAAACCACGACACTTATTATATAGAAGATCATGTTTTATATCTTTATTAAGTCTTCTATTAGAGTGAGCTATGGATTTGACACATCTATTGTGTCAGAACAGGAGCAGTTTCTGTCTTGCAGCAATTGCTTTGTTTTATTTTACTCTGAGACCCGTTTAGGAAATTCTAAATTGCTTGTATGGTCAATATTTAAATAAAACAAAAGCAAAATAAATTATAATTGGACATGCTTTCTATAAAATACTGGCAACATTCAGAATGTCCTTAATGAGGTATCATTTCCCTGCTTTTTTCCAGATAAAAGAAGATATTTTTGCAAGGCTTTTTTCATTGCCTCCCTCCACTCTGTACTTTTGTGTGCTCTCCTGCCATACATTTTGTGTTCCAACCCTCCCAAAGCCTTAGTGTCTCAATAGGAAAAATCATTTTAAGAAAAAAAAGAATGATCTTTCAAACTTTTTACAGGAAATATTTTAATGTGTGTGGAATGTGCAAAGAGAACTCTCTAAAATGAATGTTCTGCCTTTACATGCTGTTATCAGATGTGTGGAGCAACTATCTAATGCAACAGAGAAGATAGCAATTTATGCATTAAATGGTATTATTAAATATCATTTGCCTCTATTAACACATCCTCATTACTCTCTATAAAATACAGTACCCTTCCTAGCCTATATAGAGAGCAGAGAACAAAGGAAACTACAGTGACCTGACATCCAGATACCCAGGAATTCATCCAAAATTAATCTGCCTTTCCTGTAAGAGCAATTTGTTCAAGTGCTGCTTGGCACCACTTACAATACCTCTAAAAATGTGCTACTGAGACACCTGCATTTACAGTTTAAATATTAACCACATCCTATTTACTTTTGTTGTCTCCTTTGTCATAGTGGAAAGAAAGCAGCACGTGGTGTGTGTGTACGTGTGTGTGTTAAAGTTCAAACTATATCTCAGGAAATGAAAAAAAGCATTCAGCTTCACAAAAAGGTGGAAGCACAGCAGAGATTTATAGAGGATGGGATTGGTTACCTTGGAAACAGGTTTGAATTCTTTCATCAAACAACAAGATGCTCAGTGATGACCTATTTCCAACTGCTGTGTATGGATTTAAGGTGGAACTTTTTGTAAAGTTTATACTAAAAGGTCTTCCTATCAACACTGAGTATTTGTGTACTGCTTAAGTGCATTACTTTGTTTCTTCTACACTTCTAAGCCCTTAAAGTGAGGAAGATATTTGAGAACAGAAAAGCAAAAGTGTAGAAGTATGTGATAATCTCCTTGACAAGAATTTGTTTCCAATGTATTTGAAGTGAACACTTAAAAACATTTTGGCCAACATATTATCTTCTTTACAATAACTACTTAATGAATATAGGTGAACAACTGCTTATGGAAAGAAGCCACTCATCATCCTATTACAGAATTTAAAAACCTGAGATAAAGTTCCGCCAGATATTTAGCATTATTTTGTCTTCCATGACCTCAGCTCCAAAGATTTGTTTTATTTTTGCAAGAACTGACATTTTACATGGCATTTTTGCATGAAGCCTATTACAGCTGGCACTCAGTTCTGATAAGGCTTTTAATGCAGTGCATTAACAATAGAAGGGTAACTGTGTCTAAAAATCTACCTTTCTCATCATATCGTATTAAACTTCAGTGTATAGGAAAATGAAAACGGAAAGGATCATTAATGTAGGGATGATACACACAAACATACAGATGGAGCATGTGTACAGCACCATGTGTTACTAATTTAGGGATCCTCCTAGGTAGTCTGGATGGCTAAGTGGTACAATGCAACACAGCATCACACAGAGACGTGACATCAAATCCCAGAAGCAGTCAGTATTGTCTGGTGTGTATGCCAATTATCATCTGTTCTGAACTATTTTGGGGAAATTTACTCTCTGTTCCTTGGCATCATGGAAAGCCCAAGTTGGGGAATGAGCAGAAAGAAAGGAAAGCCAAAAACTCACCAACTGAAATTCAACTGAACCTGATGAAGGAAGAAAATAATAGAGGATTGCATAAAGCAATACTGTGCAAATAGAATTGGGCTGCATTCCTAATGTACGGTTAGTTCATATCATCATACCTAAGTGATAATGTGATTTTTAGAGCCATTCTTAAAGTCATTGTATATATCATATTTTCTGAAGTCTTCCATTTTTTAATAATTTCCAGGGAGAACAGATGGATTTGTTTGTGCTAGGGCATGTTTCTTGCAAGGAAATATATTAAAAGGTTATATGTTTGCAGCATTCTAAATGCCAAGATTTTATTTCTCTTAAAAATTCTCATAAAATTCAGCATTTTCTTTGAAATACCAGCTCTTGAGATTGTGATATTACATGTAATTTTAATGTATTTTTTTAAAAAAGCAAACAAGGGATATTATTGGCTCTCATGGTTCTTGGTAAAGGTCTGAAAACATTTAAAACACAAAAAAAAGGTGTAAAGGTACCTCAGAACCTCAACTTACTACAGATCACATTAACTGTCTTGGGGTCAAGAGGCTTATCTTCACATGCGATACTTCTGTCATTCTTAGCAGTGAAATGAACTCGGGTTGTGAGACTGCTTAGGTTTTAGATTCTGGCTGGAAGGCCACTTATCTTTTGGGGGAGCAGTGGTGGTGGTGGAAGCAATTTGGAGCACAATTCTCTTCCAACTTAGTTGGTAGCTACTCCAGCACTACTACTATTCTGGAATTAAAAGACACTGAACTCTTTTCAGAGAAAATGTATAACCATAGTCCTGTTTATTTGTGGCATTGAGAGGCCTATGGCAAATGTCTTTGCACATCTTTCCTGTTCTGAGCGGAATTGTATTAGTTTATTTGCCTAAAATAAACCTGAAACATTTAGTGGTTTTTCAGCTTTGTTGAATAGCCTTAATTATAAAGACTTTTCAGACTGAATTCACAAGCCAACAACAAGGAATACTCACCTCTTTTCTCAGGTGAATTGTTAGGGCTATAAGGGCACCAGGGTATACACTTTTATTTTCATTCTTTGATTCTCATAACACAAAAATATATATTGAATGCATCTTATAAAAAATCACATCAACTTCTACAAAAGGTATGAAAAATACCTTTGGAATATCCCACAGTACGGCAGTTAGGACACACCACTGAGAACAGCAACCAATGTAGGCTCAAAACTTCTCACATAGAAAAAGGAATTAAATCCAGCTGCCTACATGAGTTGCAAGTGCTCTAAACACTGGCCTCTATGGTAAAAAAGGATCCCTGCCATTGAAATTGTTAGTTTGGGAAGAGCGCCTAATTCCTTCTCTTTATTTCCATTGCAAATGTACAGGTGGAAACAAAACAAAAAAAAATTGAGTCCTTTGCAAGCCACACAGTACCTTTCACCACAAAGTATTACCAGTTTTAAGAGAGAACAAAATATTTTCTTCACTCTGATATTTTTCCTTCCAGTTCTTGGGTAATAATATTCTTTTGGAGACAAAAGAGAAGATTCTTGGACTGACTGAAATATTTTGTTTTAGTTTGACCACAGAAACAGGACTTGCCCAGCCCAATGATTTAGCCAGCTGCAGGTCAGATAGGATATGCTCCATACCTGTATACAGGAACCTACTTCTTGTCTTTAAAATGCTGGGCACATATCTGGCAGACCATAGCTGAAAATGATTATCAGAGCATTTATTTCTAGGTCCTTCTTCAGTGTATACTGTGTTCAGATCAGATAATTATAGACACTCTTACAATAAAGTTTAAAAATCCACCATAAAATCATTCATATTGACAAAGTGTCAACAATTAGGCTATAATGTCTTTGCAGTTCATAATGCCCCCAAAGTCCAATTGTCTGCTTTTCCTGTTATATATTGACACACAAGTATAAGTAATATATTTTACAGACCTCATTCTCATATTCTTCCATTATTCTAATTAACTCTGTCTAGTTGAAGATTAACACCTTCCTTCCTAGGACATCTGTCAACTGTGTAACATCACAGATCGCCTTTTACCTAAACCAGAAATCTTTTGTAAGTTAATACAAATGATTTTGTGTCTCCATTCTTCCCTAGATTTTTTTTTTCTTTTTTGTTAATAGCTCAGTACAGATCAGCAACATCAAAAATCAGGTTGAAATATATGCGGGAAAACTGATATTGGACAGGCTGCTCATCTACAGCACAGTTGCTTAAGCTGAAGAGCTGAAACCCAACTATTTCTTCAGTTCTGAATCTATGAAAAATGGTATTCTACTGGTAGATCTTCCAAGCACTCCTTTAACAGTCATACACATTTGAAAATGATAATAAAGCACTGTGGATATATAATTTATGTGAGGTATAGCCAAAGTAATTACACATTATTAATGCTGATCTATAAACAAGCTACTTTAAGTTTTAATTTGCTCAAGGAATACAGTGGCAATGTCCTTTTAATCATCCCAAGAAGCAACATGCTGGCTGAAGTTTTTTTAGATACTTTAAAACCCAGTGTATCCGTCTTCTTTAATGTGTGTAAGACACCAAACATGAGACGTGCTTTGCTCAACAGACATTCTGATATTTGTTATGTTTATAGTTTATACTATATTTGCCACCTGCTCACTAAGTTACAGATATATGATTACATAGAATTGTGTTTAAATAAATGGATATTATGAATTAGCTGCTGCAATGAATTAATACACCAAGCAAAGCAATAAATGTCTGGAGGAAGAAACAAGCTCAGCTCCAGTGTATTTCATTTTCATTTTTCATCTCTGCAGTTTTGTATATGTCAGGAGGCATACATTTTGACATATTTTTTACTGTGAACATGATATTTTGGCTTAGTATATGTCTGGAATTTGTTTAAAACTTGACAGGCTTATATTCTTGAACCCTATCCCATGCAGGTCTAAAGCTCTGCTGAGAACATCAAGGACACCAGTGCTCCAGGAAGCTTGCCCAGCCCTGGCATGTGCCCTGGCTGAGCAGACAGGTTCCTGCGGCTTCTAAATAAATAACTTGCTCTGGCTTTAAACTGTCCCTGTCCTGGAAGCTGAACAACACTTCTTTCGCGTCACGGTGAGCTAGCACAAAATGTGCACCACTTGTCAGCCATCAGTGAAGACATGGGGAGTTTCCCAAAATGGAAAATGGCTGGAACGAGTACAGCCAATGCTCCTGACTTGATGAAAGCCCATCAGAACCACTTCATTTCTCAATTCACTTTCTTCAAAAAAGTGAAATTATTCTTACCATTGTTTCCTATCCTTCTTGAGCACAGTATCTCACTGTTCAGACTCCTAACCCCCCTTTCTTATTAGCCATTTAATTTGGGCCTTTTATTTTGCACTCATGCTATTTTCTAGTTTATTATATAGTTGTCTCTCAAAAAGCCAAAGCCCAAAGAAATAATCTACATCCTGAAATGTCCTAATTTATACCTTTTAGTGCCCAGAGAACAAGCAGAAAAACACAACAAAATAATTAGTTGCTTGATTTAATAGAAAAGATTCCATCTCATTTTCTTCATGCCTTTTGCTTCTTTCCCCCCCTATCCAAATCCTAAGCAAAACTGAAAGACATTCCCAGCAATCTTCATTCCTAAGGCTCAGAAGGAAACCATGTACTCCATGGTAAGGTATGTATACATTCTTTTCAGAAATTCTCATTCCTGTCCCTTGGGTTTTTTTATGAATGCAGAATTCAATTTTAAAAAAAATCACTACAAAATGGTAATCAAAAGGAATGCTATAAATGCTAATTAATTGCTGAATATTAAATAAGCAATATTCCAAGCATTCATATTTCTCAAGCACTTAATTAGGAAGGACTTACTGATTTCATCCTTGATAGCCTTAGCTATATATGAAAAAGAGAAAGCAAAAGACATTTAAAACTTGATTTTTAATAGTGTGGAGGACTTCAGCTCTCTCTGCAGCAGATTCTTATGTGTATGATATTGGCCATGGCTGTAAAAAAAGGAAAAAAACAAAAAGGAGAGCAACCAATGTAATGAATCAATAGTTTTCAATGAAGTATACCTAGGAAAGTACCACAGTGCCTTCAGGATAAACAAAAAAGTCCAAAAACCAATACAGTAAAAATGAAGATAATGAAATCTGTATTGACTGATTGACTTAATAATGCTTAAAAGCGAAACCAAACACTTGTGTTTATGAGCATTTCCCCCCTAGGATTCCTATGCAGAATGTATTGAGTTTGTTTTTGTGTTCAAATCTTACCACATAAGAAAGGAGTGCTGCATTTCCTGGAGTTTTTAATTAATAGTCATATCAGTGATCTCTAATAAAAACAACTTAAATATATTCAAATATTGAAATAATTATTTTATGATGCCATTCACCTCCTTGTGACTTTTACTACTAGAAGAAGATCCTTTTTTTCAAGATCGAAATCAGGATCTTTATTTCAAGTCAGTCCAAGTCTAGGAGAGAGCAGTATTGACTCCATTACAAGATACACTATTAACAGGGTGAATAAGCATAGGAAATATAGAAACAAATGGATGTGTACATACATCATGGAATAAGACAGTTAATGATTCAAGTATTCTACTAAATAAGAATGAGCCTACATTATTTTTATTTTATTTATTATTTTAATTTCCCTTAACAAGTTTTGCAACTTGTAAAGCTTCATTTTTATTCATTTCCTCCAACATCTTTATTAAAGAAAATGAAATCTAGAAACTGGTTTCAATATACTGTATTTTGGTGAGACTGCTGCACATCACAGTAAGCCTGATTAAAGTGACACAGTGAAAACTTGGTCTCACTGAAGTCAGAGGGAGTTTTCCATTTTGCTTTGCATTCAAGTCAAAGCAAAACTTGCATGGGTCTAGGATCCAGATACCCTGCTTAAAAAACTTCCAGGTTTTGTTAAGAGGAAAACAAAAAGGTGTAGATGCAACGGGAGACAATAAAGCAGAAAAGGACTGGGTGTCCCACATGATCTCAGCTATGTAAGCAATATTCCACTATGAAAACAGCAAACAACAACAAATTCAGAAGATTTGCTAGAGTATGAAAGCAGGTAATTACTCAGGGGTAACAAGATTATTAGGGCAATGGGAAGCTATGCCACTATATCCCAGCAAGAAACCATAAAAGACCTTTGCCATTACAAAGGCAAAAACCATTTGCAAGTAATAAAGCTGTGACAGGGATCCATGCAATCTGTAGGATTCTACAATAACATTTTAATCCAACATGCACATACAGTGCAACTTTACACTTCAAAACTCTCCTCCAGTTCTGTCTGACTGGCTAGGCACAAACAGAGGCTAGTAAGGTCTGTCCATGGCTGGGGAATAAGCAGTCTGCATATGAGGCAGCTTTAGTCTGCTTTCATAAAAGCAAACTTAAGCACTTCCTCTATATATGATAATAGTATGGAGGAACATGGGAGACAGTGTCCAGCATACCTCATGGAAATATGAACTGCCTTAACCTACCCAATAACATAAGCCTTTACTTTCATCACCTTTCTGTAACTCATGGGATGAACTTGGACTTAGTACTTGGACTTCTTCCTTCAGAAAACAGTGTGGGTTGCCAGCCACACTCAGGGAGAAGAGCTGACTATGTTCTTACAGTAGGGTGCTGCTCATACAAGTGGGGATAACTGTGCTCTTCCAAGCCATTCCAGCACTACTTCTTGGATAGCACAGTTCTCTGCTATTTTAAGCTGAGTGTGCTTTGAAAGTGCATTCTAGCCCTTAGTGCTCAGGACATGATTTTGTGGAGAAAGGGCTGTCATCATCAGCTTCAGCTTTGTGCTATGAATATACAAGATCAATATTGAAACACCCTTGTTTGGTCTTTTGCTACACTGTTCTCAAGATAACCTTTGCTGTCAGAAAAGTAAACTTCAGCAGTTTATTATATAAAATCAGACTGAAATGCAAGAGAGCTGCTTCAGAGACTTTCTAGCTGTGTCCATGAGTGGGCTCTGGCAGACCCTAAGTGAAAACAGAACCATTCCAAGACTTGTTCAAATATATTTTACAAACCTCCTTCTACTTTATGCAGTGCTCTTATTCTGCAGCATTCTCCTTCTTCCTAGCAAAAGCCTTTTCCCTTCCTCCTTCATCCCTTCCCATGAAGCCTTTTGCCAGTTAAGTGAAGAGGGGATAAACCCCATTTTTGGAAGAAGAGTCTCAAGAAGATGCTGGTGTTCTGGACTCAGGAGAAAAATGAAGAACACCAACAAAAATGAAGATGTCAATATGCTAGAGGGTATGGAAGATAGCTCAGCCATCTTCTTTCTCACAGAGTAGTGAGAAATGATTTTAAAAGAGCTGCAGTGGAGACTAGGGAGAGAAATCAGCATGGGGGGGATGTATGAATTAAATAAAGATCAATAACAGAAATATCAGATAAAGATAGGCTTCCAGCAGCAGTTCCCCAGTGATTTTGATGTGTGAGCCCTCCTGCTCCATCCCACTCACAATCTGAGGACGTGCTCAAGCAGTGGGGGGTGATCCTTGCTGCCTTGTTCCCCAGCCCTCACTCAGCCCCCTCTGATTAGTGGCATCTTCTGGTTCCCACAGGTCCCTGTGATACCTCCCACAGACCTGTGACCCCCTGCTGTGAGGACTGTGCCCCTCAGCAAGAGCTGCTGCCCTTCACCTACTGCAGAAGTAGCCTTAAGGAAAGCTCCCTGAAACCTACTGAAAACATTTTATGATGGGGTTTGAACTTTTAAATCAAAGGTTTACTATTTTCAAGATGAAAAACACTTGGATAAGGATTTGCATAAATTTCCATGTGTAATATGCATATTTAATTTCAGGGTTTAGCAGAAAGAAAAAGATAAGAAAATTATCTTCATCAGAGCAATGTTGTCCAGGCTACTGTGTTGTTTAAGCCTAACACCAGATATGAATATGGGCCAACAGTGTGCCCTGGCAGCCAAAAGGGCCAACTGTCTCCTGGGTGCATCAAGCACAGCATAGCTAGCTGGTCGAGGGAGGTGATTGTCCCACTCTACACTGCACTGGTGCGGCCCCACCTCGAGTACTGTGTGCAGTTTTGGGTGCCTCAATATAAGGAGGACATCAAACTATTAGCGTGTGTCCAGAGGAGGGTGACCAAGATGGTGAAAGGTCTCGATGGCAAGACTTACAAGGAGCGGCTGAGGTCACTTGGTTTGTTCAGCTTGGAGAAGAGAAGGCTGAGGGGTGACCTCATCACAGTCTACAACTTCTTCGAGGGGGGAGCAGCGGAGGGGGAGGTGCTGATGTCTCTCTGGTGACCAGCGATAGGACACAAGGAAATGGTATGAAGCTGCATCAGGGGAAGTTCAGATAGGACATTAGGAAAAGGTTCTTCACTGAGAGGGTGGTCGATCACTGAACAGGCTCCCCGGGGAAGTGGTCATGGTACCAAGCCTGTCAGAGTTCAAGGAGTGTCTGGACGACGCTCTTAGTCATATGGTTTAGTGTTAGGTAATCCTGTGAGGAGCAGGGAGTTGGACTTGATGATCCTTATGGGTCCCTTCCAACTCGAGATATTCTATGATTCTATGTTATCAGGAAGAGCCTTTAAAAAAACAGGCATATGTTCTTTTTCGTCACTGAGAGTTGTTTTCCAGGCAAACCTAAAGCCATGTTTTGGCAATATCAGTAATAAGAGAGGGTAATACGTTAATTTCTGCCACATCCAAAACTTCAAGAAACCAATAAAGATTTTAGATGATGTTGAATATTTTTTGTTGGTCTGTCATGAGTGTTAAGAATGATCTGATGAAAATTATAGAAGCCTGTAATGAAAAATAAAAATATAGATTTGAAACATTTTCCTACTATCATAGATTCCTTTTTTTGGGGGGGAGAATCAGTTGCAGTATATACTGCTCCTCAAATCTCTAGGGATATGCCCCGCCCTTGACTTTGAAATGCAGGGATACTCTTTTTTTTGGAAATGCTGGGACAAACATTTTGGAAGACTTTGGAGTGGGTCTATGAAACTGGAAAGCATGTAGGTGGTTTGAGCTGGCACCAGTTTAGAATTTGTGAGCCAAACAAAATTTGATGACAAACTGTCATGGTTTAACCCCAGCAGGCAACTAAGCACCACACAGCCACTTGCTCAGTCCCCCGCAGCGGGATGGGGGGAGAGAATCGGAAGGGTAAAAGTGATAAAACTCATGGGTTGAGATAAAAACAGTTTAATAATGGAAATAAAATATTATAATAATAATAATAATAATAATAATAATAATAATAATAATAATAATATTGTAATGAAAAGGAAAATAACAAAGAGAGAAAAACAAAGGAAGAACCTCTGAGGAAGAAACAACCCAGACTCTTTTTCCCAACCAGTTCCTTAAATGTACTACGGGGACCTGATTGACTTCCACAGTGCGCAGGGGTTTTGATTGGACAGGGCCAGGTCGACTGGCAGATCCTCTAGTGCTAGCTAGCCAAGTGGCTTTGGCTAAATGTGTATCCCAATGCTTGAATGTCCCAGCACCCATTGCTCTCAGTGTAGTCTTTAACAGTCCATTGTATCATTCAATTGTCCTGGAGGCTGGTGCATGATAGGGGATGTGATACACCCAATCAATGCCATGCTCCTGGGCCCAGGTGTTTATGAAGTTGTTTTGGAAATGAGTCCCATTGTCTGATTCATTTCCTTCGGGGTGCCATGTCGCCATAAAACTTGCTTTTCAAGGCCCAAGACAGTATTCCGGGCAGTGGCGTGGGTCACAGGGTATGTTTCCAACCATCCAGTAGTTGCTTCCACCATTGTAAGCACATGGTGCTTGCCATGGAAGGTTCATGGTAGTGTGATAAAATCGATCTGCCAGGCTTCCCCATATTGATATCTCAGCCATTGTCCTCTATACCAAACAGTCTTTAGCCGCTTGGCTTGTTTGATTATGGCACATGTTTTACATTCATGGATAACCTGTGCAATGGCATCAATAGTCAAGTCCACCCCTCGATCACGAGCCCATCTATATGTTGCATCTCTTCCTAAATGTCCTGATGTGTCATGGGCTCATCAAGCTATAAATAGCTCACCCTTATGATGCCAGTCCAGATCCACCTGAGCCGCTTCAGTCTTAGCAGCCTGCTGGTGGTTTTGATGTTCTTCAGTGGCCTGACTCTTGGGCATGGGAGCATCTATGTGACGTACTTTTACAACCAGGTTCTCTACCTGGGCAGCAATATCTTGCCACAATGCGGCAGCCCAGATGGGTTTGCCACTGCACTTCCAGTTGCTCTGCTTCCATTGCTGTAGACACCCCCGGAGAGCATTTGCCACCATCCATGAGTCAGTATGAAGCACTGGCCACTTTTCTCATTTAGCAATATCTAAAGCCAGCTGGATGGCTTTCACTTCTGCAAAATGACTCAATTCACCTTCTCCTTCAGCAGTTTCTGCAACTTGTCATGTAGGACTTCACACAGCAGCTTTCCACCTTCGATGTTTTCCCACAATACGACAGGATCCATCTGTAAACAGGGCATATTGCTTTTCATTTTCTGGTAATTTGTTATACAGTGGGGCCTCTTCAGCATGAGCCACCTCCTCTGGCGACACTCCGAAGTTTGGGCCCTCTGGCCAGTCCATGATCACTTCCAGAATTCCTGGGTGGTTGGGGTTTCCCATTCGAGCCTGTTGCATTATCTGTGTGACCCTCTTACTCCACATAGCATCAGATGCATGATGTGTACAGGGGACCCTCCCTTTGAACATCCAGCACAGGCAATCGAGGTGCCAAGAGGAGCTGTGCTTCAGTACCAACCAACTTCTGAAGCAGCTCGAGCTCCTTCATATGCTGCTAATATTTCTTTTTTAGTTGGGGTGTAACGGGCTTCAGATCCTCTATATCCCCGTCTCCAAAACCCTAGGGGTCGACCTCGAGTCTTCCTAAGCGCTTTCTGCCAGAGACTCCAGGTGGGGCTGTTATCCCTGGCTGCTGTGTAAAGCACATTTTTTACATCTTGCCTTGCCCAGACTGGCCCAAGGGCTACTGCATGAACTATCTCCTGTTTAATTTGGTCAAAGGCTTGCTGCTGCTCAGGGCCCCATTCAAAGTCATTCTTCTTCTGGGTCACTCGATAGAGAGGGCTTACGATCAGACTGTAATTTGGAATATGCATTCTCCAAAAAAACACGACACGTAAGAAAGCTTGTGTTTCTTTTTTGTTAGTTGGTGGGGACATAGCTGTTATTTTGTCGATCACATCCATTGGGATCTGACGATGTCCATCTTGCCATTTTATTCCTAAAAAATGGATCTCCCATGCAGGTTCCTTGACCTTACTTTGTTTTATGGCAAAACCAGCTTTCAAAGGAATCTGGATTATTCTTCTCCCTTTCTCAAAAACTTCTGCTGCTGTGTTGCCCCACACGATGATGTCATCAATGTATTGCAGGTGTTCAGGAGCTTCACCTTGTTCCAGTGCAGTCTGGATCAGTCCATGGCAAATGGTGGGGCTGTGTTTCCACCCCTGGGGCAGTCGATTCCAGGTGTATTGGATGCCCCTCCAAGTGAAAGCAAACTGTGGCCTGCACTCTGCTGCCAAAGGGATTGAGAAAAACGTGATAGTTATATCAATTGTCACATACCATTTGGCAGCCTTTGACTCCAGTTCACATTGGAGTTCTAGCATGTCTGGTACAGAGCACTCAGCAGCAGCGTGACTTCGTTCAGGCCCTGATAGTCCACTGTTAGCCTCCACTCTCCGTTAGACTTTTGCACTGGCCATATGGGACTGTTAAAGGGTGAGCGAGTCTTGCTGATCACTCCTTGACTCTCCAGTCACCAGATCAGCTTATGGATCAGCAATGGAGACCAGGGAGTCTCCATTGGTGTGATACTGTCGCCAGTGCACTGTCATGGTAGCAATTGGCACCTGCTGTTATTTAACCCGCAGCAACCCCACCACAGATGGATCCTCTGAGAGACCAGGCAAGCTAGGCAGCTGCTTAATCTTCTCCGTACTCAAGGCAGCTATACCAAAAGCCCACCGGTACCCTTTTGGGTCCTTGAAATACCCTCTCCTCAGGTAGTCTATGCCAAGGATACATGGGGCCTCTGGACCAGTCACAATGGGGTGCTTTTGCCACTCATTCCCAGTTAGGCTTACCTCAGCCTCCAACACAGACAGCTGCTGGGATCCCCCTGTCACTCCAGAAATGCAGATTCATTCTGCCTCTTTGTAATCTGATGGTATTAGAGTACACTGTGCACCAGTGTCCACCAGAGCTTTTTTACTCCTGTGGGGCTGATGTGCCAGGACATTGAATCCACACAGTCCAGTAAACCCGGTTGTCCCTTTCTTCCGCCTGGCCAAAAGCAGGGCCCCTCTATTCCTGGTCGGAGCATTCATTACTTGATTTTTGTAACTGCAAACCAGAAGTCCCTTCATCAGGGTCTAAAGTACGATCAGCCCTTCTACTCTGCCCAATAGACACTGGAGCAGTAATTTTCCTGGATGGATGCCTTTTGGCTGTTGTTTTTCCTTGCAGTTCCTGTACCTGAGCTTCTAGTCTCCAGGTAGGTTCACCATCCCACTTCCTCATGTCCTCTCCCTGCTCACGCAGGAAGAACCACAGGGTTGCACGTGGTGTGTGCCACCGGTACCCTCTCCCTTGAACAGAAAAAGGCTGACTCTTAATAGCTGAGATCTTGGCTGGAGTGTGTGAGGAAGACCTATCCTTCTTGGTTTGCTCGGACAGTTTTTGGGTCAGTTTCTCCACAACCGAGATGCAGGCCTGTAGGGAGGAAGTGATATTATCTTCGTATTCTGAGAATTGTCTGGCCAATCCATCCATAGTTGGTGCCTCCGTGTCTGTCCAGCTCATTATTGCCAGAGTGTTGACATATGACATTGGTGCATTTCGTACAAACGTTCGCCACATGGACCGCGTGCACCGGATTTCATGCCGGTCTTTGGATACCTGGTTGTCATCCAGGTTGTTATAGATCCCCTCCACCATGGCTAAATCCCTCAGATACTGGATACCTCCCTCAATGGTGGTCCGTTTGCTTCGGGAATTTGCAAGTTCTTCCTTGAAGGGATACCTGTCCTTCACACTCGACAGGAGTCGCCGCCAAAGACTGAGCGCTCCTGCCCTTTTTCCAATCCCTTTGTCAATGGCCTTATCCCTAGCAAGGGATCCCAGCTGCCAAGCTTCCTTACCCTCTAATTCCTGACTATTGGCCCCAATATCCCAGCATTGGAGTAACTAGCTGAGAATTAGCTCGCCTGGTTGACAGCTGAAATCTTTTTGCATATCTTGCATCTCACTTAGGGATAGGGTAGTTTCTGTCTCATTTATGATTTCAGTCTCTTCCTCCTCCTGTTCTTGTGACTGCTCTGCTGCAGAACAGGCTGCCTCTTCTGTTTCTTTCTCCTGCTCCCTCTTAGGAGAAGCTTCTTCATCCCTTACTAAACGAGTTGACTTCCGCTTCCATTGTTTCTTTTTAGTTATAGGGGCAACTGATATAGTGTCTGGTTTAGCCATAATGCCTGTTGGCATGTTTTCAGATCCAGAGACCCTCTCTTCTCCTTGAGGGTGCTGCATAATACTGAGCAGTGTTTGGTAGATGCTAGCCAGGCCCCAGCACAGTGCGGTAAGTTGTGCCTCTTTGGAATAGCCAGGGCGTTTTTTCTTTCAAACATTCTATCACTTCATCAGGTTTCTGCACTTGTTCAGGAGTGAAGTTCCAGACCATTGGAGGTGAGAAGTTCTCTAGATACCTGCCCATATTCTCCCGCATGCCTTGCCACCCATGACCATACTGTCGTGGAGCCTGGGTCATGTTCCTAAATAGCTTGTTAACCTTAGACAAAACCAAAACAATAATCCTAAGAAATGCCAATAGAAGTATTTTAACTACTCAAGGATGTTCAAGATACTGAAAAGTTATTATAACGAGGGAGAAAATGTCAGAGAAGGAAGTGGTAAAGGTGCCATTCTATATTTCCTCCACAAAAAACCTCTCAGAGAAAGAAGTGTAATTGCTAATCATCTCCATGCGATGGTACCCGAAGTATGAATATGGTTCAGTATAATCAAAGATGTATATCATCAAATCTGTTATTATCTCAAAACCTTCGTGCCCCACGTTGGGCACCAAAAAAGGACTGTCGTGGTTTAACCACAGATGGTAACTGAGCACCAAATAGCTGCTTGCTCACTCCCCCCGCAGCAGGATGGGGGAGAGAATCAGAAGGGTAAAAGTGAGAAAACTCGTGGGTTGAGATAAAACCAGTTTAATAATTAAAAGGAAATAATAATAACTTTTAAAATTTGTAAGGAAAAGAGGGAAAAAAAACAGAGAGAGGAAAATAAAACCCAAGAAAGACAAGTGATGCAAATGAAAACAATTGCTCACCACCAACCGACAGATGCCCAGCCAGTCCCCAAGCAGCAGCCCCCCCTCCCAACCTCCCCGCTAGTTTTAATGCTGAGCATGACGTCATATGGTATGGAATAGCCCTTTGGCCAGTCTGGGTCAGCTGTCCTGGCTGTGTCCCCTCCCAGCTTCTTGTGCACCCCCAGCCTACTCGCTGGCGGGGCAGTGTGAGGAGCAGAAAAGGCCTTGACTCTGTGTGAGCACTGCTCAGCAATAAATAAAACATCCCTGTGTTATCAACATGGTTTCCAGCACAAATCCAAAACATAGCCCCATACTAGCTCCTATGAAGAAAATTAAGTCTATCCCAGCCAAAACTAGCACAAAATCTTTTGAGGGAAAAGATAAGACATCATCTCAGAGAACTAAGTTTTCCATATGCAATTTACAACATCAGGAATTCAGTACCAAACAATGGGTTAAAAATGGCTAAGCAAACTGACCTGGGATAGAGAGTTTTGTTTAAATATTTTAAAACACATTTGTTCCACCAAGAATAAATTTTGATAAATGTCTTGATACTAAGCAGGTACACGGTGCACTGGGTGAAGAACTGGCTGAATGACAGGGCTCAAAGGGTTGTAGTGAATGGGGCTACATTTGGCTGGTGACCAGCCACCAGCGGTGTTCCTCAGGGCTCAATCCTAGGGCCAGTTCTGTTCAATATATTTATCAATGATCTGGATGCAGGAGTTGAATGCACCATTAGCAGGTTTGCTAATGATACCCAACTGGGAGGTGCTGTTGACTGTCTCGAGGGACAAAAGGCCTTGCAGAGACATCTAGATAGACTGGAGCATTGGGCAAGCATCAATGGCATGAAATTTAACAAGTCCAAATACCGGATTCTGCACCTGGGATGGAGTAACCCCAGGCACAACTATAAATTGGGAGAGGAGTGGCTGGAGAGCAGCCCCGCAGAAAGGGATCTGGGGGTGCTGGTTGACAGCAGGCTCAATATGAGTCAGCAGTGTGCCCTGGCAGCCAAGAGGGCAAACTGCATCCTGGGGTGCATCAAACACAGTATAACCAACTGGTCAAGAGAGGTGATTATCCCTCTGTATTTAGAGTTGGTGCGACCTCACCTTGAGTATTGTGTATAGCTCTGGGCCCCACAATTTAAGAAGGATGTTAAGGTCCTTAAATGCATCCAGAGGAGGGCAACAAAGCTGGTGAAAGGGCTGGAAGGCATGTCCTATGAGGAGAGGCTAAGGACTCTGGGTTTGTCTAGTTTGGAGAAAAGGAGGCTGAGGGGCGACCTCATTGCTCTCTACAGCTTCCTGAGGAGGGGAAGTGGAGAGGGAGGTGCTGAGCTCTTTTCCCTGGTATCCAGTGACAGGACATGTGGGAACATTTCAAAGCTGCATCAGGGGAGATTCTGACTTGACATTAGGAAGCATTTCTTTACAGAGAGGGTGGTCAAACACTGGAATAGGCTTCCTAGAGAGATGGTCGATGCCCCATGCCTGTCAGTGTTTAAGAGGCATTTGGACAATGCCCTTAATAATATGCTTCAGGTCAGCCCTGAAATGGTCAGGCAGTTGGACTAGATGATCGTTGTAGGTCCCTTCCAAATGAAATATTCTGTTCTGTTCTGTTCTGTTCTGTTCTGTTCTATTCTATTCTATTCTATTCTATTCTATTCTGAGTGGGAAAAAATATTTTGGTTTTGAAGCATATCTAATTTGCCACTGGCCTTAATTCTTCTTACAGGAATAAAAAGTGAAAAGGAAAAGTAAAATAAAGCAGGTATTCACAGTTTATGAAGAAGCAAAGAATTTTAGTGTCATTTTGTGCATAACAGAAGTCCATTACCAATAGTGAACATTAAAAGGGAAAACTGTAAATTTCATGTAATTGCAACCACTAATATTTCAAATTGTAAAATGTGTTTTGGTTTCCTATATTTAAGTCTGTAAAGAATACCAGTTCCCTGATGTTCATCCATTGTGCAGAAAAAAGACTTAGATAGAAACAAAAAATATTCCAATCTGTGATTCCTTTGAAATATTAAACCTTAAATTTCACTCTCTTCTTTTCACTGAATATAATTTGTGCAATATTAGTGTTTCTTTCTTTTGTTTTATATAGGAGAATGCCATGAAACTATCCAACAACGTGCAACTTCTTGCACCTGCTTGGTGTAAGCTGACTCTAAGTTGCATTGTTGAGTTGAGGTTGCTGTTGGCTGCCTGGCAGACACTCAGTTTGTGTGTGGATTACCAGCGAACATGATGCAGCTCATGTCTGGACACAGCCCCGTGGGACAGAGCTCCCGAGGACGTGCACAGGGAATGGCATACACGGCTTGAGTCTGCTCTCTGTGCAGCAGAACCGCACAAATTGTGCTGCATGTCAGGTCATATGTTTTGGCAAAGATGGATGGAGGCTAAATTTGCCGAGAAGCACTTTCCAGATTTGTATCCTGATATATAGCAAATAATGGATTTTTCTTAAATTATAGAACTAAGTTCAATATTGAGAGGTAAAAGAAAAATAGCCTGTCTGTAGTTCAAGCGTGTGCTGAGCATGAATATTAGACTGACATTTTCTAGGTGGAAGCAAAAAGAAGGTACTCTTTAGAACGTATGCACTTTAGAATTGCATGTAGCAGTACTGACATTCACTTAATAGGCTTAATTTGCTTTGAGGACTTTTTACATTTGCCCATTAACATGCTAATGTATTTTCCAATTTTATTAATTATTTCTCTTAATGACAATTCAAAAAATGCCATCGTGTCTCTTATTACAAGAGAGACACGGCAGAACACAGAAAAAATTTCTAGTGCACTGCAGCCATAGCTGCTAACTTGTAGTTCACTTGAGGTACTAAAAGGAAAGAAAAAGCTAATAGTTTGAAGAAATGGAACAATTTTTTTCACAATGTTGTCCAGAATGACAACTGGTACTGGTATATCCAGTAAATCCAGCTGCCAAATGCCATGTTGTAGTGAATGTTCATATTTTTTAAGCCTTAATTCTGATTATCTTGAATTGATAGTAGCATAGTCACTTTTTAAGGTTCTGCTTTAACAATCTCAAATGATACTTTGAAGAATTTAATTCAAGCCATGTATACTATAGGGAAAAAAAACCCAAACAACATTTCTGGTAATGGCTGAATGCATAATATTGCACAGCTCAAGATCTACTCTGGATGTATCTGATGGCTACTGTTTTATTTCTGTTTTCTTTGCCCAGACCCAATTCCCAGTAACCATCTCCCATGTGTTATAGGCACTGATGAAGGATGCAAAATTAGAATTTCATTCTGTTGGCTTTAATTTGAAATTAACTTAATTTTCATGTTGTTCCAAGCATATTGGTTAGCACTACATTCTGCAAGAAGTTCCTATGGAACTGTACAAGTAAACACAGCACAACAGAGTTCTTAAATCAGAAATTGCCTGCTGTGTCCTAAGCCTCTGTCTCCTTCAAAAAATAGGCAGATTATGTACCTTCTGCCAGCTGATTCCTTCCCAAAGGTGATGAGCTTGAGCAGAGTGAAGATGGGGAGCCCTTTAAATGACATTAGAGAAAAAAGCAAGAGAAAAAGAGGAAAAAGAAGCATCTTTCATGGAAGACCCTCTGAACTTCTTAAGAAGATCTGTAAGCATACTCCTTTCCAACAGGGACATTAAAAAATATCCATCTTATAATTTTTAA
This sequence comes from Nipponia nippon, assembly GCF_047370975.1. Classification (NCBI taxonomy): domain Eukaryota; kingdom Metazoa; phylum Chordata; class Aves; order Pelecaniformes; family Threskiornithidae; genus Nipponia; species Nipponia nippon. The sequence goes on from NW_028262343.1 coordinate 6,378,208, forward strand.
GAAATACTTTATTTTTTAAAGAGTGTGGGCAATCAAAGTTTTTCCTAGGATGCTGTCCTCCCAGCTCATCCGGAATGCAGGAAGAACTGGTTCTGTAGACCTTGACAGGCTCACAAAACACAGATCATCTGAAAACTTTAATAATTCAGAGGTCTTAGGCTCCTTCAGCCTTGTGTGTCTCCTGAGGAAGCATCCCTGAATCTGAGACTTCAGCAATGTGGAATTCTCAGGTTTTGAATTCCTGCACAAGGAAGCCCTCCACATCAGTGCTTTCAGCAGTCACCAGACAATGATAAAGATATTGCCGGACAAACACTTGAAGTTGGGACAACATTTTCAGGTGCAGAGGAGCAACTTAAAGTGAGTGTAAACCACTATACACAATGTGCTCTCTGTCCCTGTCTAGCCTTCAGACTTTGCAAAGTTTCAAGTCAAGCCAGCTGGGTTTCAACCTAGAACATAAAAATTCAGTCTTTTAGATCATGGTTTACATTTCTGCTGTTTCTGACCTAGCTGGAGACACTGCATTAGAAATATCCTGAGTATAAATAACTCTTCAACCCCAAACCAGTCATTAAAAGTCTAGAAAGGTTGTATTTATAAAAAAACAGGTTTAACTTCAACTCAGGGGCATTTTTTTCCTGTTGTTTCTATAGAACTTAACATACTGAGTTGATAGCATTTGCAAAGAAAGTACAAAGCCTTCAACCTCTCCTTTCTACCGTAAGGAACCACTGCCATAAAGCAGTGGTCTACACCTTATGTGGACTGAACCACTAAGAGGAAAGGGGGCATAAAAGCTCCTAGTGAAATGTAATGATGAAAAAGGCTAAAAAATGTAAATGCTACAGGTGGTAGCATAAAAGAGGAATGAATGCAACCACTGTGACATTATAACTGAACTAAAAGAAATATGCATTCAAGTGGCATGAAGCCATTCTCAACATTCACTTATTTCCTCTTCAGATTTAATAAGAAGGAATTTGTTAAAGAAAATCAGATTTCACTAGACCAGTTACTTGAAATGTGTGGATGCTATCTAAAGAATTCAGCTCAATGGCATGTTTTGGTTATTGCTTGTTTCTAATTTAGACCTCAGCCAGGCAGAAAAATTATGCTCTACAAGTGGTTCCTATTTATAAGAAATAAAGCTGTTCCCAAAATCTGCATCTTTTTAGGGTGGCATGATCAACATGCACCAAAGCACTGCAAGGTACACACTTGACACTTGCAGCATTAGCTACATTTCTAAAGGAAAAAGCCTCCTGGAAAAGGCATCTTCAAATTCTGAGCAGAGCTCCATAGGAGATCTGCTGAGTCAAAGCATGTTTGCTTTGCTGTTTCTGCTAGCAGCCAGATTTTCAGCACACATCTACTCTCACTGAATAGAAACAGAAACTGTTGGTCTTTGTGAATTTCTGAAAATCTGTATCTATAAAGGAGAATATTGTTCAGTGCTGTGACTACTGCCACTGGCATTTTTTTCAGAGGAAACACATTCAGAGACTGACCTAGCATTGCTTCCTAGCCAGCAGTACTGGCTTGTTCAGGCTGTCCCGGGAAAAGGGTCATGTACACAGGTTGCTCACCTAACCTGCTACCAGAGGCAGAAGTAAGAGCTAAGTGAGAGAAACTAACTTCCTCCTACCTGAGTCAAATGAATACTCTTAATAATGATCCTTTCTGTCTGAGGAAGACAAATTCTATTTCCCCATTTTGTCTAGACCTATAACATTCATTTGGAATTTCAGTATTGTAAATAATACACTCCAACTGTTTTCCATCATAGAAAAAGTTTACGCAGATACTGAGTGTTTCCTTTGTCTTGATGCATGAACAACTACAAATATTTCACAAAGAAAAATAAAGTGACAAAAAAACCCGTTAGCTACAAAATTAAAATTCAAAATGCTTCTGAAATCTAGATCAGGAAAGTATTTTTGCCTGTTACTTTACTGTTTTCATTTCATTTTAGCATTCTCTAAAGAATTGGAAATACATACTTAAAAATACAGTCAGTTTGGAGAATACTAGCAGAATACACTGCAGAGATAAAAGTAGGTGACTGGTTCTTCTTCAGGAGAACTAGTTAGAAGATTAGCACTGCTCCCTAAAACTAACATACAGAAACAAATTAGTCCCTGAAAATGATTACAACCTGAATTAGCTCTCAATGGAGAAATGGAAAAGGGTAATCATTAACTTGAGACGTGGCTAGGGGTCCTGTATAAATCTTCTTGGAGAAATACTCGTCACTTATTTTATCAAAGTTTTTAAACATTTAGAATAACTGCTGATAAAGTCTATAGATGATGCAAAAAATGTCCAAATGGTACAAAATTATTAAGGACCTGTCAATTATGTAGGTCAGTCTGAACTGTCCACCAAACTAGGCTCATTTAAACAGTATCTGTTGTAGTACACCTGAAACTATACAGGGAACATCATAGCTATTCAGAGGACACAGGTTAGGTGAACATACCCTAGAAGTTAGCAATTCTGAAGTGACTGAGCAATTATAGGACATGAGAACTGGCAGTGTATTCTTAGCATCATCCTCTGGATGAGACTGAAAGCAATAAATCACTGGGTGTACATACAGAGGAACTATCAAAAGGTAGAAACTCAAGATTTCTCATGCCAAAAGTTTTTGAATCTCAAAAAAAATCTCTATTTAGGTTACAACTTTGTTGTTACCATCATTTGTAATCTTTAAGTTTTTTGATTTTACTTAGCGACGGTAAGATATAAATGTTTCCTGAAGCATCTGCAGTATGGTTGAAATTTATTGGACCTTCAAGTCATTTAGCCAAACTCTTAGGCAAAAAACTTTCTCAGTCTCACAGAGTGGTGGACAAATGCTTAGCTACTATACTGTTGCATATATTGGTGTTAATCGTTTAGATAAAATTAAAGACACTAATTTTTTTTTAATGTAAAATGTTAATAGTCAAATTAGATATAGCATTTCTCACAGCTGAATAGATTCATGCTGATCTAGGTATGGCATCTGGAAATACGACTATCCATCTGTTGTTATAAAGGAGAAATGTCAGCCAGACTTCAGATTGAAAAAAATGCCTTTCAGTATGAATACAACAGCTTTGAACAAACTGCTTTTAAAGAAGCATCCCAACACACATTTGAAATCAAACTCCTTTATCCAAATCTGAAAGGCACCTGTAGATTCATTGTCCTGACTGCAGTGCAGTTTCTAGATCAAGCCTTGAAACTGATGGGATTTGAGCTTGGATTTGGCCAATTGTGCATGTATATGAAATGGCACTGCTGTCTTCACAGGCACATTTATCACAGGGAAAAGCATTTTAAGCCCCAGAGAGGCTTAAAAGCTCCCACTCCCTCCCCCCATATCTTTCACAAATGCACAGACACATGTGCGCAGTCATGCTTGCTCTTCTGCAACATTGGTAATTGTGAGTTTTCTTTAACTTCTCTCACATTCAGAAGCAAGCTGTAGTTTTGTAATTACTATCAAAATTGGAGCATGGGCTAATCAAAAACAATTATCAGCTGTGAGATGGGAGGAACAAAACAGAGGAAGAACAGCAGGGCGGCAACTGGGCTCATGAAATTAAAAATAAAAGCAAATCTATGTCTCATCCTGACAAGTGAGGCACTCTGCTGCTCTGTCATCCCTTTCATCATGCACATGACTGCTCAATAGCTTTCAGCACATAATCATGCAATCTCTCCTGTCCACCAAATTTTTATAGTAGCTACCAACTGTTTGTAGAGCTTATAGATATATTGATGGAAAAATAATATTTCACAAACCTATTTAAGAACACCATAGCTTTTAAATATTTTCTTGTTTCATTTTACAGGGATTTATTTATTTTTTAAATTAGTATGAAGCCTAGTTATTTTTCAATAGGAGAGAGAGTGCCAACCACACCAGATCTAGGAGGCTGGAAAACAAACAGGTGGGAAAATTAATAAGTACTCATATTTACACTTGCTATAAAGAAACCTTTGTATCAGAGGAAGCTAGATAATACATGGCATGGCATCTAGTTTGCACAGAGATGGGGTAATGAGATTTGCAGATTACAGCTGGTCCCAGACAGCTATTATCACCCAGTTAACCCAGTGCTTGAATGAAATCAGCCCATGGACAACGGACAGCAGAGGCAAAGCAAGAAAGTGCATCAGCTAGCAGGCTTAGGAAGTAGTGGTGTTGGCAGGCTCAACTGCAGGTTCAGCTGGGAGGCCGGGTGTACTCCTTGATTCTCTGGTTTTGCTAAACTTTCATAGCAGCATCTACAAATAAGACTTTCAGCTACCTCCTGTTAGGTAGGACATTCTGTCTCATGCTGTTGAACAGAGCAGTACTCACAACTGTGTAACAGCAAGCCCTCAGCATGATGCCTCCAGCTTTTACAAAATGGGCAGAACATCCCTTTGGCGTAACAAGTCACAGTGAGCAAATGTGTCTTCCCCTTTGAGTATCAAGCAGAGACTCCTCTCAGATAAATTCAGTTGTCCAAAAGCTAGTTGTCTGGTCTATACTAGTCATGTAAGCTTATTGATTCTCTAGTAAATGGAAAGAGACACTTGTAAGAGCAATTCAGTGTAGAGTCGTACAGATAACTGATGGGGAGAAGAAGGTGGGACACACTCTGGAGTTGTCCCTTTCCCCTGGAGGAGTGTGAATGACTACATCCCTAGTGCTTACACAGGAAATGTTAGGCAACCCAAGATCCCATTTCTTGTAGAGCAGAATCAAGCTAAGGTTCTCAGTTCTTATTTTCAGAGAGCTGAATGTTTGGGTATAGGAATGCTTGAGCACGGCAAATGAGTGATATCAAATATTCTCTGTGATATTTAATACGAATTACAAGTTTTACTTACCAGTCCTGCACAGCATTGAAGGATTCTTCATTCGTGATGTCATACATTAAAATGAAGCCCATTGCACCCCGGTAGTAAGCCGTGGTAATTGTTCTGTATCTCTCCTGACCTGCTGTGTCCTGAAACAATAAGAAAAAAAATTTTTACATGTTGCAAATAAAATGACAATTTCTTTTTCTTTTAAAATAGGAAGAAAACTCTGACAACAGTCATTGTACAACTCTGCAATCCTACTCATAAAACTAATCAAGGGGAAGAAAATTGAGAATAACAGGAAAAAGGAGAATTCTGTGCTGGATCATAATAGGAGGGACACATCCATTCTGTCATGAGGTGAGAGGGGAGAGAAGCAGAAAGGCATGGCCCTGTGTCAGGTCATATAACAGGAGTCATTCACTGATTCATGTCATGCAACAACCTGAGAGTCGGGTGAGAACCTTGTCTCCTGCTCCTGTCTTGGAGTTTGCTAGCAGTTCCTTACCTCAAACCAGTTTTCTCCCTCATTCTCTGTATCTCATCCTCCTGCCTTTAAAGTGAGAAATGTAAGTCTTCCTTTCTCCTACTCCTTGCTTTATTTATTTCCATTAAAAAATCTTCAGGGCAGGAACTACCTGTTACTGCATTTATATGCAATGTCTCGAATAACCACCCATGTCTGTACTAAGATCGTGAGACACCAGCGATAACTAAAATACAAGAAATGCATAACTATTTCCTGTTCCAACATACCTATTTAACATTTTTAAACCATAAACATTAAAAGCTTTAGATGAAACATACATAACATTTCAGTGCAATACTGTAACTGTCTAACAGATCATCTGTGCATATTCAATTTAAACAGACTTTGAAACTTAACTGCATTATTTCAGATTTTTTGAGTGGATAAGAAATAGTTTACAATATGAACAAATTTATTTAATTTGTCTTCCTACAGAGACAGAACAATAACCAATGATAGATAATGTTTTATTTGGATTGTTTTCTGAAATGGTTCCTGGGCTAGTAGCACTGCCTTTTGAATAAGAGAAAAAAAGATTAAGTGGGCCGCCTTCTTTACACATATATCATTGTGCTGGTTTTGGCTGGGATAGACTTAATTTTCTTCATAGGAGCTAGTATGGGGCTATGTTTTGGATTTGTGCTGGAAACCGTGTTGATAACACAGGGATGTTTTAGTTATTGCTGAGCAGTGCTCACACAGAGTCAAGGCCTTTTCTGCTCCTCACACTGCCCCGCCAGCGAGTAGGCTGGGGGTGCACAAGAAGTTGGGAGGGGACACAGCCAGGACAGCTGACCCAGACTGGCCAAAGGGCTATTCCATACCATATGACATCATGCTCAGTATATAAAGCTGGGGGAAGAAGAAGGAAGGGGAGGATGTTCGGAGTGATGGTGTTTGTCTTCCCGAGTATCCGTTACACGTGATGGAGCCCTGCTTTCCTGGTGATGGCTGAACGCCTGCCTGCCAATGGGAAGGAGTGAATGAATTCCTCGTTTTGTTTTGCTTGCATGTGCAGCTTTTGCTTTACTTATTAAACTGTCTATCTCAACCCATGAGTTTTCTCCCTTTCACCCTTCTGATTCTCTCCCCCATCCCACCAGGGGGGAGTGAGCGAGTGGCTGTGTGGTGTTTAGTTGCCGGCTGGGGTTAAACTACGACAATCATTCATCTTGTAAACTAATAAAGTAAAAAAAGGAGATTCTACATACATCAGAAACCACTTGCAGAATAAGAAACATAACAAAGTCAGTTACTGAAACCAAACAAGGTCTTAGGTAAAATATATGGATTCTGTTCATTCTGGATTACAGCTGCTACTGCTTTGATGTAGTTTCACTGATCCAAGACGGAAAGCTAATGTAGAAGTTAGATCCTAATAGGTCTCACAGGAGGTTAGGCTATGTCTTTGCAGGAAAGGCCAGACAGACCTAAACTTTTTCTGCTTATACTCTGAGCTGGGCAAGCCTATACCAACTGTGGTCTGGAGGTTAGATAGCTGCATTAACAGAACTGCTCCCAAACTTTTTGGTGGTATTACTGAATATTAAGGTATTAAGACTCTTGCGCTAAGCCTCTGCACATTCTAATACTCAGAGGTCAGTTCTTTCTCAGTAGGTCATAGTCTGTAAATAAGAGGAAAGTATCATTGAAATGTTGAGTAAAATAATTTATTAGCAGAAGAACAATCACCTGTCATTATTTAAAACAATTTATTTTTATTTCTTTTATGAAATAAGGTTTACTCTCACATGTTTTGCTGGCTTAATTTATTTGATTTGATATTAGAGAAAAGAGCTGGGAGGGACAGAAGGAAAATATGGCCTATAGCAAGCACACAACACAGCCTTTCTGTACAGAAGAGAGATGATTTTCAAACAAGTTTTGTCAGTGTCTATCTGCTTGTTTGTCAGACATGTATGGTTGGAAATATGATGGCATGACAAGCAGGAGCCCACTGCTACTGAAGCAAAGCTTATTTTGCTGTGGGTGATTTCCACTGAAGCCTGTCTGCAGATAAGAGTGAACAGCCCTAGCAATAAAGCAGTAAGTCAGCGAGGCTTCCTATCCAAGATACCAACTACTTTCTGCGCAGTGTTAAAGGGAGTTAGTATGGGCTTAGGCATTCTTGATTAAAGAGAAAAAAATGAGTGTAAAGGAAGACAAATCAAGATAAAAGTTCTTAAATCATTTTCCACAAAGGGAAATGAAACTGCAGATGAGGATCCAAACATTGACTGACTTTGGGATAGGAGATGCTCTTCTGGACTTAGGCATTTGGTTTGTGTCAGTCAGGGAAGGAACCAGGTATTTGGGGTTGCTCTCAATACAGGCATCTAATAGGTGGCTGTAGCTAATGCTATGTTAATGAGATGATAATAAAGAAGATTTTCTAAAGTGGTATTTCAGTGTATGGCATAGATGGATGACCATGAATAAAGTGGAGTTTATTAGTTTCAAATGTTGATAATCACATTCCTGTTGGTACTATTTTCAATTCACTTGCTATAAGAAGCAACTGAAATTTTAATTGGCCTAACATACAAATTCTGCAGTAGAGTGTTTATGATCATGTAAGAAATGAACCCAAATATCAGTAATCAATGTTGTCAAAACTTTTGTGTTCCACACATTCATAAGCAACTCCTTTGTATTCTAACTAGAATATATTCATAAATACCCTAAAGACAGCTCCTTTTGTGCGACCTTTAAGGAACTCAAATATCATTTGTCAGGAGGCATAGCACATTAGAAACATCAAATACTTTAATATTAAACATTCTATTTTATTACAATGATTTAATTTATTTGAGACAGATAATGCAAAAATGTAAGTGTCCTTTCTCTCTGCTTATTAGCTTTTATTCTTATGGAAGAACTGAGCAGAAAAGAACTAATTTCCATATTTCATCATATTTATATCTGCAAATCACTATGATTTTTATCCTCAGGTACTGGTTTGTACTTGAAGAAAACCTTTTCCAATTCAGGTATGGTTACTGGCGGCTGCTGTTATCTTAGCCCTTTTTGCAAGACCATGGAATTGATCTGATGACCATCTTTTTAGGTTTAAATTCTGAAATATGATGTCCGTATTTTCACTGAATGATGTTTACTTCTGAGCAAACTAAATAAAATATGCCTGAGGAAGAATAAAATTTGACATGTTATTGACTAGCATTTTAACCAAGGCAGTTCATTTCCATCTTTGATGGGCAGAAAACAAGACACACAGATCATCTTGGGGTCCTTTTAATTCATGTAGGTAATGTCTGATAAGGACAACTGACTGTTCATTAAAGAAGTAGAGTGGAAAAGCAGAAGGGAATGAATGGCAGTGAGGGAATGCTTTATGAAAAGTTCCATGCAAAGAAGAAAAATAGGGGTATTTTACAAAACTTAATCAAAACAAAACATAAAGGGTCTCAGCAGCTGCAAGGAATATTTTCAAATATCATATTCACTTTCATAAATTCTGTTTTTAATAAAGCTCCCACAATTCCATTAGCTTCTGGTTAGGTGATCCTATCTTAGTGAATCTTTTTTAATAGGCACCAGATTTTAGATATTAAATCACAGAACAATGAGGTTCAGTGGACATAGTACTTTAGAAATTATCCAGTTTCTGAGCACTGTATGCAGCATGCTGGCTAATAGCCCATGGTCCTGAGTATTTGGAAGACTACGAGACTTGCAGTTTGGCCTTGTGTGCTCTGATGTCTCTAGTATGTTTTGTTTGGGTTTTTTTCCCTTAATTCTTTCATCTATGATTGAAATTAGGTATTTGCAAACATTTTTATGCTCCATATCCTGATATGTATAATTTCATATTACAAAAATTCATTGCTTTTTGCCAGAAATTTGATAGCCAAAAGGACCAGTAAAGATCTTGAATAGGGCATGTATATCTGTAGGCAGTGAAAGAAGAATGGTAGAGGTATAGACTGAGTGCAAAATGTCTATTTCTGGCTCAGGGTGAAGATAGCAATCTGGTACATATTTGGCCAACTGTCCTTTCTCATATATGTATCAAATAGGATCTGGAGATAGATAATCCTAGATTACCTTGGCTGTTCATTTGCGTTAAACTTAAAGCTGTGAATTTGACAGTACAATAAAGCTTAAAGTGAAGATACACTAGTTATTTTTACAGTAACTACATGAACCAGGTTTTTGTCATGTGCTTCTCCCTTGAAGCCACCCTTTAATAATATTATGGGAAATTTCCTACAGATTCTCATTATTGCCACGTAACTGCCATACCACTGAAGGCCTTAGTGTATGGGGAATGCACCAGCTGCTGACAACAATGCTCACAGAGGAATGGAGAGATATAATGTAATAGCCATCTGCGCAAGTAGAAACACTTAGAAATAGCGAGCTAGCTGATTCTAGAAGAACCCGTATTCCACATGAAGAGTTTATGGGGCTGGAAAGTTTCAAAACACAAAACAGAGAAACCAATGTTCTGATAGTAATCTTGAAAATAGTAACTATCTAGGCTTGCAAAGTATGGTTAGCTGAGTTAACTTAGCAGAATTAAATCCCCCTTACTGTCAAGTCCTGCTAAGCTAGACTTCATCCAGAGTGTGCCATACTAGCTTAGACTATACCAATGTTTTTGAGCAATACATTAAATCAGGCCCTTCTTGAATTCATTTGCTGAGTGTGTGCTCTCCCTCCCACCCTTGCCTAGCACTGCACCACTGACAGGAACAATACTTTATGTAGATAACTTCCAAGTGGAGTTACTAATTTTTAATGCAGACAGTTTTGAAGGTGAAAGCAAACAGCATTTGACAGCAAGAACTTTTAATGAGCCTGTCATGAAGGAATTCAGTCTGCAAAACACAAACTGATTTTGTTGCACACTCACGTGACTCTGTGCCTCTGCATTTCTGTCCTGTATGCTAAACATCATACAAATATCATTTTAGATCCATCCATTTCCCCACATTACAAGTTTTACTCATATCACAATACAGCTTGTGTTATGTGCCAAAAAAACTGGCTGCAGTAGAGGAGGATTTCTTGGACAGCGTCTATATCTCTGCTGCACATCCACAACATTTGAAGACAGGCAAACAGAAAGATAAAATTAGAAATGTGAATTGGGTGAATTCTCGCTTTGCAGGTCAACATTTTCTGTTAAGGTAAACAAAATTGGCACAGCAATCAAGAACTGCAGCTCCTTTATGAGTTTCATGTTTCTTTCCTGCTGTTGCTTCCCAAAGGTTATTTATATACTCCATCAAAGAGACTAATTTTTCTAATTTCTCCTATTGATACATAAAAGGACTCGAGGCAGTAAGTGAATGAAAATCTAAACTGGCTCTTTTCAGAGCAGCACAAAAGACGTATCTGATCCTTCCTCAGGGATCTCTGGGATTTCAGGGAAGAAAGGATAAAAAGAAAAGTATGACAAAAACCCAACCAAAACAGTAAGAAAGCTGTTCAGGGAGGGGCAAGGGACAACCTCTACAAGAATCCTCTGAGACGGAGGGTGGACAGGGGTAAACCCACCTGAAGCCTGCAGCTAGCCACCCAGGAAGATCAGCTATGGGTCTATAGCAGAAGCAACTGGGCAAGGCACAAAGAAAGGAAAGGGAGGAAAGCTACTGGAGCAGGAGGAGCTGACTATCCTGGGAGCATCGTTTCTCAACAAACAGCACTTCCAACAGAAAGTGTTAGGCACATAGAAACACAGACATATGAACATTTACAACTAGGAATGGAAAACACAGTTCAAAACAGTTTCTTTATTTAATGTATGCACAAAAGATGTAACACTGCATATCGCCAACTCAGTCTGCTTATGTACCTATCTCCTGTCAACAGCTCTTTCCAGACTTCTCATGGCTTTGGTTTCCCTGGAATTCTGTTCTTTTATATACATATGTGTGTATGCATGTGTGCATGTGATTGTAGAAATATACATATACGTATATTAAAAAAAAAACATTTGGAGCTTGAAAAGCCAGCTACTCAGCTTGCCAGTACACATCTGCTAGAGCTGTATGCTAGTCCTTAGAACTCATCCCAAAATCACAGCTGACAGTTCATTCATTGTATGGGAGGGATGTGGGAACATTGCAGGGCCAGCTGGAAATAGCTGGGGCCAGAGCACCAGGGAGAGGCATTATTCCAAATGCAGCTAGTAAAATGGGCCTGGGAGGGCTGTCCTGGCAGGCAGAAGGTGGGGCAGAGCTTACCCTAGAGGGATAGTTTGGCTCCCAGAAAGTCCAAGTCAGGGTTGTAAAAGTACTTTACTGCCAGATTTGCTTCCTCTCACTCCATCCATGCAGCTGGTCACTGTGCCTGAAGTTCATTTTGTCGTGGTTTAACCCCAGCCAGCAACTAAGCACCACACAGCCGCTCGCTCACCTTCCCTCTCTGGTGGGATGGGGGAGAGAATTGGAAGAGTAAAAGTGAAAAAAACTCATGGATTGAGATAAGAACAGTTTAATAATTGAAATATAATTATAATAATAATAAAATTGTAATGAAAAGGAAAACAACGAGAGAGAAACAGAGAAACAAAACCCAGGAAAAACAAGTGATGGAACTGCTCACCACCCACTGACCGATGCCCAGCCCATCCCCGAGCAGCGATCACTGCCCCCAGCCAACTCCCCCAGCTTATATACTGAGCATGACCTCATACGGTATGGAATAGCCCTTTGGCCAGTCTGGGTCAGCTGTCCTGGCCGTGCTCCCTCCCAGCTTCTTGTGCACCAGGCAGAGCATGGGAAGCTGAAAAGTCCTTGACCAGAGTAAGCACTACTTAGCAATAACTAAAACATCAGTGTGTTATCAACATTATTCTCATACTAAACCCAAAACACAGCACTATACCAGCTACTAAGAAGAAAATTAACTCTATCCCAGCCGAAACCAGGACACATTTCCTTTTACATTTTCTATTTTTCTCTTTTCCTGTTCTTTCTTCTCTCTCCTTCTTTATTTTTAAGACTCACATAAATCTTTCATTCTCTGCAGTCCAACTGCCATGCCTTCCTGAAGCACAAAGCTTAGCAAAGCCATGGTATCACTGCCTCCTTTCTAGCCCAGTGTAGCTTGACCTCAGCTGTCGCCTGTTCTGGATACGTTTTGAGTCCCTCAGCCATTTTAGTGCAGTCCTCTCTTTCCCTGCCACAAGCTACAGCTTTCTCCTTGTCCTGTCTTCACTTTGATTGTGGCCTGTCCTGCTCTGGGGGAAGTGAGGATCAATTTCTCTGGTACTCTTCCCCATCTTTGAACATACTTTATAAAACATCTGTCAGATCAGTGAGACCTGGAATTCTCTTCATAAGTAAAATAGATTAATTAAAGTACTACTTAATATTTTAACTAAACTTCATGTTAGGTCTTAAGAAGGATTTCTGTTTCTGGAAAGACTCAGGTTTTACTTTCGAGATATCTTTTTTCTTTTATTTTATGAAGTGTTGCAAAATCAAACATTAAGTACAGCTCAAAAAATGTATAGTGGAAATCATGAATTTACAAAATATTCTAATTTGCAGTTCATATAATAAGGCAAGTATTTTTTTCTGAGTAAAATTAAAAGGCAAATTAATATTGGAGCTCAGCTTGTAACTACAGCTAGGGAAAAATCAGTTGAATAACTTTCTATTTATTTGTATTATTTTTAATTACTTGTAAATCAGACCGTAAAAATTTCTCGTGTTTCTCAGAAAAAAATGAGACAACAGAGAGCTATTCTGAAAAAATATGTTCTATACAAGCAAAACCAGCAAAGCTATGATAAGGATCTTTGCTCTACAGGCAGCTATTACCATACAGGAAGCAGCACTGGAAAACCATGTGATATTCTTAGTTTTGTCATATTTAATTTTTAAAGCTCCTGCTCCCAGAGTCCTGTGATTGTGCGACTTCTTTTTTTTTTTAATCTTTGTAGTTAGAGACCAAAAATGTGGCCCAGTGCATAAGGAAAAAAGAAAAGGCATTTAATATGGACTGAAATTACTGTATTAAGAATAAAACTTCTACTAAAACCAAAATCATTTAGAAATTCTGACACCTGGTACTGAATTCTGGCAAAGCTTGGAAGGATCAGAACAACCTGCTTTTGAGTGAAAGGGACACAAAAGAATATTAGATCTATAATAACAGAAGGAATGGTAATCTTAGAAACCTGACACTCAAACACACTATGGACAATTTTCAAACTTGACAGAAAGTCTCCTTAACCTCCAGGAATTTACTTGATACCTTTGAAACTAAACAAACAGTGGTCATCATACTTACAGTGGGATGAGGATAGGTTGCAACAGAGTCAATCCTAATGTTGTGAGACTTATGCCTATTAGGAAAACAAGAAGCAGAGCTGTTTCATCCGTATATGAAGCTGACACTAAACACTTGGCTTTGGTGACTGCTAAAGGTATTTGCAACTTGATGGTGTTTCAAACTGGCTCTTCCATCCACAAAGCACTTGGTAGCCTAAAAATAGGTGTGTTCTTGCCCTATGACAAAAGTGGTAGGTTTTTTGTTTTTGTTTTTTTTTACAGCTGTGCTAAAGCTTTTACATCTTTGTCTGATCTTCCACCATTTTTTAAAGGCATTTGTCTTTCATTTAGCAGAGATGGGAAAAAGCACTGAGCTAAAATATAAATTCAAAGATTTTGAGTCAAGCTGGCTATTATCACATAAACAGAGCAGCGTCCAGGTGTATTGCAATGCCACAATACCTTTCTCCCTCTTCCCATTTCTGTACTTTGATTATATACTTATAAATCTTTTGGATTAACTACTCTCTTGAACTTGTTATTCGTAAAATATGAGTAATAAGCTTTCAGTTCTCTCCCTTGTAATTCTGTCTTATTCTGTATCTTGAAGACAGTTTTCTCTATTAATATTCATTACTCATATTTAATTAACTTACCCTTATTATTCAGAATGAGGTGGGCTCCATGGATAGAGGAAAGTTTGACCAGCCATTTTGATAATAGCTCTATGTTAGTGGCTTATTGCACTGCAAAAATTTGTATAATACTGTCATCATGTTACAATATTATGCAAATCCTTCTCCACTGATTAGCTAACAGTACCTCTTAGCTATTGAGAGCTATGAACATAATTATTTCCTCATGACACCACTGATCTTAGCACATTCTTGTTCTGGGCCTTTTTTAGGAGCACAGTTTTGCAACTCACCAGTTCCAATAGAAAAGAGAATTAGTGGTATAAAGGACCTTTTAAAGCCATAAACCAATCACTCTTGCCAGAAACTCTCTCTCTCCACCTCTGCTTTTCCTTGTGATAAAACCCTGTGTTTAAATCTGCAGTGAAGTTTCTCTAATTTGGAACAAATTACAGGAATGTTCCTATTAAACATTATTAACCTTCCAAACCTTCCCAGGAGTAAAAGAATGCATTTCCGTGAAGAATATTAAGTTTACAAAACACATTTAAAGGCTCATTAGAATTACTATCAATTCATGCTTTTTACATAAAAATGTTTTAAATCTCATTTACCTATAAAAAGGAAAAGAAACATTCTGCAATAAAGAACAAGCCATATTTTACCTATTTTAAGCAAGAAACTATAAATGCAATATTTCTGGAAGAGTTCAGGCATGGCTGAAGTTCAGTCCCATTCAGACTAGTATAAGGCGCAGCTTAGTGTTTAAAAAAAATACAGAATAAAAGTACCAGACTACAGCGTGGTCTGTGCTAAAACAGTTTCCTCTTGCTTTGTCAACATAATGTTGGTTTAGAGCTGTCTGGAAGATTCCTTGTGCAGTGATCTGTAGGTAACTTTTGTATTATCCTCTTTCTATGGCTGTGGCAGACATTTTCTGTGGCAGACATCAAAGATACCTGAAGAAATTCTGGTAGGTCTTTTTATATCATACCTTAGGCAGGTTTTTTAGGATTTTAAGGCTTAGCTGAAAAAGCAGCTGGTGCTTTCTGGAGAACTTCACCAGCGATGTATCGAAGGCACACAATGCAACCACCTTTTCTCAGCTGGCAATGCAGCTCCTTCATGCCTTTCAGGGAGCTGCTCCCTCCCTTGACACAAAATTCTGGGGTGCAACTGGTCAAGAGAGGTGATTATCCCTCTGTATTTAGAGTTGGTGCGACCTCACCTTGAGTATTGTGTATAGCTCTGGGCCCCACAATTTAAGAAGGATGTTAAGGTCCTTAAATGCATCCAGAGGAGGGCAACAAAGCTGGTGAAAGGGCTGGAAGGCATGTCCTATGAGGAGAGGCTAAGGACTTTGGGCTTGTCTAGTTTGGAGAAAAGGAGGCTGAGGGACGACCTCATTGCTCTCTACAGCTTCCTGAGGAGGGGAAGTGGAGAGGGAGGTGCTGAGCTCTTTTCCCTGGTATCCAGTGACAGGACATGTGGGAATGGCTCAAAGTTGGATCAGGGGAGGTTTAGACTTGATATTAGGAAGCATTTCTTTACCAAGAGGGTGGTCAAACACTGGAACAGGCTTCCTAGAGAGGTGGTCGATGCCCCATGCCTGTCAGTGTTTAAGAGGCATTTGGACAATGCCCTTACTAACATGCTTTAACTTTTGGTCAGCCCTGAAATGGTCAGGCAGTTGGACTAGATGATCGTTGTAGGTCCCTTCCAACTGAAATCTATTCTATTCTATTCTGTTCTGTTCTGTTTTGTTCTATTCAAAATTTCTTCCAAAAATGGAGCAATAAGTGAAGCAAAGAACAGGTATCAAAAGAAGGATATTAACTAGGAATTTTTCCTCCTATATTTCAAAAAGCATCAGGCAATCAAAGTATCAGCAAGATGTCTACACATGAAGGAATAGGGTTTGAAGTTTTACCAGTGCCTATGGAACTTGACAAGTCCAGAAGTCCCCACACAGAGAAGTAACTTCCAACAGGAATTCAGGCTTTCAGGTGCTTTGCTGGATGAGGACTAGTATGGTAATCACATTCTGGGATAAAATCTTAGATGAACAAACATTACTTCTTGGACTTTTAAGGAAATCTGATTTTTTTAGACTTAGGTAAAGAAAGAGAGGTGAGGGTTAACATAATTTGTAAAACTAACACTGTTTAGAAATTTATGAAAAGAATGTGAAACTGCTGATGCTTTATCATTTACAAGTGATGACCATTTTTAACTATTACATATGAATAACAGTTTCCTGACTACTCACAGACAGTAAATAATATGAAAATATTATTTGAAATATGAAATATGAAAAAAATCAAATAAAATTCACTAAAAATACTCATTATATTAGTGCTAAATTAACTGAAGAAATAATAAAGCCAGTTTTGATTTTTGATGCAATGTTATTTTACTGGAAAATGCTGAATTATCCAAAATGAACTTTTGCTGAAGTTTATGCTTGTGTGTAAAATTTTGTTACAGCAGGTAATTGGATCAAATCAAATCCATCAAGGAATTACTGGCCAAAACTATAAAGTAACTCCCACCAGAAACAGGTACTAGGTCATAGGTTGTAGAAATCCACGGAGTAACAGAATCATAAAAATGTTGGCTGGAAGGGACTGCTAGGTATGGTGGACCTGACTCCAAGCGCCCAGGCTATCTTCTAGTTCACATTTACAAACTTATAGAGCACAACATACACAAAGGCACAAGAGATGCTATATCACTTTAATTTGTGCAATTATTTTGAAGAATCACTTCTACTACATCACCCAAATACAACAGATCCTTTTAGCATCCAAGTAGATAGATTTCTCAGTTTTCTGAGAAACTCAGTTTCTAGTTTTACACTACTGATTTAATTTTCCTTTGGTTTATTTTTTAAATCAGCAAGTGAACCAGTGGATTATGGGATCCAATAACATGAAATTTTCAAGCAGAGTACAATTAGAGAAAAAAGACTTCTTGGTTCTGTAACTCTAATAGTTACATTATATCCACGCTTGTTTTTCTTTAAAATAACAAAATGTATGTTTACAAAGGCAGAAATCCTAGATCATATAATTAGTAAATTAATTAACCTTTTAGCAAGGTTAATTACCAAAACCATTTATGCTGATCAAGTAAAGGGGGACAATTCTATCAATCATCCCTGAAACTGCAGTGTCATCACAAGATGTCAAATCAAGTACCAAAGAAAAACAGAATGAAAAAATTTTGACCAGTTAAGGCAGAAGGCCTGATTGAAATGCACCTTTCTTTCCAAAAATATTCTGTAATTCTTATATATATTACCAGGCAGAATGATTGACATAGGTTATTTGGAAAGTTTTGAATGCAAATATTTCAATAAAATAAAACATACTGTTATAAAAAATTTCTAAAGGTAGGATTTAGATCTCATATGATGTACTATAATTAGTGTCATTCTTCAGCTGTGATTTTCAAACTACAAGTATTTTTCCAGTAATCAGAGTTCTTCTGTCTTAATGCATCATAAAGGAATAAGAAAGTATAGTCTAATGGAAGCAGAAAAATGACCAGCTGTGAAATCTGTAGCAAGTATAATTATAATGAGAGCTAGATTAAAGCACTAGCTACTACAAAATTTGGCTTATATGCAGTCAAAGAACAGTCTAAAAACAAATTGAGTGTAAATAACTTTCAAAGGGATTCGCTGCCTACAGTGCAGCACTGACTACATTGGAGCAGTAGATGTTCGATGACAACAATTCTGCTTTAATTTATACACTGTGCAATTTCTTCTCTAATTTAAAATTCAGTAAAACTAAGATGCAGCTTCCTGGAAGCCACCATATTCTACTACAGCTCTATCCCATTTCTTCCCAGTCTTCTAACTGTCACATAATAGCGGTTTTATAGTAGTAGTGGTGTTTGCTAATTTGTAAACAATATAGTCTCACAGGTGTATGTTTCTGTGTATATACACAAATGTATAAATATATATATGTATATAATATGACCATATGTATATAAAAAATAAAACATATATGTTCTACTATTCCTATTATGATAGAAAGATTTTTTTGTGAACTTGCCCTAAATATTATGTCTTTATGTAAGGGATAAAGAAAGAAAATTTTTCACATTGCAAATTTGTGCTTACAGTCTCAGAATTCTGACTGACCTCATCAGAGCATGAGGAGAAGAAAATGTATCTATTCATAATTGTTCCCATATACATTTACATTTCATTAATTATAAACAAAGAGGAGAGTTACCTTACAGAAGAGTTAAACTCAGGAGTATGAATCAGAAATGCAAGCATACTAGGATATTATTTACCGAAGAAAATCAAATATAAAGTTAAATGTAAAAGATGATAGCCAATCAGATGAATCTTTTTCAATTACAGATTAGACTAAAAATTTCAAAAGTCAAGTTAAGAAATCCCTTGATAGAGCAGCTGTTAAGTACACAGCAGAGTTAACATAATTCACGTTCCTTAACTGTGCCTCTCCAGGCCTCTTTCACTCCAAAAGACATCTTTTTGGGTGCACGTGTATTTTCCCTGCATGCAATCTCTGCCTTTGGCTGCTGCAACCTGAATAGAAACCCCAGTAATCTTTTCACGGAATATAACACTGACCATCATATTAACTGGAAATTGCATTATCAGACACCCCATGTGTTCTTTGATCCTAGATAAAAAATTTCTACCCTGATTTGATTAAATTGCAGTACATATTCTCTCGTTGTGCAGACATAACTGAATCATCATCCATCAGCTGACAAAATGCTACTGTGACTGACAAGACTTGAATAAAGAAAGATCAAAGTGAGATTTTTGTCCCAGAAAAGAGGTGGGGTTTTTTTCTTCTAATATACTGGGAAAAAATAATAATAATAAAAATCTCAGTTCTGGTCATTTCACATATAAGCATGCTCAAAGACTGTTTCTTCAAGGAAGTAAGAGGAGGATAATTTACCAGAGTTGTTTATTACTCAGCTCCACACAGGCTCCCAGGGGTTCGTGTTTCAGCCCACAGCACATAGCTCAAACAGAAGTTGTTGATTTTGCTAAATCTAACTGATGCTAACTCTGTGTGTGGTCCTTCCAAACATCTGCCATCACAAACAGCAATTTTAGAAGATGACAGAACTCACTACTTAAACCTGGAAATTATATTCAATCCAAAAAGCACTGAAATGTGCTTTGGGTTTCAAAGTGACCTTTACTGATGAGTGGAGGCAGCAAATGAATGTGGGGAACACATGATTTTTCTCCCATTTTTTTCCCTTTTAATCTTCAGAATGATGAAAATATGATCTGTAATGACACACAATTTTGGCTAAAAGATGGCCGTACTACAATCCTTTGTTTTGTACTACATTTTCTTTGATGCCAAGTACCTGCAATGCCCAGTAACTTTGATGGAAGTTACATGTTCTCCAAATTTACAAAAATCAAACTTCTCTTTTGTGCCTATACAGGAGTTTCTGAGTACTTCAGGTACCCAGTCTTCAAAACTGTGAATAAGGACAGCTCCATAGGACAGCATCAGGAGTTCAAGAAGGCTGAAGATGTAATTGACGCTAAAGAAATAGCAATGATTAATAGGATTTGAAATGCAAAAGGAAGGAGGCCAAATTCTGTCCTTAGATACACAAAATAATTAAACAAGCACATATACCTCAATGAAATCCAGACTGATGCAAACCAAAGTGAAGATCTAACTTCCCAAATTAAAGAATTAAAATTTTGAGTATTTTATTCCTACTGACATTGGTTTCACCATAACATTTACCTTTCTGTATAATGTGGTGATGTATTTATGTGTTTCTATGTTTTAATTATATTAACTTCCTAGTACTTCCTGAAGAAAAATTATGTGGGTTTTTTTTTTAAGTGTCTATTTCAGTGTTAGACCTTTCCCAAAGCAGATATACCAGGAGGAAAAACAACTCAAGTGTTTATGGAAAGATTACACAAACTGTTGACTCATCACCAGATACTATATACGAAAAGTTCAAGTGGTTCTAGCATGGATATTTCATAATAAAGTATTACATATACTTGACAGCGCAATATAGGGAAATAGTAGAGTCAATCAATAACTAATTAATACTTTTATATCACAAAGTTATGGTAAGCAAAATACACTCAGTTTAGTCACTTCATATATCTAAGCATGATCTTAATCTCATGGCACAATTTAATTGAACTTGGAGCAAAATTACTAACCACAAAAATGATTCTCCTCTGAAATGTTTTATTAGACTTACCATATGCTTATCTAAAGTAGAAAAGCTGGAATGTCAAAGTCACTCAGTATTTTTTCAGAACATGCTGTCTTTGGAAAGACTGCTGAAAATAACCTGTTATCCATTCCAATGTTTAGCAGAAAAGTGTATAGCAACAAATCTATCTTTTTAGACCACAATAATTTCATTTTTTCAGAATTATAAAAATAAGTCCCTCCTTTAAAAAAAAGTATACAAGTTCAAACATAAAATTGTTAATTCCATTTTTATATAGGATAATTTAGGCTAAATCCTACTAAAAAGGGGGATGGGGGAGGAATATACTGTCTATGGTAGGTGGTATACTTTCAACCTGTGAGGTCCAAACAAGTATCTATCTACTCCTCCAACTATCACCCCAGAATCCATGTACTATGATTAGGGCTAGTGAAGGTTGAACTGACTGAAGTGTGACATGAGGCATGAGCAAGGATATGGGTCATGAGGCATCAGTGACAATAGATGAAATATGGGTCCTGACCGATGAGCTAAGATCATTCATATTCCATGATGGTGGCTCAATAAAAACTCACTTAACTTAGGAAGTTCAGATTTGTTTGGGGTTTTTGTTTGTTCGTATTTTAATTCAGTTAATAGTATAACAGAATGCTGAATACTAAAGCAAGAAAAATCTGCATGGTGCAGTTTCTTTCTTTCTTTCTTAGTGCTCAATACAACAGCTATACTTTGCAGTTTAAACACGATGCATTGTCCTCTCTGTCTTCTCTCTGACTCTTAAAGCTCCTTTGTGCATATAATAACCTATTTATCACTATAGTACGATGAAATAGGTAAACTGAATACCTGCCAGGTGGAGTGTCTGAAACACAGAAAAGCTTCAGCGAGTTGTCCATGTATAGCGGCACAGAATATTAAATCCAAGACCTCTTTTAACCATGCCAGCTTTCCTCTTCCCTTCCAACTCTCTCTCTTGCTGAGAAGAGAGACTGAATCCTTAGTACAGTGTTCATTTGCTCCTAAAGCAGTGAAATCTGCTGTGTATTATCATGACATATCTTCCCTCTAATAAAGAAAACTCAATCACAACACAATGCCTGACTGCAGAACAAAGATACCTCCAGCTATTATATTATTTACATATATACTCAGAGATGCGTAATGGGTATTTCACTGGTTTATATGAGAGAGTTTGGTAGTGTTAATAAAAATAATAAACATAAGGCTAAGGACTGAATTTTAAGAAAGATACAGTTAAAAATATTTATTTCTGTGAAAATATAGATAACTGTTTCTAATAGGTATCTAGTATTCCTCTGCATTTTTTAAGTTACTAACTACACAGAATAAACTTATAAATTAGATCTATGTCATTAAGAAACAACAGCACAGATAATATCCTGTGTTATTTAGTATATAAAAATGCATGCTATATTAATCCAACCTATAACCTAAACCAAAACTTAGACCAGATAAGACAACTCTTGATTTTCAATGAATTTTTAAGAATTAATCATGACGTCTTTTTTTAGTGAAAAACCTATCACATTATTTTGCATTTTTCTTAAGCAGGGACAGGGATTATAACTGCTACATATTTTTATGTGGATTCACTACCATGAGTAATTTGGATTTGAAATTTTACTAGAGCATTGGACAAAAAAAAAAAATTGACTCTGAACTTAAAAGACAGAACTAAATGTTCTTTTTTAATACTGTTAACAGGTGCAGCAGACTTGATCAGTATCAGTCTTCTTACCTTATTTACATTAAGGTAAATATGGATCTGTTACTTGAATGGTTTAACTCATGATATATATTTGTGTCTTTCAGTAGGCTTTTCTATTCTGTGTTACATATTTTTGGATTTGGTTGATTTTGTAAACACAGTCCCTATGAACTAATCATCTGTCTCATTTAATGTTTTTCCTTCAGAGCTTCCAAGCCAAAGCAACATTTTCAAAATTCTCAAAAGTAAAAATTTTGAAATTGCAGTTCCCAGAAATTTCTAGCATAGATTCACTAGCACGTTCATCCAAAGCAACTTGTACGGAAGGTAGACTTTTAGATTTATATTGTTTTCTTATTATTTAGTGTTAGACTTGTATTGTTTTCTGACCTACAGTGGATATTTACTGCACTAACACACCAAGTATTGTGATGTGAGTTTAGCCTAAGCTAAAGAGGTCTGGAAGTCATTACTTTGTATTCTCATGAGATATTGCAAAGTTTTATATTTATGCTGATTTCTAGCAAGACTCCCCTCAAGTCATGGGAGACATGGGTCAGTTTGTAAGGGCTGTAGAATTAGACTTACAGCACTGTCAGAGTAATTTTAATTATGTCAAATTGAAGCAACACCAACTCCTTTGTATTTTTTTTTCCATTTTAGGAGTTTGTTTTTTTAGTTCCTCAAAGAACATATCAAATGAATGAGAATTCTAGTATAAGGGCACACTATTATTTTAATTGGTTTACTTTCCTAATGAATTTTTTTAAAGGGGGAGCTACATGACAGCCCTCCTGGCTGCCAGGGCACACTGTTGGCTCACGTTCAACTTGCCGTCGACCAGAACCCCCAGATCCCTCTCCGCGGGGCTGCTCTCCAGCCTCTCATTCCCCAGTCTGTATGTACATCCGGGGTTGCCATGTCCCAGGTGCAAAATCCGGCACTTGCCCTTGTTAAACTTCATACGGTTGGTGATTGCCCAGCTCTCTAATTTGTCCAGATCTCTCTGCAAGGCCTCTCTGCCCTTGAGAGTGTCAACGGCTCCTCCCAATTCTGTGTCATCGGCAAACTTTGATAACAAACCTTCAAGTCCTGCATCCAAGTCCTTTATGAAGATATTGAAGAGCACTGGCCCCAAGATGGATCCCTGCGGAACCCCGCTAGTGATTGGACGCCAGCCCGATGTAACCCCATTTACTATAACCCTTTGAGCCCGACCTGTCAGCCAATTGCACACCCATTGCATTATGTGTTTATCCAGCTGTATGCTGGACATTTTGTCCAGGAGGATACTGTGAGAGGCAGTATCGAAAGCTTTACTGAAATCCAAAAAGATTACATCGACTGGCTTCCCTTGGTCAACTAGGTGGGTAACCTTGTCATAGAAGGAAATCAAGTCAATCAAGCAGGACTTTCCCCTCGTGAATCCATGCTGGCTTGGACCAATGACTGCGTTGTCTTTCAGGTGTTTTTCAATAACTCCCAGAATAATCTTCTCCATGATTCTGCCAGGCACGGAGGTGAGACTGACAGGGCTGTAGTTACCAGGGTCATCCCTGTTGACCCTCTTGAAGACTGGGACAACATTTGCCAGCTTCCAGTCAACTGGGACCTCCCTAGATTCCCAGGAGCATTGAAAAATCATTGAGAGAGGTCTCGCTATGACATCAGCCAGCTCTTTCAGTACCCTGGGATGAATCCCATCGGGCCCCATTGACTTATAGGGATCCAGCTGGAGCAGAAAATCCCGCACAAGTTTGGGGTTGGTTGGGAGTTTGTCGTTCTCGCAGTCATGGTTCTCTAGCCCAGGGCTCTGGGGGTCCCAGAGCCCATCATCGGTGTTGAAGACCGAGGTGAAGAAAGCATTAAATGTCTCTGCTTTGTCTACATCTCTGTTTGTGAGGTGACCGTGCTCATCAAGTAATGGGCCAATGTTATTTTTGGCCTGCCTTTTGCTATTTATATATATAAAAAAGCCTTTTTTATTGTCCTTCACAGTAGTGGCCAGCTTCAGCTCTAGTTGAGCTTTGGCCACGCGTATTTCCTCCCTACAGTGGCGAACGGCATCCCTGTAGTCATAGAAACATAGAAACATAGAATCATAGAATCATAGAATCGTCAAGGCTGGAAAAGACCCTTAAGATCATCGAGTCCAACCGTTAACCTATCACAGCCAGGTCCATCACTAAACCATGTCCTCGAGCACCACATCTATTCGTTCTTTAAATACCTCCAGGGATGGAGACTCAACCACTTCCCTGGGTAGCCTATTCCAATGCTTGACCACCCTTTCAGTGAAGAAGGTTTTCCTAATATCTAACCTAAACCTCCCCTGGCGCAGCTTGAGGCCGTTTCCTCTCGTCCTATCACTCGTTACTAGAGAGAAGAGACCGACCCCCACCTTGCTACAACCTCCTTTCAGGTAGTTCTAGAGAACAATAAGGTCTCCCCTCAGCCTCCTGTTCTCCAGGCTAAACAGCCCCAGTTCCCTCAGCCTCTCCTCATAAGACTTGTTCTCTAGACCCTTCACCAGTTTCGTTGCCCTTCTCTGGACATGCTCCAGCACCTCGATGTCCTTCTTGTAGTGAGGGGCCCAAAACTGAACACGGTACTCAAGGTGCGGCCTCACCAGTGCCGAGTGCAGGGGCACTATCACCTCCCTGCTCCTGCTGGCCACACTATTCTTGATACAGGCCAGGATGCCATTGGCCTTCTTGGCCACCTGAGCACACTGCTGGCTCATGTTCAGGCGGCTGTCAACCAACACCCCCAGGTCCTTTTCTGCCAGGCAGCTCTCCAGCCACTCCTCCCCAAGCCTGTAGCGTTGCATGGGGTTGTTGTGACCCAAGTGCAGGACCCGGCACTTAGCCTTGTTGAATCTCATGCAGTTGGCCCCGGCCCAATGATCCAGCCTGTCCAGGTCCCTCTGCAGGGCCTTCCTACCCTCCAGCAGATCAACACTTCCACCCAACTTGGTGTCATCAGCAAACTTACTGAGGGTGCACTCAATCCCCTCATCCAGTTCATCAATGAAGATGTTGAACAGGACCGGCCCCAACACTGAGCCCTGGGGAACACCACTCGTGACCAGTCGCCAACTGGATTTGACTCCATTCACCACTACTCTCTGGGCTCGGCTGTCCAGCCAGTTTTTAACCCAGCGTAGAGTGCACCCATCCAAGCCGTGAGCAGCCATCTTCTCCAGGAGAATGCTGTGGGAGACAGTGTCAAAGGCTTTACTAAAGTCCAAGTAAACAACATCCACAGCCTTCCCCTCATCCACTAAGCGGGTCACCTTGTCATAGAAGAAGACCAGGTTAGTCAAGCAGGACCTGCCTTTCATAAACCCATGCTGGCTGAGCCTGATCGCCTGGTTGTCCCGCACGTGCTGCATAATGGCACTCAAGATGATTTGTTCCATGACCTTCCCTGGCACCGAGGTCAGGCTGACAGGCCTGTATTTCCCCGGATCCTCCTGCCATCCCTTCTTGTAGAGGGGAGTCACATTTGCTAGCTTCCAGTCATCTGGAACCTCCCCGGTTGACCAGGACTGCTGATAAATGATGGAGAGTGGCTTGGCAAGCTCCTCTGCCAGCTCCCTCAGTATCCTCGGGTGGATCCCATCTGGCCCCATGGACTTGTGCGCATCCAGGTGGAGGAGCAGGTCAGTGACTGCCACCTCTTCAACAACTGGGACTTCACTCTGCATCCTATCTCCATCTCCCAGCTCAGGGGCCTGAAAAACCCGAGGATGACTAGCTTGACTATTAAAGACTGAGGCAAAGAAGGCATTAAGTAACTCAGCCTTCTCCTCATCCTTCGTGGCAAGGTTACCTTCTGCATCCAACAAAGGAGGGAGATTCTCCCTGGCCCTCCTTTTGTCACTGACATATTTATAAAAACTTTTTTTATTATCTTTAACGGCGGTGGCCAGTTTAAGTTCCAGCTGGGCCTTCGCCTTTCTGATCTTCTCCCTGCATATCCTCACAACATCCCTGTAATCCCCCTGAGTCGCCTGCCCCTTCTTCCAAAGGCAGTAAGCTCTCCTTTTTTTCCTGAGTTCCAGCCAAAGCTCTCTGTTCAGCCAGGCCGGTCTTCTCCCCTGCCTGCTCGACTTGCGGCACATGGGGACGGCCTGCTCCTGCGCCTTTGAGATTTCCTTCTTGAGTAACATCCAGCCTTCCTGGACTCCTTTGCCCTTCAGGACTGCCTCCCAAGGGACTCTGTTAACCAGACTCCTGAACAGCCCAAAGTCCGCCCTTCTAAAGTTCAGGGTAGCGGTCTTGCTGACCCCCTTCCTTACCTCTCCAAGAAGTGAAAACTCTATCATGTCATGTTTGCTGAGCTCAAGACAGCCTCCGACCACCACATCACCCACCAGGCCTTCTCTGTTCGTAAACAGCAGGTCCAGCGGGGTACCTCCCCTGGTTGGCTCGCTTACCAGCTGCGTCAGGAAGTTATCTTCCACACACTCCAGGAACCTCCGAGACTGCTTCCTCTCTGTTGTGTTGTATTTCCACAGATATCTGGTAAATTGAAGTCCCCCACGAGAACAAGGGCTAGGGATTGTGAGACTTCAGCCAACCGCTTGTAGAATACTTCATCTGTTTCCTCATCCTGGTTGGGTGGTCTGTAACAGACTCCCACCAGGATATCTGCCTTGTTAGCCTTCCCTCTGATCTTTACCCATAAGCACTCAACCTTATCATTACCTTTGTTGAGCTCTAGACAGTCAAAACACTCCCTAACGTACAAGGCTACCCCACCACCTCTCCTTCCTAGCCTGTCCCTTCTAAAGAGCTTGTAGCCATCCATTGCAGCACTCCAGTTGTGTGAGTCATCCCACCATGTTTCCGTGATGGCGACCACATCATAGTTTTCCTGCCGCACAGTGGCTTCCAGCTCCTTCTGTTTATTGCCCATGCTGCGTGCATTGGTGTAAATGCACTTCAGTTGGGCTATAGATCTCTTCACCAACACAGGCATGCCACCCCTAGGCTCATCCCTAGCAAGCCTGGTTTTATCCCCTCCCCCCTTCGCATCTAGTTTAAAGCTCTCTCAATGAGGCCAGCTAACTCCTGGGCCAGGATCCTTTTCCCCCTTTGCGACAGGTGAACCCCATCTGTCTCCAGCAGGCCTGGTGCCATGTAAACTGCCCCATGGTCGAAAAACCCAAAATTCCGCCGCTGGCACCAGCCTCCGATCCATGTGTTGTTGAGGTGGGTCTTCCTGTTCCTTTCCATATGCCTCCCGGCTACTGATGGGATGGAGGAAAACACCACCTGTGCTCCTGATCCTTCAAGCAATCGCCCATGTCGTCCTCCCATGTCATCTGAATATGAGGCAGTTTAGGTTAAAACAACCATTTTTTAAGACAGAGGTATTCCTGGATTTGTTCCAATAATTTTTTCAGGGTGAGCAGGGTAAAGGATTGATTTCTTCATGCTGCAATATATCTACCCGTAGCTTCCTGCTAAGGTAGGGAAAATGTTTTAGACAGTCTCCATTAAACATGGGTGATTTTTTCCAATTCAGCACCTCCACAAAAGCTCTTCTGTAAAAATCTAAAAGCTGTTTCAATTTCCTGAAAAACATATCAACATAATTCTCAGCTTAAATATTAAGGCTACTCCACTGAAATACTGAATTTCTGTATTTCCATATATGAATGAAACCTATATCTAAGGAACATTAAGACAATAATACACACTTGCAGCTTTTTTTTTAAGAGAAAACCCCTGAAGGTCATAAGCAATTTACATTACACTTCTCTGCGTCTGTCCATGTCCCAAGGACAGTAACAAATGAATGCATTTTCATTGCTTTCCTCAGTGATCTTAAGACTGCAAAGGTAGTCTTCTGGTGTATTATAGCTTGATGTTTATGCAAAATCTGTTTTATCAAGATTTGTGGTATATACATGCAGTTATCACAGCAAATGGATTCTGCCAGAAAATTTGTCTTTTTCAGCTATATTTTAGGAACTTCTAATTATATGCTAATGACATTTATGCTTCCACAAGTATATGGTGTAGGGCACGAGAAGACTTTGTTACGGTAACCTGGGATAGTTCACTTCTTCCCGTCTGAGTATGTAGAGTCCCAAGCACGTTTTATCTTGTTGTCATGGTAACCCAGAATAGTTCGCTTCCCCCCCTCCATCTGCACCCATGGCTGCCAACATGGCGGCCAGCTGCAGATCTCGGAAGTCGGACAACAGCACCTGCATTACATCAGTGAGTTTGCTAATGAGCAAAACAAGACATTGCATATGTATGATGTTAATCAGCACAAGTTTTATTATGCTTCCCTGCGGTGCTTTCCCTTGAGCTTCACCCCCAAGCAGAGCTCCACTGCGTCAGGTCCCCATTTTGACTAACATTGGTGTCCTGGGGCTCCCACCATGGTAATACTACACTTTCAATAAAGCCAAAGCTTTCACTCACTGAGTGTCATGCCTCGTCCCTGAGGAATCTGCACCTGCTTTTCACTCATAACATATGGGAACACACTGCAGTATAAATTTGATCCAGATCCAGAACAGGCAGCTTGGCACATTTTTATTGAATTAACCAGAATGCACCCTTGTAGTAATTAATTTGACATTATGCTTGTATATCATTTGCACAATGACAGACATTATCTGATTCAGTGTAAGGTTAGAGTGACTCAAGTAAATATGATATAAAGCTGTCTCATACAAAGGGATCTCAAGTATTTATCAAACAAATTTGATCCGGCAGAAGAGTTTATACAAGATCAGTGCTTTCTATATGCAGTGATGCGGTGGCAACTGTGATTCAATACTCTACTCCATCCAGCATTGTTTTCTCAGAAAACCACAGTCTATCCTGAGAAAAGAGTGGAATTTGATAATTTTATCATCTCTCAGCCTGGAGCATTTCCCCACTTGAGCAGAATTAGACTTTGTGCTTAATGTTGGTCTAAAATAAACTCTGAAGTGGACAGACAATGCCTGAGAGCTCATCCACATTATAAGGCTCTCTTGTACATGTCCTGCTGGGCCTGAAAAAGTTTTTAGAAGAAATATTGAGAACACTTATGGGCTTGCTGCTATGAAAACAGAAAAGGCCTGAAGAAGATCTGGTGAATATCTGGACAATTCATAGATATATGCATATAAACAGTCCTTCTCCACACAAATTTGCTCAACTTCCTCCTTGTTTTATCTTTTAAACAAACACCTATGTCCTCTGAGTTTAGTCCTCAGTTACTGTTGGAGTTGGGACTTGAAGGCTAACTGACAACACAAATTAAGCTAACACTTGGGGATGGGAAACTTCAAGTGTCAGTGTGCTCCAACTTGGATATAGGACCTATAGAAGAAGCAGGAGTTAAAGTGTGGCCACATCAGAAAGAAAAGGTAAAAGGTCAAGCAGAAGAGCAATGAGAGGTTTGGCTAAGGTGCACAAGCAGAGGTGTACACATGCTGCAAGGCCAGATACAGTTTGAAGGCAAGTAAAAGGTGAAGAACACCAACCACAGAGAAATGCAGGGTCTGCAGCTAGAAGCAGGCATGACAAAAGAAAGGCTAAGAAAGCCAGTCAGAAAGAGGTATCAGGATCAGTGTAACAGTAAACAAGATCAGGAACAAGGATGAAGTTAAGAACTAAGCAGGTTGGGAGAATATAGTACAGGAGCTGATATACAGATCAGGGCTAGAATAGACAGGAGCCAAAGACAGGGACAATAAAATAAAAGATGAAGATAATGTAATCCAGAAACTGGCTGAATAGCAATGGGAAACAACTGAGATTCCCTTATACATTAGCAGGGAGACAAAGTCAGGTGCATAGGCCAGTCTTCAGCTGGTAGGGATTTCCTAGGCTGTCAGCTGCTAAGGATGCTAACTGCAGCTAGCTGAAAGGCTGATAGCTGAGTTAGAGCCTGATGGAGACACTCTTTAAATGGAAGAAAAAATATAGCACACAATTTTCATGTTCCACACAGTGTTGCAGAATTATTCTTCTGAGGGCTTCTTTTTATTACTGTAATAAAACAAGGATGCTTTATAAACAGAACATCATATCCCATTATTAAATTCACTTCAAAGAATGATGCTGTTTCATCTTAAGTCCCATATATTGGCTTCCTTATGGGAAATGAATGCCCCACATTAACTATTCATTCAAAAGCAGCATTGGACTACCATATGCAAAAGGTTAAGGGAAAGGAAGCTCCTGCTTCCTTGGGACAGCTAGCAACAGGAACTCTGCAGAGAAATTCTGGCTACATAGAAATAAGGGCAAAACTTCCACTGACTTTAAAGGGCAAGCATGTGCCTTGACGATAAACAGCTACATGGAAAGACTTGCACATGCCATGATGTTATTGTAAAATGGGTGGACAGAAAATGTTCAGATAGTATTGGCTTCTACTGTTGGATCAAATGATAACTGTGTGCATCTCTCCTGCTAATGTTACACATAAGATGGATCAGGCCCTAAAACATTGCAAGAGTATGACTTATTTTTCTGTATATATTTAATCAAATATTTATATTTAATGTGAATAACTTTGCTCAAGAGAGCCATGCTAGACCTCCCTGAAATTCAAGCAGTAGTATAGATGGATGTACATGATGGGTGCACAGTACATTAAAAGCCATGACAATCAGGCAGTAGCATAGGCAAAGAAAATGGTGAAGTTCCTAAAAAGTTCATTAAGGAAAGCAAGGAAAACTGCCACAGCTCTCATGTGATTCCTCCCAGCTAGAAAAGTCTGTTACTTGCATTCAAGCATCAGCTATTAAATACAGTTGATTGTGAGAATTAAGCACTTATTTATGATTCTATTGTTTCCTGTACCACTTAGGAGCTGGAACACTAAAATTCTGAAGTTACAGAAGTATAGAGATGAAAAGCGTTTCATAAGATCTAGGTATTCTCATTGTTCCTGTCCTGTAGGACTTTAAAAAGCTGAAAACTGTGGTGAATACAACCACTGGTCAGGTGTGGCAGCCATATCATGAATGTAATCTACAGTCAGTTTGATCAATTAACTAGGTTCCAGAAGACCTGCAGATAATCCTCTTCTATATAATTTTAAAATAATTCTTTAGGAAAATATCTGCTCACTTCTCATGCTGCAGAAATAAGTCAGTTACTCATACAAAAATGAATGGCGGACTCCAAATATTTTCTTCTAATTAATACTGCATTGCTAAAATGTAGTGTTTTTTAACTGGTCTAAGTCATATCCCTTTATACGCTCTATAGAAAAGAAACTTAAAGTTAATATACACACAGGATGAAAGAATCTCTACTGGAGGG
Organism: Nipponia nippon; assembly: GCF_047370975.1. Lineage (NCBI taxonomy): Eukaryota > Metazoa > Chordata > Aves > Pelecaniformes > Threskiornithidae > Nipponia > Nipponia nippon. Next base: position 6,409,719 of record NW_028262343.1, read on the forward strand.
TTCTTCAGTAAGGCAAAGTATATACCTCATAGGTCTCAGGGGAACATAGGAGAGATTTAGATTCCTATGATTTATTAAACCGAGTAGATCCTCTGTGGTTTGAATCAGATTTGCTATCTCAGCAGAAAAGTGATGTTACTTTCCCCAAAATACTTTCCTCAGTCGCCTAGCTATAATCCAGCTGATTTGTGATTTTTCTCTTACTGCATCATAGAATCATAGAATCATAGAATCATTAAGATTGGAAAAGACCCTTAAGATCATCGAGTCCAACCGTTAACCTATCACTGCCAAGTCCACCACTAAACCATGTCCCTAAGCACTACATCTACCTGTCTTTTAAATACCTCCAGGGATGGGGACTCAACCACTTCCCCAATCAGCCTGTTCCAGTGCCTGACTATCCATTCGGTGAAGAAGTTTTGCCTACTATCCAATGTAAACTTCCCCTGGCACAGCTTGAGGCCATTTCCTCTCGTCCTATTGCTCGTTACTAGAGAGAAGAGACCGACCCCCACCTTGCTACAACCTCCTTTCAGGTAGTTCTAGAGAACAATAAGGTCTCCCCTCAGCCTCCTGTTCTCCAGGCTAAACAGCCCCAGTTCCCTCAGCCTCTCCTCATAAGACTTGTTCTCTAGACCCTTCAGCAGCTTCCTTGCCCTTCTCTGGACATGCTCCAGCACCTCGATGTCCTTCTTGTAGTGAGGGGCCCAAAACTGAACACGGTACTCAAGGTGCGGCCTCACCAGTGCCGAGTGCAGGGGCACTATCACCTCCCTGCTCCTGCTGGCCACACTATTCTTGATACGGGCCAGGATGCCATTGGCCCTCTTGGCCACCTGAGCACACTGCTGGCTCATGTTCAGGCGGCTGTCAACCAACACCCCCAGGTCCTTTTCTGCCAGGCAGCTCTCCAGCCACTCCTCCCCCAGCCTGTAGCGTTGCATGGGGCTGTTGTGACCCAAGTGCAGGACCCGGCACTTAGCCTTGTTGAATCTCATGCAGTTGGCCCCGGCCCAATGATCCAGCCTGTCCAGGTCCCTCTGCAGGGCCTTCCTACCCTCCAGCAGATCAACACTTCCACCCAACTTGGTGTCATCAGCAAACTTACTGAGGGTGCACTCAATCCCCTCATCCAGTTCATCAATGAAGATGTTGAACAGGACCGGCCCCAACACTGAGCCCTGGGGAACACCACTCGTGACCGGTCGCCAACTGGATTTGACTCCATTTACCACTACTCTCTGGGCTCGGCTGTCCAGCCAGTTTTTAACCTAGCGTAGAGTGCCCCCATCCAAGCCGTGAGCAGCCATCTTCTCCAGGAGAATGCTGTGGGAGACAGTGTCAAAGGCTTTACTAAAGTCCAAGTAAACAACATCCACAGCCTTCCCCTCATCCACTAAGCGGGTCACCTCGTCATAGAAGGAGACCAGGTTAGTGAGGCAGGATCTCCCTTTCATAAACCCATGCTGGCTTCCTTACTTCTTTTCTTACTTCTTTACTTACTTACTTTTCTTACTTCTTTACTTACTTACTTTTCTTACTTCTTTTCCTACTGCATCCTGCAGGAAGCCATTACTGTGAGAGAAACTTTTCCTTCCCTCTGCTGCCCAGGAAGGAGATCTTGGCACTGACAGCAGCAGAGCCAAACCCACTACTCACTTAAGTGGAAGATTTCCAGCTCTTTACCTTCAACAGTTCTTTCCTCCACATTCTTCGCAGAGCACAGCTTTCCCATCACGTGGCAAGGGAGAGTGGTAAGCAGAAAGTCCTCATCAAGAAAAATCAGAAGGATGAGAAACATTGGGGTCTACACCTAGTCAGCGTTAGGAAATCCAAACCCCAGCTCTTGTCAGTTTTGTGGGTTTGCAAGCTAAGGCTAACAAAAATGTCAGTGGATCTCCAAGACCTTCATTCTCAGGTATCAGAAGCAGTTTCAGGATCTGCTGCTTCCCATTCATCTCAGCCACCCACAGGATATTAATAATTAGTTTAACCTTCCTTTCTGCCAGAACAGGCAACTATTTTCTGTAAGCTCATTGTCCACAGAGATGTTTATATTCCCGTAGAGTTATTCAGTGGTTTTCCATTGAAACTAAACCATAAAAGTTCACAGCGGAGATGGCCATCTGCACATGCAGAGCCAATATTCAACTCTGCAATATATATGTATATTAATTAAAAGATTAGGACTTTCCTAAGTTGTTAATTACTGAGGAGCAGATCTGGAACAATAGTAAAAACAGTTATTCACAAAGAAGTTAAACTGAATCAGACTGGAATGCAATTGCTTCTGTTCTCCTTTTACTGCCTCTTCCACAAATGTCCTTAAACTATTTTTTTCTTGGAAAAGAAATGTCATTGCTATGAAAATGGTTCAGTATCACATGAATATGTGTGAGGAAAGTATACTCATATATGAACTATGGCACTGCTTGCTCAGCTAGCTTTGTGTCTTCAGGCATGTCCTCATTACAAAATAACCATTTGGGAAAAGCAGCACTTTACTACCACCTCTGAAAAAAACAAAACCAAAAAACAAACAAGCAAAAAAGGATAAGCTCAGGGAGAGAAGATGCACAAAGATTTACTGATTTCAAGCATGAGTGGGGGCCAGGACCACACGGACAGTTATTTAAGAATTCAAATCCATTTTCCTGTTATTGACCTACAACCGTTGATTTTTCAGCAGTGATTCCTCATGGGATGATGTTTACCAAAGAGAGAGTGGAGATTACCAAGAGTATAATTGAGGCATCTGAAAAACAGACAGCATCAGTCAAAAAATGAGATTTAGTGTAGCCTACAGCATGTTTCCACTCATAGTGAATTAAGAGCATCAATTTCACTGTATCCAGAATGCTTTCCACTTATTTATGAATGCAGAATATATTTCTGGGTCAGAAAAACAGATACAAAGTGTATCTTTTGAAAGATATCCCTGTCCTGCATTGCTAGTGTTCTTGGGAACATTCAGTATCTGAAGCAATGGAATAATACTGGGGATTGGTCTTCTGCCACCAAATAACCTCTTTTTGCAGAGTTAACAGCAAGAAATGCCTCTGAATCAACATTGACCAGCATAGATGAACCAGGATGGACAACGTTGCCTTGATTAAAAGCACGTTTTGCATTTATTAGCAAAGAGAAAACATTTTAAAACTTTCATAAAAGTGAAAAATACTAGATCTCCACTGAAATAATGATAATACAAAAAACCTAAATCTAGTGTAGAAACATGAGGGAAGGAAGCTGAATATCTTTAATTCAAAGTATCCCTTGTACAGTGGAAAAAAAGGGAAGAGAAAAATCTATTGTTAATTGCTTTGAAATCAACTGAAAATCGTCTAGGTAGCATCAATACAAAACAAGCCTTTTGAACTGGGTTTGCATGGCAAGGTTTTGGTAGTGGGAGGGCTGCAGGGGTGGCTTCTGTGAGAAGATGCCAGAAGCTTCCTCCATGTCCAACAGAGCCAGTGCCAGCTGGTTCCAAGATGGACCTGCCGCTGGCCAAGGCTGAGCCAATCAGCAACAGTGATAGCACCTCTGGGATAACATATTTAAGAGGGGGGGGGGGGGGGGCGGAATCTGTGCAGCTGCAGCTATGAGAGAGAGGAGTGAGAATATGTGAGAGAAACAACTCTGCAGACACCAAGGTCAGTGAAGGAGGGGGAGGAGGTGCTCCAGGCACCAGAGCAGAGATTCCCCTGCAGCCCCTGGTGAAGACCATGGTGAGGCAGGTTCTCCCCCTACAACCCATGGAAGTTAACAGTGGAGCAGATATCCACCTGCAGCCCATGGAGGACCCCACACCAGAGCAGGTGGATGCACCCAAAGGAGGCTGTGACCCCGTGGGAAGCCCATGCTGGAGCAGGCTCCTGGCAGAACCTGTGGACCCATGGAGAGAGGAGCCCACGCTGGAGCAGTTTTGCTGGCAAGGACTTGTGACCCCACGGGGGACCCACGCTAGAGCAGTCTGTTCCTGAAGGACTGCACCCCATGGAAAGGACCCACACTGGAGCAGTTTGCGAAGAACTGCAGCCCATGGAAAGGACCCATGTTGGAGAAGTTCGTGGAGAACTGTCTCCCATGGGAGGGACCCCACCCTGGAGCAGGGGAAGAAAATGAGGAGGAAGGAGCGGCAGAGGCATGTGTGATGAACTGACCACAACCCCCATTCCCTGTCCCCCTGCACCACTCAGTGGGAGGAGGTAGAGAAATCAGGAGTAAAGATGAGCCCAGGAAGAAGGGAGGGGTGGGGGGAAGGTGGTTTTGGTTTTGTTCTTATTTTCTCATTACTCTACTCTGATTTGATTGGTAATAAATTAAGCTAATTTCCCTGAGTTGAGTCTGTTTTGCCTGTGATGGTAATTGATGAGTGATCTCTTCCTCTCCTTATCTCCAACCCACAAGCCTTTCATTATATTTCCTCTCCCCTATCCAGCTGAGGAGGGGGAGTGATAGAGAAGCTTGGTGGGCACCTGGTGTCCAGCCAGGGTCAACTCACCACACCTTTTAATTTTCATGATTATTTTTTCAAGAATTAAAATGCCTTTTACTTCTGGGACACTGATGCAATCAGAGATTTAGAATATAATTTTGTCTGATTGCACTGATTGCTGCTTGCTCTACACATATTGCCTCAGAACAGTTTTCTGACACATTGGGATTGGCTTTCTTTATATGCAAGAATATTTTTGGTTAAAGCTTAAAGAACTGTATTTTCATGTACACAAGCCAGTACAGCAGACAACATGAGTGTCTTTAAAAGTACCAAAACCTGAAATAAGTCCTCGGATAACACATGTAAAACAAGGAAGAAAAAAATAAAAGTAAATGGAGTCTTAGCAGAGAAGCAGGCCTTCAGAAACCAGAGACATGGTCAGGGAGTTTAATCTTTCCCTGTTACTGCCTGCACACTTATAAAACTTGCACTGCTGCTGAATCCCAGACTTTTGGAGTGTTTGGGTCTTCTTTTGTTGCTTTCCCCCCCCCTTTTTAAAACACATAACCAATTGATATACTGTAAATAGGGATTAGGTTTTAAAATAAAACTCATGGTTTTTTCTTGCTGCACAAGCATCTTCTGAAAAAAAGTTTCTGAAATTTGTGAAATCCATATAATAAGGATGACAAAGTCTTAATTCAAATGAAGAAGATGAGAAGAGAAAAATTATTCCAAGTTCCATGCTCAGGTGATGGAAGAAGCAACATCAGCACAATTGCTGGGGAGGATGCAGGGGAGAGTGTTCCCATAGATTCTATGAAACTGCTACTGCCTGCACTATATGCGATATAAATTTTATATATATATATATATAACAGGATTAAATATGCAGGTGTATGCCCAACGTGTTAGAAAGATGTTTTGTCTCACATTATGAAAATATTCAATTCAGAAAAGAACCTACAAACAGAGACCAGGTGAAAACAACAAAACTTATACTTCAAATTTTGACAAAATGGACCAAAATGCCCCCAGCTGAATTTTTTCTTTATTCTTTATCTCCTGGACAAAAGAACATCAAGAGAATTACAAAATACCACCAATATTTCACTTTGACTAGAGAATGAACTGTTGCTTTCCTACACTTACATTTTCCCAAGAAACATTACACCCCCAAATCCAAATATGATTAATTAAAATACAACAACAAAAATGCCCTTCTGGAAAGAGGTCTTCTCTACTCTATAAGGAGAAGTCAACTCAAAGGGTTAAAAGACCCACCCACTGCATCAAGCAGAGAGCCTAAAGATCTTTCCAAAAGAAAGTGTCCTTATACACAGGGCAAACGAGCAGGACAGCTGCTTCTCAAAAGGAAGTGACAAAGCTGGAAACAGAACCAGGCTTCCTGATTTGTAAGCCATCAAGTCTTATTTCACAGCTCTTTGTGACTAAGCCAACAGTCTTTTCTATCACTTTATTCCGATATTGCTTACATTAGGTAGATTTTATTAATATAATGAAGTCTAAGTGGCTCAGCATGAATAAGATGGTAGTCTGAGAAGGGACTTAGATAAATCTTTAATTAAATAAGATGTTAAATAGAGTTTGTTGCTAAGAGGAGTTAAGTGCCTCTGTGTGACATACAGCATACAGGAACATTCTTATGAACCTTATCAATTTGGGCAATAAACTTTGGTTCCTACAGCTCTTTCCACTCTTCTGCTTTATCTGTTTTCCTATCACATGCCACTTTCCCTTCCTTCTATCTGTTTGTAGCCTGCCACATGGTCCCCTGCTCAAAGGTCGTTCTTCCATCCCCTTCAAACACTGCAGGTGCCCCTGGATGCTGTACTATCCATATGGGACATATGCATCATGATTCAGTGGGCAGCTTGGCACCAAAACCATAAATCTGCCACTTAGGAATCTCAAATATTGGTGGGTATGTAGAAGGATTCCTGCAATACTGTTGAGTCAAAGTTCAAACAGTAGCTATTAATTCTGTACTGTTATGGACAAATTGGAGTTCTTAATCTGCTAAATTTGCTATGTTCAGTGCACATTTCCCACACACACTTTTCAGAAAACACTTTTGTTTTTAATATGAAGATACACACAACTGTTCTTACTGCTCCCTGTCCCGTGTAACCACAACAGCTGCAAATATTCACCACATAATAGAGATATTTCTTCCTTTGTAATATGCACTTAAGTCATCCAGCCAGGAAGCGGAAATAATACTAGTGTTACTATAGTGTAAATCAACTGATAGAGCTTACATTGATAATACTGATTTTATTTTACTGTAACAGTTGACTGAGGTGTAGTACTTCTCATTTACACATCCCAAAAGGATTCATAACGATCATTACCAGTGTCTCCATTCCACAGATGCCAGGAGTATCTGCTATACAGTCCCAGAGAGCAAAATTTCATCTTTTTTGTGAGCCGTGTCAGTACAAACTTAATTAGACCCATCAGGCAGTAAGAGAAATAGGGCTCATCCCTCCTCACATAACAGTTTCAGTCTGATTTGCAGAACATATCTACAGGGACGGACACAGAATTCAGATAGTTCTACAGTGCTATACCTGAGCAAATACATCCTGTCTTTTAACCCGACTCTATAGGCATATCCTTAGTCACTTTTCCCCACTACACCATAGCAACATTAGTATCCTACAGCAGGAAAAATACCATAGCAGAGCTCCTTTACATGCACACTGCACATAACAAACCAAGGGGCTTATCTGCTGGAATGCCTATTCTTTATCCAATTGAATACTCCCAATGTAGCACAGCTCTATCCAGGACAAGGGTACTGCTGGGATATTGATGTTAGCTGAGAGCATGATAATAAATCACAGAATCATAGAATCATTTAGGTTGGAAAAGACCCTTAAAATCATCAAGTCCAAACGTTAACCTAGCACTGCCAAGTCCACCACTAAACCATGTCCTCGAGCACCACATCTATTCGTTCTTTAAATACCTCCAGGGATGGAGACTCAACCACTTCCCTGGGTAGCCTGTTCCAGTGCCTGACTACCCTTTCAGTGAAGAAATTTTTCCTAACATCCAACCTAAACCTCCCCTGGCGCAACTTGAGGCCATTTCCTCTCGTCCTATCGCTTGTTACTAGAGAGAAGAGACCGACTCCCACCTCGCTACAACCTCCTTTCAGGTAGTTGTAGAGAGCAATAAGGTCTCCCCTCAGCCTCCTTTTCCCCAGGCTAAACAGCCCCAGCTCCCTCAGCCGCTCCTCATAAGACTTGTTCTCTAGACCCTTCACCAGCTTCATTGCTCTTCTTTGGACACACTCCAGCACCTCAATGTCCTTCTTGTAGTGAGGGGCCCAAAGTTGAACACAGTATTCGAGGTGCAGCCTCACCAGTGCCGAGTACAAGGGGACGACCACTTCCCTAGTCCTGCTGGCCACACTATTCCTGATACAAGCCAGGATGCCATTGGCCCTCTTGGCCACCTGAGCACACTGCTGGCTCATGTTCAGGCGGCTGTCAACCAACACCCCCAGGTCCTTTTCCACCAGGCAGCTCTCCAGCCACTCCTCCCCAAGCCTGTAGCATTGCATGGGGTTGGTGTGACCCAAGTGCAGGACCCGGCACTTAGCCTTGTTGAACCTCATACAATTGGCCTCCGCCCAACGATCCAGCCTGTCCAGGTCCCTCTGCAGGGCCTTCCTACCCTCCAGCAGATCAACACTTCCACCCAACTTGGTGTTGTCTGCAAACTTACTGAGGGTGCACTCAATCCCTTCATTCAGATCACTGATAAAGATATTAAACAGAACTGGACCCAATACTGACCCCTGGGGAATACCACCTGTGAACGGCCGCCAACTGGATTTAACTCCATTCACCACCACTCTTTGGGCCCGGCCATCCAGCCAGTTTTTTTACCCAGCAAAGAGTACGCCCGTCCAAGCCATGAGCAGCCAGTTTCTCCAGGAGAATGCTGTGGGAAATGGTGTCAAAGGCTTTGCTAAAGTCCAGGCAGACAACATCCACAGCCTTCCCCTCATCCACTAAGCAGGTCACCTTGTCATAGAAGAAGACCAGGTTAGTCAAGCAGGACCTGCCTTTCATAAACCCATGCTGACTGAGCCTGATCCCCTGGTTGTCCCGCACGTGCCGCGTGATGGCACTCAGGATGATCTGCTCCATAAACTTCCCCGGCACTGAGGTCAGACTGACAGGCCTGTAGTTCCCTGGATCCTCCTTCCAGCCCTTCTTGTAGATGGGCATCACATTTGCTACCCTCCCTCCAGTCAGCTGGGACCTCCCCGGTTAGCCAGGACTGCTGATAAAGGATTGAAAGTGGCTTGGTGAGCACTTCTGCCAGCTCTCTCAGTACCCTTGGGTGGATCCCATCCGGCCCCATAGACTTGTGTGTGTCTACATGGTGTAGCAGGTCGCTAACTATTTCCCTTGGATTATGGGGGCTTCATTCTGCTCCCCGTCCCTGTCTTCCAGCTCAGGGAGCTGGGTACCCTGGGAAGAACTGGTCTGAATACTAAAGACTGAGGGAAAGGAGACATTAAGTACCTCAGCCTTTTCCTTGTCCTCTGTCACTGTTTCCCCCCACATCCAATAAAGGATGGAGATTCTCCTTAGCTCTCCTTTTGTTGCTAATGTATTTGTAAAAACATTTCTTGTTGTCTTTTACGGCAGTAGCCAGATTAAGTTCCAGCTGGGTTTTGGCCCTTCTAATCTTCTCCCTGCATAACCTCACAACATCCTTGTATTCCTCCTGAGTTGCCTGCCCCTTCTTCCAAAGGTCATAAACTCTCCTTTTTTTCCTGAGTTCCAGCCAAAGCTCTCTGTTCAGCCAGACCAGTCTTTTTTCCCGCCGGCTTGTCTTTTGGCACATGGGGAAAGCCTGCTCCTGCACCTGTAAGATTTCCTTCTTGAAGAATGTCCAGCCTTCCTGGACTCCTTTGCCCTTCAGGACTGCCTCCCAAGGGACTCTTTCAGCCAGGCTCCTAAACAGGCCGAAGTCTGCCCTCCGGAAGTCCAAGGTGGCAGTTCTGCTGACCCCCTTCCTTACTTCTCCGAGAATCGAAATCTCTATCATTTCATGATCACTATGCCCAAGACGGCCTCCAACCATCACATCACCCACAAGTCCTTCTCTGTTCACAAACAACAGGTCCAGCAGGGCCCCTTCCCTAGTTGGCTTGCTCACCAGCTGTGTCAGGAAGTTATCATCTTCCACACACTCCAGGAACCTCCTAGACTGTTTCCTCTCTCTTGTATTGTGTTTCCAGCAGATATCTGGTAAATTGAAGTCCCCCATGAGAACAAGGGCTAGCGAGCATGAGACTTCTCCCAGCTGCTTATAGAATACTTCGTCCACCTCTTCATCCTGGATGGGTTGTCTATAACAGACTCCCACCATGATATCTGCCTTGTTGGCCTTCCCCCGATTCTCACCTATAAACACTCAACCCTTTCATCACCATCATCAAGCTCTAGACAGTCAAAACACTCCCTAACATAGAGGGCTACCTCACTGCCTCTCCTTCCTTGTCTATCCCTTCTAAAGAGTTTATAGCTGTCCATTGCAGCACTCCAGTTGTGCGAGTCATCCCACCATGTTTCTGTGATGGCAACTATATCATAGTTTTCCTGCTGCACAATGGTTTCCAGCTCCTCCTGTTTGTTGCCCATGCTGCGTGCATTCGTGTGGATGCACTTCAGTTGGGCTATTGCTCCTGCCACCTTTTTGGGGGGAGAAGCCCTAGTTCCTATGTGAACATTCTCAGGTGCTTCCGTGGTTTCTAACACATCCATAGCCCTTGTGTCTTTGCTGCTGCATGGCTCTCCATCCCCTACCTCCACTGAGACGGCAGACCGAAGGACCTTGCTAGCACACTGTCCCTCAAATGCTGGTGTGCTACCCCCAGGCTTATCTCTAGCAAGCCTGGTTTTACCACTTTCCCCCTTTTTGTTATATCAAAATTTACGTGGGTTTATGAGACGAGACCTTGGAGGAACAAGCCAAGAAAGAAACCAAGAAAAAATACATCAACATTAATCCTTAGTGATTTGCTATTATTAAGAGTGATTGCCCTGCATTATTACATGGGTACACCTCTCATTCATCAAGAGCTGCATCCCTGTGGCAATGGGCTGAAGTTTGAATGTTTCCCAATACATTCAACATAGAAACAAAATATATACCTTTGAATGAGTTGCTCAGGTTCTAGCAAATGACAGAGAGAAGTATCTTAGGTTTGCCTACAACAGTCTAACAGGAGCAAATTTTAATGAATCAGGCTCTACAAGCCTCTACTTCCCCATGAAGTAAGATCTTTCAGTAGCTTATTAATATGACAAATTTACCTTGTCCTTGTTTTGTTAGTATAATTTGAAATGGTGAGCAATTCATTCTTTTAATGACAATTGTATGCCTTTTTTTCAAGTCTAATAATTATGTCTAAAATAAATTGGCCCTTCAGAAAGTCTATCTGAATCTGAAGCTGCTACCTGCATAAATAATACACACTGCTCCATTACAGAGAAGTATAAACTTTAATGTTCACAGTTTTTGGAATTACTCGGAGGCAATGAGGAATAAGGAAGATTGTGTTCAAGCATATTAGTTGATTTGTTAATTGGTACTGGACTAGATCCTATCCTCACGTAGGTCATGGTAGCTCCACAAAAGCCAAAGGAATAATACAGACTTATCTCAGCTGGTCATCTAGCATACTACTGTAAAACTGTGTGTTGCATAAAATAAAAAAAGCAGTCCTAATCTGCATCACTCCTGGACAACTGATGAAAGAATTTGGAAACATCAAGAAAAAATTTCTATAGTGAAGCTGTAACTAAAATGCCTTGAAAGAGTCTAGAAAGAGCAAGGCTGAACAGATTTTACAATAATTGGGTAGTAACTCCAAACCATTTATAGCTCTGTGTGGATAATGAACCCACTTGTCCAGATAGATTGATTTGTTTTGTCAGGAATATCACTAATACCATATTTTTTACAAGGAACTTATAATATTCCTCTGACAGAATAAGCTTAAACTCCTTTGACAGAATAAGCAGTGATACTCATGCCACACTGACTGTCCTGAAAGTTTATAAGGGATCTGTGATGCCATAGGGACTGTCAGTATGTCTCTTATCTACCCCATACAGAAGGGATATTTGTTTATATCAGGTGATATAAATAACTCTTTCCCAGCTGTCAGCAGCTTCACACTAATCTCTACACATTGCTGTCCCAAGCTCAAGAGCTCCATAAAGATGTCCTGAGGCACCAGTTCCACTGAAGCATCTGCACACTAGGCTTGTTCCAATTGCTTCCTCCTTGAAGACAACGCACACAAAAATGTACCTGTGTCATTCACAGTTCACACAAACCATCACTCCATATCCCAGTAACAGAGAGGCTTTATCATGGAGCAGATCATATTGAGTGCCATCACGCGGCACGTGCGGGACAACCGGGGGATCAGGCTCAGCCAGCATGGGTTTATGAAAGGGAGGTCCTGCTTCACTAACCTGGTCTCCTTCTATGGCAAGGTGACCCGCTTAGTGGATGAGGGGAAAGGCTGTGGATGTTGTCTACTTGGACTTTAGTAAGGCCTTTGACACTGTCTCCCACAGCATTCTCCTGGAGAAGATGGCTGCTCACGGCTTGGATGGGTGCACTCTGGGCTGGGTTAAAAATTGGCTGGGCGGCTGAGCCCAGAGAGTGGTGGTGAATGGAGTCAAATCCAGCTGGTGGCCGGTCACGAGTGGTGTTCCCCAGGGCTCAGTATTGGGGCCAGTCCTGTTCAACATCTTCACTGATGATCTGGATGAGGGGATTGAAAGTGCACCCTCAGTAAGTTTGCAGATGACACCAAATTGGGTGGAAGTGTCGATCTGCTGGAGGGTAGGAAGGCCCTGCAGAGGGACCTGGACAGGCTGGATCGATGGGCCGGGGCCAACTGCATGAGATTCAACAAGGCTAAGTGCCGGGTCCTGCACTTGGGTCACAACAACCCCATGCAATGCTACAGGCTAGGGGAGGAGTGGCTGGAGAGCTACCTGGGAGAAAAGGACCTGGGGGTGTTGGTTGACAGCCACCTGAACATGAGCCAGCAGTGTGCTCAGGTGGCCAAGAGGGCCAATGGCATCCTGGCTTGTATCAGGAATAGTGTGGCCAGCAGGACCAGGGAGGTGATAGTGCCCCTGTACTCGGCACTGGTGAGGCCGCACCTCGAGTGCTGTGTTCAGTTTTGGTATTAAATTTTTTGTTTTTTATTTTAGCACAAAAACAGTTCAGAGAATTTTGCCATTCTATGGGAAATCTTTGGGAATTTAGCTAGAAATTCTTCACTAATTAAGTAGTCCCATGTTCTTCTGATATCAAGCTGTCATTTTAGGATTAAGACTGATATTTATCCCTATACAAAGAGCTATCACAAGATCTACACACTGTTTAGGTACACCTAACTTATACAGAATCCATTATTTTTTGATTTATTATTGTCATCTAGCATGTTCTCTGCAGCAACAGCCTAGGGAGAAATATTGCTTTAAGTAGCATTTATCAAACTTCACCACCAAACTAAGTACTCCCTGCCCACTGAATTCCCTATTTTAAAATAACATTAGGGAATTTTTCTCACTGCAAAGTTATTAAGCCACGGTATTTAATAAAGTGCTTGCAGGTAATTAAAAGCCCAGTGTAAAGTAAGGCAAAATCACATACAACTGTAATTTTGTGCTGTAGCTTTTAATAAGCTCATTAGCAATCACACAGGAAGGCCATATGCTGACTACTTCACAGATGTTCTGAGAAATTAATGGCAATGGGAGGAAACAATGTCAAAGAGCAAGAGGAAAGCTGAGGAATGACAGCTTTGCTCTGTAATCCTGGGCAAATTGTGAGAACCTTCTGTGCCTCAGTTGCTTTGTCAACATTGTGGGGAAGATACCACTATTTACCTTATTGCCAAAAGCCCGTTCCCAGCAACTACAAGGATATTCCAAGAGGTTCAGTGATATTTGTCATAAGAGTGGAAATTTCTGCTGATTCCATGTTTCACATCTGCTAAGTGCTGAAAAAAACCTCTCCTTATCCAATGTAACATGAGGCACTCATAGAGAGAAATAGTAGTGAGAGAGAAGACACTTTAATATTTGAACATATTTTAAGAGAGAAAAAAATGCCACAGCATACTTCTGCTCCTGAATATGGTTTGCTCTCTCTTATTCCACCCTACCTAGCTGCCATTCTGACTTTCTCTACCTCTTTTTCTGCAAAAAGAAGGTCCCACCCTAGCCCTATTCTACATGAACAGGTGATATGTGTACACACAAGAAAACTAACATGTCTTGAAGATGTGACAGTCTGCTGTGAAAAGCAGTAGGTTTCTCTAGTCTGCAAGTGCACCCCTCAGCTAATGTTATTCCTCCTCCTTCCTTTCTCAAAAACTCAGTAGAGAACCCAAAGAGCATTAACATACCTCACAAAACATAGTAACTTTTTAGGACAAGTAACAAGAAGAAAGGAACATATATATTGATCTAACATGAATATTTCAGATATTCCATCAGTAGACAGGACTTACAAATTAGACACCCCAGAAATATAAGATCTCAATATGAATTTTTCTCCTATTTCTGAAGATCCTTAGGCATTCTTCTCCTTCACAGAGTAGAAAGTAGATGCTTTCTCAGTGTTAATTCTTCCTTATGATTTTTCTTTATACAGACTCAATACTGTACAGATCATACTAAATAGACAATGTAACTGATCACAGGTAGCCCTGTATGTAATAATGAGGGTCTCTAAGCGCTTGGACTGTAATAACATTTCCAGGTCTTCTGTTATAATTAGCTACATGTGTTGCAGGCACATGGGTACAGAATGTGATTTGAGAACAGGCAGCTGCCACCAGGAATTAATTGTTACTAGGCAGAAATACATTTAGCCATAACTCAAATGAGATAAGCTGATGGTAAAATTTGAAGCTGAATGATTGCAGATACAGACCTCTAAGGGGTAATTAATATGGACCTGGTCTTTCAGTCTTTATTTGCCTGAGTAACCTCTTTATTTGCAATAGTCTAATTCACGTGACCAGGAATCACTCACATAAGTGCTGCAGAACTGAGATTTAAGATTGAAAATTAGGATTTTTCACTTGCAAGTTATTTCTATTCTCAAAGCTCCTGACAGCAGGAGGGACTACAAAAACAAAGAACACGGTTTCTCTTGAACACATACTCATGGATGGTAGAGGCAAGCATGTTATTTTCATACAAGTGAGCAGCTTACTGACATGGAGGCCAAATCACAAAAATGAGTTATAACTCTCCCCTTTGAAGAGCCCCATAAAAAGACACAGGAAAGTGCAGATTTATGCCAAAGCCTATTACAGACTGAAAAAGAGAAACCCTAAATGATTAGTATCACATGCAGCTCATTGTCTTAAGACATGCTGCAAAATCTTGGCTTGCATTCAAGGGAAATGCCTGGCTTTTAGGAAAGAAATACTATTTAAGATTTCTAATGCAGAAGAATATAAGGGACAATTGAATTACAGTCCAGATAATTAACAGTAAAAAGAATGGCAGCAGGCATTATAAAATTTTCTCTGACAAATGTAAACAAATCAGAAAATGGATTGGTGAGTAGAACTCACCACTGTGAGAATTAATTACATATCTTTTTCCTAAACTATGGTTATAAAGCACAGATTCCTGCTCACTCCCACAGATAACAGGAAAAAACAAGGAAATTCTTGCCAGGTACATTTTGAAGTTCTTTCTTGATCTCGGTTATTGCTCCAGAAGTCCTTTGGCTGCCTGGCTCATGTCCCATTGGAGGAAAAAAAAATAAATCTATGTGATCCTTTTCCAAACACAAAACCATACCCATTTGTAGAAGATTTTGGGGAAAGAAGACAACTCTTAGAAGCTGTTTTAAAAATGGCCATTTAAAAAAGGCTTAAGAAACCATATAGCCTCCTTAGCAAGTTCTTTATAAGGCACTACGCCACTGACTGTAACAAAATAGTTTTTGCTTATGAAAAATCATGCCCAGAAATGCTTGATAAAGTAGCAAATTTAAGAAAGTGCAGCCTCTTTGTCCGTGGGAAGCATCCATCACAAACAACACCTCTGGAAATGATTAGCAGTGTACAGAGGATCTTAAATCTATCAGCCTGCAACAGGTATTATGAGCTATGTTCAAAGGACTGGAAAATATCACCTCAATCCAAAACAAACTGTATGAGCTCTATTCTCAGTTCTCTACCTTTTTGTAAAAATATAGCATCAGCAACTTTTTCTAGACCAAAAATATAGAGACTTTCTAGAACATTCTGAATCCTGACACAAAGGTTTTTTTCAAGATAGACCCATGATTACAATAAAACTCAGACAATCATTTGGTCTCCATAGAGACATCAGACCAAACACAAAGATAACTTTTTCCCATAAAATGGATGTAGGGATCTATCCATACACAGTGGGATGAAAAAACTTTATTGTTTTGCTCAAAAATTCTGCCTTGATGGCCATTCTCTTTCCCACCCCCTTTCTCAAAAATTTAACAAAGCTGGCATAGTCATGTCTTTGCTCTCTAAAATTTCCTGGCTAATAATTATTAGTACTCATCTTAATTTTCCTTCTGCAAAATCCTTTTCTTCACCAGACAGTGAAATTCAGAATGAGAACATAGGCATCCAGTTCTAATAAACAAAAAATGCCTTAATGTTATTAACCACTGTTATCATCTCAGCAATGACATCCATCTAAAGGAGGCTTCTGCATGCATAACACCAATTCATCAGTTAACATCTGCCTCCTTAATATCATTTGTGCTACTCAGAACCTGCCCGAAGTGCTCTGGTGGTCATTAATTTACAGCATACAGATTTTCGCAAAAATTATGAAAAGCTATGTGTCGTGGTTTAACCCTAGCTAGCAACTAAGCACCACACAGCCGCTCGCTCACTCCCCCACCGGTGGGATGGGGGAGAGAATCGGAAGGGTAAAAGGGAGAAAACTTGTGGGTTGAGATAAGAACAGTTAAATAATTGAAGTAAAATGAAATAGAACAGTTAAACAGGTAAAGCAAAAGCTGCGCACGCAAGCAAAGCAAAACAAGGAATTCATTCACTCCTTCCCATCGGCAGGCAGGTGTTCTGCCATCTCCAGGAAAGCAGGGCTCCATCACGCGTAACAGTTACTAGGGAAGACAAATGCCATCACTCCGAACGTTCCCCCCTTCCTTCTTCCTCCTTCCTCCCCCAGCTTATATACTGAGCATGACGTCATATGGCATGGAATAGCCCTTTGGCCAGTCTGGGTCAGCTGTCCTGGCTGTGCCCCCTCCCAGCTTCTTGTGCACCGGGCAGAGCATGGGAAGCTAAAAAGTCCTTGACTGGTGTAAGCACTACTTAGCAACAACTAAAACATCAGTGTGTTATCAACATTATTCTCATCCTAAACCCAAAACACAGCACTGTAGCAGCTACTAAGAAGAAAATTTACTCTATCCCAGCTGAAAGCAGGACAGTATCCACCCCTTATTCCATACCATTTACATCATGCTCAGGCCCCACACTATCCAATACATCCTCATTACCCACCACCCCCCTTCGCATCCTTTGATATAATGCATACATATCATTCCCTTAGTCTATGGACCACTCCTGTGAAATGTCTGTAAAATGTCCATAAATGTCCACAAATGTCCATTGAGTTCATTTAGTCCATGACTTTGGGCTCCATCTCTGATGGTGGTCGCTCAGGACAGGAGAGGTGGTGTGTCGCGTGTAGTTATTGGGCACTAAAGCCAGCTCAGGTCAGGTCACTGCTGCACTTGCACTGCTTCTTTTGTCCTCCATTGGTTCAGGTGGTTCCTGCTATGGTAATTCCTATAACATGCAACTCAGATCATGGGTTACAACAATTTAAAGGTTTATCCATTACAATCTCCACCCCTGGCCCCTTTGGGCCAGGTTATAGGGTTTAACACTGCAATGGAGTCCTCCCCTTGCCCCTGCTTTGGCATGGGGTCCCTCCTACGGGAGACAGTCCTTTATGAACTTCTCTAATGTGAGTCCTTCCCACAGGCTGCAGTTCTTCACGAACTGCTCCAGCGTGGGTCCCTTCCACGGGGTGCAGTCCTTCAGGAACAGACTGCTCCAGTGTGGGTCCCCCACAGGGTCACAAGTCCTGCCAGCAAAACTGCTCCAGCATGGGCTCCTCTTTCCATGGGTCCACAGGTCCTGCCAGGAGCCTGCTCCAGTGCAGGCTTCCCACGGGGTCACGGCCTCCTTCGGGCATCCACCTGCTCCAGCATGGGGTCCTCCATGGGCTGCAGGTGGATATCTGCTCCACCCTTAACTTCCATGGGCTGCTCTGGCATGGGATTATCCACGTCCACAGATGCTTCGGGGTGTCCTGCTCCCGCATGGACTCATCCACAGGTCACAGTCCCTTCGACTCGAGTTCACACTGGAGTTCCAGCCTGTCCAGTACAGCAGTACAGAAACAGCAGAGATGCCCTGGCCATCTGCCAGCCCAGGCGCGTGGCCATTGCTGTTATCAAAATGTTCCCAGGCACAGCAGAGTAAGATGATGAGCAGTACAGCAAGCAGCAAAAGCAAAAAGCAGTCACTAACGAGTGCTAGACTCTAATATACAATAAGGCAAGCAAGCCCCGTGGCAAGCACAGAAGCCTGCCGATTAATAGCTAAACAGCAATAACATCTATAAATTCAATCTAGCGCATTCCAATCAAAACTGTCATTTTCTTGAACCCTTCGAGCCCCACGTTGGGTACCATCACTCCGAACGTCCCCGCCTTCCTTCTTCCCCCGGCTTATATACTGAGCATGACCTCATATGGCATAGAATAGCCCTTTGGCCAGTCTGGGTCAGCTGTCCTGGCTGTGCCCCCTCCCAGCTTCTTGTGCACCCGGCAGAGCATGGGAAGCTGAAAAGTCCTTGACTAGTATGAACACTACTTAGCAACAACTAAAACATCAGTGTGTTATCAACATTATTCTCATCCTAAACCCAAAACACAGCACTATAGCAGCTACTAAGAAGAAAATTAACTCTATCCCAGCTGAAACCAGGACACTCAGTTACAACAGTCACAGCACTGGATAAAACTGTTAGATCTTGAACTTAATATAATATTGTCAAACTCACCTGTTTCCTTGATGTAATGAATCTAAAATCTTTCCTAAATCCTTACTTCATTTTAGGGAGTTTGGCTATATTTGTGTACAAGAGATGCAAATGATAGGGTAATTGCTAAGTTGGATTCACAGGTAATTCAATTCTGGATGAAGGACTGTCAATCAGTTAAATTAAGACCTTCAAGGACATGAACAGTTGTTAAACTTATTTCTTTCCTCCCTAGCTTATTCAAAGCCAGACTCCAAAATCCTTTCCAGAAACAGAAAACGGAGCCTATTAATCTCCAAAACGCTAAAAGTCTGGCAGCCCTGGAGATATAATTTGGGTTACCAAGAGGATGGATCACAGTAATTCAGCATCAATTCTTTCAGACTTGGAAGTGGTTTGCCATAGAGGAGGATTTGTTCTGTTATTACAAGCTATATGTGATAAAAAACTACGAAACAGTCAACGACATTTAAAACCCTTGTTCATACACCACTGACAGAATCCACAAGGCAGAAAAAAAAATCCTATATTACTTAGTTTTGGAGTTATATTTAATGAGACAAATCAATGGAAGATATACTAATGGACATTTTATGTGGGTGGCCCTACCCACTGTTTGAAATTGCTAAGATAAAAGAAACTTCCAGCATTTAAAATTTATTCTACATAGGACATGTTTATAAACACACTAAACAAGATATCCTTGTGTCACTGGACTATACCTGTGGATTTAACTATATGCTTCCAAAAGAAACAGCCATAGTAAAAGATGAGTGCCACTCTTGAAAACTCAAGTTCTCACAAAAGACAGACACTCATTTTGGTCTGTTGAAAGTTATATTTGGGCAAATCATTAACACAGGCTCCCTTCTGCATAATCAGAAAGAAACCACTGTAGGAAGTGAATTCTCCTGCCCTACAGAATGTTCCTATTTCCTAAGAACTTCTGTACATAAGGGAAAAAACAAATTTACCTTTGCACCCAGCAGAATTTATCTGGAGTTGGGCTGTAAATTAGGCAAACCTACTGGGTACTCTTTATGTTCTCACTGTACTACATGGAAGTAAATCAGGTAAAAAAAACAAAAGGGAAAAGAAAAAAGCTCCCAAACTTAAAAAGGCTTAGAAAAACATTGCCTGTTTCTGCTATGCAAGGGCTGCCATGCTGTGCTCCTGTGTAATTTCTTTGTGTTTGAGACCCTTTGTGTGGTAGCACACTGTGTGCTGGAAACTCTGCTTTGCACAGTGATTGCACTGAGACAAAAGATGTATTAGATGAACGTGTCCATCATTGTCAACAGAGACAGACTCTAGCATCTTTCCAGAACATGTTCAAAATACAACAATCATCTCCTTATCCAAACCTAAGCCAGTCTTCCTTGAAAACCTTCTCCCATTCTTATAAAGAAGGTGTCTATATTTACTTATTCTTTTATACGCAAAGAGAAGGAAAGTCATACAATTCTATTTCACTTCCTAGCTGGCAACATAAAATGGAAAATATCAAAGAATTAAGTAAGTCCCAAAGGCTGTGCTGTGGCCAGAGTGAACTCCATAGTTTATACAAAGGAAGAAGAAAAAAGAAACTAAGAGCTCAAGAAAGAATGGTTACTGCAAGTCAGGTAGGAGATAGTATCACTCCTACGTTTGCAGAGGGAAAACAGGGCTTTCTAAGTCGAGGTTACTCAACGTATTTTTCAGAGATGCCCCACAAGAGTTTTTATTTCTATCCAAATACAGGTTGGGCTAATAATGTAAACTACTATTTTTCCCTCATTTTGTTTCTTTGCTTATATGTGTGAGAATGTATTTTTTTTAAATCTGCGGTCATTTAACAGACCACGTCTGGCTGTCCTACAGGACACCATGGACTTGAATATGAATGGTTAAGAACCACTGCATTGGGGCCTAGGATTTCTAAAGGAATTTATAAAGGAATAGATTGTGATATATGAGGTTTAAAAAGAAGTAAAGACATTTTATAATTTAGCAAAAGAAAGCTAGTATGTAATCTATCAGGAACTACAAGATAATTATGCCAACTTTAGCTTCTTAGCAATCCTTTAAAAATGAGAATTAAAGCACAAATATTACCATAAGATTTCCTGGAATCTACCCAGTTCCTGGCCCTGCATCCATCACCATGATGAAACAAGAAGACTGCAGTCCTGCCATGCCTCACCTCCAACCTCTTCTGGGATTACTTGTGTACTACTACGATAGCTCTCAGAAAACCTTGTTGCAAGGGATGGGCAGGTAAAATTCCTATTTCCCCAGATCCTGTTATTTTCAAAGTATTAAGGTTCATTTGTACATGACAGAGGCCTGAGTATTAAAATGACTGACTGAATTTTCTTCCACTTTTCTAGCTGGGAAATATAGATCCATAAAAAGCAGGGAAGCTTTTCCTGGAAGAAGGCAAAGAACTGATCTGTTGTCCTGGTTTCAGCTGGGATAGAGTTAATTTTCTTCTTAGTAGCTGGTATAGTGCTGTGTTTTGGGTTTAGGATGAGAATAATGTTGATAACACACTGATGTTTTAGTTATTGCTAAGTAGTGTTTATACTAGTCAAGGATTTTTCAGCTTCCCATGCTCTGCCAGGTGCACAAGAAGTTGGGAGGGGGCACAGCCAGGACAGCTGACCCAGGCTGGCCAAAGGGCTATTCCATACCATATGAGGTCATGCTCAGTATATAAGCTGGGGGAAGAAGGAAGGGGAGGACATTTGGAGTGATGGCATTTGTCTTCCCAAGTAACTGTTACATGTGATGGAGCCCTGCTTTCCTGGGGATGGCTGAACACCTGCCTGCTAATGGGAAGGAGTGAATGAATTCCTTGTTTTGCTTTGCTTGCATGCATGGCTTTTGCTTTATTTATTAAACTGTCTTTATCTCAACCCACAAGTTTTCTCACTTTTAATCTTACAGTTCTCTCCCCATCCCACCAGGGGGGAGTGGGCGAGCAGCTGTGTGGTGCTTAGTTGCCAGCTGGGGTTAAACCATATCATCTGTTTTACAGGTAAATAAACATATATATAAGACCAGTCTTGCTGGGTCAGACCAAAAGTATATCTAGTCATTATCCTCTGTGACAAGGTTGATGAGTAAATGCTTAGGGAAAATTGTAACAGCAAAGTGGACAAATATGCTAGTTCTTTTTAACATCCCCCTAACCTCCAACCACATGCAGCTCCATGATTTCCTGAGCTGGATGCAGTTTCTATGTCTATAAGTACTCTCAATGAATCTCTCTTCCATGAATTTGCCCAGACTTCTTTTTATTCATGTAAACTTTTAGCATGTGCAATGTCCTTTAGCAAGGACTTCTATTGCTTATCTACATGTATGGGACTGACAGAATGTATGAAGAGATTCCAGGTTTTCTTCTTTCTATCCCTTTAAAATCACAGGCTCATTCCTCTCATATAGACCAGCTCTTATAATGGCTGGTTTACAACAGCTGGTTTACTACATTCTGTAGGCAGTCTTAGCCTTTCAAATAAAGCAAGAAGTGCTCATGATTTTAGCTCTAAATATATATGGGTTTAATCCCCAGAGCTGATGTCCAATTAAGGGTGTTACATACAAATGTCATCTTCTATCATTGTTTCTTCCATTTAGCTTTTAAGACTTCTGTTCCTGTGCGGTCATAATGGCATTTATTATCTTAATCGTAGAAGCATTTCTCCTGGACTGACTTTTCTGTAAGATCTTTTTATCCTTCAGGCTGTATTACTCTCTTGCTTCAAGTCTGACATTAATTTTCACAGGACTCCTCATATATGCTTCAATCACATCAGTTTTTTCTCTCTTCCCCTCTAATTAGCACAGTACTGGTTTTCTCAGCCTTTCCATTTCCCAGCCAAAGCAACTATAACGCCCCTTGCCATTATATGATCTTTTTAATGCCTTTCTGCCTTGATAGACTCTATACTCCCTGCAACATGGCAAACAGACACGTTCACACTCACCTGTTGTCTAGTGAGTTTCTTTGTCTGCGAGACTCATTATATCCAATGACCAAATTGATTTCCTGTTGATCGCCCTTGAGTCACACTTCTGTTATGAATCTTCCTACCTGCCACCAGCTCTATCTTATGGGATGCAGCCAGCTAATGACACTATTCTGTCCCTCTCGTTTCGTTAAACTGCCTGAAGCAGAGTGCTGTGAATAAAACATTCTTAGCACCTGCACGGATGGACTTTCCAAAAGGAATTTAGCCTAAATAAGAACAGGAAGAAGGATGGTGGCTCACAGACATGAAGCAAGACAAATACCTGAGTCCTTGAGATACCGTAAGACCACTGCCATATTCAAAATATCATACAAGCATTAATTTCTGCTGTATGATTGGGGAGGAAGCAATTGGGAGCATTCAGAACAGTGCATGTGCCATTTGTCAGCCCAACTCCACGCATTTTCTAAGGCAATTTATGAATGCCTTTGTCTTTTATACAGCCCATCAGTGCATATCCTGTTCATTTGTTACAGGTTTCATCTTACAGCACATTGATGTCATGTAAATAACAGTCCTGCCTACACATTTTCCCATCCAAACTGTTTCTCAGTGGAGAATTGTGGGGTTTGGACAAAATTAAGTATATTTATTGAAAAAAAATTACTTTGTCAAAAAACAAAGCACTACTCTTGCCTTTGTTTTCTAGAGTAAAAAAGCCACACTTTTAGCTTCCTTCTATCTCCTTTAGTTCCTCTATTCACTACCATAGGGTTTTTCTGCACCTGTTTTCAGTTTGAGTTCCTTTTTCCATATGAAGTATCTCCAGTGCAGTAGATAATGGTATAGTCCTAGTTCCTCTGGAAATATTTCACCAGGCACAGGCAAGAGCCATATTAACTGTTTTTCACTGGATAGTTGGTAGGAATCTGTTCTCTTCCTCATATACCCAGATTGTGCCTTTCTTCAGTGGTTGCTAACTGAATAACTTCCAGTTTATAAAATAATTTCTTATCGTTGTTCCCAAAGTGCACAATTTGGTACTGTTAAATTAAATTCCATTTATATTAAACCACACTTGAAAGTCATTATTTTTTTCTGTATGATATAGTGATCCTCTTCCATACTGGTAACACTTCCCAACTTCCCATCATTAACAAGTTTTATTAGCATATACCTACTGTGTATTAAGATTACTAACTATTTGAGTCCTAAAACCTTTCCATAATGCATTCTAAGTCTGATGTCCTCTCCTTTCAAGACAGCTTGTCATCAGTTCCTTACTCACCCTTCTTTTCATTACTAAACTCCACCTTCTCCAGGAAATTTCCTCGACTCCTTTTGTTCACACAGTTAAAGAATCTTACATTTACATTCAGCCAACTGGGATGCTTCCACACTTCATTCTCTGGCACTTCTAGTTCACAGCGCAGGTGAAGCCATCTCATGTGTGATCATATCCACTAAAATCTAGGAACCCTGATCTTATATCACAACTCTGTGGCACTAGTCATTGTACAGGGAAGACACAAACAGATTTCTCCAAAGAAATTATAGTAAGTAAATTGCACTTATTGCTGTTAAAAAGTCTCCTATGATGACTAGAATTTGAATATCTTTTGGAGAAGAGGTCAGAAATATGCAGTCCCAGAAGATTTCAGGAGTGTGCAGAAAATGAGAGTCCTAATTATAGGTGAATATAGAATTATAAAATATTACATTTCCAGGCTTTTTTTAGCTCAACTCATCCTAGAATGATTCATTAAGCTGAACAAATATAGGCCTTGCTAGCCAGTGTGACAGACTAAACCATCTAGAAAGGAAAACCAGAAACCCCTATGAGAGGTTACTTCACATTCCTTTCTGCAGAGTTGGCTTTATTTCCAAATAAAATAAACCAAAGTCAATAGTATCCAATCTATATGGGGCAAAAATGTCTACCAAATATCATTCTTGCTGTCAGAACAGAACAACTGATTTCCTGCGACAGACCTAAATTCCTTTTTCTTTTTTATAAATACACATAAATAATAACCTGATGGGCAGGAAAGTAAGAACTCTTTATACCCAGGTACCATCCTAATTTTAGAGTAAACAAGTTGGCTAAATTACACCATTGATAACTTCCATCTGAGTTGCTGACTGAATTCATTGAGGCAGAATTCTCTGTATTTCTCAAACTGCAATTAATGAATAAATAAAGTCATAACAGTTAAAAACTGTGGAAAGAATTTGTTTAAAACTGTGGAAAGAATTTGTTTATGTGCAGTGAGTAATAAAACAATCTGGGTTAAACCAGAAAATACCTAGATGATTACAGAACAACAATATATTTATTCAGAAAATATTGAAGGAGATTAGCCTTCAACTACACTGAAAAGAAATAAAAGTAGAAAAAGCAGCTTCTCTACTAGAAAAAAATGCAACCAATATCCTAACTGATTTTTCCTAGCTGACCAATGCAAGACATCATAACAATGTAAATACAGAGCTAAATCCTCCAGGGATGCTGTTTTGCTTGATGCTATCATTTCATGTGTAAAAGCTGGGTGCATTGTCCATAATGTGTTAGCTACAACAAACATTATCCATTAGCCCCGTATGGCTCTGGCTTCTAAAGATATGCACTTAAGCTTACATCCAGAATATAATGCAAATTGGGTAGTGTTAAATAAAAATGAGTTGCTTTTGTGTGACCCCCATGCTCCTTCAGTCACTTGTGCCCCTCTCAACCCAGCATAATTTCATAATGACCTCAAGCTGTTCTAACACAGCACAAGGAAACAGCTTGCACTGAGCAGTAGAAGGCAAAAGTGAGCTTTAAATACTGTTTCTACACTCCCCTTTTCATGGTATTTACATTATGGCTCCCATCCAAAGCTCTAGTCCTCCAATTTCAAAGCAACAACTGCACAGCAACAGTGCAACACTGCTCTAATCTACAACATGAATCTTATTAAAATGCAGTGAAGAGCCTGCATGGTCTTGTTTTTTCTTTGTAGATTCACTGCAGCTGTACAGATGTCTTAAATGTGCCATTAAAATGGTTCACAGGACCTGGCAGCACAGTTGATTTCACTTTAAGGAATGCTGTCAACATTAATTTCCTTTTAGAAATAGACTTATTCTTGCTTCTTAAAATGATAACTTACATCTCACAGTTTAAAGTATACTGACAGATTTCTCCGGATTTTATTGAGCCTGAACAATTAAAATAGCTTATTTGTTTTTCAACGTTAGCCCAAGGTTATTGTTCTTGCTTCAGTCCCCTATCACAGTGTGGTGGGTTGACCCTGGCTAAACGCCAGGTGCCCACCAAGCCGCTCTATCTACTCCCCTTCCTCAGTTGGACAGGGGAAGAAAAATACAATGAAAGGCTCGTGAGTTAAGGACAGGGAGACATCACTCAAAGCACAGAACTTTGTAAAAGAGTAAAGTCTTTGACCTAATATTACAGAAGGCTTTCCCAAAACCATTGGAATATTGGGAAAAATAGTGGAATTTAATGCTAGTTGCAGTTGCAGGATTGACATTTACCTCTCCAAAATATGAGGCCAAGAGTTTGCAACCACTTTGGTGCATATGAGTGTAAGAGCAATCACATGGGATCAGGCCACAGGGCTCTCTAGCCCAGTATCCTGACAGTGGCCAAAAGCAGTTGCCTAAGAAGGAGTGTTAGCAAATAGTTAATTGAGGCTTTGAATATTATTGTGCATTTAAGAATAGTTATTGTACAGGGTAATTTAGAAAAGATAAATTACATGACTTGTATAACTACAGGTGTTTTATATTAATCTAAGTCCATGCTATACTGCTCATTTTGTCCCTGTATAGCCCTATCCCATGACTGGATTAATCACCAGCCGAGTTAATCAGTAGATAAAGATAGATGTAGTAAGAAAAGATGAATAATTGAACAGCTGATTAAGACATTTTAACTGATGTAGACATTAGATAAGAATAAGGGTAAGGTAAGCATTTATAAGTTAAGAGATCAGATTCTTAGAGTTTAAAGACGGTTTTAAATAGAACATTGTGAAACTAGACATAGAAGGGAAATAAATGACTTTTATGATCTTGCATCAGATCAGTGGTTGAAGTGGTCTACGTGGTCAATAAACAAGAACTGAAACGGAACGCAAAGAACTGGTTTACCGATGGAAAATCAAGAACTTCCTGCTGACCAGAAGAATGAAGAATTGAGAACATAGTGGAAACCTTAGGTGGACTTTGATAATCATGTAACTGTTATAGAAACATATATAAGGTGACAATTGTAACACTTAGTTGCCACTCACTGAGGTGATGGCCCAGCTCTGAGTTGTTAATAAAGCAAACCTAGAGATACCCACTTTCTGGTGAAAATTCTTCAACAAGGAGTATAGAGCAAGTACACATAATACTTCCCCAAGTATTCTCCTAACACTTGTGGCTCAGGAATTTTGACATAGATAACATTAAGCATATGGCTAAAAACCAGTTTTAAATCTAAAAGAATCAGTACGATAATGCATGTTAAGAATGTGCAGAAGTGTTCGCAACATCAGAATTCCAGATAATTTTAGGAGAAGCAAAGTGGACATGTTAATTAGAAACCAGTCTAAGACTGCTGAACTCATTTCACATAGATTAACGAAACATCCATCAGAAAGAAACAGCAGTTGATCAGTTCTGACCTGGATTTAAATCACATTCCTGGGGCTGCAGGGCTCTGTATATGGTTACCATTCCCAGAACCATATAATTCCTTAGCAGCACAACTTTAATTGGAAAACAGAAAACCAGATGGTCCAACGGAAAGACAATCAGAAGTCCCAGTATGCATTTACCTAAGTAGACAGATTCACAGACTAGAAGTAGAAGCAGCAGGAGGGGAAGGAACTGAAAAGAAACATGAAAATAACCACATTGTTTATAGCTAAGCAGTAATAATAACATTATGTCTTCTTGCAGCATTTAAGCAACCAAGGGGCTTTATATGCCTTGATGCTTTACACATCTTGTCAGCTTTCTCAGATGTAAAGATAAGAATGTCTTTCAATCCATCAGTAGAAACTGCTGTTGTGATAACAAAAAAATTAAAGAAATTTTAAAATCACAGAAAAATAGCAGTTTCAGCAGTGAAAGCCAGGGTGCTAAAGTGATAGGACCATCCTTTTTTTTGAGATGGGTTTAGAGCAAATGTTTGAAACCCTCAAGACGTGCTTTTTATAGCAATAAGATTGCAATGTCACACAGATATTAGAATAGCCAGTGGTACTTTTTAAATAAATGCATATCATTTTTTAAAAAGTGCCATCACTAGCCAATGTGGCCAGTCTCACAAAGCGAACAGCATTTGCTCTTTGCACTGAAGTCCATCTGAACTGAGTATGCCTTTTACATTGCCAAGATCTTCTTTGGCACTGAAGACTGGGCCCTGGCTCTATACAAGAAATACATCAAGTAGTTTTACAAGAAATGTATTGTTTATAAGGGATGCATCTATATTTTACACCCAGAATAGGTCCCAAGGTAGCATTTCTTGCACAAAGTTTTATAGAGTTCAGTTTTGTCTTTTCAAGTAAAGGACTGCAGTGTCACATCTTTTACCACTTTTGCAGTGTGATTTGCAAGGAAATAATACAAAGCATCACATTTAGTATCTGTAACTGTTTCTGAATTTTTACATCATTTATGGTGCCCTCTCTCATAAACTCTTGGTCCCATTCTCACTCAGACTCTTTGGTGCTTTCTCTCACATCATGCCTCATTGTATGAGCAATTGCTGTCAAACTTCAAATAACAGCACACATTATCTTTTCAGTCTCTACTTATATTTGCTTCTGCTCTGATGCCTTTAAACTTTAAACTATAGAAACTATTTACATTATGTATACATTATATAGATTATATAAACTACTAGCATCTACTAAAGTTCAGAGAAAAGGCAAGCTGTCTTGTCTGCTCTTTAGGTAACCAGTTTTCTTTTCCCAACAAATATCTACATTAGCCATCTTCCCTTCCCACCTGGTCATTCCCACTTGACTGGCTAAAAGTGAACTAATCGACCATTTTTTTCTTGGCTATTTACCTAAAACAATGGAAACCTGAGCTGACTTGGATCCATGGGTGCAACTTTAATATAAACAAAAGAACAGGTACAAGAAACAGAATACAGAATAAACAAGGCAAAGTAAAGAAAGCACTAAGAATCCCTGAATTAAGGAAATTAAGGTTCCCAAGATATATAAGGATGAAGAAGAACTGGCGGTTCCCTGACTGAGATCTGAACACGATAGTTCTGTCTGTACTATAATGGGCTTTCCCTTGGCTGTGCAGATCTTTAGCATCTGTTGTTGAAAACCCCAGGTGTATTGTGTAGAAAGGAGAGAAATAAACAAAAGAGAGGGAGGGGAATTTTTTAGGCTAACAATATCTGACCACAGCTTGTATAACATTCACCTGTCGGAGGGCAGCTTAAACCATGACAAAAGCTGCCCAACATTTCACCTTGTTTCAGCTAATAGGGGAGGTCCAGAAAGAGTTTGTGTTCTGGCCATCACAACCACATACCTCATTAACCATCTTTGCCCGGGAATGGTTCCTTTGGAGCCTTCTGACAGAACAGCATTTGTGAACACATTGCATTGCTTATCACCACAGACAGGCCAGCCTAACCCGAGGCTGGCTGGAGCTGCTGCCCTTTCAGGCTATACTTATAACAGCAAATTAAATTGTGCCAGGGAGCATTTCTAGGCTATGGAATTTGTCTACACCGTGAAACTGTCAGCATATTTTCTGGCACAGTTTTGACCCAGGCTTGCTAGCACTCTGCCAAACAGCTCCTGGGCAAGGTTCAGGAGTTAGCACAGGCCAGAGACCGCTACCAATACAAAGTCTAGATGTAGCCATCCTCTTTCAGAGACTAAAACAGTTTAAACGTATGGAAAAAAAGCTATTCCATGCCACCTGGACTCAGTGCCAAAGGACAATCTTGGTATGTTTAATTTACTAGTACAGATGGATCCAGAGAAATCCCAAATCCCTGCAGTTTTGAGCCTTCTATATTGCTGTCTTCAAATCACTTGCTGCCTGGTATATTACTGGATACACATTTGATTTTCATGCTGAGATGAGGAAATTTAATTTTCAATATTAGATTTACTATTCTCATCTAAAAAGGCTGTGTATTCTAAGCAGCAGCTACACACTGTCACCAGCACCTGAGAAAGGAATCCTGAAATAAACTCTGATGGGGCTATCATACCAATTAAAAATACTCAGATGAGTCAGATGTAGCAAAACCAGACCCTGAAATTCCTGTGATGAAATATTTGCTACATTCACTATCCTCTATCTCCACATGCTACTCTTAACTCCCATTTTGTTGCTTCAGCTTTCACTACCTTTCTTCTGAACCAGTGTATTTAGTGATTCTTGCATTCATGCTATAGTCACTGTTACAGGATATTTCTGGAATATTGCACTGCCTCCACACTTGCAAGTTACTGTAGGATTCCCCTTAAAGACTCCAATATCAAGGCAATTTTCATTCATACTGGTACTCCCACAGACCCCTCTGACACACACACACAAAATTATTTTCATTTTAACTGAACCCCTTTTTACTGCTAGAGCACTGTTAGGGAGCTTGTAGAGCAAAAAATCAGGTGCCTAACATTTATTGATATTTTTTAAACAACTACTACTATATTTTTAATTATTGAATGATGAAATTGGATTTCCTCATTCAGCTTATAAAACCTAGTCCTCACTTGGTCCCTAAGCCCTATGACAATTTATAGAAAACAGTTGATGTGAAGACAGCAACATTTTGGGTATCAAATGAAACTGTCACACACAGTTCTAGGAAGGATATGCTGACACAAGCAGCTCTCACACCGTCTTCTCTAGGAGGATATCTTTTATTTGTGTGTGATCATTGTATCTAGTCCATGAAGTCTATGGCTAGTTCCAGGGAAAAGCCATCTAAGCAGCAAAAGGCAGTGCAGTGTTCTTATTTGATATTTGCATCAAAGTGCTGTAATCAGATAGAAACTATGCAAATATTGCTGTATAGAACATTTATAGTTAGAACATTTTTATGTAATAAACAGAACAGAGAGGGAAAACTTGATGCTTGATTCCTCAAACAAAATTTGTACTGAAATAAATTAGAAATCACTGAGAGTTCTGATCAAGTACATTTTAAACAGGAGTTAAAGATGTGGCCTGGATACACTGTCAGTTAAACAAATATGTTGACCTGTCTTTGTAAATCTTCTATTTTCTAGAAATCAATATCTGCACTTTCCCCCCTCCCATTTTTTTTCCTATTCTAATGATTTGACAAATGTTAACTAACAAATTCTACTGTCCAAGTTTGCCCATATTTTCTCTATAAGCTCTTGCATTCTGTTATTTCTATTAAATAATCGACAGTGTTTACAAAAGTAATGCAAACCTTTATGGCATCACAGCTGCAGGCTATACTGAATGTAGTGCTTTATACAGTGAATACAGTGATAGATTTATAAAGTTAAACTTAATTTTCTTTTCTGATTTGCACCTCTTTGAGGTTTTAATCATTTTCCTTAGAGTATATTTTTGTCAGCATTGGTATTGACAAGCCATGTATTTTTTTATTTGACATAATTTGAAATCTAGAAGTTTAAAACCAAAATAATCTTATAGCCTTCCAGTCCCATCTCTTTAATATTACTAGCTCAAACCAAATAGAGGAAAAATGTATTGCTGTTTATTATTTGACACTGTAAAGCATCCTAAAGCCCTCTCATGGACTTTTATCCTATGCACCTATGTCCTGCATACAGACAAAATTCCTTTCCAAAATTTCTTATAGTCTTTGTTGAGAAATCAATACCTTTTTGGGTAAAATGCCTTTTTTATGGATTTTTCTCCTTTAAAAGGTAAAAAAACTGTTAATATGCTGTCTTTGTAATGTCCGTACCAGGGTTGTCACATTTATAAACAAAATTTCAGGACCAGCTGGTGGCCCTATGACAAGGTAATGTGCTATCACTAATGAATATAGCACCTGAACTCTGAGCCTCTCTCAATTCCAGTAAGAAATACTGTGGAAAGAAGGTGTTTGGCTCAGAAGAAAAAAAAAAGCAGACCTTACAGTGCTCCCAGCAGGCTCTTTCTGACCATATGAAAAAGCAATAATGATAAGTACTAGAGAGAGCCACATCCTCCCTGACTTGAACAATAAAAGAGGACAATTCAATTCAGGTTCTTTGAATCCAAGAATAAGGCACCATTGCCTCAAAGCAAGAAAAAAACCTCAAACAAACAAAAGACCTGCAGGGCATCCCAGTATATAAGACAGCACCTACTTCAACCTGTTAACCCTTGCTAGTTCATCTGTAATAATCATACAGTGAATTTTATTAAGAAATAATGACTCTGCTTCCTCGGGTGCCCATGCTGACTTTCAAACAAACTGACACACTTCACTGGTAAGCATATAAGAATCTTATTCTGAGGAAATCAGTGCTTCAAGCTCCAACATGCTTCAAGTTGAGCACAAAGTATCATGCTGAAATGGCTATTAAACAAGAAGTTTAAATGTCTACCCCCAAAAAAACATGTACAAAATTGTAACTGGAAACATGTTGGATCAACCGTGTCTCTAGCTAGGGAATTTTAGTGACTTTAACAGCATTACTATTTACACATTTATGCATCTTACTGCCAGGCAAAGACAGCAGAACAGCGGCATTCCATGTATTTCTTCACTGCAGTACATGGAAAAGTAATTTAGTACTGATCTCATAATTCAGAACACATTTTAAAGTTGCACTTCATTTCCAGTTTCTTCTGACTATTCAAACCTGTGAGATTTTTCAGAATGTTTTATTTCATATATGCTGAATATCATTTATCACATGATGTCACCAAATACTTTGCCAGTGATTTTGAAGGAAGTGTTATAAGCTCATGCATGTTTCTACTCAGAATTAACATCAACTCACACTCCCTCTGATTCGTTCAGTTTTATATTTTATACAATATAAATGGTCTTTCATAAATGTAGTTTGAAATAGAAATGGATATTGCAGGAGTGCTATTCATTTTAGAAAGACATTTGAATAATCAAAGAAAAGTAATAAAGTATAATATAGACAGGTGTTACATATACAGATACTGCATATTATGAACAATACAGCTGTTGATATAGCTTACAAGATGGGGTAATAGTGCTCTATTTCAGATTTTGTGCACTAGAATAGCTTTCTGAGATACTTAACTGATTTTATTTAAGGTCCTAGGGGTGCAACAGTCAACAGATTTACTCTAGGAAGCATAACTGCAACACAATGCTCCAATGCAGAATACTCCATCTAAAAAGTGCAAACAGCAATAGTGAGCTGTTGCAATTTGAGTTCATTTGGCAATGACAAGGTTTTTTAAGAACTGGCATTAAAATTTTAATGGGAAAACTATAATGTGAAAACAATTTTATTGCTCCGTTATAAAAAAAATAAGGTAATGTCAATGTGAATTACCATGTGATCTCCAACATTAAAGTACTACAATGAAACTAGCATGTTATTGCAGTGAAAGCACACACATGACACATAGTTACATAGTATGTAGCATTGCTATACTCATGATAACAGTAAGAATCTAAGCTTAAAAATGTAGAGAAGTTGAGAGGCAAAGTCTGTGTTCCAGTTCCTAGAGGGCACAGAACAACAAATGATTTGAGATATCAAGGGCTGCAGCCTACCTAAAAAGACATGAATGAGATATAGCCTAGAAAACTCTGGGAAATTCACCTTTGTGCCATATTAAAAACATATTCACTTTATCTGCTGTTCAAAACATGTTAGATGACCTGGTTGTATTTGATCCACGGTTTCCCATGTTTTAATGGCTGTCCATCATTAAATACATTTTTAAATGACTTGTATTGATGCACCAAAAAAAAAAAGAAAATTTTTGTTAATAAGGCTGTTACAAATATCTCACAAAGGAAACATTGCTCAAAATCTTCAAACACCCAAGGAAGATGGCAAAGACCTGAAGCTTTAATTCCAGATCCCACACTGTTAAACATTCTGCTATCCTCCCCTCCTTTAAGTGAGTATCACCCTATCACCCAAGGATTAGGAGATGTGAGCATCAGCAGCTCCTGCATAAATAAGTTTTGGCTATCCTTTATTTCTGAGGAAAATTTGCAGAAAAGAACACCTATTCCCTGGCATCACACTTTCCTATATTTGGCATCTTTCTACCATCTCTAAGGTGTAGGCAAGGGATGAGGGTTTTTGTACACTTGGGCAATACAGCTGTTGCTACACTTTCTCTTTCCGCACGTTTGCTTCCTCAGCAGAAGAAGGAAGATTTTTCAGGTGATCAGAATGACAAAGATAACTGACAGAGCAAAAAATTATACCTTCTGTTATGCATCCACTATCATAGTTCCTACATGAATTTATATTTTTTGTGGGAGGAAACCAGATCCTAACTAGTATTTCAAAATACTCTTTAATAACATGTATCACTTTCAATAGACTATAATTGCACAGTTGTTTATACCTTGCTGCACAGATATCAATATTTGTCAACCTGTGTTATTTCTTAATGGAATTTAATTCAGAATATATACTCTGATGTACTTTAATACCTTAAAAATACTGTCTACACTCTATTATTCAAGATAGAAAAATGATGCAGGAAAGAATTAATTGCTTTTTCATTACTATGCCATATGTGTGTGTATATATATATATATAAAGGTTATGACATTCAATGCAAACCTACAGTAGCTTAAATGCTAACTTTCAAACTGCTACAGCTTGCTTAATTCATAGAATTATTATTTTTGGCTTACCCAAATCTGTAGCTTAATTCTTTTTTCATTTTTGAAAACCGTTTTTACTTTGAAATCGATCCCAACTGTGCTTACAAATGCAGACGTAAAGGAATCATCAGCGTATCGGAACAAAAAGGAGGTTTTCCCAACACTGCTGTTGCCAATAATGAGCAGTTTGAACATGTAATCAAAGTTCTGGTCAGATGTATCTTTCTGGCCATATCTGGAATCTTGAGCAGATGCCATCTGTAATTTAAAAAAAAAAAGAAATAGTTTATTGTCTCTTGTATCATATAAAACTGGAAACATTTAGATTTTATTGGAATTTTTGATAACAGATATGAATGAACTCAAGAAGTTCACAGAGGCTTAAGTCTTTGTTACGATTATTGTATCCATGGTAATAGTTCCGGTTGCAAAAGAGGATGTATCAAAGGTAAACATCACTGGTGACTGGTACCAAAAAAAAAAAAAATCTAAAAATCCAGGACAGTTCTTGAGTATACCATTAAAAAAGATCTACTTTCAGAAAATGTGATGAATGAAATAGATGGTGGAAATATAGACAAAGATACTTCACATGTACAAGAAGGAAATAAGAGATGAATGCTGGGTTATGATATAGAAGGTATATTTCCAAGCAAAAGCTTAATCTGTTTTACATCTGATAGAATTCTTGAAACATTTATTTTACTACAAATATGATGCAGTCTTTGGTAATGCCTATAACCTTATTCAAAGCATTTTGCCATTACCAGCTTTCAGTTATCACACCATTAAATAGTGAGTTGGGTTATATACCTCTGAAATAAGGTCTTGATTTTTTCCAGTTCTCATCTCTTCTATAGTTTTGGAATTTGCAATGTTAATGCAACATCATCATAAGCGAAAGTTGCAAATGTTTTCAAATTTGGGTCCTTAAAATACAGCTTCTAATCCATATAAAACACCTGAATAAGCACAGATTATTGAATACTGCTAAATAGCAAGCTTATTTTGCTCTAGAGTACAAAGATCATGGGTTCCGTTTATAAAAAGTACACTTGTAGCTTTCAGGAGGGTTGCAGAGATTAACTTGAAAACCTGACCAAAATTCTACCTGGGAAGCTCACAAAGCAGATGGCAAAAACAAAGAACTTAGAACTAGGTAGTGTTTCACCTCATATGCTTTTTAAGAAAAATAAGTATTTTGGGAGCCTGTCAGAATTTTAAATTGTTGGAGTTTGGCAATACATTTGCACACTGATTTCAGACAGAAAGACAGACAGTATATCCTAACATAAAGGTCTATGGAAAAGCAGCCCACGTCAAAGCTTTCTAAGTTAGACATCTCAGAGTGCATTTGGGCAGTCAGAGAGGACAGCTGGAAACAGGACTTTGCAGAAGGGTGAGGGCTGTACACTAACCCACCTTCTCAGCAGAATTTCAATTGCTGCATAAATTTTCTGAGCTAATTCTGCTGTCTCATAGTACAAATAACAGTATGCCAGCTTCTTTGGACTACTGAAGAGGCGTATAGAAGTGGAGACAAAAAGTCCTGAAGGAGACAACGGAAGTAGCAAGCCTTTGAGAGAAAATTCTGTGTAAGATTTATATTTCATAAATAATGCAGTAGGGAGTGTTTGATTTCAGAATTACCCTTTTATTTAGCAGTGACTAAAGTTCTTGATTAAATGTAGTCTTGGGTACCTACATGTTTGCATCCTGAGTTTTTGCATTGGCCTTAATATTTATTCACTTCTTTCACAGACATGCAACAAAGAAGCTTTAGAACAAAACCCTAAAAATTACCAAGCATATACATCACTAATCTTTCATCTTTCTGATTTCTACAGCAAAAGACAGAAACAAATCCTGTCCACCTTCACTACTCTCCCTTACTGTAAAACTATTTGGGGATATTTTGTTTGGAACATGAGAAAAAGAAAATCAAATGCTATTTATACCAGTCTAATGACAACTGGCTATAAAGCAGTAAAGAAGAGAACGCTGTTGTTGTGTACAATTTGCAACAAGTCCAGCAGACAAAAGACCGTGCAGTGGCTGGGGATGCCAGTGTGTAGCCTGTGCGCTTTCCCCAGCAGCCTGTTCTGCTGCCCTTCTGGCTAATCTCTGTAATGCAGCAGCTGAAACCAGTAGTTATCACTTCTAGAAAGAAGAAAAATAATTTTCTTTCTTGATTTTATCTCCTAGGAAGCCTTCCATGTAGCTTCTTCAACTCACTTAAGGTTTACAAAAAAGAGTTTTAGCTTTTATTTCATTTGCTGACCTCAGTCCTATGTGCCTTACAATTCATCCCTATGTACTTTAATGCCTAACACTTCAGAAACAGTATGATTCAGTGAGCAGAGGAATCAGGAGTCCTGGATTCTAATAATAGTCTTGCTAAATCTTGTATGTATGTTATGTAGCCTTCCTGAGTAAGAACCTGTTTCCTGTGGATTGTTTTAAACATAGACTTTCCCCACAAAGAAATTTCAGTGCTCCTCTAAATTAATGTGTTTATGTGCATTACCCATGCAATAGTTTCCTTAAAAGTTCTTAAAAACTAATAAAAAATTAAAAACCAACACCTTCACTGTGTCTTGAACTTATAGATTCATTACTTGCAGTACCATAGGCAGAATTATGGGCAAGTTGAACACAGAATTGCAGCCAGCTTTTATTTCAGGAGTAGGAGTATGTCTGCCTATTACAGGATGCAGAAGGCATAGGAAAGGCATGGGAAAGGACTAATTTCTCCACCTCCCACCTGGGGAATCATGAGATGATTAGTGAGGTATTGATAATAATTCAAACTGTTTGGAGAGACTAACTTTAGCCTAGAGAACCAGTATCCCTAGACTATTGATAGTCATCCTTTCTCGTGTCCAAAACCCAAATGAGTTTTAGAAAAGTACTAATGCCTGCATTAGTCTGAAGAAAAATCAAACTCAATACTGGTGCTAACACTTTGCCATTATTTCCCAAACTCACTCATTCTGTACTAAGCACAGAGACAGATTCTTCAGATTACAATTCACATCACCTACATCAGGCTCCCACTCTAAATGATACTCTTGAGGAGTCTCTATTTTTCTGTTGACTGTAAGGGAAACCTAGATGCTTGGTCCTCTTGGGCTTTGTGAATACACCTACAGTGCTTCTCTTTCTTAAATGCAAGCTGCTGACTTCGAGTAAGTATGGGATGCACTGTAGCCCACTTCCCGGTGTATTAATATGTCCGTTCACTCCTAACAGGACTTGTCTCTACTACGGAGGAATTTGACAAAGAAATGTGAAGAAGCTAGCGCTGATGTTATGTTCCTCCTTTGGAAACGATGCTGGAAATAATCACCAGGAATGCCATGTTCAGGCCTGTTAATTAAATATTACATACATGGATGGGAACCAAATAAACATGCCAACCGTGCTAATGTTATGATGTTCTATTTCCAAGAAAGCAAAAACCTTACCTTTATTTTGACAGTTCTCTTCTCAAATGATTAAATGGATATATTAAACATGCATCACTTTCAGCAAAACACACTTAGCATGGCATCAGTAGTCCTCTTTCTGTCACTACCCCTTTTTGGAAGTGTACTATGGAAGCTCACTCCTTTGCTGGTTAGATACTTTCTAATCTCCAACTCAAAGACACTCAGGACTAGTATATACTCACTTCTTACTGTCCAATGTCTGCTCCAGTATACACTTATGACTACTGACGCCAAATGCAGCTTGATCAATTTACAAAAAGGTGTATATAACTTGCTCTGTGGACTCAGTGGCTTGGCAGGCTCTTCCACTCCAGTGCTTCTAATTTGAACCAAGACTGATATATCTAATAATTTTGCTGAGTGATAGGAGATGAATTGCCATGCTAACTCCTGTGTCTAATAGCTTTGATTTGGCTTTTTTCATTATAATTTTAGAATAACCTCTTAAATATCTGGAAGCAGCCTTTTTGCTTGCTTTTGCCCTTCTCCATTGTGTTTGGATGTGTCTGTTATAAACCTATTTTGTCTGGGCATAACCATTGCCAGTGACAACAGGATATGGAAAGCTAAGAAGAAAATGTTCTCATTTATTTCCTTGGCAAAGCATCAGAAATGTTCATAGTGTATTTACAGATTATTTCCCATTTCCTACTTTTCCCTCACCTCTATGGCCTCAGTCACCTTTGAAATGATCTGATGCCCTGGCAAATGAAAGAGAGGGTCTGTAGAGATCTGGCAGTTCCTACAAACTGCCACCATTAATGCCCATATGCTCTGGTAAACACAAAGAACAGGTTATCCACACTAAATTCTTTTTCATTTTGGCAAAGTGCAGGAATGTGGAAAATTTGCATGCTACAATCAGATAAAGAGCAAAACTTGAAGCGAGTTAATCAGTGTGTTGAATCACTGAGAATTTCCTATTGAATCTTCACTTTTCAAAGTACCACCAAAGCCTTAGGGGAAACTACTGAGAGATACACAGACATTTCAACTAATTCAGACCAATTCTCAAAAGAACATGCAGAAACCATACACACTTGTATGTTTCACAGAAAAAAAAAAAAGAGTTCATTGCTTTTGACTTCTAAACCAAAGCCCTCTCCATGGCCATAAGCACTACTAAGATTTATATCTGTTCTTTGAAAACGTGGCTAGAAAAATGAAAAGTAGTCACAAACTCTGACCCAGATCAAATTATATCCAGCAGATGACAATAGCAAACTTTTACACTAGGTAACTCCCTCTCTGGAAGGACTGTTTGGGCTGCCTTTCTGGTAATTTTTGGCCCTTCTTGTCGACAGAGAAATGGCATGAGCTTGAGATTGAAACAAAGAATTCATAAATATAGAACAACAGTGCCACTGCACAGGCCCTTTTTCTCATCCTGCTAAAATATTTTAACTTCTTGGTTTTCTTTTTAATTATTGCTTCGAACAATTAATTATTGCTTTTGAACATGCATATTGAACATGCAGATCTTCCCTTCAAGCATGAAAAATATTAGCTAACAGAACTGCAGTTCATAACTTAAATCACAGCAGACTGCAAAAGTGCTCTTTGCATTGTATAAAATAAGCGGGATTGATTGTTACCAATCCACTGGTAACATGACTGTTCTTCTATTAAAAAACAGTCATGTGTTCAAGTGTATAGTCTGGGGCCCCCAGAGCTCCTGCATGAGATTATAAAATAGGTCTTAATAAATAACTGAAGTACAGTACACCAGCATAAACTGTTTTGAAACAACTACCTAGAAACTGCTAAAAACTGTGCATAATGCAACTTGTATCTGTATATCATCTGTTTCTCCAGTGCTAAGGGGCATTATATTTTTCCATATATAAAAACTGCTGAAAGGGGGCCACCTCTTTGCTACCCTTGATTCCAGCAATGAGCCATCTTTCCCTGGTGTAGATGGATAACTGCTCCTTGAATAAACAGGTGGAGATATCGTGCCAACTTCCTGCGCATCTAGGTAGGACCTCGTTACATCTCATCACCTAACAACTTACATCCTTTCACTCCCAGGGGAGCTGCGATCAACGCTCAAAGGGCAGTATCTGTAAAAGACTGTTCGGTTTGCCCGTATGAGACCTGAAACCCACCCGCGGCCATCGCGGTGGGGTGGCGGGCACCGCGGTGGGGTGGCGGCCACCGCAGGGCCGTGCCGCCCAGCCTCCCGCTCGGGCTGCCCCTCGGCCCGGGGAGCCGCGCTGCGCGGGGGACGGGGCGGCCCCACCGCACCCCCGCCCCGCGACGGGCTGCGGTCGCCCCCCGCCCGCCGAGACCGCCCGCCGGGGACCCCTCTCACAGGGACGCGACCCGCCCTCCCCCCCAAGCCCACTCACACACACCGCGGAGCCGCCTTACGCACCCCCCAGGCCCCCTCACGCAAGGGGCGTCCTCACCCCCTCCCCCCTCACACTCCCCGGCCACCAGCGGGAGAGCCCGTCCCGGCGGCCCCGCCATGCCGCCGCAGGGCGGAGGGGCTCCTGCCCCGTCCCGCGGGCGCCGGGGCGCCCAGCTCTCGGCCGCGCTGCGCCTGCCGGCCCCCTCGCCGCTCGCTCGGCTCCGGACCAGGGACCGACCTGCATGGGCGCTTCGTGCCTCATCGCCGGGCGCGGCCCGCCGCTCGCTCCGCTGCCGCTCGCTCGCGCACGCCAACTGCCACCGCCGCTGCCCACCGCCCACCCGGGCTCTGCTGACAAACCAGCGTCGCGATCAGCACCGGAGCTGTCCCCACTCCTCCCCCGGCACTGCCCCTTCCTCCCGCGCACCCTCGGGAGCTGTAGTCCCCGCTGCCCCGCTTCCGCCGCCGCCAGGGCAAGGAAGAAAGACTACAACTCCCGGGATGCTCTGCGTCCGGCGGCCCGCCGCCGCTGCCGCCGCGAAGGCCGGCGCGGGCGGAGGCGGTGTAGTTAGCCCGGCGGTGGGGAGAGCGCGGCGCTTTGCAAACTCCTCTTGGGGCTGCGGAGAGACGGCGGGACTGGGGAAAGGCCGGGCGGCACGGGGCGCCGTGGCGGGGGGGTGCGGCGCGGTTTGCCCGCGCTGAGGCGGAAAGCAGAGACGGAGCTAGCGGAGCCGGGCGCCGCCGGTTCAGCGGATGCGCTTCCCTCTGCGGCCTCACCGGCCCAGCCCAGCCCGAGCGCCGGCAGCCGCGGAGGAGCAGCGTCGGGCTGGGGGAGCGAGGGTGGCGGCGGGCCCCGGGCAGGGCAGGGCAGGGCAGGGCAGGCAGTAGCTCCCACGCGGCTGCGGGGAGTCGCTCGGCGACGCAAGAGCCGCGGAGTGGGGCAGACACCCCTCTCCTCCTGTGCCGTGCCACTGCACCGCGCCTCCTGCGGGGTCGGCCGGGAAGCGTCTGTGTTGCGCTGCCATTTCACGTCCCATTATCCCTGCACCCGCAGCCGACCTGGTCCCGCTTCGGGGCACGGCGCCGCTCCGCCCCGCCGGCAGGGGGCCCGCACCACCCGCCCCGCCCCGCTGCGGGCCTCGCGCCAGCCCGGTCCTCGCTGCCAGCTGGGCCCGCCGCGGAGCGCCAGCAGTCCAGCGGGAGCTGGCGAGGAGGCCGGCCCGGGGGGCACCCGAGGGGAGGGTTTGCGGTGGCTGCAGCCCTGCACTTGCGGGGTTCCCGCAGCATCCGCCATGCCTCGGTCCCTCTCCCACCTCTCTCCTCCTTCCTCACAGCCGGCCAAAGGGCTGAGCAAGGCCGAGCACCCTTCAGCGTGGCAACCACTGATAATGTCGTTATTGTTGTATAATAACAGTCCCTAAACGCTCCATGACTTCTCCTCTATCATATCCTACTGTCTATTCCTGCTTTCTCTTTCCTCACTTTGATTTTCTCTGGCCTTTGACAAACGGCAGCAGGCAGGTGCCGGACCATGCTGCTGTACGATGGCAGCAGCCCTGCGCAGAAATGGCAGCATTGCTTCTGGGTGGTGGCACTCATTTTTGAGAGCGGTATCGAGGTCATCATAAAGTAATGCCAGTAAAACACCAAAAAAGCAGCACACCTATGCATGTGTCCCCAACACTGTTTTTTATTGTCCAAGAAGATGTTATAAACACATTTCTTGGCACTTTTTCCATAACCCCATCCTCTAATGCAGAATCTATACTTATCTTGGGACCAAATATACCCTAGTTGGTAGGAAAATGTATAATCAGTTTCGTATTCAGATTTAAGATTTGGCGTGTTCTCTACTGAATGGGTGAAGACGAACCATGGGCGTGAGCAGCATGGGTAACTCACTCTGGGGATGTTTGCCCGAAGTTTGAGAGCTGAGCGTTGTCTGGGCAGAGAGGGAAGGGCAAGGAGAAGGCAGGTGCAGTGGCCAAGTCAGCGTGAAAACAGCAGTCTGTCCTGTGGACTACACACTTCATATGTGGCATGTGTTGCGTAAAGTAAATCACCTATAGGAGCTATGACATAGACAAATTGTATAAAGGAGACATGAATATAGATTAAAGTGTTTGTCAGAAGTAATTTCATTCTAGCTCTGCAGGTTTTTAATTTCATTTACAGCTATTTAAAGCTACCTCACTATAACATCAAAATAGGAATTAAGTGAGGTTTTTTTCAAAGACATGACACATGCCATCATGCATTTTTGCAGCTGATTTTTCTTTCCTGCATGAAACATTGAATGTTACTCTTTCTGCCACTGTGGGCATACAGACATCATGAATTTGCTCAATACTTACATTTTAAACCATCTGTGGGTGTGCATGCATGCATGAGCATGTTAAGAGTTGATTTTTTTTTTATGCATGTGATTTATTCTTGCTATTGATTTTAGGTGAATACATACCAAAAATCATGAGTAACAACCCATTTTACTCTGAAAACAGGGCACATTATATTTGTTATCAATTGCAAATAGGGAAAAACAGAGAGATTCTTGCTCTATGAAAGTATTGTTTTACAGAGTTTTGTTTTAAAGAAAGTATTAGCAATATAGTACACAGTCATGAATATATTAAACTATAGATTTCCATAAAACAGTTCTCATTTTGGAATGGCATTTTAAATCTTAGCTGAACAGATATTTGAAACAGTAGATTAAAATATTCAGAGCAGCTTTTGATTATAGAATTGGAAAGCAGATACTCTGTATTTATTATTCTATTAAATTTTTTAAGTAGATTTACTGCAGATACTGTATTAGAAATTACAAGACTTAAATGATGCTGGGTTCCCAAATGTATCTCAAGACAAAAATCTTCCACATCTTTTTATCATATTGGCATTTATATTAGCATTGAAGTCTCTAAGCAATCTCTCACCTAAAACCTCCGTACAGGGAAATATCAATAGAACATGAAGCAGGATTACTTTTTAGATTGTCGTATGTCCTTCTTCAAAGTATCGGATCATCTTTTTTTTTTTTTAAAAACTAAAAATGTTAAGGTAAACAGTATCTCTGCATAAACAATACTTCTCTGTTTCTTTGTTTAATTTTTAAAAGGCATAAAAACTCAAGAAGTAACACTGAGATTTTGCTTTGTATGTTGGTTGAAGAGATGATACTATTTTTTTTTAATTCCTCAGGTTTTGTTCATTATTTATCTTCTGGCAATAACTTTGTCCTTTTCTTTCTGTCTTCTTCAGAGACTTTTGAAGATGGTATGGGAACATTTTGTACCTCAAGCATCCTAGTCCAGTGGTATGCTGTGACAATACTCCTGAATACTCTTGTCCGCAAAGCACTGCTTTCATGGGGCAGGATTTTCTGTTGATTACTAATCACTGGGTTACAATATGTTAACATTTTTGGAACATGGTGTGCTTGAAGCTCTCTTTTGTACATAATTACTATGAACTAGCTGTTTTCACCAGGTGCTAACATACAAGGGACCCAGTTTAGTAAAATATCTAATTCTTGATGATGAGCATGCTGCCTATGAGATAGCTAGGAGTCAATCTGGTTTATCTAGATGTAGAATAGTGTGATTTTAGGACATATTTCAGTCTTTGTAACACAGAGGGTTTTTTTTCCCAAAACATTAATTTTACAGGACATAGAAAATAAACAATAACTTTCAGGGCTGCATACTACATATAAGAAATCTTGTATTAATGGCATCAGGAGACAGCCGATTTGTATGCAACTGAGTTGTTTTGGATGAGTGAATTCTGCAATGACGGACACATTGTTAACAAAGGCATTTCTCAATTTCTTGCTAGAGGCCTACATAAGTAAAAAGAATATACACACAAAGTCACAACGTGACTTTGTCCTGTTTTCAGCTGGGATAGAGTTAATTTTCTTCCTAGTAGCTGGTATAGTGCTGTGTTTTGGATTTAGTATGAGAACAATGTTGATAACACACTGATGGTTTAGTTGTTGCTAAGTAGTGCTTACTCTGGTCAAGGACTTTTCAGCTTCCCATGCTCTGCCAGGTGCACAAGAAGCTGGGAGGGGGCACAGCCAGGACAGCTGACCCAGGCTGGCCAAAGGGCTATTCCATACTGTATGACGTCACGCTCAGTATGTAAACTGGAGGGAGTTGGCCGGGGGGCAGCAATTGCTGCTCGGGGACATGCTGGGCATCGGTCGGTGGGTGGTGAGCAATTGTATAGTGTATCACTTGCTTTGTATGTTATTATTGTATATTATTATTATTATTATTATTATTATTACTACTACTACTACTACTACTACTACTACTACTACTACTACTACTATTCTTATTTTATTTTACTTCAGTTATTAAACTGTTCTTATCTCAACCCACGAGTTTTCTGAATTTCACACTTCCAATTCTCTCCCCCATCCCACTGGGGTGGGGGGAGTGAGCGAGTGGCTGTGTGGGGCTTAGTTGCTGGCTGGGGTTAAACCACGACAGTCCTTTTTGGCGCCCAACGTGGAGCACGAAGGGTTTGAGATAATAACAGATTAACCAGAGTGTATTAAGGAATTTGTATCTGTGAACAGTTGCCGGTCGTAATATTGATTCATCTGCTCTCGGTATTAGTCTACCTGATCTGCACCATGCTCTTGTTTTTGCAGTACGTGTTAAAGATTGGTGTT
This sequence comes from Nipponia nippon, assembly GCF_047370975.1. Taxonomy (NCBI): domain Eukaryota; kingdom Metazoa; phylum Chordata; class Aves; order Pelecaniformes; family Threskiornithidae; genus Nipponia; species Nipponia nippon. The sequence continues at coordinate 6,454,642 of NW_028262343.1, forward strand.
GGGTGTTGCAGTTTGCTGTGCTCTGCAGTGATTAGTGATGTTTTTCCTGGGAGATCTGTTATTAAAACACTGACCTTGAGCGTTATTTGGTATTTGGGTTCTGTACTGAAGCCATTACTGTACTTAGGGTACCACCTCATGGAGACAATTAGCAATTATACCTCTTCCTCTGAGAGGTGTTTTTATGGAGGAAATACAGAATGGCACCTTCACTGCCTTCTTCTATGATGTTGTCTCCCTCATTACAACAACTTTTCAGTATCTTGAACATCCTTGGGTAGTTAAGATATATCCATTGGCAGTTTTTGGGAATAGTGTTTCAGTTTTGTCTAAGGTTAATAAGCATTTTAAGAATATCATCCAGAGATCTGCCCCAAGGCTGGATAGTTACAAGTGGCAGGGTGTGTGGGAGAGCATGGGCAAGTACCTAGGACAGTGGGCCCCTCCAGTGTTTTGGAACTTCACCCCTGAACAAGTGCAGAATCCTGAAAAATTAGTAGAACATTTGGAAAAAGTATGCTGTCACCCTGGCAATTCTAGGGAGACACAAATCACTGCAATGTGCTGGGGCCTGGCCCATGCCTACCGAGCCCTATTCAACACTATTCAGAACCCTCAAGGGGAAGAGAAGGTCTCTGGATCTGATGACAGAACAACAGGCGCAGCAGCTACGCCAGCCCCTGTAACAGGTGCTGCAGCTATGCCAGACCCGGCGACAGGTGCTGTGGCTATGCCAGCCCCCGTGACAGGCTCTGTGGCTATGCCAGCCCCCGTGACAGACGCTGCAGCTATTCCAGACCCCATGACAGGCGCTGTGGCTACACCAGAGAATCAACCCATGCCAGTATCAGTCACCCCTATACAGAAGAAAAAATACATGAGAAAATCAACTTGTTTAGTAAGGGCTGATGATGAGCCAGGGCCATCACAAGAACAGGAGGAGGAAGAGGCAGAACCCACAAATGAGATGCTAACAACCCGATCTCTGTCCCTGAGTGAGCTGTGAGATATGTGAAAAGATTTCAGTCGTCGTCCAGGTGAGCGCATCATCACTTGGCTGCTCCGATGCTGGGATAATGGGGCCAGTAGCCTGGAATTAGAGGGTAGGGAAGCCAAGCAGCTGGGATCCCTTTCTAGGGAAGGGGGCATTGACAAAGCGATTGGAAAAGGGGCAAAAGTCCTCAGCCTCTGGAGGACTCCCTGGAGCCTCTTGATTCGCATTTACAAGAAGCGAGTAACGAATGCTATGACCAGGGCTAGAGGGGCCCTGCCTCCAGCCAGGTGGAGGAGAGGGACAACTGGGTGTACTGGACTGTGTGGATTCGATGGCCTGGCACATCAGACCCACAGGAGTATAAGGCTCTAGTAGACACCGGTGCACAGTGTACCCGAGTGCCATCAAGCTACGAAGGGGCAGAACCCATCTGTATTTCTGAAGTGACAGGGGGATCCCAAGAGATGACTGTATTGGAGGCCGAAGTAAGCTTAACCGGGAAGGAGTGGCAGAAGCACCCCATTGTGACTGGCCCAGAGGCTCCGTGCATCCTTGGCATAGACTACCTCAGGAGAGGGTATTTCAAGGACCCAAAAGGGTACTGGTGGGCTTTTGGTATAGCTGCCTTGGAGACAGAGGAAATTAAACAGCTGTCTACCCTGCCCGGTCTCTCGAAGGACCCTTCTGTTGTGGGGTTGCTGAGGGTCGAAGAACAACAGGTACCAATCGCTACCACAACAGTGCACCTGCGGCAATATCGCACCAACAGAGACTCCCTGATTCCCATCCATAAGTTGATTTGTTGACTGGAGAGCCAAGGAGTGATCAGCAAGACTCGCTCACCTTTTAACAGTCCCATATGGCCAGTGCAAAAGTCTAATGGAGAGTGGAGACTAACAGTAGACTATCGGGGCCTGAACGAAGTCACACTGCCGCTGAGTGCTGCTGTGCCGGACATGCTAGAACTTCAATACGAATTGGAGTTAAAGGCAGCCAAGTGGTATGCCACCATTGATATCGCTAATGCGTTTTTCTCTATCCCTTTGGCAGCAGAGTGCAGGCCACAGTTTGCTTTCACTTGGAGGGGGGTCCAGTACACCTGGAATCAACTGCCCCAGGGGTGGAAACACAGCCCCACCATTTGCCATGGACTGATCCAGGCTGCACTGGAACAGGGTGGGGCTCCGGAACATCTGCAATACATTGATGACATCATCATGTGGGGCAACACAGCAGAAGAGGTTTTTGAGAAAGGGAAGAAAGTAGTCCAAATCCTTCTGGAGGCTGGCTTTGCCATAAAACAAAGTAAGGTCAAGGGACCTGCACAGGAGATCCAGTTCTTAGGAATAAAATGGCAAGATGGGTGCTGTCAGATCCCAATGGATGTGATCGACAAAATAACAGCCATGTCTCCACCAACCAGAAAAAAGGAAACACAAGCTTTCTTGGGCATTGTGGGTTTTCGGAGAATGCATATTCCAAATTACAGTCTGATCGTAAGCCCTCTCTATCAAGTGACCCAGAAGAAGAACGATTTCAGATGGGGCCCTGAGCAACGACAAGGCTTTGAACAAATTAAGCAGGAGATGATAGTTCATGCAGTAGCTCTTGGGCCAGTCCAGGCAGGACAAGATGTAAACAAATGTGCTCTACACCGCAGCTGGGGAGAACGGCCCTACCTGGAGCCTGTGGCAGAAAGCACCAGGGGAGACTCGAGGTCGACCCCTAGGGTTTTGGAGTCGAGGATACAGAGGATCCGAGGCCCACTATACTCCAACTGAAAAAGAGAGATTGGCAGCATGTGAAGGGTTTCGAGCCGCTTCAGAAGTGGTTGGTACTGAAGCACAGCTGAGGAGGCCCCACTGTATAATAAACTACCAGAAAATTAGAAGCAATATGCCCTGTTCACTGATGGGTCGTGTCCTCTTGTGGGGAAGCATCGGAGGTGGAAAGCTGCTGTATGGAGTCCTGTACGAAAAGTTGCAGAAACTACTGAAGGAGAAGGGGAATCCAGTCAGTTTGCAGAGGTGAAAGCCATCCAGCTGGCTTTAGATATTGCTGAGTGAGAAAAGTGGCCAATGCTCTGTCTCTATACTGACCCATGGATGGTGGCAAATGCCCTGTGGGGGTGGTTACAGGAATGGAAGCAGAGCAACTGGCAGCGCAGAGGCAAACCCATCTGGGATGCCACATTGTGGCAAGATATTGCTGCCTGGGTAGAGAACCTGGTTGTAAAAGTACATAACATAGATGCTCACATACCCAAGAGTCAGGCCACTGAAGAACATCAAAACCACCAGCAGGAGGATCAGGCTGCTAAGATTGAAGTGGCTCAGGTGGAGCTGGACTGGCAACATAAGGGTGAATTTTTTCTAGCTTGGTGGGCCCATGACAGGTTATCCATGAATGCAAAACATGCGCTGCAATCAAGCAAGCCAAGTGGTTCAAGCCTCTCTGGTATGGAGGACAATGGCTGAAATATCAGTTTTGGGAGGCCTGGCAGATTGATTATATCACACTCCCACAAATCCGCCAAGGCAAGTGCCATGTGCTCACCATGGTGGAAGCAACCACCGGATGGCTGGAAACATATCCCGTGCCCCATGCCACCACCCGGAACACTATCCTGGGCCTTGAAAAGCAAGTCCTATGGTGACATGGCACCCCAGAAAGAATTGGGTCAGACAACGGGACTCATTTCCAAAACAGCCTCATAGACACCTGGGCCAAAGAGCATGGCATTGAGTGGGTATTTCACATCCCCTATCATGCACCAGCCTCCGGGAAAATCGAACGATACAATGGACTGTTAAAGACTACACTGAGAGCAGTGGGTGCTGGGACATTCAAACACTGGGATACACATTTAGCAAAGGCCACCTGGTTAGTCAACACTAGGGGATCTGCCGGTCGAGCTGGCCCTGCCCAGTCAAGACTTTTATGTACTGTAGAGGGGGATAAAGTCCCTGTAGTGCACCTAAAGATATGCTGGGGAAGACAGTCTGGGTTACTCCTGCCTCAGGCAGAGGAAAACCCATTCATGGGATTGCTTTTGCTCAAGGACCTGGGTTCACTTGGTGGGTGATGCGGGAGGATGGGGAAGTCTGATGTGTACCTCAAGGGGATTTGATTTTGGGTGAAAATAGCCAATGAACTGAATTGTATAATGTTAGTTGCTGTATAATACTGGATGTCATCACTTCTGTGATTACTATGTGCCATATCAACAGTATACAGTAAGAATCACCCAAATTAATGAAGAATGAACTTTGAGGAAACTGAGCAAACTGCAGCAGTGATGGAACTAGAACTGGCTTCAGCATGCAACAATCCAACACCACACACCATCTCTCCTGCCCTGGAAGACTGTTATGACAGATGAAGCCCAAAGTCATGGACTAAATGAACTCAACAAACATTTTAGAGGGATAGCCTATAGACTAAGGAAATTATATCTATGTGTGTGTGTGTGTATATATATATATATATATCAAAAGACTGGAAAAGTGGTGGTGATTAATTGGAATGTATTGGAAAGGGTAGTACCTGGGCATGGCATAGATGGTATGGAATAAGGGGTGGATACTGTCCTGGTTTCAGCTGGAATAGCATTGATTTTTCTTCCTAGTAGCTGGTCTAGTGCTGTGTTTTGGATTTAGGATGAGAATAATGTTGATAACACACTGATGTTTTAGTTGTTGCTGAGTAGTGCTTACACTGGTCAAGGACTTTTCAGCTTCCCATGCTCTGCCTGGTGCACAAGAAGCTGGGAGGGGGCATAGCCAGGACAGCTGACCCAGACTGGCCAAAGGGCTATTCCATACCATATGAGGTCATGCTCAGTATATAAACTGGGGGGAGTTGGCTGGGGGGGCAGTGATTGCTGCTCGGGGATGTGCTGGGCATCAGTCAGCAGGTGGTGAGCAATTGTATAGTGTATCACTTGCTTTTTATGTTATTATTGTATTATATTATTATTATTACTACTAGTACTATTCTATTTCATTTTACTTCAATTATTAAACTGTTCTTATCTCAACCCACGAGTTTTCTGAATTTCACCCTTCCGATTCTCTCCCCCATCCCACTGGGGTGGGGGGAGTGAGCGAGCGGCTTTGTGGTGCTTAGTTGCTGGCTGGGGTTAAACCATGACAAACTTTTATTTCACAGGTTCATTGCATGTATTGGGAGCAAATATTTTCTGTGGTTTCAAAACTTTCAAAGTGTGGGCCATGCTATAAAATTAACGAATAATTAAAATTCAGAAGTAGAAGAAACCTAGGTTAAGAGGGAGAAAAATAAGGCAAAGAGAGTTAACTAATGATCGTTGTTCCTCTCTTGTGATTTTTAGACTGAAATACAAATCCTTTCTGTTTTTGATTTAAGAAAATAAAGGTTCCTGCTAGGTAAAAAATGCCAGCCATTTTGAAATATCTCTGTATCTTGACAATGTTTTCTTTTTTGTTCTCTTCCTTAATGTCAAATAGCTTTCTTTTTTCCCTTGACCTTTTAGAACACAGTATTTCTTTTACTCTTGCATGCCATTTGACTTATCCTGAGATTAGACTTTGGATGCAGAGAAAAGAAAAAGAGGATCACGGGTCTTTCACTAAGTAATAAAGGACTCAGTCTGTCATGTTTGCAAGTCTGGATTATGCTTGCGAAATGTAAATGTTGAGGTATGCCCTCTTTAGAATTTTCTTTAAAAAAAAAGGTATGGAATCTTTATATTTGACTAGGTAAACAGGAAACGTATAGAGCAAGAAAATGGTGGTTAAAGGTCTCGGGGATGTTTCTTTCCAGTGACAGTTTTTAACAATATTTCATCCAGAAGGCAAGCATAAATTGACAAAATACAGTTCTGAAATTAAACTAGAAATTCTGTTGAGAGCAGATGTGGCATTAAAACAAAACAAGATTTGTTTCAAGCACAGATCTCAGATACCCATTGAAAAAAAATCTGTTGGAACTTCTTGTCAGGCTAGAAGACAAACTACACAGAATCTTGTCATGGGGTAAACCATGGAAGTTGTTATATTTGCAACAGATGAAGATGCTTCACTGCTGTATGGATGCTTGATTTTGTGACCTTGCCAGATTCTGCAAGTCCTTAAAAACCCAACAGACGAGACTCACATGTCAGGCCGCATGACAGCACGCTGCTGGAACTGAAAGTGCCACAGTGGGGAATGAGAAAGCAGTGGCTAAAAGAGCAAGTCCGATGCTCAGCACAAGACTTGACAGGTCTGCATTACAATGAAAGACAAGTAAACAGTTCCTGTCAGTGATTTTTTTTTCTTCTTCTGTTTCTCAGTATAGAAGATACTGTCGGTCTCTTCCCTGTTAAACTTTGCAACCACTAAAACTGTAACACAGAACTGAAATGCAGCTTTTCATTTTGCGGATAAGGGACTAGCATAAATCACTACAGTTCTGCCACTGATGGAAATGAGCACCAGGTCAATCTGTCTTTGCACTGTAGTTGCCATGGCTACCAGGTCACAGCACCAGATATGGCATCACATTTCCTGCATCCTCAGATACTACATGCAATGGTTTCGTTGGAGTATAGAAAAGGGAAAACTTGCATTGTGTTCTTCATTTTCTATTGCATAGCACACTGTCTTGTCTCCAGTAAGCTCACCCTGGTCCATGGAGATCAAACAGGCAGTTCATACAGGTGAAGGCATCTCCCTTTGATACATGTCCTGGGGCTGCAGAAAACAGCCTCTTACCCTTGTCTCCAGTCACCACCTAATCTGAGCACTCACACCACCATGCATCTACATGTCCAGTGACCTCTGCAGGCAAGGGACAAGCTGCCACCTGGAGCTGAAGCTGGAAGTACTTTAAGTAAGTCTTTCAGCAAAGTCTTTGGTTCAAAGTGTAACTTTAAAAATCTTAAAAACATCTGCTCAGCTGTTTCCTGAATAAGGGCTTTACGCTCTGAGTCTGCATATCATTCAAGAGGAAGACCAAAGCAGTGTATATTCATCATGATGGATAGTTTATAAAGGTTATAGAAATCATGGAACTAAAACCCATACTTGGAATTGTACATATATCTGTAGAGATATTTAGTAGCAGTGCATGCATCATCAAATTAAAAAATGCACTTAAATTACAGATTAAATGTATTGCTTATGTAATGCTTTTGCAACAAGCTTTCTATTCATGGCAAAATATCTTCATCCTAAGTTTTCTGTATATCAGAAGAATTATTCTTTTACTGTCCATGCATTTCTATACTATTAATCACAAGATCCGTCCTAGACAAGAGGAAGCTCTGACAGGAGAAAAAAAAAAAAGCATCCATTAGTTTCTATCAAGCATGAAAATTCTTAAACATAGCAAAAAAAATAGAGTTTTGTCAGATCCATGACACATGTCACATCACAATTCTGGACAGTCATTAGATGACATTGATGGCTCACTACTGACAACAGCTCAGATAATCAGATGACCTAGAGAGAAGGATTCTGAGGCTACTGCTCTGGTAGGAATTTTCACACAGTTCCTCTTGTCAAATCATTTCTGCACTGCCAAAATAGTTGTTAAAACAGCATAGCAGCAAATGCTGTGTAATGAAATCAGCTGTATTAAGTTCTGCAGAACAGCCAAGGGAAGCAGCAGCCATAAAAAATGGGTTTTAGGCTTTCAGACCAAGCAGACTGATTCTTTTTCTACTCTTGGTGAAAGGCTGGTTGGTTAAAGAAATAATCTTACCAATTTTATCAGATATACATACAGTCAATGGGACTTCTAGGGGTGTTGTGTTCATTCATTTTGCATCTGACTTGTCTGTCTTCCCTTAGTATGATGTTAGCATAAAAATTCCGATAATTAATGGAAATGACAGTTACAGATATTGCTGCAGTTCACTAGTTCTTCTGCAGTTCACTAGATTTTCTTTTGAGAGTTTCTTCTACAGTAACTATAGACTGAAATAAAAAAATGGGGAAAAGAAGAAACATTTAGTTAAAAGAAGTGCATGTAGTCAGATTGCACATTTTTCAGCAAAAAAAGTAAAAATGAATGAGGAAACAAATATATTCACATCTAGCTCTAATATAATTTAATTTTGCTTGCTTTTTGTCATCTAATAAGCATTTCAAGATAGAAACACAGTTGCTGCTAATGATATCATGGTGATTTTATAAAGTACTTCCCATGCATACCGTGCAGCTGTGTTAGAAGAGGCTGTTATGGCAGGAAACAACCTAATAGCTATTTTTGGGTCCCTTAGCTATGCATGACTCAGGAAAAAGAATCATTACTTGTTGCGGTCAGTTCATCACACGTTTCTGCCTCTCCTTCCTCCTCAGGGGGAGGACTCCTCACACCCTTCCCCTGCTCCAGGGTGGGGTCCCTCCCATGGGAGATAGTCCTTCATGAACTTCTCCAACATGGGTCCTTCCCATGGGCTACAGTTCTTCATGAACTGCTCCAGCATGGGTCCTTTCCATGGGGTGCAGTCCTTCAGGAACAGACTGCTCCAGTGTGGGTCCCCCACAGGGTCACAAGTCCTGCCAGCAAAACTGCTCCAGCATGGGCTCCTCTCTCCACAGGTCCTGCCAGGAGCTTGCTCCAGCACGGGCTTCCCACAGGGTCACAGCCTCCTTTGGGCATCCACCTGCTCCAGCGTGGGGTCCTCCATGGGCTGCAGGTGGATATCTGTTCCACCATTAACCTCCATGGGCTGCAGGGGGACAGCCTGCCTCACCATGGTCTTCACCAGGGGCTGCAGGGGAATCTCTGCTCCGGTGCCTGGAGCACCTCCTCCCCCTCCTTCTTCACTGACCTTGGTGTCTGCAGAGTTATTTCTCTCACATATTCTCACTCCCCTCCTCCGGCTGCACTTGCGCAGTTTTTTTTTCCCCCCTTCTTTAATATGTTATCACAGAGGCGCTGCCACTGTCGCTGATTGGCTCAGCCTTGGCCAGCAGTGGGTCCATCTTGGAACCGGCTGGTATTGGCTCTGTTGGACTTAGGGGAAGCTTCTAGCAGCTTCTCACAGAAGCCACCCCTGTAGCCCCCCTGTTACCAAAACCTTGCCATGCAAACCCAATACATCTGCCTAGGTACTTACAACAGCAATCACCTGGCCTACTCAGACATCAGTCCTGTTTCATCAGGGAGATGAAGAATAAGCCTCTGGAGCTCAAATGTGAGGATGTATTTATGTGAGATGCTGATCCCCTGTAGATCTCATTAGTTTTCAGTTAGAGGCATCCACCTTCTCTCAGGTCTGAGATCTTATGCTGAAATTCAGAACCAAGGAAGGAGCCCCAACTTGGCCTTAAATGTCACATCAACTTCATAAACATCATTCAGAGTCTCTGAAAGCAGCCAGTAATTTTTTCACCAGAGTAGAGATGTTGAGTGGTCAGCAGATTCTAAACATGATTAATGACATATTGTCTGCCTCCATTTTACTCCATATTTCCAAGTTAAATGCTTCCACACTTCACCACCTTCCTTGTTATACACGTAGTACATTATCATGCTGGGGAGCTGGCAGTAGCCCCTAGCATTAGGTCACCATTATTTGCCATTAAAGGAGAGCTTTCTAACTGTTTCAGAGAAATCATCACATCATATCTCTATTGTCTTCAACCATCTCTTAATCTGTTTGGAAAAAGCATTGTGGGGTTGTGTTCCATTTGAGTATGTCCATATTTTGAATGTCTGTTTCCTTCTGTTGCTTGTGCTCATTGCAAAATTGTACATCTTGCCAAAATAATAACTGAACATGAACATCTGAACCTAAGGGCAGGTTCAGCCATAGTAACATGATTTAGCTCATTTTGCCTGGTAATCCCAGAGGCACACTCATTTGGCACGCAGGACTGAGGGTGTGGAAGAATTAATCAGGAAGGGAATTGGGCTGTTTGCATACGTCTGTCTCAAATGCTCTGGAACCTACAAAATATGTAGAAAATGAGGCCATAAAGGCAGGTAAAGATGGGATATGGTAGATGAAAGTTTTGCAAGAGAACCCAGTTCTACCACCATGACTTCTGTATAAGGTACCGAGCAAAATATTGGCAGTTGGCCACAGAGTCCATAGTTAGATATTCACTACAGAAACAATTGTGTCATTTTAAGACATTGCACAGAGCTGGCCGATTTCCGACCAAAATTGATGATGGGCACTCACAGAAGTCATTCCATTAGCTCTTCCCCAGCAGTAGCAACCTCTAGCAAGGAGGAGTAACATGCAGTCCTCAGGGAAGGATCCCTTACACTGCTATGCTGCAGTTAAACGCTCAGCACAGTCAGCTTCCATGTTCCTCATTTTTAGTGTGCCTAAGTGCAGTCTAATCTGCATACATATTTAGTTCTCACAAGTGCAATCAAAATGTCAAGCTGCATGTTCTGGAAGAACAAATGTGGTCTGGAAATTTCTTTGAAAGTAGGTTTTGGTTCTGCCTTTACCACTGATTCATTGGGTGGCTTCAAGGGAGTCTCTTTGTCTCCATTTCCTTTTCTGTAAGACAAGATAGTATTTTTATCTCATCTTAATTGATGCAGGTTTTGGGGGTGTTAGGGAGGGGAAAAAAACCAAGAGTTGGGAGGAAGAAAAAAAAAAAACCAACAAAAGAGACCTTGAGGAAATTAATAAGCTTATGTTCTTTGAAAATGGTGCTTAATATGCTCCAGTAAAAGAGAGCTACTTACCAAATAAGGATAAAAATAATAACCAGACAATTATTCCTGAAGCAGCATCTATCTATACACTTTCTGAAGAAGAGAAAATAATTCTACAATTGTAACTCTATACTATGAGAAGCTTGTTCTTATATTTCTTGTAACTGTATTGAAATGCAGAGGAATGAGAATTAATGTTATGCTGGCAACACATTTTAATCTTCTTTTGGATTTGCTAACATTCTCCGAGATAGTTTTTCAGACAACATTTTGCCAGTTCAAATAACTTCAAGTCAAAATATTCCTTCAAGAAAATGCAAGATTCTAGAAAATGTTGTTATATTATGTTTTTTAATATTTCTCAAAGTCTCACTACTAGCTTTGCATAGCAGAAGGAAAACAAAAGTCTCCATGGCATACACAGTTCCAAAATTATCTACTGAGATATTCTGGTTAGTTTTCAGCAGGGCCTGATGGTTTGTGTTTAAAATTTCTTCTAGTTTATGAATCATTCTTTATGTTCTTGGAATAGGTACATTCATAAGAAAGGATTTACTTTAAGCTGTATCTGCTTCCTCAGATTTTAGTACATTCTGGTTAGAAACACAAAGCAAGGTCACATGGCTCTACTTTCAAGAATAGGAATTGTAGATTTGTTGCTGTTAATCTCATTTGTCACTAGGATTGCCTTTATAATTACTCACCTGTCAGGCTTGTAAAGTATGTACTGCAGTAATGTCAACCTCTGTCTTCATCCAGTGTCCCAGATCATTCCAGCCCTATGACAGCTACTGAAACATATGACAAGTTCAGTCAACCAACAATGGCAATGAACACTCTAGTTAAGGACACATAGGCAAAGAATTACGTCAAGAACTCTACTGTTCAAACATATTTTTAGGGTGGCCAGAGCTACATCAGTAAAGAGGGAGAAAATACATTCAACGGAGAAACACATACTGTATCTTTCATGCATGGATCTTTTGGCATCAGGCCTCCGAGCTCTAATAGCTTGCAAGAAGCTAGGGCAAAGACTTTCTTTGAACAGAGCTGAAGAAAGAAGTCATCTGTGTATTGGGTCTGGCTGAGATGGAGTAAGCTTTCCCCATAGCAGCCCTCATAGTGCTGTGCTTTGTATTGGTAGCTAGAAAGGTGTTAATACACCAGTGTTTTGGCTACTGCTGAGCAGTGCTCCCACAGCATCAAAGCTGCCTCTCCAACATCCCCCCCCTCACCCCCAAAGACCAGTAGGCTGGGGGTGGGCAAGATCTTGGGAGGGGACATAGCCAGGACAGCTGACCCAAACTGACCAAAGGGATACTCCATACCATATGACATCCACTCAGCAATAAAAGCTGAGAGAAAGGAGGAGGGGGGGGGGGGGGGGGATTTGTTATTAAGGCATTTGTCTTCCAGAGCAACTGCTATGCGTACTGAAGCCCTACTTCCCAGGAAGTGGCTGGACATCGCCCGGTGATGGGAAGTAGATAATAAATCTTTTGTTTTTCCTTTGCTTCCACGCCTGGCCTTTGCTTTTGCTTCATTAAACTGCCTTTATCTTGACCCACGAGTTCTTTTCCATCTTATTTTCTCCCTCCCTGTCCTGCTGAGGAGGGGGAGTGATAGAGCAGCTTGGTGGGCACCTAACGGCCAGCCAAGGTCAATCCACCACAGTCCTTTTTTGGTGCCCAACATGGGGCATGAGACAGCGGCAGTTTTGTATTAAGCATGCTATAGCTATAGTAGTTATTAAGTGGCAAGCTTCTGTGTGGGTCATGGAGTTTCCCAGCTGCACTGCTTATCTCTTTATTTTGCTGAACTTGGGAACATGCTAGTATAAACAACGGCTGTGCACTTTGCCCTGGCATTGATGCCCTTATTGTGCTGGGGGAGCTATCTTGTGGAGAGGATGAGGGAATACATCTCCCTCTTCCTACCCGGGACTGATGTGGGTGGTTTTATTATGCAGGCTCCCGAGGTCCTTGTTCACCCTTACGTGAGCTGTTTAATACTACTAATTAACAGTGTTGGCATATTATGGGGTTTGTGGAATCTGGTGTCATCCTGGTGTAAGAGAAGACAACTTTGGGGTGAGGCGATACTGAAATGTGCCCTGAGGCGGCCGGTCCCTGTGTGGCAGGGTGTGTGGAAGGATTTGGGCAGGTGCCTAGGGTGGTTATCACCTCCCATAGCCTGGGACTTTACACCTGAACAGGCAAGTAACCCTGGCAAACTGATGCACCACCTGATAGAAGGGTGCTTTGCCTACCCCAATGAAAACCAGCGGCTTCTAGCACTGTACTGGGGCTTGGCCTGTGCCTACCGAGCCACAGTTCAGTACTATCAGAGGACTGTGGTTAAGGCAGGGACCCAAACCACCTCTGAGAATACCTTGACTGAGACCATGATGCAAACTACATCTGAGGACATGATAGTAGAGATAGGGACCCAAACTGCATCTGAGGACACCATGGTTGAGATAGGGACCCAAACAACAACAACAACTACAGTAATTGCCCCAGTAGTGAAAAAGAAACAGTGGACAAGGAGGTCAACAGGTCCATATCATTGATTACTAAGGGAGGAGGAAGAAGAGGAAGGGTTTGATCAAGAAGCCAGTCCTTCAGCAAAGAAATTGGAGGAAGGAGTGAGAGAAATCAGACAGGAGATGGAAACTACCCGGTCCTTGACCTCATCAGAACTTCGAGACATGCGGAAAGATGACAGCCGCCAGCCAGGTGAGCAGATTGCTGTCCAGTACCTGAGAGAATTAGGGGTGCTGGAAGTCATCTACAGTGATCTAGACAATGATGAGGTCTCCAAAGATCCAGAGGATGTCCCGTGCACACAGGCCATGTGGAAGAAAGTGATTCAAAATGCCCCAGCGTCATATTCTAACAGCTTGGCAACAATGTTTTGCCCAGATATGGATACACCAACTGTGGAGAGAGCGTCTTCTTGGCTCCAAAACTTTGAAGAAAATCTCTGTCCCTCCTCATCCCTACAGGCCAGTGCCTTGGGGTGCCCTAAGAAGTCAGTCCCCTCTTGCCCCGGTCAGAAGGAAAGGGAGCCCCAGGCTCATGCCACGTGATGCACTCTGGCTCTTCCTGCGTGACCAGGGAGAGGACATGAGGAAGTGGGATGGTGACCCCACCTTTAAGCTGGAAGCCCGTGTACGCGAACTGAGAGGGAAGAGAGCTGTTAAGAAGGGGCCACCCAAGAAGGCTGTCAGCTTAGCTGCTGTAGAGACACAAGAAGGCAATCAGCAATCTCCCAGACATAGAAGGACTGAGATCACCTCCCTTGATCCTGGTGAGGGGACTTCTGGTCTGGCACTGCAAGGGTCAGACAGTGAATACTCTGACCAGGAACAGGAATAGAGGGTCCCTGCCTTTTGCCAGGAGGAGAAAAGGGATGACCAGGTATACTGGACTGTGTGGATTCGATGACCTGGCACATCAGACCCACAGAAGTATAAGGCTTTGGTAGACACTGCTGTACAGTGTACGCTGGTGCCATCAGGGTATAGGGGCACAGAACCCATCTGGATCTCTGGAGAGACAGGGGGATGCAAGAAATGTTTGTATTGGAGGCTGAGGTGAGCTTAACAGGGGACAAGTGTCAAAAGCACCCCATTGTAACCGGACCAGAGGCCCCTTGGCATAGACTACCTCAGGAGAGGGTACTTCAAGGACCCAAGAGGGTAGCGATGGGCTTTTGGTGTAGCCACTGTGAACACAGAGAAGATCAAACAGTTATATCTACCCTGCCTGGCCTCTCGGAAGATCCCTTCGTTGTGGGATTGCTGCAAGTTGAAGAACAGCAGGTGCCAATTGCTACCGGGACGGTGCACTGGTGGCAATATCACACAAACTGAGACTCTCTGGCTCCCATCCATGAGCTGATTCACCAATTGGAGAGTCAAGGAGTGATCAGCAAGACTCACCTTTTAATAATCCCATATGGCCAGTGCAAAAGTCTGATGGAAGGTGGAGGTTAACAAGACTATCGTGGCCTGAATGAAGTCACGCCACCACTGAATGTTGCTGTACCAGACATGTTAGAGCTCCAATACAAACTGGTGTCAAAGGCAGCCAAGTGGTATGCTGCAATTGACATTGCCAATGCATTTTTTTCAATTCCTTTGGCAGCAGAGTACAGGCCACAGTTTGCTTTCATGTGGAGGGGTGTCCAGTACACCTGGAATCGACTGCCCCAGGAGTGAAAGCACAGCCCTACCATTTGTCATGGACTAATCCAAACTGCACTGGAACAGGGTGATGCCCCTGAACATCTACAATACATCAATGACATCATTATGTGGGGAAGCAAGGCAGAAGAAGTGTTTGAGAAGGGAAAAAGAGTGATTCAGATTCTCCTGAAAGCTGTTTTTTCCATAAAAAGAAGCAAGGTCAAGGGACCTGCACAGGAGATTCAGTTCTTGGGAATAAAATGGCAGGATGGACGTCATCATGTGCCTATGGATGTGATCAATAAGATAGCAACTGTGTCTCCACCAGCTAACAAGAAGGAAACACAAGCTTTCCTAGGCTGTGTGTATGTAGCAGCTCTTGAGTCAGCCATGCCAAATGGCATTCAAGAGGCTGGCATCCCTGCAATGACTTTATGCAGAAGTTGATTGTGTTTGCCTTTGTTATGGGCACAGCGGGGGGGGGGGGGGTAATACAAGAAAGGAAAGAAACATTAGAAACATTATTGCCCAGAGGCTGGTGAACACTTTGCACACATATAGCCAGAACTCATAGAGGGAAGAGATCTTACAAAATTTTCATGACCCCAGGATTTTTCTTTAAAAGAATTTTTGATGCTTTCTGGAAAAAAAAGACCATCTGATGCTGAGAACAAACATAGTTTGTAAGTGCCATACATCACAAGTAAAACTATCCCAGATTCAAAACCAAATACTTACACTAGTGCCCTCTAC
Organism: Nipponia nippon; assembly: GCF_047370975.1. Taxonomy (NCBI): domain Eukaryota; kingdom Metazoa; phylum Chordata; class Aves; order Pelecaniformes; family Threskiornithidae; genus Nipponia; species Nipponia nippon. The sequence goes on from NW_028262343.1 coordinate 6,470,232, forward strand.
TTCACAACATTTTTCCATAAGAGAACAAATCTGGTTACCCACCATGCACTTTTTTTGCTCCTGCAGATTTTAGCTATATCTGAAGTGGTCTGCTTTTCACAAGTTCTTAGCTATGCACTCCAGGGTTTGAATATGTAGTCTATAGCAATATTTCATGCTCTGGGCAGCTGTCCTGGTTTCAGCTGGGATACAGTTAATTTTCTTCCTAGTAGCTGGTACAGTGCTGTGTTTTGGATTTAGGATGAGAATAATGTTGATAACACACTGATGTTTTAGTTGTTGCTGAGTAGTGCTTACACTGGGCAAGGACTTTTCACCTTCCCATGCTCTGCCAGGTGCACAAGAAGCTGGGAGGGGGCATAGCCAGGACAGCTGACCCAGACTGGCCAAAGGGCTATTCCATACCATATGACATCATGCTCAGTATATAAGCTGGGGGAAGAAGAAGGAAGGGGGGGACGTTCGGAGGGATGGCGTTTGTCTTCCCAAGTAACCGTTACGTGTGATGGAGCCCTGCTTTCCTGGACATGGCTGAACACCTGCCTGCCGATGGGAAGGAGTGAATGAATTCCTTGCTTTGCTTGCATGTGCAGCTTTTGCTTTACCTATTAAACTGTCTATCTCAACCCATGAGTTTTCTCACTTTTACTCTTCCGATTCTCTCCCCCATCCCATTGTGGGGGGAGTGAGCGAGAAGCTGTGTGGTGCTTAGTTGCTAGCTGGGGTTAAACCACGACAGCAGTGTAGGTAATCTTGTTGAGTGCATCTAGTAATAAGGAATACTTACTAGTGCAGCATAGTTGGCAGAGGAAGAATGAGTGACTACTGTCATCCAGCAGCTTTGATCTATATGGTGTTAAACTCCAGCCATGGTCTCTAAGCTTTCCCCATGATTTTCTCTAGGTCTTCTCTCCTTAATAACCACCTTCAGTTGGTTCTTGGTAAAAGCACTGAGAACAGACAGAATTAAATTCTGAAGGCATCTTCAATGTGGGAGATTTTTCTCTGTGCTAACCAGAATTGCATATAGATCAGATATACATTATTTTGAACAGACACAGTGGAGGTTTTACTTTACATTCATATTGCGTGTCTGTGTATAGCAGATATCAGTCTAAATAACAGAGGTCAAAGTTGGCAGCTCTCTGTTATACAATACTAGCAGCTGAGCTATATTTATTCTGCCATAGATTGTAGCATTCATTCTAAAATCGGAAGTAAAAAAGGCAATTCATAACATTGAGCTATTCATAGCTAATTTTCCTATACGATGATGATATAGGTATCTTGCGTATCCATTACAATCTCAACTGCTTGAAGACAAGAAGATCAAACTATTAAGAGCATCAAAAATCTTATCTTTCACACACAGGAAGCAAGCATAAAAGAAGTCTGTGTTTCAGGATAACTTAAATTAATGCTTATACTAGTTTAGTAAAATGTGATTAATATTAGCATCAAGTCAGCAATATCTCAAAATAAATACTTAGCTATCATAGGATATTTCCTATTTATTGGCTGGCATTTTTGATAAATTGAACAAAGACAATGTCATTAACTATTATAATTTACATTCAATTTACTTCAATTTAAGGAAGCCAATGTTTACTTACTGGGTACACAAATAAAGTGTATGTTTCCTTTTCAGAATTATTTTGGCTAAGATATATATATTATATAGATTATTAATGAAAGGGGTGTTCATTTTGGGTCAGAGTCAAGTCATTACACTGTGATAAACATGCAAGTGCTGTCAGTATATTTTTTATATAAAACATAATTGTTTTGAAAATTGAGATTGAAGATGATTTAAGCCTCAGGGAGGGATTGCAGGAAGACTGAGTTTCTTTAGGATACTTTAAAACACAGTCTTTATCCTCCTCATTCCCTTCCTGCCAGCCCTTTCCCAGAACCCTGGTAAAAGCTGATGTCACATCTGGGCTGACTAATGTCAGTTTCACAAGGGATTCAGTCTTCATATCTAACTCCTTCTGTGGCTTTGCAGGAGTTAACTACTTCATACAAATCCCTGAATGCACAGAAAGGAAAATAAACAGCTCTTTCAAGCTGCTCTCTCAGACTCTTACTACTCCATTTCCACTACCATCTCTTTCTGCATTTGCTAACAGAAAACATTTGTGTTTACTTTCAAATGGATGCTGGAAAAGCTGGCAAGTCCCTTCTCAAAGACTTTCTCTGAAGAAACAGTGACAACAGCATAGAGCTCAAAAGAGATTGGAAGTGGGCAGTGCTGGATCACGTGTGCTGCCTCTCTTTAAATACTCTCACCCAGCAGGAAATGAGAAAGTAGCTTAATATTACCATTCCTGAACACTATGAGATATTTGTCTGAATCTGCATTACCTTAACTGTCAGCAAACTACCAAGCAAGGTCATGACTACATCTACCCATAATTCACCCCGAGCAATCAGAATTGACTTCTCACATATAATTATGTCCAGGTGTCGTGGTTTAACCCCAGCCAGCAACTAAGCACCACAAAGCCGCTCGCTCACTCCCCCACCCCAGTGGAATGGGGGAGAGAATTGGAAGGGTGAAAGTCAGAAAACTCATGGGTTGAGATAAGAACAGTTTAATAATTGAAGTAAAATGAAATAGAATAGTAGTAATGCTAATACTAATAATAATATAATATAATAATAATATACAAAGCAAGTGATACACTATACAATTGCTCACCACCTGCTGACCAATGCCCAGCACGTCCCCGAGCAGCAATCACTGCCCCCCGGCCAACTCCCTCTAGTTTATATACTGAGCATGACGCCATACGGTATGGAATAGCCCTTTGGCCAGTCTGGGTCAGCTGTCCTGGCTGGGCTGTACCCCCTCCCAGCTTCTTGTGCACCTGGCCGAGCATGGGAAGCTGAAAAGTCCTTGACTTAGTGTAAGCACTACTTAGCAGTATCTAAAACATCAGTGTGTTATCAACATTATTCTCATCCTAAATCCAAAACACAGCACTAGACCAGCTACTAGGAAGAAAAATCAACTCTATCCCAGCTGAAACCAGGACACCAGGATATATATTTAAGTTATCTGCACTGTGCCTTTGATGGCTGCAATTCAGCCTCACATGCTGTATCTCTTTTAGTGGACCCTCTGGTAACTGACAGAGGGAAATTGGTTGGAGAAGTGAACAAGAAAATAATAAGCAGCTAAACTAAGCTCTTGGCTTGTGTTAACAGATATAATTTATGCCATAACAAAATGTCCCCTGCTCAACTGTTCTCCTCCTGAAACTGAGATAAATGGAGAAAAAAATATTTGAGTATTTTAATCTTATTATCCTTCAATGATGCCCCCCTTCTATTTCTTCTTCCTAGGATCCTGAACTCATTGTTCAAGTGCTGTGTAATGCTGATTTTCAGACCTGACTTTGACACTTTGTTTTGTTTGTGCCTTTCCATCTAAAGAATCCTGCCTGAATAAGCTGAGGGAATGCTTAGTTTATACAGGCTAAGCTACATAGGCTTGTATAAACTAAGCCTTCCCTCAGCTTCAGACTGTGCAGTTAAACATAATATCCAGAGGTTTGCAGTTTGCAAGCTGTATCTTTGTGAGAGTTAGCCTCCTGTACTTAAATGGATCAATTACTTTGCCCTTTTTAGACTAAGCTAACTGGGGCTTTAAAAATAATTTGCACCATTTCCTCACTCCATTTGTTTACTCCTTGGTCAGCAGAAGCTCTTCCAGGTAGGCAGGCTAGAAACACTTTTTGGACAAGATTTGTTAGGATCTTAATCATAAATGTCAGTGGCTGTGAAGATGCCTTTAGTGTAATTGGTCCCTTGACTTTTCATATGCCTCAGTTCCCTTGGTACATTTTTTGTGTTGCAGAGATCATTCCCTTAAGAAGATGCATTAAAAAGCATATGGAATTCTGCTTTTGAACTAGTGCAAGAATTACTTCAGATAAGCAGCTGAAGTGTTGGAGACCTTCAATGAATTTCAGGTCCGTAAAAGTCAATAGTTTTTCCACCAATTTCCATGGGGTCAGCATGTCTTTGCTACTGAACAGCATCTTTAGAAATGTGCTCAGGACTTGTTTTCTTTTACTTCTAATCAGCACTGCAGAATGATTTTACAGAATTAACCAATCTCTGCTCTCATGCTGTTTGCCCTTTGAAGCCACAGGGATCTGTTTCACAAAGGATTCACTCTTCATACTCCTTCTGTGGCTTCGCAGGAGTTAACTACTTCATACAAATCCCTGAATGCACAGAAAGGAAAATAAACATGCCCCATAGCCTCCGATTATATTTGGCTCAATCTCATTATCCAACTTGTTTACATTGTTTCAAATTAAACACACACTAAACCAAAGTCTAATGTCTCCAAAACAGTTTTAAGTATTTGCTACTGTTCACTGCAATTTTAGCTACTCAACAAATGTTCTTCTCTTGAAAATATACCTTCAAAGTACTCAGTTCTGGTGATGATTACATGAGATCATCAACAGTTTTGTACCATTTGCACCCTCCTCTTGTCATATATTACTTTCATGTACTCATGTTACTTTCTCCTTCAGAATATTCCCTAATATTTACTTCAGAATATTTCCTAATATTGTTATTCAGAGTTCTTCATTATGAGATAATGAAAAGATTGATATTAGCACTGTGGCACCACATCACATTTTAAATATACATTCAGGCAGCTTTTTAACTTTCCTTTTTATGACAGTTGTTCCCAAGTTTAGTGATGGAAGGCCCTAAGCAGAATCTCTCCCCTCCATCCCAGGCTATACAGCCAGGTGGAAATCAGAGGGGTGGACATCTGTGCCACTTGCATCTTTTGATCTCTTTGGCATGTTAATGTTTCACCTAAAGTTCTTATTCATAGATGTTTTGCATCATCATAATTTTTCATCAGATTAAATCTGGCCCTCAGATCCTACACAATTTTAAGAGTTAAGAGTTCTCAGCTTTGCGTGCATTTCCATGTCTTGTCACCAAATGGGCACTGCTTCTCAGCTATCCTTTCTGAATAGCTATGTTGCTGTAGCTAAAAGGAACCAAGAAAGGAATCTCAATACAGAAATTTCATATGTATGGAAAAACTACCACATTAAACCCCGAACTGGACAAATATTTTAGCATATTAGCCAAGGCTATACTGGCTGGCTTTTCTCTTTTCTTCATTTGTTTTTAACTGTCTAGTTTTGCAGCAACCTGATAACTAAGTAGCTTTCTGCTATCTCTCTTCTTGCATGCAGTCTGGTGTCTAATTTCTGCTTTGTGAGTAATTACTGTTCTATTGAATCCTTAGTTAGGAGACTGATTTTTCACAAATCTATTAGCAAATGTGTTCTGGGTTTATTCATTTCTTGCTGGAAGTTAAATGTGCACAGGGAGTATTGCCAGTACAGTACTTGCTAAAAACTTACTCCATCTTCTGGATCAATCACTAATAAAGAACTGAAATTCAGCTTGGCATGACAGACTCTCGGAGGAGAATGTTTTTCACACACACATGTATACATACACACCCTCATCCAGGCAGTTCTGTCATCATCATTTGTTTACAGACATGCAACCAGTTTCTTTTCATTTAACACTGCTCTTTTCTGAGGTGTTTTTAATTAAGTTTTCTGTTAAGTTTTTGTAAGGCACTGAATCAAATAACTATTAAAGTCCAGATTGCACTGACCAAAGTCACTCCTTCCATTCCTCAGGGTTGACCACATTCATCCAGTATCTCTTCTTCATACACTGATACTGTTTATTTTTAGTTCTGTTAACTTTGACAGACCTAATCTTCCTACCGTCATGTATGCCTGACCTTCAGGGGAGGCAATGGAAGTTTTCTGAATATACTTTAGAATTAAATACACCTTTTATGAAATGTTTTTTTTTCACCTTAGCTTCCTCCTTACGATTAATTTAATAGCTTTAAAAATTATCATCCTGCCTAGTTCATGCTATCTTTATTCTTTTTCAGTCCTTGATTATCTCTTATTTTCTTAATTAAAACACTGATTCTTGTCCTTGCAGTTTGATCCCCCTACACACACATCTCTGCTCTCCATCTTTATTACATTTTTCCCCTCAACTGTCCTCTGACCACAGACCCTGACGTAAGTTCACTTTCCTCCTTGCTGAGCTTCAGATCTGAGAGTGTTTGATTCTGCCCCCCCTCCTTGGGCCCTTCATAGCCCCCCCAGGCTTCCAGGCCTGTGGCTGAATTAGCCACAGTTTCCAAAGGTGTGAAATGCAGGAAAACTTATGAATCATTTCTAACAGCAAGAAAATACAGGAAATCCAGGACGGAGGGACAGGCAAAATGAATAGACTCATTTGTACAAATTACTCAATCAGATCAAAGAGTAGCATACACATATGGATGTATTAGATACCCAGCATGTCCCACAGAACCATTAGATCTCGCATCTTCTGAAGAAAGGTTTTCTTTCAGGTCACCATACTACTTGGAAAGGCCATTCCTTCCTTTTTCATGTGCAATTTATTTACTTGATAACATTTGCAATTAACACTTTCTTACTTTAAAAGTAGACTTTTTCCCTTAGACAACTCATTCGAGGGCTGCACTTCTGTTTCAAATCTGTGCTTACAATATGTTGTAAAAATGGCAGACTAGACATACCTGCCTGTCTTAAAAGTCCTGTTACTATCCTTAATCTCCAACCCTCTAAAATTAGGTAAGCAAGAAGTCCAAACCAAGGCACACAATAAATTAGAAAACTGCTCTTATGCTTCTAACATGGTCATCCAATTTTGCAGTATTCAAGTTTTGAAAAGTATTTCTAACCCACCAAAAGTTCTAAAAGTCCATCTTGAAAGTGGTCAAGTGCCTGTGTCTGATGCGATATCATTCAGCAGTAAAGGCTGCCATTTCTTTGCAGCTTTGCACAGTATGTACTCATTTCAGACTAGATATAAGGAAGAAATTTTTTACTATGAGGGTGGTGAAACACTGGAACAGGTTGCCCAGAGAGGTGGTAGATGCCCCATCCCTGGAAACATTCAAGGTCAGGTTGGACAGGGTTCTGAGCAACCTGATCTGGTTGAAGATGTCCCTGGTCATTGCAGGGGGGTTGGACTAGATGACCTTTAAAGGTCCCTTCCAACCCAAACTATTCTATGATTCTATGATTTATACCCACTGCTGGTGGTTGCACAAGTGCAGCCAGTGATGCAGACTTTGAATGAAGAGAGAATCAGATTCAGCAACTCTCTGACTGCTACCCCAAATGCCTCTCTTAATTTCTCTAGCTGAACTTAATTATGAGAAGCTTATGCAGTAAATTAATTTTATGTATTCCATTTTCTCAGAAATACTCAGCAAAAATAGTTCAATATGCGACAGGATATAAATTACTCTAGCTCAAAACTTACTTAGCAGGAAAACACTTAGTCCACGATTTTCAACCTGAAGGGTATCTCAACCACTAAATTTGGAAAATAGTATCTTTAAAAAAGCCTAATTACCAGCAGGCTTAAACTCCCTGTGAGGCAGTCTGTCCATTCACTAAAAAGTGCTGAGATGGTCTGCAAACATAAACAATTTGAAAGGTAAAGATGATCACTTCTCCTCCATGTGCATAATCCCATTTTTCCTTACCCCGAACAAGAATTTTTCATTTAAGACAAGGAATTTGCTCACAAAACAAAAACACAATGTCATGGTTTAACCCCAGCCGGCAACTAAGCACCACACAGCTGCTCATTCACTCCCCCCCAGTGGGATGGGGGAGAGAATCGGAAGAGTAAAAGTGAGAAAACTCGTGGGTTGAGATACGAACAGTTTAAAAGGTAAAGCAAAAGCCACGCTTGCAAGCAAAGCAAAACAAAACAAGGAATTCATTCACTCCTTCCCATCGGCAGGCAGGTGTTCAGCCATCTCCAGGAAAGCAGGGCTCCATCACGCATAATGGTTACTGGGGAAGACAAACGCCATCACTCCAAACGTGTCCCCCCCTTCCTTCTTCTTCCCCATACTGAGCATGATGTCATATGGTATGGAATAGCCCTTTGGCCAGTCTGGGTCAGCTGTCCTGGTTATGCTCCCTCCCAGCTTCTTATGCACCTGGCAGAGCATGGGAAGCTGAAAAGTCCTTGACTAGTATAAACACTACTTAGCAACAACTAAAACATCAGTGTGTTATCAACATTTTTCTCATCCTAAATCCAAAACACAGCACTGTACCAGCTACTAGGAAGATTAGTTATGCCTCATCACTTGCAATCTGCTCTCTGTTCAGCCAGTGAGTATTTCTGGGCAAGTCATAGTATGTTCTGCTGCTTTTGTTTTCTTCCTACCACTCTGTCCAGCAAAAGTAGAAAAGATTTTGCCTTCATAGAATCATAGAATCGTTAAGGTTGGAAAAGACCCTTAAGATCATCGAGTCCAACCGTTAACCTATCACTGCCAAGTCCACCACTAAACCATGTCCTCAAGCACCACGTCTACCTGTCTTTTAAATACCTCCAGGGATGGGGACTCGACCACTTCCCTGGGCAGCCTGTTCCAGTGCCTGACTACCCTTTCGGTGAAGAAGTTTTTCCTAATATCCAACCTAAACTTCTCCTGGTGCAGCTTGAGACCGTTTCCTCTTGTCCTATTGCTTGTTACTAGGGAGAAGAGACAGACCCCCAGCTTGCTACAACCTCCTTTCAGCAATAAGGTCTCCCCTCAGCCTTCTCTTCTCCAGACTAAACAACCCCAGCTCCCTCAGCCGCTCCTCATAAAACTTGTGCTCTAGACCCTTCCCCAGCTTCCTTGCCCTTCTTTGGACACGCTCTAGTACTGCGATATCCTTCTTGTAGTGAGGGGCCCAAAACTGAACACAGTACTCAAGGTGCGGCCTCACCAGTGCCGAGTGCAGGGGCACTATCACCTCCCTGGTCCTGCTGGCCACACTATTCCTGATACAAGCCAGGATGCCATTGGCCTTCTTGGCCACCTGAGCACACTGCTGGCTCATATTCAGGCGGCTGTCAACCAACAACCCCAGGTGCTTTTCCGCCAGGCAGCTCTCCAGCCACTCCTCCCCAAGCCTGTAGCGTTGCATGGGGTTGTTGTGACCCAAGTGCAGGACCCGGCCCTTAGCCTTGTTGAATCTCATACAGTTGGCCCCAGCCCAACGATCCAGCCTGTCCAGGTCCCTCTGCAGGGCCTTCCTACCCTCCAGCAGATCAACACTTCCACCCAACTTGGCTGCAAACTTACTGAGGGTGCACTCAATCCCCTCATCCAGATCATCAATGAAGATATTGAACAGGACAGGCCCCAATACTGAGCCCTGGGGAACACCACTCGTGACCAGCCGCCAACTGGATTTGACTCCATTCACCACTACTCTCTGGGCTCGGCCGTCCAGACAGTTTTTAACCCAGTGCAGAGTGCACTTATCCAAGCCGTGAGCAGCCATCTTCTCCAGGAGAATGCTGTGGGAGACAGTGTCAAAGGCCTTACTAAAGTCCAAGTAGACAACATCCACAGTCTTCCCCTCATCCACTAAGTGGGTCACCTTGTCATAGAAGGAGACCAGGTTAGTGAAACAGGACCTCCCTTTCATAAACCCTTCCTTGCTAATCAGCCAGTACCTGGTGTCACATTAACAGCAAAGCACAAGAAAAGGCTCTGGTTAAAATATACTCTTTTAAGAAGTGTAAAGAAGGAATATAGACTAAAGAAAAGCACAAAACAGGGCACATCTCTGTCACAGAACTGTTTGTTTGTTATAAAGGTCTAAAACTGGTAATCTCTAAGTCCCTCCATATTAATCATGCTATTTACAGCTCACAGTGTCCATCTCAAACAGGACTGTTGACTTAATAAACCTTTTTACAGTTTTATTGAGTAATGTGTTTCTTGTCCTGCTGAAGCTTAATGTCCTTCCTTCACACAAATGTGCTTTCTTTTGTGGCGGTGTTAGCACAGCGAGAAATGACTTCATCCTTTATGTGTTATGACATTCCCAATAACTCATACCTCTTCCACTTCTTATTGTTGGTCTGATTAGCTCAAGGACTCTCTTCTGATTTTACCAGCCTTTCAAAGTTTTGCCGGGCCATTTCAAAGGGTTACTTTGATCCTGAGCAAGGTGTGAGTCGTTTGAAAGAACTCCTCTCTCATTTAACTACAGTCTTGAAAAGTCATTTAGTCTCCAGTTTGGATCCTATCTTAATTGCTGTATGAATATTATAACAACACTAAAGACCACAACAGTGATAATTAATTTCCATAGAGACAATACACGGTTTAAAAAAAAAAAAAAAAAGGCGACACCTGAGAAACACACGGTTTTTCTCGTCGTCACTTGTGTGTTGTGAAAGAGATAGCGAGCTGTGATGGCATGGGTGGCCAAGCCTCACTCCTGGCATTCAGGAAGTAGATTTGGAGAATAAACTAGTCTTTTTACAAGGCAAAGGGATCCTTTTTCTTCTGGCAGCTGCTTTTCTCAGTATATCAGTACATCCGAGGCCCTGCCCTCTAGAGCTCTAGAGATGCTAGACCAGCATCATACACTGACATGCTATTATTTGAAAAGCATCCAGCACAACAAAACCCTAATTCAGATTGAAGCTCTGGCATAGGGGTAACAAATAATTGTAATTCAGTGTGAATCCCCTTCCCCAAGAGTATATTATGTACTTTCTACTCTGGTAGGTCATCAAGTGACTCTTACGCTTTAACTAAGCACTCACAGTAAATATTTGCAGGTCTGGATCCCCATTTTATGGCAGATCCAACCTAATTTACTTTGTTCGAACTGGGGAGGGACATAGAGCAGTGCTGTGTATGTGCCCTGCTGCTGCTTCTCCCACCTGGGTCCCGGGGTCCCCTTCTGCTTTCCAGATAAGGTGCCTTGAGCACTAACACCAGAAACATTATAAAAGATCAGCGCCCATACTTCAGTTTAAACAACTGAAGAAATATGATAAAGAATTTGGGGAGGAGGGAATGAAAAGAAAAAAACATGCCTGAGAGAAGAGGCTTTAATATCAAGGGTGTTTTTTGAATAACACAGCAGCTGAGAAGAGACCAAATCCTGTCAGAGGTGCTTGACACAGACACTCTGAATGTTGCTTCTCAGTTAGGTGGTTTATGATTTTAATATTTCCCCTCTGGGTGCACTAAATCAAACCAGATGGATATTCTACAGCCTCTTGGCTCAGATGGTCTCCTAGACGTGAAGGGCCTCTAGTGGCTGATGGTCTCATACTATTAAAAATAACTCCTAACTCCGCAGGCTTTCAAAGTAACATCAGGCATTTTAATGTGACACTTTCTCTCCGCCTGCTGTCTTTTATACAGTCTTAAGGAACAAAGAAGCAGCCTGTGGCAGAAGGAGACTAAAATGTAGGATGCTGATGCTATTCTACATGTGATAGAGTGATATGGAAGGTCGGAGAATGAGTTGCACCATTTCAGGCCCTGAAGTATTTTATATGCATGGGTCTCCCCTTCACAGTCTTCCTGTATCCTTAACATCCCTCACCTGTACTGGGTTAGACAACCTTACTTTTCAGAAATGTTCAAAAAAAAATTTTTTTTTTTAAATGGCTGACATGCCTAATTGTTTTAGCTTGTGAAAGAGGGTAAGAGATGATTTAATCGCACTCTGCAGACATGGCTAACAGACAGCTGATGGTAGCACATTATTTCAGTATAGCAGAGAAAGGCAAGGTATAAGAAGTTTGAAGCTGAAGTCAGCAAAGCTCAAACTGGAAATAATGCAGGATTAACAGAAAGAACAATTAAGCCTTGAAAGAGATAACAAGATACAAAAAATTCCAAGTGGTGGAAAACAAGCATCAACACTGTCTGACTTTCTAAAATAACCTAAACCCAGTAGTTCAAGCAAAAGCTAGTTAGGGCTAAATGAAACATCACTAGGCAAAATTCTCTGATCTATATTTTTAGGACAGGAGAGACTAAATGACCTTTTCTGGGCTAAAAAACATAAAAATGTTTATTATCATCTGAGATATGAGATCAGTGGTAGGAAGGGAGGAAGAAAATAGGAAAAAAAATCAAAAACACAGGGGGGACAAAGTATTAGGGAATTAGCAAAATACAACAAGCAGATAAACCATAGGTTTATTTATCCCAAGAAAGGCTTCAGCAGGTGAACTGTCATTACCAGAGAGTAGAGAGTATTATATGAAGGGACAACAACATTCACTTCATTTTGAGACAGTTTATAGGATTCATCATCCCAAGATACAAAAGTCAACATGTCTGATGTAAATGCCTTGTAGGTTAAAGTGTAGAATTAGAGCTCATCTCTAGCCATTATTATTGACACTATGGGAAATAAGCAGACTCTCACACATGATGATCTTACTCAGCAACCGCTATGGGGCAGCAGTTGGACAAGGCACCAAAAAAGAGCATGCAAAGAAACCATGCCCAACAAGAAAACATTGGTGACCAAGTTATCTTTTCTTCCATTTTGCCAGTTCGAGGGAAGGGGGTAGCCAGAAATAGGTGCATAATGCATATCAACTCCTGGCTACGTGGCTGGTGCCGTCGAGAGGGTTTTGGCTTTTACGACAATGAAACGTTCTTTGATGACTATAACATGTTAGGGAGGGATGGAATCCACCTGTCTAGAAGGGGCAAGGGAATATTCAGCAACAGTCTGGCTAACTTGGTGAGGCAGGCTTTAAAATGAAGGACTTGGGGGGTGGGGTCCAAAACAGAAATGCTCATGCCATCACATCCAACTGGGGCGTAAGTCAGGCCAACCAGGGCGGCGACAAATGTTCCTTAGCTGTCTCCCAAGATGTGAACCAGAAGAGCAACCACCTCAAGTGTATGTATACAAATGCACACAGTCTGGGAAACAAGCAGGAGGAACTGGAGCTCCATGCCCAGTCAGAAGGTTATGATATCATAGGAGTAACTGAGACATGGTGGGACGACTCACATGACTGGGGAATCATGATGGACAGTTATAGGCTGTTTCGCAAAGACAGGCAGGGAAGAAGAGGTGGAGGAGTCGCACTCTATATTAAGGAAAACCTCAAACATATTGAAGTCAACTACGGTGATTGTGAGTGCTCTATTGAATGCCTCTGGGTTAAAATCAGAGGGGTCGTCTCCAAGCAGGACCTTACAGTGGGCATCTGCTACCGACCCCCAAACCACGATGCTAAAGCCGATGAAGCAATATTTGGGACACTAAGGCAAGCTTCTGGTCAACAGAACCTGGTTCTCATGGGTGACTTCAACTACCCAGACATTTGCTGGAAGAACAATACAGCTGCTCGCATGTCATCCATCAAGTTCCTGGAATGCGTAGAGGACTGCTTCCTCTTACAAATGTTAGATGTGCCAACCAGGAAGGAGGCGCTACTGGACCTGCTATTCACAAACCAAGAAAACCTGCTTTGCAATATCTCGGTCAGTAACAACCGTGGCTGCAGTGATCACAGTATTGTGGAGTTTGGGATCTGGCTGAGCACGCTGAAGGTTAGCACCAAGACAAGGGTTCTAGATTTTAGAAGAGCAAACTTCAGCTCGCTCAGAGCTCAGTTGGGAGGGATTCCGTGGGAAGCTTCCATGGAGGATAAAGGAGCCAGCGAGTGCTGGGAGTTCTTCAAGAATGCTCCCTTGGAAGCACAAAACCAGTTTATCCCCTATAAAAGAAAGGGAAGGAAGCAGAGCAAGAGGCCCCCTTGGCTCAACCATGAGCTCCTGGGTCTGCTTAAAACCAAAAAAGAGATGTGTACCAGAGATGGAGAAGTAGAAGATTATCCACTGAGAACTACAAGGGCACTGCCAGAGTGTGCAGAGATGCAGTTAGAAAAGTGAAAGCTCAGCTTGAATTGGAACTGGCCAGAGACGTCAAAAATCACAAGAAAGGGTTCTTCAGGTATGTAAATTGCAAGCGGAAACAGAAGGAAAACATGGGCCCACTATTAAACAATAGAGGTGAATCAGTCACCAACAATGCTGAAAAGGCAGAGGTTCTCAACACCTTCTTCACCTCTGTCCTTACCAACTCTGTTGGATCCCAGGCGTTGGGAATGAAAATCCAGGAGGATCCAAACATAGACCCACCATCAGTGAAGGAGGAGTTAGTACGTGAATTATTACAGGAGCTTGACCCCTACAAATCGATGGGCCCTGACGCCATCCACCCGAGGATGTTGAGAGAGCTGGCTGATGTCATTGTGGGGCCACTCTCCATAATCTTCGAGAAGTAGTGGAGATCGGGGGATGTCCCAGAGGACTGGAGGAAGGCGAATGTTACTCCTGTCTACAAGAAGGGCTCAAGGGAGGATCCGGGTAATTATAGGCCCATCAGTCTTACTTCAATCCCCAGGAAAGTTATGGAACGGATCCTCCTGAGGGCCATCACGAGTCAAATGAAGCACGTGATTGGGAAAAGCCAACACGGCTTCACCAAGGGCAGATCGTGCCTGACAAATCTGGTGGCCTTCTATGATAAAGTGACCTGCTCAGTTGACATGGGACGTTGTCTACCTGGACTTCTCCAAGGCTTTCGATATGGTTCCCCACAGCCTCCTCCTGGAGAAACTGATGCGTTATGGCCTGGACAAGTGGTCTGTGCGGTGGGTGAGGAATTGGCTGACAGGACGCACCCAAAGGGTGGTGGTAAATGGCTCTTTTTCAAACTGGCAACTCATCACAAGTGGGGTCCCCCAGGGATGGATATTGGGCCCAACGCTATTCAATATCTTCATAAGTGATCTGGATAACGGGATCAAGTGTAGCCTGATGAAGTTTGCAGATGACACCAAACTGAGTGGGGAAGTAGACACTCTGGAAGGGAGAGCCACCCTGCAGGAAGATCTGGATAGGCTGGAAGAGTGGGCTAACAAGAACCTCATGATGTTTAACAAGGTCAAGTGTAAGGTCTTGCACCTGGGAAAACATAATCCAGGAGTGCAGCTCAGACTGGGATCCACCTGGCTAGAGAGCAGCTCTGTGGAAAGGGACCTGGGGGTCCTGGTGGACAGGAAGCTCAACATGAGTGAACAGTGTGCTGCTGCAGCCAAGAAGGCCAATAGGATGCTGGGTTGCATCAACAAGGGCATCACCAGCAGAGATAAAGAACTCATTATCCCTCTCTACTCGGCGCTTGTCAGGCCACACCTGGAATACTGTGTACAGTTCTGGTCCCCGTTATACAAAAAAGATGTGGACAGGCTGGAGGGGGTCCAGAGAAGGGCCACCAAGATGATCAAGGGT
Organism: Nipponia nippon; assembly: GCF_047370975.1. Taxonomy (NCBI): domain Eukaryota; kingdom Metazoa; phylum Chordata; class Aves; order Pelecaniformes; family Threskiornithidae; genus Nipponia; species Nipponia nippon. The sequence continues at coordinate 6,485,446 of NW_028262343.1, forward strand.
CTGGGAAGCCTGCTGTATGAGGATAGGCTGAGAGAACTGGGCTTGTTCAGCCTTGAGAAAAGGAGGCTTAGAGGTGATCTCATCACCATGTACCAGTACTTAAAGGGTAATTACAAAGTAGATGGAGACTCCCTTTTTACAAGGAGTCAATCATTGGAATAATCTCTCCAGGGAAGTGGTTGACTCTGCTACACTGAACACGTTTAAGACTCAGCTGGACATGGTGCTGGGCCATCTCATCTAGACTGTGCTCTTGCCTAGAAAGGTTGGACCAGATGATCCTTGAGGTCCCTTCCAACCTGGTATTCTATGATTCTATGAAGAAAAGGATAACCATCTCTGAGCCACCAGGCTCTTTCAGGCTAACCTTGTTTTAAATGCTCCCCCAGTTGCAGAAGTTTTTTTAGTTAAAAGGTCAGGTCTGCTCTTTTTCAAAAAAGAAAAAGAAAAAGAATCCTGCTGAATACAGTAATAGTTAATAAAAAACAGCATACACTTTACAGATAAGGTATTATGGCAGCCAAGATGTGAAATCCTGAAGGTTTCAGTACAATTCTCTTATTCACAAATACAATTCCTTTCCAAAAACCACAAGCAAAATGTTCCAAAATGTATTTGGTAAGACTAAATCTATGAGCCCAGACATTTAGGACTCACCTTTGTGTTCAAAGGGTTCAGAATACAAACATGAAGGATATATATGTATATATATATTTTAATAAATTCTGGTTTTCCACTCTGGAAGCCCTGTTTGTCCTGACACTTTTGTCATTTCAGCTTAGATTTTTTTGTACTTTTTTCTGCATGTCTGCTGAATTAACAGCATCCTTTATGGAAATTAAATTACTATCATGGATCTTAGTGGGAGTGACAGTTACTGGCAGAGGATGGGGGATATATTAACCCTCTACTTATTTCTGCAATTTTAAATGGCTGATGGTTGCTAAGTGGACTGTTACAGCAAGTCAGTCTGGGCTATTTTAATCACCTGCAAATGCAAAGAAAAGTGTGTCCTGTAATAGTCCACTTTTAGGGGAATTGGCCTTGAACCTTTAAATTGATTTAAGAACAAAGCAGAGAGCTATCTGGTGCCATCACATTGTAGGTCACTGTAAGTCCTGGCTAGCAGAGGGTAGTAAGCTGACTTTATAAGCCAGGGTAAAACACATCTTTACCTACAAAAAGTTGCACTGTGAAGGAATATTTAGTCTTATCCTTCCAAAACCAGGATTCAGGTTACAGCTGTACAGCTCCTTAGTCATGATTATCAGGGAGTTTTTGAATGGTAAGTTAGTCAGTAGTACAGCAGCAAGTAAGCTAGCAAACATGAAAGGGATCTGCAGCTATATCTTTGCGACAGACCTAACAGGGCTAGGCCATGGGGTCTGGCCACCCCAAGTGCATAAGTATTAGTGTGCTCCCTGGCACAGCCAGCCTGCACCCCTAAGGCAGTGCCCTCGCGTGGCATGGGGGAAGGCACAGGCTAGGGACCCTTCATGAAAGACTATATATGGAAGGCCATGTGGTTTCACTGGTAGGATGGGAGTTTTGCAGTATAAAGATCCCATCTAAACCCCAGACGTGAGCTCCATGTTTGTCTGTGGAACATCACCACAGACAGAGACGACAGTGTGCCTCTTCCTTGATCTCAGTTCTGTCCAGGATTACCCCAAGCAGTGCATTCTCCAGCATTTACAGCTTGTTGCCCTAATGTGAGAATACAAAGTTATGAAAGAGGGTTTTTTCCCCAATTATGCTATTGAAAATATCAGCTGTGAAAATTGTGCAAAGTGTTCCCCCCACACACACACACTACCCCCCAGAAAAAAAAACAAATTGGACTAAATCAACTGAAAAAACAGGATGGAATGAGTGAAGGGAAAGCAGTAATGTCCACACATGGAAATAGGAGCAATCAAGAGCACAGGCTTACAAAATGTGCTGCACTTCTACAAAAGAGTATCCAGAGCATAAAGAACATCAAATGATTAACACCACCATAAAAAAAAAGAGCAATACTTTGAAAAATGGGATCAGCTAAAACATGAAATCCAGAGCACGGCCGAGGAAACATATCACTGCATTGGGTTTGCGTGGCAAGGTTTTGGTAGCGGGGGGGCTACAGGGGTAGCTTCTGTGAGAAGCTGCTAGAAGCTTCCCCTATGTCCATATCATGGATGAATGGTTAGGTCGCTTAAAGAATTACATATTTACAAAAAGTGATTTTAATAGAAATTTATAAAAGTGTGATTTAACAAAGTTCAATGGCAAGGTTCACTCTATTACTTATTAAATGAATGGAATAGATATAAAGAAAAAAAATCAAGGTAGAAGCTATTTATACAGAGATTGAAAATACAAGGGGGTAAAGGAGGCCTTCCCGTTGAGTCATGAGGTTCAAAATGAACCCCCTTGCTTTCTAAACTCCTTCTCAGAGAGGAGCCTAGGTGTGGCTGAATCCAGACTTCACCTTAGACTTTATCAATGGTTTATGTCTAAGGATTATATATGTCTAGCAGCAGTTTAAGGTTTATTCACAGTTAAAGAGAGAATCACAGGAATTTAGCAGCAATTAATCATTGGTTAATTTTAGCATTTACAAAGTGATTAAATAGGATTTACTACAATATTTGAATCTATTCACACACACAAACAATATGCATATAAAGGTACCTGTTAAAAATTCCCCTCGAGCTAAGTGAAATACTCACGTCAAATGATTGTCTCAACAGGTGAAGGTTGAGCCTCAAGGAGTGAGGGGGGGGCCCCCCAGAGTTCAGCCCAGGTCCTGTCGCCAGGCCTCTGAACTTTGCAGAGAACTTAAGAGTTTGCAAACTCTGGGAAGCATCCCACTCAGAAGGAGATACTGAGCGCAGCCCACTGCAGTCCAGGAGAGCTCAAAGGGTCTCACTTGGTACCACTGTTTATAGGGTTGCAAGATGATTGACTTCAGACATCAGTAAATTTCCATCCTGGCCACAATCTGGGAATCCGGGTCGGTAATTACTGGAGTTCTCAAAAATTCGAGTGACGCTGGTACAGAGCCACCCAAGTTACGATCCAGATATGTTCCAAGGCTGTCAGGGGGCAACTGATTATTCCTGGTATGGTCAGTGCTACTCCCACCTTAGCCATGCAAGAGTTCCTGGTACAGTCAAGGGACGCTTAACCGCCAAACTCATTGCACAAAAGCCAAGTCTTGACGGGAATTACTGAGATCATAAAGTGGTCCAGGAGGTGGGGAGAGGGAAATGCACCACCACAGTCCAATAGAGCCAATGCCAGCCAACTCCAAGACAGACCCGCCACTGGCCAAGGCTGAGTCAATCAGCGACAGTGGTAGCACCTCTGGGATAACATATTTAAGAGGGGGGGGGGGGGGGGGGGCGGAATCTGTGCAGCTGCAGCTATGAGAGAGAGGAGTGAGAATATGTGAGAGAAACAACTCTGCAGACACCAAGGTCAGTGAAGGAGGGGGAGGAGGTGCTCCAGGCACCAGAGCAGAGATTCCCCTGCAGCCCCTGGTGAAGACCATGGTGAGGCAAGCTGTCCCCCTGCAGCCCATGGAGGCTAATGGTGGAGCAGATATCCACCTGTGTAGCAAACACTACACATCAAAGTTATCCCACCAGATCTCCAGCCGACCCGGGCTTTATACTCCCAGCAGTAGGCGTGTCATGTTATAAGGGGCGGAGACAAGGGAGGGTCGACCCTTAACTCTTTCCGTACAGCACGTGATCTTCCGGTCGCCAGCCCTTGTCTTTACTACATTTCCCCCTCCCTTAGCTCCAGTAGTTCTGGATCTTGCTGGGGAAGCTGCGTGTAAAATAATCGATATATGGTAAGACTTATACAGACACGCATCCGTTACGTTCATGGATTTTGCCCAGTCCAGCCAGTAGTTCGTCGCGGCTCCCTCATTACTCCCCCACATCATCAGGATGCATAGGGAAATGGTAACCTGTCAAGATAAGACTCAATAGATTGATTAATGTCTATACGGTCGAATATTTCGACTGGGTACCCATTCTAGCGTCCCTTTCTCGGTTTGCACACACGCATACCCACGTCCCAGGCAACGGAGGGAATAAGGCCCCCCCCATTCACGGGTTTGCAGGTCCCGTACTTCAACCAAAGGGTAAGGCCCTTCGTTCTCATTGAGCCGGAAATGTGCCTGGGTTGCAGTCTGGGTTTTATAGGTGTTCCCTCGAATGGTATGATTTAAGGTAATTAGTGCCGTCGTCAACAGACGCTGTGCCCAAAATAAGGGAGGGTCAAGGGGAGGGGGAACCCCTGTTCCTGGGCTTATCTTTTCCCCCTCCCTAAGTCGGTCGAGTAACTCTTTTAATGTGCGGTGCGCGCGTTCTACAATGCTTTGGCCTGTACTGTTATAGGGAATGCCATGACTCAACTGAATATCCCAGCGCACGCAAAAGTCCTTTGTCTTCTTGCTGACATATGCCGCTCCATTATCTGTTTTAATTTTTTGTGGGATGCCAAGTTGCGCCATACAGTCCTGCCAATGTAAAATAACTGCAAGAGCATTTTGTTTAGCATGCATAGTGGCTAAAATAACTCCACTGCAGGTATCAACTGGGACATGCAGATACTTACGTGGATTAAAGGGTTCATAAATCGTAACATCAGACTGCCATATTTGGTTGGGCTGCAACCCTCGAGGGTTTACCCCTGCCTCCCAGAGGGGACCTTTGGAACACACAGGACAAGCAGCAATCACAGAGCGAGCATCTTGCAACGTAACGCCAGCGAGCCTAGCTAAACCGCGAGCTCCACAGTGGAGGAGCTCATGCAGGCGGAAAGCTCGCCTTAGGTTAGAAGTTTCTTCAACCGCCAGTACGCTCTTTGCTAAGCTGTCCGCTACTTCATTCCCAGCAGAAAGAAAACTCGGTATGGAACTATGACTATTAACATGGATAGGACAGACAGGAGCGGTTCTCATTTGCAGTGCGGTGAGCAACATTCCGGCAATCTCTGACGTTGCCCCAAGTGCCCATCGGCACTTCTTCAGTAACTTATATACATAGCAAGAGTCTGTGATTAGATCCAAGGCCTCTTCCGGCCATTGAGTGAGAGCCATCCATACCGCTTTGGCCTCAAGATACTGCACGGATTGCCCTTGATCTTGATAACTAATGTGGGTCCACTGACCATCCTCCTGCCATGTAACGACAGCTTTCCCAGTAATCGATGACGCGTCGGTAAAAACTGTGCGGCCTCCGGTGGGTTGTTCAACTATGGCACTAGCTGGCAAAAAATGGAGTACCTGGATTATCTCCCCACAGGGGTGTGGTCTTAGACCTTCAATACGACCCGTAAATTCAGCTATCGCCACTTGCAGGAGCCCCACTTGTGGAAGTACCAACTCCCACTGTGCCAAAGAACAGGGCAATGCGATGACCTCCGGGTCCTTCCCTGTTAAGTGTTGAGTTTGCCTCCGACAGCGGAGAATAAGCTGGGATAATAATGTTGGCCAAGAAATTAAAGCCGTCTTTGGTTTGCCTTGATACAACCAAGCAAAAGGCCAGCCTTTTTCACCATTATTTTGAATTAGTAAACCATGGCCAGCGGTGTCGGTCATGTAAATCAGGGCAGTGACCGGTTGTTCAGGTGTAAATCGAGCGAGACCCCAATGCTGGGCTCGCTCCGTAATTGCCCTAAGAATCTCCTGATGGTTTCTTGAAAGAGTCCTTGCAGCTAGGGGGGAATCTCCTCCTTTCAGGAGTTGATATAAGGTAGTCATTTCTGCCTCAGATATTGGAATAAAGTTTCTAAGCCACAATAGTTGTCCAATTAATTTTTGTGCCTCATGGAGTGTTGTCACTGTAGTCCAAATTTCAAATGATTGCGCTGTCACGCTTCGTGGCCTCAGTTGAGTACCTAAATACTTTACTGCACGCCCTACCTGCGTTTTCCGAGGCTCAATGTGTAACCCATGTCGCTCCAAACTGACTATCAGCTGCACGCGTGCCTTTTCCAGTAACTCCTCTTGGTTGGACGCCAATAACACGTCATCCATGTAATGGAAAATGATGACCGTAGGGAAATTTTCTCAAATACGGCGTATCGCAGCAGCTACAGCAATTTGACACAAGACTGGTGAGTTTTCCATGCCCTGGGGTAACACCTTCCATTGATATCTGGCGCACGGGTGTTGATTGTTAGGCTCAGGAACAGTAAAGGCAAAGCGTACTCTATCTTCTTCATGCAAGGGAACACTAAAAAAGCAACCTCTAATATCTATAACCACTATTTGATAGTCAGGTGGAATCATGGCCGGAGAAGGGAGGCCCGCTTGTAGCGGGCCCATGTCTTGTATACATGCATTAACTGCGCGTAGATCATGTAGCAGTCGCCACGCTCCCGATTTTTTCTTTATCACAAAAATGGGGGTGTTCCAGGGACTTGTAGAGGGTTCGATGTGTCCTGCGTCAAGTTCTCGTTGTACCAATTGTCGAACAGCCGCCCTCTTTTCCTCTGTCAATGGCCACTGCTCTACCCACGCTGGTTTATCTGTCAACCAGGTGAGTTTTAATGGGCGGACACAGGCAGTGGCCATTATGATAAATTTGTACGCAGCACTATATTCATCTTCTGCAAGCAACATCGTCCCAAGATGACAACGGGTAACTCAGCAATGACGGAGTTACACCATGCTACCCTAGCTTGTCTGGATTCCGGATCCTTCAACATAATTTGCATTGGGTTCCTGCTTTGATGCGAGGTCTGCATGCCTCCCATGCCTTGCGGCGAACCTCTCGGTTCGAGCAGCCAATCATCTGGCCATAGATGTGATGGGATTACTGTAACATCCGCTCCTGTATCCAAAAGGGCTCTTAATACGAGGCGTGGTGTTCCCCCCAACTCTGGGAGCCATGGGGTAACTATAATATCTACTTCTGGTCATGTGGTCATGTTTAGGGTGAGTGCCACATACGGCGAGGCTCTATCCCCAGCCTCCTCTATTGCGCGCTCCCATCTCCCCAAGGCAGCTGAGTTGGATATTGCATCATTGGAACCGCAGGCGACTGTGCTGGTCCCGGGCAAGGAGAGACTCCCTGTGCCATACATTGCGCTGCTGTCGTCGGGCCTGTTGAGCTGATCACTGGGGCAGGTGGGGATGGCACGGCCCTCAGCCATCCCCTCTTCTCATTTCCCCAGCCCGGTCTCCTTTGCTGATTCCCTGCTTTGCACTGTTGAGCTCTGTGGCCTAGTCGCCCACAGCGCCAGCATCGTAGGTCTCTCTCTCCTTCCCCTGTTCCAGGGGTGTTTATTTTTGAAGGGCATTGTCGCGCCATGTGTCCTTGCCCCCCACGCTTATGGCACATAAGTCGTGTGCCGCGGCAGGCCGCATGGACCGCAGCCACTACCGGTTGCATACTTTGCACCTGTTCCTGTTCCAGCACGTAACGAATCATCTGTGAAAGCGTGGTCCCTATGGGTAACTGTCTTAGCAACACTGCAGTTTGTGGGTTTGCTTGTGTACATGCACAGTCAAGCAATATCGCCTCCTTAGCCTGCTCAGGAAGTCGAGCAACCTGGAGCGCCGCTTGCAGCCGGTCTAAAAACTTTGTGAAGGGCTCACTTAACGATTGCTGTATTTGGACCCATGGAGGCTCCCTTTTATCAAGAGCCACGATGATGCGTATCGCTTCCTGGGCAGCTTTCGAAGATGCAGCAAAATCGCGCCCCCGCATTCGCTGAGCCTGTGCCTGAGGAGTTGCGAACTGCCCTTCACCCATCAACTGCTCTAAAGTCACTCCTGCCATGGGATGGTTGGCCTGTTGCGCCTCGATAACAACTTGGGTGCACTGATTCCTCCACTCCTCCCTAAACAATACCATCATCGAGGGGGTCAATACGGCCCGCATCAACTGAATGATATCAAAAGGTGCAAGCGGCGTTGCAAAAACACAGTCTAGTAGGACTTGGGTTCCTGGGGAATTTAATCCATGACTTTTCACTGTTGTGACCAATTCTTTCACCAACTTCGCATCTAATGGTTGCCACTCATATCCTCCACCTGGGGCTGCCCGGATAGGAAATGCTTGAATCGGAGGGGCCTGGAATCGCACTCCTTCCAAGACACAATTTTTTGCAATCATCCGCCAATCCGTCCCGTTTGCCCTCTCTTTCGGCATTCCCCCTGGCATAAGACTTTCCGCATTTGCCACCACCCCTCTCAATCGGCTGATCAATGCCTCGAGTCCCCTTGAAACCTCGTTAGTCCGTCTCAGAAGCGGGGGCAGATGAGCAACAATCGAGGATCCCTCATCACCCCCTTCGCCCTCACTGCTATCAGAGCTCATGGGGTAATCGTGTACAGGCTCCCTCCACTGTGAGGGAATACCAGTTTGATTTCCCATTGCCCCAGGGATAGGGGTTCCCTCTGGTGGCTCAGGTATCACTGGCAGTGCCGGGGGAGCCCTACCACACCCCCCCTGATGTCCTGCGCTCCGCTCTCTGTGTGTCCAGCACTCGTCGATCACTGGGATACAACGGGGCGTCCTCAGGTGTTTTGCCTTCTTTTTCTCCTTCCCGCCATCTTCCTTCACGTAGTTCGCGATACCGCTGGGATCCCACATCAGCCCCCGGGACCCAATCCAGCAACCTATCAGTCAGCTCCCTTTCCACACATTGTTGCAACTCGCCCCAGGGGTATTGAGGAAGTGGCAGATCCGCCGGTGCAGGAGGTGCCGAAGGTTCCGTGGGCGGCCGCTCTAAACGCCCCACTTGTATCGGGAACACCTTTCCCGAGTCCTTTGTTCCCGCTGCGCCATAGTCTCCCTGCACCTCCCCTTCCTCCGTTGGCTCAGCCCCCAGTAACAACGGTTCCGTCTGTGTCCCACAGGCCACTCCTTCCCAGCCAGCCTGTGTCCCCTCCGAAACTAAACCCGTTGGCTTTTCGTTCCCAGGAGATTCATGCCCCATCAGCGCGCCACATGCGGCAGGCCGGCGCCGCCTTGCCGCAAACCCCCTCTTGAGCACCCTTGTCGTTACCGACTTTAGTACCTTTATGAGTTCCGCGAGCTCCATCGCTGCTGCTTGATCACATCGGGGTCACCACTGTGTAGCAAACACTACACATCAAGATTATCCCACCAGATCTCCAGCCGACCCGAGCTTTATTCTCCCAGCAGTAGGTGTGTCATGTTATAAGGGGCGGAGACAAGGGAGGGTCGACCCTTAACTCTTTCTGTACAGCACGTGATCTTCCGGTCGCCAGCCCTTATCTTTACTACATACCTGCAGCCCATGGAGGATTCCACGCTGGAGCAGGTGGATGCCTGAAGGAGGCTCTGATCCTGTGGGAAGCCTGTGCTGGAGCAGGCTCCTGGCAGGACCTGTGGACTCGTGGAGAGAGGAGCTCACGCTGGAGCAGGTCTTCTGGCAGGACTTGTGACCCCGTGGGGGACCCACGCTGGAGCAGTCTGTTCCTGAAGGACTGCACTCCATGGAAAGGGCTCACGCTGGAGCAGTTCATGAAGAACTGTAGTCCGTGGGAAGGACCCACGTTGAAGAAGTTCGTGGAGGACTGTCTCCGATGGGAGGGGCCCCACCCTGGAGCAGGGGAAGAGTGTGAGGAGTCTTCCCCCTGAGGAGGAAGGAGTGGCAGAGACAATCTGTGATGAACTGACTGCAACCCCCATTCCCCATCCCCCTGTGCCGCCCAGTGGGAGGAGGTAGAGAATTTGGGAGTAAAGTTGAGCCCGGGAAGAAGGGAGGGGTGGGGGGAAGGTATTTTTAAGATTTGGTTTTATTTCTCATAACCCTACTCTGATTTGATTGGTAATAAATTAAGCTAATTTCCCCAAGTCAAGCCTGTTTTGCCTGTGATGGTAATTGGTGAATGATGTCTCCCTGTCCTTATCTCGACCCCCGAGCTTTTTGTTATATTTTCTCTCCCCTGTCCAGCTGAGGAGGGGGAGCGATAGAGCAGCTTGGTGGACACCTGACGTCCAGCCAGGGTCAGCCCACCACAACCACACAGTCCTCCCATTGCATGCTGCACTTGTGAAGCTTTGGTTGGAGCCCTGACACAATGAATCTGCTTCCAGAAATATATAGACAAATTGGAAAGTATCCAGAGGAATCCAGACAGTATATATGGGCAGAGGTCTAGAATATGTGTAAGGAAATTTTAAAAATAATGGGTTCATTTAACAAAGAGGAGACTGGGAGGCAATACAACGTTCTTCAAATATCTGCAAAGCAATACAACGTTCTTCAGATATCTGCAAAGATTGAAAGTAAGAAATTCTTCTCTGTATTCACCAGGAATGGGATTGGGAACAATAGGCTTATACTGCAGCAAAGTTTATACCACGAGGAAAACTTACAGAAAGGCTAGTTAAGCATTAGCAATATCTGTCCCAGGGGTCTATGAATAGGTTGGACAGTAACCTGCAAGGAACAGTCTTAGTAGTTGATTCACTTCATAATTGCAACTGGTTCCAGTTGAATGTTACTAACTACAGCTCTGCCATAAAGCACAAGTTTGAAATTGGCCCTACAGATAGTACCATGAATGCATCTTTACTAAGTATGGCACTATTTGCCTCCTTCAACCTTAATTTGACCCTTAGGAGCTATTTACAGCTTTCCATAACCTAAGCCAGGAAAAAAAAAAAAAATGTGTCTTTCTCAGGCAGGTGGCTCACCAGCTGAGGCTGGAAGGGAAGAGTAGCTAAGGCACAATGTTCAACCAGGATTGCTCTTGTTACAGAGAGTATGATGCTGTGAAAGTAACTGGCCATCTTTTCAATCCCTGGTCTTCAGGCTAAAATGCCCATTTCAGTAATTTTCATGCTATACACATGTTTACTGGGAACCAGAAAATGAAGCTATAGATGTTTATTTCATTGGTCTTATATTGAAATATGAGGAAGAAAGAATATAATTTGTACTTGCTTTTGATAGCCTGCCACTTTTTAAAATGCCCCCCCCCCCGCTTTATTCTTTAACATTATAATCTCTTGCTGAAATTAGATGTTTTCCTCAGTGCTGTTTGCTTAAGGTCTTAGAGCTTGGAAAACTCTGCTTAAAGAGAGTTTTTATCACTGTCAAGGTCATTGAAGCTTGAAGAAACTGACTAAATTTTTCCCTTACCCTAAAGGAATGTACACACAAAAGGAACAATTGGAGCAGCACAGCTGAAGTACATGCTCCAATATGAAGGGAGGTCAAATTATACATCACAATTTGATATAAAATATGAGCAGATCTGTCCTTGTCATAATTTTAAATCAGAGCCATTTTGTCACCTTATTAAAAGCTGAGAAAAACAAAACAATCTGGGCAGTTTTCAAATGCTCTATTTAAATCGCTGTCCAGCAAAAGCAAATAACACCATTTTGCCTAATATTCTTTGTACATTTCCATAAGATGAGGAGATAGATAAAAAAATCTTATTTATGTCTTTCGGCAGCACAACAAACGTACCATCTATAGATGTAAATGTAGGGAAGCCTGGGGAATATGCAAATTTCAGTTCAGGGTGAATTATCTGGAAGCTCATTTTAATATCACTGACTCTTCTCTGTATACTGAGCAAAACCAAAGAACATAACCGGCATACTTATCCTGCCCACTATTTGCAAAAGTGTTCCCGCAAGGTGTCAGAATTTATTTAGACACCTGGAATCAGGGCAAAGGGCTCATGATGTGCACCAGACAGCTGCAATTGTTATTCCAGCTCCCAGGCAACAGAAGCAAACTTAAATCTGATGAGGAATCTGGGTCACAGCTGGGCTCAGTAAAAAAAAAAAAATCCCAAAGAAAATAAAAAACCTGAACATTTCTTATTCTCCAGTCGTGTTTCATCATAGTTGCCAATGACTTCAAAGTAATCTGAGACTTGGAAGCTGCTTCTAAATAAACAACTGAGCCATTGCAAACCACAGAGCTCTGCATCAGGAGTCCATCTTGTATCAGCAAAGCCACCAATTCCTTTGGGCTCTGAGTTTTCCCTGTAGGGAGCTTGTCCTTGCAAATAAAGCTCAGACAGATATTTACAACAATTAGTAATGTTCTTTAAGAAAAAAAGAAAAACAACCACCAACCTTTCTTCATGAGAACTGCAGATCAGCCTGCTAAGGCAGTGTATCCTGAGGGTGTAATGTCAGAAAGGAGGTCTGGGTTTTGCACCCTGGGCATTTTAGCAGGAAGATCAGGGACTGGCAAAACAGCCAATTCCCACCATTAGAAAAGGGATTAATGGGAGAGACGGCACCCATGATCACACCTAGATTATCTGGGGATGCAACTGAATCACCAGGCACTGCAAAATAAGATTTAGCTTCCCTTTATAAGCTGTTTGGCATTGTGAAAATGCCTGTGAAAGGCTGGTATTTGACAAGACCAGGGTGCTGAGGAATGTTAGAAATAGGAATTGGGAGGGGGCTGAGGCACAGGAAAGGTTACAGTGCTCGAAAGACCTATTGCTATTGAATGGTCTAAGGAGAAGCGTCAAGTGTCACAAGTCCAAAAGAAGGGGCAGCAGGGAGAATCACAGCATTTGGAAGTGTTACAACAGCACACGTATTCTGCCCTTTAATTTTTCAGTTAACCCCCTTTAATAACCAGCTTATATTTTGAAATAGATCAGGCTTCAGAACCTTCTACCAAATCTTTCCCTAATGATTTATCTATTTTTTTAATTACATAATACAGGTTTAAGTAAGAGCTCACTAATTCTGCCAAATGAAACATAATGCATGACTAAAGTACACTACATCTTGTGTTTTGATCACATAATTAATGAAGCCTTCATTACCTAACCACAATGAAAGTTAAGACCATTCAGGTAGACTGTCTTTTCCCACCCAAAGGTCTTTATTATGGGAGATCTTCTATTTCATACAGGGAGGGCATTATGGACACAACCCTTTGACATCTCTTCATCTGGGACCTAAATTATGTGCTGTAGAAGCCTGCCATAATACTGAACTTCAACAGAATAATGGCATCATAGTGAAAGCTAAGTTTCCTGGTTTGCTTGTTGATTCCTCTTCCTCTCCCCTGATTTGTTTATTGCATGCAGACAGCATGCTTTGCTATGTACAAGTTTAGGTGAGAAAGCCCCTTTTTCTTCCCTTCAGACTTAGTCTGCCCTGCCTTTGAAGTAAACATTGGCCTGCCAGATCCAGTTCAACCCTAAAAAGCCTGAAGCGATGTTCAAGTAAGGTTTAAAGTTTGTAGGTGGACAAATTTCATCTACACAGAAAGGGCTACAACACCAAATCCTGATGTAGGTATGAATCCAGTCTGAAGCTGGGGATTGTTTATATGTGGCTTTTTGTGAGGTGAACTGGAAGTAAGATATCAAACACTGGCAAACATGCAAGCTGCTACTCAAACCACTGCTATCCTGAAGACAAAGTTACTGCCTGAAATGGTACCAAGACCTCCCTCACAACCTGTTATGCCTAAACTATTGTATGGCATATGGTAGGAGGCATAGCTTGATTTGGAGACTGGTTTTAGTAAGTCTACTTACAGTAAGAAACAATTCCTGAAGGAGTCTTTGTATCAGAAAGGCCTGTGAAAGATTTTGAGTGTATCCACATCTCTTTCTTGTCTAGCCTCAACTACACCATAAATGAATAGAATAAATTTTTCTATTGAATTAACGATTCAAAAGTGTAAGTTGTCTTACACAAAAGAAGAGCAATATAAAGCCAAAGTACTAGCCTGGCACTTGGGAGATAGATTTATGCTCTTGGTTTGCTACACACTTCCTTTCTACAGTTAAGTCACGTTCAGTGTCACCCTTACAAATAAAAAAAAAAAAAGAGAAAAGAATAAATGAAACTTCATTATCTTTGGTGGGGTTTTTAAATTTTAAAAAAAATAAATTTTAAAATAATAAAAGGCATGAATTGCTCAGGATATAGCAGCATATGCAGTTCAAAACATGACTTTAGCATTTGCAGCCTGGAAGTATCAGTATTCATGCTTTAATTGATTGTCCATATAGAAGTACAAGCTCCCTCTCAGTTACCATGTGATGAGATCACTGCAAATTCACACTGTAGCTAACATCTTAAAAATGGTTTTATAGCCAAACCCTCATCTGCTGTTGCAACAGGGATAGAAAAATACATGTTCTTAAGCAGTTTCTCCTGCAATACCAGGAGACTCTACCAGCTTACTATATTTGCATCCTGCTGTCTGCATTGGACAAAAACTTTTAGGAGGAATCTGGACATTGAAGTAGAGAGGAAGCAGATTCCCGGTGAAGAGGAAATCTGTGCTCTCATTTGGGCATTTTTTTCCATTACAGGCCAAACAAAATGTGGTGTGTTAACACTCTTCCTCTGTGAAGTCCAAACTGTAGTTTAGGATTTGAGTTTTGCCTCTCCTAATCACATTCATCTTCTCACCTGTACCTTTCACTTTCTGTCTCTAACAACCCCAAGTGGTTGCAAACAGCTGGTCACCAGCAAAAAAATACAGGATTGAGTAATCTATATATCTGGCTGTCTTATAGGAGGTCTAAAATAAAAACCTTTCAGCTAAATATCCTCTGCTGACTATCAAATAAAACCTAAACCTCTGATCTGAACATTAAGAAGCAAATCTTAATCCTATAGGCATTCTAGGAAGCACGATTTCATATAAAGATTGCTTAGTCTAATGCATCCATATTTGGATAAAGTATGAGGTATACTTCAGTATAACTTTGGGCAGTTTTAAGACTAAGACCCCAGGGGCTAGATTAGGTTTCATGGGGAGAAAAGTAATTCTTGAGAAGATAATTTTCTACCCAATATCTCTTTTATATTCATATCGGATTTTCAGGTAAAGGGCAATATGCATTGGATCAGATGTTTTTAATCCTAGCTACTCGGAAGAGGAGGGAGCTCATTTTGATGATACCTGCTGGTGAGCAGGAAAAAGAACTGTTCAAGCCTATCTGAGAAGTCCACACAAATGAACACAGATCTCAGACTGGGAGACAACCTTCTCTTGGCAGCTTCCAGCAAGCAGAATACAAATGAGGTCTAGTCCTAAAGTCAATTACTTTAAATTCTATTCAGAACTGTAACATACCTTTATTTTCTTAAGTTTTGAACGCTATCATTGTGAAAGGATTAAAAACAAACCAGGACATTTGAATAACAACATTATTTGACAAAATTTCTACAACTGCCAATCTTCAAATACAAGAAATAAAAAAACATTTTCCCTGCTTCACAACAGTTAACAAGAAAGGTACATTAAGCACACCCAGGGGCTCTTATCACAGTCTGGAGCAACAGGGTGAAGGAGCCCTGGACAGAGCAAGAGGCAGGAAGGGAAGCACTCCAGTTAAAACGGAAACCTTGATATAACTGCTGTGTCCCTGAAAAAATGAGCTGGTACAAAGGCAGTGAATCAAAGTCTGTAACACAAAGACATCTGAAGTGGTGAGCAAACCAAGACCAGTCACCTGAGTGAAAGCTGCCCTAAGCAAAATCACAGCTGTATCTGTGCTCACTATTACCCTGCCACAACACACCATTAAAAGAGATTGTCCTTAGATTAGACATCATCATCATCCATAGGTAGTACATCATGGTGCTGTACAGTGCAAGAGAGTGATATTGCCTCTTGCTCTCAGCCATACTGGGGAAACTGTTTCAATACTATTGCCAGCATGACAATACTGATGACAGAATAAAACCAGTAGTGTAAGCTCAAAGCCAGATTTGTATTTCCCTCACAGTAAGATTCATTGGTTTTAAGCCTCTAGACTCATCCTTGAGATTAGAGTGCTGCTTGCTATAAGTGCTGTCCTGCTACCCAGACTGCTAGCTAGGTTTCTGGCTACTGGCAGCTAGGCTTTTGGAAGAAAGCAGCAGATAATCCAATTTTGAGACATACATATAACCCTCCTGCTAGGTGCTCCTGATAGTTAAAAAGTCTATTTCCTTCTCTCCACAACCTTGTTTAGATTTAGATGCTAAAAAATCTTATACCTAGTCCCCATGAAACGTGTTAATTACAATTTCATCATACCTTTGATTTCTCTTAATATTATTATCAAAATAGTTAATTCATATTTGACTATGTTATTATACTTTGACTATAATAGTAAAAAAAGCCAAGCCATTTTAAAACAGTGACTAATACAGCACATATCTTTCTCCCTGTGCTTTCCTCATTACATCTATAGTCTATTAAAAAAATAAAAGGCTTATTTGTTCTCATGCAGGGTATACACAAACACTGTGAACACAAGCATCATTTCTGCTTAGAAATTATGAGTCATTCCCACTTTAAAAGAGAAGAAAAACCAAAGCTGTGAATAGATATACACACTGTAAGAGACAAAGCACTTCAAAAATTGTCAGACTAGTAGTTAGATAGTTATATCTTATCTATCCAGAAATCTTCTTTTTCTTTTCTAATCTTT
The DNA here is from genome assembly GCF_047370975.1 of Nipponia nippon. Taxonomy (NCBI): domain Eukaryota; kingdom Metazoa; phylum Chordata; class Aves; order Pelecaniformes; family Threskiornithidae; genus Nipponia; species Nipponia nippon. The sequence goes on from NW_028262343.1 coordinate 6,501,863, forward strand.
ACTTGCCTAAGAAAAATAATGCAATCATTCCTTTTTCAAAACTTTTATCTTAAATGTAACTCAATCTATTACTTGAGCCTCTACACACCAGTAGACTGCTAAAGAAAACTTGCTATAATTGAGTCCCTGTAAAGACCCAGAAAAAAGCACTGCTATCACTTTCTAAGTTACCTGCTAAGCAGCTCTCCTTAAATATATGCCTACTTTGCATGCATGTGTTACTAAGGCGCTAATTGGCAAACATATAAATAGCCCTTAATAGTCTAACAATAGAGCTCCTGCATCAGAAGCACTCTGGTAAATAAATTTATGTTATTGCTAGCTATTATATCTGCTTTGCAGTTGAAAGAGACTATTTATTCATTAAAGAATAAGTTTATTATTTTTTTAAAAAATTAAAGTTATAGTTTTCTAAGACAAGTCTGGATATTTCAGCAGAGAACTATAAGAGCCTAGCAAGCCCAGGGACAGCACCTATCTGAGCAGCCTCCAAAAACTAATGTTCTGCAGTAACTAACCAGATATGCTTGTATTTAAAATCTTTAGTGCTTACCTAAGCTATTCTTTTATTTTTACCATAAATAATTGAACTTGGTTGCTGTAGTTAAAAGTATTGACTGCTGTACAGAGTGAACATACATTAGCTGTGCTGTACATATTGTAATTTTGTAGCTTTATCTAAACTACCTTTTTTGCTGCAAATTGTATCAGAAAGGGATTTCTGTCCCTTGTTCATTGACACGGCAAGCTGTAATCTTTAGTGATAAAATATTGATTCTGTTTTAGCCTGGTTTATTCTTCATTTATGTGGAACAGCAAGCTGCTGGACATCACTAGCAACCTTGCAATGTAGAGTGAGTGCTATTAACAGGAGTGTGGCTGACTGCTGCAAAGTGTTCTTTGTACTATTGGACTTGTATCACTTCCAATTGTAGTTAATAACAAATAAATTTAGGAAGGAAAGAGCTGAATAAACAAGCTAAGAAATGTTATTTTAAAATGTAGTTATTTAAACAATGTGAAGCCTGATAAGGAGCAAACTGTACTATTCATGTTGCTGCATATCTTACAACAAGTTCTTGTGTCACTGTCCAAATTATTGCCTGTTAAAAATAATCTCTCTTCTACCTTAGCTTTTTTTTTATAACATAAAGGATGTTTTCTCTACTTTTCCTCTTCTGCTACTGATGCAGCAGATAGTGCTTCCCTCACAGGTGTGCTATCTGGAATGGCTCTGTGCTGGCTGCATCAGGTGCATAGCAAGGGAAAGAAGGGGGTGGCAGTTCCTAGGAGGTCCTGGCAAGTGGGGGCTGCTCTGATCAGCCTCACAGAAAAGATGGGCTTCCCAATGGGTCCCTTGTGCTAGGATTAGCAGAGGTCTTTTAAAATGGCATCACTCTTGCTGCTGTGTTTTTGATCAAAGCACAAAAATCAGGGTACTGGAGCTTTGATTAATGTTTGTATGAGGTAAAACATAGGATTCCAAAGCTCACCAAAACTGGGGATCTAAAAGCAGATGTTTATGTTCCAGACATCATTCTCACTTTTAATGCACTGCAATAAACAGGATTGCACATGTCAAGCTGTGATCATCTTCTCAGACAGCTCTTGTTTAATAATGTGTATTAAAGTTGTTCTGTGCCTTGATGAACAAGGGATATTGCATGAACATTGTAAGTGTATGTTAATCAATGTTTTCCAAAGTGCTGGGGGGACATAGATGAAAAAAGCAATTAAAGTGATTAAGTGTAGGGCTGTTTGGTGTGACTGCTGTGATTGTATTGGGCCTCACACTGAAAGGGAACCCCTTAGCAATGCCACCTATTCCAGTTTCACTTGGAGAGTCAGGAAACAGGGTCTCTAAATCCACTCTCCATCTCCAGGTGAGATGTCCAGAAAACTACTACTGCTGCTTTCCCCAGCTCATCCTTTTCCAGACTCTGGGGAGCCCCAGCTGGCATGCTGCACCCATGTACAGAGCAGGGGCTGTGTAGCAACAGCTGAATGCTGTTCTCCCCTCTTGCTTAAAGCTGGCTATTTTTTTCACAGTAATATCCTACTGTAAGTCTAGTTTAATAGTGCTGAATATTTCCAAAATGTCTTAACACTTCTGTCATGATAGCAGATTTCAGGGATGTTTGAAAACACTGAAGTCAATGCTGACAGTCTTTAATGCTCTGCTTTGAATTGTGGGTGATATAAGGGAGCAGGTACCTGATGCTAGCAGGTAGTCTGCCTTTCTGTGCCAGTGAAGGATAGAAATATCTCTTCCTGCTTTTACTGAGAATTTGCTATGTATCAAAAATGGCACATCTTAAAGGGACTTGAACAGCATGGTTGTGACTTGGAAATACTGAAAAGGGGAAAAGAGTAAAATAAATGCTTTTATATATAAAAGGACAGTGTATACAGTTACATACTGCAGGACAAAACCACCTCTATCTTGGATGACTGAATAAGCTGAAATCAAACTGGTGCAATGTATACAATTTGGAACTAATGGTTAATATATGCATGCAATAGCTTTATATTTTTAAAGCTAATATATGCATTTAAAAATATACAACCAACTGTCTCTTAATAGGGCTATTAATCTTTTCCACCTCACTTGTGGGATCTAAGTGTATGATTTAAGTGTAAATATCTGATTTTCACTAAGTTTCTCTTTCAAAAGTATGAAAAACTCAAACACTTAGATTACTATCCCCAGACAATGATGTTATAAGTCAGATGTAATATGAGTTTAATAGAGCTGTTATTAAGAAAAAGTAACTTTGCAGATATACACATAATAATTTACTGGTTTCTTATCTGAATGGAAAGGAATAATCAATTAGCTGTCAGATCAATAGCTGCTCTGTTTTCTTCCCCTTTGGTTTTAGAAGATACTAGGATGATGTGATAAGAAGTTTTTAATTAAAAATTAATATTCATCTGTAGTAATGTTTTAATGTTTAACTTCTTAAAACTTATGAAGAGATGCTATTACTTATTGTGGCTATAGTTACCTTTATAAAAATACTTGTTGGAGTGATGAGTATGAAGGTGTGGAAAACACTGCTCTAAGAAGTTGAGGAGACTGGAAAAAATAAAACTGTTTTATAGTAATTCTTTGTAGTAACTCGCTTTTCTGTGTATCTTCTAAATGTGAGATAAGTTTGGGGTTTGTAGAGGGAGCAGGAGGAATGGACTTCTCAGGTAAGAGTACTGGAATCTCTCTCCTACCTGTGGGAGGCTATGTATCAAAAAAACCCCTACACTTGTGAAAGTTATATCTGTTAAGGAGATCATTATATTGGAAGCTAAGAATTCCTTGGGAACTGCTTCATTTTCAAAGGCTTTCTCACTTAAAGATTCTCTGTATTAAACATTTTTAAATTAAAGCAGATTACCCTTGAAAGCTCATGTGTTTCTGAAATAATATCTATCTATAAGGGTTAGAAATTGCCCTTGTAACAGCAACATGTAGATTGTAGCAGTAGCCATATTCCTTAGTAAGGCTGCCTATAAATAAATGATCACCAATCCAGGGCTGCACATTCTTACACAATTGTTATCCTTAATGTGGCATTACTGCTGAGACTTCTCCCAGCAAATACGGGCTTATTCTGGATTTTCTGCATTATTTGCAGAGAAAACCCTAGTGATTCAGTGAGTGAATCCTTTGCCTTGGTCTATTCTTGCTTAACACTGTCTGCTCTGAGTATTTCTTAGTATTAATGAGTTTTTCTGCAAGTAAGTGGAAGCAATAGCCTGCAGATACATGGTTTACAATTGAACTGTAAGTTGCTTTGCTTGTAGTAAAGTATGAGTGCTTGCTAGTCAGACTTACAGGAATATTTCTCTGTTCCTTTTTTATAAGCACTATCTCATGAACTAAACCTTTCAGGAAAAGTAGCTTACCTCTCAAAAGTTATTCTCTAATGTCTGTGCAAGGTAGAACCTAGAAACATTATTTAGTAGGTGTCACTGCTTTGTTTTTAATCTCCTACTGTGTCTTTTCCCCTTTTTGAGCTCCATGTACCTCCATCTGTGCAGTGTCTTCTTGATGCCAATATAGTACTTCATGCAAATATTGTGTCAGGTCCTCTAATATTGCATGAGGTTTTTTCCTGGTACAGCTCAAGCCATTTGAGATCTATTTGAGCACCAAATGTGTTCAGCCAGACAGATATTCAAAATAGTTGCAGGGCTAAGCCCTAGCTCTAACTTCTTTGTGTATTGGAAAGAAAGGTAAGTGTAGTCAATTATGAGCTAAAATTGCACCTGTAATACCAAGCTACAACTTTTAACACTGCTAACTGTAAAAACTTCCTTTAATCTTCCCTCAGGGTCCACATAAACATTACTGGCTAAGAAAAGAGTAATTTGATTTCCATCAGTCCCAGTTCCCATAATTCATGTAAAGAGATGAATAACATCAGTTGAGCTGTTTGGAGGCATTAAAATTAAAGAAATATATGACCTGTGGGCACTGGGACTATTAATTACATGAGCATGAGCCACTTGTTGAGGATAGAAGTATACCTTCTTTTCACAGACCTCCCAGCTAAGCAGCTGGAAGGAAGTGATGTGCTTGTTACAGGAATGTGCTGTGTTCTGCCTCTCAGTACAATGTTCCACTCAAATGTAGAGAGGCACAGTCAAAAAGGTGGACTCAAGGCATTTATTCATGCCTTGAAATGGATTTGAATTCAAGGTGTTGAAGATGGATGATTTGACTGCTGCCATAGGAAGTTCCTGCATTTCCAGGAAGCCAGAAGGCCTTGCTCCAGTCCTGGACTAATGAGTTGTTCATGTGTCTGTGCTTCACAACAAGGAGAAGCATTGGGCCCTATTTCAGAAACAGGCAGCTGAAAATACTCAAGCTGCCTGTCTGCCTTTGCTATTTCCAGGCACCAGAGAGGGAGAATGGACTCTGGCTTTCTTGCCCAAAGGAAAGTGAGAAAGAGAAACCTCTGGTGTTCTCACCCTGGAAATGCCTGTACTTCCTGATAAGCTGAAGAAAGGGAGAGTGGGCTGACACAGGTGTGTCTACATCTATTTGGAATAATTTACAGAAAGACAGTTCTTAGAAAAATTACTAGTGGCTCTGTCCTGTCCACTGATTGCCAGAAAAATATTCCTCCTGTGGATGACCTTGAGAAGAACAGTTGCTCATGTTTGTGGTTATGGCTTTCATGAAAACATGTATGTTCTTTAGAACTGAGCACAGCTGAATTTCTTGTGCCTGGATGAGTTCATACAAATGTAGGGGTTTTGTGGCATAGCCTGTAATGGATTTTTTAGTTACATGTTAAGAGTTCACAAGGGTAATGTTAATGATAAGTTTTTAAATGGTAGCTGGATGTTTTTATTGGACTTGTTTGGAAGCAGCATTGCCAAGCATCATACACCTAGAGCTGGAGATTAACTGTCATATGCTCATCTTGGGGAAATAGTTAAATGACATTGCAGTTCAGCTCTTTTTGAAGCCATTATGTCTGCCAAAGGAGATAATTGTTAGGAGGGAAACTGCAGAGATATCAGTGGGAATCACTCTCTTGCGGACTGTCATACCCCAAAAGGGTGGGGGTATAAATTATACCTATTTGTCTTTAGATAAAAAAAAAACACATGGAAAGTCTCTTAATGCAAAGGAAAATAAAAATTATGCTGTTTCTTCTGTTAAAGCATTTTCAGTGTGCTTTAAGAAGGCTCTTGGGAGTTGCTGGCTGAAGCCTATTGAACCATGGCCCTGGGTGCATGGGGAATGGAACAGTCAAACTGGCTGAATGGCACTAGTGTGCACTCCTTCAATTGCAAGGAGGTGATGGGGGGGAGGGGGTCACAGCCATGGACCTGGAAGAAGCAATGCCTGAAGAAAGGAACAGAGGTTTAGCTGGTCTGGAGCTCAACACAGTTATGGAAACAGCATATATCATAGTTATTCCTTTTTCATACTGTTTGAAATAGGGTCCTGGTATAATGTTTTGCACCTAGCAAGAAGATCATAGACTCATAGAATCATTTAGGTTGGAAAAGACCCTTAAAATCATCAAGTCCAACTGTTAACCTAGCGCTGCCAAGTTCACCACTAAACCATGTCCCTAAGCACTACGTCTACCTGTCTTTTAAATACCTCCAGGGATGGGGACTCAACCACTTCCCTGGGCAGCCTGTTCCAGTGCCTGACTACCCTTTCAGTGAAGAAGCTTTTCCTACTATCCAACCTAAACTTCCCCTGGCTCAACTTGAGGCCATTTCCTCTTGTCCTATTGCTTGTTACTTGGGAGAAGAGACCGATCCCTACCTCGCTACAACCTCCTTTCAGGAAAACATCCACAGCCTTTCCCTTATCCACTAAGCGGGTCACCTTGTCATAGAAGGAGATCAGGTTAGTCAAGCAGGACTTGCCTTTCATAAACCTATGCTGACTGGGCCTGATCCCCTGGTTGTCCTGCACGTGCTGAGTGATGGCACTCAGGATGATCCCTCCTATCTCTCCACTGCCCAGTGAATGAACTCAGCCTGTGTTAACTCCAAACAGCCAGGTGAGTTTCATGATTAATTGTTTTGCACCCTCTATGTCTGGGGAGCTGTGCCCCATTGTGTGCTCACATGCTCTCTCTGGCCCTGGTACAATGTAACTCAGATGTCCTGAGCAGATGAGTCAGCAGATCTTTGCAGGTGCAAACCTTTCTCTCCAGTTTGGGAGGAAAACACTCTGATTTTGGCCACAAGGCATGCATACAACAAAATGTAACTATAGGTATACACCTTACAACTTTCATTCCCATATCAATCTCTATCTCTTTTGCAGTCTCTGAGAAAGGAGTTGCTCATAATTTCTCATAAGATTACAAAGCAGGTGACAGATTTTATTATCCCCTCTCCCCTGCAACTAATTAGAACATTAATGAATCAAATCTGTTGGGAGAACATGCAGTGGATGAGTATCTTCATAATTGTTATTTGGAGTATCTCAGCTCCCTCACAGGTGCTGCTTTGTTCCCTTGATGAAATGGCTGTTTTGTAAGGCACAGGATGATGCCTGGATAATGAGCAACTGTATAATGTTCATGGACTAAGATGATTGCCAGTTCCTGAGCCTGATGCTGTTTACTGAGGTGTGTGTGCTCCCTCCCCATAATATTCTTCTCTTTATAAACTCCTTGAAATTCAGTAAATGCTGCTTGATGCAGCATCTCAGGAGGACTGTTGAATACACTGTTCCTTCTCGGACAGTAGTGAGAGAGAGAAAGCACCTAGGAATTACTTCAGACAAGATGACTTGCATCCATGAACTACTTGATCCCAAAACTTGTTAACTTTAAAATGCATCTAGCTTAGTGTTTGGGCTCCAACTTCTTGCAAAGCAGCAACTTCTAATACAGTCTCTCCTCTGGACTTATTGCATTGTTTTGTTCTTTCCACTGGCTATACAACTTGGTTACTCTCCCTTCCTCTCACCATCAGCTTAATTTTCTGTATGCTTCTACACATTCTGTTTCCTGATGTTGCCAAAGTTTGTTTTTTGCTGCTGAGTGTGACTTTTTCTCCACTTGAAGATGCTTCTCTTCAACTTTGTCCCAGAGCAAAGTGAACAGGTTGAATTAATGCAAGTGGAGAGCCCCAGGCAGCTGCTGGAAAGGGTTTAGGCTATGCAGAAGGGTCTGAAAGCTGCCTGAGAGACTGCTTCATGGAAGGCCAGCTTATCTTAAGAAATTAGTGAAGCAGAGGATATCACCCAACTAAAAATCATAAGAGGGACACAGTGACTAAGAGAACATAAGATAGATTAAAAGCATCAGGAAAAAAAACCCCACCCCCACCCCCCCACACCAAAAAAAACCCCCAACAAACCCAACAAAAGAACTGTCACAGATGGGAGAAGCAGAAAAAGATTAGGGGATAGAATTGTTATTTCCAAAGGGTTTTTTCCTATCAGTTCTAGCAAAGAAGTCCTAATATCTAAATATCTTTCTTGACCAGGAATGAACGTATGTCAGTCTAATGCAAATTCCAGGTGTTCTTTCCCTAATTTCTTCAGAGAAAGATATAATACAGTTTGTTTTATTTTTCCCTTTGGTCAATTCTTTGTTCTCATCACTGATGAGACTGTGCATCGAGTTCATCACTATGAAAAGTCTCAGTTATCTGGCAGTAATCTATAGGGAACAGTGATGTAAGAAAACACAGTTTCTCTGAGTCTGAATTAGACCTGTGCTTGTAAAGCTGGAACAAGTCCAGTGAGGTCTGTAGTCCTTAAAGTGTAGAGACTTGGGCATCTGTACTTCTTGGTCAGAGACCTTGTTATGCAGTTCATCTGTTCTGTTTCTCTCTTTACAAAGACATGCTTGGGGACTCAGGATAGCTCTAAAGTGGGTTTTTGATGCAGTGCTCTGTGTGGGACTGAAGTGTGTTTGAAAACACTTGTTCCAACCACAAATGGCCATGTATATTTAATGTCTTGGTACATCTTTTTAAAGCACTCTAAGGTAGTTGCAAAATAACATTCACCACATTGTTTTTCACATAGGTGACTCTTTCCTGCTTTTAGTAAAGCACATACGAGTGTGAACAGCCCCTCCGACTGCTGAAAGGGCAGGAAACTAGAGTTTCTCATAGCTGGACTTCTTAAAGCTGCTCACTTTCTGCCCCTCTCAATCAGTATTGCTCTTCTGGAAGCAGCTGTGTTTCCTTAAGCACTGTACGTCTAACCAGAAACACTGCCACCAAGGAGCCAAAGGGCAGGAAACCAAAGTTCTAATTTTTAAAAATAGATATGTTTTGTGCAAATGAGTATTGGAGGATTTCCTTCATACATTTCATTCATCAAATGGGTATTACTTGAAATCCTGACCATGAGTCCCTGTCACCATTTGACAGGTGACTGAAAGCTGTCCATGTCTGTTATAGAAGTTTGCTGATTCCATGATTCTCAAATCTGTCATTTAAGGATCACAGCGATGAGCTACTTAACTAAGAAAAAAATCAGTAACCTTGTGGTGGCAGTATCTTTGCCATGAGAATCTAAAGATATAAACCAGACAAGGTTTACAGGGAGGGGTAATATTTTTGGTTTGCTCAAGTTGATGCATCTAAAAAAAGACAGGCCTTTCAGCACACAAGCCTTCCTGGAAGTCTAAAATAGAAGCAGGAACTTTTAAAGCTAAATGCAGACTTCAGTAGGAGAAACCTCACAGTTAGCTGTGAAGGTCACTGCTACTCTTTCACTGGAGGAAGTGCCCTGCTCTACTTGAAATGAGAGCTAAAATTAGCTCAGCCCCATCTCAAAAGTCCAATAATCCATGCTATGGACTGAGCTATCACACCCTGTTGCTAAACTTGTATTTGCAATATTTTACTTCCTTTCTGAAGGCTTACTCTTTGCTAAGTATCACAGCTTCTCTTGGTATCACAGAGCTGCAATAACTATTTGTGTTCATGTTTTTACCTTGTCGTAAGTTCAGTTGAGCATTATCTTTGTGTTATTTTGCATTTTAGACATGAAAATGTGATGTACTTGTTACACAATAAATTTGCTGCAGTTGATCTGAGCCAATAGTAAAAGCTCTCAAAACTTAAACAACTGCCCACTTTAAGTAATACAGAATATTAAAGGCCAACTGAGACTCCACAACCCAAACCTGCTTAAAATGTCAATAGAACTAAAATTTCCCAAAATATCCCCTGTGCTGGACAAAATGCCTGGGTCAGTTTGTAGCTGTGGAACTGAGTTCTCATTTTCCCTTTTGGTACTCCTGACTTTCTCTTATTAATGCAGATGTGCAGAAAAGCATCTGTTATGGTGCTGGGAAGCATACATATTTGTTACTCCCCAGCATGTGACCAGTCTGTGGGGTCAGTGACTGCACCCGCATAGATTCTGTGTGTTTAGAGGGCAGTATTTACCCTTCTGCCTAGTGGATTTAGTAATTTTGCCAGCAGGTTTTTGGTCATAGTTCTGGCTTTGTTTTGCACTTGTCAAATACCTTCCCCTGGGTTTTTATTTGTACTGATGAGGAATGTTATTCAAGGTACTGTCTTCCCTAGTTAAAAAAGCAGATGTCCAGTTACTGCCTGAGGTCTCTGGCCATTGGTGGAGTACACAGCTAAGCTCAGGAGGAGGAAAGTACCACAGTGGCCTACCTACCTTCCCTGGGTGTCTGATGCTAATAATAGCTTCAATCAGAAAAAGATGCTAGAATGAAAAGATCGAAGTGAGTTGCTGGAAAAATCTAATGGGGATTTTCCCTTTCACACCTAGCTATTTAGGGCATGCTTTTTGTTAATCTTTTCTTTTATCCATCCTGTATTAACCAACACCTGCTCTCATTTCTATTTTTAAAGAGGCCAGCAGACTAGATTTTATATGTCTCTATTACCTAGATACCTGATTAGAAGCCATTTTTATGTGATTTTTTTTTTTGTACATGCAGTTTACTAATGACATGCTTTAACTTTTCAGATTAGCAGTCAGGACAAGTGTAACTCTAAACTAAATGTAGTGCCAGTCACTTCTAAATATTTACATAAATATAGAAAGTATTCTTTTGCCTGGAAAAGCTGTAGTGACCTATGTATAAAACAAAATGGAGGTAAGAAACACTTAGAAAAAAACTTCTAATGTATGCAAGACAGAAACAGCTTATTGGAAAGAGTGGTTCTCAAAGCTTTCCTCAGTCTCTGAACATGTGCCTCTCATGTCGCATCTGATGAATAACAACATATGATGCTAAATCTTTATACACTTTTTAGTTTAAGCCTGTGGCTTTGATATTAGAGTGGAGGATAGAAGAAATCTAGGAAAGGCAAGAAATGTGAACCGGGTTTAATCTAATCCCAATGGGAAAAAGAGTGCAGGATACGCTTCTTGTGCAGATGATGTGGCGGCTGCTTCTTTCAGAAGATACCCTTCTGAAAGATGGTTTTGCCATAAAACAAAGTAAGGTCAAGGGACCTGCACAGGAGATCCAGTTCTTAGGAATAAAATGGCAAGATGGACGTCGTCAGATCCCAATGGGTGTAATCAGCAAAATAACAGCAATGTCTCCACCAACCAGAAAAAAGGAAGCACAAGCTTTCTTGGGTGTTGTGAGTTTTTGGAGAAGGCATGTTTCAAATTACAATCTGATCGTAAGCCCTCTATCAAGTGACCCGGAAGAACGATTTCAGATGGGGCCCTGAGCAATGACAAGTCTTTGAACAAATTAAACAGGAGATAGTTCATGCAGTAGCCCTTGGGCCAGTCCGGGCAGGACAAGATGGAAAAAATGTGCTCTACACTGCAGCCAGGGAGAACGGCCCTACCTGGAGCCTCTGGCAGAAAGCACCAGGGGAGACTCGAGGTCAACCCCTAGGGTTTTGGAGTCGAGGATACAGAGGATCCGAGGCTGGCTATACTTCAGCTGAAAAAGAGATATTAGCAGCATATGAAGGGGTTCGAGCTGCTTCGGAAGTGGTTGGTACTGAAGCACAGCTTGTCCCGGCACCCCGACTGCCAGGGCTGGGCTGGATGTTCAAAGGGAGGGTCCCCTGTACACATCATGCAACTGATGCTACATGGAGTAAGTGGGTCGCACTCATCACCCAACGGGCCCGAATAGGAAACCCCAGTCGCCCAGGAATCTTGGAAGTGATCATGGACTGGCCAGAAAGCAAAGATTTCGAATATCGCCAGAGGAGGAGGTGACGCATGCTGAGGAGGCCCCACTGTATAATAAACTGCCAGAAAATGAGAAGCAATATGCCCTGTTCACTGATGGGTCCTGTCGTCTTGTGGGGAAGCATCGGAGGTGGAAAGCTGCTGTATGGACTCCTGTACGAAAAGTTGCAGAAACTGCTGAAGGAGAAGGGGAATCGAGTCAGTTTGCAGAGGTGAAAGCCATCCAGCTGGCTTTAGATACTGCTGAAAGAGAAAAGTGGCCAGTACTTTATCTCTGTACCGACTCATGGATGGTGGCAAATACCCTGTGGGGGTGGTTGCAGCAATGGAAGCAGAGCAACTGGCAGCTCAGAGGAAAACCCATCTGAGCTGCTGCATTATGGGAAGATATTGCTGCCTGGGTATAGAACCTGGTTGTAAAAGTACATCACGTAGATGCTCATGTACCCAAGAGTCGGGCCACTGAAGAACATCAAAAACACCAGCAGGAGGATCAGGCTGCTAAGATTGAAGTGGCTCAGGTGGATCTGGACTGGCAACATAAGGGTGAATTATTTCTAGCTTGATTAGCCCATGACACCTCAGGCCACCAAGGAAGAGATGCAACATATAGATGGGCTTGTGATCGAGGGGTGGACTTGACCTTGGACACTATTGCACAGGTGAATGTGAAACATGCGCTGCAATCAAGCAAGCCAAGCAGTTCAAGCCTCTCTGGTATGGAGGACGATGGCTGAAATACAAACATGGAGAGGCCTGGCAGATTGATTATATCACACTCCCACAAACCCACCAAGGCAAGCACCATGTGCTCACCATGGTGGAAGCAACCACCGGATGGCTGGAAACATATCCCGTGCCCCATGCAACCACCCAGAACACTATCCTGGGCCTTGAAAAGCAAGTCCTATGGCACCCCAGAAAGAATTGAGTCAGACAACGGGACTCATTTCCCTAACAACCTCGTAGACACCTGGGCCAAAGAGCATGGCATTGAGGGGGTATATCACATCCCCTATCATGCACCAGCCTCCGGGAAAATCGAACGATACAATGGACTGTTAAAGACTACATTGAGAGCAATGGGTGGTGGGACATTCAAACACTGGGATACACATTTAGCAAAGGCCACCTGGTTAGTCAACACTAGGGGATCTGCCAATCGAGCTGGCCCTGCCCAGTCAAGACTTTTATGTACTGTAGAGGGGGATAAAGTCCCTGTAGTGCACCTAAAAAATATGCTGGGGAAGACAGTCTGGGTTACTCCTGCCTCAGGCAGAGGTAAACCCATTCATGCACCTGGGTGCACTTGGTGGGTGATGTGGGAGTCTGGGGAAGTCCGATGTGTACCTCAAGGAGACTTGATTTTGGGTGAAAATAGCCAACGAACTGAAGTATATAATGTTTGTTGCTGTATAATACTGGATGTCATCACTTCTGTGATTACTATGTGCCATATCAACAGTATACAGTAAGAATCACCCAGATTAATGAAGAATGAACTTTGAGGAAACTGAGAAAAGTGTAGCAGTGATGGAAGCAGAACTGGCTTAGCATGCAACAATCCAACACCACATACCATCTGTTATGACAGATGGAGCCCAATGGCATGGACTGAATGAACTCAGTACACATTTTAGACGGTGTCGTGGTTTAACCCCAGCCAGTAACTAAGCACCACACAGCCGCTCACTCACTCCCCCCCCGGTGGGATGGGGGAGAGAATCGGAAGAGTAAAAGCGAGAAAACTCATAGGTTGAGATAAAGACATTTTAATGGGTAAAGCAAAAGCCGCGCGCACAAGGAAAGCAAAGCAAGGAATTCATTCACTCCTTCCCATGAGCAGGCAGGTGTTCAGCCATCTCCAGGAAAGCAGGGCTCCATCACGCGTAACGGTTACTTGGGAAGACAAACGCCATCACTCCAAACGTGTCCCCCCCTTCCTTCTTCTTCCCCCAGCTTATATACTGAGCATGATGTCATATGGTATGGAATAGCCCTTTGGCCAGTCTGGGTCAGCTGTCCTAGCTATGATCCCTCCCAGCTTCTTATGCACCTGGCAGAGCATTGGAAGCTGAAAAGTCCTTAACTAGTGTAAATTCTGCTCAGCAAGAAAACCAAAACATCAGCGTGTTATCAACATTATTCTCATCCTAAATCCAAAACACAGCGCTCCACCAGCTACTAAGAAGAAAACTAACTCTGTCCCAGCTGAAACCAGGACAGAGGGATGGCCCACAGACTAAGGGAATTATATAGAATCATAGAATGCTTTGGGATGGAAGGGACCTTCAAAGGTCATCTAGTCCACCCCCCCCCCGCAATTGGCAGGAACATCTTCTACTAGATCAGGTTGCTCAGAGCCCCCTCCAACCTGACCTTGAATGTTTCCAAGGATGGGGCATCTACCATCTCTCTGGGCAACCTGTTCCAGTGTGTCACCACTCTCACTGTAAAAAAATTTCTTCCTTATATCTAGTCTAAATCTACCCTTTCAGTTTAAAACCATTACCCCTTGTCGAGGACTGTTATGGAACCAGAATTGTCTCGACATTGCCGTTCTACCGCCATCTTCTGGTTTCGACATCTAGCCCCTGACAAAACCACCACAGGATGCCCATGAAGAGATCAGGACATGACGGGCAGGACCATGAACTGCACGCACGCCTGTGCGGAGGCCAGGACGCGAAAGGCGGGGCCATGGACTGCATGCACGCCTGCGCAGACACCAGGGCGTGAAAAGCAGAAGTGCAAACTGCATGTACGCAGACCCATTCTCCGCATGTGCATGGCCCTATAAAAGGACCGCGTGCGCCTTTTGAGGCTCTCTTCTCGTCCTACCCTGCGCACCTCCTTGGAAGCTGCCTCCTGCGGACACAGAGACTGGACCAACTGGACCTTTGATCGACAGGACAACGCTGGACTCGGAGTGGCGGTAGCTAGTTCCCCTACGTGGCTCGTTTCTCACCTGCCTGAGCACGCTCTTTCTTTCTCCCTTTTTTTTTCTCTCCTTTTCTCTCTTTCTTTTCCCCCCCCCGTCTTCCTACCCGGTCCTCACCCCTTCGTTTGCCAAAATAAAGTCAAAAGGTTGTACGGCATTTGACCTCGTTTGCATCTTAATCTCGTCCTTGGGATCGTATCGAAACCTCCCCCGACATTGGATTGGGACACCCCTTGTCCTATCGCTATTGGCCCTGCTAAAAAGTCTGTCCCCATCTTTCTCATAAGCCCCCTTTAAGTAATGAAAGGCTGCAATAAGGTCTCCCCGCAGCCTTCTCTTCTCCAGGCTGAACAACCCCAGCTCTCTCAGCCTTTCCTCATAGCAGAGGTGTTCCATCCCTCTGATCATTTTTGTGGCCCTCCTCTGGACCGTCTCCAACAGGTCCATGTCCTTCCTGTACTGAGGACCCCAGAGCTGGACACAGTACTCCAGGTGGGGTCTCACCAGAGCAGAGTAGAGGGGCAGAATCACCTCCCTCGACCTGCTGGCCACGCTTCTTTTGATGCAGCCCAGGATATGGTTGGCTTTCTGGGCTGCGAGAGCACATTGCCGGCTCATGTCCAGCTTTTCGTCTGTCAGTACCCCCAAGTCTTTCTCGGCAGGGCTGCTCTCAATCCCTTCATCCCCCAGCCTGTACTGATACCAGGGATTGCCCTGACCCAGGTGCAGGACCTTGCACTTGGCCTTGTTGAACCTCATGAGGTTCACACAGGCCCACTTCTCCAGCTTGTCCAGGTCCCTCTGGATGGCATCCCATCCCTCAGGTGTGTCAAGTGCACCACTCAGCCTGGTGTCATCTGCAAACTTGCTGAGGGTGCACTCAATCCCGCTGTCTATGTCATTGATGAAGATATTGAACAGCACTGGCCCCAGTATGGACCCCTGAGGGACACCACTTGTCACTGATCTCCATCTGGACATCGAGCCATTGACCACTACCCTCTGGATGTGACCATCCAGCCAGTTTGCTATCCACTGAACAGTCCGCCCATCAAATCCATATCCTTCCAATTTAGAGAGAAGGATATTGTGGGGGACCATGTCAAAGGCCTTACAGAAGTCCAGATAGATGACATCCATAGCTCTTCCCTCGTCCACTGATGCAGTCACTCCATCATAGAAGGCCACTAAGTTAGTCAGGCAGGACTTGCCCTTGGTGAAGCCATGCTGGCTGTCTCGAATCACCTCCCTGTCCTCCATGTGCCTTAGCATAGCTTCTAGGAGGATCTGTTCCATGATCTTCCCAGGCACAGAGGTGAGGCTGACAGGTCGGTAGTTCCCAGGGTCTTCCTTTCTACCCTTTTTAAAAATGGCTGCAATATTTCCCTTTTTCCAGTCCCCAGGGACTTCACCTGACTGCCATGACTTTTCAAATATCATGGAGAGTGGCTCGGCAACTACATCAGCCAATTCCCTCAGGACTCTGGGATGCATCTCATCAGGACCCATAAACTTATGCACGTTCAGGTTCCTCAGGTGGTCGCGAACCTGATCTTCACTTACAGTGGGAGGACCTCTGCTCCCCCGATCCCCATCAAATGGCCCATTGACTCGGGAGGTGTGAGGAGAGAGGTTGCTAGTGAAGACTGAGGCAAAGAAGTTGTTGAGTACCTCAGCCTTCTCCTCGTCTGTTGTTACCAGCTCGCCACTTCTGCTCATTAGAGGGGGTATGCTTTCTTTAACCTTCCTTTTCTGGTTGATGTACCTGTAGAAGCCCTTCTTATTATTCTTTGCATCCCTCGCCAGGTTCAGCTTCAGCCGAGCCTTGGCCTTCCTGATCCCATCCTTACACAACCGGGCAGCGTTCCTGTACTCTTCCCAAGATACCAGTCCCTTCTTCCACCGCCTGTGCAATCTCTTCTTGCCCTTTAGTTTGACCCCCAGGTCATGGCTCAGCCATGCTGGCCTCTTCCCTTCCTTGCCCAATTTCCTGCACCTGGGGATCGAGAGCTCTTGTGCCCTATGGAAAGCATCCTTGAAGACCTGCCAGCTCTGTTCTGCTCCCTTGTCCCTGAGGGCCATTTCCCAGGAGGTCCTGTTGATTAACTCCTTGAAGAGCTGGAAGTTTGCTTTCCTAAAATTCAGGGTCCTGACTATATTCTTCACCAGACCCTTACCTCTCCGGACTGTGAACTCTACCAGTGTGTGATCACTACAGCCGAGACTGCCTCCAATCCTGACATCACCAATGAGCTCACTTGCATTGGTGACCACCCGGTCCAGTACTGCATCCCCTCTGGTAGGGCTATCTATTACCTGGCTATCTATTGCCTACTGCCTGCCGTGTTACTTTCCCAGCAGATGTCGGGGTGGTTGAAATCCCCCAGCAGGACAAGAGCCTGTGAGCACGAAGCTTCCTGTAGTTGAAGAAAAAAGGCTTCATCAATAGGCTCCCCTTGATCAGGCGGCCTCTAGTAGACCCCAACCACAAGGTTCCCTTTGTTGCCTCGGTCTCTATTTCTTACCCATAAACTTTCAACCTGCTCATGGCTATTCTTCAGAGACACTTCTTCACATTCTATCCATTTCTTGATGTAGAGGGCAACGCCTCCACCCCTCCTACCTTGCCTGTCCCTTCTGAACAGCCTGTAGCCTTCGTTAGCTGAACTCCAGTCATGGAATTCATCCCACCAAGTTTCAGTGATGGCAACTAGGTTGTAGCTTTCTAGCAGCACGGTAGCTTCCAGCTCCTCCTGTTTGTTGCCCATGCTGCATGCATTGGTGTAGAGGCACTTCAGCTGGGCTGTTGTCCGTGTCACCTTCTTGGAGGAACACCCCTTGGTTCCCTTGAGGCATTTCTCTGATATTTCCCTGTTGGCTCCTATTACCTCAAGAGCGCCCTGCTCATCCCCGTAAGATTTCAACTGTGCTGCAGTGTCTTCAGCATGCCTCAGATCGACAGGCTGAGGGCCCCTGCTAGCATCCCATCCCCCACTAGTACCCCATTCCTCTAACCATGGCGTGCCATCCCACCCCTTATCACAGGCAAGCCTGATATCAACCCCCTCCCCCTTCAAATCTAGTTTAAAGCCCTGTCAATGAGCCCCGCAAGCTCCTGAGCAAAGACCCTCTTCCCCCTTTGAGAAAGGTGAACCCTGTCAGATGCCAGCATGCCTGGTGCTGTGTAGGCCATCCCATTGTTGAAGAACCCAAAATTGTGACTTTGACACCAGCCATGGAGCCATGTATTAATGGACTGGATCTGTTTGTTCCTTTCAGTGTTCCTGCCCGCAACTGAAAGGAGGGAGGAAAAAGTAACCTGTGCTCCCGATTTCCTCACCAACCATCCCAAGGCCCTGAAGTCTCTCTTGATAGCTTTTGGACTACGGGTTGCAGCTTCCCATGTATATCTGTGTGTATATATCAAAAGAGAGGAAAAGTGGTGGTGATTGATTAATTGGAATGTATTGGAAAGGGTAGGACCTGGGCATGGCATAGATGGTATGGAATAAGGGGTGGATACTGTCCTGGTTTCAGCTGGAATAGCATTGATTTTTCTTCCTAGTAGCTGGTATAGTGCTGTGTTTTGGATTTAAGATGAGAATAATGCTGATAACACACTGATGCTTTAGTTGTTGCTCAGTAGTGCTTACACTAGTCAAGGACTTTTCAGCTTCCCATGCTCTGCCTGGTGCACAAGAAGCTGGGAGGGAGCAGAGCCAGGACAGCTGACCCAGACTGGCCAAAGGGCTATTCCATACCATGTGACGTCATGCTCAGTATATAAGCTGGGGAGAGTTGGCTGGGAGGCAGCGATTGCTGCTTGGGGACATGCTGGGCATCGGTCAGCGGGTGGTGAGTGGTTGCATCACTTGTTTTTCCTCAGTTTTGTTTCTCTCTTGGTGTTATCCTTTTCATTACAATTTACTATTATTATTATTATTTTATGTTATTTCAATTATTAAACTGTTCTTATCTCAGCCCACAAGTTTTCTCACTTTTACTCTTCTGATTTTCTTCCCCCATCCCACCAGGGAGGGAGGGTGAGGGAGCGGCAGTATGGTGCTTGGTTGCCGACTGGTGTTAACCATGACAAGACTAAAATTGGAAAGAAGGGGGAACAGGAAGGGAAACAAACTGACTGAAGTAGTGAACTCTTTGTTCTGTTTAGAGGATTTTTACTACCCTTTGCCATTATTTCCTTTAACAAGGAGGTTTTATGTTAAGATATTTGGGCACTGAGAAGGGCTACAAAAAAAGCAAAAGAATCTAGTCAGTTCTTTTAGGGCTCAAAACACTACTCCAATTGTTCTTCAGGTTTGAAGCCAGGTGTGTCTATTACTGTGCCTGATGCTTTACCATCATACAGATCTTTGTTACTTCTGCATGATTGATGTAGTTGCATAATAGGCCTAGCGGTCTTATATATGGGAGGCAGGCTAATTCTGGGCATAACTGTTATATCACTGGCATGTGGTATCTTAAATCCTGGTCTCACAAAGTTCCAAGCACCTCCAACAGCATACTGAAAATCACCAGTGCTTTAGCAGAAGCAGTAGCAGCAGCTGGAAAAAGCTGCTGCTGGCAGAATGGGTGGCCAGGGTGCCAGGATGTCTCACTAAATATCTTGTAGAGATATACTCTTTTGCTAAGTAAGCACTTAGGAGCGTTCACGTTGCAGGCAGAGTGGTCATGATTCCTACAGGACATGAAGTATTTGCATGTGTTTGTGGTCATTAGGTTAAATTGTTTCTTACGGATGGATGGGTGGTCAAGCATTGGAACAGGCTACCCAGGGAAGTGGTTGAGTCTCCATCCCTGGAGGTATTTAAAGAACGGATAGATGTGGTGCTTGAGGACATGGTATAGATGGACTTGGCAGTGATAGGTTAACGGTTGGACTCGATCTTAAGGGTCTTTTCCAACCTTGACGATTCTATGACTCTATAATACAGTTG
The DNA here is from genome assembly GCF_047370975.1 of Nipponia nippon. Taxonomy (NCBI): domain Eukaryota; kingdom Metazoa; phylum Chordata; class Aves; order Pelecaniformes; family Threskiornithidae; genus Nipponia; species Nipponia nippon. Next base: position 6,521,412 of record NW_028262343.1, read on the forward strand.
GCACTCTTGGTTCTCCCCAGTGCATTTTAAGGGGAGCAAATGGAGGCTGTAGAGAATTTCATTGGAGGGAACTATGTATCTGACAGTATTGTCTGTGTAAACACATTCTCAACTATTAACCTTGCAAAGTTTAAAAAAAAAAAAAATTATCAACCTTTAGAGTTAAAGGCAAAGGCTTTAGAGCCTTTACCTTTGCAGTATTGTTAACTTTGAGGTTAGTATAATCTTTGTTTTGGTCTGAGATGTGCACAAATAACAAGTCAAGCTGTAAAAAAAAAAAAAAAAATGAGAAAAATACCACAATGTGCAAACATGTGGTCTGACTTTACTCTTAGAAGTAGGGTCTATGAAGGCATTACTGCACTCTCCTGAGTGCAGAGGCTAGTGCCTGAAATCAAGCTGTGAGACATTACTCGCCCCAAGCAACACAGGGAAGGAGTGTGAGAGTAGTGAGGGATAAGAGAAAGCGGAGTCTTTCTTTGTCTTGACTTGACACTGACACTTGATTGGAACTATATTATTTCCAGTTATCTGCCTATACTTGATCTTTGTACTGGGGAAACACCTTAGAGAGTTAGCCAGGCATCCTGACCACATAGGTACTCATTAAACTCCAAGAAATAGGAAAAGTTTTGGTTTGGCCACAGTCCCTTCAGGGGTGCACCTGCTGCGTTGTGGACTTATCCATAGCCACAGATACTTTGAGGTGTTCCAGCATGGCCTCATGCACAGCCACTGATGCTTCAAGGTGTACCTGCTGTGGTATGGACTTATCCACAGCCACAGATGCTTTGGGGTGTACCTTCTCCAGCGTGCACTTATCCTTGGGCCACAATCCTTTCAAAGGTATACCTGATACGGCACAGACATAACTGTGGCCACAGACACTTCAAGATGTACCTGCTCTGGTGTGGACTTATCCACGGCCACAGATGCTTCAGGGTGTCCTGCTCCCATGTGGACCCATCCACAGGTCACAGTCCCTTCGACTCGAGTTCACACTGGAGTTCCAGCCTGTCCAGTACAGCAGCACAGAAACAGCAGCGATGCCCTGGCCATCTGCCAGCCCAGGCGCATGGCCATTGCTGTTATCAAAATGTTCCCAGGCACAGCGGAGTCAGATGATAAGCAGTACAGCAAGCAGCAAAAGCAAAAAGCAGCCACAAACGAGCAATAGACTCTAATATACAGTAAGGCAAGCAAGCCCCATGGCAAGCACAGGAGCCTGCCGATTAATAGCTAAACAGCAATAACAGCTATAAATTCGATCTGGCACATTCCGGTCAAACCTGTCATTTTCTTGAACCCTTCGAGCCCCACGTTGGGTGCCAAAAAGAACTGTTGTGGTATAACCCCAGCCAACTAAGCACCACACAGCTTCTCGCTCACTCCCCCCACAATGGGATGGGGGAGAGAATCGGAAGAGTAGAAGTGAGAAAACTCATGGGTTGAGATAAAGACAGTTTAACAGGTAAAGCAAAAGCCGCGCACGCAAGCAAAGCAAAGCAAGGAATTCATTCACTACTTCCCATCGGCAGGCAGGTGTTCAGCCATCTCCAGGAAAGCAGGGCTCCATCACACGTAACGGTTACCTGGGAAGACAAATGCTGTAACTCCAAACATTCTCCCCTTCCTTCTTCCCCCAGCTTTTTATTGCTGAGCATGACATCATACGGTATGGAATAGCCCTTTGGCCAGTCTGGGTCAGCTGTCCTGGCTGTGTCCCCTCCCAACTTCTTGTGCACCCCCAGCCTACTTGTTGGCAGGGCAGTGTGAGAAGCAGAAAAGGCCTTGACTCTGTGTAAGCACTGCTCAGCAATAACGAAAACATCCCTGTGCTATCAACTTTTCATCACAAATCCAAAGCATAGCCCCATACAAGTTACTGTGAAGAAATTTAACTCTGTCTCAGCCAAAACCAGTACAGCTGTGTATCTTTCCTCACCTGTATATGTTGGTACATATTCCAGTGATGATGCTATTCGTGAGGCTTGTTAGTTTGTCCCAACTTTAAGCAGAATACACTTTTTGAACAAAGTGTCATAACTTCATTTCAGCAGCTGAGGGCACTCCGTGACTGGCTAAGTGGAAAACACGGAGTGCTATCCTAAGGCAGGAGAGCAGGCATTTTTATAGTAAAAAGTAAGTGGTGAGGCCAGCCGGGTAAAAGGCAGCTCTGCCTGCCAAACCAGTGTGGGCTGCCACCTGAGCCCAGTATGGACTGGGGAGCTATCAATGTGTGTGACTATAGGAGCATAGTGAATTGGCTCAGATTGGCATGCTGCTGATGGAAAAGCATATTTGTGGCACCGTAGGAAGGAAGTTCAGGTGTGAGACAGTCTGGAGACCAAGTAGATAGTGTTGATACTGATTTCACATAAGGACTTGGGCACTGTTATGAGCGAAAAGCAGGTGCGGATCCTTCAGGGATCAGGTGTGACACTCAGTGAGTGAAAGCTTTGGCTTTATTGAAAGTGTAGTGTTACCATGGTGGGAGCCCCATGGTGGGACACCAACATTAGTCAAAACGGGGACCTGACGCAGCAGCAGAGCCCTGCTTGAGGGTGAAGCTCAAGGGAAAGCACTGCAGGGGAGCATAATAAAACTTGTGCTGATTAACATATCATACATATGCAATGTTTTGTTTTGCTTATTAGCAAACTCACTGATGTAATGCAGGTGCTGTTGTCCAAATTCCAAGATCTGCACCTGGCTGCCACATTGGTGCCTGTACAAAGGTGGGTGCAGATGGAGGGGGGGAAGTGAATGAGATAAAACATGCTTGGGACTCTGCATACTTGGATTGGAAGAAGCAAACTATTCCAGGTTACTGTAACAAAGTCTTCTCATGCCCTACAGGTGTCCTGGCAAATTCGTGGCCCTGAACATAGTGTCAAGGCTATGTAATATTTAGGGAGTTGGATGTCCAGGATTTAATGCACTTCTTTCTGGAAATTTAAGTCTTTGAACATCTCTTTTCCCAATGCCAGGGTAAGAATGAGCGGTTCCTGCCAAGACCTTCCCACAAGCTTGCAATTAGGCCACTTGTGACTCTGTCAAATTCCCATTCTTCATCTGACTCAGGGATTTATGTATGCTCAGACTTCCCAGACCCTCGAAATCAGGCTTTTATGAAAAAGTTGTATACTTCTGTCAAAATGAAGCTGTTTGGATAAGGGATTACTTTTTTTCTGGAGCCAGAGACAGAAGGCATGTCTGAAGCCTGAGTTTGGGCTATGTTTGCCCTGTTTCTTGGCAGGGTAACTGCAGTGCTGCATACCAACCTGGCTACAAAGCTGCTGCTGCTATCTTAACTAGCTTGCAAATGAGCTTCTCATGCAGGCTGCAGGTATACTTGAGCACTCTGCCTACGTAACTTGGAAGAAAACGTGGGTGATTACAGAGTGCTGGCTAGGATGGCTTTCCTCTTTCAAGATATGAAAGGGTCAGTTTCAAGTCTTTGCATTAATGTTATTTTATCCGGGAAAACAGCTTTAGAAGGAAAAAGTGAAATATATAAATTGCAAAATATCTAGTAGCTCTCCACGGAAGCTAAGAAATGTAAGTAATGTAAGTGTAAGAAATGTAAGTACCAGTACATAAGCTTTAAGATGCCTCTGGAGCACTTAAGTATTGAACTTATTACCTACAGCTACCCCTTTCCCTATAAGCCTTTCAGCACAGCAGACCAAAGCAACTTACTGACAGAAAACAAAGCATCAAGAAATCACGTTAAGTAACTTATTTTGCAATAACGGATACTAATTTGGAGAAAGTTAAATTGGGTGAGGGAAACAGTATTTGCCTGGGAAGCCAATGCTTGTAAGGCTAAGGGGCAAGTGGGCACAGGACTGAGTAAAGACTCTGTATCCCAATTTTTCCCTCCTCTTGTTTTTACCTACATCCCTATAGCTAATCACTAGTAATACTAACATGACTTGACTAGACTTCGTAGAGAGAGGTAGGATGTAAGAGACCTGCATGCAAGAGTGCATGTCCAGTAAAAAACTGCAGATGGGTAGAAGTAGAGTATACACAACCAAATATATTTGACACTTGAGCACTGCTAAAAGTATATTTTGCTGTTATTTTAAGATCTGAAATGAGGGATGTTTGACACTGAAATCATTCATACAGTTACATGCTCTGAGATTCATTTGTATTAAATCAACTAGACTTTTATTTTACCAGCAATGAAAGTGGGCAAAAGTATTCCTAGTGTGTGCCAATAAGCAAACAATACTTCAGAAATGTGCTCGTCTCTCAGAAACTTCTGCTGCCCCACAAAGAGCAACAGTCAAGTTAGGAAAATAGACCTTGCGTTCCTCTTGCAGAGTTTCCACCCGGGGGTGGTGGTGGGCAGAGCAGCCGCTGCCGCTGGACCGCTTTGCAGGGCTACCCCAAGGCGCCCAGCCCGGCTGCCCCCGGGACTCCAGCAGGGTTTAACCCCTGTCCCGCAAAGCGGCTCCCGCCAAGCCTCCCCCCGTCCCGGCCGGCGTCGCTTCGGTCCCGCGCCAGCCGCACGACTCGGCAGGGCGGCCCGGTCCGGCCCACCTCCCCGCGGGCCGCTCCGCAGCCCGGGGCCGGGCGGCCTCCGCGGGCGGCCGCGCCGCCGGGGCGGAGCGGGGCCTCGGCGGAGGCCGTTCCGCAGCGCCGGGGCGGAGCCGCCGCCACGATATAAGGGACGAGCCGGGCTGCTGTTCTGTGTTAGGAGCGTCACGTTACGTCGGATGGACTGACGGTCCGCTCAGGCCGGTGAGGCGCGGTGATGGAGCTGCTGCGGACCATTGCCTACTCGCCGGGCGGCGTCGTCGTCAAGGGCCGCGAGGGGGAGCCAGGCAGAACCGCCGGTGATGAGTCGCGGAGGAAGAAGACAGAGGAGCAGCCGCACCAGCACTCCCACCCCGCCGCTGAGGTATCCCGAATTATAACCGACCCCACGATGGGGAAGCGCTACTGCTGCGGCAAGGTGCTCGGAAAGGTAACGGCCGCGGCGGGTCCCGTGCCCTCCCGGGGTGGCGGTGGGGGTGCCCCGGCCCGGCCGCCCTCCTCGGCGGACTGCTGGCGCGGTGCGGAGTGCGGGTGCGGCGGGCGCTGCTTCTGTGGCGCCAGCCCTCGGGACGGGTTGCTTTTCTCCGGGAGGATGTTGGAGTTTGCCGCACTGCTGCCCCTCAACCTGGCCGGGGTCCGATTTGTCCCTGCGTTGCTCCGGTCCACACGCAGTGGTTCCTGCCCCCGATTCATCTCTGCACATAAATACAAGCGCAATCGTGCCTTCAGCTCGGGCAAGCCTACAAAAATGACTTTGTTGCATGCGGGGGGGGAAGCTGCAACACGAACCTTCAGATAGGCGATGAACCTAAGACCAAATTGTCCTGTGCAAAGGAAGTTATGCTCCTTGACGAATACATGAGCCAGTGAATGACTAAGCGTGGGACTTCTTTCATGCATGGTATAATTACCTTTTTCTCATATGTCTCTCTAGGGTGGATTTGCCAAGTGTTATGAGATGACAGATTTGACAACAAATAAAGTTTATGCTGCAAAAATCATTCCTCACAGCAGAGTAGCAAAACCTCATCAAAGGGAAAAGGTGTGTGTGCATGAATTACTTTTTTTTTCTTCCTCAAACTCTCTTTGTGTGCTGGATTGCCCAACTGTTTTTCTGAAATGGTTCTGATAGAGCTGTTTGCTCAACAACATTCCCCCCTCCTTTTGTCTCTTCAGATTGATAAAGAGATTGAGCTGCACAGAATGCTTAATCATAGGCATGTTGTACAGTTTTACCACTATTTTGAAGACAGAGAAAATATTTACATTCTTCTGGAGTACTGCAGTAGAAGGGTGAGCATCAACTGTGAGAAATCCAGTATTTACTTACCTAGAATCTGTAACTAATTTAAATGTGTGATATGCAAAAGGTATTTTTCATGGCTTCTTTAATTGTCACTTCTCCATGCATTGATTTACTTTTGCTTAAGGTGAATCTTGTGCGTGAATGTTCAGTGACACTTCTGCCTTTGTTTTTCCTCTGCAGTCAATGGCTCACATCTTAAAAGCGAGGAAGGTATTGACAGAACCAGAAGTACGATACTACCTCAGGCAAATTGTGTCAGGGCTAAAGTATCTTCATGAACAGGAAATATTGCACAGGGATCTTAAACTAGGTAAGTTCTGTACCTTGCCTACTTCAAAATACAATGCTGACAGGGCTGGAAAAGTATACTACTTTACCACTTGTATGGCGATAGCTTAATTAATAGAATCAGCTCAGTCTGTCTTTACAGTGGAAACTTGGAGTGCTAAGGGATGACATTAAGTAGTCCTATTTAAAAAAAAAAAAAAATCCTGGCTAGCTTTTGGCTTTGAACAAAGTATGACTCAGCACCTGTGGCAAATGCATTCCTACCCTGCAAGAAAAGGACTAACTGGAATTTCTGTCTACTAGGCAACTTCTTCATTAATGAGAACATGGAACTGAAACTGGGTGACTTTGGCTTGGCAGCTAGGCTGGAACCACTGGAGTACAGGAGGAGGTAGGAGCATCAAAGAAAATGTAGAGTCTAATAGTAAATGAAACCAAATTTATTTAGAAATGAGAGATCCTGTTCCATAGCAAAAGCTAATTGCTTCTGGGATCAGGATTTCCCCTTCTAGAAAATAGGCTGCTATACTTTGACTTCTGCTTTCCTCTGAGCATTTGAATAATAGCAAGTGCCAGAGGCAGGTACCTGACTGACTAATAGTGCTGATATGAGTCTGCTGGTCCTGTATCATGAAGACACCATGAAACACATCTATACTATTAACATTCATACAACTCTTCTTTAGGAGTCTTTAAGCTCTTGTCTGAACTTGAGAGGAAAACCTGGCCGATGAAAAATGGTTTCTCTCCTCTTTCTATTTAAAATACTAACTGGCTCTGTGGCCTCTTTAACTTGCAGAACAATATGTGGCACGCCAAACTACCTCTCTCCAGAAGTCCTCAACAAACAAGGGCACAGCTGTGAATCTGACATCTGGGCCTTAGGCTGTGTAATGTAAGTACTTCACTGCCTTTGAAATGAAATATTTCTATCACTGGCTTAGGCTTTTAAGAGTTCAAAGGGGATGCAGTACTGCATCAGTTTGCAATCCTTTATATATGTCTAACCCAAGTGCAGAAATTCTCCTTGTTAGGAGGTTGACAATACCTTTTCAGTAGTTGTAGATAAGTATTGTGGGTGTGTAAAATAAATAAAATTGGTTTCCTTTGCTTTTAAACAGGTATACAATGCTGTTGGGAAGACCCCCATTTGAGACCACAAATCTTAAAGAAACATACAGATGCATAAGGGAAGCAAGATACAGCCTGCCTTCATCTCTCTTGGCACCTGCAAAACACTTAATAGCTAGCATGTTGTCAAAAAATCCTGAAGACCGTCCCAGTTTAGATGAAATAATTCGACATGAATTTTTCTTATGGGTTTGCATTGTTTAGTGTTCTGGTTGAAAAAATATCCACCCTAAAAATGCACCCTGTGGTCTAAAAATTATTTTTTGAATCTCGCTTCCACAGGGCTTTACACCCGACAGACTTTCTGCTAGCTGTTGTCACACCATTCCTGATTTCCATTTGGCAAGCCCTGCTAAAAATTTCTTCAAAAAAGCAGCTGCTGCTCTCTTTGGTGGTAAAAAGGATAAAGCCAGATACTTTAACACACATAGTAAGTGGACTATAGCTATGTTTGAAACTTATCTCTATGCCATCAATGTCATGCTAGTAATGTACAGCTATGAGACAGTAGTGCAGCACTTGTATTTACATCTTGGTGCTTCCTTGGCTTAGTTTTGATGTCTTTATCGATAAGCATAGATGGTAGCCTGCAACCTATGCCAACTTACATAAGTAAATGCTTCTTATGGCATACTGACAGTCTATATTGGCCATCTGTTAGAATGTAATGTCTACTAAAGTTTAGTCTCTTAGTGATCTGTGTATAATGGCACTGCTGTTCTGGGAGACTATGGCAGGATTAGAAGAAGCTACTGGAGGGAGACAACACACTTTCTGCAGCTAACTTGTTAGGCTTTCTGTAATTTAACAGCACTTCCAGATGCAGTGTTAAGTATTTTTCTTGTATTACAGACAGACTAGCTAAAGAAGATGAAGAAATCTACAAGCTCAGGCATGATTTGAAGAAGACCTTGATAACCCAGCAGCCCCACAAACACAGAACAGATGAGGTAAATGCAAGTGCAGTTTGATTAGAATTCAATAACAGTTGGGTGGAATAGCTATGATTAAATTATATTTGACTTGGATATCAGAGCGGGGCTGTACACAGCATAATCAAGCTTAAATGATTAGCAAAGTTGCTTTAACAGGGATTAACCAAGCTTCACCAAGGTATGGTAGCCTTTGTAGAGAGACTATCAGTTTTGTCTTTTGAGTAATTATAGTATCTGCCTAGACTCCATTGTCATCTGTGTGGAAACTTGTCTGCCAGGTGCTCTTTCCAAATACAGGGCTTCAGTTCATGATTAACTAAGACTTATTAAAGAATAAATTGCTGAGATCTAACTCTTACCATTTGGTGTTCAGGCCTGCATGCAGCTGTTCCCTTGCTAGGGCAGGAGAGCAGAGGACTGATTAATAGCATGTAAGATGCAAATTGAAGATCTAAAGAATGGAAAGACCTGGCATGCTTCTTAAAGCTCAGTCTAACAGCAGCTTTTTGTACTTGCTGGAAATATTAATACCAGTTTCCCTAGAATTTATCATTTGTTGAGAGACAGGAGAGCCATGCAAAACTTGTGTATAAGCCTTGGCTTGTGTTATGTTTTATGTTTACATGTCTCACATCTCTTATAGGAGATCCAACCTCTTATCACAACAGTAGCCACGCTGGGAGCATTACCAGAAACTAAGCAGATTAGAGACTCTATTCGGATGTTAGTCAGAGGAACTTTGGGAAGCTGCAGCAGTAGCAGTGAATGTAAGTGCAGCAAAATGTAATCTCTAATTCTAAATCCCACCTTTACTTTCTTCATGTCTTGGAAGCTTGAAACAAACAGCTGCTTTCATCCCTACCCCCTCTTTTTGATGCTCTAAATTTTACAGCCAATATTTTTGAAGAATTAAAACTAGAAAGCCGTAAAGGCTAAACTTCTTAAAATTACAATCTAGATACTGAAAGGCTTAGAATTAAAGCCTGCTCTGTGTGCTCTTGTCAGTCTAATAATCCTTTCCTTTCAGGCCTGGAAGACAATACTATGGGAAGTGTTGCCGATGCAGTCGCAAGGGTATTGAGAGGATGTCTGGAGAACATGCCAGAAGCAGACAGCATTCCCAAAGAACATCTGACAGCATCCTTCCAGTGGGTTACAAAATGGGTGGACTATTCTAACAAGTATGGCTTTGGGTACCAGCTGTCAGATCACACCGTTGGTGTCCTTTTCAATAACGGGGTGCATATGAGCCTTCTGCCAGACAAAAAGTAAGAATGATTACAAAACTGACAACTAAGGCAGTTCAAACTTGAAATGCTTTTATGTCTGACCTTTCTTACTTTCTCTTCTTACAGGACAGTCCACTATTATGCTGAGCTAGGCCAATGCTCTGTCTTCTCAGCCACAGAGGCTCCTGAACAGTTCATTAGCCAAGTAACTGTACTGAAGTATTTCTCTCTCTACATGGAAGAGAACCTCATGGATGTAAGTTCACCACCTTCTGGATCTTGAGCTGTAAAAATGGACCTTGCGCTAAACATGAACTGAGTGCTTAATGTAGTGTCTGTTCCCTTTCCTAGGGAGGAGATCTTCCCAGCCTAACAGATGTACACAGGCCCAGGCTTTACCTCTTACAGTGGCTTAAATCTGATAAAGCATTAATGATGCTCTTCAATGATGGCACATTTCAAGTAAGTTTGATAGCATCACCTGAGAAAGTGTTTCTAAAATACTTATTGTAATAAAACTGGATAAGTGCCTGAAACTGAGAGGAGAAAGTATACAAACAGGAACTCTTCTCTTCTGCAGGTGAACTTCTATCATGATCACACAAAAATCATAATTTGCAATCAGAGTGAGGAGTATCTCCTTACCTACATCAATGAAGAGAGGATATCCACAACGTTTTATCTGACAACTCTTCTGTTTTCTGGATGCTTGTTGGAACTAAAACACAGAATGGAATATGCTCTAAACATGCTGCTGCAGCGATGTAACTGAAGGGACTGACTCGTTAAACCAAACAGACCCTCTTGTTCACTGTGCAATCTACACTGGAGATGGTAGAGCAACTACTATGTTGATGATGGATGTGTGGTAGTACGAAAACTTGACTGTCCTAGTGTGCTGGGCACACATCTATTGGACAGAAGCCTAAACCTACTGTTGGACTAAAATGGTGTGACAAGGAGTTCTTCAGACCATAGTTTTCCTTGCTTCATGTGTGTGTTAAGATATTTTTGATTTGACCTCTGAGCAGAACATGACTACTTGCTCTGTAAGAGAGCATTTCTGGAGTTAAACTGTGAATATCCATCTGGAAAGGGAGAGCTCCATTACTGTGGAATAGCTGTAATAAGCAGCTTCTGGCTGCTTAATTGAACTATGGCCATACTTTTTTTTCCCCTTATTTTTCAAAAATGCCCACACTTGTGGGTGGCAAAGTGCATTCCTTGTTAAATTTTTTTTTTTATTACAGCTTAAAGTGAAATATTTATTACACAACACTTTATTTTTGGACATTGGCATTTTAAATATAAATCTGTTGGGAATAAAGATAATGGAAATCTGAAGCATCATTCTCCTCTTCTTTTACAATACAACTTAACATGCCTTGCTTAGTGTTCCTAAGAATCTTGCAGGTCTGCTTTTCTTATGCTATTTTAAAGTCTGCTATAGGTCAGAATATGAATGACAGGCTCTAAAATGGAGCAATCTGTCCATGTCTATGCACATAGTTACAAACACCAATTGCTGCTGCTAATTATAACAGCAACCCTAAAGCAACTGTACATGAAGCTTGCAGAGTAATGATGTGGGCCTTGACACTCAGTTATCTTCCTAGGGGCTAAAAACAAAAGTAGGGACCTCTTCATGGTATTACATCCCAGAATTGATATTGATGTCTTACACTAATGTAACAAACTCCTTACTTCTGGATGATACTTAGTAGAAAGTAGTTGTGACAACTAGAGCTGTATAAGCTTCCTCCTTTTATTTGCTGTGGAAGCATTGCTCTTATTTACTAAGGGACTAAAGTATCCTGACAACTCAAACAGGTGAGGGGTATGGACAATTCATTCTACCATTATCAGGTACACTGCTCCTCTATTTTATGTGTCTTTTTACCCTTGGTTAAATGGCAACCCCATTAAAGTAAAATAAAAACTGTTGAGCAGATTAAGGGCTGATTTAGTATAAATGTTGGGTTTACTCTACCAAATGGGTAACATTAGACAACTGCTGGTGTTACTAAGACTGAAGATCAGTTACAGTATGCCATAAATTCTCTAAAGCTGAGGACTGCATAAGGATGGGTTGCCTCTTACTGCAATCCTACTGATAATAAAAGTACATATATTAGAGCAATTGCCTTCTGTGGTGGGTTCACCCTGGCTGAATGCCAGGTGCCCACCAAAGCTACTCTCCCACTTCCCCTTCTCAGCTGGCCAGGGGAGAGAAAATATAACGAAAGGCTAGTGGGTTGAGATAAGGACAGGGAGGATTACTCACCAATTACCATCATAGGCAAAACAGACTCAATTTGGGGAAATAAGCTTAATTTATTACCAATCAAATCAGAGTAGGATAATGACAAAAAACCTAAATCTTAAAATACCTTCCCTGCACCAAACCCTTCTTCTCAGGCTCAACTTTACTCCTGATTTCTTTCTCTCCTCCCACCGGGTGGCACAGGGGGATGGGGAATGGGGGTTGCAATCAGTTCATCACAGATTGTCCCTGCTGCTCCTTCCTCAAGGGGAGGACTCCTCACACTCTTCCCTTGTTCCAGGGTGGGGTCCCTGCCACAGGAGACAGTCCTCCACCAACTTCTCCAACATGGGTCCTTCCCACGGGCTACAGTTCTTCATGAACTGCTCCAGCATGGGCCCCTTCCATGGGGTATAGTCATTCAGGAACAGACTGCTCCAGCGTGGGTCCCCCACAGGATCACAGGTCCTGCCAGAACACCTGATCCAGTGTGGGCTCCTCTCTCCATAGAGCCACAGGTCCTGCCAGGAGCCTGCTCCAGTGCAGGATTCCCACAGGGTCAGAGCGCCCTTTGGGTGCATCCACCTGGTCTGGGGTGGGGTCCTCCATGGGCTGCAGGTGGATATCATCTGCTCCACCATTAACCTCCATGGGCTGCAGGGGAACAGCCTGCCTCACCATGGTCTTCACCAGGGGCTGCAGGGGAATCTCTGCTCTGGTGCTTGGAGCACCTCCTTCCCCCTCCTTCTTCACTGACCTTGGTATCTGCAGAGTTTTTCATCTCATGTATTCTCGCTCCTCTCTCCAGCTGCAGTTGCACAGTTTGTGTTTTTTTTCCCCTCCTTCTTAAATATGTTATCCCAGAGGTGCTACCACTGTCGCTGATTGGCTTGCCCTTGGCCAGTGGCAGGTACGTCTTGGAGCTAGCTGGCGTTGGTTTATTGGACATAGGGGAAGCTTCTAGCAGCTTCTCACAGAAGCCACCCCTGTAGCCCCCCCACTACCAAAACCTTGCAACGCGGATCCAATACATTCTACCCCTACTACTCAAACCTCGGTGACAGGCACTACGGTTACTCCAGCCCCCGCAACAAGCATCGCTGCTACTCCAACCCCTGCGACAGGCAATGTGGCAAGATATTGCTGACCGGGTAGAGAACCTGGTTGTAAAAGTACATCACGTAGATGCTCACATACCCAAGAGTCAGGCCACTGAAGAACATCAAAACCACCAGCAGGTGGATCAGGCTGCTAAGATTGAAGTGGCTCAGGTGGAGCTGGACTGGCAACATAAGGGTGAATTATTTCTAGCTTGATTAGCCCATGACACCTCAGGCCATCAAGGAAGAGATGCAACATATAGATAGGCTCGTGATCGAAGGGTGGACTTGACCATGGACACTATTGCACAGGTTATCCATGAATGTGAAACATGCGCTGCAATCAAGCAAGCCAAGTGGTTCAAGCCTCTCTGGTATGGAGGATGGTGGCTGAAATATAAACATGGAGAGGCCTGGCAGATTGATTATATCACACTCCCACAAACCCACCAAGGCAAGCACCATGTGCTCACCATGGTGGAAGCAACCACCGGATGGCTGGAAACATATCCCGTGCACCATGCCACCGCCCGGAACACTATCCTGGGCCTTGAAAATAGGCATGGCACCCCAGAAAGAACTGAGTCAGACAACGGGACTCATTTCCCTAACAACCTCATAGACACCTGGGCCAAAGAGCATGGCATTGAGTGGGTATTTCACATCCCCTATCACGCGCCAGCCTCCGGGAAAATCGAACGATACAATGGACTGTTAAAGAGTACACTGAGAGCAATGGGTGGTGGGACATTCAAACACTGGGATACACATTTAGCAAAGGCCACCTGGTTAGTCAACACTAGGGGATCTGCCCGTCAAGCTGGCCCTGCCCAGTCAAGACTTTTATGTACTGTAGAGGGGAATAAAGTCCCTGTAGTGCACCTGAAAAATATGCTGGGGAAGACAGTCTGGGTTACTCCTGCCTCAGGCAGAGGAAAACCCATTCGTGGGATTGCTTTTGCTCAAGGACCTGGGTTCACTTGGTGGGTGATGCGGAAGGATGGGGAAGTCTGATGTGTACCTCAAGGGGATTTGATTTTGATAGCCAATGAACTGAACTGTATAATGTTAGTTGCTGTCACTTCAGTGATTACTATGTGCTATATCAACAGTATACAGTAAGAATCACCCAAATTAATGAGGAATGAACTTTGAGGAAACTGAGAAAAATGTAGCAGTGATGGAACTAGAACTGGCTTCAGCATGCAACAATCCAATACCACACACCATCTCTCCTGCCCTGAAAGACTGTTATGACAGATGAAGCCCAAAGTCATGGACTAAATGAACTCAACAAACATTTTAGAGGGATAGCCTATAGACTAGGGAAATTATATCTATGTGTGTGTGTGTGTGTATATATATATATATATCAAAAGACTGGAAAAGTGGTGGTGATTAATTGGAGTGTATTAGAAAGGGTAGGACCTGGGCGTGACGTATATGGTATGGAATAAGGGGTGGATACTGTCCTGGTTTCAGCTGGGATAGAGTTAATTTTCTTCTTAGTAGCTGGTATAGTGCTGTGTTTTGGATTTAGGATGAAAATAATGTTGATAACACACTGATGTTTTAGTTGTTGCTAAGTAGTGCTTACACTAAGTCAGTCAAGGACTTTTCAGCTTCCCATGCTCTGCCAGGTGCACAAGAAGCTGGGAGGGGGCACAGCCAGGACAGCTGACCCAGACTGGCCAAAGGGCTATTCCATGCTATATGATGTCATGCTCATGATAGGGGATGTGATATACCCACTCAATGCCATGCTCTTGGCCCAGGTGTCTACGAGGCTGTTAGGGAAATGAGTCCCGTTGTCTGACTCAATTCTTTCTGGGGTGCCATGTCGCCACAGGACTTGCTTTTCAAGACCCAGGATAGTGTTCTGGGCGGTGGCATGGTGTACGGGATATGTTTCCAGCCATCTGGTGGTTGCTTCCACCATTGTAAGCACATGGTGCTTGCCTTGGTGGGTTTGTGGGAGTGTGATGTAATCAATCTGCCAGGCCTCTCCATGTTTGTATTTCAGCCATCGTCCTCCATACCAGAGAGGCTTGAACTGCTTGGCTTGCTTGATTGCAGCGCATGTTTCACATTCATGGATAACCTGTGCAATAGTGTCCATGGTCAGGTCCACCCCTCGATCACAAGCCCATCTATATGTTGCATCCCTTCCATGGGCCCACCAAGCTAGAAATAATTCACCCTTATGTTGCCAGTCCAGATCCACCTGAGCCACTTCAATCTTAGCAGCCTGATCCACCTGCTGGTGGTTTTGATGGTCTTCAGTGGCCTGACTCTTGGGTACGTGAGCATCTACGTGATGTACTTTTACAACCAGGTTCTATACCCAGGCAGCAATATCTTGCCACAATGTGGCATCCCAGATGGGTTTGCCTCTGTGCTGCCAGTTGCTCTGCTTCCATTGCTGCAACCACCCCCACAGGGTATTTGCCACCATCCATGAGTCGGTACAGAGATAAAGTACTGGCCACTTTTCTCTTTCAGCAGTATCTAAAGCCAGCTGGATGGCTTTCACCTCTGCAAACTGACTCGATTCACCTTCTCCTTCAGCAGTTTCAGAAACTTGTCGTACAGGATTCCATACAGCAGCTTTCCACCTCCGATGCTTCCCCACAAGATGACAGGACCGATCAGAGAACAGGGCATATTGCTTCTCATTTTCTGGCAGTTTATTATACAGTGGGGCCTCCTCAGCATGCGTCACCTCCTCCTCTGGCGATATTCCGAAATCTTTGCTTTCTGGCCAGTCCATGATCACTTCCAACATTCCTGGGTGACTGGGGTTTCCTATTCGGGCCTGTTATATGATTAGTGCGACCCACTTACTCCATGTAGCATCAGTTGCATGATGTGTACAGGGGATCCAACTGTATGAGATTCAACAAGGCTAAGTGCTGGGTCCTGCACTTGGGTCACAACAACCCCATGCAATGCTACAGGCTTGGGGAGGAGTGGCTGGAGAGCTGCCTGGCGGAAAAGCACCTGGGGGTGTTGGTTGACAGCTGCCTGAACATTAGCCAGCAGTGTGCTCAGGTGGCCAAGAGGGCCAATGGCATCCTGGCTTGTATCAGGAATAGTGTGGCCAGCAGGACCAGGGAGGTGATAGTGCCCCTGTACTCGGCACCTCGAGTACTGTATTCAGCTTTGGGCCCCTCACTACAAGAAGGACATTGAGGTGCTGGAGCATGTCCAGAGAAGGGCAATGAAGTTGGTGAAGGGTCTAGAGAACAAGTCCTACGAGGAGAGGCTGAGGGAGCTGGGGTTGTTGAGTCTGGAGAAGAGGAGGCTGAGGGGAGACCTTATTGCTCTCTACAACTACCTGAAAGGAGGTTGTAGCGAGGTGGGGGTCGGTCTCTTCTCCCTAGTAAGAAGCAATAGGACGAGAGGAAATGGCCTCAAGCTGTGCCAGGGGAAGTTTAGGTTGGATAGTAGGAAAACCTTCTTCACCAAAAGGGTAGTCAGGCACTGGAACAGGCTGCCCAGGGAAGTGGTTGAGTCCCCATCCCTGGAGGTATTTAAAAGACAGGCAGAGTGGTGCTTGAGGACATGGTTTAGTGGTGGACTTGGCAGTGACAGGTTAACGGTTGGATTCGATGATCTTAAGGGTCTTTTCCAGCCTTAATGATTCTATGATTCTATGATCCTCCCTCTGAACATCCAGCCCAGCCCTGGCAGTCGGGGTGCCAGGAGGAGCTGTGCTTCAGTACCAACCACTTCTGAAGCGGCTCGAACCCCTTAATGTGCTGCCTATATCTCTTTTTCAGTTGGAGTATAGTGGGCCTCAGATCCTCTGTATCCCCGACTTCAAAACCCTAGGGGTCGACCTCGAATCTCCCCTGGTGCTTTCTGCCAGAGGCTCCAGGTAGAACCGTTCTCCCCGGCTGCAGTGTAGAGCACATTTTTTCCATCTTGTCCTGCCCGGACTGGCCCCAGGGCTACTGCATGAACTATCTCCTGTTTAATTTGTTCAAAGACTTGTCATTGCTCAGGTCCCCATTTGATATTGTTCTTCTTCCAGGTCACTTGATAGAGGGCTTACGATCAGACTGTAATTTGAAACATGCATTCTCCAAAAACCCACAATGCCCCTGAAAGCTTGTGTTTCCTTTTTTCTGGTTGGTGGAGACATGGCTGTTATTTTGCTGATTACACCCATTGGGATCTGACGACATCCATCTTGCCATTTTATTCCTAAGAACTGGATCTCCTGTGCAAGTCCCTTGACCTTACTTTGTTTTATGGCAAAGCCGGCCTCCAGAAGGATTTGGACTATTTGCTTCCCTTTCTCATAAACCTCTTCTGCTGTGCTGCCCCACACAATAATGTCATCAATGTATTGCAGGTGTTCCGGAGCCCCACTCTGTTCCAGTGCAGTCTGGATCAGTCCATGGCAAATGGTGGGGCTGTGTTTCCACCCCTGGGGCAGTCGATTCCAGGTGTACTGGACCCCCCTCCAAGTGAAAGCAAACTGTGGCCTGCACTCTGCCGCCAAAAGGACTGAGAAAAACGCATTAGCAATATCAATGGTGGCATACCACTTGGCTGCCTTTGACTCCAGTTCGTAGTGAAGTTCTAGCACGTCTGGCACGGCAGTGCACAGCGGCGGCGTGACTTCATTCAGGCCCCGATAATCTACTGTTAGTCTCCACTCTCCATTAGACTTTCGCACTGGCCATATGGGACTGTTAAAAGGTGAGCGAGTCTTGCTGATCTCTCCTTGGCTCTCCAGTCAACGAATCAGCTTATGGATGGGAATCAGGGAGTCTCTGTTGGTGCGATATTGCCGCTGGTGCACCGTTGTGGTAGCAATTGGCACCTGTTGTTCTTTGACCCTCAGCAACCCCACAATAGAAGGGTCCTTCAAGAGACCGGGCAGGGTAGATAGCTGTTTAATTTCCTCCGTCTCCAAGGCAGCTATACCAAAAGCCCACCGGTACCCTTTTGGGTCCTTGAAATACCCTCTCCTGAGGTAGTCTATGCCAAGGATGCATGGGGCCTCTGGGCCAGTCACAATGGGGTGCTTCTACCACTCCTTCCCGGTTAAGCTTACTTCGGCCTCCAATACAGTCATCTCTTGGGATCCCCCTGTCACTCCAGAAATACAGATGGGTTCTGCCTTTTCATAGCTTGATGGCACTCGGGTACACTGTGCACCGGTGTCTACTAGAGCCTTATACTCCTGTGGGGCTGATGTGCCAGGCCATCGAATCCACACAGTTCAGTATACCCGGTTGTCCCTCTCCTCCACCTGGCTGGAGGCAGGGCCCCTCTAGTCCTGGTCATAGCATTCGTTACTCACTTCTTGTCAATGCGAATCAACAATCCCTTTATTAAGATCGGAAGCAAAATCATCCCTTCTGCTCTGTCTGGGGAACTGCTCACTGGAAACTGGAGCAGCAATTTTCCTGGAAGAACCACCTTTTGTAGTTTTTCCTTGCAACTCACGTACCCATGCCTCTAGGGTCGAGGTAGGTTTTCCATCCTGCTTCCTCATGTCCTCTCCATGGTCACGCAGATAAAACCACAAGGTGGCCCATGGTGTGTATCCACTATATCTTCTCTCTTGAGCAGAGGGACGCTTACTCCTAATGGCTGAGATACCGGTCCGTACAGGCAAGGAGTAGGACATGTCCTCTTTGAATCGCTGGAACTCCCGGGATAATTTCTCAGCTAGCACGTCAGGCAGTTTCTCCACAGCCGAGATGCAGGCCCGTAGGGAGGAAGAGAGACTTTCTTCGTATTGTCAGAGTTGACTAGCCACTTCATGTACCGTTGGTCCCTCTTCATCTTTCCAGGTCATTATTGCCAAAGAGTTTGTCTGTACAAACTTCCGCCACATGGGTCGTGTGCACTGGACTTCATCTGGATCTTTGGATAACTGCTCGTTGTCCAGGTCATCATAAATCACCTCCAGCACAGCTAATTCCCTCAGGTACTGGATACCTCTCTCCATGGTGGTCCATTTGCCTGGGTGACATATAACATCTTCCTGGAAGGGATACCTTTCCTTCACGCCTGACAGGAGTCACCTCCAGAGGCTGAGGACTTCTGCCCCTTTTCCAATCGCTTTGTCAATGCCCCCTTCCCTAGAAAGGGATCCCAGCTGCTTGGCTTCCCTACCCTCTAATTCCAGGCTACTGGCCCTGTTATCCCAGCATCGGAGCAGCCAGGTGATGATGTGCTCGCCTGGAAGACAACTGAAATCTTTTCGCATATCTCGCAGCTCACTCAGGGATAGGGATCAGGTGGTTACCATCTCATTTATGGGTTCTGCCTCTTCCTCCTCCTGTTCTTGTGATGGCCCTGGTTCATCATCAGCCCTTACTAAACGAGTTGATTTTCTTGTGTATTTTTTCTTCTGTATAGGGGCAACTGATACTGGCACAGGTTGGTTCTCTGGCATAGCCGCAGCACCTGTCACAGGGGCAGGCGTAGCTGCAGCGCCTGTTGTTCTGTCGTCAGATCCAGAGACCTTCTCTTCCCCTTGAGGGTTCTGAATAGTGTTGAACAGGGCTCGGTAGGCATGGGCCAGGCCCCAGCACATTGCAGTGATTTGTGTCTCCCTAGAATTGCCAGGGTGACAGCATACTTTTTCCAAATGTTCTACTAATTTTTCAGGATTCTGCACTTGTTCAGGGGTGAAGTTCCAAAACACTGGAGGGGCCCACCCTCCTAGGCATTTGCCCATGCTCTCCCACACACCCTGCGCCACTCATAACTATCCAGCCTTGGGGCAGATCTCTGGATGATATTCTTAAACTGCTTATTAACCTTAGACAAAACTGAAACATTATTCCCAAGAACTACCAATAGATATATCTTAACTACCCAAGGATGTTCAAGATACAGAAAAGTTGTTGTAATGAGGGAGACAACATCATAGAAGAAGGCAGCCAAGGTGCCATTCTGTATTTCCTCCATAAAAACACCTCTCAGAGGAAGAGGTATAATTGCTAATTGTCTCCATGAGGTGGTACCCAGAGTACAGTAATGGCTTCACTATAGAACCCAAATACCAGATAATGCTCAAGGTCAGTGTTTTACTAAGAAGTAAGTCTCCAAAGCAAAACATCACTAATCACGGCAGAGCACAGCAAACTGCAAAACCCAACACCAATCTTCTTTAACACGTGCTGCAAAAACAAGAGTATGGTGCAGATCAGGTAGACTAATATCGAGAACAGATGAATCAATATTGTGACCGGCAACTGTTAACAGATACAAATTCCTTAATACACTCTGGTTAATCTGTTATTATCTCAGACCCTTCGAGCCCCATGTTGGGTGCCAAAAAGGACTGTCATGGTTTAATCCCATCCAGCAACTAAGCACCTCACAGCTGCTCGGTCACTCCCCCCACCCCAGTGGGATGGGGGAGAGAATTGGAAGTGTGAAATTCAGAAAACTCGTGGGTTGAGATAAGAACAGTTTAATAATTGAAGTAAAATGAAATAGAATAGTAGCAATAATAATAATTAATAATAATAATAATAATAATAATAATAATAATAATAATAATAATAATAATAATAATAATATAAGAATACAATAATAATATACAAAGCAAGTGATATACTGTACAATTGCTCACCACCTGCCGAACTACGCCCAGCACATCCCCAAGCAGTGATTGCTTCCCCCCCGGCCAACTCCCCCCAGTTTACATACTGAGCATGATGTCATATGGTATGGAATAGCCCTTTGGCCAGTCTGGGTCAGCTGTCCTGGCTGTGCTCTCTCCCAGCTTCTCGTGCACCGGGCAGAGCATGGGAAGCTGAAAAGTCCTTGACTAGTATGAACACTACTTAGCAACAGCTAAAGCATCAGTGTGTTATCAACATTATTCTCATCCTAAATCCAAAACACAGCACTATACCAGCTACTAGGAAGAAAAATTAACTCTATCCCAGCTGAAAGCAGGACAAATGCTTACAAAGTAAGATTATAATGGGCACAGAGAACAAGTAGGATGAATCTACCTAATATTATCTAGGGGTGAGTAAATCCAGAACACAGTTTTAAGTTAAATTTAGAGGAAACCTTGAAGCATTTCAGGTACTGCACAGCAAATTGCAATACAGATTTGGTTTCTTATTCTTTTCTGAATAGAACAAACATGAAAAGCAAAGTTTTCTAATTTAGTTGAATGTGACTTATAGGTCTCATTTTAAGAAGGAATCTCTTTCCTTGTCTATGATGAATGCTTTCTAAAAATGATGGAGTGTGACATCATTACCTAATTTAAATGGGATAGACACTCCTTATTGCCTTAGATGCTTATTATGGGTAAATCATGCTCACCTGGATCACATTAGCAGTTCCACTGATATCAGGAGAACTGCAGTGAGAAAGGGAAGCAGTATTTGTTGCTAGTGCTTTTATTAGGTAAGGGATAACACATCTTTTGGAATATGAGTAGTGCTAATGATTTCTAGTGGTGGTGAAGTGTCTTTCTGAAGAGAAAGGACACAAGATCCTTTCTCCTGAGGGACTTGTCAAGCAGTTGCCACCAGTGGTTGCTGTCCTCTGCAAAACGCTTCTGGTTTCAGGAAATGTTCAGACAGGCCCAAGGAGCTCAGTTAGTATCTCCTGTTGCTGCAGTGTGAACTAATTATAGATATAGAATAATTGTTGAGTAATAAGGCAGTGAGAAATGACAGGAGGAACATCAGTAAGATTATGTGGTCACTTGGCAAGGGAAGATGCTTGGTATAATGCAGTTAAGGGGATCTGTTTGTTGTTTTATTCTAATTAGGGTGTATATCCTATTTGGCTAATGTTATTAATGATGAGGCTTGGGTAGGGCCAGGAGTAATGGCGCCCCCCCCCCCCCCCCCCCCCAAAAGGTAGCCTTAGGGAGTACTAGTGACTGTGGCATGGCGATTTGCCCAGGGAGGGTGCCTCCTTGAAGGAGGGGCATTCCACTGGCAGAGTGGGAGGCTTGAAGTACACATAACCCAGCATCCGGGTACCATTCTGTGACCATCTGCACAAGTTGAGGGTAATCATCCTACATGACCCTCAAGGCAGAATGGTGGGCACTTGTCTGAGAGGAAAGGCTGCAGCTCTGGCTGGGGGGTCTGCACCATCTACCCCAGCGGTGGCTGACACCTCCACCCAGATGGAGCTGCTAAAGGGAGAGGTTGCAGTGCAGACTTCAGACTGCAGGAAGTGCTTAGACCTTTCTCCTGGGGCAGGGACAAGCAGCAGACCTGCCTGCAAAAGGTGTGCCTAGGTGGAGGACCTCCTGCAGCAGGTGGCTGAGCTGCAGGAGGCAGTGAGAAGACTGTGTAACATCAGGGAGGCTGAGAAGGAGTTAGATAGCTGGTTCCAAGCGCAGTCTGCAGTGGACCCACAGCCAAACAGCCAAAAAATCCCCCACTGGCACACACAGAAGGGAGAGGGGCCAATAATGCAGAAGAATGGATGGTTGCAATGGTAAAGACCAGCAGGAGGAAGAGAGTTCCCCTGAAGCCTGAGGTGCCCTTGCAGAACCGCATCACTGTTCTGCAGACTGAAGAGGAAAGACCCATCACACCAGGGGAGACGCTGGAGCTGAGTAAGGCAGCCTGATCTGCTCCCCATATAACAACCAATGCAACTAAGAAAAGGTGATGGGTGATAGTAGTAGGTGATTCTCATCCGAGAGGTACAGAGGCACCCATTTGCCTACCTGATGCGCTCTCTAGAGAGGTGTGCTGCTTACAGGGGGCTCGTATCAGGGATGTCACCAAGAGACTACCAAGCCTCATTCAGTCCACTATTATCCACTGCTGTTGTTTCACGTGGGCACCAGTGATACAGCCAGGAGCAGTCTGAGGAGTATCAGAGAATACAGAGCCCTGGGAGCAGTGGTAAGGGATTCTGGAGCACAGGTAGTTTTTTCATCAATCCTCCCAGTCAAAGGGAAGGGGTTTGAAAGGGCCAGTCAAATGGTTACAGGACTGGTGCCACAGCCAGGGGTTTGGCTACTTAGACCATGGAACTTGCTTTGAGAAACTTGGTCTACTAGGAGCTGATGGGGAAGAGCGTCTTTGGTCATAGGCTTGCCAAGCTGGTGAAGAGGGCTTTAAACTAAAGCTACCAGGGGAGGGGAACCTCAATCCATCCCACTCCTACCAGTTTGATGCCAGTGCCAGCAATAGATGCCTAGAGCCTGGAGAAGGATCACAGGTCAGCAGGAGAGCACCTGAAGAGCAGCACAAAGGAATTCCAACCAGTAAGTTGGCTTCATCAAGGGCCCAACTTAAATGCCTCTATGCAAACACAGGTAGCATGGGGAATAAAAAAGAGGAGTTAGAGACGTGCGCATGCCTGCAGGGCTATGATCTTATTGGCATCACGGAGACATGGTGGGATGGCTCCTATGACTGGAGTGTTGGAATGGAAGGATACAGGCTCTTTAGGAAGGACAGGCAGGGGAGATAAGGAGGGGGTGTTGCCCTCTATGTCAATGACCAGCTGGAGTGCATGGAGCTCTGCCTGGGGATGGATGAGGAGCTGACCGAGAGCTTATGGGTCAGGATTAAAGGGAGGCCAGGGACAGGTGACATTACAGTGGGGGTCTGCTACAGGCCATCTGACCAGGAAGACCATGCGGATTAGGCCCTCTATAGACAGATAGGAGCAGCCTCACGTTCATGAGCCCTGGTCCTCATGGGGGACTTCAACCACCCTGACATCTGTTAGAGGGACAACACAGCAGGGCATAAGCAATCCAGGAGGTTCCTGGAATGCGTTGATGATAACTTCCTTCTCCAAGTGATAGAGCAGCCAGGAAGGAGAGGTGCTATGCTGGACCTTGTTCTCACCAACAAGGAGGGGCTGGTGGGGAATGTGAAGCTCAAGGGCAGCCTTGGCTGCAGTGACCACGAAATGGTGGAGTTCAAGATCCTTAGGGCACCGAGGAGGGTGCACAGCAAGCTCACTGCCCTGGACTTCAGGAGAGCAGTCTTTGGCCTCTTCAGGGATCTGCTCGGTAGAGTACCATGGGTTAAAGCCCTGGAGGGAAGAGGGGCCCAAGAAAGCTGGTTAATATTCAAGGATCACCTCCTCCAAGCTCAGGAGCGATGCATCCCAACAAAGACCAAGTCAGGCAAAAAAACCAGGAGGCCTGCATGGATGAACAAGGAGCTCCTGGACAAGCTCAAAAAGGAAGCCTACAGAGGGTGGAAGCAAGGACAAGTAGCCTGGGAGGAATACAGAGAAATTGTCCGAGCAGCCAGGGATCAGGTTAGGAAAGCTAAAGCCCTGATAGAATTAAATCTGGCCAGGGATGTCAAGGGCAACAAGAAAAGCTTCTATAGGTATGTTGGTGATAAAAGGAAGACTAGGGAAAATGTGGGTCCTCTCCGTAAGGAAACGGGAGACATGGTTACCAGGGACATGGAGAAGGCTGAGGTACTCAATGACTTCTTTTGCCTCGGTCTTCAACAGTGTCCTGGTTTCACCTGGGACAGAGTTGATTTTTCTTCCTAGTAGCTGGTATAGTGCTGTGTTTTGGATTTAGGATGAGAATAATGTTGATAACACACTGATGTTTTTGTTGTTGCTACGTAGCGCTTACACTAATCAAGGACTTTTCAGCTTCCCATGCTCTGCCAGGTGCACAAGAAGCTGGGAGGGAGCATAGCCAGGACAGCTGACCCAGACTGGCCAAAGGGCTATTCCATACCGTATGACGTCACGCTCAGTATGTAAACTGGGGGGAGTTGGCCGGGGGGCAGCGATTGCTGCTCGGGGATGTGCTTGGCATTGGTCGGCGGGTGGTGAGCAATTATATAGTGTATCACTTGCTTTGTATATTATTATTGTATTATTATATTATTATTATTACTACTATTCTATTTCATTTTACTTCAATTATTTAACTGTTCTTACTCAACCCACGAGTTCTCTGACTTTCAGCCTTCCAATTCTCTCCCCCATCCCACTGGGGTGGGGGCAGTGAGCGAGCGGCTTTGTGGTGCTTAGTTGCTGGCTGGGGTTAAACCACGACAATCGGCAAGTGCTCAAGGCACACCGCCCAAGTCCCAGAATGTAAAGGCAGGGACTGGGAGAATGAAGAACCGCCCACTGTAGGAGAAGATCAGGTTCAAGACCATCTATGGAACCTGAAGGTGCACAACTCCATAGGACCTGATGAGATCCATCTGCGGGAACTGGCAGATGAAGTTGCTAAGCCACTTTCCATGATATTTGAGAAGTTGTGGCAGTCCGGTGAAGTTCCCGCTGACTGGAAAAGGGGAAACATAACCCCCATTTTTAAAAAGGGAAAAAAGGAAGACCCGGGGAACTACAGGCGAGTCAGCCTCACCTCTGTGCCCGGCAAGATCATGGAGAAGATCCTCCTGGAAACTATGCTAAGGCACATGGAAAATAAGGAGGTGATTGGTGACAGCCAACATGGCTTCACTAAGGCAAAGCGAGCCTGACAAATTTGCTGGCCTTCTACAATGGGGTTACAGCGTTGGTGGATAAGGGAAGAGCAACAGATGTCATCTACCTGGACTTGTGCAAAGCATTTGACACTGTCCTGCACAACATCCTTGTCTCTAAACTGGAGAGACATGGATTTGACAGATGGACCACTCGGTGGATAAGGAATCGGCTGGATGGTCGCACTCAAAGAGTTGCAGTCAACGGCATGATATCCAAGTGGAGATCAGTGACGAGTGGCATTCTTCAGGGGTCGGTATTGGGACCGGTGCTGTTTAACATCTTTGTCGGCAACATGGACGGTGGGATTGAGCGCACCCTCAGCAAGTTTGCTGAGACAGACACCAAGCTGTGTGGTGCAGTTGACACTTTGGAGGGTAGGGATGCCATCCAGAGGGACCTTGACAGGCTGGAGAGGTGGGCCCGTGCGAACGTCATGAAGTTCAACAAGACCAAGTGCAAGGTCCCGCACATGGGTTGGGGCAATCCCAAGCACAAATACAGGCTGGGCGGAGAATGGATTGAGAGTAGAAGGATTGCCTGAGTAGAAGGACTTGGGGGTGTTGGTTGATGAGAAGTTCAACACGACCCAGCAATGTGCACTTGCAGCCCAGAAAGTCAACCATATCCTGGGTCGCATCAAAAGAAGTGTGACCAGCAGGTCGAGGGAGGTGATTCTGCCCCTCTACCCTACTCTTGTGATACCCCACCTGGAGTACTGCGTTCAGCTCTGGGGCCCCCAACATAAGAAGGACATGGACCTGTTGGAGTGAGTCCAGAGGAGCGCCACGAAGATGATCAGGGGGCTGGAGCACCTCCCTTATGAGGACAGGCTGAGAGAGTTGGGGTTGTTTAGCCTGGAGAAGAGAAGACTCTGGGGAGACCTTACAGCAGCCTTCCAGTACCTCAAGGGGACCTGCAAGAAAGCTGGAGATGGACTTTTTACAAGGGAACATAGTGACAGGACAAGGTGTAATTGCTATAAACTGAAAGAGGGTAGATTTAGACTAGATATAAGGAAGAAGTTCTTCACTATGAGGGTGTCTGAGACACTGGAACAGGTTTCCCAGAGAAGTTGTGGATGCCCCATCCCTGGAAGTGTTCAAGGCCAGGTTGGATGGGGCTTTGAGAAACCTGGACTAATAGAAGGTTTCTCTGCCCATGGCAGGGGGGTTGGAACCAGATGATCTTTAAGGTCCTTTCCAACCCAAACCATTCTATGATTCTATGATTCTCATGCAAAATGTTCCCCTTGGATCCTACCAGCGCTACAAGGCCAGTAGGCCAGTTTTGAGTTGAACAGTATCAGTGAAGCCACCCAACAGAAATTCCTTTGGATTTCACATTTCTGCTTGTGTGAGTGACCCAGCGACAACTCTGCTGCTGGGTTCCTCGTAGCCCCTGCAGCCCTTTCCTTTCTTGGATGTGACAGGGCTGTCCACATCTGTAGCCCTAACACACTAGACAACTGGGAATAGGAAGCAAAGTTCACTCTCTTTGCCCTAACAATGAAAGCCAGACCTTTTAGAGGATGTTTCAGCTGCAGAATTTGTCTTTTTACAAGCTACCTATCACAATCTTTATTTTACAGGTTAGAAAACTGAGTTATCAAAAGCTGCAGTTAGTTACTTATCCAAGGCTCACACTCAACTGATTCAGCTTTCTCTGAAGAGAAAATATTAAAACTCAGCTCCCACACAAGGTATGAAATGCTCATAAAATGTGGGGATCATTCTTCTGAGGCTTAACAGATGTCCATAAGATTTAGCACACAGAGACCATGATGAAAGAAATTTCTGCAGGATTAAGAGATATAAAATAGCTGTAAAAATTAACAAATTAATTTTGAGTCATGTATGCCTCCCAGGACATTACACTTCTGTAGTATTACATAAGCTCTATAAGTAGTGCAGTACTACACTTCCCTTTGTGAATGAGGAAGACTCAAAATGTTGTTAAGCAATACCATGAAAGAAAACTAGGACCACTGGCATGAAAGCCTAAAGCTTTCTACAGGATCAGTCAGATTACCCAGATCAAGCGTAAAAGATACTTCAACTAAAGAATAACACAGATGTCAGAACTGGAAAGCATGGCACATGCCTCAAGCATGAGAAGGAGCCCCACTGGACCATTTGTTGTTTGCAAACAACAGTGTTTCCAAACAGAGAAGGACTTGTGGGTGATGTGAAGGTTGGAGGCTCTCTTGGGCAAAGTGATCATGAAATGATAGAATTTTCAATTCTCAAAGAAAGGAGGGGAGTTTTATCAGAACTGCTACTTTGGACCTCCAGAGAGCAGACTTTGGCCTGTTTAGGAACCTGGATGAAAGAGTCTTTGGGAGGCAGTCCTGAAGGGCAAAGGAGTCCAGGAAGGCTGGACATTCTTCAAGAAGGAAATCTTAGAGGCACAGGAGCAGGCTGTCCCCATGTGCCAAAAAACAAGCTGGTGAGGAAGAAGACCGGCCTGGCTGAACAGAGAGCTTTGGCTGGAACTCAGGAAAAAAAAGAGTTTATGACCTTTGGAAGAAGGGGCAGGCAACTCAGGAGGAATACAAGGATGTTGTGAGGTTATGCAGGGAGAAAACTAGAAGGGCCAAACCCCAGCTGGAACTTAATCTGGCTACTGCCATAAAAGACAATAACAAATGTTTCTACAAATACATTAACAACAAAAGGAGGGCTAAGGAGAAACTCCATCCTTCATTGGATGCAGGGGGAAACATAGTGACAGAGGACAAGGAAAAGGCTGAGGTACTTAATGCCTTCTTTGCCTCAGTCTTTAATAATTGAGCTGGAAGACAGGGCTGGGGAGCAGAAAGAAGCCCCCATTATCCAAGGGGAAATGGTTGGCGACCTGCTACACCACATAGACACACACAAGTCTATGGGGCCAGATGGGATCCACCCAAGGGTACTGAGCGAGCTGGCAGAGGAGCTGGCCAAGCCACTTTCAATCCTTTATCAGCAGTCCTGGCTAACCGGGGAGGTCCCAGTCAACTGGAAGTTAGAAAATGTGATGCCCAACTACAAGAAGGGCTGGAAGGAGGATCCAGGGAACTACAGGCCTGTCAGCCTGACCTCGGTGCCAGGGAAGGTTATGGAGCAGATCATCCTGAGTGCCATCATGCGGCATGTACGGGACAAAAAGGGGATCAGGTCCAGTCAGCATGGGTTTATGAAAGGCAGGTCCTGCTTGACTAACCTGATTTCCTTCTATGACAAGGTGACCTGCTTAGTGGATGAGGGGAAGGCTGTGGATGTTGTCTGCCTGGACTTTAGTAAAGCCTTTGACACTGTTTCCCACAGCATTCTCCTGGAGAAACTGGCTGCTCATGGCTTGGACGGGCATACTCTTTGCTGGGTAAAAAAACTGGCTGGATGGCTGAGCCCAAAGAGTTGTGGTGAATGGAGTTAAATCCAGCTGGCAGCCATTCACAAGTGGTGTTCTCCAGGGCTCAGTACTGGGGCCAGTTCTGTTTAATATCTTTATCAGTGATCTGGATGAGGGGATTGAGTGCACCCTCAGTGAGTTTGCAGATGACACCAAGTTGGGTGGAAGTGTCGATCTGCTGGAGGGTAGGAAGGCCCTACAGAGGGATCTGGACAGGCTGGATCGATGGGCGGAGGCCAACTGTATGAGATTCAACAAGGCTAAGGGCCGGGTCCTGCACTTGGGTCACATCAACCCCATGCAACGCTACAGGCTTGGGGAGGAGTGGCTGGACAGCTGTCTGGCAGAAAAGGACCTGGGGGTGTTGGTCGACAGCCGGCTGGATATGAGCCATCAATGTGCCCAGGTGGCCAAGAAGGCTAATAGCATCCTGGCTTGTATCAGAAACAGTGTGGCCAGCAGGACTAGGGAAGTGATCGTGCCCCTGTACTCGGCACTGGTGAGGCTGCACCTCAAGTACTGTGTTTAGTTTTGGGCCCCTCACTACAAGAAGGACATCGAGGTGCTGGAGTGTGTCCAAAGAAGGGCAATGAAGCTGGTGAAGGGTCTGGAGAACAAGTCCTATGAGGAGCGGCTGAGGGAACTGGGGTTGTTTAGTCTGGAGAAGAGGAGGCTGAAGGGGAGACCTTATTGCTCTCTACAACTACCTGAAAGAAGGTTGTAGCGAGGTGGGGGTTGGTCTCTTCTCCGTAGTAACAAGCGATAGGACAAGAGGAAATGGCCTCAGGTTGTGCCAGGGCAGATTTAGATTGGATGTTAGGAAAAACTTCTTCACTGAAAGGGTAGTCAGGCACTGGAACAGGCTGATTGGGGAAGTGGTTGAGTCCCCATCCCTGGAGGTATTTAAAAGATGTATAGACATGGTTTAGTGGTGGACTTGGCAGTGTTAGGTTTGCAGTTGGGCTCGATGATCTTAAGGGTCTTTTCCAACCTAAATGATTCTATGTTTCTATGATTCTCAGCTCCAGCTCAAATGTTAGTTTACCTGCTCAAGGAGCCTGAAGGTTATGCAATTAAGCCTAGGCACCAAGAGAGAAAGAGGAGGGCAGAGGAAGGAAGGAAGGAAGGATGGAGGGAAGAAAGAAAAGAAAGAAAGAGTTTAGTGGATATTTGTTATTGACAGAAATTTAGAGTGGTCAAATACTGCTTAATAATTTGCTCCAGACAGTCATTTTTTGCGTGCTACATTTTCCTGAACTGGAGGGCTTATGTTGGGGGAGGTCTGTTGTGTAGAGCTGCAGCACCACCTGGAGTGCTGTCTGTATCATATAACAGGGGAGAGGCAGCAGTACCTTGAAGTACCACCTCCCCCCAGCACAAACCTCTCCATGTTAGCGCAGTGCTGCTTCCAACTCCTTGAATTATACCAAATAGTAAATCTCTACACAGACATGTCATCAGTTCAGGTTGTTATATGATGTACATATTAACCAGCTTCATTCTTCTGTGTATGTTTGGGAATTTTTCTTTCTAAATGAAGTTCTGTAGGAGTTAGATGGGAATTGTGATTATTTAACAAGGGTGCTACGGAAGTGAAAGATAACCTAAGTGTTGAAGTGCAGTGCCGTTTCTCTTCCTTGATGTTGCTGGTGAAGAAGCCATGAATATTAATAGGTCTCTTTTTAAATATTTCTTCATGTCTGCCTTCTTGTTAAACAGCCTCCCTCTTAGCCACTTTTGGGTTAAGGGGTATTCAGGGGTCCCTTAGTATCTGCTGTAACAGTTTGGGGCCTGCTCTGAGCTACACACAATTTCTCATGGATAGCGAAGAAGAGAGGAGAGCCACCAGACCCATTCTCAGTACATGCCTTCTGCCTGCAGCTGAAGCTTTAGCAGTAAAGAGCAGTTCTGGCAGCTCTAGACATAACCTTTTCCCTAAGGAATGTTCCTGGAAACAGTTTTCTTCACTTCAATGCCCACAGAGCAGAGCAGAAAAGCCATTCCACAGTTCTCACACATCAGTGTGGGAAAGCCAGCTCTTTACTTAACCATTCCCTCTGACACATAAGCACACACACCTCTACATAATATACATATATAATGTTAATGAACTGTTTAATTTAAAATACATTGAGTCTTGTCCTCTGTTTAGCCCTGGGGACTAACATATGACAAACCTGACCTGACCTTTTTTCAAAACCTGGTTTCTTGTTTGCTAAGCCAGGAAGAAAAGGTTTATGTTACTTTGGAAGAACTCCATGATTATGTGAGGAACAGCTCTGACAGCATTCTATCCCTTATTTGATCACCTATTTTTGGCTATCCCTTTGAAAAACGTGGAACAGGATTAATTTCCCCAACTATAAATGTCTACACTGTAGCCACCTACATCAGAGCTAGTCATCTGGACTCCCTGTGCAGTGGGTGGAAAGAAACAGGCACTTGTAAAATGCAATAAATGTCACTTATTTTAGACATCTCTCTCAGAATGAGATGAATCACTCTCTGCATGCATTTATTTTTCTTCATTTTCTTCAAGAGCTCAGAAACAACTACACTGTAGATTTCAAAAGATGAGCTGAATCCCACTCATCCATTATTATGACACAGTCCTTTATAAACAGAATGTATTGCTATCTTTTTTATTTCATACTGGTGTGATGTTTTTAAGTGCTTCTGAAGTTTATTAATTTGTAAATGTTTTTTGACAATGTGTTTAAATTTAGTTAACATACTGAAATGTTGTGCAAACTGTGTGAGGAAACTATTGTTCCCTTCTCTGCTTTAAAGAATTGCCTTCAGCTAGGCAAGTATTGCTGAAGCAATATAACCAGCTCAGGATATATGCAATTATCTCAATATAAAGAGCTCATGTCTTTTATTCTAGATCAAGAAGGAAACCAATAATCATATATAGAAATAAGGCATTTTTCCTTTATTTCCTTTATACAAGGAAAACTGTAGTCATCCAATGGACTTTACTGGCATAACTGTGTATATTAAAACCACCAAACTCTGGTGTTGTTACATGTTTGTGTAGCTCAGGCCTTAGGAGAAACTCATTTTCACAGTGCCCTTGAATATTTCATACCTCTGAGCTTGTCATAAGCATGCTGCTTTAGTGCTGAATCTGCAGACATGGGCAGTGTAGTCATCTTCTCTAATTTTTGGTGTCAACAATGTAGATACCTATCTCCAAGCTAGCAGACTTTCTTTATAGTCAATGGAGTGGGATGCCTTTTGGCATTTTAAGGGCACAATTCATCTGACCTATTTTAGACACATACTTTAAGAGGTGAATCATGCATTAGAAATGTCTGGTTTTCTTCATTGACCATAGTCTCCCAAAGACTAACACAGATGTACATTTCTCTCTCATATATGTCTGCTTTTCAGCAAATGAATCCCACCTCGCTGTTTTCCACGGTCTTTGTCTTTCTGGCCATGTTGCTGTTAGTCAAACAGGACCATAGCAGAAGTGCTCACATAGTCATACCCATATAATTATTTTAGGAGCATAGCTCCTGGCATGATTTTGGCTCATGCCAAACAGCAGTCTTCCAAAGAGAGGAGGATCAAGGACCATTCTTGAAAGGCAGTTTGAATGCAGCAACCTTATTTTGCAGCATAAGAAATTTTATACATAAGGACATGAGCCATGCTATGCCCTGCAGCTTTGAGGGCTAGAGAACTCTTCCCTTGCGTACTTCAACAACATGATCACTATTGTATCTGGCCACAGGTTGGAGAGCTGATTCCAGCCAAGTACAATAGTTAATCTCTACCCCACCAAAGATGGAAGTTACTGTATGCCAGTGTGCTCACTGCACTCAGGAACTTTTACAGTGTGGAGAATATAGCCTGTGACAAGTTTTTAGTTTATGGCATTCATAAATGCCTTTTATGAAGCATGAAGAAATCCATTATCAGATTTTAAGTGAGCATGTTTCAAAGATGTCATTATATCTGTGACTAACCAAACACCTATGATTAGTCCTTTTATTGCTGACATTTCTAAGAGAAAATGAAAATGGTCTGTGGGGTAACCATCTAGCTGGCTCTCTAATTGCAGTCTGAGAAGACCTGCACAAACACGTATTGATTGTCATCCATTCTTAAAAAGCATAAAAGCTCAGTCAACCTTCTAGTCACATTTCTCACATGTAGAATTGTAGAGGGCTCACCACAGAGAAAGCCCTGCCCCACACCTGCAGACTTCGTACCTTGACAACTAGACTCGGGCCTACAGACTTCCTGGCAAATAGACCCAATATGTGTGCCCATTTTTGCTGGTGCAAGTGCTGGGATCTCCAATAGATGAGTTTTCAAATGTGAGGATTCAGACTCTGAGTATATCTAGAAATTACATTTTTTGAGGTGAAATATCAAGTATAAGAAAATACATGACTGTGCGCTTATTCAGGAAATTAAAGTAGAACTGTCTGCACTCTAGTTTTGCTAGTACCACTGGGGTTGATAATTTTTCCATGCTTACTGGCCAGCCAGCACAGGCAGTTGAAAATTTTGGTAATTGTGAGAACTCATTACAGAAAACAAATTCTGCTCACTTAGTACTGGTGTAACTCTGGAGTATATCTACCTTAGTATTAACTTGGAATGGAAATTAAAAATTAAATATAGCTTAGTGCAGCAGAATTTGCTATTTAATCTCTTTTTCCCAAAGCTGTTAGTGACATTACTGTAAACTTCACGCAGACATTAAGTTCTTAAGACAGAAAGTTCTTTTACTGTGTAGGATGCCTACCCCAATGGGACTCAGACCTCCTTTAGGCTGTAGTATTATTATACAGGTATTAATACAGTAGTATTATACAGGACTTTGAAAGAATACCTAAAAGCTGTCAAACATCACACAAATGTCAGTTAATTTACTTAGCAATCCCATCTATGCTCCAAATACTATAACAGCTCCAGAGATGCTACTTTTATCTCCCTGATAAATAAGATTTTTATTCCTTATTCCTGCTGGGAAGCAGAAGCCATTTTCTTACTACAAAATTTGGAGCAATTTTCCAATAGAAGGTACAATCCAAGAACCTTAAATAATGTCAAGACAGAGACCTATTACTTAGGTGATAAAAAAGAAAGGACTCAATATCCAATATGTGTTCAAATGTGCTCTTATTCCTAAATGTCCTAGTTTTGAGAAAGTTAAAATAGGACCCATCCAACCAGCTCTGAAATGCTGTTGTTTTGATAGCAGTTATCATAAATTATGTCATGATAAAAGGAAGCTACACTTAATAGCTTAGTCTAAAACAGTCACAGGAAGATCCTACTAGGCTGCTTTGTGGCTTAACCAGAAGCTTGTAAGACATGAACAAAGTGAAAAAGGACAGGGGAGATCAGAGGCAAATACTCTTCTTCCATCATTCTGCCAGGTCTACTATACCACTCTATGGATTATGTCAGAGAGGAGCAAATGCTGTTCCCCACTGAAATCAAAGGTGATGCTTTCAATTATTACAATAAAAGCTGGAGCAAGATTTTAATGAGATTTCTTGTTATGATCATTTTCTTATGTTTTATTTGCTTTGTTGCTTTTTCAGTCTAGGCATTTTAAGGCAGAACTGAAAACAGATCACACTTAAGGCAAAATGTGTGTGCCTAGGTCTCTATTTAAAAATATTTTTTGTTAAGAATCAATGATGTGATTCAGTGCATTAGCACACTGACCTAAAGGTCAAAGGAGACAAGTTTTATTACTTATTCTGCCAGTAAATTGTCTTGAACCCTAAAGTACCTTCTATTTTAACATGCTGTCTACCCAACATGCTGTGGCCTCCAATCTCAATGCCTTCTAGCATAAGTTTAACTTATCTAATAATTTTCAAGGAAAAGGCTGTTAAGTTACATTTAAAAAATGGAGGGGGGAAAAAAGCAATTTTGACTGTAAAAACAGCTTTAACATGTGAAGCAGCTTTAAGTATGAGGTATTATAAACATGTGCTTCTTGTATCAGCCTCTCTTCTAACTTTTTTAATGCAAATTTGCCCCACCATGCAATTGTGCTGATGGTCTTTCCTGGTCTACACAAGTCTACTGGCAGGACAGTCCACTCCTTGGTGTAAATTACTCTCATTTCTTGAATGAAAAGCTTTGATGGCAAAAGGACATTTTCTTTAATGATGATATCTATGCCTGTATGAGGGTTTCTGCTGTGTCAGTTAGGATATCAGATTTAAATGCAGACCAAGCCAAAGATTGTGCCAGCTTTTCCATTAAAAAAATTATCTCAAATTACTCATTGCTTCCTGAAATTGTTTGGCTATAATTGCCCTGAGCTAGTTTTTGCCCACAGCTGTCATTCTGCTACAGGATTTCAGCAAAAAGACTATCTCTAAATGTGCTTTAAATCTGAGAAAGTTGAAGAAAAAATACTTTCCATACAATAATACATTTTCATTTCTGATCAAGGAACTTTGAGAAAGAAATATTCTGGGGAAAAAAGAAGTCCTCAATGAGGAAAAATGTCTTGAAAAATTTTTTTGGAAAAACTGATGGTGATCTTACTGAGTTATGCA
This sequence comes from Nipponia nippon, assembly GCF_047370975.1. NCBI lineage: Eukaryota > Metazoa > Chordata > Aves > Pelecaniformes > Threskiornithidae > Nipponia > Nipponia nippon. The sequence goes on from NW_028262343.1 coordinate 6,556,609, forward strand.
GAGTTCAAAATTGTATTTGGGGAATTATTCTGGTTTCATCACTTTCTTACCCAAGCAGGACTGTGTGTGCATGTGCAGTTAAATTAGCTGATGGAAATATCTCCAAGGAAAGCATTAAATGGAATCATAATTAGGGAGAAAAAAAGTCAGTGGTTGCTGCCCATATTCTTTGTCCTTGAAAAGTATTCAGGGTGAGAATTACATTAACTTGTATTCTGAAGGCTGTAAATCAGCAAAGGGTGAAATTATGGTGTAATTCTCATGAACATATTTTAATGACCCTTCTTTTTTGCCAGATACTGTACTGCACATGTATTATCACAAGGTAGTTCTTAACATATAAGACACATGACTCTTTATTCGGGTTCTCATTCAACACATCCACATCTTTGATGAATTCATGAGCTTCCTAGTTGAAAGTCTACCAGATGACTGTTACAAAAAAGGCCTAGTATAGTTTAAAGGGGAGCAAATATTTAAGTCAGAGAATCTAAGTCAGAATTGTATGACCTATATACAGTGTCCTGCTGTAAATGTTCCTGCAATTCCCCTCCTACTGAAAATGTCACTTGTTCAGCTGTTCCTCACCACAGATCAGAGTTTCACAAAAGCTTTAAAGGAAATGGGATGAGGAGTTTAACACCACCCCCCCCACACCCCCTCCCCCACAATTAAATATCTTGGAATAGAAGAATAAGTCTCCAAAGGATGGAATGCTATCTTGAAGCTATAATAACAGTGCAAATCCTATTGCCCTCAAAGGAATAAAGTCAGAAAACAAGATCCTATGGGTTCAACCTGCATAAACTTGCCTCTAGCCCTGAATACATTTATGTTCTATGGGAAAATCCTTCTGAGCATGGACAGGTGATTATGTGTCTTGGAATACAAGACTCCTTGTAGGAACAAATCCCAGTCATTTAACCAGTCATCACACAGCATGTGATCTTGACACATGAGTTTGGCATCCTGCAATGTGGGTGTGTCCTTATCTCATATGGATGTTATGGCCTTGCATTTAATTTTATTTTTTTGATTTGGTCACTCCTCCTTATTAATTCCTGTACAATGGGGGTCACTGTTCCTTTCAAGCAAGGTCATAGGTTCTAATAGAAATACAATCACAAAGCATATGATTTGCACCTGGAATCAGACCCATGAAATTCAGGGTGTAGATGAAAGATTTGGCAGAAAATATGTAGAGACTGCTGCCAAAACTATCCCAAATAAAAAATGACGGGAACTACCCAGTTTCTGGTATCCCAGTTTCAATCCTCAGGCTTGACAAGCAGAGGTACACTATAGAATAACTATACCAGGCTGTGAATATTTTCAGAGATCAATGTGAGATCTGTTTAGAGATTCTTCATGCGTGAAGATCCATTTTTAAAGTTACCTTACCCTAGCTTCAGTCACTGCAGTTTTAACTATGAAGAACACTGAGCTAGCTTATGAAGATATTTATAGATTCCCACATAAAACCAGTGCTGCAAGTTTGCTAAAGAGGTTTTTTCATTTCTTTGCTTCTAATACACCCAATATGTTAGAAGCAACTAGTCTGGGATCACTTCAAATACACATGCAGAAATTCCATGCTAAGAAACTCCTTGTAAGTGGAGGGATCTGTCTTCCTATTTCAGTACTAATTGAAAAATGTTAGGCTTGCCCCATAGAATCTGAATTACAAAGAGAATTTGGCCAGATTAATCCATTGACTCATAACACACTCAAAGCATACACAGATGCCTTAGGCTTGCACACCCTGGTCTGGTTTATTGTGATAATTAAGCACTAGACCTGTCTATAGCTTTTTTTTTTATTTTTTTAACTGAAGTGGTTTAACAAGCACTATCAAACTTTGCAACATCATAATGTAATAACATCACCATGCAGGTGAATGTAAGAAAGCTCAGACAGTTTCCTGAGGCTCTCTTGGACTTGAAAAGACAAAAGATATGAAATAAAGTTAAATGTCCATGCGCATATCTGACAATGGCTAATTTTCTGTTTGGAAAACAGCTGCAGTAGAACTTACAAACGGAAATAAAGATAATTAAATTCCCTAGGCACTCTAAGAGAGATCTGACCAATTTCTCTGGGATTATTTCCAACTCTATCAAAATGTATGGAACAGCTACAAATGCAATACAGTAGTTTTCTAAATACATTGTGTGCCCATATAAGCTTAAAATGTATCCAACTCCTTTCAGTTATTATTTAGCAATACTTAATGTTGAAAGGATAGATCAAGAACTGTTTTTTCAGTGTTAATGCCACAGCTGGGATCCTAATGATGATGAAAGGGGTCAGTCAGACTATAATATTTGAGGGGCATTACCAATCATGGGTTTTTTTTTTTTCTATGATATTTTCTATAATTGGCTTCCGAAAGCATGGAATCCTTCAACATTCCCAGCATCTTGCAGCACCAAGCTCCACAGATTATCTGGACAAGCTCCACATGTTATCTGGACACGTATCTCCTATTCTTGTTTTGAAAGTGCCATCTGAAAATTTCCTCTTTTCCTTCTCCTTGACAGTCATGATTTCATAAACATACATATATTTTCCCTTAAATGTCTTGTTCCCAGGTTGAACACTGCTAGGCGGTATATGTATGTAATTCTTTACTTACTTACCTTTCTTGCTGTTCTGTGTATTCTTTCTATTTCTATCTTTAACATTTTTTGGGGGGGGGTAACTGAAAGTATATGGAGTATTCAAGGAATGTGCGTATCATGGATTTCTACAGGACATTTTCTGTGCTGTTCATTATTTATTTTCTAAACATTAAAATCATAGAATCATTGAATCATTTAGGTTGGAAAGGACCCTTAAAATCATTGAGTTGAACCGTAAACCTAGCACTGCCAAGTCCACCCACTAAACCATTTCCCTAAGTGCCACATCTACATATCTTTTAAAATATCACCAAGGATGGTGACTCAAACACTTCCCCAAGCAGCCTGTTCCAATGCTTGACTACCCTTTCAGTGAAGAAATTTTTCCTAAATATCCAATCTAAACCTTCCCTGGCACAACTTGAGGCCATTTCCTCTTGTCCTATCACTTCTTACCTGGGAAAAGAGACCGACACCCACCTTGCTACAATCTCCTTTCAGGTAGTTGTAGAGAGCCATAAGGTCTCCCCTCAGCCTCCTTTTCTCCAGACTAAACAACCCCAGCTCCCTCAGCCACTCCTCATAGGACTTGTTCTCCAGACCCTTCACCAACTTCGTTGCCCTTCTTTGGACACACTCCAGCACCTCGATGTCCTTCTTGTAGTGAGGGGCCCAAAACTAAACACAGTATTCGAGGTGCAGCCTCACCAGTGCCGAGTACAAGGGGATGATCACTTCCCTAGTCCTGCTGGCCTCACTGTTTCTGATACAAGCCAGGATGCTATTAGCCTTCTTGGCCACCTGGGCACATTGATGGCTCTTATCCAGCCGGCTGTCGACCAACACCCCCAGGTCCTTTTCTGCCAGGCAGCTCTCCAGCCACTCTTCCCCAAGCCTGTAGCGTCGCATGGGGTTGATGTGACCCAAGTGCACGACCCAGCACTTAGCCTTGTTGAAACTCATAAACAGAACTGGCCCCAATACTGAGACCTGGGGAACACCACTTGTGAATGGCTGCCAACTGGATTTAACTCCATTCACCACCACTCTCTGGGCTCAGCCATCCAGCCAGTTTTTTACCCAGCAAAGAGTACGCCTGTCCAAGCCGTGAGCAGCCATCTTCTCCAGGAGAATGCTGTGGGAGACAGTGTCAAAGGCTTTACTAAAGTCCAGGCAGACAACATCCACAGCCTTCCCCTCATCCACTAAGCAGGTCACCTTGTCATAGAAGGAGATCAGGTTAGTCAAGCAGGACCTGCCTTTCATAAACCCATGCTGACTGGGCCTGATCCCCTCGTTGTCCCGTACATGCCACATGATGGCACTCAGGATGATCTGCTCCATAACCTTCCCTGGCACCGAGGTCAGGCTGACAGGCCTGTAGTTCCCTGGATCCTCCTTCCAGCCCTTCTTGTAGATAGGCTTCACATTTGCTACCCTCCAGTCAACTGGGACCTCCCCGGTTAGCCAGGACTGCTGATAAATTATTGAAAATATCCTTTTTAGGTTTTTTTGTTTGCTTTTGGTTGCTACTGAACATTGAGTTGAAGTTCACAGTGAACTGTCCACAGTGGCCTCAAAATCATTTTTTCCAAGTGATATTAGTTAACTCAAAGATTTTTATTATATACAGCTTGTCAAGATTGTTTCCTTCAGAAATTACATTCCATTTATAAGCATTTAGTTTCATTTGCCATTTTATAGTGCAGTCACTGATTGTGGAACTTTCCTGCAACTCTTTGGATCACCACACATCATCATGTTCACCTTGTTCCCAAATTATTCTTGTCTATGTTTAAACAGCACAGGATTCATCATAGCTTTTTATGGACTCCACTGAGAAGCTCCTTTCACTCAGAAAACTCACAGTTTATTTCTATCTTTTAATTCCTGACTTGAATATATCATACACCCACAAGAAGATCTCATTCCATAACAGTGTGGTTTCCTTAAAAGCTTTTGGAGAGGAACTATGCCAAAAGCATTTTGAAAATCCAAATAAATTTTATCATTTTCTGCCAACCAATCCATGTCTTCAATGATTTCTTCAAAGAATTCTGTTAAAATTATGAAGTATGATTTTCTGTACAAAACAAGTGTTGTTTATTGGCCATCATATCATAGTTATATATGTGTTTTTCTATCAGTTTTACCAATATGATCTGTAGTTCCTTGCATCACGCCTGAAATTATTTTAAAATTGATGATGTGTTAGCCATCTTCCAATCCTCTGCTACCAGAGCATTCAGTGCAAGGCTTATTTATATATCACAGTTAGCAGTTCAGCAATTTCATACCTGAGTTCTTTTAGAACTCTAGAAAGAATACCATCTGCTTTTAGCAATTAGTGTTCACTATACTGATTCATTTTAGAACCTATTCAACTGCTCCTTTATTTGAGACAATCCCTCAGTGTAATCTGGAATGCTAATTAAGCTGATTCGTTAAAATATATTATAATATATAAAGCAAAAAAGTAAAGTAAAATCCCTTACAGTTCTTAAGAACAATGGATGCAGACCACATATACATAGAATGAGTGACTGCATCTTGGAAAGTTACTCATGAAAAGGATGTAGGGATCCTGGTGGGAAAGCAGTCAAACCTTATCTTGAAAGCCAATGACACGGCAAATTGGCAAATTAGCTACTACTATCCTTTGACAAAAAAGTGAGAAAGTAGGAGCTAAGGAAGTTAGCAGGAGCTCCTAAGCAGGAGCTAAATTGAAAATAGGAGCTACAAAATTTTACCTGTACATAGACCATTGGTAAAACACTACTAGAGCACATCAGTGTTGTTGGCTGTATTTTATAAGACTTTGAAATATTGGAAAAAGCACAGAAAAGAGTCAGAAAAATAATTTGAAGACTGGAAAAGACACCATCCCCTCACAGAGGAAGCAATTAGTCACTGGAATACAGGCCCAAGGGTAGTTAAGTATTCACTACAGTTTCATGTCTTCAGAACAAGTTAGAAAGACTTTTTGGTATATATGCTTTGCCAAACATATTAAAAGCAACTAATCTCTCCCTTCCCAAATTTCTGTCTGTAAGGGACAAATTTTTTATATAGGACTTATGAACTTACAGTTTCTTCAGCATGTTTGAAAATTATATCCTTTCTTCCCCAGAACTCCTAGGCCCATAGCCTGAAAAAAAGTGGAAACAATATGAATGCATGTGGATGTCAGAAATTCTGCAAATATGTAAATAAATACCTAAATAAATAACTCAGCTGACATTGTGGGAAAGCACAAAAATGACCCTGAATTGCTGCTGACAACCTGATACTGTGAGATTGCATCCCTTTCTTTGGTAGAGATGCATTTCTTTTCAGATCATTTGTCTTTCATGTACTATTGAACGTAAGATGTGTCTCAGTGATTGATTGACTGATTGAAACAAGGAGACAAAGAAACAATCATTAAAAATTTAAGCCCTTTTCTGGATCATCTTTGAGGAAGTAATCTTGAGTAGGCCAGGCTGCCATTGAAGCATCCATACCATCACATATCTGTTGTGACAAAAACTTATTTTGATTGTTCAAATTATGTAACTGGAAAACATTTTTTTCTCAGAAAGACAAATGGAACCAAAACCAATTAAATAGCTATAGGTCTTCAGGTTTGATTGTACAGTTATACAAAACACTCTGCAGAATAAAAGAAATCTCATTCAGCACTTACAGTGGAAGAAGTCCTGTTGATAACTCATGTTTAGGTTGTAACTCTTGCCAAAAAAAGCTGTTTTTTGTTTACACATGAGGTCTTACACAATGAATGAATAACTTAGAATTTTACAGCAAAATGTGGAACTATAAACCTCATAAATAATTGTGATCTACATTTCACCCCAATATGAGCAGAAAATCATGACTGTGATGCTTGATTTTTCCAAATTGCAGCTGACTGGAAACAAGAGAAACATTCCCAATCATGTGGATTTGAAGGCCAAAATTTCCCAACATTTAAGGCATCCAAATGCAAATGTAAGAATCAGGTCTGGGGTGAAGGTTTGGCTCTCAGATTGTTAAATGGAGACCTGGATCTGTTCAGTGCTAATCATTCTGCTAAATCAGAACCTGTCCTCGCTTGTTGTGTAACTTTAGATGCTGTTTTCCCCAGCCCACTCATTGTCAAAGAAGTTCGCAATTAACTCTCTACCAAACAGCAACACGGTGTGAGAGATCTGCTGGCAAGGTATCAGTGCAACACATCAGCAATCCATCATTCTGCTTCATTCATTGATGAAACACAGTAGGGAGCTGAACACTAGCCAGCAAAACAGTCCTGGTTGTGCTTCCTGCCTCCCACATGATTGAAACAGATAGACTTCAGCGATGAATGGACAAACAGAAGAGGGACAGGCTAACAGTTTTAGGACATGTTCTCCCACAGCACTGCTGGGACAGAGAGCAAGCTAACAAAGCCAAATGGGCAAGAAATTTCCACCAAAGAAAAAGCCTCCCTCACACCTCTGACCAAGTTCACTGGGAAAATAGACCAAGTCCACTCACCTTTCACATGGACCATCAAACAATCCCAAACAATCCCTAAAGCCTGCACCCTGCAAGTTACTTCATTATCAGTGAGACGCCCTTGCAGGCATGAATTTAATGGGGATCTCAAGCTAGTGTGTTGCCTCACACGGTGCACGGCCACATGCGGCTCTCTGAATGGCTATGGTTACTCATATTCTTTCCCTCTACTCTTTCCTCCCTCCTCCTTTGTCAGCATTTTTGACAAAGAGAGTTGTATTGCAGGATGGGTTGCTCAGTAATCAGAGACAAGCCTCTGGCAGAGGTCAGCTTCATGCCAAGTCCCCAAGCCCTACTCAGCATGGGTAACTTCACAGCACATCATGTCGATCTAGCTGGCTTATACTGAACAATTCCCAAAAGCTATTATTGTCCAGGAAGATGCAGACTAACAGCCTTATTGGTTAGAGTCTTATCATTTTGGTAACAAACATATTCTTAACAAACATGTTCTTAAGCAGCAGAGAGTCTGCCGCTCCAAGCTTTACCCATGGGATTACTTGTACATGCCATGGCTGTAGGATTGGTGCGTCCTTTCACCACATTTTTTACCTCCATGATATCTGAGAAATTGTGTGGTATCAACAGCAAGGCTTCCAGTTATGTCCGTCAAAGTAGCATGCTTTGACAGGACAGGACCTGTGAGATGTACCTGTGTCACGTTTGTGCACTTAAGAGTTTCATTTGTGCTTCCTGCAAAGTATGTTGAGTACTATAAGTTTAGAATCTCATATTTACAAGTTCATGTCAGAAAAACTTTTCAGAAGACACATTACCATTTCAAACAGCAGCAAGACTGAAACTGACAGTTTGGGCATCTCTGACATTGAATTTTTGTCATGGAGGATTTGGGGTCTTCATTTTTTTTCCTCAACAGAATTAACTCAGTCTGGTTTGAAACTCTCTCAATAAAATTCCCATATCAATATTAGCAGTGTGCACAGCATGAGGAACCCACAAATCAAACAAAAGGCCAACAACTGCACAAACGTAGGGTGGAAAATGTCTTTTCAAAACAGTATATATGTGGGTGGAGCCAGAGATTCACTTTAAAGGAAATGGGGGAGAAATACAGAAAAGAAATCTAGTCATATCCAGATAGCAATAATTTATTCTTGTAAAATTCACCCTTAAGGGTGAAGTTAAGGGCCTAATAATTTCCCTGGGTTCGTGACATGGTCACAGTGGTCATGATGTCATTACAGCTCAATGATCAGTTGGTCTCACAGACCTCCCAGATACCCTGCGGTTTCAAGAGCCCTTGGAACTGGAGAGTCTGTCCAAGTTCAGAGCATGTCAGCACTCTTCAAACAGCTCTTCAGCAAAAGTTTATTCTTAAGTAATAAGTCATTTTGACCACAAGCATACATAGACTCCTATTCATAACACTGAGAGGTATCTTAAAAATAGGCTCAGCTGATACTTATACAAAATCAGCCCTTTTATTCAAAAAACATCCCAAATTTTGCTTTGGTGAAAAACAAAGTTTGGGGTGCATGATAAAAATATTTATTGCAATAATCTCTTTGATCTAGTGATCTGATTTTTATATGATTTTTTTGACATTTTGCAATTGGTTAAAATACAACAGTACTCAGTGAGATTGCTAACTAACCTAATTATTTATCAGCAAAGGACACCTAAAGATATTGCGTGCCAGCAGAGCCAAACAGCAAGTCAGAGGAAGAACAGGAGCTTCCAACAATGATAACAATCAATTGTTCAGTCCTTTGAGAAAGTAATTAAAATAAAAAGAGTAAAAATATGCAATGATCTAATAACATGGTTTCTTCATACAAGCATGTTTTAAAAGTGTAAGTTTATATTTTTTCAGAAGGCTTGAAATATGACATTTCCCCACCACCTGTGTCCAATGTCCCTAAATTTCCTCAGAAATCTTGCTCTATGTTCTACAATAAGGCAATTATTTCCTTGCCACCTTTTTTTGCAGACTGGCAATCAAATGGCAGCTCTAGAAAATCTATAAAATATTAACATTTTATTGAAGCAAATGTGGAAATGAATAACAAAATCAGACCAGTGGTTTCTTTTTAATTCTTTTCTTTTTACTGATCCAAATTTTTTAATAGCATGCCATCTAGGGGTCCATGAGTTCTTGTCAGTTTTTAAGAAGCAAGGTCAGACTTCACAGGAAGATTACAGAGCTGTGGTTCGTATATGCAGGGAGAAGACATGAAAGGCCAAAGCTCAATTAGAGTTGAAACTGGCCAGGGTTGTGTCAGATAACAAGAAGGGCTTTTTTAAGTATGTTAATAGCAAGAGGAGATCTAAAGAAAACATTGGACTGATACTTGTTGAAGATGGTCACCTGACTAATAGGGATGAAGAAAAAGTGGAGGCATTCAATGCTTTTTTTGCCTCAGTCTTTAATAATACTGATAGACCTTGGGCTGCCCAGTCCTCTGAGTCGGAGGACCATGACTGCGGAAACAGTGACTTTCCATTTATGGACACTGAAATTGTAAGGGACCAGCTGTATCGGCCGAATGTTCATAACTCCATGGGGCCTGATGGGATTCATCCCAGAGTACTGAAGGAGCTAGCGGATGTTATGGCAGGACCCCTCTCAATCATCTACCAAAGGTCTCGGGAGTCTGGGGAGGTCCTCGCTGACTGCAAGCTAGCCAATGTTATACCAATGTACAAGAAGAGCAAGAGGAAAGACACAGGAGACTACAGACCTGTTAGTCTAACCTCAGTACCTGGAAAAATTATGGAGAAGATCATCCTGGGTGCTATTGAAAGGCATTTAAAGAACAATGCAATCATCAGGCACAGTCAACATGGGTTCACGAAGGAAGAGTCCTGTCTAACTAATTTGATATCCTTCTGTGATAAGGTCACCTGCCTAGTGGATGAAGAGAAGGCGGTGGATGTGGTTTTTCTGGATTTTAGTAAGGCTTTTGATACTGTTCCTCACAGCATCCTTCTGGACAAGTTGTCCAACTGTGGGATGAGCAGGTACACAGTGCGCTGGGTGAAGAACTGGCTGAACGACAGGGCTCAAAGGGTTGTAGTGAATGGGGCTACATCTGGCTGGCAACCAGCCACCAGCGGTGTTCCTCAGGGCTCAATCCTAGGGCCAGTTCTGTTCAATATATTTATCAATGATCTGGATGCAGGAGTTGAATGCACCATTAGCAGGTTTGCTAATGATACCCAACTGGGAGGTGCTGTTGACTGTCTCGAGGGACAAAAGGCCTTGCAGAGACATCTAGATAGACTGGAGCATTGGGCAAGCATCAATGGCATGAAATTTAACAAGACCAAATGCCAGATTCTGCACCTGGGACAGAGTAATGCTGGACACAAGTATAAATTGGGAGAGGAGTGGCTGGAGAGCAGCCCCGCAGAAAGGGATCTGGGGGTGCTGGTTGACAGCAGGCTCAATATGAGTCAGCAGTGTGCCCTGGCAGCCAAGAGGGCAAACTGCATCCTGGGGTGCATCAAACACAGTATAACCAAGTGGTCAAAAGAGATGATTATCCCTCTGTATTTAGAGCTGGTGCATCCTCACCTTGAGTATTGTGTATAGCTCTGGGCCCCAAAATTTAAGAAGGATGTTAAGGTGCTTAAATGCATCCAGAGGAGGGCAACAAAGCTGGTGAAAGGGCGGGAAAGAATGTCCTATGAGGAGAGGCTAAGGACTCTGGGTTTGTCTAGTTTGGAGAAAAGGAGGCTCATTGCTCTCTGCAGATTCCTGAGGAGGGGAAGTGGAGAGGGAGGTGCTGATCTCTTCTGCCTGGTATCCAGTGACAGGATGTGTGTGGAAATGGCTCAAGGTTGGATCAGGGGAGGTTTAGACTTGACATTAGGAAGCATTTCTTTACCAAGAGGGTAGTCAAACAGTGGAACAGGCTTCCTAGAGAGATGGTCAATGCAGTTGGACTAGATGATCATTGCAGGTCCCTTCCAACTGAACTATTCTATTCTATTCCATTCCATTCCATTCTATCTAGTATCCAAGGGTACTGAGGGAGCTGGCAGAAGTGCTCACCAAGCCACTTTCAATCCTTTATCAGCAGTCCTGGCTAACCGGGGAGGTCCCAGTCAACTGGAAGTTAGAAAATGTGACACCCATCTACAAGAAGGGCTGGAAGGAGGATCCAGGTATCCACAGGCCTGTCAGCCTGACCTCGGTGCCAGGGAAGGTTATGGAGCAGATCATCCTGAGTGCCATCATGCGGCATGTACGGGACAACGAGGGGATCAGGCCCAGTCAGCATGGGTTTATGAAAGGCAGGTCCTGCTTGACTAACCTGATCTCCTTCTATGACAAGGTGACCCGCTTAGTGGATGAGGGGAAGGCTGTGGATGTTGTCTGCCTGGACTTTAGTAAAGCCTTTGACACTGTCTCCCACAGCATTCTCCTGGAGAAGATGGCTGCTCATGGCTTGGACGGGCATACTCTTTGCTGGGTAAAAAACTGGCTGGATGGCTGAGCCCAGAGAGTGGTGGTGAATGGAGTTAAATCCAGCTGGCAGCCATTCACAAGTGGTGTTCCCCAGGGCTCAGTATTGGGTCCAGTTCTGTTTAATATCTTTATCAATGATCTGGATGAGGGGATTGAGTGCACCCTCAGTAAATTTGCAGATGACACCAAGTTGGGCAGGAGTGTTGATCTGCTGGAGGGTAGGAAGGCCCTACAGAGGGATTTGGACAGGCTGGATCGATGGGCGGAGGCCAACTGTATGAGGTTCAACAAGGCTAAGTGCTGGGTCGTGCACTTGGGTCACATCAACCCCATGCGACGCTACAGGCTTGGGGAAGAGTGGCTGGAGAGCTGCCTGGCAGAAAAGGACCTGGGGGTGTTGGTCGACAGCCGGCTGGATAAGAGCCATCAATGTGCCCAGGTGGCCAAGAAGGCTAATAGCATCCTGGCTTGTATCAGAAACAGTGTGGCCAGCAGGACTAGGGAAGTGATCATCCCCTTGTACTCGGCACTGGTGAGGCTGCACCTCGAATACTGTGTTTAGTTTTGGGCCCCTCACTACAAGAAGGACATCGAGGTGCTGGAGTGTGTCCAAAGAAGAGCAACGAAGCTGGTGAAGGGTCTGGAGAACTAGTCTTATGAGGAGCGGCTGAGGGAACTGGGGTCGTATAGCCTGGAGAAAAGCAGGCTGAGGGGAGACCTTATTGCTCTCTACAGCTACCTGAAAGGTGACGGTCTTTTTTCCCAGGTAAGAAGTGATAGGACGAGAGGAAACGGCCTCAAGTTGCGCCAGGGGAGGTTTAGATTGGATGTTAGGAAAAACTGCTTCACTGAAAGGGTAGTCAGGCACTGGAACAGGCTGATTGGGGAAGTGGTTGAATCCCCATCCCTGGAGGCATTTAAAAGACGTGTAGATGTGGTACTTAGGGACATGGTTTAGTGGTGGACTTGGTAGCGTCAGGTTAACGGTTGGACTTGATGATCTTAAGGGTCCTTTCCAACCTTAATGATTCTATGATTCTATGATTCTACGATTCTATGATTCTATTCTATTCGATTCGATTCGATTCGATTCGATTCGATTCTATCTGACATGGTATAGTCCCAGAGGTAGTCATGCAAATCACATTTAAAAAAAATCATACTGAAAACTTGTATCTATAATTACAGAATAATCACAAGAAGCCTAGTGTTATGGTGTTTGAGCCCATATTGAGTTCACACTGTGCTTTTGACATTAAGGAGGACAGAAATTCTAGATGGGGAGGACAAACTCATTGCTGAAGCATTAACAGAATAAGCAGTTAAGCTGTTCACTGCTAAGAAGTATATGCAATTCATGTAAAAAATAAATACGTCTCGCTATAACAAACTGAAGGCTATTCTGGGAGAAAAGTGTACTCCCCACTCTTGCTGAAGCTCTGCTACTGCACAGAGGTTAAAGATTCTATGGGCAAGAGAGCGAGCCGACTCTCTTGTGTAGGAAGATACTGTAGCTTTCCCCTGGCAGAGGTGAGCTGTGACTTCCTTGGGTGCCAAAAAGCATTTCTGCATTTTACCAGTCACTGTTCAACATGAAATAAGGACCATCCCTAGAACAGGCCTGGGACCCATGACTTTCCCTCCCTGCCCTATGTACAGACTGGAACATGATGCTGCATTCCTGAAACAATAGGCTTGGAGGAGCAGGCTAAGTACCTTGCTCCAGATTATTAGGTTCTAAATCCTTTGTGGTGGAGGGTTGCCAGAGAGCACTGAGGAAGGTGAAAAAGCCTTGGTGATGCATGGGATTTAAGGCATACTTTTGTTGTCACAGTTCACGTGGGAGTACTCCAGCGATCTTTTACAGTTCTCTCCTGAGCAGAATCTCATCCCAAGGAATTTAGCCCTCCACATACACTGTATTGAGAGTGCAGGTAAGGCTTTGGATTCTCCTCTGGCATCAGGCATGAAAAGATAAATATTGCACTGCTGAAAAGTGTGGCAGCCTCAGTCTCTTTTTAAATGAATGCCTCTATCATCACAAATCGGTAGGTTCATACAGAGATGATAGTGCCTGGATGGACAAAAAATACCTTGTTGTAATAAATATCTCTGTAACTGTGCATATCTTCACTTCTGTGAGCAATAGAAAATTTGTGAAGACTTGAATTTTGATATCTGAATCTGCAAAGTGTAAGTTCTCAAAATTACACAGCTGCAGGCTTGCAGAATATAATGGTTTTAGTTAAAACCTGGACAAATCTAAAGCTTAACTACCAAGAAGAAATGAGACAGCAAAACTTCGAAGCTGCAACACTTCAATGAACATCTGACACCGTATTAGCCACTACAGCTTTCTAACACAAGGAACATTTTGGAATATGAGTGCATTTGCTAAGCGAGCACAGTCTCAGGGCAACAGGACCTCTTTTGCAATTCCCTTGGTTCTTTATTTAAGCATTATCCATTTGGTAGATACTCAGCTCTGCATAGGTCAGTCAGTGCATGCTAAGCATTGGAATAATTATGCTCTGAAAAGGAACATTCATATCAGAAAGGGAAACTGCCTTATTTAAATATGGTCAGAAATAATTAAGTAAAGTTAGTGATAGGGAAAAGTTCACAACAGGAATTCATGACAATGATAGGTCATGCTCATACAGTGAAAGCTTTGACACAAAGCTTGTGTCACAGTGAGCTCAATGGAAGGTTAGTCACTGTGTATTAGTAAGCACTTGGCTGTATGATTTCCTAACAGAAGGTGCAGGACATGTCTGAACAATTTTTAAAATAGTGAGAATTCCTTTTTCACATTGCAGAGCCTTAGCTCTTCCTGGAGGTGGGAGGGAACATGCAGTGCAAAGCTGTTCTGGTACTTTACAGAAATACATACCGATAGGAATGTATTTCTAATCTGTAAATACTCTCCAGCTCTGCTTTCATTAACAGTCTGTCAGGCTTCTCCTATAAATCTCTATTTTCATGCTTTATATCTCAGCCATAAAAATTCACTGCAGTGTAACATTTGGCAAGACGTCTCAGCCTCAGCTCAGGTCTCACCTCCACATTTAAACCCAAAATTAAAACAGCACCTTAAAAAAAGAGAAAGAAAAGAAAGACCACAAATATATTAAAGTGCTGCACTGAATTCAGAAAGGAAACCCAGGATTCACACAGAAGTCTAAGTTAGATGTTGAATGTCACATCTAGCACTCAGATACTGAAACAATTTCCTACAGTGGACCACCTTCCTGTGCAAACAGTGTCTCATTTTGTACACGTGCACTAAGGCTAAAACACGGACAGGGCTGGGCTCTGCTTCTCCATCTCTGCCTGTGAGAATCTGGCTGATCTTTGCAGCTTGGTTTCCTCACCACTTGCTAAATGCAGGTAGATGCTGGACCACTCATTTTACTAGACCTAATAGTAAAGTAGATCTAATAGCAGAACTTAGTAATAGACAGATCTACTATCAAGTTCACTGGTATGTTAAAGGTTTTCCCAAGCATGGGAAAGTGTGGCAGAGAAATGGCTATAACTTGCACTGACCAATAATATTCCCCCAGAATAATCTGCCATGAAGTGTCATTTCTGGGTGCTTCTCTTGTCCATGCCTGTGCTGGAACCTGCAAGGAAAGGAAGAGGTGACCATATGGGACTGTTAAAAGGTGAGCGAGTCTTGCTGATCACTCCTTGGCTCTCCAGTCAACGAATCAGCTTATGGATGGGAATCAGGGAGTCTCTGTTGGTGTGATATTGCCGCTGGTGCACCGTTGTGGTAGCAATTGGCACCTGTTGTTCTTCGACCCTCAGCAACCCCACAATAGAAGGGTCCTTCAAGAGACCGGGCAGGGTAGATAGCTGTTTAATTTCCTCCGTCTCCAAGGCAGCTATACCAAAAGCCCTCCGGTACCCTTTTGGGTCCTTGAAATACCCTCTCCTGAGGTAGTCTATGCCAAGGATGCATGGGGCCTCTGGGCCAGTCACAATGGGGTGCTTCTACCACTCCTTCCCGGTTAAGCTTACTTCGGCCTCCAATACAGTCATCTCTTGGGATCCCCCTGTCACTCCAGAAATACAGATGGGTTCTGCCCCTTCATAGCTTGATGGCATTAGGGTACACTGTGCACCGGTATCCACTAGAGCCTTATACTCCTGTGGGGCTGATGTGCCAGGCCATCGAATCCACACAGTTCAGTACACCTGGTTGTCCCTCTCCTCCACCTGGCTGGAGGCAGGGCCCCTCTAGTCCTGGTCATAGCATTCGTTACTCACTTCTTGTCAATGCAAATCAAAAATCCCTTTATTGAGATTGGAAGCAAAATCATCCCTTCTGCCCTGTCTGGGGAACTGCTCACTGGAAACTGGAGCAGCAATTTTCCTGGAAGAATCCCCTTGTGTGATTGTTTTTCCTTGCAACTCACGTACTCATGCCTCTAGGGTCGAGGTAGGTTTTCCATCCTGCTTCCTCATGTCCTCTCCATGGTCACGCAGATAAAACCACAGGGTGCCCCATGGTGTGTATCCACTATATCTTCTCTCTTGAGCAGTAGAACGCTTACTCCTAATAGCTGAGATACTGGTCCGTACAGGTGAGGAGTAGGACATGTCCTCTTCTAGTTGCTGGACCTTCTGGGACAGTCTCTCCACACCCAAGATGAAGGAGGCAGAGAGACTTTCTTTGTATTGCTGGAGTTGGCCAGCCAATTCATCCATCGTCTATTCCTCTCCGTCTTTCCATGTCATTACTGCCAATGAGTTTGCATGCAACGGTGGTGCACTCTGTACAAACTTCCGCCACATGGGTCGTGTGCACTGGACTTCATCTGGATCTTTGGATAACTGCTCGTTGTCCAGGTCATCATAAATCACCTCCAGCACAGCTAATTCCCTCAGGTACTGGATACCTCTCTCCATGGTGGTCCATTTGCCTGGGTGACATATAACATCTTCCTGGAAGGGATACCTTTCCTTCACGCCTGACAGGAGTCGCCTCCAGAGGCTGAGGGCTTGTACCCCTTTTCTAATCACTTTGTCAATGCCCCCTTCCCTAGAAAGGGATCCCAGCTGCTTGGCTTCCCTACCCTCTAATTCCAGGCTACTAACCCCGTTATCCCAGCATCAGAGCAGCCAGGTGATGATGTGCTCGCCTGGAAGACAACTGAAATCTTTTCGCATATCTTGCAGCTCACTCAGGGATAGGGATCGGGTGGTTACCATCTCATTTATGGGTTCTGCCTCTTCCTCCTCCTGTTCTTGTGATGGCCCTGGCTCATCATCAGCCCTTACTAAATGAGCTGATTCTCTTGTGTATTTCTTCTTGTGTATAGGGACGACTGATACCGGCACAGGTCGGTTCTCTGGCACAGCTGCAGTACCTGTTGTGGGGGTTGGAGTAGCCACAGTGCCTATCATTTTGTCATCAGATCCAGAGACCTTCTCTTCCCCTTGAAGGTTCTGAATAGTGTTGAATAGGGCTTGGTAGGCATGGGCCAGGCCCCAGCACGTTGCAGTGATCTGTGTCTCTCTGGAGTTGCCAGGGTGACAACATACATTTTCCAAATAATTTACTAGTTTTTCAGGATTCTGCTCTTGTTCAGGGGTGAAGTTCCAAAACACTGGAGGGGCCCACTGTCCTAGGTACTTGCCCATACTCTCCCACACACCCTGCCACTTGTAACTATCCAGCCTTGGGGCAGATCTCTGGATGATATTCTTAAACTGTTTATTAACCTTAGACAAAACCAAAACAATATTTCCAAGAACTATCAATAGATATATCTTAACTACCCAAGGATGTTCAAGATACAGAAAAGTTGTTGTAATGAAGGAGGAAACATCATAGAAGAAGGCAGCCAAGGTGCCATTCTGTATTTCCTCCATAAAAAGCCTCTCAGAGGAAGAGGTATAATTGCTAATTGTCTCCGTGAGTTGGTACTCAAAGTACAGTAATGGCTTCAGTACAAAGCTCAAATACCAGATAACACTCAAGGCCAGTGTTTTAATAACAAATCTCCCAGGCAAAACATCACTAATCACTGCAGAGCACAGCAAACTGCAAAACCCAACACCAATCTTCTTTAACACGTACTGCAAAAACAAGAGCATGGTGCAGATCAGGTAGACTAATATCGAGAACAGACGAATCAATATTGTGACCGGCAACTGTTAACAGATACAAATTCCTTAATACACTCTGGTTAATCTGTTATTATTTCAAACCCTTCGAGCCCCATGTTGGGTGCCAAAAAGGACTGTCGTGGTTTAACCCCAGCCAGCAACTATGCACCACACAGCCGCTTGCTCACTCCCCCCACCCCAGTGGGATGGGGGAGAGAATTGGAAGGGTGAAAGTCAGAAAACTCGTGGGTTGAGTAAGAACAGTTAAATAATTGAAGTAAAATAAAGTAAAATAATAATAATAATAATAATAATAATAATAATAATAATAATAATAATAATAAAAGAATATACAAAGCAGGTGATGCACAATGCAATTGCTCACCCCCTGCCGACCAATGCCCAGCCAGTGCCTGAGCAGCGATCGCTGCCCCCCAGCCAACTCCCCCCAGTTCATATACTGAGCATGATGTCAGATGGTACGGAATAGCCCTTTGGCCAGTCTGGGTCAGCTGTCCTGGCTGTGCCCCCTCCCAGCTTCTTGTGCACTGGGCAGAGCATGGGAAGCTGAAAAGTCCTTGACTAGTGTAAACTCTGCTCAGCAAGAACCAAAACATCAGTGTGTTATCAACATTATTCTCATCCTAAATCCAAAACACAGCACTATACCAGCTACTAGGAAGAAAATTAACTCTATCCCAACTGAAACCAGGACACACGGTGGATTGAAAAGGAATTTTTCTAAAAAGCTTTTTCTTTTAAAGGGAAGTTACAACAGATATCCCAGGTCCTACATCCAAATTACAAGCACTGATTCCCATGCAAGCTAACTGCAGTGGAATTCCTGCAGTGGCAATTGAATTCATAGCATTCTTTCAGTTATGCATATTTACTTAAATATATATACAGAGAGAGATAAATATTTTAAAATATACATTTGTTTAGCATTTCCCCTTCAAAGAAAGCAGGATAAACAACACTTTTTTTTTAATCCAGTAGAGCTGATTTGCAAACTAACTAACTGCTGCAACAAAAAAGGGTCTAGTCCCAGCCTTCTTGTTAAAACCTATTAAAGAGGCAGGTGCTAACTGGGCTGCTGTTCAGTTTTGGGCCCCTCACTACAAGAAGGACATCAAGGTGCTGGAGCGTGTCCAGAGGAGGGGAACGAAGTTGGTGAAGGGTCTAGAGAACAAGTCTTATGAGGAGCAGCTGAGGGAACTGGGGTTGTTTAGCCTGGAGAAGAGGAGGCTGAGGGGAGACCTTATTGTTCTCTAGAACTACCTGAAAGGAGGTTGTAGCAAGGTGGGGGTCGGTCTCTTCTCCCTAGTAATGAGTGATAGGATGAGAGGAAATGGCCTCAAGCTGCGCCAGGGGAAGTTTAGTTTGGATATTAGGAAAAACTTCTTCACTGAAAGGGTGGTCAAGCATTGGAACAGGCTGCCCAGGGAAGTGGTTGAGTCTCCATCCCTGGAGGTATTTAAAGAACGGATAGATGTGGTGCTCGAGGACATGGTATAGATGGACTTGGCAGTGATGATAGGTTAATGGTTGGACTCGATGATCTTAAGGGTCTTTTCCAACCTTGATGATTCTATGATTCTATGATTCATGACAGTCAGCGAGTAACAGCATCTCCCTTTGTTTTTCTACCTTTGTTTTATTTTTCATTATGCTACTATTTCATAATCACAGCTCCTAATCTTCAAAACTGACAAATGTTGCTTAAGAATTTAATTAGTGAACAAGTCTAGGACACTCCTGTGCCAGGCAGCTGTTCCTGTGTCTGGGTTTTAGTGTGGCCACATAAACAGATTTAAAGTGCTGGCAGAGTGCCAGTTTCACATTTCAGTCTTCGCTGTTATATCTTTAGATATGGGTGGTGTAGGAGAGAAAGATGCTTTGGGAAAAAAGTAAGAGATCACATATTCATCGATGTTATATCCAAGCAATCTATAGAGAACCTCTGTTGAGGGCCTTTCTCCTCCTGCTCAAAATGGGTCATTTTATGTGGTTGCTTTTCTAGATTTTAATCTCTCAGGCTGCAATCGCTCATGCATGTGATATTAACTCTGACTACCCACACGCTGAAGTGCTTGCAGGATGGCAGCTTTAATTTGTTGTGACAATGTCATGGGGAAGGGAGCTAAGTGGCAATATGTGAGGAGAGCTGTATAACCGAGGCCATCAAGAACAGGCTATGTTAACCCTGTACTGGCCAAGACTTTGCTAATGACTGCTGCATCTCCCCAGACCAGTAGTTCATGTTACACTGTGTTTTGTTTCTGGAGATGCCAGAGTAACTATCAAGAAGCTCAAAGGAAAGTACAAGGAAGCACATCATTATGTAAATTTTTGTTTTGAAGAACTTTTTTCCCAATGCCTCTCTATTTCTAGTTGACTTGGGGTTTACCCTTGGGAGTCTAATGGCTTTGCTCACCTGTCCAGGATGGCAGGACGGAGATACATCAAGTGTTTTGCATTCCTGAGAATTGACATGCACGTAGTGAAGAGTGTACCTCCTGCATTTATGCAGCACAGTGCCATGGCCTCTTTCTCTGTCCATGATCCCCTGTGCCAGATGCAGCTGGTCTGAAGATTAGGGTGATTCCCTAATTGTTTGCATCTAGGACAGAGAGCAGGAGAGAATTCACAGTGCTGAGTTGCGTCCAATACTCGGAGGAGCTCTGCTTTGAGGCATTTTCCCTAGCTGCAATTTAATGCCAAAACAACATGTAACTTGCCAGAGGACTAACCCCTACCATGTGATGACAAGAGGTACCACATGCAAAATGGAGCAGGCATACCAGGGAAAGATGACCATGCTGTCTCGTGCTAGAAAAGACAAGACCTGGTACTTGGCTACCTGATTCAGTTTCAGTTGTACTCAGTTCACAAGACAATGCTTTTCCTGAAGTTCTGCAGTCTTTTTTTTTTTTTTCTATGAGATGATGTTATTACTGTTTGGCAAAGGTTGTGCTTACTGGATACACCACACTGCCATCTATCCCTTTTATCTCAAGTGAAAGTTCAGAATCACTCTCATCATCTTAAACATTGCAGGACAGAATAATTTTTTGTTTTAATCACAATGTAGTAAACCTTGGCAGACACAATGATAAGCAGAACTTGTAAGAAAATATTGCAATGTCAATAGGAAATAGAGAGAGGGTGGGCTACAAGCATTTCTTCCCAACCTGCACTAGCACAAGGGACTGTAAAGATCAGCTTGTTGTAATTTAATCAGTGCAATTTAATAAGAGCAAAGAATACAACTTTTAGAAATATGAATAAAACTAATTTGTCTAATAGAAATTAGACAACATAATGCAATCTCTTATAATTTTAGCAAGTGGCTGAGCCTCTTATATAACTTCCTGCTTCACTAGACTGCAGGTGCCTGAGAAGATTCTGTCATCATAATGTATTATCAGGTGCCTTACCTCCAGTTTTCAGTTCTGTGAACAATTAATCAACAGCTAGAAATCAAAACTTCCTATGAAATGATTGATTCACTCCAGAGGTGTCCATCACAAATACATAAGTAAAGCCATAAGGGATTGCCAGATGTCAAACTGTAAACCCTTGAGAATCAAGTGATAACATTATTGTGGTCATAATTCTGTACCAAAGATATATGGTTTTATAAAGCAAGTTCTATAAGCGATGGAATGGATGAAAAGTGGTTTCCCACGGCTTCCTGTAATGTGGTTAGATTCTTCCCAAGAAAGTGCAAGCTCTGACTGATGCTTTTCCTGCTTTCAAAATGTCTGTTTCTCATGTAGATTCTCAGATATCAAAAATGGGAAATCATAGCACTGCAGCATTTCTGCCAGTGGGAGCACAGAAGCATCTCTCACCATATACTTGAGCCACTACTTCATGAGAGATGGAGGACTTTAATATCTCTAAGTAAGTACTCTACATCACTATTAAACAGAAGATATTGGCCAAAATATTCAAATTATTGGTAGAAGCATACAGGCTCTGATTACATAAGCTCTTGTTAAGGGAGCAGCAGCTGTCTGAGCATTCACACACCATTCAGGGAGTTGCACATGCATCAGACTTTAACTGCTAGGACTGGAGTCCCTTCGCAACAGGCAGCTCCATTGAGCTTACGGGCACCCCTTTTCGACTCTTTGCTCACACACACACTCACCCTCGGGCGCTTCCTCTCCCTTCAGGCTCAACCCTAGGTTTCCCCGAAACAGAGTCTCTGACATGACGTATGCCAGGCAAATTTAGAGTGGTATAGCGGTGAAGAGCAGCTCGAGCTGGGTGCCTCCGGAGAGGGACCCTGAACAAAGAAATCCCTGGGCAATTATACCCTTACAGTCTAAGTTCCCCTCCCCTCATGCGACAGTTTGGTCTAATAGTAATATTTGGGTCTGGGGTCTTCTTGTTCCTTATTAGCTCCTTTCCCAGTCTCCAGGCAGGTCATTCCTTTTCCTATCTTGATTAGCTGCAGCTTCTGCAGATGGTTTTGGCTACCTTATCTTCCTGGTTTGCACCAGTTTCAGGGCCTTCCTTCATGTAACTAAGTAAGAGTTCAGCATACGGTCATCGTATCTAGGTTCACAGCTTGCAGTCTAAGGCTTCAACAGGCCTTTGGATCCTTATTTGAGCTAAAAATGACTTCTACAACACACTGCTTCTTTTGTAATTCAGGCTAGAAAACTATACAACATTAAAAGCTTTGTAATTTTTCCATATGGCCAGATATTTTAAACTTACATCCATTGACAAGAAACAGAACTTGAGGAAGAAGAAAAAGCTTCCAAGAAATATTTAATTTGCA
Organism: Nipponia nippon; assembly: GCF_047370975.1. Classification (NCBI taxonomy): domain Eukaryota; kingdom Metazoa; phylum Chordata; class Aves; order Pelecaniformes; family Threskiornithidae; genus Nipponia; species Nipponia nippon. Next base: position 6,579,119 of record NW_028262343.1, read on the forward strand.
GCTTAAGAGATTCAAAATAATTCAAGGCACCACCTCACAACCTACTGTTTTGCAATGAGTACCAAAGACATAAGCCCCCTGTGATCTAAACTAATGCATAGTATGTCTACATATGGGACTCCCAAGTCTGCCAGTGCATATTTTGATAAAAAAATCAAGGATACAGTTTGGCCTACAGTGTGTCTCAGCATATCTCACTGTGAAGAATGGAAAATTTGAACCTCTATCTGGTGTTTCTTATGTCTGACAGGATTGAAAAGCGTTTAAAATAGCCATGGTCCTTTCAAAGTGTTTTTCCCCCACTAGACATTCAAAAGTTGCCATCATCCAACTGGGTTACTGAAGATTTCCTTAATTTCTTATTTGGTCTATGGCAGACAGGTCTATTTATTCACAACAGATAAAAGCAGCTCTCTTCTGGCCAAATTCAATGCAGTTTGACCAGATGAACAGCTGTTGTTCTGTTGCAGATTTTGAGTGAATAGAATGGGGCAATGTTTGTACTGGAAACACATTTTAGCACATTCACACATAAATGCAGAGTCTGTGATGCAAACACATTTTCTGAATTTGATTTCTGAAAATCAAAATATTTTTCTTTTTCCATTTTAAAAGATTTCTGCTTTTGCCCTTTTTTTTTTTTTTTTTTTTTTTTTAAATTTGATTGCAAAACTAGGCTACTTGTCCAAAGACAGGGAGATTCAAAGTCAGGCACCCAACAGACATGGTACATCATGCAGTCTAGGACCAGGTTACAGGTTCTGAACAAGTTGGAACATTTACCTGATCCAACACAGCTCAGATACCATGGGGCTGAGAAGAAGCAGAGCTGCATTAGTACAGTACTAGTACAGTACTACCTGAGCTAATTTACCTAACTCCTCCATGCCAGTTAGTTAGGGTGCAGCACTGTGCTGACATAGCAATTCCACATCCAGTTCTGGAGTTAGCTCAGATATCTCTGCCTGTCGCAGAGTTGCAGGGTGTGCACCCTGCAAAATAATTTCTAGATAATGTGATAGTGTTCTGCACTATCCTATGCTTAAGTCGTAATTCACCAAAGCTCTTAGCATATGCTTAAATACTGATATGAAATGATCTTGTTTTTTCTTTTTTTTCCCCTGTATCAGAGCCTTTTATCCCTCAAATATAGACATGTGGAAAAGACACATGGAGATGGAATAGACTATCACAAACTGGATTCATACTCTCCTACATGTTGCTGGCACAAATGGCTTGAATAGCCAGCAATACTTTTCTAATAACAAAGGTAAAAGAAGATGGAAAAAGATGCCATTTCACCTCTTCTTGAAGTTTATAGGGCCTTTTGACCTTTTTACACATTGTCCTTCCAAAAGGAAGCCCAGTGAATGTTTACACCACCTCTAATCAATCCACTGCCAATATTCCAGGGGGCATAACTGGTATCAAGAAAAAAAAAAGAAAAAAAAAAGTATAGAAAAATCCTGACATGGAACATGGAATAGCTCTTAACTTCTGATATCAGGTTTGAGGTTTTCTCAGAATATTGTTGCCTATTTCTTACTCCTGTCACACAGTTGTTAATATACAGTCCAGTGGCTCAGAGAGTAAAACCCTTTACTGGAGGTTGGGACATGTAGTCTGAAAGAAACATGTCAAAGTGTGCTGGGAGTACTTTTAAAAGAGAAGGCAAAATGGCATTCTTTATTAAAGTGAAGTAATGATATTGTTTGGACTGGTACACATTTCTCTCTTACTCCCAGAACTAAAGCTGTTCGATGCAGACGTCATGAAGGCAGACAAAGGTTTTGCACATAACTCCAATAGCAGTGCCAAAATCTCTAGAAGATTTATGGTTTGCATCAAAAGTCTTTTTGGGTAAGTCTTTTGGGTGGGTTTTGTGAAACATGGAAGTTTGCATCCTGAGTTTCACATACGAAAGACTTTCTCCTAAAGATGGTCAGTCTGAAGTTAACTGCTCCCCTGTGGAATCTCTCTCCATAGTCATACCTCCAAGGAAATTTTCTTCTTCCCTCCTGGCCTTTCTGAACATAATAATTTTAATTAGATTTTTACTAAGATGCTAGGTATGTCTCCTGTGCACAGATATGTAGACTCAAGCCAGCATTAAACATGCTAATTCAAAAGCAAATAAGGCTGCCTCTAGATTGTTACACTGTTAACTTCTGTATACCTTGGGTCATTCCCAGCACTGAGACTTGAAATTAGCTGGCTGAAATCAGCCCATTTCTAGAATTTAAACTCCCTCACTGCCCCAAACACAAAGATCACATGTCACGGGGGAGTGGTTAAGCCGCTTAAAAAAATCACCATCAAAGATATTTGCAAATAGTGATTTTAATAGAAATCTATAAAGGTGTGATTTTACAGAGTTCGATGGCAAGGTTGACTCTATTACTTACTAAATGAATGGAATGTATATATATATATATATATATATAAAGAGAAAGAAAGAGGAAATCGAGCCCGAAGAAAATACACGGAGGAAAAGGGGAGCCCTCCCGTTGAGTCACGAGGTTCAGAATGGACCCCCTTGCTTTCTAAACTCCTTCTCAGAGAGAAGCCTAGGTGCGGCTGGATCCAATCCTAGTCTCAGACTTGGTCAATGGTTTATGTCTAAGGATTATATGTTTAGCAGCAGTTTAAGGTTTGTTCGTAGCAAGGAGAGAATCACAAAAATCTAGTAATAACTAATCATTAATTAATCTAGCATCTACAAAGTGATTAAATGAGGTTTACTACAATATTTATATCACACACACACACACACTAGGCCTAAATACTCATTATATGTGCAGTTAAAGATACCAATAAAAATTCCCCTGGGTTTAGCGAAATGCTCACTTTAAATGACCGTCTCAACGGGCGAGGGTCGAATCTCGAGGAGCAAGGAGCGCCAGAGATCAGCTTAAGTTCACTGCTCTGAGAGGAGTCCCACTCAGAGGGAGATTCTGGTGCAGCCCACTGCGGTCCAGGAGAGTTCAAAGGGTCTCAACTTGGCACCGCTGTTTATAGGGTCATGAGATGATTGACTTTAGGCACCAGTAAATTTCTCTTCTACTTTCACAGCCCGTGTTGAAGATTACTAAAGTTCTCAAAAATTCTAGTGATGCTGGTACAAGATCCTCCTGAGTTACAGCCTAGATAAGATAGGCCCCAAGGCTGCCAGATGGCGACTAGTACAGATGAAAAATATAGTTCCAAGGTCATCAGGGCTGCCTCCCTGGGACAGACAGTGCTGCTCCCACCTCAGCCATGTAAGAGTTCTGATACGGCCAAGGGACGCTTAACCGCCAAACTCGTTACACAAAGGCCAAGTTTTGACGGGAGTTACTGAGACTGTAAAGCAGCTTCGCTTCCCATGCTTTGCCAGGTGCACCAGAAGAAAGGGGGGGGGGGGGGGGGAATGCACCACCACATCACATCCCAGCTGCCTTTTGGGAATGCTCCTCAAACCATGCTAATTCTCTTGCCATGTTCAGGAATTGTTTGGCCCAGAGGTAGCTGGCTCAGGTTAAAGGTGTGCCCAAGTCTAATGATCTAACAGCATAAACAATTGAGTTTCAGTGCCCAGGAATGCCGTCTAGCACTTTTTTTAATTTAACTGTATAGATAAGTCCAAAAACCTACCAGTGAGAACACAGACCTCTGGACAGGTATATTTCCCCTGACTGTCTAACAGGGTTGAGCAGTCTGAACTGAGCTCTGTGGTGCAGCCACAGAACTGCTAATCAAATTGCTCTTTAAAAGCACTGTAATTTTCTGTTGTGTAGATAAGAGATGCCCCTGCCGGGTTCCAAGCTCTGTACACTATTTGAAAAGGAATTGCAAAGACACTGGGGCATGAGTATTGTATTCTTTTATTATTATTATTATTATTACTACTATTCTATTTCATTTTACTTCAATTATTAAACTGTTCGTATCTCAACCCACGAGTTTTCTGAATTTCACACTTCCAATTCTCTCCCCCATCCCACTGGGGTGGGGGGAGTGAGCGAGCAGCTGTGAGGTGCTTAGTTGCTGGATGGGATTAAACCATGACAGTCCTTTTTGGTGCCCAAAGTGGGGCTCAAAGGGTCTGAGATAATAACAGATTAACCAGAGTGTATTAAGGAATTTGTATCTGTTAACAGTTGCCGGTCACAATATTGATTCATCTGTTCTCGATATTAGTCTACCTGATCTGCACCATGCTCTTGTTTTTGCAGCACGTGTTAAAGAAGATTGGTGTTGGGTTTTGCAGTTTGCTGTGCTCTGCCGTGATTAGTGATGTTTTGCTTTGGAGACTTACTTCTTAGTAAAACACTGACCTTGAGCATTATCTGGTATTTGGGTTCTGTACTGAAGCCATTACTGTACTCTGGGTACCACTTCATGGAGACAACTAGCAATTATACCTCTTCCTCTGAGAGGTATCCAGTACCTGAGGGAATTAGCCATGCTGGAGGTGATTTATGATGACCTGGACAACGAGGAGTTATCCAAAGATCCAGATGAAGTCTAGTGCACACGACCCATGTGGCGGAAGTTTGTACAGACAAACTTTTTGGCAATAATGACCTGGAAAGATGAAGAGGGACCAACGGTACATGAAGTGGCTAGTCAATTCTGACAATACGAAGAAAGTCTCTCTTCCTCCCTACGGGCCTGCATCTCGGCTGTGGAGAAACTGCCTGACGTGCTAGCTGAGAAATTATCCCGGGAGTTCCAGCGATTCAAAGAGGACATGTCCTACTCCTTGCCTGTACGGACCGGTATCTCAGCCATTAGGAGTAAGCGTCCCTCTGCTCAAGAGAGAAGATATAGTGGATACACACCATGGGCCACCTTGTGGTTTTATCTGCGTGACCATGGAGAGGACATGAGGAAGCAGGATGGAAAACCTACCTCGACCCTAGAGGCATGGGTACGTGAGTTGCAAGGAAAAACTACAAAAGGTGGTTCTTCCAGGAAAATTGCTGCTCCAGTTTCCAGTGAGCAGTTCCCCAGACAGAGCAGAAGGGATGATTTTGCTTCCGATCTTAATAAAGGGATTGTTGATTCGCATTGACAAGAAGTGAGTAACGAATGCTATGACCAGGACTAGAGGGGCCCTGCCTCCAGCCAGGTGGAGGAGAGGGACAACCGGGTATACTGAACTGTGTGGATTCGATGGCCTGGCACATCAGCCCCACAGGAGTATAAGGCTCTAGTAGACACCGGTGCACAGTGTACCCGAGTGCCATCAAGCTATGAAGGGGCAGAACCCATCTGTATTTCTGGAGTGACAGGGGGATCCCAAGAGATGACTGTATTGGAGGCCGAAGTAAGCTTAACCGGGAAGGAGTGGTAGAAGCACCCCATTGTGACTGGCCCAGAGGCCCCATGCATCCTTGGCATAGACTACCTCAGGAGAGGGTATTTCAAGGACCCAAAAGGGTACCGGAGGGCTTTTGGCATAGCTGCCTTGGAGACGGAGGAAATTAAACAGCTATCTACCCTGCCTGGTCTCTCGAAGGACCCTTCTATTGTGGGGTTGCTGAGGGTTGAAGAATAACAGGTGCTAATTGCTACCACAACGGTGCACCGGCGGCAATATCACACCAACAGAGACTCCCTGATTCCCATCCATAAGCTGATTCGTTGACTGGAGAGCCAAGGAGTGATCAGCAAGACTCCCTCACCCTTTAACAGTCCCATATGGCCAGTGCGAAAGTCTAATGGAGAGTGGAGACAGTAGACTATCGGGGCCTGAACGAAGTCATGCCGCCTCTGAGTGCTGCTGTGCCAGACATGCTAGAACTTCAGTACGAACTGGAGTCAAAGGCAGCCAAGTGGTATGCCACAACTGATATCGCTAATGCGTTTTTCTCTATCCCTTTGGCAGCAGAGTGCAGGCCACAGTTTGCTTTCACTTGGAGGGGGCTCCAGTACACCTGGAATTGACTGCCCCAGGGGTGGAAACACAGCCCCACCATTTGCCATGGACTGATCCAGGCTGCACTGGAACAGGGTGGGGCTCCGCAACACCTGCAATACATTGATGACATCATCGTGTGGGGCAACACAGCAGAAGAAGGTTTTGAGAAAGGGAAGCAAATAGTCCAAATCCTTCTGGAGGCTGGCTTTGCCATAAAACAAAGTAAGGTCAAGGGACCTGCACAGGAGATCCAGTTCTTAGGAATAAAATGGCAAGATGGACGTCGTCAGATCCCAATGGGTGTAATCAGCAAAATAACAGCCATGTCTCCACCAACCAGCAAAAAGGAAACACAAGCTTTCTTGGGCGTTGCGAGTTTTTGGAGAAGGCATTTTCCAAATTACAGTCTGATTGTAAGCCCTCTCTATCAAGTGACCGGGAAGAAGAACAATTTCCAATGGGGCCCTGAGCAAGAACAAGCCTTTGAACAAATTAAACAGGAGATAGTTCATGCAGGAGCCTTTGGGCCAGTCCAGGCAGGGCAAGATGTATGTTCAAAGGGAGAATCCCCTGTATACATCATGCAACTGATGCTACGTGGAGTAAGTGGCTCACACTGATCACACAACAGGCTCAAACAGGAAACCGCAGTCGCCCAGGAATCTTGGAAGTGATCGTGGACTGGCCAGAAGGCAAAGATTTCAGAATATCACCAGAGGAGGAGGTGACGCGTGCTAAGGAGGCCCCACTGTATAATAAACTACCAGAAAATGAGAAGCAATATGCCCTGTTGACTGATGGGTCCTGTCGTCTTGTGGGGAAGTCTATATTGACTCATGGATGGTGGCAAATGCCCTGTGGGGGTGGTTGCAGCAATGGAAGCAGAGCAACTGGCAGCTCAGAGGAAAACCCATCTGAGCTGCTGCATTATGGCAAGATATTGCTGCCCAGGTAGAGAACCTGGTTATAAAAGTACATCACGTAGATGCTCACATACCCAAGAGTCGGGCCACTGAAGAACATCAAAACAATCAGTAGGTGGATCAGGCTGCTAAGATTGAAGTGGCTCAGGTGGAGCTGGACTGGCACCATAAGGGTGAAATATTTCTAGCTTGGTGTTCCCATGACACCTCAGGCCATCAAGAGATGCAACATATAGATGGGCTCGTGATCAAGGGGTGGACTTGACCATGGACACTATTGCACAGGTTATCCATGAATGTGAAACGTGCTGCAATCAAGCAAGCCAAGTGGTTCAAGCCTCTGTGGTACAGAGAACAATGGCTGAAATATCAATGTGGGGAGGCCTGGCAGATAGATTGATTATATCACACTTCCACAAACCCACCAAGGCAAGCACCATGTGCTCACCGTGGTGGAAGCAACCACCGGATGGCTGGAAACATATCCCTTGCACCATGCCACCACCTGGAACGCTATCCTGGGCCTTGAAAAGCAAGTCCTGTGGCGACATGGCACCCCAGAAAGAACTGAGTCAGACAACGGAACTCATTTCCAAAACAGCCTCATAGACACCTGGGCCAAAGAGCATGGCATTGAGTGGGTATTTCACATCCCCTATCATGCACCAGCCTCCGGGAAAATCGAACGATACAATGGACTGTTAAAGACTACACTGAGAGCAATGGGTGGTGGGACATTCAAACACTGGGATACACATTTAGCAAAGGCCACCTGGTTAGTCAACACTAGGGGATCTGCCAATCGAGCTGGCCCTGCCCAGTCAAAACTTTTACGTAATGTAGAGGGGGATAAAGTCCCTGTAGTGCACCTGAAAAATATGACGGGGAAGACAGTCTGGGTTACTCCTGCCTTGGGAAAACGTAAACCCATTCATGGGATTGCTTTTGCTCAAGGACCTGGGTGCACTTGGTGGGTGATGCGGGAGGATGGGGAAGTCCGATGTATACCTCAAGGGGATTTGATTTTGGGTGAAAATAGCCAATGAACTGAATTGTATAATGTTAGTTGCTATATAATACTGGATGTCATCACTTCTGTGATTACTATGTGCCATATCAACAGTATACAGTAAGAATCACCCAAATTAATGAAGAATGAACGTTGAGGAAACCGAGCAAAGTGGAGCGGTGATGGAACCAGAACTGGCTTCAGCATGCAACAATCCAACACCACACACCATCTCTCCTGCCCTGAAGGACTGTTATGATGGATAAAGCCCAAAGTCATGGACTAAATGAACTCAACAAACCTTTTAGTGGGGTAGCCTATAAACTAAGGAAATTAGATCTATGCGCGCACGTGTATGTGTGTATATATATATCTATCTCAAAAGACTGGAAAAGTGGTAGTGATTAATTGGAATGTATTGGAAAATGTAAGACCTGGGCGTGACGTATATGGTACGGAATAAGGGGTGGATACTGTCCTGGTTTCAGCTGGGATAGCGTTGATTTTTCTTCCTAGTAGCTGGTATAGTGCTGTGTTCTGGATTTAGGATGAGAATAATGTTGATAACACACTGATGCTTTAGTTGTTGCTCAGTAGTGATTACACTAGTCAAGGACTTTTTAGCTTCCCATGCTCTGCCAGGTGCACAAGAAGCTGGGAGGGGGTACAGCCAGGACAGCTGACCCAGACTGGCCAAAGGGCTATTCCATACCGTATGGTGTCATGCTCAGTATATAAACTGGGGGGAGTTGGCCGGGGGGGCAGCAATCGCTGCTCGGGGACGTGCTTGGCATCAGTCGGTGGGTGGTGAGCAATTGTATAGTGTATCACTTGCTTTGTGTATTATTATTGTATTACTGTATTATTGTATTGTTTTATTATTATTATTATTATTACTATTACTACTATTCTATTTCATTTTACTTCAATTATTAAACTGTTCTTATCTCAACCCACAAGTTTTCTGACTTTCACCCTTCCAGTTCTCTCCCCCATCCCACTGGGGTGGGGGGAGTGAGCATGCGGCTGTGTGGTGCTTAGTTGCTGGCTGGGGTTAAACCACGACAGCCCTGTTTTATCTGACAGGAAAGACATTAGAAGTCCTTCTGTAGTAGGTGATGTTAAGCATCCTTGATTCCAGAGAAGATCAAGCTCTCTGCAGAGGCTTAGCCATTTATGTTTTCTGTGATCATACGGGAATGACACAGTGACAGAGCAGTCCTGTGGAGATTGTTAAACACTTCAGATTATAGCTGTACTTTATTACACAGCAGTACACAGGTAACAGCATGGTCATTTAGCTGAACTATTTAAGACACCTTTTTGCAAGAATGCTGTCCGACAAGGTTTGTATAAATACTTCACTGATCATCCCAGAGCTTTTTTTGGCCTAAATCTTTGTAGCAAAAATGAATTATTAAGTTATGCAGTCTGTGTCCTGTCACTGACAATGGCCAGCTGCAAGAAAGAGCTCTGCGAAACCCTGTTACAGACAGTGAAGGAATAACTTCTCCTATGGGAAGTTTCATTCTACTCTCAGGCAATTATCAATTGGCTTGCATTCTAAAGCAAGAATCTTTATATCTTCCTTGAAAATCTTACTATCTTTTATTTTATTGTGGGTGATTATGTTTGTACAAGTGCCAAGTGGCTTTTGAATTCTTTCCTAGTCTTGGCCTCACTGCATCTTTTGGCAAATAGTTTCCCAGGCTGAATATCTTTTCCCTTTTTAACGTATGCTGCAATTTCAGTATCATTGGATTCTCTTCCCATGGCATGTTCTTTGATTAGGAAATATGACCATACAGTTTACTTTCACTCAACTATTCCTATCTCTACCATCTCCCTCTTATTGTTTTCTTGCCTAAGCGTTGCTGACATTTTCCAAACTCTAGAAGGAAACTATTTTAATAATACGTACTTGATAGGGTATGTCACATACTCCCTGCAGCTCTGCATCAAGAAGATTTGAAAATAATCACCATCTGCGTGGACGTCTCTAAATTTGTAATAATTTAGAAAGTGCTTGGGGTTTTGATCCAGGGTTTTGGGTTTTTATTTTTTATATATACTGGGAAATCTTGCATTGGAGTTAAAGGAGATCTCTTGTTGAGAGGAATCTTATTTATGTTGCCTGTCCAACAATAATTTGAAGAAATAATAATAATGAACAGTCAACAGTAATTTAAAGAGAAATTAGCAAAGATCAGTCATGAGACAACAGAATGCGTTACCTCTGTCCACATGTGTACTTAATGCAATGTCTATCTTTGTGCTCTGAATGTTAATCTGAAGTGGAAAGGAAACGGAATCCTTTTCAAACAAGTTACAGTTATACGCCCTGCCTGAGAAGAAAAAGAAACCAGGATGCTAGCCCTGCTTTTTTCCTTTTCTTCTCTGCAGGCTTGGTAACAGCAGGCAGAGGCTGCAGGTCCTGCTTGGATGTAAACTTGAAGGATTTGCTGACACAGAGAAATAACTTCAAACAGCTCTTCCACAAGAGGCATTTTGCACTGTTCTGTCCTTACAAGTGCCTCTTTGAATGGCAATTTTGGACTATTTCTCCAGGTAGAGAAGCTTCTAAATGCCAATTTATTTCCTTTCATCTATCAACCTTAAAAGTATAACAGTATAAAAATTCATGAATTCATATTCACAAAAATCTGCTGTCCAGAGAGTATATTACCAGGGAATGTAGCATGATATGCTAAGATTTAGCTTATGGATCTAAACCTGGTCCCTGAGGAGTCAGCTTTAGATCCCTTTCATAGCACAGCATACCTCCTTTCTCTACAAAGAAGCATCAACAGGCCAGTTCTTAGAATAAGGCATTTATGAGGAAGAGGAAGAGGATCAGAATCTGGTCTTCGGTGAATAATGTTTATAAAGAGCTGGAAAAATGTACATGGCTCCTGGGCAGGGAGCAATATCAAAAGAGAGGAAGCCTCTGACAGGTATAGCCTCTCAAGAACATCTTGTAGTGACACCCCTATTTAGGCCCTATGGCTATAGGTATTAATCTGTTCCTCTATAACTGTCTGAAGAGGCATAGCTCATACTGAAAAAAAGTATGCCTCAAACAATGAAGAATGATATCTTCTAGGAGGAAATCCTATGTATTCAGAACAAAGCAGGAGAGATGATGACATGACAAAGATAAATGCAGTGCCCTAATGTTGCTGATGAGGGGGAACAAACATTCATTTAAATTCTGACAAGAAGTGACTTCTGTGAAAGTTCATATCAGCATAAGCGAATACAGCCATATAGAGAACTCAATGATTTAATATATATATAATGGTTTATATTCTACTGCCAGGAACAAATCCACATTTAAAATATCTAGAGCTCTCCTTACCATCTCTTCAGCCTTTTTTTTTTTCAGAGACATGTATTTACAGATTTCAAACTTTTTACACAGGTAAGAAAACTTTATGTCATGTTTTGTTTGTGTTTTTGCAGGCAGAAAGTACAGGAAACTCCAAACCACCAGTGAAAGTTTAATGGTGACAAGTACATCAAAATGGAAGGGACAAGATGATTTCACAGAAAATTGTAATTTTCTTTATTTAAAAGGGTTTAGGTGATTTTTATTGTTTAAGCAGAGATGAGGTGTTGATTTGAAAACTAAAGTAGTTGAAAGTTTAATGACACAGAGATAGAGAATGTTTGGAGATTATATAATTCATCACACCAGCATGGCTGTTTTAAAATAGATATTTATGTATCTGTCTAGATTGACGGCTACAGATTTTCCACTGCTTCACCTATTTCACCGTGCAATGTTTTGGCATGCAGAATATGCATGGCTCTGAGGTCAAATAGAATCAACATACTATATATGCACAGGGATTAGTGTGCTTTCATTCCAGATTATTACATATTTCATAAAAGTTTTCCGGACTTCATAGTAATACAAAAGTCACAACACCTTCTGTCCTTCTCCATGTTGTGCGTTAGATCATTAGATCATGAAAAGCATAAAGCCAGTGTCATTTTCCTCACAGGCTTCACACACACTCTCCTACTGAAAAGGTACAAAATTCATTAAATTAAGTCCTTAACTCCAGGATTCAAGAGGGTCTTCATGAGGATCTTTTTTCATTCTTTATAGATAAGTACTTTAAACAAATCTCATTAGACAGGCATTTGAAGGTGAAACTGAGGGATGTTCTGGAGTATGCTTAGACTACAAGCGCTGCTATGACTGCAGCTCTAATAGGCACACTTAGCCTGATTAGGTACTGCCAGCAGTATGGAGCTCAGACAGACTAATCGCTGGAATTGACCCAACACTCAACTGGGTCTTGCAGCCCATGCTGGGCTCTGTGCTACTGATATCCACGTCAGGCAGTTTACACTACTTTGAGTGCATCTACAAGAGAGGCCACAACAACAACAGCTTTACAGACAAATTCCCAAATTGTTAATACTACCAACATTTTCTGTAGGCTACTAAGTACCATTATCATCAAAATTCATGTAGAAAACAAGTGCAGTGCTACAGACCACTTAGCATGGCCTACAAAATGCCTGTGAGACACAGGAACCACTGATACAAATGCAGTCTGACTTTATTGATGTTACAGGTGGGTGGGAGGGGAAGAGGAATTGCACAGATGTGGAAGACTGCATGCTGCACCAAGTATTACCGAAGGAGCTTTGACCTTGTCAGCCAAAGAGTGTATCTGCATCTGGATCAATGAAAACAAATTGACCATGTTAGTAACTTGTAGTATTTCTATACAAATTACTATATTTGTGTTTGCTTTCAGTCATGCTTCCCTGTCTTTTTCAATAATTTGTTTTAGATAGCAAGGCAGGGAAGTCCTTATCAAAGAGGTCATGAACTGTAAAGGGTGGAATATTTAAATATAAGCATCTCTGGCCTACAGAAATCACTGCAAATCAGTGACAGTTTCAGGATTCTTGATGTATTGGCCTTTAATCCTGGGAAGAGGAGAAAATGGGTCATCCTTTTCACGTTGTTCTGCAGAGAGTAAAATCTGGTGAAACAACATGAGCTTGTAAGTTTCAGTTGATAATTTCTGCCCTTTTCACGAACTATCAAATCAGTCAGCTGAGAAATGCAGTGCTAAGGGTATAAGAGAATAAGGGGAAAAATACTGAAATATAGTTTTAGACAGTTCAATACAATGAGAAAAAAGTCATAGAGTACTGTTGAACAGAAGTTAAAGAAAATGTGTCCATTCCCATAGGGTGCTTGAAATATATAGCAGAGAGACCATATGTGTATTATGAATAAATCACATATGGATTGAAGTGTTTCTTACAAAAGGAATTTTTCAAAGCTAATTGTCAAATGTCAATTTAAATATACAACACACAACATTAAATAAACAACTTAATTGCCCAACTCTTCATGTAGACCAGCTAATTTATACTTCAGGCATATGAGACAAAGAAATTTATTACCTCAGATTTGTTATATAGCTTTAACAACAGAAAGAAGAAATCTGAAGAATAGACTAGGGACTGCTAATCCTACAGAAAGGGTAAAGCAGCCAGGTGAAACAATCTGTCAGTCTTGGTCACAGACAAGGTACTTAGATTTTCTTTCCCCTTCAGTACCATTCTGAAATTATCTGAAATTAGAGGCCTGTGCTATTCCAGAATTTAAAAATAGAGAAATTGACCCTTTTTTTTTTTTTTTTTTTTGGTGCTTCCTGCATTCTGGGAAGTGATCAGAAGTCAACTCGATCAGCAGTGTCATGCAGAGCAACTCCAAGGCTGCTCTTTGTGGTCTGTTCCTACAGCATCCAACAGATTGGAAGTGGCAGTGCACAACTGGAGCATAACAGCCCCCAGTCTAGATTACAGAATCTTGTGGCTACCTGCAAGATGCTTCCTTTGCTAGCAGCTGGTAGATGACTTGGCACAGAGTTGCCCCAGCTGTTCTATGGCTTCTATACAGTAACCTTATTGGGGTTTTTCCACCGAGGCTTTGCCTACTGTTTTATGTTGTAAAGGGACTGACATCCCAGTGTAGCCAGCCAGGAACTGTGCCCAGTGTAGCAGGAGGAAGATCAAGGATCTAATGGGTGCCAGGCCTGGTTTCATTCCAAATAAGCAGTGTCCAGACTGTGTTGTTTAAATAAAAGAGTGCATGAACTTCTGCATTAGATATTCACATTGTGTTAGCCCAGAGCACAGCAATAAGATGTTCAATTACTTTTGGGGAGAACAAAAAGTGTATTAGCATATTTATCATTATACTTTAAGACTGAATACTCATTAAACATGCATAAAAGAATGTAAATGAAGTGAAATCCTCACAGGCAATTTTCAGACACAGGACCTCACCACTTCAACCAAAACCTTTTGCCATGGTGTTCTGTTAAGTGTTTTCCCACTGCCTCTGAAAAAAAGCAATTGCATTTTCAGAGTAGTTAGTATTTACTTCTCCTTTTGCCTCTGCTACCACCTCTTTATCCCTACAAATCATAAGATGTAAGTAAGTAGGCTACATTCTAGTCCAGCTATGTACGGCCTTTGCTAACAGCTTCCTTCCAGTACCAGTTCCTGAAAACAGAAGATATTTAAGAAAATCAGTATTTTTTTTCCTTTGTGATTTATAATCATTTCAGAATAGCATGGGTTGATTTAAAGAATCTTGTTGTTTTGTGTATACTCATCTATGAGTGCCTGTGTTAAGGGGAACAAATTAATTGTGATATTTAAAATTATTGGTTTTAGAAGCTAAATCTGTCCTGAGACTAACACCATGTATCTACAAAATAAAACAGGCTGTTTGTCTTATTTGTCTAATCTATGTTGTTATTTATTATGTATATAGCTTCATTGATAGATAGGATGCTTAAAAAACAAATACAGATGAGTTCAGTTTTCTTTTGATTTGAGCCATCACAACAGTCTTAGAATCTTGCATAACAAGTGCACCAGGCACAGGTTTATCCCCCAACCTTCCCAAAAGCAGGAACCTTTCTTACTAAATCTCCCTCGCTATGCTAAATTCACATTGAAACTCTACAGTTTATACCTAGCAAGAGTACTATACTCTTCATATCTGCTGTGTCCTTCACTAGGAGTTTGGCTGGAGAAAGACTGACTAAAATCTAAGAAATATTTCACAATTTGGACTAATGTCAGCAAAGAATATTGAAGGAGTAATCCTAGCCCTGTTCTTTAAATGTTTTCCCCGTTTCTATGGCCTGAGCACTGAAATAATCATAGTATCAAGTATGACAGATGATAGAAAATTATGTTCCTTTCACTTAGTTTGCAGCACTTATGTCAGAACAGGGGTTGGTTTACCCTCTGTAAAATAAGAAATCATAAATGGCCCATTTGATAACATAATATTCATTGAGATTGCAATTATGGCTACAGAAAGATGCAGGAGAGGACAGTGGTAAATGGGTCAGGGAAGGTGGAAAAGTACTGTATTGGTTTTGCTGCTGGAAAGAATTACTTTAGTGTGACACTTCATTATTCATGCTGACAATTTGGCACAGGGGAACTGTCAAATGTGTAAATATGCTCTAAAAAGCTGAGATAAAACATGAGGTGGCTTACATTTTCCTAATGAATAACTGTACTTCAGCAGAAAACAAAAAAAATCAAGTTTTTAGGAAGAAAATAATGTATTTGCAGCATTACTGTTGGAGAATGTTACTTTATACAGCATGGCAACTCCAAAAGATTCAGGCTGTTAAATAACATGCATATACTGGACAGAATATCAAAACCATCTGTATCTTAACAGACAATATGATATTACAGTAGATTTGACCTTGGAACTATAGCACTTAACATCCTTGGCTTGCAAGTACAATGCTTTTCATAAAAAAAGAGCAATGCTTATTAAAAGGCATTGAAATTCCTGATTTTATTATTTCCAAGTACCAAGCAAAATAAAAATTAAGCCTTCCTCTATAGCAAGAGGCTTAAAAGTTAGTACCAAGCAGACAAATGAAATTAATATTCTGATCATAGAATCATAGAATCATTTAGGTTGGAAAAGACCTTTCCACCAAGACACCAAGTCCAACCGTAAACCTAGCACTGCCAAGTCCACCAAGAAACCATGTCCCTAAGCACTACATCTACCAGTCTTTTAAATACCTCCAGGGATGGGGACTCAACCACTTCCCTGGGCAGCCTGTTCCAGTGCCTGACTACCCTTTCGGTGAAGAAATTTTTCCTAGTATCCAATATAAACCTCCCCTGACTCAACTTGAGGCCATTTCCTCTCGTCCTATTGCATGTTACTTGGGAGAAGAGACTGACCTCCACCTCGCTAGGTGAACCTGAAAGAAAGTTGTAGTGAGGTGGGGGTTGGTCTCTTCTACCAGGTAGCAAGCCTCAAGTTGTGCCAGGGGAGATTTAGATTAGATATTAGGAAAAATTTCTTCACAGAGAGAGTGGTTAGGCATTGGAACAGACTGCCCGGGGAAGTGGTGCAATTACAGTCCCTGGAAGTGTTCAAAAAACATGTGGATGTGGTGCTTAGGGACATGGTTTAGAGGTGGACCTGGCAGTTAGGTTAATGGTTGGACTCGATGATCTCAGAGGTCTTTTCCAAAATTAATGATTCTATGATTCTCGCTACAACCTCCTTTCATGTAGTTGTAGAGAGCAATAAGGTCTCCCCTCAGCCTCCTCTTCTCCAGGCTATACAATCCCAGTTCCCTCAGCTGCTCCTCATAAGACTTGTTCTCTAGACCCTTCACAGCTTCCTTGCTCTTCTTTGGACACATTCCAGCACCTCAATGTCTTTCTTGTAGTGAGGGGCCCAAAACTAAACACAGTATTCGAGGTGCAGCCTCACCGGTGCCGAGTACAAGGGGACGACCACTTCCCTAGTCCTGCTGGCCACACTATTCCTGATACAAGCCAGGATGCTATTGGCCTTCTTGGCCACCTAGGCAAACTGCCAGCTCATCCGGAGTTTTAAAACTGGAGTAGACAAGGTCCTAAGCAAACTGGTCCACCTGTTAAGTTGGTCTTGCTTGGAGCAGGAGGTTGGACTAGATGGTCTACAGAAGTCTCTTCCACCCTAAATTTTTCTAAGACTCTGTTCATGCATTCTTCAGACCTGACCTTCATGCATGAGAGGGGCTTATGGGCAGGCACAGCTGAATCTTTTTCCTGAACCAGGATATTGCCTAGAATAAACTTTGCTTTTTACCAGTTTGCATTAAAAAAAAAAAAAAAAAAAAAGGAATTTCCACTTTGAAAAGTTCAGATAGCTTTCAAAGAATCCTAGATCCCTCTACAATAATAAAGATTATTCTCTCACAGAAAGGGAGTCCACATACTTGAAATTCACATACTTGGAAATACATTCATTTCTGGGTGGGCAACAGGAGAAAGACATCTCAAGACTTGCCCTATAAATTTGCTGTATAAAAATAAATAAATGAAAACTAGTACATTGTTCTGAAACCTTAGACTTCACCGAAGTACTTATACAGACTAGAAAAAGCACCTGGTAGTTCATGACATTGTTTTGTTAATGGAACCTGGCATAGTGCAGAAAAGTTTTACTTTCCCACCCATGAATCTAAGACAGATTTGCATTTAAACACCAAAAAGATAACATTAACGTCTACTATTTGAAAGTAATTCAAGAAGCCCTGCAAAATCTCATGTTAAGAAACTTGCTCACCAATATCACTTAAAGAAAGTTTACTTGATAGTGCCATGTGAACCATGACTTATACTAGGCCAGTGCCCTAGAAGGACATTGCAGAGCAGTTAGCAATTTTAACAGGTCCAATGCAGCCAATGTGTTTGTGTGTGAACTTAAAGGAAATTTCTGAAGAGCCTGAATGTGAGAAAATATCAAATAAAGAACAGCTTATGAGTGATTTAAAGGTAAAGTCACATAAAACTGTTGAGATGCGAGACAGTGATGTTTACCACATTCCTACTGAAATCCCCTTGGTACTTTCAAGCCTGTATGAGAATAAATCTTGTGTTACAACTTCCTTTTCCAGATAAACAGACTTTATCAGACCTCAAGTCTAGAAGCACTTCTTTACACTGCTAATATCATATGTTTGCCTATGCTGGGAAAGAACTTGGAGTACTCCTATGATTACCTTCCTATCTGGAAAAACAGAAAAAATTACTCTGTGGTTGCCTTTACGACCAATAAGAATATTGAAAGATCTATTCCCAGTGGGAGAAATCCTCTCCAGTTAGCCAATTGTGAGTTAATAGGACATACGTACAAGTGTTCAGCAGGAAATTCTTCCCGTCCTCAGAGTACCTGCAAAGCAGAGCAAACATGTCAGAGAATTGCCACAAGAGGGCTGGGAAGCAAAACTGTAAGACATGGCACACGCTGCATGCCTGCCTAGGTTCACAGGGGGATCCGTAAGTACTGTGCTCCTTTTCAGCCTAATCTGCTCAATATATGCCACAATCTTATTAACTAGTTTTAAAATGCCTCAACTTCTTCACTGTTATACTACCACAGCTTGGTTCCTCATGCAAATTGGTTCCATTGCTGAGGAGCAGACTCTTAACTTCAATTTAATCTGTGAATTAACCATTTGACTATCCATATATAGAAATCTTGCACTGACCTGCAAAGTACTCACTCAAGTTTTATTTGGACGACCCTATATTAAAACAAACCAACCAAACAAACAGTTTGAAGGAAAAGTGAGGGAGCATTGTGCTCCCACAAGAGACGGCCTTCTATTCAAGGCACCTCATTTATTCTGTAAGAGTTCTTTATTATTCCTCTATATGAACTTCCCTAATTTACCTATGAAGGATATGAAAAGGTCACAGAAATCATCACAATCTCCATCATGCAGGAAATGGCCACACAATCCCAATCAAAATTGACAAACCTCAAAGAGAGAAAGGTGTCAGAATTTAACTCTTCAGTTTTACTTGGCCATAGAGTATCAGGGAATTTATTTTTTCTTTTTCTTTTCCAGATATAACCTACTTTCATAGATTCACACAAACAGAAGATGGATAGGACATTTTATTTTTGAGAGTATCATTAATTCTTGCTCTTTCATGGGGTAAACAAAACAATAAATTACATTCTATTTTGTGAGAGAGAATAAAAACTGAAATAGAGAAAGTGGCTAAGTGGATTTTAGTATCATCAATTTCAATACAAAATTAATTCAGAAAATAGAGTAGAAGCATAAACCACAAAAAAGCAAACGGGAAATATTTAACATGTAAAAAGCTAAATGAGTCTTCTAGCTGAGTAGCTGCAGATAAGCAGAACAATGTGTCATAAGAAGCGTTAAATTATCTGGTAGCATAATGACTAAATTCTTAAATTTTCAAAAGAGAAAAATGAATTTGGGTGTGTCAATTTTGTTTGTTTAATGAGGTTTCTTACAGGAACAAGAAATGTGCACCCACTCCCTGAAAAACGTATCTTCATTTTAACCTGGATAAAAGAGGAACTGCTTACTTTGAAGAGTTCCAGAATTCAACTCTGATTTGAGTGGCATCATTTTTTCTGTAATTAATGAGATTTTTAGGAGTCTTATTATAATTTTACATTTTGCTGCACATAATGTTTATAAGCCACATTTAGCAGGGAAAGATTGCTTAACTTGCGATCTGCATCAGCACTGATACAGTTCTACTTCCAATACCAGCAAACCAGACCAAAGAATAAGACTGTGTGGTAGGCAAACAAATCCAGTGTTTTCTGAGGAACTCCAGCAAGGTCAGATGAAGGGGAAGCCAAAGGCATGCGCATTCACACCAAAGGTGTGTGATCTCTTTGTGGGCAAACGAAAAACACTAAAGAATAAACCACTGAAGTAAGAATCAGTTGAGATGACAAGGAAAGCAGCTGATAAAGAATCACAGAAAACGTGGGATACCAGCCATGATTCTCAGGTTGTCCTATACAGTAACAGGATGACCTGTATTAAATGACTAGGTCTCACTTAGCATACAAAAAACAAAAACACAAGAGAAAAAGCTTTTCTCATATTTTTGCAGCAACTGGCTACTTTTCCCAGTGTTTAGTATCCCACATTTTCCTGACTGATGCAGAGCAAGCTGACGCAGAGTAACTATATAAGTAAAATAAATGCAAAGTCAGACTTGCTGTGTGTTAATGGTAGCACATGCTTGTTCACATTGACTCACACATGAATGCTCGTAAATGTTTAGCAGCTCTAATATAAAAAGACAATTTCTCTCTATCTTTAAACCAGCTTTCCTAAATTGTCTTAATAAGATAACATTCCTTCAGCAGAAAAAGGAAATGGAGCCAAGGTCAGATAGACTAACTTCCATCTAATTTGTGCTTTGGCATTAGAAAGACCAAAATATCCCAGGAGGCTTTGAAGAGAGAGTCAGAAGACCTAGCACAGGAACCAGCACAGAAAGGAAAAAAGGACTCATCTCGAATTTGCACCTGAATATGAACTTACAAAACTTCTTACCAGAAATTTTGAACAACTATAGTCTATGTGAGTTTGGAAGTTAGAATCATAGAATCGTTAAGGTTGGAAAAGACCCTTAAGATCATCGAGTCCAACCATTAACCTAGCACTGCCAAGTCCACCACTAAACCATGTCCTCAAGCACCACGTCTACCCATCTTTTAAATACCTCCAGGGATGGAGACTCAACCACTTCCCTGGGCAGCCTGTTCCAATGCCTGACTACCCTTTCAGTGAAGAACTTTTTCCTAATATCCAAACTAAACTTCCCCTGGTGCAGCTTGAGGCCGTTTCCTATCGTCCTATCGGTTGTTACTTGGGAGAAGAGACTGACCCCCACCTCACTACAACCTCTTTTCAGGTAGTTGTAGAGAGCCATAAGGTCTCCCCTCAGCCTCCTCTTCTCCAGGCTAAGCAACCCCAGCTCCCTCAGCAGCTCCTCATAAGACTTGTTCTCTAGACCCTTCACCAGCTTCATTGCCCTTCTTTGGACACGCTCCAGCACCTCGATGTCCTTCTTGTAGTGAGGGGCCCAAAACTGAACACGGTACTCGAGGTGCAGCCTCACCAGTGCCGAGTACAGGGGCATGATCACCTCCTTGGTCCTGCTCCCCACACTATTCCTGAAACAAGCCAGAATGCCATTGGCCCTCTTGGCCACCCGAGCACACTGCTGGCTCATGTTCAGGCGGCTGTCAACCAACACCCCCAGGTCCTTTTCCGCCAGGCAGCTCTCCAGGCACTCCTCCCCCAGCCTGTAGCGTTGCATGGGGCTGTTGTGACCCAAGTGCAGGACCCGGCACTTAGCCTTGTTGAATCTCATACAGTTGGCCCCGGCTCAACGATCCAGCCTGTCCAGGTCCCTCTGCAGGGCCTTCCTAACCTCCAGCAGATCGACACTTCCACCCAACTTGGTGTTGCCTGCGAACTTACTGAGGGTGCACTCAATCCCCTCATCCAGATCATCAATGAAGATATTGAACAGGACAGGCCCCAGTACTGAGGCCTGGGGAACACCACTCATGACCGGCCGCCAGCTGGATTTGACTCCATCCACCACCACTCTCTGGGCTCGGCTGCCCAGCCAGTTTTTAACCCAACGCAGAGTGCACTTATCCAAGCCGTGAGCAGCCAGCTTCTCCAGGAGAATGCTGTGGGAGACAGTGTCAAAGGCCTTACTAAAGTCCAGGCAGACAACATCCACAGCCTTCCCCTCATCCACTAAGTGGGTCACCTTGTCATAGAAGGAGACCAGGTTAGTCAAGCAGGATCTCCCTTTTCATAAACCCATGCTGGCTGAGCCTGATCCCCCGGTTGTCACACACGTGCAGCGTGATGGCACTCACCAGATGATCTGCTCCATGACCTTCCCTGGCACCGAGGTCAGGCTGACAGGCCTGTAGTTCCCTGGATCCTCCTTCCGACCCTTCTTGTAGAGGGGCATCACATTTGCTAACTTCCAGTCATCTGGGACCTCCTCGGTTGACCAGGACTGCTGATAAATGATGGAGCGTGGCTTGGCAAGCTCCTCTGCCAGCTCCCTCAGTATCCTTGGGTGGATCCCGTCTGGCTCCATGGACTTGTGAGCATTCAGGTGGAGGAGCAGGATGGTGACTGCCACCTCTTCAACAACTGGGACTTCACTCTGCATCCTATCTCTATCTCCCAGCTCAGGGGCCTGAAAACCCCGAGGATGACCAGCCTGACTATTAAAGACTGAGGCAAAGAAGGCATTAAGTACCTCAGCCTTCTCCTCATCCTTTGTGGCGATGTTTCCCTCCACATCCAACAAAGGAGGGAGATTCTCCCTGGCCCTCCTTTTGTCGCTGATATATTTGTAAAAACATTTTTTGTTATCTTTAACAGTGGTGGCCAGTTTAAGTTCTAGCTGGGCCTTCGCCTTTCTAATCTTCTCCCTGCATAACCTCACAGTATCCTTGTAGTCCTCCTGAGTTGCCTGCCCTTTCTTCCAAAGGTGGTAGGCTCTCCTTTTTTTCCTGAGTTCCAGCCAAAGCTCTCTGTTCAGCCAGGCCAGTCTTCTCCCCCACCTGCTTGACTTGCGGCACATGGGGACGGCCTGCTCCTGTGCCTTTAAGACTTCCATCTTGAATAACATCCAGCCTTCCTGGACTCCTTTGCCCTTCAGGACTGCCTCCCAAGGGACTCTGTTAACCAGACTCCTAAACAATCCAAAGTCTGCCCTTCTAAAGTTCAGGGTAGTGGTTTTGCTGACCCCCTTCCTTACTTCTCCAAGAATCGAAAACTCTATCATGTTGTGGTCGCTGAGTCCAAGACGGCATCTGACCACCATATTGCCCACCAGGCCTTCTCTGTTTGTAAACAGCAGGTCCAGCTGGGCACCTCCCCTGGTTGGCTCACTTACCAGCTGCGTCAGGAAGTTATCTGCCACACACTCCAGGAACCTCTGAGACTGCTGGGTTCTCCACATCAGCTTTTCATCCTGGAGGGAAAAAAAAAAAAAAAAGTCCCAAATTAGGAGGGCTAGTAAAAGCTAGGAGAATTCATGAAATGAATCAAATACAAGCAGCTATCGCAACTTTACATAGCTCAAAAAAGGCAAGTCTCATGCCCTACAAGTTCTCTCCCTCAGGAGAACTACTGCAAGTTTCTCCTGAGGGACACAGTCCCAACCGCAAGTATCACGCTCAGAAACCAGCTTTTCACAAAGCAGCCTGGAATCTTTGCTCTGGAGCTCACCCACTGCATATTCAAGATATGCTAATGCCAGGGAAGGAGGGGAGCACATTCTTTGAAGTGTGCTCCCAGGTGGAACGCATGAATGGAAATTCACACTTCAGAGGACATGTTTAGAATTACCCATTTGTTGCAAATTTAAACACTGCCTGTAAACACCCTAGATCAGGAACTGAAGATTTCAGAATTAGTGGCAGAGTCAGTATGTTTACACAGATGGGCATAGTGGGTGTCATCACCACTGCCCATTCCAAGCAGCCTGAGTGTAAGCCAACTCCATCTACAAGCCACATAGCTATGCCATACTCAAGCTGTCCTTTTTCAGGGTGTATTTGGGATGACAGCTATGAGGACTAGGGGTGCTTAATTCTGACCAGCCTGGAGCACAAGGAGAATGAGCTCAGGCCTGTCTGTTTCTGCCTGTGGAGACATTTTCTGAAAGGTCATGTCTCTGGACTTGACTGTGCTTTTTATTTAGGTTAATGGCTCACTGATCTTAGTGGTGTCAGCTCAGGCCATATCACCACTTTGCTATGTCCTGTTACCCAGGTGTGTGACCCAGCAGCCTATATCCTCTACTTTGCCAATGCCAGCAGGCTCTGTATCTTGGTCCGACAACTATCTCTGTATTTTCTCCATATCATGCCCTCTGCACAGAGTGCCTGTCCTGAGTCATTCTGAAAGTTCACTGTCCTGAATTTTAAGTCCATCCACCAGACACACTCCTTTCACAATACCTTAATCATAGAACCATAGAATGGTTTGGATTGGAAGGGACCTTAAAGATAATCTAGTTCACATCCCCTGCCATGGGCAGAGAAACCTTCCATTAGTCCAGGTTGCTCAAATGTAGTAAAGATAAGGGCTGGCGACCGGAAGATCACGTGCTGTACGGAAAGAGTTAAGGGTCGACCCTCCCTTGTCTCCGTCCCTTATAACATGACACGCCTACTGCTGGGGGTATAAAGCCCGGGTCGGTTGGAGGTCTGGTGGGATAACCTTGATGGGTAGTGTTTGTTACACAGTGGTGATCCCGATGTGATCAGGCAACAGTGATGGAGCTCGCGGAACTCATAAAGGTACTAAAGTCGGTAACGACAAGGGTGCTTAAAAGGGGGTTTGCGGCAAGGTGGCGCCGGCCTGCCGCATGTGGCGCGCTGATGAGGCATGAATCTCCTGGGAACGAAAAGCCAACAAGTTTAGTTTCGGAGGGGACACAGGCTGGCTGGGAAGGAGTGGCCTGTGGGACACAGACGGAACCGTTGTTACTGGGGGCTGAGCCAACGGAGGAAGGGGAGGTGCAGGGAGACTATGGTGCAGCGGGAACAAAGGAGTCGGGAAAGGTGTTCCCGATACAAGTGGGGAGTTTAGAGCGGCCGCCCACGGAACCTTCGGCACCTCCTGCACCGGCGGATCTGCCACTTCCTCAATACCCCTGGGGCGACTTGCAGCAATGTGTGGAAAGGGAGCTGACTGATAGGTTGCTGGATTGGGTCCTGGGGGCCGATGTGGGATCCCAGCGGTATCGCGAACTATGTGAAGGAAGATGGTGGGAAGGAAAAAAAGAAGGCAAAACACCTGAGGATGCCCTGTTGTATCCCAGTGATCGACGAGTGCTGGACACACAGAGAGCGGAGCGCAGGACATCGAAGGGGGGTGGCAGGGCTCCCCCGGCACTGTCAGTGATACCTGAGCCACCAGAGGGAACCCCTATCCCTAGGGCAATGGGAAATCAAACTGGTATTCCCTCACAGTGGAGGGAGCCTGTACACGATTACCCCATGAGCTCTGATAGCAGTGAGGGCGAAGGGGGTGACGAGGGATCCTCGATTGTTGCTCATCTGCCCCCGCTTCTGAGATGGACTAACGAGGTTTCAAGGGAACTTGAGGCATTGATCAGCCGATTGAGAGGGGTGGTGGCAAATGCAGAAAGTCTTATGCCAGGGGAATGCCGAAAGAGAGGGCAAATGGGATGGATTGGCGGATGATTGCAAAAAATTGTGTCTTGGAAGGAGTGCGATTCCAGGCCCCTCCAATTCAAGCATTTCCTATCCGGGCAGCCCCAGGTGGAGGATATGAGTGGCAACCGTTAGATGCGAAGTTGGTGAAAGAATTGGTCACAACAGTGAAAAGTCATGGATTAAATTCCCCAGGAACCCAAGTCCTACTAGACTGTGTTTTTGCAACGCCGCTTGCACCTTTTGATACCATTCAGTTGATGCGGGCCGTATTGACCCCCTCGATGATGGTATTGTTTAGGGAGGAGTGGAGGAATCAGTGCACCCAAGTTGTTATCGAGGCGCAACAGGCCAACCACCCATGGCAGGAGTGACTTTAGAGCAGTTGATGGGTGAAGGGCAGTTCGCAACTCCTCAGGCACAGGCTCAGCGAATGCGGGGGCGCGATTTTGCTGCATCTTCGAAAGCTGCCCAGGAAGCGATACGCATCATCGTGGCTCTTGATAAAAGGGAGCCTCCATGGGTCCAAATACGGCAATCATTAAGTGAGCCCTTCACAAAGTTTTTAGACCGGCTGCAAGCAGCGCTCCAGGTTGCTCGACTTCCTGAGCAGGCTAAGGAGGCGATATTGCTTGACTGTGCATGTACACAAGCAAACCCACAAACTGCAGTGTTGCTAAGACAGTTACCCATAGGGACCACGCTTTCACAGATGATTCGTTACGTGCTGGAACAGGAACAGGTGCAAAGTATGCAACCGGTAGTGGCTGCGGTCCATGCGGCCTGCCGCGGCACACGACTTATGTGCCATAAGCGTGGGGGGCAAGGACACATGGCGCGACAATGCCCTTCAAAAATAAACACCCCTGGAACAGGGGAAGGAGAGAGAGACCTACGATGCTGGCGCTGCGGGCGACTAGGCCACAGAGCTCAACAGTGCAAAGCAGGGAATCAGCAAAGGAGACCGGGCTGGGGAAACGAGAAGAGGGGATGGCTGAGGGCCGTGCCATACCCACCTGCCCCAGTGATCAGCTCAACAGGCCCGACGACAGCAGCGCAATGTATGGCACAGGGAGTCTCTCCTTGCCCGGGACCAGCACAGTCGCCTGCGGTTCCAATGATGCAATATCCAACTCAGCTGCCTTGGGGAGATGGGAGCGCGCAATAGAGGAGGCTGGGGATAGAGCCTCGCCGTATGTGGCACTCACCCTAAACATGACCACACGACCAGAAGTAGATATTATAGTTACCCCATGGCTCCCAGAGTTGGGGGGAACACCACGCCTCCTATTAAGAGCCCTTTTGGATACAGGAGCGGATGTTACAGTAATCCCATCACATCTATGGCCAGATGATTGGCTGCTCGAACCGAGAGGTTCGCCGCAAGGCGTGGGAGGCATGCAGACCTCGCATCAAAGCAGGAACCCAATGCAAATTATGTTGAAGGATCCGGAATCCAGACAAGCTAGGGTAGCATGGTGTAACTCCGTCATTGCTGAGTTACCCGTTGTCATCTTGGGACGATGTTGCTTGCAGAAGATGAATATAGTGCTGCGTACAAATTTATCATAATGGCCACTGCCTGTGTCCGCCCATTAAAACTCACCTGGTTGACAGATAAACCAGCGTGGGTAGAGCAGTGGCCATTGACAGAGGAAAAGAGGGCGGCTGTTCGACAATTGGTACAACGAGAACTTGACGCAGGACACATCGAACCCTCTACAAGTCCCTGGAACGCCCCCATTTTTGTGATAAAGAAAAAATCGGGAGCGTGGCGACTGCTACATGATCTACGCGCAGTTAATGCATGTATACAAGACATGGGCCCGCTACAAGCGGGCCTCCCTTCTCCGGCCATGATTCCACCTGACTATCAAATAGTGGTTATAGATATTAGAGGTTGCTTTTTTAGTGTTCCCTTGCATGAAGAAGATAGAGTACGCTTTGCCTTTACTGTTCCTGAGCCTAACAATCAACATCCGTGCGCCAGATATCAATGGAAGGTGTTACCCCAGGGCATGGAAAACTCACCAGTCTTGTGTCAAATTGCTGTAGCTGCTGCGATACGCCGTATTTGAGAAAATTTCCCTACGGTCATCATTTTCCATTACATGGATGACGTGTTATTGGCGTCCAACCAAGAGGAGTTACTGGAAAAGGCACGCGTGCAGCTGATAGTCAGTTTGGAGCGACATGGGTTACACATTGAGCCTCGGAAAACGCAGGTAGGGCGTGCAGTAAAGTATTTAGGTACTCAACTGAGGCCACGAAGTGTGACAGCACAATCATTTGAAATTCGGACTACAGTGACAACACTCCATGAGGTGCAAAAATTAATTGGACAACTATTGTGGCTTAGAAACTTTATTCCAATATCTGAGGCAGAAATGACTACCTTATATCAACTCCTGAAAGGAGGAGATTCCCCCCTAGCTGCAAGGACTCTTTCAAGAAACCATCAGGAGATTTTTAGGACAATTATGGAGCGGGCCCAGCATTGGGGTCTCGCTCGATTTACACCTCAACAACCGGTCACTGCCCTGATTTACATGACCGATACCGCTGGCCATGGTTTACTAATTCAAAATAATGGTGAAAAAGGCTGGCCTTTTGCTTGGTTGTATCAAGGCAAACCAAAGACGGCTTTAATTTCTTGGCCAACATTATTATCCCAGCTTATTCTCCGCTGTCGGAGGCAAACTCAACACTTAACAGGGAAGGACCCGGAGGTCATCGCATTGCCCTGTTCTTTGGCACAGTGGGAGTTGGTACTTCCACAAGTGGGGCTCCTGCAAGCGGCAATAGCTGAATTTACGGGTCGTATTGAAGGTCTAAGACCACACCCCTGTGGGGAGATAATCCAGGTACTCCATTTTTTGCCAGCTAGTGCCATAGTTGAACAACCCACCGGAGGCCGCACGGTTTTTACCGACGCGTCATCGATTACTGGGAAAGCTGTCGTTACATGGCAGGAGGATGGTCAGTGGACCCACATTAGTTATCAAGATCAAGGGCAATCCGTGCAGTATCTTGAGGCCAAAGCGGTATGGATGGCTCTCACTCAATGGCCCGAAGAGGCCTTGGATCTAATCACAGACTCTTGCTATGTATATAAGTTACTGAAGAAGTGCCGATGGGCACTTGGGGCAACGTCAGAGATTGCCGGAATGTTGCTCACCGCACTGCAAATGAGAACCGCTCCTGTCTGTCCTATCCATGTTAATAGTCATAGTTCCATACCGAGTTTTCTTTCTGCTGGGAATGAAATAGCAGACAGCTTAGCAAAGAGCGTACTGGCGGTTGAAGAAACTTCTAACCTAAGGCGAGCTTTCCGCCTGCATGAGCTCCTCCACTGTGGAGCTCGCGGTTTAGCTAGGCTCGCTGGCGTTACGTTGCAAGATGCTCGCTCTGTGATTGCTGCTTGTCTTGTGTGTTCCAAAGGTCCCCTCTGGGAGGCAGGGGTAAACCCTCGAGGGTTGCAGCCCAACCAAATATGGCAGTCTGATGTTACGATTTATGAACCCTTTAATCCACGTAAGTATCTGCATGTCCCAGTTGATACCTGCAGTGGAGTTATTTTAGCGACTATGCATGCTAAACAAAATGCTCTCGCAGTTATTTTACATTGGCAGGACTGTATGGTGCAACTTGGCATCCCACAAAAAATTAAAACAGATAATGGAGCGGCATATGTCAGCAAGAAGACAAAGGACTTTTGCGTGCGCTGGGATATTCAGTTGAGTCACGGCATTCCCTACAACAGTACGGGCCAAAGCATTGTAGAACGCGCGCACCGCACATTAAAAGGGTTACTCGACCGACTTAGGGAGGGGGAAAAGATAAGCCCAGGAACAGGGGTTCCCCCTGCCCTTGACCCTCCCTTATTTCGGGCACAGCGTCTGTTGACGACGGCACTAATTACCTTAAATCATACCATTCGAGGGAACACCTATAAAACCCAGACTGCAACCCAGGCACATTTCCGGCTCAATGAGAATGAAGGGCCTTACCCTTTGGTTCAAGTACGGGACCTGCAAACCCATGAATGGGGGGGGCCTTATTCCCTCCGTTGCCTGGGACATGGGTATGCGTGTGTGCAAACCGAGAAAGGGACGCTAGAATGGGTACCCAGTCGAAATATTCGACCGTATAGACATTAATCAATCTATTGAGTCTTATCTTGACAGGTTACCATTTCCCTATGCATCCTGATGATGTGGGGGAGTAATGAGGGAGCCGCGACGAACTACTGGCTGGACTGGGCAAAATCCATGAACGTAACGGATGCGTGTCTGTATAAGTCTTACCATATATCGATTATTTTACACGCAGCTTCCCCAGCAAGATCCAGAGCTACTGGAGCTAAGGGAGGGGGAAATGTAGTAAAGACAAGGGCTGGCGACCGGAAGATCACGTGCTGTATGGAAAGAGTTAAGGGTCGACCCTCCCTTGTCTCCGCCCCTTATAACATGACACGCCTACTGCTGGGGGTATAAAGCCCGGGTCGGCTGGAGATCTGGTGGGATAACCTTGATGTGTAGTGTTTGCTACACTCAAAGCCCCATCCAACCTGGCCTTGAACACTTCCAGGGATGGGGCATCCACATCTTCTCTGGGAAACCTGTTCCAGTGTCTCACCACCCTCATAGTGAAGAACTTCTTCCTTATATCTAGTCTAAATCTACCCTCTTTCAGTTTATAGCCATTACACCTTGTCTTATCACTATGTTCCCCTGTAAAAAGTCCATCTCCAGCTTTCTTGCAGGCCCCCTTCAGGTACTGGAAGGCTGCTGTAAGGTCTCCCCAGAGCTTCTCATCAACCAAGTCCTTCTCCTCAGGGCTGCTTTCAATCCATTCTCCGCCCAGCCTGTATTTGTGCTTGGGATTGCCCCAACCCATGTGCGGGACCTTGCACTTGGTCTTGTTGAACTTCATGACGTTCGCACGGGCCCACCTCTCCAGCCTGTCAAGGTCCCTCTGGATGGCATCCCTACCCTCCAAAGTGTCAACTGCACCACACAGCTTGGTGTCTGTCTCAGCAAACTTGCTGAGGGTGCGCTCAATCCCACCGTCCATGTTGCCGACAAAGATGTTAAACAGCGCCGGTCCCAATACCGACCCCTGAAGAATGCCACTCGTCACTGATCTCCACTTGGATATCATGCCGTTGACTGCAACTCTTTGAGTGCGACCATCCAGCCGATTCCTTATCCACCGAGTGGTCCATCTGTCAAATCCATGTCTCTCCAGTTTAGAGACAAGGATGTTGTGCAGGACAGTGTCAAATGCTTTGCACAAGTCCAGGTAGATGACATCTGTTGCTCTTCCCTTATCCACCAACGCTGTAACCCCATTGTAGAAGGCCAGCAAATTTGTCAGGCTCGCTTTGCCTTAGTGAAGCCATGTTGGCTGTCACCAATCACCTCCTTATTTTCCATGTGCCTTAGCATAGTTTCCAGGAGGATCTTCTCCATGATCTTGCCGGGCACAGAGGTGAGGCTGACTCGCCTGTAGTTCCCCGGGTCTTCCTTTTTTCCCTTTTTAAAAATGGGGGTTATGTTTCCCCTTTTCCAGTCAGCGGGAACTTCACCGGACTGCCACAACTTCTCAAATATCATGGAAAGTGGCTTAGCAACTTCATCTGCCAGTTCCCGCAGATGGATCTCATCAGGTCCTATGGAGTTGTGCACCTTCAGGTTCCATAGATGGTCTTGAACCTGATCTTCTCCTACAGTGGGCGGTTCTTCATTCTCCCAGTCCCTGCCTTTACATTCTGGGACTTGGGCGGTGTGCCTTGAGCACTTGCCGGTGAAGACCGAGGCAAAAAAGTCATTGAGTACCTCAGCCTTCTCCATATCCCCGGTAACCATGTCTCCCATTTCCTTCCAGAGAGGACCCACATTTTCCCTAGTCTTTCTTTTATCACCAACATACCTATAGAAGCTTTTCTCGTTGCCCTTGACATCCCTGGCCAGATTTAATTCTATCAGGGCTTTAGCTTTCCTAACCTGATCCCTGGCTGCTCGGACAATTTCTCTGTATTCCTCCCAGGCTACTTGTCCTTGCTTCCACCCTCTGTAGGCTTCCTTTTTGAGTTTGTCCAGGAGCTCCTTGTTCATCCATGCAGGCCTCCCGGCGTTATTGCCTGACTTCCTCTTTGTTGGGATGCCTATAATGAAAATAACATATGGGACTGGTGGCAACATAATCAAAACTTAAACGAGCCACAGGAGAGAATCACAGTTATTTGTTTTGGCCATAAAACTGCTCAGTTTATCATTCCCACTAAATCTGCTTTCTCAAAACTTCATGGATAATTGAGGCCCGTGCATCATTGTAGCTCTTTCCTGCCAAATGAGCTTTCCTAAGATATTTTAATAAAGTGATGGGTTGTTATAAGGGTTTGAACCTTAGTTTCACAAGTCATCACTGGGAGGAGAAAATGTTATGTGGTTTTCTGGTCTAGCTAGATGTTAGAATTGTTTTTATTTTTATGCTTCTTTCTCATTTTTTGTAGTGGATTCATTTTAAGTTAAGTTTTGGAAAACTGCGAAAACTATTTTGAAATTCAAATCAAAAAGATTTGGTCCAGTAAAGGAGAATTAAATTTTTGATTCCGGTATTGGCAAACATAAATTCTTGATTCAAGTGTTAGAATGTCACAGTGAAAACTTAATAGACTACTTTGCTCTACTAATTCAGTTCAGGGAAAAGAATAATGTCCTGGTTTCAGCTGGGATAGAGTTAATTTTCTTCCTAGTAGCTGGTATAGTGCTGTGTTCTGGATTTAGGATGAGAATAATGTTGATAACACACTGATGTTTTAGTTGTTGCTAAGTAGTGTTCATACTAGTCAAGGACTTTTCAGCTTCCCATGCTCTGCCAGGTGCACAAGAAGCTGGGAGGGGGCACAGCCAGGACAGCTGACCCAGACTGGCCAAGGGGCTATTCCATACCATATAACATCATGCTCAGCATATAAAGCTGGGGGAAGAAGAAGGAAGGGGGGACGTTCGGCATGATGGCGTTTGTCTTCCCAAGTAACCGTTACATGTGATGGAGCCCTGCTTTCCTGGGGATGGCTGAACACCTGCCTGCCAATGGGAAGTAGTGAATGAATTCCTTGTTTTGGTTTGCTTGCGTGCGCAGCTTTTGCTTTATGTATTAAACTGTCTTTATCTCAACCCATGAGTTTTCTCCCTTTTACTCTTCTGATTCTCTCCCCCATCCCACCGGGGGGCAGTGAGTGAGCAGCTGTGTGGTGCTTAGTTTCTGGCTGGGGTTAAACCATGACAAATAACAACTTTCTTCTCTTTCCTGTGCCCCCCCCCCCCGCCCCTTTTTATGGCAAACTAAACTATTTCTTGAAAAAGCAAAGGAAGTTGTGCAGATCCAAGTTATGTATAATGAGAAATAACAGGGATCTTGGAAATTCTGAAAGTTCCTGTCCCATCAGTACACTACACCACTCATGTTGTTTTTAACAACAATTCTTGAAATAGATGCAAGAAGTTGTGTAGTGAATCAAAACTTTTAACCGTGTGTTTCCTCACTGTTCATGGTCTCCCTACACATAACTCCTTTTAATCAAATTTTCTCAGCTGGCATAATGCTGAAGAATACCCCTCTCCCCTTTGTTTTGGAAGAAAATACAGCTTCTGACATCAGTGCTTAATATGAAATTCTCATATGAAAACTCTTCAACCCCATCAGTACTTCAGAAAGCATTATCTCAGCTCTAGGCTGGTTTTCAGTGTGATGCCTTCAGTTTAGCATAACCAGGTAATATTAGTGCAATTCATTGCTCCTGTGTTGGGTAACAGAGTGTGACTCCCTTTAACAACCACTCAAGTCAGTGAAAGGGACCTGCTGTTGTCAGGTGATGGAGGTCTTTTAGATATCCAATATAATGTGGAAGCTAAAACAAAGCCTTGAAGGAGCAGGAACGTTAAAAGAAAAAAAGATGCATAGTAGATATGAAGGGTTTGGAAAGTAATGGAAAAAGATTAAATTCAGCAAGAATAAGATTCCAGTACTATGAGGTATAGTTATTTTCCCTATTCTCTTCTTTCTAACTGGCAGCCAGTTACAATTGGTGTTCCTCAGAAGGCAATGCTGGAGCCAATACTGTTTAACATCTTAATCAGCAAGAGATAATGGATCTGGATAATGGGACAGAGCCAACCCTCTGTGAGTTTGCAGATGATACCAAAATTGGGGGAGCAATCAATACATGGGAGGGTAGGGCTGCTATTTAGGAGAACATAGGCTGGAGAAATGGGGTAACAGGAACCTCAGAAAGTTCAACAGAAACAAATGCGAAGTCCTGCATCTGGGTGGAATAACTGCACATGACTGTACTGGCCAGGGATTGACTGTTTGGGTAGCAGCTCTGTGGAAGAGAGCTGGGGGTCCTTGTACACAAGATGAATGTGGATCAGCAATGAAGGCTAACAATATACTGGGCTGCATAAGCAAGAGTGTAGCTAGCAGGTTGGTGGAAAAGATGATTTCCCTCTAATCTCCATGTATAAATCTTTGTCTGAAATACTGCCCCCCTGGTACAGCACATGCAGACAAACTGAAGAGGCTCTTTCAGAGGACCAGCAGGATGGTTAGGAGGCTGTGACATACGATGCAGGAGGAGGCTGGAGGAACTGGGGTTGTTTAGCCTGGAGAAGAGAAAGAACATCCAGTTGTCTTCCACAACCTAAAGGGAGGTTAGAAGGAAGGCAGTCAGGCTCTTCTCAGAGTTGCACAGCAAAAGAGCAGGAGGCAATAGTCACAATTTACAACAAGGGAAATTCCTGCTGGATATAAAGGGAAAATAATTCTTCATCATGAGGGTTATAAGCATCATCTGACCCTGAATGCTTGGAGCAGGCATTTGGACTAGATGATCTCCAGAGATCCCTGCCAGCCTAAATTTTTCATTCAATCTGTGATTTCTGTGGCTGCATGAAAGTATTACCCTCTTCCTCATGCCACGAAGGAGTATTCAGCATTAGGTTATTCTTTTGGAGTAGAAGTTAACAATGTTTCTTATAGAGCTCTGTCCTGGGGCATTATCTTCCCTTCGCTGCTTGGCTGCCTCCTCTGCTCCCCTCAGCATCAGCCTCACTGAGATCCCCCTTGCTCGTTGACCTCACTTCCCTTACCCATTGCATTCTAATTTTGCGCTGTTACCTCTCTTGTCTTTTGCCCCTTCCACATCTTTCTGGTTAGCTCAGCCATGGTTAGCTGAACCATTTAATGTGCAAATACATAAAAGAGGAAAGCAATTCACAGCAGTAGCTTATCACTTGCAAATAGGGATAGTTCATCTTGCCTACTGATCCAGGCCTTTCTATTTACAGAGTCTTTACCTCATGTCATTAGTTTGTTGCTCTGATGGAGGCTGATATGTACAGGCCTGTGCTACGTCAAGAAATACACTCAATCATGTGTGAATAGGGCTCAGAAACAGAGAACTCTCTGAAGAAAGGCTCCTGTGTGTGGCACTTTGTTAAACAGCCAGGAGTAATCTATACTCTGTCTCTGATTTATGGCTGAACCTTAATGCATCCTTTCTTCTCTTGCCTTTTTTTCTCCCCCCTCCCCCATTTCAATAGGATATTAAATATGTTCCTGTGTATTAGATTTCCTTCAATAACAAAATATACTTTATATGCACAGATTCATTTTTAATAAGTTAATTATTAAAGAAACTCCTCTAAGAATCTTAAGAACTAAAGGCCAAATTCCTTGTTGTCTTTAGTCTTTAGATTTCCATATTAAAATGCATGATTGAGATGTTCTATTATATTGACCTTTAAATGCTGTGTTAAAAAAAAATATCTTTTCAGGCTTCTTACAACCAAATATAAGAATTTCAGGTTAGGGTGAGAGTGAACTGAAATACAGAAGAGCTCACAACAAAATGCAGCATTCAGAGCTGCAGAAACATATCTGCACCCACATGCCCTAACTAATTGCTGCATGACTTTTAGAAATTATTCGTTCTAAGGCAAGTTCAGACAAAAAAATGGAAATGTTTAGTCTGTGCCAGCTTTGTAAAGTACTCATTCCACAAAGGGACTTTACTGTGCTATGTTGTATAGTCCTTGTAAGGGCTTAGCTCCAGAGAATTCTTATACTGTTTTGCAAGAATCTTTCTGTGCAGTAAATATTGTTGGTGCTAATGTACAAGAAGCATCTCCAGCATTGAGCCTTGTGTGGTAAAGATATTCATGTCAGGAAAATTCTTGTTCAGTATATAAGGAAGGGAGCACCTTTAAAACTTGGCCATGTTCACTGTGGGAGACTTTTTGCTAACATCTGCGTTTATTAGAATAAAGAAAAAGGTGACAGATTTGCTTGTAAAGAAAACTGCATGGTATTCCATAGCAGACAGTACCTTAAAAATAGTAAGATTTTTTTAAATTTGATTTGGAGACAAATAATGTATTTAACCCATTTTGCTTGTGACTGGTCATGGCTATGAGCTTGTTTGAAATTTTACTCTATACAAGGTCTAAAACTTATTTCAGAGTTGGTTTTGAATATTCCAAATTCAGGCAGCTGTGACTGATTGTACTCATTGCTTTATCTCCATTGTGTTCTGTTGTTGAATATGGTAAACACTAATTCGAAATATGCTTTTTATGAATATATTGCTACTTAAATTTGCTGTTCTAGTGAATATTCATGACAAGTAACTCATTTTGTCCATGACTACTGGAAAGCACAACAGGAATGCAAAAGTAATGTCAGTGATTTTGTTTAATAGCTCAGATGAATATTTGCAGGGATTTTGGTTTTTTTTCTTGCATGCATTAGTTACTTGTCTCCTCAGCAAGCTATATGAATAAGTGGGGCCACTATATATCTGCTTTAAAACTGTTGTTCTTAGAATACTGGAAAAGTAAGAAAAAATCATGTTTTCGAATGTCGTGAGGATAATCCCAACAGCAGTAAGAAAACAGCAGCTCAGCTCTATATGAAAAGCATCCACATGCATTTCCTGAAGTAACTAGGTATAGGAAAGAACATAAAGCTGTCTTAAATCCTAACCTTTGAGTATTTTGGGGAGCAAAGCCTCACGTATTACTAGCTTATCTTATATTTTTATTCATTGCTTTGCCTTTACTGGAGACCCAAATTTACTGCTGATTCTCCAACACTGAAATTATCCCGGTAGGTTGGCCTAATTCTGCAGTGATATTCTAGAGCTTAAGCAATTAGTTCACTTCATCATAAAGAAAGGGGGTAATTTGCACTTCCATGTGATAAGACAGAAATTAGTCTTTTATGTCTTAACTTTTTGTGTGTAGCCTGCAGCTGCCAACAACAATCTCCATTTCAAAACCCAGAACCAATAATGCAGGCTAAATCTGATTCAAAAGCCATTGTGTTTGTATCTTAATTAACAGTTTAGAGGAATAAATTATTGTCTCCTCCTGGAAGCTGAACAGTTCCTCTCCTCAGAATGTAGCCTGTAGTATTAAGCAGCAGCAGACTTAATTGAGAAAGGAAGTGGCATTTGCACTAGCCAAATAGTTTGTCTGTTACATCATAGCAATTACAGACAGTCTACATCCCACCATATTATATGTCATTCAAAAATGTCATACCACATCTCAGCCTTTGATATCTGGAAATATGTATATACATTTACAGGAAGAATATTTTTTTATAGCCCCTATTGCATTAAGTAAAGAAAAAGATGTAACACATCAAATAATAAAAAGAAGATTAAAATCTTTCTGATCTCTCTCTTTACACTGAAAAAAAGGACAAGCCAGCACATGATGCACAGTCCTTTGTAAGTAAGATGAGATGAAAAATAAATAAAGTACCTTTAGGAAAAAAAAAAAAAAAGAACAGTTTAATCCCACCAGAAAAACAAGTCACTGCAAATGAAATAATCTTTTTAAATTTAAATTTTAAGGGATAATATTGCTATTGTTATAGGAAGTTTTCAACAGAAGACAATAGATACAGAAGGAGTTCTCTTTCTTGTAATAACAACAGTCGAGTTCTCAGTGTAGGTATGTGCACTTTGCTGTATCCACCAGGCTGTTCCCATTCCCTGAAGCTGGTCAGCTTTTCCTGCTGACGTAACTGAGACCTGCCCTGGAAGAACAAATCAAAGATGCTTCTCTGGGTATGGCTTATGTAGTATCCCTGTGACCCCTAAAGGGAGAGCTGTTTTATTCTAGCTCCTCCTCAAGAGTTACAAGTAAACAGTTGAAGAAAAAAAGGAGGGGAAGCCACATAATCTGATGGAGTGAATATGTGATATATATCTGTAGACTTGTCAATCTCAAGACCTAGAATGACAGGCACTGGTTGTTTCTCAGTGTAATGTTGTTCTGCCACTTGTTCTATCTCTGCCTTTCAAGTCTGTGTACTTCAGCCCTGGATCTCTAGCAAGAAAGGTATAATTCAGCTGCACTGAATTACAACTTTGAAGTGTACAAGTGTCACCAATAAGTTACATGATAGCAACAAATTCCACTTTTTGTGCTACCAACGGTTAGACAGAATTTAAGTACAGGTTTCCTAGGCTAAAAGGCTTCTAACTATTCCTTGCATTTCTACATCTAGAATATCCATTCTAGGTTTACTATAGCCTCCTAAACAGCTGAAAAACGGTGTGAGTTCTTTATGAAATTATGTATAACATTCCAAAGGAAAGTGGATTTTACTTAAAAATGCTTCATCCATTAGAACATTTCTTTTGCTAATTCTGGAAAGTAAACACAAAACAACGTTCAGACTAATCCATTTACCAAGAAATGGTAATGGAAAAGAGTACAAGTAGAATTACATCAGTGCTGAAAGTAGAAATGGAAACTCAATTAAAAAAATATAATCTAGCTGAATCACAAAAGGCAAAAAGTTGGGTAATGGGATTGCTCAAACAAAATGGGATTCTTGGCATAATGCCTTGTGACATCATAATTACAACTTCACTTGAAACTTAAGAAAATAGTCAACAATGGCTTGTGATAATATTCTGTAGGGCCATTAAGCTTGCCTTTCAGTCTTCAGACCAAATTTAGAACTCTAATTTGATGGAAGTAATGATTGCAGAATTAGTGATGGATGGGAGTATTATGTTTTGGGCCAGCTCACTGACCAAAGACACAATTGTCTCTGTCTACATCTGCTGCGTTTCTGTACTGAGTACATTGGGAAATAATATAGTAAGAAAGGCAGAAAAGAAGAATGTGCCAGTTGGGAGCAACCAAGATTTCAAAATGACTGTTTTATTACCTCATTCCTTCAAGATGCACCTTATTCTATGAACATTTCAGGAAAATGGTGTAGACTCCACAAGTTGCTCCTTTTTCCAGCAACGGAGAATAATTGCAGGTGAGCTTTCCCTCCAGAGTGAGGGAAAATGCTGCTTAAATACCTAACGTCTTCATTTTTTAATCTCCTGAATAAGAAAGACTCAAGTCATTTAGCAGTATGGAAATTAACCTTTTTATCCCATCCAGTACTTATTTCAACCATGTATTGAAGGAGATTGACTCAGATACCCTTTGGCATTTAGGATCATTGAGGAAATAAAGGTCTGGATTCCTACACCTGGGGTTGGTAAGCCCTGGCAGTTCAAAATGCTATAGACAAACTAAAAAAAGCGGGAAAACCTGAAAAGTATGGGTGCAAAGACTACGGATGCC
The DNA here is from genome assembly GCF_047370975.1 of Nipponia nippon. Taxonomy (NCBI): domain Eukaryota; kingdom Metazoa; phylum Chordata; class Aves; order Pelecaniformes; family Threskiornithidae; genus Nipponia; species Nipponia nippon. Next base: position 6,617,730 of record NW_028262343.1, read on the forward strand.
ACAGGTTAAACTGAATGCCTCAAAATATGTTATTTTTGAAACCTCAGTGGAATAGCATGTCCAGCTCTGAGAAATATTGAATGCCAGAGTTTACATGGTATGATATGTCCATACATTGGAATTTGGAATGATTTGCATGTTTCAGACAACTGTCACACAGAGGGACTGACTCTTGGGCTGATATGAGTTTCTTGAGTGCACAAGATTTGCTCTTCAAACACATTTGCTAGCAACTGGTAATCATTTAATTTTAAAGTAAACATAAAAATAACATGGCTCTTCTTTTAATTTGTTAACTGAAAAAGTGTATGTTGTTCCATCCTAATGATGGTGTTCCTCAAAAGGAAAAACTCTCAGAGTTTTCTCCTGAGATCTTATTGCAATTCAGATATTTTCTGGATTGTCATACAGAACAGCAAAAAGGCTCACTAATCAGTCTCTTTCCTATGGATGTCATAACCTTGAAGACTACACTCAAGACTTTTCTTTTAAGAACTTCAGTTAAAGGCAGCATAAAAGAATTATAAATCACTATGAACTACACTTTAGCCATAGGGCATACTGAAGGGCATTCCCTTCCATTTCTTGAGTATTGTCCATATTTCACTGCTGTCTTGATTAATTTTCTTTCACCTCAGAATGGCCTTCTATTTTAAAATCAAAAAGTTTCAAGCTTTCTTTGTGGTCTTCTTTTTCTGGAAGAAATATTTTTCCTTTAGTATCTTTTTCTAGTATTACTTTTTATAACTATCTGCTTTTTTAATAAGCAGCAAAGATGCATTTCTGTCTGCTATTTTTAATATTACTTTCAAAAGTCTTCCTAAGAGTTTTGCTGTGCCACATAATACCAAAGAGAGGAGGGTACTAGCCTTTGTATTTATTACACTTTGAAATAGTGTCATATTACCTTTTGTTGTATTCCTTTTCCCCTCTGTTCTTTTGAAGTTAATCGCTTGCTCCTTGCCATGGTGCCTCATATGCTGACAACAGATAAAATAAGGGAAATCAAATTTGATCACACTGAAAATTATGAGAAATCTGCTAATGAAAATGGAACAAACTTTCGCAGAAATCAGGAGTGTTGCAAAAAGATAGGGAGGAGAATGTTAAAAATTTACTGACTGAATAATAAGATAGGATGCGACAATGGGACCAATGGGAGAAGAAGGTCCTTCGAAATACAGTTCTTAAAGAGGCTGAAGGGAATTTGACAGACTGCATGGTGCTGAGCCAGACATGTTTTTAACAGGAAGAAACACAGTAAAAAGTCAAGTTTGAAAAAGAAAATATGGTTTGTTCTTCTTTTCTGTTGCTCTTCTTGGAACAGTTCCACTTTATATAAAATATTGAATATTTATTCAACCAGAGAAAAGTAGTGAGAAGCAGAACTGTACCACCCAGCAGTTAGAGTACTCATTTGGGAAGAATGAGGTTCAAATCTCTGCTCAAAAAAACCATTCAATTATTTATACAATCAGAAGAACTCCACAGGATAACTTCAGTCACAACTTGTCAAATCAGCTTAGAAGTTAGAACAGTCACTGGGGAAACAGGGGACCAGAGTGTCCTGCCACTAAATAATGCATACCAAAGGCTTAAATTTGGGGTTTTTGCATCCCAAATCAGATCCCTAATCATCAGGCTTCTCTGAATTACTTTGTAATTCACCTCTTATTCCTTTTTTTTAAGTAAAGATTTTCATATGCATCTTTCATATTATTTTCAAATATCTTGAGTTTATCCTGATGTGAAATGGGAAAATAATAGTATCTAGACCATTTTTACAACAAAGAAACAAATGAACTTTCCTAAGCTAGCTATTTGTTATTTCAATATCTCTCTCTCCTCCTCCCCACCTCCCTTTTTATTTTTGTCTTAGAGATTCATTTTTGTCAGGAAATTCACTGACCATGAGAAACTTTTCCAATGCATCATGAATCATAATAATGAATAGGCATCTTTGGAAAAAAAATATATATATTCCTAACCCACTTTAGGTTGAAGACTGATGACACATGAGCATAATTCTTAGATAGGCTGTTGCTTTTCAACATAATAGTAGTATGTAGGGATTGATCACCTGAGGAAAAAAAAAGAACTAAAAAGTGAAAAAAAACAGAACAGCCTTCTGCAATCAGTGAAGTACTCCAAACCAAACCCTAGCTTCATTTCTATTAAAACAACCTTGTCTCTTACTGGTTAATATAGAGTAGATTACAATTTTTAATGCCAAAGAGAAGTCAAGGGGTCAGACTCATCCTTTGTATTTGCTATTGTACTAACTCAGTCTGTTAATACTGGAAAGATATTAAACAAATGAGAAATGTCCTAACCAGAGGTAAGCAAAAGGATGCTCTTCAGAGCAGGTGGCTGTTGCTGTGTAGGAGTGTGACTGGAGCATGGGGTGAGGGAGTGTGACTTTGAAAGAACGGATTAAATAGAATACACGCCAATAATGGGGGGGGTGTCCATTTATTAGATGTATTTTCAATCAATCCATCCTGATGGTTGCCAGTGCAATGAATACCAAATGACTTCATACATTTTTAGGGGAAGTTGCTTCTTATGCCATATCCTCCCTTACTATCTTCCCCTGAGAAGTTCCATCAGGAAGGGAATGTCATGGCAGTAAAAATGATTGAACAGCACATATTATATTGCAAATGCATTAAATAGTTTTGACCTTTTGTACTTCAAATATGACACAGAAAAATGACCTGATTTCAGGTCATTTTTGCAATTTGTTGTAAAGCATTCTGATCATTGTTAGTTGTGATCCTTTCCTCCAAAGTCTCTGAAGTGTTTCTGAATCCCATGCATATTCTCTTGCTGAATCCAAACAGAAGCACTGTAACCCAAGTTTTGTACTGTGGAGGATGTTGGCAAAGGTGACCCTAAGATATTTATTTACCTATATCATTAATTAATAATAAAGAGGCATATTTAATATTTTTGTTGTAGTAAGATAAGGGCTGGCGACCGGAAGATCACGCGCTGTACGGAAAGAGTGAAAGGTCGACCCTCCTTTGTCCCCGCCCCTTATAACATGACACGCCTACTGTTGGGAGTATAAAGGTAAACTACTGCGCAATAAACGGGGGAGTTGAACACCCACACTGCGTGTGCTGACTGTTCCTTCCCCAGCCCGGGTCGGCTGGAGATCCGCTGGTATAACCTTGATATGTAACGAACGCTACATAGTGGTGACCCCGACGTGATCAGCTGCAGGTAGCAGCGATGGAGCTCGCAGAACTCGTAAAGGTACTAAAGTCGGTAGCGACGGAGGTGGGCGAGGATGGGGCGATAAGGAAAAGGCCCACGGGCGACTGCATCCAATGGATGCTACGCCGGGGAGTGCTCGGCACTCCCACAGAAGTTTTTGGACACCCCAAATTGGGGGAAAATACGCAACAAGCTGACAGAAGCGATCATAAGCAATGTTGGAGGAGCCAGTGACCGGCTTTGCGCCTGGGGAACAGTAGAAAGGGTGCTCAAGAAGGGGTTTGCGGCAAAGCGGTGCTGGCTTGCCGCACGTAGCGCGCTGGTGGGGCATGAAGTTCCTGGGAACGAAAAGCCAACGGGTTTAGTCTCGGAGGGGACACAGGCTGGCTGGGAGGGAGCACAGCCAGGGGGGGCTGACCCAGACTGGCCAAAGGGCTATTCCATACCATATGACATCATGCTCAGCATATAAAGCTGGAGGAAGAAAAAGGAAGGGGGGGACGTTTGGAGTGATGGCGTTTGTCTTCCCAAGTAACCGTTACGCATGATGGAGCCCTGCTTTCCTGAGGATAGCTGAACACCTGCTTGCCTATGGGAAGTAGTGAATGAATTCCTTGCTTTGCTTTGCTTGCGCGCGCGGCTTCTGCTTTACCCATTAAACTGTCTTTATCTCAACCCATGAGTTTTCTCACTTTTACTCTTCCGATTCTCTCCCCCATCCCACCGGGGGGGAGTGAGCAAGCGGCTGTGTGGTGCTTATTTGCTAGCTGGGGTTAAACCACGACAGTTTTTTTTGGCGCCCAATATAGGGTACAAAGCGTTCGAGATAACGACAGATTTAATTGGAATGTGCTAGATCGAAGTTATAGCTGTTATTGCTGTTTAGCTATTAATCGGCAGGTTTCTGTGCTTGCCACGGGGCTTGCTTGCCTTACTATATATTAGAGCCTAATGCTCGTTAGTGGCTGCTTTTTGCTTTCGCTGCTTGCTGTACTGCTGAACTGCTTATCATCTTACTCCGCTGTGCCTGGGAACGTTTTGATAACAGCAATGGCTATGTGCCTGGGCTGGCCGATGGCCAGGGCATCTCTGCTGTTTTTCTGTACTGCTGTACTGGACAGGCTGGAACTCCAGTGTGAACTCGAGTTGAAGGGGTGGCCTGTGGGGCACAGACGGGGCCGTCGTTACTGGGGACTGAGCCAACGGAGGAAGGGGAGGCGTAGGGAGGCTATGGCGCAGCGGGAACAAAGGAGTCAGGAAAGGTGTTCCCGTTACGAGTGGGGAGTCTAGAGCAGCCACCCACGGAACCTTCGGCACCTTCTGCACCAGCGGATCCGCGACCTACTCAATACCCCTGGGGCGAGTTGCAACAATGTGTGGAAAGGGAGCTGACTGATAGGTTGCTGGATTGGGTCCCGGGGGCCGGTGTGGGATCCCAGCGGTATTGCGAACTACGTGAAGGAAGATGGCGGGAAGGAGAAAAGGAGGGCAAGACACCATCACCTTCTGAGGACGCCCCGTTGCATCCCAGTGATCGACGGGTGCTGGACACACAGAGCGCAGAGCGCAGGAAAAGATCTGAGGAACAAGGAGAACCGGTGTCACGGCTGATGACATCTAGGGGGGGTGGTAGGGCTCCCCCGGCACTGCCAGTGATACCTGAGCTACCAGAGGGACCCCTTACCCCTGGGGCAGTGGGAAAGCGAACTGGTATTACTTTGCAAGATGCTCGCTCTGTGATTGTTGCTTATCCTGTGTGTTCCAAAGGTCCCCTCTGGGAGGCAGGGGTAAACCCTCGAGGGTTGCAGCCCAACCAAATATGGCAGTCTGATGTTACGATTTATGAACCCTTTAATCCACTTATTTTACATTGGCAGGACTGTATGGCGCAACTTGGCATCCCACAAAAAATTAAAACAGATAATGGAACGGCATATGTTAGCAAGAAGACAAAGGACTTCTGCGCACGCTGGGATATTCAGTTGAGTCATGGTATTCCCTACAACAGTACGGGCCAAAGCATTGTAGAACGCGTGCATCGCACATTAAAAGGGTTACTCGACCGACTTAGGGAGGGGGAAAAGATAAGCCCAGGAACAGGGGTTCCCCCTGCCCTTGACCCTCCCTTATTTCGGGCACAGCGTCTGTTGACGACGGCACTAATTACCTTAAATCATACCATTCGAGGGAACACCTATAAAACCCAGACTGCAACCCAGGCACATTTCCGGCTCGATGAGAACAAAGGGCCTTACCCTTTGGTTCAAGTACGGGACCTGCAAACCCGTGAATGGAGGGGCCCGTATTCCCTCCGTTGTCTGGGACGTGGGTATGCGTGTGTGCAAACCGAGAAAGGGACGCTAGAATGGGTACCCAGTCGAAATATTCGACCGTATAAACATTAACCAATTTATTGAGTCTTGTCTTGACAGGTTACCATTTCCCTATGCATCCTGATGATGTGGGGGAGCAATGAGGGAGCCGTGACGAACTGCTGGCTGGATTGGGCAAGGTTCATGAACGTAACGGATGCGTGTCTGTATATGCCGGCTATTGGACAAGCCTCTACCTGTCGATTGTTCACCCCCCTACTTCATTAGCGATAAGGGGGACAGTTGCTGCCACATAGATAACTGGTCTCATAATCTTGTTATTTGTTCTTATCCTTGCTATGCTATTATCCTGTCTATTACGCTTAATTAGGTAGTTTAGGAGTTGTATATTAAGAAGTCTCACCATATATCGATTATTTTATGCGCAGCTTCCCCAGTGAGATACAGAGCTACTGGAGCTAAGGGAGGGGGAAATGTAGTAAGATAAGGGCTGGCGACCGGAAGATCACGCGCTGTACGGAAAGAGTGAAAGGTCGACCCTCCTTTGTCCCTGCCCCTTATAACATGACACGCCTACTGTTGGGAGTATAAAGGTAAACTACTGCGCAATAAACGGGGGAGTTGAACACCCACACTGCGTGTGCTGACTGTTCCTTCCCCAGCCCGGGTCGGCTGGAGATCCGCCGGTATAACCTTGATATGTAACGAACGCTACATTTTGTAGAGGAGTATCAGTTTTAAAACTACTGAAAACCACTGGAAAAATTAAGGTTTGAGAGAAAGGAGTAAAAACAGTGTGAACTGAAAGTTTTGCATTACGTCTCTGAATCCAGTGTTTGGACATCCAGCTTTACTGTACCAGTTGCCACATACAATATGGAATGCCATCCAAAATCTTTTATGTAACACTAGTTATAATTTTTATAGTTACATAAAAGAAAAGTTTTTTTTCATAAATACAAATACTTCCAAAGAGGCTTTCACTAATATCAGCTGCCTTTTGGGGATAGAGAGCATTCCATAGCTACCATTTATTTAACAGAATAAATGCACCTAGAGTACCTATATGTGTGAGGACTGGAGCAGAAAATATATCATGTCTCATTATTTGTTTTCAGCCTCTTCTGATTCCCTTTGCATATTCTGATTTCTAATATATTGTGGAAATATATTTGTGGAAATTTTCGTTTTTATTTTTTATGTGTCTTCCCAGTTGAAAGTGAGCTTGCCTGTAGTTTTTATTTTTACATCATATGCTTGGGCTCTGATGGCTACCTTCAGCTATGTGCCTTCCAATTTTAAGTTCTTTCTTATTTTTAACTAATTAAAAAGCTCCTGATAGGTCTTATGGGGCTTATAAGTCTCTTACCCATAAGGCACTCTCAATGCATACCCTATCTTTTCTTTTTTCAGGGTCACACTTTGCTGCTGTGCTTTGAACACCTCTTCTTAAATTACAGATAGTGCTCCATTAATCCTCGGGCTATCAATAGATACTATCTATCAATTTCCAGAGTTTACTAAAGTCTACTTTTCTGTAGAACATTATCCGTCTTTGGATGTTTCCATTTCTTAGAATAACATCTAATTTCTCATTAAACTTGTGCAAATTACCTTCCACCTTTAGATACTTACTCAATTCTTCTTTCTTTTTTAATTTTCCTTTGGTTTATCCAACTATCTCTTAGCAAGTTTGTCTAAGAGGATGTTTAAATGGCTGGGACTTAGAACAATGTAGCATTAGACTTACTACATCTCTCCCAAAGTTGACTAGAGATAGAACCCTGCCATGATATCACTACTTTTCTTTCATCACATTTTTCTTTACCCTTTCACCTGTTCTTGATGCTTGATAAATATATATACTGAAAAAGTATATTCTTGAATTTTCCCTTCTGTTCTTTGCAAATAATTTGTACTCTTATACCAGTACTCATCTCACAGTTTCTTGTACCACATTTCCTTGATGTCAATTCTGTCATAGCTTTGGCTGCATGCTAAGTTTCTCATTGCTTCTCTTTATTTCTTATACTTCTGATATATGTGGAGACATCAGAATGTGATCCAATAAGCCTTATCCCTATCTCCCATATGGTCTTCTTACTGCTTTCTTTTTTCTCTTAGAAGTTAATTCTCTGACTAGGCTATTACTATATTTTGCTTTCTTATAGTCTTTTATCACTGGCCCTTTTCAAAATTCCTTCCTAGGTCTGAGAATCTGTACCTGGCCATTTCTCTCCCTCTCTTTCGGAGATTGTGGTGGGTTAACCTTGGGTGGACGCCCGGTGCCCACCAAGCTGCTCTATCACTCCCCCTCCTCAGATGGACAGGGGAGAAAAATATGATGAAAGGCTCATGGGTCGAGATAAGGACAGGGAGATCACTCACCAGTTACTGTCACGGGCAAAACAGACTCGACTCGGGGAAATTAATTTAATTTATTACCAATAATAAATAGGATAGGATAATGAGAAATAAAACTGTTGTGCTTTAGCCCCACCCGGCAACTAAGCACCACACAGCCGCTCACTCACTGCCCCCCGGTGGGATGGGGGAGAGAATCAGAAGAGTAAAAGGGAGAAAACTCATGGGTTGAGATAAAGACAGTTTAATAGGTAAAGCAAAAGCTGTGCACGCAACTAAAGCAAAACAAGGAATTCATTCACTACTTCCCATCGGCAGGCAGGTGTTCAGCCATCCCCAGGAAAGCAGGGCTCCATCACGTGTAACGGTTACTTGGGAAGACAAACGCCATCACGCCCAATGTCCCCCCCTTCCTTCTTCTTCCCCCAGCTTATATACTGAGCAGGACATCATATGGTATGGAATAACCCTTTGGTCAGTCTGGGTCAGCTGTCCTAGCTGTGCCCCCTCCCAGCTTCTTGTGCACCCGGCAGAGCATGGGAAGCTGAAAAGTCCTTGACCAGTGTGAGCGCCACTTAGCAACTATTTAGCAACAGCTTAGCACTACTTAGCAAGAACCAAAACATCAGTGTATCATCCACATTGTTCTCATCCTAAACCCAAAACACAGCCCCATACCGGCTACCAAGAAGAAAATTAACTCTATCCCAGCTGAAACCAGGACACTTGTGAATGGCTGCCACCTGGATTTAACTCCATTTACCACAACTCTTTGGGCCCGGCCATCCAGCCAAATAATCTGCCTGGATGGAGGAGCCTAAGCAAACCAAAGAAGCAGCAGGAGCTTCCTGTAAGGAGATCAAGCCACTGACAAAGCAGGGATTTGGGATGTAGAGCTCAGAGGGGGAATTCCTCGCTCTGGACCTGTTGAAAGGGTTAAAGGCAAGATAGACAAAGCCACTGCCTCAAAATGCCTCCTGAAAGAATTAAAGCCTAGGGGCAAGGAGGATATTTAAATATCTTAGTCACTTAACTAAACAAAAGAAAGGCCTTTGGGATTTAGAGAGTAGTTAGAATGGTTGTAAGATAAGGGGGCTCCGGGATAATCCCATCTCAGACAACTGGGCCTTGGGAGAACAAATGCATGGAAGATAGGAAGTCACAATAGGATGATGACAGCCTTGAAGGACACCGTTTAAGTGATCCTAGGACTGAGTTTGCGCAGAAGCAAAGGTCAATCAGCGAACACAGTGAAGAAGACTACGAGCCTTCATCTGAAGACCCCCAAAGACCACCTGAAGACCACCACGGGAGACGACTGCGCATGCGGATCGGACATTTGCATATGTTAATAAGTTCCAGGAAATCCCATGTTTATGTAAATGAATTCTCGGAAATCCTGTGAATATGTAGGACTTTACAGTATATAATCTCTGAAAGTCTACCAAATCGGTGGAGCACTTATGGTGGAGAATCCCCAGTGCTGCCCAGCGCTGCAATAAAGAATACCTGCTTAATAGTAACTTCGTTGCTATTGAGATTCATTTCAGGGACTCTCTGAATACTCCGTTTCTCCCTTGGGGAGATTCGGACTGTGAGGAGAAGCATCCGTGAATTTTTGTATCACTGTGTTGTGGAGAACTGCCAGGGGGGCCAGCTGGGACTAAGATTTTTGCCTTGAAATTGTCACTATTAGAAGGTGTTTCGTTAGTTGGTGCTTTGTAACAGAATTGTGTGAATCTACCTCACAATTGGAGATGTACATGCACATGCTACTGTATTCCCAGATAAAAAAAAAGACTGATCATATGATGTCTTTAATCTGCAAGTGAAAGATTACATGAATATGATCAAAACTATGTTTATAGAAGGTTATTATTTTAGTATATATTTTAATATGGTTATGGAGTCAGCAGATCAGGAGTTTCTTTAGATTCATGCCTTTTGACTATCTCTAAAGTAGTTATGCAATAGAATACTAATATCCTTAACTTGTTTATAACATTTTATTCCAGCTAAAAATAGTTTAGCATTTTGTTATTTCACAGTTTTTGTTCTCGTTATAAAAACTAAAGTCTTTAACATACCAAATGCTTTATACTGAAGCATACCGACTACCTAAGAGGAATAACACTATCTCTCCACAGATCTGAAGTTACATTTCCGTTAGTTTGGTATAAGCAGTTAGGTAAAATAAGAGTGGACATAAATCTGTTTTCACAGTTTAATTGTTTCACAGAATAACAAAAGATTTGAAGATATGGTGTAATTTTTTACTGCATATAACTATTTGTATTCTGAAAAATGTGCACTGCTTTAGCAGTATATAACTTTTTTCACTTTTTCCAACATGCCTCTCCCAGACTTTCTTTTTCTTCAGTGAATCAAGATACATGTTTCCAGTATATGCGGCAAAGAAATTAAACGCCATTTTAATACACTGTGCTGATGTTACACATAGCATGAAGTAGGATTTCTTATAGTTTGGTCAAACATTTAAAATAGAACTTGGTCATTCTTTAAATAGTCATCGTCTGGAAAGACTATTGCGCCTGAGGAAATTGTAAAAAAGAATACAAGTGTGCTTTATTGGTCTCCACAGATTTCAATGTGAGATTTTCAGAGTATTTTACATATGTTAACGACTGGAGCTTCACACCACTCCATTGGAAAAAGACGGCATTATCCCTACTTAGCAGTGCAGGAAATGAAGGAACATGTGTGAGTTATTTGGAGGTATTAAGTGTCAATCTACATGATGAAGTACTGAAATACTTAAGAAAAAAATCTGGCTCACTGAACCTTGATGATTTAGTCAAGCGCACGCAGGAAATCTGTGGTCTCACCAGGAACCCTGAGCCCCTAATCCCCAGGGCTCTAGTCATAATCCTCCTCCTAGCACTATCAGTACAGTGTGCAGCTGGTGCAGGTAAGAAACCTCTGGATTTTCAGTGTCTATGTCCAACAGAGCAAGGGTTGAAAAGAAAGTTCAAATTGAACAGCAGATTATTGCTGTAGCCATGCCACAGGTATTGGCATTGGTGAAAATAACATCCTTTTTTTTTTCTACTGACAGGATGAGAATCTTGTTTCTATCTGTGGTACTTTTTAAAGAAAATGTGTAAAACCTGTCTTTTATAAGGGAAGGAGGAAAAAAACCAGACAAATTCTATTTGCGTTTTTAACTCCCTTTCATGAAATGCTGTGCCTTCACCTTTCATGGACCTGCAAAGGCTAGCCGATTCAAGTGTAATAGCTGCTTTAAACTTTTCTAAACCTATTCTTCAGAACAGAAAAATCAAATGCTTTACTCTTTTCATATGTTTTGGGGGGAGGGATAAGAAGAAAAAGTAGTTAGATGACAACAACCACTTTAAACAATTACAGAGATTTATGTAAAATAATAATGACAATGTAAACTCACTTAAATATTTATCAAACCAACCTGGAAGATGTAAGATTAAAAGCTTATGCAAGTCTTTTCTTTATTTAAAAATTGAAATAAATTCTCGCATTTACTTTTGATGATACCCAATAACAAAAGAAAAAATGATATAAAAATGAAATTTCTTCTTATGCCATTATGCTCTGTACCTCACTGACTCAGCATGGTGAAGTTTGGGCAGGGCTGTCCACAAGAACAGCTACAACATAAAATGTCTTTATATGCACTATAACAAATTCCAAATGAGACAAGAAACAAAGGTTAAGCCGAAGGCTGATACTACAGAAAGGCAATGGGAACTACAGCTGGGAAATTAATGCGGCCCGTAACTGTTTAAGAGAAAAGATGTTGAAAATCAATAGCTTTGAAAAGCATAGGCAAATAATGAGGGACAGCAAGCTAAACAGGAATATTTGAGACTACAGCAAGGTCTCTAGGGTTGCTTTTAACCCTCGTGGATTGTTTCAGTTATGTCCTTTTTTCCCCAGTGAAAATTACCTTTTTTTTTTTTTTGCAAGACAATGTATCAAGTTTCTACCTTCAAATGCAGAATGAAGTGAACAGCTGACACTATCCTGGATTAGTGGTGTCTAGATACTTTCTAACATTATCAGACTATGTGTATACCAGCATTTTTATGTGACAGTAAAATGCAATAGAAACCTATCATTAAGTTTCATTATGCAGGTAGAAATGGAAGCTGTTGCTGAATTAGGTCTCCTGTTAATGTCATCTAAATTCAAGACCTGGCAAGGAAAAATGCTTCTTGAATAGATAGAGAATACCTAGGGAAAACTAAAAGAGTGAAAAATATTAATTATCTGACAATATTTTTTAATCACTATGTCTGACTTTTATAACCTGACAGACTGTTGGCACACTTAATTCAGATTAGCCAACATATATAAATAAACCTTTTCAAATCTGCACTTTTTAAAGCTAATGTCACTGTAACTTCATAATGAAATAAATTGTCCAAATGATTTTACCATGCCTGGTCTTGCCTTTATCATAAAATCATAGAATCATAGAATCACGGAATGCTTTGGGATGGAAGGGACCTTTAAAGGTCATCTCCCCTGCAATGGGCAGGAACATCTTCAACTAGATCAGGTTGCTCAGAGCCCCATCCAGCCTGGCACTGAATGTTTCCAAGGATGGGGCATCTACCACTTCTCTGGGCAACCCGTTCCAGTGTTTCACCACCCTCATTGTGAAAAATTTCTTCCTTGTGTTTAGTTGAAATCTAACCTCTTTTAGTTTAAAACCATTACCCCTTGTCCTGTCACAGCAGGCTTTGCTAAAAAGACTATCCCCATCTTTCTTGTAGGCCCCCTTTAAGTACTGAAAGGCTGCAATAAGGTCTCCCTGCAGCCTTCTCTTCTCCAGGCTGAACAACCCCAGCTCTTTCAGCCTTTCCTCATAGCAGAGGTGTTCCATCCCTCTGATCATTTTTGTGGCCCTCCTCTGGACCCTCTCCAACACGTCTATGTCCTTCTTGTACTGAGGACCCCAGAGCTGGACACAGTACTCCAGGTGGGGTCTCATGAGAGCAGAGTAGAGGGGCAGAATCACCTCCCTCGACCTGCTGGCCACACTTCTTTTGATGCAGCCCAGGATACGGTTGGCCTTCTGGGCTGCGAGAGCACATTGCCGGCTCATGTGCAGCTTTTCATCCACCAGTACCCCCAAGTCCTCCTCAGGGCTGCTCTCAATCTCTTCATCCCCCAGCCTGTATTGATACCGGGGATTGCTGGTATCATTGAAATGTCCTTTGCTGCTCTTTTATTTTCATTCTCATTATTTATTTTTAGCTACTTTTAGCTAACTATTTTTAGCTTTCGCTTATTTCTAGTCACCTAGGCAGTAATGTATGCTTGCTACATCTGTGCCTGTACCTGAGATCTGATGTTACCAGAAAGTTATTTAATTAAGAGCACTAGCATTGAAGAAGAAAACCACATGAAAAATACTTGTGTTGACATTTAGACATCCACCCAAGACCATTATTTTCTGTTCTCCCTCAGGTGTGAGAGCTCAGTGGAGGTGGCAGTGAGTGTAACAGCAGCAACCCTGATGGATTTGAGGGCAGAGTGACCTTAACAATACATTGCTGGGCACAAAAGCTCTCAATAGTTCTCAAAAATTTACATTTGGAAGGAATATGCCAGTTGCATTATGAGGAGTTAGACAAGTCTCATAAGCAGCAAAATTTGGTTGGGTTGTACTAGTTTAGGCTGCTAAAATGCCAGCAAGCCAGAACTGCGCTGTCTTCCTGCTTTCTTACCACTGGTGAAGAGGACTGCACTAAGCCCAATGTACCCAAGGGATTCTGCACAAATGATACAGAGTCCAGCTGACTCCTGTCAGCACAGAAATGAATACTGAAATGAACCTGTCTTTCTTCTCTGCAATGTATCCTTAAAGGAATGAGAAAAACAATAAAAGTAGGTATTGACATTAATTGTAACTGAAAACTAGTAAAGCAAGATATACTGCACATGGAGATGACAAGATGAAAGCTTTGTTTACACAAGATACATTTGTTTTCCTGATGCCTGTGGTTCCTCTTAGCTTGTGTTACCTCTCTCAAAGGTGAGGGAGGATCTAAGAACTCCAAACACAGGGAAATGATGTGCAAAAAAGTGTTCATCTTGTTTTGTACTTAGTTTTAAGGTTTCTGTTCCCAAGCAAAAAGTCTACAAAGCATGCAGTATTACAAGGACAAGAATAGGGATAAACTGTCATATTACTGCACAGGGAAAAGAAATGAATAGGAGACAAATAATTCAAAGCAAAAGTGTTAACTTTTGCATTATGGAGTGTGATAATGAAAACATGATTTGCAAAAAACTTGTCTACGTGTATTAAATCTCCTATTGTGTATCCTCCAGGATATTGTCAACAGCTGAAGTAGAAAAGTAGTCAAATGTTCTTTAGTGCAAGTATAGACACACTCAGTTGATGCTCAGCTTTGCGTTCACTATTCAGAAACTGTAATGGAGATGCATATATAGAACTACATAGTATCTGTGGTAAATGGTGGTAAATGTTTTGGTCCTATCTCCTTTTACAATTATATTCAAAACCAGTTCAACTGCACTCATAAATGTGCAATGTTAAATTTTCTAAGGTAGACAAGGCCTGCTGCTTCCTCACATCTATGAGCTATAGAGTGAAAACTAACTTCCTTGCCTGCCTTACATTTGATGTGACTGATCACTCCATTTAGAACCAGTTAAACTCCTATGCTCAGAGGACTTTCAAATTTGAGTCTATTTAGCAACTACCAGCTATAGGGTTTAACTCTAGAGCACCTCTTTGTGTAAGCTCCTTTAGTGTTGCTAATTAAATGTAGTTTCCTACCGAGTTCTACCTTCATGAAGCAGGATGCGGGATATCAACCTAAATGCATAAAAATGCTTTGCTTCCAACATCTTTTTTCTTTTTTTTTTTGCATAGGATCCATTAGATGGATTAGTTAGTTAGAATTTAGCAATAGATTGTAACAGAGAATGTTTTCTTTTGACGCTTTCAATTAGAGACCTGCTCACACTGAAGTATAAACTTGTCTATGGTGGAAAATATCAGCTTAAATGACTCTTTTTCCTTCCTATAGCAAATAAAATACATAGCATTGAAGTACTTGAATTGCCTTAGGGTTTAAGACTTCTGCTTACTGAAGTTTTCCAAATTAAAGCGTAGTGTAATATTCTTATTTTATGGCATTATAATAAGCTGGTTTTCTGGTTATTTTAGGGAGTACATAAGTCTTGACAATTAGAAAGAATGATTGTTTGACATCAGAGCATTTCATTTATCTATACACTTAAATCTTACAGGATTTGTGAAGTTATTGATATAGATATCTCCTATCAGTAAAGTCAAAGTAGAAAAGACTGGATCTCCTGAGCCTGAGACTTTGAAATCAGTCTTTATTTTATTGACACTGCCTAATCTACCCTGCAAGGTAGATTGATGTTAGAGTAAGATATTAGCAAGACAACATTGCATTTTAACATTGTTATGATAACGTGAACATCCATTTCGGGATTTCTATGAAACTCTGCTCTTGTTTACTTCCCAGGCAGCCCTACTGACTACTAAATGTGAATAGTTATGATATAATACAGCAGTTGGATTTTTGGCCATAGAAAATAGACCTGGAAGGATATTCCTGGAATTGCAGTTAACCATGAAATAGACCCTTTGTCCAGAAAGACAAACTTCATACTTGAATTGCTGATAGGTCACAACTCACCTAACTCCCAAACACTTCATAACAAATTGAAGATATTGTACAAGACCGCTGTGCAAAATTGTTGGCATGCATTTGTGTATCCAATGTATATGTGCTGACCTCAGAACTGGAGATCTCAAAAAAGCCAACTGTTAACTTTAAGACATGTGCTTTACATGCCAGTGTAGGAGCAGTGTCTACAGCTCTGGGTGCTCTTTATTAAAATTCCTCTGTGAAAGCACAGGTAAGGGCCTTTCCTTCTTCCTAAAGGAGCTGGTGCTTTGATGAATATTGCTATATCATCCATGTCTACAACAGCTCATCCTGAAGGATCAGCTGAAGAGGAATTTTTTTACTTTAATTTCTACTTTACATCTAATGCCAGGTTCTTTTAAATATCTGGAATGAAACTACCTACAGCCTCCCAGCAAACTTATCCAATCGCTTTGTCAATGTCCCCTTCCCTAGAAAGGGATCCCAGCTGCTTGGCTTCCCTACCCTCTCATTCCAGGCTACTAGCCCCATTATCCCAGCATCGGAGCAGCCAAGTGATGATGTGCTCGCCTGGATGACGACTAAAATCTTTTCGCATATCTCGCAGCTCACTCAGGGACAGAGATCGGGTTGTTACCATCTCATTTGTGGGTTCTGCCTCTTCCTCCTCCTGTTCTTGTGATGGCCCTGGTTCATCATCAGCCCTTACTAAACGAGTTGATTTTCTTGTGTAGTTTTTCTTCTGTATAGGGGCAACTGATACTGGCACGGGTTGGCTCTCTGGTGTAGCCACAGCGCCTGTTACAGGGGCTGGCGTATCGGCAGCGCTCATCACAGGGGCTGGCGTAGCCGCAGTGTCTGTTGCCGGGGCTGGCATAGCTGCAACGCCAGTCGTTTTGTTGTCAGATCCAGAGACCTTCTCTTCCCCTTGAGGGTTCTGAATAGTGTTTAATACGGCTCGGTAGGCATGGGCCAGGCCCCAGCACATTGCAGTGATTTGTGTCTCCCTAGAATTGCCAGGGTGACAGCATACTTTTTCCAAATGTTCTACTAATTTTTCAGGATTCTGCACTTGTTCAGGGGTGAAATTCCAAAACACTGGAGGGGCCCACTGTCCTAGGCATTTGCCCATACTCTCCCACACACCCTGCCACTCATAACTATCCAGCCTTGGGGCAGATCTCTGGATGATATTCTTAAAATGCTTATTAACTCTAGACAAAACCGAAACAATATACCCAAGAAATACCAGTAGATGTATCTTAACTACCCAAGGATGTTCAAGATACTGAAAAGTTGTTGTAATGAAGGAGGAAACATCATAGAAGAAGGCAGTGAAGGTGCCATTCTGTATTTCCTCCATAAAAAGCCTCTCAGAGGAAGAGGTATAATTGCTAATTGTCTCCAGGAGGTGGTACCCAAAGTACAGTAATGGCTTCACTACAGAACCCAAATACCAGATAGCGCTCAAGGTCAGTGTTTTAATAACAGATCTCCCAGGCAAAACATCACTAATCACGGCAGAGCACAGCAAACTGCAACACCCAACACCAATCTTCTTTAACACGTACTGCAAAAACAAGAGCATGGTGCAGATCAGGTAGACTAATACCGAGAGCAGATGAATCAATATTATGACCAGCAACTGTTAACAGATACAAATTCCTTAATACACTCTGATTAATCTGTTATTATCTTAAACCCTTCGTGCCCCACGTTGGGCGCGAAAAAGGACTGTCGTGGTTTAACCCCAGCCAGCAACTATGCACCACACAGCCGCTCGCTCACTCCCCCCCCCAGTGGGGTGGGGGAGAGAATTGGAAGGGTGAAAGTCAGAAAACTCGTGGGTTGAGATAAGAACAGTTTAATAATTGAAGTAAAATGAAATAGAATGGTAGTAGTAGTAGTAGCAATAATAATAATAATAATAATAATAATAATAATAATAATAATAATAATAATAATAATAATACAATAATAATATACAAAGCAAGTGATACACTATACAATTGCTCACCACCCACTGACTGATGCCCAGCCCGTTCCTGAGCAGCGATCACTTCCCCCCTGGCCAACTCGCCCCAGTTATATACTGAGCATGATGTCATATGGTATGGAATAGCCCTTTGGCCAGTCTGGGTCAGCTGTCCTGGCTGTGCCCCCTCCCAGCTTCTTGTGCACCTGGCAGAGCATGGGAAGCTGAAAAGCCCTTGACTAGTATAAACACTACTTAGCAACAACCAAAACATCAGTGTGTTATCAACATTATTCTCATACTAAATCCAAAACACAGCACTATACCGCCTACTAAGAAGAAAATTAACTCTATCCCAGCTGAAACCAGAACATCCACACGCTCCAGGAACCTCCTAGCCTGTTTCCTCTCCACTGTATTGTATTTCCAGCAGACATCTGGTAAGTTGAAGTCCCCCACGAGAACAAGGGCTAGTGATCGTGAGACTTCTCCCAGCTGCTTATGGAATACTTCGTCTGCCTCTTCATCCTGGTTGGGTGGTCTATAACAGACCCCCACCATGATATCTGCCTTGTTGGCCTTCCCCCCGATTCTTACCCATAAACACTCAAGCCTATCATCACCATCATTACGTTCTAGACAATCAAAACAGTCTCTAATGTACAAGGCTACCCCACTGCCTCTCCTTCCTTGTCTATCCCTTCTAAAGAGTTTATAGCCGTCCATTGCAGCACTCCAGTTGTGCGAGTCATCCCACCATGTTTCTGTGATGGCAACTATATCATAGTTTTCCAGCTGCACAACTGCTTCCAACTCCTCCTCTTTGTTGCCCATGCTGCGTGCATTTGTGTGGATGCACTTCAGTTGGGCTATTGATCCCACCACCTTTTTGGGGGGAGAAGCCCTAGTTCCTATGTGACTGTTCTCAGGTGCTTCCGTGGTTTCTAACACATCAATAAACCTTGTGCCTTTGCTGCTGCATGGCTCTCCATCCCCTACCTCCACTGAGACGGCAGACCGATGGACCTCGCTAGCACACTGTCCCTCAAACATTGGCATGCTTCCCCCAGGCTTATCTCTAGCAAGCCTGGTTTTACCCCTTTCCCCCTTCCAATCTAGTTGTTACTTTATAATCTGTGTTTGAAAAATAGAAATGAAGATAAAGAATCAAGATCCAGATATTAAAGTCTTAACTGACTACTATCCAAAGTGGTTCTGAATGTATCACACCCCTCCTAGAAAGTGTTGTGGCTCAAAGAAAGAAACTGTGGAAAATGGGTCCTCACATAAGTCTATAACTAGTCTTTTTCAGACTTGAAGATAAAGCAATGCTATTTAATCATCTAGGAACTGCTTAATAAAATGCTCTACACAGAAAACACAGGGTGCAAAGAAAAAAACAGGCAGGAGATTCATTAATCTATAAACAAATGGTCTATAATTTGTATAAGCAATCATGGTATTGAATACATTCTGCACTAAAAGATTTAGTTCCCTGTGCTAGAATAGGGAGCAACAGGATGTGTGAGGAAAGGGAAGTGATGAGTGAAGGCAGAAGAGTCAGAAGAGTGAGAGGCACAGTGGGAAAGGGGAAAAACAAGAATTAGAGATGCAAAGGGTCAAAAAGATAAAAAAATTATTCAACAGCTAAGCTAAATCAGTCCTGTCATCAATGAAGAGGAGCTGTTAGGACAACAAACGAATATATTAACCCTGATAAAATAATTTGCTGTCAATGACTGTTCAAGCTCAAATGACAAATTGTTCAAATATACATAATTTCAAGCCAGAGAGAAAGAGTATAGAGGATACTCTGTGTGTATTGAACACCACTGCCCTGCAATGGTCTAATCTGATCTCATTAAGCGGTTTCCTTGGGGAAGAGAGGGGAACAGGTGGGAATTTGCTCTTCCAGAAAACAGACAATAGCAGCTTCTGGAATCAAGAAGGAAATATTACTCTAGCAGACTTTTTAGTAATTACACACTGCACTGTAGACATTAGCCTAAATCTGCCTGCTCAGGGCTAGCTTCACATCAGTCCAGGATTCCCTGCATAGAGCTGCCTAGTGAGTAAAACATTATGGAGAGTCTCAAGGGGACCAGCACATACCCTTGCTTCAGTTCTTAAAATATCCGTCCTCCTGCTACATATGTCTTAGCACTCTTGGCTATTTCAGCGAGTAGAAGGGATGCTTGGGGGGGAGCCATAGGAGAAATGTATGTCTCAGAAGACTGATCATTATTGTCCTGTTAAGGCTCCAGAAGATTATGTTAGAAAGGGCAAGACCATTTAGAGAAGTTGTGTTGGTAGTCACTTTTAGGGAAGCATGCTAAGACCATATGATAGGCTTGAAAGAAATTCACCACTGGGAGGAGGGGGAGGAAGAAGGTAGAGATAGCTAAGAAACAGGGAAAATAAGAAAGTGGCTTGCTTCTCCTGCCATTTGACACCATGGAGTAAGTGGATTTAATTCTATTCAAACTACTTCAGCCCCTTCCCTTTCCAAGTTTCAGTTACTTCAGGGTTTTTTTTTTTTCAGTATTTTATAATCCCAGGCTCTTAGCATAACAGTTCTTGCTTTAATCAGAGGCAGTAGACAGGATATGTCTTTGGACTCCAGCCTTGCTTTCCACTTGGATATACCAGAGCTCAGATTTAGTCACCTTCCTAGTGTGCTATGAGACTTCACTTTTTTTTCCCCCTCACATTTCAAGAGCAGTTGGAACCTGAATAATTAGACACTTCTGTTCCATGATAGCATTTCTTCAACCCCACTATCATAAAGGTTAGCTGCTTCTAATTTCTGGATCATCTGATCTAGCATTCCCCAAATCCAACTTTTCTCAGAACTTCATGTTAAGCTCTTCAGTCAGCTGAACTACTGGGTTTCCAGAGTAGCCCTATTAGCTTCAATGATGTTTCCCTAGACTTGCAGCAGTCCATGAGGAGGGTCTCATACCACATGAAATACCAAACTGCATCGCTCCTCACCTTGTCAAACTCATTTATCCATGACTGCTGCCTCTTAGCTTTGGAGCATTAGAAGTTGTTCTAAATTATTGTCACCCAAGGTCTTAAAATAAGGAAGCTTTGTGTGACAGGAGCACAGGACAAGGAGAGGAATGGGGAAACCTTGAGAGTCTGGTGCTGAACAGAATCACAGGAGGAAGCTTGCGCCAAGAACAACATGCTGGTTAGGAGGCCAAGGGCATCAGTGAAGTCTGTGACATGTTTCTGAGATGTCTGAAAGAGAAAAGGCTCCATACTCAAGTTGTAGATGTACCATCAGACACAGCTTTTTTTTTTTTTCTGGGAGGAAGGCTCTCTATCTCACTTCCACCACTTAGATTACAATACCAACAAATGCTTAATTAAATGCAATGCTTTGTCCCTGTGGTGCTCTCTAAGACGGAAACATTCACATACTAAACCAAAGAATAGTAACATGTCTTCTAGGATGACATTTTGTTGGAATTACATTGCCAAGTCCTGTTTTTCATGGTGCAACATGTCAGCATGCTGTATACTTGGCACAAAACTAGCTCTTTATAGAGCTTTTGTTTGATTATTGTTTTTTCTTAAACAAGATCAATGTTTGGAAAAAAGAGCCAAAATAAATGTAAGTCTCTCTGCTGGCAGCCGTGCAAGTAAAAACTTGTTTTAAGGGTTTTCAGTTGATTTCTGCCAGGAACATCTGCCTTGAACTCACTTTAGTCTTACTAAGGTTATCACCCTTTCGAAAGGAATTCCTGTTTCCCTTCCTTTCACGCACATATGCACTGTTTATCAGAGCATCTAGAGGAACACACAGATTTGTGTGATTTTAAAAAAAATAAAGATGGCCTGTCACTCATCATATCCTTCAGAGTCATTAGAAAGAAAATTCATTTTAGTGAGCATTGAAACAAAGCAATAGCAACTCTGCAGCTGGTTCTGATG
This sequence comes from Nipponia nippon, assembly GCF_047370975.1. Classification (NCBI taxonomy): domain Eukaryota; kingdom Metazoa; phylum Chordata; class Aves; order Pelecaniformes; family Threskiornithidae; genus Nipponia; species Nipponia nippon. Next base: position 6,639,245 of record NW_028262343.1, read on the forward strand.
TCAACAACACTAAACACATTTTCATTTCATTTGAGATTTATTGAAAAAGCAGAGTGCTTGATAAACAGTGGCTGACAAAAACCAAAACAGAGTAGCTCAGCAAGTAAAGTGGGATGAGAGAACTGTGCCATACATACTTTGGAACTTATCAAACAAATCCATTTATTATAAAATATTAGCTAGTTGAAACATAATTTCTGTTAAGGGCTATCCATAGAATTAGATTTCTTTTCCTTTGTATAAGAATTGTAAGCTTAATTATTGAGAAAAATGCCATTTTTTGATATTTGTTGCATTTAAAGCTGTTTGTTAGAATTAAAAGCAGTTTTCATCAATTCATCCCCTCAGCTAACAAACCAACCTTCTCTCAGAGTGACAATGTTCAAAAAAGAAAAAACAACAGCTATTCTTTGAAGCTTTCAGAGATGGCATAGTCAAGGATTAGTTATATTTGTGCTTGCTTTGTAATAGGCAGAGTGATCCAATTGCTTTTTATATTCTCTACATCGGATCTTCTGGTTTTCTTTAGCTCCCACACTACTCTATTATCTTCTATAAGAAATCCAGATGGTTAAGATTTAGGACAGCCCATGCTTGGTGACTAATGCATTAATGCAGAGGACATTACATTGCCTGAAGAATAGGCAACAAGTAAACAATTAAAAGATTGTTTACACTGTCTGTAAAAAAAGAGAAATTTCTGAAAATGCCTTTCACAGCATTCAAATCCCACCCTCCCATTCACAACATTCTGTAACTTCCTGAGGATCTTTCAATACTTTACAGCATTTCTTAACAGCAAAGTGCTTCAGGGCTACAAAATACATGAAAAAATGTCTCTCATGCCCATCAATGCAAAGGGATTTTCATAAAAGCATGCAGTACTAGATAGTTCATCTAAACGTGAGCATGGCCACTGGTCAAACTCAGCCCAGACATTGGGCAGCACCCAGTAGCTCTGTAGGAGCCCTTATATGTGGAGATGAATTTGTTTGCTGAACCATCTCCAGTCAAGGGACCTGGAATCAAGGCAGAAATGCTGACATCCACAAGATTGACAGGAATCGAAAGATTTGTGAATTGCATGAGCTAAATCCTCCCATGGGAGGGAGTGGGAGGAGGGAGAAACTTGCTTCCTCTGAAGGATCAAAGCAGAAAAGCAAACCCGAAGTCATGAACTAAATGCAGTTTATCATCTTAGGCTACATCTGTGTTAATAAATTAAATTGTGCTGAAGAATGTTTCTGAGCACCATGCATATTGTTAAAACAGTCTGTGGCTTGGCTTTGGCTTAAATGAAATAACATTCTCTGAAATACGACCATATGGGCTGGATGGTTTTTGCATCTGCAGTGTATATGTTCAAGAGAAAATCCATCTATACAAAGGTGACTAAGATCTCAGGGAGAAATCTCTTGAGGTAGGTAAAGAATGGCAGAGGAATAAGGATTACAGGTATCATACCTTCATATAAATATGGTTACAATAAAGGGATGTTTATATACTTTTCAAAGTAAAAATATAATACCAGGAATTACAGATTAAGTCAGTTTGCAAATTTATGCTCCACTAGATGGTCTAAAGTTGGCTAACATCTGCAATAAACAGCACTGTAAATTGAATAAAAGATTGATGCTGTGTTGGAAACAGTGGGGATTAGCACAAATGATAAAGAAGAATCTGCCCCGTTTACCTTTAAGAGCTCACTGTCTCAAAGGTCCAAATTCTTCAGTGTAACTGTAACTGCTTTGCAAAACAAAGCAGCCTTCATCTGGTTTATTGAGCTTAAGAATTTTCCTTATGTAAGGCAAAACTCAGGTAATCCACAGTCATGAAAGCAATGCCTACGCTGTTTGAACTTTGAGGGAAGGGGAGCATCTGAGGCAAACGGGACATAGTTAAAGCATCCCCAGCTCTTAGAGATATCTGATTTTTTGCAACTCTCTTTAGGCTGCTCTAAAGAGTGATAGTCTTGGACTTGCACAGGTTAGACCAAGGAGTCAAGGGTATGAAAGTGAGTTGCTGCCACCCTTTTACCAAAGTGCAGCTTGGTTGTGGCGCAGAAGGGTTAAGCTCTGACTGTCAAACCCGCACCACCCAGATCATTCCAGCAGCCTTTCCACTCATAACTACCTTAAACAAATACTTTTTCACTTCCAAATGTTTTTACTAGATTTGAGCAACAACTGAAGAACAATACTGCAGAGTTAAAATAGCAATAAAAATCCCATGTGCTCTGGTGCTGATGGAGCTTTTGCATTCATTAGTCATATTTCTGTCCTGTTTGACTGTGTTATTACTATTTTCTTTAATTCTTTTTCCAGAGGCTGCCTATGATTACATCTGATGACAGTTATTGTTTCCATTGTTGCTTTTCTAGTGCAGTGCCCAGAATGGCATATTGTTTTGCTATATGTAATAAAATATTATTAAAAAAAAAACCAACATAGAAAGGATCTGCCCACTAAAATAACAACATGCCTCTGGCATATGAACAGCACTGAAAACCTTCCATCCAGGACTTCCAAAGATGTTCCTGGATTTGCAGAAACATCACATACAGAAGATTAATAGCTCTATATATTTATTTCTTGGATCATTCCAGAAGACAAGGAAAAATGGGAACCATTATGAAAAACATAATACACCCTATACACTCTTTTATTAGTGTAGCATTTATTTGTTAACCAGGAAACTTCTCCTATCCTGAAAATTATAATCCTGTATTGGAAGGCAGCAGTTATTTAACACTGAAGATGAATGGTCTTCCACCACATTGAGCTGCAATTGAAGTCAAGGACTAGTCAGCAGTGGACTCTCCCTCTAGGATTCAAGAACGAGGTAGCTGAGGTCCCTTGGGTCTGCAATGCTGTTATTATTATTTTCCTTTCTGTCTCATCTTCTCTAACGGACACTTCTCTAACAGGTGATTATGCACTCCTCTGCAGTAGTACACCTGGGTTTTATGACTATTGAGAAAAATGTCAGCGCCACAAAGAATAGAGCTTCTTTATTTAGCTACAACTTTGGCCATCTTTTCTTTGTGGTAGCCTCAAAGCATTTTCTACTACTACAGAAATAAAAAAGCTTGTTGCTCCAGAAGCAGCAGGAGAGCAAGGTGAAAAGGTTGAAGGAGTACATATGCACTAAGCTGCCATGCTCCATGCTCAGAATCCCCCAGGACTGATGGGGCCCTCTCCGGCCCACCCACCTCTGCCTTCCTATTCCTTGAGACATTTGTGCATAAACAAGCCTGACTTTTTAATCCTTCAAAGTATGACTGTATCCTTCAGTGAAGGATATTTTCACCATCTTACATTAGACATCAGACTTAAGTGCTTCAGATGATATTCAGGGATGTCTACATAGATAATGAAAGGCATCAGTGAATCACTCATGGGAAGAGTTGAAGTCTGACCTCTCTCCCTTCACCAGCCATTCAGGGAGTTCAAAGTTATCTGCCTAAATTCAGGCTGCCTGAGTGCCTTTAAGTGAGACATTGTCACTTTTATTATTGAAATCCAAGACATTAACACAAGGTTCATATGGAGGGACTCTTCAAGATAAAAACAAATTCATTTCATGTCCCCAAGAAAAACTCACTTAGACAAAATAGAATCAAGATTCAAACTTAGTCCCCAAACAAAAAACCCAAAACAAACTTAAACTCCCCCACCCCAACTATGAAAAAAAGAAAAGTACTACCGAAAAAAGAGAGAAAAGTATCACACATAACTGCTTTTTTTCTTTCACAAGAAAATTGCTGAGTCACTTATACACCTCTGAGAAAAAGAATAATGGAGCCCATAGAGCCCTCTGGATAGTTAAGTTTTTGCAATGACACTTTTTATTATGTAGCTGATAGAGGAAAGCAATTTTCTTCCCCACGCTTATTTGCCTACAACTGAAAAACATTAAGTGTTTCAGGCTGTAGTAATCATATTCATTAAAAGAATCCCACTTAACTCAGCCATGCTGGGCTCTTGTGTGTTCTTTTGTCCCAATAAACTACCCTTGTTGACATGAATTACAGGCATTTCACTGGATGAGACACAAACAGATACCATTCCTGGTCTGGGGCTGTATCTGTCTTTCTGCTCTGTATTTGCGCAGTGCCTATTTGAACCTGTATGGCAGTCCATGATAAAAGTAAAAATTCTTTTTATTATTGCAATAAAGGAAAAGCACAGCTCAGCAGTCTAAGCATCAGAAATAAAAGCAAAATTCTCAGTATTTTTGACTGCAAAGCCAGTTTCTTCCACAATTATACAGGTACTTTAGGTAATAGTTTTTAGTTGTTGCTCATACTTGCTTACTGTGTGTCTCTTTACCCCAGCTGTACAGAATAGGCATCACAGCAGCACAGGGATAACATAACCATTTCAGGAAGCTAAACGTGCCTTGTAACATTTGATGTTCTCAGCTATCCCTCGGTGCTTGGTCAGGTTACAGATTATTTAGCTGTCTTGATAATTTCCCTGACTTGAGTTAACTGTGGGTAAAGTTTATCTCTCATTTCCTGCCCTATCCCCCTCATAAACCCCAGCTCCCAGTTACACTGTCCAGCATCAAAGTCAAGCCTGAGTATGTCATGGATTAGGAACTCTGGAACAGCTTCTGTCCCATCCTCAAGGCTGGCTGCTTCCTACTTCTTCCCCCCCCCCCCCATGCCTTGCATGAATTGAGTGAATCTCAAGCAAAGATTCAACAAAATCTCAACACCAGTTGTCAAAATACCGTGAGCCTAGAGACAGCTTTCCTACCCAAGACCAAGCCCCTTTTAGTGAGGAAAAAACCAGCAGAGGACTCCAAAACTACCCTAACTGAATTGCTTCAGTTGTGCTCCATTTTCTTAACTGGAAAATGTGTCTATTATTCCATCTTTCCATTTCTCCTTTGTGATTGTATAGACTAAAATATTCATTAAGTTTTCTGCTAATATATATTGTCTGCCACCTGCCTCTGAGAATATATTAGCCTTTCAGCAGGGCTGCTTTGAGCTCTTTGGCACCCCTTTCAAAGTGTCACCCCTGCACTGAACTGTGTTGCAATCAACTAAGGGCAGGCTGTCAGTTCATAAACATTTCAGTTTCAAAACAGCAAAATTGTTTTATATTCCTTTACCAAATGGAACTTGAAGACAGTAAATCTGCTATTGAATTGGAGCCTACAGCAGAGTGCATGCACCATTGGGAGGGGAGATAGGCGACTGTCAGCACAGATCTACGGCTGCCTCCCCTAGTCAGGCATAGCCTTGCCCTATAAACTCAAATGTGCTATCTTCTCACACCAAGTTTAGCATCCTTAGAAAGCTGTGTGAGCTGGCACAGGCAGAACACAGGAACAACCACAAAACCACGGATGAAATGCAAAGAGTAAATTTATTTTCGCTACCTCACCAACTGGGGGATCCCTGAAGCAGCACCTGGGCAGAGGCACACAAGCGGGGACACAGGCACCACGGAGCTCAGTCCATGCTAGAGGATCACTGAACCTGCTGGTTTTGCCTGTTTATCAGGGATTCGTGCAGGCGTAGTTTACCACTGTGATTTGATCTTTCCCACAGCAGGGCAGGAATCTCAAGCATGTTCAGTGGGGTGCCTCTAAGTCTATGACAGGCCTATGTTATCTAAAACCAGATGTTCTACTTGTCAAACACACAAGGCTAAACAACAATTAGTATGATATATGTGTTTTTTGACACCCCAGTTGCAAGTTCCATTATTTTTCCACAAAAGCCAAAGCCAGCTCCACAGCCTGCTTTGTTCCTCGATCATCTACCAAGCACCTTTGAATGAAAGACACTTTGCATGCAAGCCAATCCAACACATTTAAAATCCAGACCCTCTCAGTTGCAGTCTAGACAGGCAGACCGTCTTGTGCCCTGCAACACCATTGACTACATGCAGACCCAAGCACACAACTTTCATTATACAGAATCAAGGCCTCAGTGGACACTGTGTAGAGACAGAGAAGTAGCAGAAGATAGGTAAGGAGATGTAGAAGGTAAAACAATGAGGTTTCAGATACATTAAATTCAAATTGTGAGTAGTTTAGGCAGAGATTTTTCCGAGATGTTAAGTGAGCTGGACATCTGAATCCAGTTAAAATTCAGTGCAAATAGAAATCTAACTCACATAGGCTGTTTTAAAGATTCCAGGATCCACAGGCTTGTTTTTACCAACAGTAACTTCCTCCATGTCATTTTTGACTAGTGTATTGGGTCTGGCTGGGATGGAGTTAACTTTCCACATACCATTTTTTCTCCCTCATCACCACCACAGATGTGGTCTACACCCCAACATATGTTTGTAATGAGCGTAGCCCAAGAAACATTCCAGATCTTACTCAAGCGTTGAAACTTGAAAGAATCAGCTAAGTTTGAGATTAATCAAAGGGCAGGGCAACCATGTGTGCTAAGTGTAATGGAGTTGCCCATGTTCAGATTCCAAGGCAATGGATGGAGAGATACAAATGGCCCTGAGTAGTGCCTCTAATCTATAATCTGAGCCTCTCTTCAGCAGCTACTGAAGGTCTCCGCTCTCAGTTCAGATTAGGTTTTCAACTGTGACTAGGCTATCAATTTAAGCACTTCAGGTATGTTGCCAAAGTTAGAGAGATGAAGCTTACGTTGGGGAACTCTTGGCTTTTGAAATAAGGTTCTTAAATGGTTCTTTGAATTTTATGGCTCCTTCCTTTCTTGCCCCTACCTTCACCTCTCTCCCCACTGCCACCGAAGTCAGACCCCAAGAGAGCCATTTTGGTTTACCAATTTTCATGGAAACTCCCTGAACATAAAAGAAAATGCCTCCTCATTTAGCTAAATCCAAAATATGCCAGCATAAATGGTTGCTGAAGCACAAATACCACATCAGGTCAGGTTAGATCAGAAGTAAGGAAGCTAAATGTTATTAGCAAAAAAGAAATTAAATACAGCCAGAGGCTTACTGTGGGCCACAGAGTGTTCATACTGTATCTCAGACAGTTCGTCTAAAATTTGAACTTTTATGTCTATGTTTAATGGAGAAATTTTGGAAAAATAATTTTGTAAGTTTGATAGACCTGGAGACTTATAATTTCTTTAAAATTCCTGAAAAGATATTACAGAAAAGCAGGAATACAAATATATGTACTAACACCTTCCTCTGGTAATATAAGTTAATTTAGGGAGCACACATTAGGAGAATGAGATAGTTTATGTAAATACGTTGTTTTATTTATCACAAATGTTTGTGTACTAGATTTAAAAGACAGCTGAATATTTACTGGGACCTGGGATATAGGCTGGGGATTTTTATAGTGCTGTAAATGAAGAGGGAGCAGAAAGATAGGAGAAACACACTTCAAACTTATATAACCAGTACTGAGACTTGAACTAAATACAGAGCAACAGAACAATGCTCCCGAAGAGCCACAGCTCTGTCACATGGGAGCCTGGTAGGTAACACATCTGATACTACTATGGAAATGTTAGTTGGGAAATGACCCACCAATTTTAGGACAAGAGGGAACGGCCTCAAGCTGCGCCAGGAGAAGTTTAGGTTAGATATTAGGAAAAACTTCTTCACCAAAAGGGTAGTCAGGCATTGGAACAGGCTGCGCAGGGAGGTGGTTGAGTCTCCATCCCTGGAGGTATTTAAGGGAAGGGTAGAGGTGGTGCTTGAGGACATGGTTTAGTGGTGGACTTGGCAGTGCTAGGTTAACGGTTGGACTCAATGATCTTAAGGGTCTTTTCCAACCTTAACGATTCTATGATTCTATGATTCCCCATAGCAGCCCTCATAGTGCTGTGCTTTGTACTGGTAGCTAGAAAAGTGTTGATAACACACCAGTGTTTTGGCTACTGCTGAGCAGTGCTCCCACAGCATCAAGGTTGTCTCTCCAAACCCCCTTCCCCCTCCAAAGGCCAGCAGGCTGGGGGTGGGAAAGAGATTGGGAGGGGACATAGCCAGAACCACTGACTGAAACTGACCAAAGGGATATTCCATACCATATGATGTCATGCTCAGCAATGAAAGCTAAGTGAAAGGAGGATGGGGGGCATTCATTATTAAGGCATTTGTCTTCCAGAGCAACCACTATGCATATGAGGCCCTTCTTCCCAGGAAGTGGCTGGACATCACCTGCTGATGGGAAGTAGAGAATAAAATTTTTTGTTTTCCTTTGCTTCTGAATGCAGCCTTTGCTTTTTCATTATTAAACTGCCTTTATCTTGGCCCACGAGTTCTTTTCCACCTTATTTTCTCCCCCCCGTCCTGCTGAGGAGGGAAGTGATAGAGCAGCTTGGTGGGCACCTGGCAGCCAGCCAAGGTCAATCCATCACAGTCCTTTTTGGGACCCAACATGGGACATGAAGAATTCAAGATAAGGACAGTAACTGGGAGAGGAAACGGGCAAAACATGGACTGAACAATGTTAGAAAGTGGAAAAATTGTGGGGAACTTCTACTGTAATTGTGATGAAGGGACAAGGGGTGGATTGTGTGTAAACTCTCCACTTTTGTTCGGTGTTGTGATGATGTTGTTATGATTTTGGTATGGGGAATTCTTTTTGTTGATGTAAGTGAAGTTTGTGAAGACTGTAGATTGTGTGATGAATGTGTATTTTAATGTTAATTCCTAGATATGTGATTCACAGAGGCAAGGGGTGGAATGTATTGGTTTACTTGGCAAGGTTTTGGTAACAGAGAGGGCTGCAGGGGTAGCTTCTGTGAGAAGATGCCAGAAGCTTACGCTATGTCCAATAAAGCCAATGCCAGCCGGCTCCAAGATGAACCCGCCGCTGGCCAAGGCTGAGCTGTGCAGTAATAACAATGGGTGCCTTTTAGCTCTTTCTTGCCCAGGTGGCCAAGGCGACCAATGGCATCCTGGCTTGTATCAGAAACAGTGTGGCCAGCAGGACTAGGAAAGTGGTCGTCCCCCTGTACTCGGCACTCGTGAAGCTGCCCCTCGAGTATTGTGTTCAGTTTTGGGCCCCTCACTACAAGAAGGACATCGAGGTGCTGGAGTGTGTCCAAAGAAGGGCAACGAAGCTGGTGAAGGGTCTAGAGCACAGGTCTTATGAGGAGCGGCTGAGGGAGCTGGGGTTGCTTAGCCTGGAGAAGAGGAGGCTGAGGGGAGACCTTATTGCTCTCTACAACTACCTGAAAGGAGGTTGTAGCGAGGTGGGGGTCGGTCTCTTCTCCCTAGTAACAAGCAATAGAACTAGAGGAAACGGCCTCAAGTTGTGCCAGGGGAGATTTAGATTGGATGTTAGGAAAAACTTCTTCACTGAAAGGGTAGTCAGGCACTGGCACAGGCTGCCCAGGGAAGTGGTTGAGTCCCCATCCCTAGAGGTATTTAAAAGACGTGTAGATGTAATGCTTAGGGACATGGTTTAGTGGTGGACTTGGCAATGCTAGGTTAATTCTATGATTCTATGATTATAAATAAGTCTGTGACTAAACCCATTAAAACCCTAGAAACTAATAAAGGGTAGAATGTAAGGTCCAAATCAATGGATGTGCTTCCTCTTTCTTGGACTCCTTTGAGAGATGAGCTGGTATGGTTGTTCACCTACCACTCTGCTTGTTTCCTCCATGTTTCTTCTACTTTAAACACAGAGACAGAGTTTCTCTTTCCTGGTAAAAGAGGACAGTTTGCCTTTGCATCTAAAAATCTGCTTGGCATATAGGCAGGCTCAAATGGGTGCCATCACTGTGAAAGTTATCACTTCATGGTCTCCAGCTTGTCCATTGGGTTCCTTGCTCCTTCACCCAACAAAAATCTCTTCTTCTATACCATTGAACAGATAAGATTTCTGCAGTAATGAAGCTAACTAGCATTCCTAACCCTGCATAAGGCAGTCTAACATGCGTTTTAGTTTTTGGGGCAGTCTCCTTACACTGGAGGAGAATGAGGAGTCTAAGAATATGGTTATTCAAATACCAGCTCCACCACCTGGAGCACCTCCTCCCCCTCCTTCTTCACTGACCTTGGTGTCTGCAGAGTTGTTTCTCTCACATATTCTACTCTCCTCTGGCTGCTGTTGTTGCGCAGCAGTTTTTTTCCCCTTCTCAAACATGTTATCACAGAGGCGCTACCACCATTGCTGATCAGCTCAGCCTTGGCCAGTGGCAGATCCATCTCTGAGCTGGCTGGCATTGGCTCTATCGGACATAGCGTAAGCTTCTGGCATCTTCTCACAGAAGCCACCCCTGTAGCCCCTCCGCTACCAAAACCTTGCCATGCATGCCCAATACATTTTGTATTTCGTAAATCTGAGTTTTTTCCCTACCAGTTCTTAATCCTGTTATTGCTTCAGACAATCAGGGAAACAAAAAACATTTGTCCCCAAGTACAAATATATTCAGGGTGACTCAACTGTGATTTTCCACAGTGACTTTTACATTCGTTTCCACAATGACATTTACATTCAAATTTGGAAGCTTGTGTAAATAGTTAATGAGCCCAGAATCTGAGGAGGAATAGAGGGGGATAGGTTGCATATTTGCCTGAGACCAAACACTGTGAATCTCAAACGTTGTCCTAACCACACAACCAGTATGAGTTGGGCCAGTGGTACTAGTAGCATATATCTGTCCAAGTAGACAAACACTTTACTGCATTTCCATAGTGTAGAATTTACATAACTAATTACAGAGCAGGCAAGATGTGGTGCTTATTCCACCAATGTGTCATTCATCTTGACTTTAAAACAGGGTTGAAAATAACTTTCAGAGAAATTTGTTTTGCGTTCTAGCCCACATACTGTGCTCATTTTAATTTTCACAATATTTACTTCTAATGTATTTGCATAGCATGTTCTTAGTTAACTCTGCTGAGCAGAGTTGTAGCCAACAAAAAAGCCAGTGACCTCACTTCCAGGCATGCAGAAGAAAAGTACTAGATAGCCCTGACTATTCACCTTAAACAGGACCAGACTGCAAAATATCCAACCTTGGGGATGTAAATATCTATAACAAGCTGTGGTGGGTTGACCTTGGCTAGCCACCAGGTGCCCGCCAAGCCGTTCTATCACTCCCCTCCTCAACTGGACAGAGGGAGGGAAAATACAATGAAAGGCTCGTGGGTCAAGATAAGGACAGGGAGATCACTCAGCAATTACTGTCATGGGCAAAACAGACTCCACTTGGGGAAATTAATTTAGTTTATTGTTAATTAAACAAGCATTCCAGTCTTTCAGTATTTTGGAGCCAATCCTGGATATGGAAATGCAAACACAATATGGGGAACTCCCATCACATGTTCTACCTGTCATTGCTCAAAAGAGTGGTGCAACAGCTTAGTCAAGACTGGCTGTTTAACCAAGTGCACAGGATGGGGCTTCCATACCCCATTATCCTGTGAGCAGTTTCCTATACCAGGAGCACATCTGCTCATAGAATATAGACATGTCCATACCTTAGTGATAACGTGTGCATGCAAGATGCACATCTCACACTGATTCAATAGCCCTAGACAAATGGTATGCATTCAGTGGGGCTGCAAGAAGCAGTTAAGGCTATAGCTGAGTATAGCAGCCCTGAGGATCTCAATGGCACACACTGAAAAAGCCAAGTGGCCTTTCTCTGCTATTTCCTCAGTACACTCACCCAGCTGTGCTCTGTCCTCAGTAAGGAAAGGTGGAAGATTAAAGAAGAAAAACATAAAAAGAATGAGAAGAAACAGGTAGAAGAATGAGCTCATTCTGTAAGCAATCTCCAGATATCACAGAGTTTGCTTGTGTGGGGAGGGGAAGATAAGCACTGAGTTGTTTTTACTTTATTTCTAGTTTGGGTATTTTTTGGTGAATCCATTTTCTAAAAAAAAAGTGAGTCTGAAGACAGAAAACAGCTAAAACCTGACAAGCTTGTAAAAGTGTGTTCGGTCTCCTGCCTCGTGATTGCAGAAGCCAGAACTTGAGAAAATAGCACTTGTTTTCTTGAGAGACTTGTGTTAAAGATGCAGAAAAAATGGGGTAATGTGAGATTCTTGGGGGAAAAAAAAAAGAACAACAGGACTCATTGGTAAATAAGCCTTTTTTTACAGCTATAAATGGCTAGCAGGGGAACCAATGAAAACATAATGAACATTAACTCAAAGCTACACTATGTTCCTCCCATGCATGTAGCACTCCATTGGTCAGCTGCACCTCCCATCAGTTCCCTTACCCCTCAAGATTTGTTACAGATGCTGGCTCCTGTGCAGAAGGGTTAAAATCAAACACTCCACTCCCCCACAGCCGCTTTTTGGGAGGAGTTTATAATGGAAATTTCATCTCACATTCACACCTTTTCTCAGCAGTATGTCTGCACACTGTTTTCAAAATGCTAACTCCAAGGAGCTGGAGAATGTAGTTGCAATATCAACATCATTGATAATTGTGTGCAAAACTGCAGGCAGAGCCCACAGGATCTCTCAGTCATTTTGTGCCGAGGCCTTGCTTTCCTTGCTGGCATTCCATGGCACAAGGAAGTAGATCTGCAGACCAAACTTTATAAACACAACTTTATAAATAGAGAGCATCTAACTCCTCCAGGGGAATCCTTGAGCTGAAACCAGCCTCTCAGCTTTATCTTTACAGCATGCATTCCTGACTGAAAAAAAATCCAACAAAAGGTAAAGTTTCCTTTCAGTTTTCCATTTCCTTCTGCATGTATCTGATGCCATGACACCATTCACAAAGGTCCTCCCTCTTTCCCCCTTATTCTTTTGGTGCCAGGTCTTCATGCTCTTAGACTAAGGCAATCAAAACATTTTTTTCAGTCTGGATGCTACCTCTCCCCCTCTGTGTAGGCCCAGGAAAAGATTAGGTAAGCATATACGGGAAATCTATGATACAGAAACAATAGTGCATCATCACCAATCCAGTGAAATCCAAAGGTCTTGTTTATCCACTTTCACCCATGCAGTTTCAATACCTGGCAATTTGAAAGCAAGTGCTAGAGCTAAGGAAGCTGCAGTAGGCAAAAGCATTTTTTGCTCCCTTTACCCAGCAGAAGCTCTCATTATGAATCTATGACAGCACTACTCAGAAAATAATCTTCTTACCAGCTTCTACTTAAAAATAAGTCCCGCTATGCTAAATAGCTTCATGTGTCTAAGCAGTACAGATCTGAAACTTTATTTTGCAACATGTTTCCTGGCTATTCTCTATTTACTATAGGAGGAAACAATTCAGAGCTTGTCTGGGCATTTCATCCACAGAACTGCAAAATATTTCTGATAAATTTCAGAATATTCCTAAAACAAGACTTAAAGTATTTGTGCCTCTTTCTGAAGTTTCCTGCTTATGTTTCATTTTATAATGAAGCTTTCAAAATCCTGATGTGCTTTATTTAAATTAGTCTTTAATAAAATGAATTTTTCCCTCCTGATGAAGTGACTTAGCTCAGACAGGAACACAGTTGTATGTATTGTATGTGTGTGCAACATATATACACAAAGACACAGACATGAAACAATCATTCCAACCTTAATGATTCTATGATTTCACAGGAGCAGGGAAACAATGTTGTGCATAGCCAGCCTGGTTCTCAGTGCTTTGCCTTCATGCTTGTACAAATTGGCTACAGAAGGTCAGTATGCTCCACTTCCCATTTCTCTACATGGAAAACTGTTTCTTTAACAATATCAACTTCATAGTTTTCCTTGTGTGGATTTATAGCTGTTTTGAATTAGGTTTTCTTATTTCAACGCATTTCTAATCAGGTGGAATCAACACAATCTAACTGTGAAAAAGAGCACCCAAGCAGAAATCTGCACCAGCTTATCTGAATCTATTCTAAAACTACTTTTAGTTAAACAAAGACAGATAGTGTATAGACCAGCCTTTACCTTGGTTGTAGCATTTTTATCTATGTATGTCGTATCATGTATGACCTTCAAGAAGAAAGTCTTAAATTCAGTCAGCCACTAGGATTTGAAACACCATTTAATATTTAACATAGTGTAACACCTTCAAATGTCACATTAGTCTTAGCATTTATTTTGATCTATGAATTAATATTTCCACTGTATGGCAATAAAACCAGCAATCTTTAGTAGATATTGCAATTCTCAAAGACGACTTAAAAATTGAATCTACCTCAGATAGGCTGGCCAACAAACTACATTAGTCCAGGACAAAGCTGATCTATAGCGGTTACTAGGTAGGAAAAAACCAGTTTGATTTCATACTCTAAAATCATGGCAAAACATGATTTGCATACATAAACTATTTATATCTAAAGAATATTAAGCAAATTCCTGTTCAGGAAATGATCCTATTACATAGAATCAGTGGGAGACTTCCAGGTACAGACATTTATTATTTTTTTTTAGAATCTTTGGGTTTTTTTCTAATGATACATACGTGTATAAATGCATAAATATGCATACACCCTTCTGCATCCTTCTTCAAAGCTGCTGATGTTAGCATAGTAAATCATATTAAAAAAAAAAAAATCACAGTTCCCAACCTATGACTCCAGTCACACAGATGCACACACATAATCAACATGCAAGTAATAACTTGATTGCCAAGACAAGCAGTGAAGAGGATGCAAGAACTGACTATGACATTGAATATGACAGCTATACTGGACATCAAGGTCTTAAAATGAATACTGTTAGGCAAGCATAGCTACAAATGGCATGGGTAGCTAAAGTTTTCATACAAGGCTAGGAAAACACTACCCAAGTATTGAAAACAAAATGTAATTTATTCAGTATTTTATGACATAAAGGAACATGTCTATGTTTGATTTAGAAACCTATATGTATATTACTGCCTTTTTACTGCATTCTGTGTCATGCAGACAGAACGCATGATATGGAGGATTCCCTATCCTCTCTCCACCTGGCTGAACATGGTGACTCAAGGGACAGGGGAAATGGCAACAAGTTCCTGCCCATCGCTGCAGGCGCATCTCCTCTGTGACTATCCCACCTTCCCAGGTGCCCTTGCATAATAGGTACAAGGTTCTGCAAGTGGAACCGAACAATGATGAGGACGATGGTTCTTCTAGCTTGGAGGTGTCGCCGAGGTTAAGTCGGCCTACGTCCTGAATCAAAACCGCTTCCATAAAGAAAAAAAGATGGGTCATTTTAATAAGAGACTCCCTCCTGAGGGGAACAGAAGGCCCAATAGGCAGACTGAACCCACTTCTTAGGGAAGTCTGCTGTCCCCCTGGGGCCCAGGTTAAACATGCGAAGAGAAAGCATCCTACTCTGGTACGACCTTCAGATTATTATCTATTATTGATTTTTCATGCAGGCAGCGATGAAGTTGCAACTAGAAGTCCAAGGGCAATCAAGAGAGACTTCAGGGCCTTGGGACGACTGGTTAAGGGATCAGGAGCACAAGTAGTGTTCTCCTCTGTCCTTCAGGTTGCAGGGAATGATGAGGAAAGACACAGGAAGAGCCAGCAGATCAATACCTGGCTCCGAGCCTGGTATCACTGGCAGAATTTTGGATTTTTTGATCATGGGTTGGTCTACATGACACCAGGCCTGCTAGCGACAGACAGGGTACACCTGTCTCAGAGGGGGAAAAGGATCCTTGCACAGGAGTTAGCAGGGCTCACTGAAAGAGCTTCAAACTAGATTTGAAGGGGGAAAGGGATAAAACAAGGCTTCCTAGAGATAAGCCTGGGAGCAGCATGCTGTCATGGTTTAATCCCAGCCAGCAACTATGCACTACACAGCCGCTCGCTCACTCCCCTTTGGGCTCCATCTGTGATGGTGGTCACTCAGGACAGGAGAGGTGGTGTGTTGTGTGGAGTTATTGGGCACCAAAGCCAGCTCAGGTCGGGTCACTGCTGCACTTGCACTGCTTCTTGTAAGGCTTCTCCTACATTGGTTCAGGTGGTTCCTGCTATGGTAATTCCTATAACATGCAACTCAGATCCCGGGTTACAACAATTTAAAGGTATTTCCATTACAATCTCCACCCCTGGCCCCTTTGGACCAGACCATTGGGTTTAACACTGCAATGGACTCCTCCCCTTGTCCCTGCTCTGGCTTGGACTTATCCACAGACTGCAGTCCCTTAGGGGTTTACCTGCTCCAAGTGGAGCCTTATCTATGAGCCACAGTTTCTCCAGGGGTATACCTGCTGTGGCATAGAGTTATCCACAGCCACAGTCACTTAGAGGTGCACCTGTTCCAGCATGGCCTTCTCCATGGGCCACAATGCTTTCAGAGATATACCTGCTGCAGCATGTCCTTACTCGCAGCCACAGTCTCTTCAGAAGTAAACTTGCTCCACCATGGCTTTATCCATGGCCACACGCTTTGAGGTGCTCCAGCATGGCCTCATGCACAGCCACTGATGCTTCAAGGTGTACCTGCTGCAGCACAGACTTATCTACAGCCACAGATGCTTCGAGGTGTACCTTCTCCAGTGTGCACTTATCCTTGGGCCACAATCCCTTCAGAGGTATACCTGCTGCGGCACAGACATAACCATGGCCACAGACGCTTTGAGACATACCTGCTCTGGCATGGGCTTATCCACGTCCACAGACACTTCGGGGTGTCCTGCTCCCGCATGGACTCATCCACAGGTCACAGTCCCTTCGACTCGAGTTCACACTGGAGTTCCAGCCTGTCCAGTACAGCAGCACAGAAACAGCAGCGATGCCCTGGCCATCTGCCAGCCCAGGCGCATGGCCATTGTTGATATCAAAATGTTCCCAGGCACAGCAGAGTAAGATGATGAGCAGTACAGAAGTACAGCAAGCAGCAAAAGCAAAAAGAAGCCACAAACAAGCAATAGACTAATATACAGTAAGGCAAGCAAGCCCCGTGGCAAGCACAGAAGCCTGTCGATTAATAACTAAACAGCAATAACAGCTATAAATTAGATCTAGCACATTCCAATTGAATCCGTCATTTTCTTCCACCCTTCGTGCCCCACGTTGGGTGCCAAAAAGGGCTGTTCTGGTTTAACCCCAGCCAGCAACTATGCACCACACAGCCGCTCACTCACTCCCCCCCGGTGGGATGGGGGAGAGAATCGGAAGAGTAAAAGGGAGAAAACTCATGGGTTGAGATAAAGACAGTTTAATAGGTAAAGCAAAAGCCATGCGCACAAGCAAAGCAAAGCAAGGAATTCATTCACTCCTTCCCATAAGCAGACAGGTGTTCAGCCATCCTCAGGAAAGCAGGGCTCCATCACGCGTAATGGTTACTTGGGAAGACAAACGCCATCACGCCCAGTGTCTCCCCCTTCCTTCTTCTTCCCCCAGCTTATATACTGAGCATGATGTCATATGGTATGGAATAACCCTTTGGCCAGTCTGGGTCAGCTGTCCTAGCTATGCTCCCTCCCAGCTTCTTATGCACCAGGCAGAGCATGGGAAGCTGAAAAGTCCTTGACTAGTGTAAACTCTGCTCAGCAAGAACCAAAACATCAGTGTGTTATCAACATTATTCTCATCCTAAATCCAAAACACAGCCCCATACCAGCCACTAGGAAGAAAATTAACTCTATCCCAGCTGAAACCAGGACACATGCCAATGTTTGAGGGACAGTGTGCTAGCGAGGTCCATCGGTCTGCCGTCTCAGTGGAGGTAGGGGATGGAGAGCCATGCAGCAGCAAAGGCACAAGGTTTATTGATGTGTTAGAAACCACGGAAGCACCTGAGAACAGTCACATAGGAACTAGGGCTTCTCCCCCCAAAAAGGTGGCGGGATCAATAGCCCAACTGAAGTGCATCCACACGAATGCACGCAGCATGGGCAACAAAGAGGAGGAGTTGGAAGCAGTTGTGCAGCTGGAAAACTATGATATAGTTGCCATCACAGAAACATGGTGGGATGACTCGCACAACTGGAGTGCTGCAATGGACGGCTATAAACTCTTTAGAAGGGATAGACAAGGAAGGAGAGGCAGTGGGGTAGCCTTGTACATTAGAGACTGTTTTGATTGTCTAGAACGTAATGATGGTGATGATAGGCTTGAGTGTTTATGGGTAAGAATCGGGGGGAAGGCCAACAAGGCAGATATCATGGTGGGGGTCTGTTATAGACCACCCAACCAGGATGAAGAGGCAGACGAAGTATTCCATAAGCAGCTGGGAGAAGTCTCACGATCACTAGCCCTTGTTCTCGTGGGGGACTTCAACTTACCAGATGTCTGCTGGAAATACAATACAGTGGAGAGGAAACAGGCTAGGAGGTTCCTGGAGCGTGTGGATGTTCTGGTTTCAGCTGGGATAGAGTTAATTTTCTTCTTAGTAGGCGGTATAGTGCTGTGTTTTGGATTTAGTATGAGAATAATGTTGATAACACACTGATGTTTTGGTTGTTGCTAAGTAGTGTTTATACTAGTCAAGGGCTTTTCAGCTTCCCATGCTCTGCCAGGTGCACAAGAAGCTGGGAGGGGGCACAGCCAGGACAGCTGACCCAGACTGGCCAAAGGGCTATTCCATACCATATGACATCATGCTCAGTATATAACTGGGGCGAGTTGGCCAGGGGGGAAGTGATCGCTGCTCAGGAACGGGCTGGGCATCAGTCAGTGGGTGGTGAGTAACTGCATATTGCATAGTGTATCACTTGCTTTGTATATTATTATTGTATTATATTATTATTATTATTATTATTATTATTATTATTATTATTATTATTATTATTATTATTATTATTATTGCTACTACTACTACTACCATTCTATTTCATTTTACTTCAATTATTAAACTGTTCTTATCTCAACCCACGAGTTTTCTGACTTTCACCCTTCCAATTCTCTCCCCCACCCCACTGGGGGGGGAGTGAGCGAGCGGCTGTGTGGTGCATAGTTGCTGGCTGGGGTTAAACCACGACAGTCCTTTTTTGCGCCCAACGTGGGGCACGAAGGGTTTAAGATAATAACAGATTAATCAGAGTGTATTAAGGAATTTGTATCTGTTAACAGTTGCTGGTCATAATATTGATTCATCTGCTCTCGGTATTAGTCTACCTGATCTGCACCATGCTCTTGTTTTTGCAGTACGTGTTAAAGAAGATTGGTGTTGGGTGTTGCAGTTTGCTGTGCTCTGCCGTGATTAGTGATGTTTTGCCTGGGAGATCTGTTATTAAAACACTGACCTTGAGCGCTATCTGGTATTTGGGTTCTGTAGTGAAGCCATTACTGTACTTTGGGTACCACCTCCTGGAGACAATTAGCAATTATACCTCTTCCTCTGAGAGGCTTTTTATGGAGGAAATACAGAATGGCACCTTCACTGCCTTCTTCTATGATGTTTCCTCCTTCATTACAACAACTTTTCAGTATCTTGAACATCCTTGGGTAGTTAAGATACATCTACTGGTATTTCTTGGGTATATTGTTTCGGTTTTGTCTAGAGTTAATAAGCATTTTAAGAATATCATCCAGAGATCTGCCCCAAGGCTGGATAGTTATGAGTGGCAGGGTGTGTGGGAGAGTATGGGCAAATGCCTAGGACAGTGGGCCCCTCCAGTGTTTTGGAATTTCACCCCTGAACAAGAGCAGAATCCTGAAAAATTAGTAGAACATTTGGAAAAAGTATGCTGTCACCCTGGCAATTCTAGGGAGACACAAATCACTGCAATGTGCTGGGGCCTGGCCCATGCCTACCGAGCCGTATTAAACACTATTCAGAACCCTCAAGGGGAAGAGAAGGTCTCTGGATCTGACAACAAAACGACTGGCGTTGCAGCTATGCCAGCCCCGGCAACAGACACTGCGGCTACGCCAGCCCTTGTGATGAGCGCTGCCGATACGCCAGCCCCTGTAACAGGCGCTGTGGCTACACCAGAGAGCCAACCCGTGCCAGTATCAGTTGCCCCTATACAGAAGAAAAACTACACAAGAAAATCAACTCGTTTAGTAAGGGCTGATGATGAACCAGGGCCATCACAAGAACAGGAGGAGGAAGAGGCAGAACCCACAAATGAGATGGTAACAACCCGATCTCTGTCCCTGAGTGAGCTGCGAGATATGCGAAAAGATTTTAGTCGTCATCCAGGCGAGCACATCATCACTTGGCTGCTCCGATGCTGGGATAATGGGGCTAGTAGCCTGGAATGAGAGGGTAGGGAAGCCAAGCAGCTGGGATCCCTTTCTAGGGAAGGGGACATTGACAAAGCGATTGGAAAAAGGGCAAAAGTCCTCAGCCTCTGGAGGCGACTTCTGGCAGCTGTGAATGAAAGGTATCCTTTCAAGGAAGATTTTTTATGTCAGCCAGGCAAGTGGACCACCATGGAGAGAGGTATCCAGTACCTGAGGGAATTAGCCATGCTGGAGGTGATGCATAATGACTTGAACAATGAGCAGTTATCGAAAGATCCAGATGAAGTCCAGTGCACACGACCCATGTGGCGGAACTTTGTGCAGAGCACACCATCATCATATGCAAACTCTTTGGCAATAATGACGTGGAAAGATGAAGAGGGACCAACGTTGGATGAATTGGATGGCCAACTCCGACAATACGAAGAAAGTCTCTCTTCTTCCCTATGGGCCTGCATCTCGGCTGTGGAGAAACTGCCTGATGTGCTAGCTGAGAAATTATCCCGGGAGTTCCAGCGATTCAAAGAGGACGTCCTACTCCTCACCTGTACGGACCAGTATCTCAGCCATTAGGAGTAAGCGTCCCTCTGCTCAAGAGAGAAGATATAGTGAATACACACCACGGGCCACCCTGTGGTTTTATCTGTGTGACCATGGAGAGGACATGAGGAAGCAGGATGGAAAACCTACCTCGACCCTAGAGGCACGAGTACGTGAGTTGCAAGGAAAAACAATCACACAAGGGGATTCTTCCAGGAAAATTGCTGCTCCAGTTTCCAGTGAGCAGTTCCCCAGACAGGGCAGAAGGGCTGATTTTGCTTCCGATCTTAATAAAGGGATTTTTGATTCGCATTGACAAGAAGTGAGTAACGAATGCTATGACCAGGACTAGAGGGGCCCTGCCTCCAGCCAGGTGGAGGAAAGGGACAACCGGGTGTACTGAACTGTGTGGATTCGATGGTCTGGCACATCAGACCCACAGGAGTATAAGGCTTTAGTAGGCACTGGTGCACAGTGTACCCTAATGCCATCAAGCTATGAAGGGGCAGAACCCATCTGTATTTCTGGAGTGACAGGGGGATCCCAAGAGATGCCTGTATTGGAGGCCGAAGTAAGCTTAACCGGGAAGGAGTGGTAGAAGCAACCCATTGTGACTGGCCCAGAGGCCCCATGCATCCTTGGCATAGACTGCCCCAGGAGAGGGTATTTCAAGGACCCAAAAGGGTACTGGTGGGCTTTTGGTATAGCTGCCTTGGAGACGAAGGAAATTAAACAGCTGTCTACCCTGCCTGGTCTCTCGAAGGACCCTTCTATTGTGGGGTTGCTGAGGGTTGAAGAATAACAGGTGCCAATCGCTACCACAACAGTGCACCGGCGGCAATATTGCACCAACAGAGACTCCCTGATTCCCATCCATAAGCTGATTCGTTGACTGGAGAGCCAAGAAGTGATCAGCAAGACTCGCTCACCTTTTAACAGTCCCATATGGCCAGTGCGAAAGTCTAATGGAGAGTGGAGACTAACAGTAGACTATCGGGGCCTGAAGGAAGTCATGCCGCCACTGAGCGCTGCTGTGCCAGACATGCTAGAACTTCAGTACGAACTGGAGTCAAAGGCAGCCAAGTGGTATGCCACCATTGATATTGATAATGCGTTTTTCTCAATTCCTTTGGCGGCAGAGTGCAGGCCACAGTTTGCTTTCACTTGGAATGGGGGTCCAGTACACCTGGAATCGACTGCCCCAGGGGTGGAAACACAGCCCCACCATTTGCCATGGACTGATCCAGGCTGCATTGGAACAGGGTGGGGCTCCGGAACACCTGCAATACATTGATGACATCATCGTGTGAGGCAACACAGCAGAAGTTTTTGAGAAAGGGAAGCAAATAGTCCAAATCCTTCTGGAGGCTGGCTTTGCCATAAAACAAAGTAAGGTCAAGGGACCTGCACAGGAGATCCAGTTCTTAGGAATAAATGGCAAGATGGACGTCGTCAGATCCCAATGGATGTTCTCAACAAAATAACAGCCATGTCTCCACCAACCAGAAAAAAGGAAACACAAGCTTTCTTGGGTGTTGTGGGTTTTTGGAGAATGCATATTCCAAATTACAGTCTCATCGTAAGCTCTCTCTATCAAGTGACCTGGAAGAAGAACGATATCAAATGGGGCCCTGAGCAACGACAGGCCTTTGAACAAATTAAACAGGAGATAGTTCATGCAGTAGCCCTTGGGCCAGTCCGGGCAGGACAAGATGGAAAAAATGTGCTCTACACTGCAGCCGGGGAGGATGGCCCTACCTGGAGCCTCTGGCAGAAAGCACCAGGGGAGATTCGAGGTCGACCCCTAGGGTTTTGGAGTCGAGGATACAGAGGATCCGAAGCTGGCTATACTCCAGCTGAAAAAGAGATATTAGCAGCATATGAAGGGTTTCGAGACGCTTGTGGTTGGTACTGAATCACAGCTCCTCCTGGCACCTGGACTGCCAGTGCTGGGCTGGATGTTCAAAGGGAGGGTCCCCTGTACACATCATGCAACTGATGCTACATGGAGTAAGTGGGTCGCACTGATCACACAACAGGCTCGAATAGGAAACCCGAGTCGCCCAGGAATCTTGGAAGTGATCATGGACTGGCCAGAAAGCAAAGATTTCGGAATATCACCAGAGGAGGAGGTGACGCATGCTGAGGAGGCCCCACTGTATAATAAACTGCCAGAAAATGAGAAGCAATATGCCCTGTTCACTGATGGGTCCTGTCGTCTTGTGGGGAAGCATCGGAGGTGGAAAGCTGCTGTATGGACTCCTGTACGAAAAGTTGCAGAAACTGCTGAAGGAGAAGGGGAATCGAGTCATTTTGCAGAGGTGAAAGCCATCCACCTGGGTTTAGATATTGCTTAATGAGAAAAGTGGCCAATGCTCTATCTCTATACTGACTCATGGATGGTGGCAAATGCCCTGTGGGGGTGGTTACAGCAATGGAAGCAGAGCAACTGGCAGCGCAGAGGCAAACCCATCTGGGATGCCACATTGTGGCAAGATGTTGCTGCCCAGGTAGAGAACCTGGTAGTAAAAGTACATCACGTAGATGCTCACATACCCATGAGTCAGGCCACTGAAGAACATCAAAACCACCAGCAGGTGGATCAGGCTGCTAAGACTGAAGTGGCTCAGGTGGAGCTGGACTGGCAACATAAGGGGGAGCTATTTATGGCTTGGTGTTCCCATGACACCTCAGGCCTTCAAGCAAGAGATGCAACATATAGATGGGCTCGTGATCAAGGGGTGGACTTGACCTTGGACACTATTGCACAGGTTATCCATGGATGCGAAACATGAGCTGCAATCAAGCAAGCCAAGCAGTTCAAGCCTCTGTGGTACGGAGAACAATGGCTGAAATATCAATGTGGGGAGGCCTGGCAGATAGATTGATTATATCACACTTCCACAAACCCACCAAGGCAAGCACCATGTGCTTACAATGGTGGAAGCAACCACCAGATGGCTGGAAACATATCCCGTGCCCCATGCCACCGCCCAGAACACTATCCTGGGTCTTGAAAAGCAAGTCCTATGGCGACATGGCACCCGAGAAAGAACTGAGTCAGATAACGGAACTCATTTCCAAAACAGCCTCATAGACACCTGGGCCAAAGAGCATGGCATTGAGTGGGTATTTCACATCCCCTATCATGCACCAGCCTCCGGGAAAATCGAACGATACAATG
The DNA here is from genome assembly GCF_047370975.1 of Nipponia nippon. Classification (NCBI taxonomy): domain Eukaryota; kingdom Metazoa; phylum Chordata; class Aves; order Pelecaniformes; family Threskiornithidae; genus Nipponia; species Nipponia nippon. The sequence goes on from NW_028262343.1 coordinate 6,662,971, forward strand.
GACTGTTAAAGACTACACTGAGAGCAATGGGTGGTGGGACATTCAAACACTGGGATACACATTTAGCAAAGGCCACCTGGTTAGTCAACACTAGAGGATCTGCTGATCGAGCTGGCCCTGCCCAGTCAAGACTTTTACGTACTGTAGAGGGGGATAAAGTCCCTGTAGTGCACCTAAAATATATGCTGGGGAAGACAGTCTGGGTTACTCCTGCCTCAGGCAGAGGAAAACCCATTCGTGGGATTGCTTTTGCTCAAGGACCTGGGTGCATTTGGTGGGTGATGCGGGAGGATGGGGAAGTCCGATGTATACCTCAAGGGGATTTGATTTTGGGTGAAAATAGCCAATGAACTGAACTGTATAATGTTAGTTGCTATATAATACTGGATGTCATCACTTCAGTGATTACTATGTGCCATATCAACAGTATACAGTAAGAATCACCCAAATTGATGAAGAATTAACTTTGAGGAAACCGAACAAAGTGCAGTGGTGATGGAACCAGAACTGGCTTCAGCATGCAACAATCCAGTACCACACACCATCTCTCCTGCTCTGAAAGACTGTTATGACAAATGAAGCCCAAAGTCATGGACTAAATGAACTCAACAAACATTTTAGAGGGATAGCCTATAGACTAGGGAAATTATATATATGTGTGTGTGTATATGCATATATAAAAATATATCAAAAGACTGGAAAAGTGGTAGTGATTAACTGGAATGTATTTGAAAGAGTAAGACCTGGGCATGACGTATATGGTACGGAATAAGGGGTGGATACTGTCCTGGTTTCAGCTGGGATAGAGTTAATTTTCTTCCTTGTAGCTGGCATAGTGCTGTGTTTTGGATTTAGGATGAGAATAATGTTGATAACACACTGATGTTTTGGTTGTTGCTAAGTAGTGCTTACACCAGTCAAGGACTTTTCAGCTTCCCATGCTCTGCCAGGTGCACAAGAAGCTGGGAGGGGGCACAGCCAGGACAGCTGACCCAGACTGGCCAAAGGGCTATTCCATACCGTATGAGGTCATGCTCAGTATATAAACTGGGGCGAGTTGGCCGGGGGGGAAGTGATCGCTGCTCAGGAACGTGCTGGGCATCATTTGGTGGGTGGTGAGCAATTGTATAGTGTATCACTTGCTTTGTATATTATTATTATATTATATTATTATTATTATTACTACTACTACTACTACCATTCTATTTCATTTTACTTCAATTATTAAACTGTTCTTATCTCAACCCACGAGTTTTCTGACTTTCACCCTTCCAATTCTCTCCCCCACCCCACTGGGGGGAGAGTGAGCAAGCAGCTGTGTGGTGCATAGTTGCTGGCTGGGGTTAAACCACGACAGTGGAAGATAATTTCCTGACACAGCTAGTGAGTGAGCCAACTAGGGAAGGTGCCCCGCTGGACCTGTTGTTTGTGAACAGAGAACGACTTGTGGGTGATGTGATGGTTGGAGGCTCTCTTGGGCATAGTGATCATGAAATGATAGAGTTTTTGATTCTCGGAGAACTAAGGAATGTGGTTAGCAGAACTGCCACCTTGGACTTCCAGAGGGCAGACTTCGGCCTGTTTAGGAGCCTGGCTGAAAGAGTCCCTTGGGAGGAAGTCCTGAAGGGCAAAGGAGTCCAGGAAGGCTGGACATTCTTCAAGAAGGAAATCTTACAGGTGCAGGAGCAGGCTGTCCCCATATGCCGAAAGACGAGCAGGCGGGGAAGAAGACCCGCCTGGCTGAACAGAGAGCTTTGGCTGGAACTCAGGAAAAAAAGGAGAGTTTATGATCTTTGGAAGAAGGGGCAGGCAACTCAGGAGGACTACAAGGATGTCTTGAGGTTATGCAGGGAGAAAACTAGAAGGGCCAAAGCCCAGCTGGAACTTAATCTGGCTGCTGCCATAAAAGACAATAACAAATGTTTCTACAAATACATTAGCAACAAAAGGAGGGCTAAGGAGAATCTCCATCCTTTATTGGATGTGGGGGGAAACATAGTGACAAAGGACAAGGTACTTAAAGGCACTCAAAGGCTGAGGTACTTAATGTCTCCTTTGCCTCAGTCTTTAATAGTCAGACTAATTGTTCTCAGAGTACCCAGCCCCCTGAGCTGGAAGACAGGGCTGGGGAGCAGAAAGAATCCCCCATTATCCAAGGGGAAATGGTTGGCGACCTGCTACACCACATAGACACACACAGGTCTATGGGGCCAGATGGGATCCACCCAAGGGTACTGAGAGAGCTGGCAGAAGTGCTCACCAAGCCACTTTCAATCCTTTATCAGCAGTCCTGGCTAACCGGGGAGGTCCCAGTCGACTGGAAGTTAGAAAATGTGATGCCCATCTACAAGAAAGGTCGGAAGGAGGATCCAGGGAACTACAGGCCTGTCAGCCTGACCTCGGTGCCAGGGAAGGTTATGGAGCAGATCATCCTGAGTGCCATCATGCGGCATGTACGGGACAACGAGGGGATCAGGCCCAGTCAGCATGGGTTTATGAAAGGCAGGTCCTGCTTGACTAACCTGATCTCCTTCTATGACAAGGTGACCCGCTTAGTGGATGAGGGGAAGGCTGTGGATGTTGTCTACCTGGACTTTAGTAAAGCCTTTGACACTGTCTTCCACAGCATTCTCCTGGAGAAACTGGCTGCTCATGGCTTGGACGAGCGTATTCTTTGCTGGGTAAAAAACTGGCTGGATGGCCGGGCCCAAAGAGTTGTGGTAAATGGAGTTAAATCCAGTTGGCAGCTGTTCACAAGTGTCCTGGTTTCAGCTGAGATAGAGTTAATTTTCTTCTTGGTAGCCGGTATGGGGCTGTGTTTTGGGTTTAGGATGAGAACAATGTGGATGATGATACACTGATGTTTTGGTTCTTGCTAAGTAGCACTAAGCTGTTGCTAAATAGTTGCTAAGTGGCGCTCACACTGGTCAAGGACTTTTCAGCTTCCCATGCTCTGCCCGGTGCACAAGAAGCTGGGAGGGGGCACAGCCAGGACAGCTGACCCAGACTGACCAAAGGGCTATTCCATACCATATGATGTCCTGCTCAGTATATAAGCTGGGGGAAGAAGAAGGAAGGGGGGGACATTGGGCGTGATGGCGTTTGTCTTCCCAAGTAACTGTTATGCGTGATGGAGCCCTGCTTTCCTGGGGATGGCTGAACACCTGCCTGCCCATGGGAAGTAGTGAATGAATTCCTTGTTTTGATTTGTTTGCATGCACGGCTTTTGCTTTGCCTATTTAACTATTCTAATTTATTTTACTTCAATTATTAAACTGTTCTTATCTCAACCCACGAGTTTTCTCCCTTTTACCCGTCTGATTCTCTCCCCCATCCGGCCAAGGGGGGAGCGAGTGAGTAGTTGTGTGGTGCTTAGTTGCCGGCTGGGGTTAAACCACAGCAACAAGTGGTGTTCCCCAGGGCTCAGTATTGGGGCCAGTTCTGTTTAATATCTTTATCAGTGATCTGGATGAGGGGATCAAGTGCACCCTCAGTAAGTTTGCAGGCAACACCAAGTTGGGCGGGCGTGTTGATCTGATGGAGGGTAGGAAGGCCCTACAGAGGGATCTGGACAGGCTGGATCGATGGGCTGAGGCCAAGTGTATGAGATTCAGCAAGGCTAAGTGCCAAGTCCTGCACTTGGGTCACAACACCCCCATGCAACGCTACAGGCTTGGGGAGGAGTGGCTGGAGAGCTGCCTGGCGGAAAAGGACCCGGGGGTGTTAGTCGACAGCCAGCTGGATATGAGCCAGCAGTGTGCTCAGGTGGCCAAGAGGGCCAATGTCATCCTGGCTTGCATCAAAAATAGCGTGGCCAGCAGGACTAGGGAAGTGATTGTCCCCCTGTACTCGGCACTGGCGAGGCTGCACCTCGAATACTGTGTTTAGTTTTGGGCCCCTCGCTACAAGAAGGACGTTGAGGTGCTGGAGCGTGTCCAAAGAAGGGCAATGAAGCTGGTGAAGGGTCTAGAGAAAAAGTCTTATGAGGAGTGGCTGAGGGAACTGGGGTTGTTTAGCCTGGAGAAGAGGAGGCTGAGGGGAGACCTTATTGCTCTCTACAACTACCTGAAAGGAGGTTGTAGCGAGGTGGGGGTTGGTCTCTTCTCCCTAGTAACAAGCAATAGGATGAGAGGAAACGGTCTCAAGCTGCACCAGGAGAAGTTTAGGTTGGATATTAGGCAAAACTTCTTCACTGAAAGGGTAGTCAGGCACTGGAACAGGCTGCCCAGGGAAGCGGTTGAGTCTCCATCCCTGGAGGTATTTAAGGGAAGAGTAGATGTAATGCTTAGGGACATGGTTTCTTGGTGGACTTGGCAATGCTAGGTTTATGGTTGGACTTGATGATCTTAAAGGTCCTTTCCAACCTAAACGATTCTATGATTCTAAGTACAGTTTCAGATTATAAAGTAACTTTCTGCAGTACCAAATTTAGACATGAGCAACAAAGTTAGATTTGTAATTACATAAAACCCAGAAAACAAAGAAGCAATTTTTGCAAAACTGCAAATGTCAGAGTTGCATGAATACAACTTCCAACATGCAGAGCTATGCTGAAATTGCAGTCTTTGGAATACAGCCCAAACAATGGCCTGTTTGTGACCCTTCTTCATAGTGGCAACAGATCTGAAAGGCCCATCTAATACAGGCCAGTATTGCATTAATCCATATGGGTTTTGATCAACTTCAGTGACTTAATCATCTTCCTCAAAAGCTTTATTTGATGAGGGAGATCAATCACTGTTCCCTGCACCATTCCAGTGAGTATCATCAGCTTTAAGAGTGGAATCAAGAGTCATGTGCACTGAACTGGTGTATCCTGGCTCTTTGTTTAGCCATTTGTTTAGTATTTGTTTAGCCATTTCTCTGAAGTGCATGAGACACTGGAGTCTTACCTATCTGCACTGTAGACATCCATATCAGGGCAGGTTATCCAGACTTTATAGCCAATGGAGAGAAGTTTGTACTAAGAATATAATACCCCTTGTCTCTAATTTGGGATGAGATCACCAATGTGCTAGGATTGCCTGCTTTTTCCACTGATTATAAACACCTGTTAGTAGAATAACTAACTCAGATGTGGACAACTTAAGATAGTCAGATGTATCCCATGTTAGGCAACGTCTTTTCTGCATAAGGATGAATGTTCACCCACTTCTTAAGCTAAATATCCACTGAAATCAAGGCATTATGCTTTAGATGTGAACTCTGGAGCCTGGGGGAGAGATAAGGAAGGTCAATTTGTCTGTGTCTGCCCATCCCATTCTATAAACTGGGATGCCTTTTAGAGACTGGAGGGAAAGAGAGAATGTATCACTTATTTGGGACTCCCTAGCATTGGTGTGATGAGTAGCAATTGTATCCATATGATCAAGATCCATGTGGTCAAGGTATAGTGACTGGGGAAGATGATATTTGTGAGCTATTGTTATGCTGGACAACCAGCAGTGTGTGTGAGAGGGTTGTCACATTGTGATTGTATGGGAAAGCATGTAGGTCACTGAAATGTAGAGATTGCTGCTAGATTCAACTTATATGCTGTCCATTCCCTGTGGAGGAAATCCTAGGTCACTTCTGCACATTTATTAAATGGGTGGGTGGGAAGATGGATGGGAGGGACAATTTGTTATGACACATAAGCATCCACATGGAGAAGAGGTTTGCCAAGTTCCTGCAGAGGCCAAAGTGACCAGGAAACAGGCTGCAAGAGTGACGTAGGGGAAACTTGGTGAGGTTGTACAAGCAGAACACATAGCAAGGAACACCAAAAAGTCAAAGTTAGCAGGCAGGAGGCTTTTTTGTGTGCCAGGGTGGAGCATTCTTTCCCTTCAGCAAATTCACAGTGATAATATTAGTAGACAATATGATTTACCTCTGCATCTAAAGACAACAAAAACGTATTTGCTGGTTTACAATTGGTTATCCTTATCCTGTTTTAAGAAACGCAGTCTGTTTCCTCTTTCTCATCCAGAGCCTGGAAGCCAGATGCTGCAGATGAAGCTTCCTTTGCTATCATTGAGGGCAATCTGTCAGGATTTCATGTTAAAATGCATTAAACTGAGTGAAGACAGTAACCAGACCACACTTGTAGAAGTCATTTTTAGCTCAAATAAGGATCCAAAGGCCTGTTGAAGCCTTAGACCGCAAGCTGAGAACTTTCACCTAGATACAATGACTGTATGCTGAACTCCTACCTAGCTACATGAAGGAAGGCCCTGAAACCGGTGCAAATCAGGAAGATAAGGTAGCCGAAACCATCGGCAGAAGCTGCAACTATTCAAGATAAGAAAAGGAATGTCCTGCCCAGAGACTGGGAAAGGAGCCAATGAGGAACAAGAAGACCTCAGACCCAAATATTACTATTGGACCGAACTGTCACATGAGGGGAGGGGAACTTAGACTGTAAGGGTATAATTGCCCAGGGATTTCTTTGTTCGGGGTCTCTCCCTGGAGGCACCCAGCTCAAGCTACTCTTCACCACTGTAACACTCAATAAATTTGCCTGGTGTACATCCTGTTGGAGACTCTGCTTCGGGGAAACCTAGGGTTGAGCCTGAGGGGAGAGAAAGCACCCAAGGGTGAGTGTGTGTGTGAGCGAGGAGTCGAAAAGGGGCACCTATCAGCTCAATGGAGCTGCCTGCTGCGAAGGGACTCTGGTCCTAGCAGTTCAAGTCTCAGGTGGTGCATGTGTGACTCCCTGAATGGTGTGTGAATGCTTGGGCAGCTGCTGCTCCCTTAACAGTTTGGCAACCCAGGTGGGACCCTAGGCCATCACCCTCAGATCCTTCCACCTCCAAACATCCAACTGCCGGCAGCGGGTGAATTTACCTGGGACCTTTGGAGAGGGAGGCTCTGAAAGGTGAGTGTTAAAAAATTCCCTGAGCAGACTCGAGACTAGTGATTTAGGGGGTGCATGGCCGGATCAGCGTAAATCGCACAAAAGTGGTGCGTGGCTGGATCAGTATAAATAGCACATAATTAAGGAAAAGAAATGGGAAATGTACCCGGCATAGAAAAGGGGACGCCCTTGGCCGAATTTTTACAGAATTGGGAGAAAATTTATGGTACAGCAGAATTATCTAAAAAGTGCGCAACCAAATTATGCCAAGATGAATGGCTGTTTATTACAAGAATGGCAGGAGGGAGCTCCCTGCAGTCATGACCAACCTGGGGAACAAACTAATGTATTCGAGACATGACTGGAGGATAGGTACCCATATCAGCTGGATTACTGGTATGTATGGCATGCATGGCCTGGGGAGAGAAAGCTTCCAGGACAAAAGTCGAAAAAGAAAAAGCGGGTAATTGTAGCAGAAGCTACCGTACCAAAAATTCTTGTGAGTAGTTCAATCCCACTTTATCTGTCGTCTACTTCTGATTCTCCTCCTGTTTACCCTCCGACTGCTGGACTCTTTCCTATGACTATGACTCATGTTCCTAATCCTGCTGCTGTGCAACCTGGGGCCCTGCGGAGACTGGGACAGTGTTAACCTTTTATAGGCACCAGCCTTGGAAACATAGTGATGTAGTGGTGTGGGGAAGTAAGATGCCCCGCCTAAGGGAAGATGCTGAGAGGTGTGCCCAGCTACTCTCGAATATATGTGCAGGGTATAATCCGAATTGAAGTGACACTTGAATACTGTTAAGGGAGCTCTTTCACCCTGATGAAAGAGAGAAAATAATAAGGATGCTGAATTGGCTCAACAGGCAGGAGGAAATAGAAACCCCTGGACAGCAAATGATCCAAACTGGGACTGTAATCATGCAGGAGACCTGATGAGCATCCTAGTGATTTTTGGGGACAACTCCGGCAAGCTCTGCTAAAATACGGAGGAATGACGCCACAGAATTTTAATGATGTGCTCGCGATTAGCGTCTTTGTGGACCAGGCGGTGCCTGATATACGGGATTACTTTAAAGAACACATGCCCGGGTGGCAGGGAGAGAATTTGTAAAAGATTTTGAGTATTGCTGTGTTTGTATATGATGGGTGCGAGGAAAGGCAAAAAGCTGACCAGATTAAAGAAAAGAGGGGGGGAAAAAAAAAAGAAAGGGCAAAAGAACGGGAGGCAAGTTTACTGGCTGCGGCTTTAGTAAGGAATTTGCAAGTGAGAGATGGGGGCTGAGGGAAAGAAGACGGGATACGAGGTCTGAGCTAAGACCAGGAAAAAAGGAAAGGGGAACGGGAAGGAATGCTGGAAAGGAGTGTTATTATTGTGGGAACTTAGGGCATATAGAGTGGGAATGCCCACTCTGGCCGTGGGAAAGGACAAAAGAAGGAAACTGTCACCGGGAAGAATTGCCTCAGGAAGATTCGCAATCACAGTGACTGGAAGAAAGAGACCCTGCGGCTCCTGAAGCAGAAAGATTAGAAATTTTTAATGTGTGGGTAACCCAATTGGATCAGCAGAGACATATTATAGGTAAAGTTAAAGGTCGTGAAGTTGAATTCTTGGTGGATACGGGAGCCACATTATCCCTTTTGAATTTTACCCCGAGACGGTCTCAGACCACAGACAGAATTTTAATACATGGAGTCACAGGACAAAGAGAGCAGAAGTTGAGTAAACCCCTATTAGTAACCATAGGAAACAAGAGTACATGGCGGTGATTTGTATTGGTGGGCGTGCCTGTTAGGGAGAGATCTCTTGCAGACTCTAGATGTAGAATTGTGGCAATTAAACACAGACTCCGCATATGAGTTTAGGCGAAGACAAGCAAAGGCACTTTATTTTTACAATCTATCCCTTTTATAATATGATCTAGTGTTCACGAGCAAGCAAAACTTATTTCATTGGTTACTGTCTTGCGTCCACGCGTCTCTTCAGCATTACTTATTGGTTCTTCAAGCTGGTGCACGCGAATTCCTCTTTCAGGGATGTATCCAATCTCATCCTTATTTTTCTGCCTCTAAGTTTCACAAACTTGTTTGTAACAAGCCTCAAGGGCACAGCTGCATTCCTGTGAACCTGTTTGTAACAAGCCTCAAGGGCACAGCTGCATCTCGTCAAAGTAAAACACTATCTCATTTATTCCCACAATTCCCCCTTTTTGTTTTTCTATCACAAAAGCTTGTTTAATCATATTCTATAGCATTTTCTGTACCCAAGACACTAGACAAGAAACTATCATTATTATAGTGCAAAATATTAGTAACAAGAAAAAACCCATTTTGATTAGAGACATTATCCACCTGCCAGTTCCCCAACTTGCTAATAAATGATTCAGCCAACCAAATCCATCACTGACTTGTAATTTGCTAACTTCAAATCTTTGATTGCTTTATGGATTAATTTGGAGTTATCTAATAAGTCATTCCCCATCAGTCTTCTCAGAGTTCAGTGTCTTCTGCTGTTCGTTCTTGTTATCTGATGCAAGAGCCGGTCTTACGCACCTTGCAGGTACCCACTTAGGTCCTACATCTGTTGAGACACAAGCATGCCCTCTGCCCCAGGTTAGTAGATCAAAAGGACCTTCCCATTTACCTGTTTGTAGCGATTTTGTAAAAACTCGGGCCTTCTGTGGTGTGGCTGTTAAATCTTTTGACTGAAGAGACAGAAAATGAGAGATAATAACAGGAATATTATTTTCAGACATATTCAGGTAGTTTAACACATACACGGCTTTATTTAGTCTGTCTGCTGGAGTGGCTCCTGGCGTTCCCCCTTTTTGTTTTTGCAGGTTCAATTGTTTGTTGCAAGATTTTCCAGCCCAGATATTTCCAAGGCTCAGTTTTTTGCACTTTTTCAGGGGCTATTTCAAGTCCATATCTGTTTAGAGCTCGTCGTATCTCTTTTTCTTAGTTGTGGGCAATCTCTTTTAAAATGTCCAGTTTTACCACAGGAGAAACATGATTTCTGCACTTTCATTGCGGAGGCAAAAGCTGTAGCTAATGTTTCCATATGATGGGACATTGACCCCACCTTTTGGGTAGCTTCTATCATATCCATTAAGGAGGGATTTTTTAGAGGCAAAAGCACTTTTTTACAGTCCGTATTCGCATTTTCAAAGGCTAATTTTAAGAGTAGGACCTCTCTTGCTTCTGCATTTTCGACTTGTTTTTCCAAAGCCTCTTTAAGACGATCTAAGAATGAGATATATCCCTCTCCTGTCCCTTGCTTTATTAATGTAAATGATTTTGTCACTCTTCCGGCATCCGGCACTCTTAGTAATGCCTGTAAAGCAAGGTCTCTGCCTTGTGCTAATATCTCTGGTCGTAACTGTGCCTGTAACGTTGGGTGATTTAGCGGCGGATCCCCCATAAGCTGTGGGAGTCCTGCACCTTGTAAAGGGTCGCCTTGTTGTCGCTGCATATTAACAATTGTGGCGTTTTGACAGGCGGTACGCCAGGTGCTTTCAAAGATCACCTTTTGCGTTGGGGTCAATATAAGATTAGTAAGCGTGTATATATCAAATGGTACTATTTCATTTGTAAATATTCCCCGTAGCAGGGATTGTGTAAAAGGAGAACCCAGTCCATGCACGGCAACTGTTTGTCGTAGATCTTTTAAAACATTATAGCCAAAAGGTTCATGCTCATCGGGGACATTTGCATTGCTGCGTATGACGGGACACGCTATCGCTGAACAAAAAGCTGTATCTCCCACTTGCAATGCTTGGTGTCTAATCTTTTGCCACCTCGTAGCAGGCGGCTGATGCCCCCCATTCCTCGGGCGGCAATTGATTATGGGTTTGTGGAGTATCGGCATTAGAAGCGGTAGAGAAAGGTGGTAAGAGTGCCGACGCAGCAGGGGCCGGGGGCGGGCGGGGAAGTGGAGGGGTACTGGTTGCAGGGATCGGAAGGTCTAGCAGAGGTGTTGAAGCCATAGGAGCAGGTGAAGGAGAAAGCGGCGCAGAGGGTAGCGGCAGCGCGGGGGGGGTGGTGGTGTGGAGGGTTGTGCAGCCCGAGCACCCGCGAGCAAGGGCATGTCGGAGGACAAACCCGATGTCGGTGTTTCTGGTGTGCCCTGCGGGGTTAGCTCCGGAGTGGCAGCAGGGGCTGCAGCCACCATAGCCTTTCGGTCTGACTCTAATTGTTCTAAAGTGTCTTTCAGCAAACGCCATGTCGTCAAAACACTTGTGGCATTACTGTCCCCCCTGGTGGCCGCTTCCCATAACACTTTTCCTGCCTCCTCCCAAGTCTCCACCTGGAACGCGGTCGCTGCGTTCGCTTGTTGCCCGTTTTTTCGCAACCAAGTTAACAACAACCGAACCTTTCCTTCATCATAATTTATGCCCCTTTTTGCAAGGATTCACAAAAATATACACTAAATAGATTTTTCTTCCGAGGACATTTGTGCCCCCATTTTCCCGTCCCCAGCTGCTCACCTCTTTTTCCCCGAGGAAATTAATTGTCCGGACAAGCAGCTCTCTGGTCTGCTGCAGTACAGTTCAGCTCTATCGTCCACTGCAATAAAGTTCAGCTGGGCTTTGCACTGGCCGCTCTCTTGTCCGCGGTTCTTAGGACCGAATCACGTCGGGGTCACCATTTGTGGCAATTAATCACGGACTCTGCATATGAGTTTAGGCAAAGACAAGCAAAGGCACTTTATTTTTACAATCTATCCCTTTTATAATATGATCTAGTGTTCACGAGCAAGCAAAACTTATTTCATTGGTTACTGTCTTGCGTCCACGCGTCTCTTCAGCATTACTTATTGGTTCTTCAAGCTGGTGCACGCCAATTCCTCTTTCAGGGATGTATCCAATCTCATCCTTATTTTTCTGCCTCTAAGTTTCACAAACTTGTTTGTAACAAGCCTCAAGGGCACAGCTGCATTCCTGTGAACCTGTTTGTAACAAGCCTCAAGGGCACAGCTGCATCTCGTCAAAGTAAAACACTATCTCATTTATTCCCACATAGAATTACACTTGTCACCTGAAGGAACAGATTTAATAATCATGGGAATGACTGTAGTCACTGGAAGCCCAAATAATGAGCTAAAAATACCGGAAGTATTGAAATGGTACCAACAAAGCTGTGGAGTAAAACTAGCATGGATGTAGGATTACTAGTTTCAGCTCAACCCGTAAACATAAAATAAAAGGGAGGAGACCCCCCTCCGGCTGTTAAACAGTATCCGATTCCTCAAAAAGCTGAGAAGAGCATTCAAAGCAAATAGACCGGTATTTAGCCAAAGAGATTCTGAAAATGTGTGTGTCACCGTATAATACTCCTATACTCCCCCAAAAAAGGACTAGATTAGGTGGAGATGGGGACCTGGAATATCGTTTTGTACAAGATGTACGGGTGGTTAATCAGTACGTAGTGACTCCTCATCCAGTAGTGCCCGATTCCTCTACCATACTTGTACAAATACCGCATTGGGCAAGAGATTTTACTGTGATTGATCTAACCACTGCCTCCTTTACCATTCCTTTAGGTGAGGACAGCCAACTTTTGTTTGCCTTTAGGTGGAAAGGACAACAATTAACCTGGACTCCTCTCCCACAAGGGTTTGGGGGGGGGTCTCCTACAATTTTTTTCACGAATACTGAGAAATGATTTGAGAGACATAAAATTACCTGGTGAATCGGCTCTTGTACAATATGTAGATGATTTGCTAATAGCGAGTAAAGATGAGGATGCCTGTATAAAAGACACTATACATCTATGTACTGCCTTAGCAGAGAAAGGCCATCGTGCATCTCCGTCCAAACTTCAGCTGTGTCAGAAGGAAGTTAAATATTTAGGGTTTATCCTAAGGGAAGGGCAGCGAGTAATAGACCCAGAAAAGAATAGAAGCTGTAATAAAGCTTCCGTGTCCGATCACAAAGAAACAGTTGTGAGGGTTCCTTGGAGCTGTGGGATTTTGTCAACCATGCATTCCTGGGTTGGGAGAATTAACAAGATCACTGGCAAAAGCAACAAGTAATGAGTAGGTAGAACCTGTTGCATGGGGTCCAGAAAAGGAGCAAGCATTTAAAACAATGAAAGGAGATTTTGATACAAAAATTCACGGATGCTTCTCCTCACACTCTGAATCCCCCAAGGGAGAAACGGAGTATTCAGAGAGTCCCTGAAATGAAACTCAATAGCAACGAAGTTACTATTAAGCAGGTATCCTTTATTGCAGCGCTGGGCAGCACTGGGGATTCTCCACCATAAGTGCTCCACCGATTTGGTAGACTTTCAGAGATTATATACTGTAAAGTCCTACATATTCACAGGATTTCCGAGAATTCATTTACATAAACATGGGATTTCCTGGAACTCATTAACATATGCAAATGTCCGATCTGCATGCGCAGTTGTCTCCCGTGGTGGTCTTCAGGTGGTCTTTGGGGGTCTTCAGATGAAGGCTCGTAGTCTTCTTCACTGTGTTCGCTGATTGACCTTTGCTTCTGCGCAAACTCAGTCCTAGGATCATGTAAACGGTGTCCTTCAAGGCTGTCATCATCCTATTGTGACTTCCTATCTTCCATGCATTTGTTCTCCCAAGGCCCAGTTGTCTGAGATGGGATTATCCCGGAGCCCCCTTATCTTACAACCATTCTAACTACTCTCTAAATCACAAAGGCCTTTCTTTTGTTTAGTTAAGTGACTAAGATATTTAAATATCCTCCTTGCCCCTAGGCTTTAATTCTTTCAGGAGGCATTTTGAGGCAGTGGCTTTGTCTATCTTGCCTTTAACCCTTTCACTCCCCCCCCCCCCTTTAAACTTTGTAAATTTCTTTACAAAGGTCTTAAGTTTTCATATTTTATCACCTTAGGCAAGGCCCAAACTCTCATAGCCAATTTCTTCAGCTTGTACCACAAAAGGCAATTGACAACTGTTAGTATAATAACAAACACCAATAATATCAAGAGTGGGTGGACTGGAACATTCAAGGTTTTCTCTGCAGAGGGTGAGTATCCCAAAAAGATATCCCACCAATGATGGCCGGTATCATCTTTAATTTGACCAGACAGTCCAACAAGTTTGTCCTTAGTTATTACTGTTTTAATGATGGACTCAGCTAGTGTCTTATTTCATTTCTTTAAATGTTCTCCGAGTTCCTGAGATTGGTTCAAGATTTTGTTTAATTTTTTCAGAGATGTGCTTGCCTGACTTAATTTAGGCTCTCATAATGCCGAAACACTGCCACTTGTTCTTCTGTATATGAGAAAAATGAATATGTTTCACATAAAGGGAGTGATTAGGTGATATTCTTCAACTGCGAAGGCTGCAGCCCCGCAACCTCTGAGAGAGTGTATGGTTGCAATTGCAATGGAAAATCAGAATGAATGACTAAATTTAAGAGACCCCAAAACAATGGGAGAAGCGGGAAGCAAAACAAGATGACAGCGGAAAATGGATGATTGGAGGAAAACCAGTTTGCCAAGAAATATTTAATTACCTTGGCCAGGTGGTTCCACGACAAAGCTCATGGAGGAGCAGAGGCAGTGGCTAACCAGGTGCAAAAAATATGGACAGCACCAGGAATTTCTGCCACCACAAAAAGGATCACCAGTAGCTGCGCAACCTGCCAAAAGATTTCAAGTATCAAGATGAGCTCAGAGTTAGGGGGATGACCATGGGCCTACTTCCCTTCTCAGGAATGACAAATGGATCACACAGATATGCTATCCACCAGTGGATACAAACATTTATTAGTTATAGTAGACCAATTGTCAGGTTGGGTAGAAGCTTTCTCCACGAGAAAAGCGGACACAAGGGGAGTAGTAAAAGCATTATTAGAGGAAATTATACCCAGATATGGAATTCCCAAATCAATTGAATCAGACAGGGGGACAGGTAGAAAGAATGAACAGAACCTTAAAAGAAAAGATAGCAAAAATATCCACAAACACTGGTGTGAAGCGGCCGGACGCATTGCACTTAGCTCTGTGGGATGTGCGAAATGCCCTGCGACAACCCATAGGACTAACGCCAGCAGAAATTCTCTTTGGGAGACATTTGGCCATACCAGGAACTTATATCCCAGCTAAGACCAGCCTGCTGGATGGAGATGAATGATTGATCCAGTATGTTATAAGTATGCAGAAACAGTTTGCAGACCATAAAAAAAAAAATATGCTCAAATGGTACCAGTCGGTACCACCTGAAGTACAGGTACATGGTATACAGCCTGGGGATAAAGTTCTAATAAAGATATTTTCTTGAAAGTCTAAGCTAGAACCAAAATGAGAAGGGACATATACTGTTTTACTATGCTCTTACGTTGCTGTTAAAAGTTTCAGGAAAAGAAAATTGGATACACCACTCATGTCAAATGAGTGAGGGAATAGCCAACTAACTGACAAAGTGGACACCCCTTAGGACCCTCTCTATTAGCATTAGGGACTAATCAATGGCCTTTGTCTGACATATTAAGCAGGATTGCTTAATAAAAAAACAAAGGGAGGACTGTTGTAGAAGTCACTTTCTAGCTCAAATAAGGATCCAAAGACCTGTTGAAGCCTTAGACTGCAAGTTGTGAACTTTCACCTAGATAAAATGACTGTATGCTGAACTTTTACTTAGCTACATGAAGGAAGGCCCTGAAACTGGTGCAAACCAGGAAGATAAGGTAGCCAAAACCATCGGCAGAAGCTGCAAGGGTATAATTACCCAGGGATTTCTTTGTTCGGGGTCCCTCCCTGGAGGCACCCAGCTCGAGCTGCTCTTCACCACTGTACCACTCAATAAATTTACCTGGCGTACCTCGTGTCGAAGACTCCGCCTCGGGGAAACCTAGGGTCGAGCCTGAAGGGAGAGAAAGCACCCAAGGGTGAGTGTGTGTGTGAGCGAGGAGTCAAAAAGGGGCCCCCCCCGTCAGCTCAATGGAGCTGCCTGCTGCGAAGGGACTCTGGTCCTAGCAGTTCAAGTCTCAGGTGGTGCGTGTGTGACTCCCTGAATGGTGTGTGAATGCTTGGGCGGCTGCTGCTCCCTTAACACCACCAACCTTGTGTCAACAGTCTGTGTCTTAATGGGGGAGATGTGGCAGGGGGCCATGGCCCTGGACCAGGATGGTGTGACTCGGCAATGTCCCTGGCAAAGGCTATGGGAAGTGTAGAGCTGAAGGGAACACCAGTAGTATACTGCATGCCCCCAGCTTGTAGAGGACACGGCATCTCCTCCCTTCTGCTGTGCTTTTTGGCGTGGAGTAGGGCCTGCAGCCAGAGAGGGAACAAATCTAGAGTTTCATGAATGATGCATTTGTGTAAAAATTGTCATTTATTAAGTAACACTGGAACTAATACAAAATCTTTGAGATTTTCTCAAACTGTTTTGGAAGCTTTTATCTTGCTGTAAAGTGTCTTTCAAAATTTGCAATGTTTTGGCTCAGAGCAGAACTTCTTTTACTGTGCTCCTTTAGCTTTTAAAAAGTGTAAGGTCTTCCAGTTAGCTATTGCTCATGTAATCCAACACAGGACTGTATTTCTGGATGTGCTGGTATACAGTTTTATTACCTGCTTCAGATGGTGACACACAAGATGTAGTAGAGAGAATTAGCAGGATCTGTATAAATAGATTGCATCCAGGCCTTCATTGCAATGCTGATATCTGTCTTGCTTGCAAGTTCCCTCCTAGTATTTGGTAAGAGGGTGAGGAATCCTAATGCTTTCACGCTGTTAAAAACAACTCTGGGACATGAGAGATGGAAAAGCAGTTTAATGTGCCTTCAGGAATTTCATAAAAGTTTGGTGCAGGGGGGAATAGTGCGCTTCTAAACTTCCAAGGGGGCAGTTCTTAACCCAGGAATTTAAAAGGTTTTCTGTCTCTACCTACATTCTTCTTTTCTCTTAATCTGGAATTTCTCCAGGAATGGCTCCACTGAGCAAGAAGTTTCTTTTATTTTTTAAAAAACATTCATTTTCCAAACTAGATTCACATTCTTAATATATATTAAAAACATCTTTATGCTTTTCCTTTCCCATTACTGTATTTTTCTTTTTTTTTCAGATTCTTGAAGTCTAATATGTGCAACAATGTTAAAAAAAAAAAAAAAGAGTATCTGTCACTGTGGAAACTAATGTTTCAAAATTCTAGATGCCAAAAGTTGTCCCTACCTGCTTCATGTCTGGTTCATTCAAGTATATAGGAAGGCCAATTGGGTCTGACTGTAGCTATGAAATATGATATTGTACTACAATATCTTCAGCTTTGCTGACACTGGAAGGGATGCCATAAATGCTGTAGTGTATCATGCAAATCACAGCAAACATATTTATGTGATGTTCATGTTCAGGTTGGAGGGAAAAATAAACTGATGGGATTTTTGTATTTTATTTTGTTGGTTAATTCAGTAAGTTTGTATGTATATACATATTTATATATATTCCTAATGACCAAAAGGGAACTCTGTCACCTGCTCTGTCCTCCTGTCACATGTGCTGTATTTCTTTCACATGCCATAGTTTACGTTCAAGTGTTACTTTCATTTGGTTAATGTAACACTTCTAGAACTGCATACACTTTTGATATGAAGATATGAAAGGCAGTGAGACCATCATGGCATTTTGGAATAGCTTAGGTTGGAATGGACCTTTAGAGGTCATCTGGTCCAACCTGCTGCTCAAAGCAGGGGCAACTTCAAAGTTAGATCTGGTGACAGAGGCCTTGAGTTGTTTTAAAAATCACCAAGAATGGAGATCCCACAAACTGCACTAGGGCAGCCTGCTCTAGTGTTTGACCACCCTCCCTAGGGAGAAATTTTTCCATATGTCTAATCAGAATTTACCTTGCTGCAACTTGTCTGTATCTCCTCTTTTTGATTAATATATATGAAGGGACAGTCACCCTTGCTGTAAACTTGTGCTGTATTTCTTATTTAATTTTTCCTGTCTTTATCTTCTGTTCACTGGTGCTGGTTACACCACCTAGATGTCTCTCGGCTACATTAATAAAATAAAAAGATCCTTTTGCAGCCACAATTATTCCTTCATAAAGGCAGACATTGTGAAAAGTCAGCTGAGGACACTGTGTGGAGAAAGAAATGGACTGAGCTCTTCAAAGGTCTAGCTACATGCAGAGGTCTTCAAGGATGGCTTCCTCATGCATAACTCTCACACACGGACAGCCTTATTCTTGAATATGTATATCGTACTCTTGCTTAGCTTGAATTTTTTGCTACATGGAGAAAAGTCCTAGGCCTCCCACAGCAAAGCATGTTATTTTTTTTTCCCCCAAGTATTTGCAAAAATTGGAAATGTGAACACTGGACCTGAACGTGACACGTCATTGCTCATCTGAGGGTAGGAATTGTTTTGTTATCTACCTATCATCACTTCATATCCTGTTTTCCCTGCCTCCTGTGCCTGCTCCCTCCGATTCCTGCCACTCTTGCATTTGAGAAAGAATTATTTAAGACAGAAAAGGGTGAACTCATATTTTTTTCATCAGAGACTACCTTATGATATTAAGGGATGCTCTGGATACTTTGGCAACCCAATTTTTTTTTTTTTAATTCAGAGATATTTCAGCTTTTGAAAAAACAAAAAGCCCCAAAATATTTCTTTGTGAATTGTCTTGTAACAATGTATTTGAAAATCTCCATAGGAAATTCCTGATTTTTTTTTTCCCAGCTTTATCGAGGATCTCTCTCCTTCAGCGTCTAGTGCATTACACTGCAACAGCCTTTGTGAAATCTGTCAGAGCAGTGTGCAAAATGGAAAGCAAGATACTTGTGCAAGTGGAATAGTGTTTCAAAAGTGTTAGGGCTTATTTAAACTTGTCCCTTACAAAGGTACTGTGTGAAGATGATGGCATTGGCAATGCAGTCTTGTGGCAGCCATTCCAAAGAGGAGAGTGTTTACTTCCACCAGATTTCTTTGTTACCATGAAGCTGTTGTGTGGAGCATCGTAATTTCCTCCTCACAGTTGGCTGCAACAAATGAGAGCATGTGACAATGGCTACAGGGTGATAGATACTGAAAAGTATAGTGCACATTTCTGTGTCGTGCAATTAAAACTCTGTTACTGGAAAGTCACTTGAAGGATACAGAATATTTTAGCCAAGTGTCATAAGGGTCCTTGTTTTAGTCCCTTCAGAATACAAATATATGAAATCTGTAAAAATTGCTGAGGGGCTTAAACTGGAGTGGTGGCTCATTTAAAATGTTTGTTTCCTTTTTTATGTATGAACAGTTTCCTTAGCAACATATAAATTAAAGCCCATGGGTAGCACCTTGCCAGATTTTCTGCACTGGCATTTACTGAAGCAAAAAGTCATGGGCTTGATAAATTAAGAGCAAGCCTGTCCAAGGCATAAGGAATACTAATAGATTTAATGCAAGGAACTAGAACTGACAAATCCTCATTACCATAGATATGAACGAAACATCAGTTCTAAAACACAGTCAGTGTTCTGCCTTTGCTCTAGCAACATGCTTAGTTTAGGAAAAGCAAGAAAGTTGTCATCTTCCTAAGAAAGTCGTCATCTTCCTAAGAAAGTCAAGAGGACGCTGATTACCTTTCTAAAGAAGTAATATTCACAGTATGTGACTGATACAAATGCAAGTACCACAAATAATCTTAGTATGGCATATGGGGGATGTTGTAAGACTGGACAGACATAAAAGCGCAGTACACCAAGTAATGCAGGATGCATTTACTTGGAGTCTGTTTCAGTTGGACTTCATTTCTCAGTTTTAGGTGGTATGTACAGCTTACATATTTTTAACTTCACACTCCCTCTGCAGAATTTTTTCATGCTGGATAACCACTTTGGAACAATTATTTCCTTTCTATTTTTGTAGGAGAGGGGAGGAAATAAGCAAGAAAGATTTAGCCTTCTACAGGAATGAGGCTAAGGGGAAAAAACCTATACCGGGGTGTTATTTCAGGAAACTTTTAAAATAAAAGCTCGAAAACACATCAGAGAGTAGGATTTGAAATCTGCCCAGTACAGGCTGCAGATATAGTATTGTTCCCTTCTTGAAAACTTGCCCGCATTTACCTAACCCAAGCTTGGACAATTCAAATTTGCAGATGCACACTACAGATTTAGATAGACCTGCACGGTGCAGTGTAATGCACCATAGCTGGTGCAAAATGAGCTGTCAGGATACTAAAACTTACCTAACTGTAACAGTGCAAAGTTCTTACCCTTCACTTGAAGCAGCATGACTTGGTTGTTATTTACCCTTGTGAAAATCCTGAAGTATCCTCTATCAGAGTCAGTAGAACTGCAAAATCACTATAATTTGGACAAACCATGACAGATCCTGTATATATTGCAGAAAAGTTTGGGTAAAAGGGTCACCTGTTGGGACACTGTCCTTTTTAACAGTGTGGTCTCTGCAGCTTTGCAGGTTATTGTAGACCAAACAAAACCTTTGGCAATGCAATTACTGAACAAATATTTGGTATTATGGATTTAAAGATTAGTCTTCTGCAGCTTAATATCATAACTCACAAAACTATTGGAAGTTGCATATTACAGAGTAAATAGTCTGTTGCATTTCAGTGAAATGGGCAAATGACTGTATATGTCTACACAAATAAAAGATCATGGTTATGGCTATATAAGGAATATATTAAAATAAAAAATAAAGATTGCATTCAGTGTAAACTGAGCATCATTTGAACTAAGTGTACAAAAGGAACATTAGAGACCACAGGTTTCTCTGGAAAGGCTGGCAGATTTGCTCTCCCTTCCCTTGTGAGATATCTTGAGGATGCTGCTTTCTGCCTGTTTGTCTGAGCTCTCTACTACTCATTGTTTCCTTGAGGCTTTGCTTTTTTTTGTTTTAACCTGCCAGCTAAAGGAAAATGTAAAACAACAGCTGTCACTAGTGAAATGTCCCCTTTGCAACAGCTCTACCAAGTCAGAAAAAGATGTAGATTATGGGGGAGGTTTTTAAAAGTACAAAGGGGCTTTGTACTGAGTCAGTGGAAGTTGTGTGATTAATTCTCACTCCTAGCTCTGACAATCTACCTCTACTCAACAAAACGCATGTGTGTATGTATATATATTTTAATATATATTTACATGTTGGTGCTTATAAAAAAATTCACACTCTGAAAACCTGGATCTGATTTCTACTGACTTCAGTGGTAGCATCACTCAAGTAAAGAGTTCAGGATCAAGCCCACATTTTGAACAGTATATTAGATCATTTGTAATTGTATGGCCAGAATAGTGGGTTCAGTTCTCTCTACTGGGGATTTGAAAATGCATTTTGTTCCCTTGTAGTACCCTGGACTCCTGGAAGGAAGTGGCATGAAGTGTAACACAATTGCAGAGGCCAGCAGAGGAGCTGTTTCTGAGACAGAACATATAGTGGTTATGACAAGCAGACACCTAAATCAAATGGGATCACAGACAATGAGTAAAAGCAAGGTAATACTGCTCAGGGCAGGACTGAAACAGAGAGATCAGCATGAGATTTTTTTTAATCCCTCATTGCTGTGAAGATTCAAGATTTAAGATAAGAGTACATTTTATCTAGAAATCCATGGTTTATTGGTGCAATAAGGGCACATGTATGGAAGAATTACTGGCACACAAATATTACATAGGAACGTGTAGTATTTAGGTGATAAGTCTTAATTTCACTTCCTGACAAATGTGAGTCATTGTCTTCTATTTTAGGTGTCTGCTTTAAACTGGTCATCTAGGCTCTCTCTATAGTCACCGAGACACAGACAAGGCTTTTGAAGAGAAACAGATAGGATAGGATGTAACACCCTTTGCAAGTCCTTGTTTCTCTTTTTTTTGTCTGTAGAAATAGCCTAGGCAATCAGCTTAACAAGAAGTCTTTCTGAAAGTAAAGTTACCTGTAATGAAACCCATTCAGATAGGGCCAACATCCTCAATCTGCCTTTTCAGAGCAGGTAACTTGGGGCACCAAGAGATTACAGAATTGCTTAGGGTCATGCAATGAGATGATGGCAGAGAGGGAGGAATAAGAACAAACCTTACCAATCTGTATTTGCTCAGTTATTTTCAGACACATCAGTTTTATGAAAGACTTTTTAAATTTATTGTGAAACCTTCCCCTGAAAGACAGGGACTTGGGCTAAGTTACATTTTTCCTCCATCCACAGCCAGAACATTCTCTAATCATCCTCTGCACACCAGCTGACTGATGAGCAGCAACCCATGCAAATGACATCACCCTGACATTTTTCCACTCCTTCTCTGTGTTGTCTAATAGCGAAAATGTCACGTTTTCTTGCAAAGTACTATTTTCATCTCACATGTCTTTCTGAAGAGACAAGCCTGCATTCCTTCCTCTGATGAAAGGCTTTCACCTCTCTCTTATGGGACTTTCCCATTACTCCCTTCCCATATTTGAGAGCAGCAAGATGTCTTCAGCACAGATCCTAAAAAGAAGAAATGCATAGTCTAATATAGATGTAGAGAAATAGCAGAAGGGATGTTTGTACAACATATTAGTGTATTGATATGGTAAGATAAGGAAAACAATTTAAATTGTAATATGCAAAAAGCAATTGTTTTGCTCTTAACCAAAACCCCCTATGATTAAGATGTACTCTAAACTTTCAGAAGTTCAAAAAGCATTTTGGAGTCTTTGGAGCTGTTGGTTCTCATTTGCTTCTTCTAGTTTTAGTCTAATCCTGATCATGCTTGATAATTGAACAGCAAAAGTAATTTTCTGAGAGTTTAATTCAGGTGTTGATATTCTATAATAAAATACTGCATTTTATATATAATATAAGATTCAGACTGTCACAAAAAAACCCCAATAGTGATGTAATGAATTCATACCATGAGATGTGAAGGCCAAGAAGAAAAATATACATGGAGGTTGCCTGTCTGTAGTTTGTAAGGTATGACAGAAAACCAATCAGTGGCTGATGTTGGATGTTATGATGTTGATGAGGCATGAGAAATAAACATGACCTTAACATGTACGAAATTGAGATGAAGTAATGTAAATGTGTGGTCCAGGCACATTCCTGTTTTGGAATGTGGTCAGCTGCTGTGAAATGCATATCAGCATGTACCATTTTATATTACAGTTATCTCCACAGCCCTATGTCTGCCAGAAAGCTTGAACGGTGAATGTTTCTTCCTCCGTGGCATGGAAACGTTTGTGGAGGTATTCTGGGAATTCCTAGGTACCTGGGTCTGTTCCCTGTATTTATTTGCAATTTGATCATACAAAAGAGATCCCATTATATCAGAAAGCTAATTAGATATGTTGTTTTAACATGTGCAACACTATACAACCCAGTAGTGAAATATGAAGTGGGAGGTTTTGTTCCCTCCTGCTTTCCTCTTGCAGGTTGCAGCAGTAGTGTTACTGTTGCTGTGACTGTAATGAAAGCAGAATGTAGAGTCCTTTAATTTTTTCACACTTTCCATCTTCCTGGGTTAGGAAGAAGAAGTAGGCTTTCTGTACATGATTCTAAATGGCGACTTGTCTTCCTTTTGAATGATTCTGCACTGTGTGTCTCTTTTATACTGCTACATATAAATTAGAAATTATTTTATTCCCAGGTGGTGTAATGTCAACTTTTTCCCTTGTTGAACAATGTATTTTGATAGTTAGAGACCTTGGGTAGCAGAACAAGCTAACAGTTATGCTGCAGGTGTTCTTCAGTGACTAAAGATTAGCAGAAAAGCCAAATGTTGGTTGGCCTGTATATTTCCTTTCTGAACAGAAAATGGGAAATCAACCAACATGTCACATTTTCCTTAGAGGAAACTGGTCATAGGAACAGGAAGGCTGTGTCAATAAAAAAGGTACAGCTAAGCATTTCATTATTGTTTTTAGCCTCTAAATATTGTGCAAAGACTAAAACATATATATGTGTGTGTTTGATATGCATATATATATGTATCATAAACAGTTGGTACTGTCTAGCAAAATCACCAACCAAAAAACTTTTAAAAATTGATCCAAAAACCCAGCCCAAATTTACTGACTTTTATGACAAAGCCCACTATAAAAAAGAGAGAGATTGCTGTAAAACTGTAAAACTCAGAATTTATTTATATCTACTCAGGTTCAAATTCTGGTTGGTAAGACACATCATTGTTTTGTATCATTCTCTAATGCGGGCTTGTGTATGAAAATCACATTAACCCTGCAGATCTGGAGGGGCTACATAACTCCTCATCTTCCGGCTGACTGGCTGTCTGGAAAGGTCATTTGTTCTGGGAGAGCTCTTATCTTGCAGTCCAGTTTGCCGAAGTTGCATCAGTATTCATTCTTTATTAGAACAGCTTAGGAAGAAGGTTCGAGATGGTTACCTATTACACAAAAAAATGGACCGTGTTTGTTTACAAATATTTTTAATGCACACTGTCAGCTCAGTTTTGAAAAGCAGCCTCCTGATTTTGTCTGCAATTTTCGGAGTGAAAACGTGCTGAGGTAGACATGATGTCATTTACACATTTAATTACCTTGCTGCTTTGGCACATCAGATTGCAACTATATAAAAGACATCATTTTCACCCACAAACATCTGAAACTGGCACTTTCTTTCGTTCTTACCTGGAAAATGATAAGCTGATTTTCAGACACTTTTTTTAAAGAGTATCTCCTTTCTGCACAGTGTAGAACTATTTTCTCAAGCTCTATATTCCTTTCCCTGTAGCTTCCTGCCAAAGGTCTGGAAAGTTCTTCATCACAGTAATTGTGTTGTGAGTGCTATATATGCCTTGCGTTAATACAAATGGGTGTGAAAGAGACAATCTAGGAAGTGTTTGCTCATGAAGTAAATGTATGGAAACCAGCATCCTAAGATGTTTTGTCTAGGGCAACAAAGACACAAATATCAAATGAGAAACTAGAGACAATTTGCTTTTAAAAATACTGTAGCAGTGTCTGATTACTGGAATGTGGGAAAAAAACTTTCTGTCCTAAAACGAGGCATTTCCTTCCAGTTGCCTCTTAACCCCCTGCGGGGTATGGGAGAAAGAGGATGCATGGCTAGAAATAATAACACTTCTCTATGGATGGTACCCAGGTGCTTACAGGAAGGGGAAGGAAACATTTTAGAAATCTCTGGTAGAAGCAGGTGTAGACCTTTTCATATACTATGGCATTTTTCATTCCTGTTACAGAAGGGTGGGTAATAGGATCAGGAGTGGATGCAATTGCAGTATGGGTTGGGGAATAGTGAGTGGGGAAATGACTGCTTAGCCAACCTGCAAGTCATCACATCGCATGATCCCCATCGCGTGTATTGCACTGTTCCTGTTAGCAGTGTGGGGGGCTATAGTGTCCCTTGGTCTTTTTGAATCCCCCTTCATTCACCCTCCTCCCTATCTGAAGACCTGTTACTGTTTCCATCACTGCATTAGAAAGAAGCGCATAAGTCATTCAGAAAGCTGCTGTACTTGTTGACCTTCTTGTGAGTATGTATAGGTCATGATATGTGACCTGGATATGTTTGGAAAAGGCACTCTCTTTAAGTGATCATTGCAAAGCTGACAATCTTCCATGGTCAAAATGTAAAATGAGAGCATTTTTAAAAATCTCATTCTTCTGCTGCGATCAGTCTGTTTTCATGATTTAGCTAGATGGCCGCATGATTTCTGTGGCATCCATAACCTGTAGCCTTCAAAATACACTGAGATGAACATTGCCGTTTATAGTCTCTGAATAACTGGCACATTATATCTTAATATACTGGGTTTGGCTGGGATAGATTTAAATTTCTTCATAGTAGTTGAATGGGGCTATGTTTTGGATTTGTGCTGAAAATCATGTTGATAACACACTGATGTTTTAGTTACTGCTGAGCAGTGCTTACACAGCATCAAGGCCTTTTCTACTACTCACACTGTCCTGCCAGCGAGTAGGTTGGAGGTGCACAAAAAAGTTGGGAGGGGACACAGCTGGGATAGCTGACTCCAACTGACCAAAGGGATATTCCATACCATATGACGTCATTCATGCTCAGCAATAAAGCTGGGGGGGAGGTTGGCGGGGGGGCCACTGCTCGGTGACTGGCTGGGCTTCAGTCGGTTGGTGGTGAGCAATTGTTTTCATTTGCATTGCTTGTCTTTCTTGGGTTTTATTTTCCTCTCTCTTTGTTTTTTTCCCCCCTCTTTTCCTTACAAATTTTAAAAGTTATTATTTCCTTTTAATTATTAAACTGTTTTTATCTCAACCCACGAGTTTCTTTCTCACTTTTACCCTTCCAATTCTTTCCCCCATCCTGCTGCAGGGGGAGTGAGCAAGCAGCTGTTTGGTGCTTAGTTGCCAGCCAGGACTAAACAACGAGACCGAACATCACAAACATCTTTTATCTCCCCACAGCCATGCTAAAGAAAACGCGACACTGTTCCCTAGCTAAACAGAAGCAGGGAAACAGTGCTTGTAAAACAATATTTCATCTCTGGACAGATTATCAGGTGTCCTTCATCTTCCATGGGAGGAAGGAGGAAGAGTCTCTTTGTTTTACAGTGCTGTTATTTTAAGATCACAAAAGATAAAGATGTCCATATAAAACAGTTCATAAAATTGCCCTGTCTGATGCAGGCTCATATCATTACAGCTGTCTTATATGGCCAGTAATGTACTAATTTTTTTCTTGAAAAAACAGCTCTTGGGGCATTATGCATGCAGAGTCACACCTCTGATTGTAAATAGCAGTGATATAGTAGGACCGATTTTCCTTTCTTACCTTATGTGAATTTCCTACGAGAAAAAAGGATAAAAGACCCTGGCACCATTCATTGCCTCTGCCAACAAACAGCGTGGTGAACTTATGGACCTTGCTTCTACTCTTTCGGCTAGGATAATGTCAGTCCAGTTTTTATCCTCTCTCCACAAGTCTTTCTTTCGTGGCCCTAAACAAGGTGTCTTACCTTCACTTTCCTTTACGGTGAGTTATCTTGCACCACCTCAGAGTTGCTTTGGGTAAGACTGTGTACATGGGAAGCTACCACTGAGCAGCTGCATAATTTCACAGTGATCCAATAACCTTCCTGTGGCTGTATTGCCTAGCACATTATTCCTGTCAAAGATGAGATTACTGGTGGGGTGAGAGATCCTGATGGGTTGAGACCCAGATAATCATAGCAATGACATAGGATAGTAATTTTTTTTTTTCCATAGGGGCGATGAACAGATTGATAATTAATATTCTTAGATTCATTGAAATCTAGTGAGAGTTTTGCAAATTATGTCATTAGGCCCAAGATTCTACCCAAAGTGTCAGGAGACAAAATCAGACACTGATTAAAAAGGATAAATCCAGAACAGTCAGAGTTCATGCCCTAGATATTGAAAAGCTATAAGTTATTTTATATTTTGGACTAAATCTATCTATAACTTACTCAGACTTTTTATGGCATACATAGATAAACAAGAGTAAATATGAAATGTCCATTGCAGAAGCTGTTACCAAAGTTTTGTGTATTCCTTCTCTAAAAGAGGAATATATTATTCTGTGTTTTTAATGGGGAAGTAGTAACTTCCTAGTATTATGATGTATGCATTTTAAATATTAGCTTCACATGTGTAGAATTTCAACTACTTTACATAGAAATGACCTTTTGTTATCAGTATTTTAAATATCATTCAATTAGTTCTTTTGCATTATAGAAAATACAGTTTAAATGCTTTCCTCTCTTGATTAACATTTGACAATATTTTGACAAGTTTTTGACAATTGCAGCTCTTGAAGAAAAAAGGAAAATTTTATCAAAAATAATAATAGGATGTAAATATGTGGTAAAGCATTTAAACTGCATTTTGAAATATCAGTGTTGTAATGACATATATTCCCTTGCTTTCTACTCTTCAAATACAGGAGGAGAATAGCAAATGTAAATGAAGAGTCAAGAATAAAGCTGCTTTTCAGCTTTTGTGAATATTGTATTTCTGGTGGAATCAAGTAGGAGAGCACAGGAAGGTTCCACCAAATAATTTTTCTTGCTGAGAATCCAAATTCAAGGCTATAACATGTTCTGTCTAGAACCAAATAAACATTTCTGCAAATCCAGAAACTGTACAAATTCATACAACAAATATTGTTCAGGAAGTGTTCCTCGAGGAAGAAAATATTTTAGACGATTTATAGACACCAGAATTTGAATATCAGATCTTCAGGTGTTTAAGAGTCTAACCTTAGCTATAGAAGATGAGTAAGGGAAAGGTAGCACCAATATCCTGAGAGTGCTAAAACTGTCAAGGTGACCTAAATTTTACAGGTCAGTAATGATAATACTTATTAACAATTAAGATATCCTATCCACTTGTGCCCATGCAATGCCAGCCACTCTTGATTACAGTTTTGCTTTCCCAGAGCCTGGAAAATGACTGAAGAAGGTCCTCTGTCTCTCTTTTCTAAATGGCAGGGTGTACACTGGGACACTGAAGGTGCATGTTTGTATATATAAGGTTTTTTTCAGAAGTAACAACAGTCTACTTGGGTTGTACAGTGGCTCATTACTTCCAAAAGACTGTGTATGCCAGGCCTAAGCTCCTCTAGATATCCACTTTCTTGGTAAACAAAGAAATGACAATGTGTGTGTCATTACAGCTGCCCAGTGCATTGATGGTCTAAGTAACTTTCTTGTTTTGTAGCCTTTATGATATTGCCTGCAGTTTCTTAGCTGTGTTTCTGGAATCTGCTAAACTCGGGACAGGGAAGAGTTGAAGCATTGCATGGAAAACTGGCAAAAAGTCTGTAGAGAGATGCCATCAGCTTGTTCCTCTAGCTCCTTGCCGCTCAGCAGCTGCTACTTTTGAAATGTGCGAGAGGTCTAAAAGATGTTCAGAAAAGGCTATAACTGGCTGCTTGCATTCACCTTGCTACTTGACATTTGCTTGTGTACCAGCTGATACTTGCCCAAGCTGGCTTGTGGCAATCCCACTGGGCTGTGAAAGTGGGATATTTACAGAGAAGTTACTTCCACAAATTTACCTAGTGGAATGCAGAATATCTTTTGGCATGTCCATGTGCTGAGTGAGCCTGGACACATCCATATATGTATGTGCTCTGAAATTAGTTTCTTTAGGCAGAATCAAATGCCTGAAAGCTTCAGAAAATTAATGTCTTCAGGCTTGAGTTCCCTTACAAGTAATGCAGATATAATAATGATTATCTTAATTAATTGCTTTGAAGTGCTTGAATGCTGGGGATGACTTAAAATGTCCTTATAATGAGACAGAATCCCACTATGGTAGTTATCAGAAAGGATAAGAAGGTTCTTCCCTTATGGAACTTAAAATCTCAGCGTGCACATAGCAAGATAACTACCAACTAATTATCCCACAATTAAAAAAATCAGAGTGAGAAGCTCCATCAAAACACAAAATATGATTATTGCTTTGGGGTTATATAATTTACAACATTAAAAGCAAAGCATATTGGTTTTCTATGAGTCAAAAATTAATTTGTGTTTCTAATGAATCATTGCCCTCATGATGACAAGAGACACGATTATTGTATTCTGTTTACAGGTTTTATTCTGTTTCCTTAGCATCAAGGATAAGAATATTTTTACATCAGGAGTAACAGAAGATTACGTAGACAGAACAAAAGTTTTTTACATAGCTATCATTTGTGTTATTTCACCCTTTGATTCTCTTCTAGATAATCATCCATATCATAATAACCTAAGTGATTTATTTGTAAAATCTGAGATGTTTACTGTACCTCTCTGTCACACAAAGAGTATTTACCTGCATGTAGCTATTTATGCAAATATTCTTACACAGATAATTCTTTGAGATTTGAGGAACCTGTATATAAATTTGGAATTTAATTTTGTCCTTAGGAACTTATGCATCTTTTTATCTTATAAGTCTCTCTACATTTTTTAATTCATATATCTTGTGTTAGGGAAAAAGGCCAACATGATATGAGTAGTTGTATTATGCTAGCAGAGGAAAGCAGATGTGAAAGTGATACGTTTCTTAATTTGATAAAATATGTGTTCAGCCTTGTTTTGGACAAGCCATCACTTTGAGTACATGCTTTCTTAATAGTAGTTGCCAATGGAAAGACTCCAGAAGTGAATATTGTAAGACTTGGGGATGTTAATTTTATGGGAGCATGGTTAGACCTAAATAAATTTTTGAAGTTTTCAAAATTATTTTCAGTACTATCAAACTGATAGGCAGGGTTTCTTTTTGGTTTAGTTTTTACCTGTAACACTATGCCTATTTCAGGGATGTCTTTCATTTAAAAAAAAAGATATTTTCTGATTAAAAGAAGAAAAAAAAGTCCTGTCCAAAGATACCTGTCCAACTCTATTAAGAAGTTAGATCTTTAGCTTTTGCAGGACTTGATGCACTTTTGCAAAAAGGAACGGGAGAAGATCAAGCCTGGAAAAAATTCTTATTTTGTGAAAAACATTGAGGCTTTGCCCTTTTCATCATAATTCCATCACCCAGATTCAGGAGCCTACCACAGATGAATCAGTTTCTGGCAGAAGTTAGAGTAGCCTGGAGGCTGCATTTATTTGAATTGACTAAAATTGTTCTTCTAGACAAAGTTCCCAAAACACCTCTTCCTGTCCTAGAATGCCCATCGTCTTCCTTGATTTATGTTTCTGCACAGTGAAGTCTGCATCAGGTGGTATGTGTATACACTGGAGCATATAGATGGACAGAATAGATTCCCCTCTATTCTTGCTAGGAACTCTAGTCTGAGTGATAGTTTGCCAGAGATATGTCTGTATTGAATTGATGAGGCATTTTGCTCTTACAGCTAAGAAAATGTAATTGAAGGCATCCTGAACTTGACCTATTTGAAAGGAAATAGGAAGCAGGAACCACTTTTCAAAAATAATTAACTTGCACATACCCCTTTCATGTAGTCTAAAAATAATCTGCTGTTACAGGGGTGCTGTACTCTATAAGCCTAGGTGTGTTATTGTCATGCAATAAGTAAATCCAGGAAAGTTCTTGTAATACTCTGAGCATCATGTGAGCATTACACATTACTGAGATCCCTCAATATAGGAGGAACATCGTGGGAAACCCACAGTTCTGGTCCACGCACATGCCATGAGGTGTTCGGATCCGGGCTGGGTATCCACTGTACTTTGTAAGGCAGTGTGATCTACTTCCCTGGGAGCCACACCCAAGGTGGTGGCCTGGGCAACTCTGCTTCCCTGTTTTTTTCAGTTTCCTCCTGTGTAAAATAGGAATATTAAGCCTCACTTCCCTTGTGGAATGTATTGACAGAGAGTGATGGAAAAAATGCTATGTATTATTGTGTCTGCTGAGGAGGCTGTGACTGTGCATCGGAAATGGAAACCTCTTGGCATTTGCAAGTCATGAAGATTCATTCCATTGCATAACCACAAAACAAGTAAATCCTAAAGCTACAGAATGGTATTCTGGAAATCTGTATATTATCTTGCAAAGGTTTCATGATCATTCACGATTAAAAGAAAATTGTTACAATCTTTGTAGATTTTAAGGTGGCAATTCACAAATTATTTTGTTGAACCTGTTTAGGCAAGTCAAATTGATCATAAAGTCTTGAGAAAAAAATTGTAGAAGCCTACCCTGAAAAGCACACAAAATTGAAAAAAGTGAAACTAGACCTTAAAATAGAGATATATTACATTTGGTCTTGTACTATGAGGTACTGAGTACGCATATTTCTGTTTCTTATAGAGGTTGACTATTGCTCACTAGACTTGCACCTATTATTAATAGAAATGTGTGAATAGGGATTATTTTGATCCAGTTACTGTAATCTGGTGGACAATCTAAATTAAATATTCAGTGAAATAATTTTTTTTTGCTTTTAAACTTTGTCGTTATGTTTGTTTTGAAGCAGTTATACAACTCATTTTGAAAATATTTTTTATATTTCAACTGAAATTATTAACCAAACTTGATCTAAATAATTTTTAACAGTTTCAATACCTCCCCAACTACATGATTCATTGAACTTACTGCCCATGAGAAAAACAAACTAAATCAAAAAATATCATCGACCTTTGCTTATAGAGCATTGCTGTATATCAGGTTTTTTTTCTGTGTCTGAGATTTGCAGTGTCCTGTCTGCAGAATACTAATACAATAATGAGCTTTTTTTTTAAATAGCATTTGCCAGTACAAAAATATAATTGCCCCTGTTCATCACTGCTGTGTGCTCATAAAAATTTCTTTTAGTTTCTATGCAGCATCTACATGGTTCAAATACAACTAAAAAGTTGAGGAATACAATAAAATAATGCCTCTAAGAGCATTGCTATATGACAGCCTCTGGTAAGCTCTTATTCTCATCATGCTGAGGTAGTGATTTACCATCATAATTCTCATTATACTACATCTTATCCTCACTGCTGAGGGAAACTTTTGCATAGATGAAAATGAGGACAGCTTAGACCTTAAATTTATCCTTTTGAGGAGAGGAAGAAGGGTTTGTCAGCACTGTAACATTTAGCCTCCAATATGAAAGGAATGGCAACTAAGGGACTTTAATCTCAGCCCTGCCACATTTCATTTTATTCATGCAGAAAACTGAGCAGACTCATCAGACCAAATGCACAGTAGTGATGCAGCTGCTTTCTGCCAGTGGGACATCTGAGTATCACAGAGCTGTCACAGGGATGAGTGCCATAGATCTTCCTTTGTTGGAGAGGAAAATGACTGTAATAGGAACTGGCAGATCTGTACCAGGACTGCACTTTAGCCTCACACAACCATACAAGGCTGGTGTAAAAATAAGAAGTGCTTGCCACAACACAGAGGCAGTGTTTGTGCACAGGGCAGGAGAATGCACTAAGCATATTTGTTCTCTGCTTTGTAATTCTTAAGCATCTCCAGGATCCACAGTTGGATGTGCTTGAAACAAGTAATAGAATGACTTATTCTTTTGGCTAGGGAGGTTTTTCTGGATGTTTATTTCCTTTGTGGATAAAGCAAAGAAAGTTTTGGCTTACCCCAATTTCCAAAGACAGTTTTAGCAAAGCCAGGAAGAGAAGAACCCATCTGATTCCTCTCAGGAAAAAAAAGTAAAATTTTTTCAACTTGCCACTTCCCTATCTCTCTATGTTGTGATGCTTTTAACTGTGTTAGTATCATGTCAGAACATGTCAGAACAGTTCTTTTTGCAAGTCTGTGTTTTATGGGCTCAGAGTCAAAACTACCAAGCTATTCCCATACTATTCCCATGCTTTAAGAGGCTTTGTTCAGCTTTAATGAGAATACAACTGATATAAAATGTATTTCAGAGGATCTTAGCTGCACAAGTTGTTCTTCAGTCTGTTATAGTACTGTATGCTACTGTGATAGACTTCACTGCAGATGTTTATGCACTATTGGAGTATAGTAACAGTAGAGAGGGGTCTTCTGTTGAAATGATACTCACATAGCTTAGAACATTTAAACAATTGCAAAACCATGTAGCATTATCCTGCTCTCACACTGTAAACTATTTACAATTTGCAAAAGTATTAAAGTAATGCTAAGGATGAAAATATTCTGAGTTAAAGCTGACTACCTATTTTAGGATTCTGAATTACCAATAGTACAGAGATAACTTAAAAGTACATAGGTATATTGGGGCTAAATAAGAACTGGTTTTCAGCTGTAAATGGTCATTTACAATTTTCTGAACACAGTTGTGTGACCTGTCATCATTGTTGAAAATTTAATCTATTTTTTCCCCAAACAAATATGGAGTGAAGTGTTTTTAATTAATAAAGCAAAAATCAAAGCCCATGAAATAAGCTATATGAAGAAAAATTAATAATTAGCTTGTGTAATTGCTTTAGAATTAGTCCAAACAGTAGTTCGCAGTCTAGGATGTTTTCAAAGGCAACTTTTCCAAACTTTTATTACATAACTGTCACCAAAGACTGCCTTCCTCCTACAACCAGTGGTTGCACGGCTGAAATGTGTTCTGTATATATCTTCTTGTTTGCACTTACAAGTGTTAGTCTAGCCAAAAAGGTTCTGATTAAACTTTATTTCACAGAAGGTACAACGTGAGATGGTCAGTTTACTTCAAATAATAACATTTTGACTTTTTCCACTGTATTTTCTGTTGGAAAATGACATCTGTATATACAACACTATAATGTATAGTGTGATTAAGAATTATTTGTTTTACAAGTTGCAATCTGAATTCCATTGGGATTGCGTAAGGCTCTTGGCAATGTTTACTGCCTTATCATCTGTAAGCAGACCAACAGCATAGTAATTAGGAAAAAAAAAGTGGAAGTTTCTTCCAGATAAACCCTATGTCATAGAATCATAGAATCATTAATTTTGGAAAAGACCTCTGAGATCATCGAGTCCAACCATTAACCTAACTGCCAGGTCCACCTCTAAACCATGTCCCTAAGCACCACATCCACATGTTTTTTGACAGGGGACTGTGATTGCACCACTTCCTTGGGCAGTCTGTTCCAATGCCTAACCACTCTCTCCGTGAAGAAATTTTTCCTCATATCCAATCTAAACCTCCCCTGGCACAACTTGAGGCCATTTCCTCTCATCCTGTTGCTTGCTACCTGGTAGAAGAGACCAACCCCCCCACCTCGCTACAACCTCCTTTCAGGTAGTTGTAGAGAGCCATAAGGTCTCCCCTCAGCCTCCTCTTCTCCAGACTAAGCAACCCCAGCTCCCTCAGCCGCTCCTCATAAGACTTGTGCTCTAGACCCTTCACCACCTTCATTGCCCTTCTGCCCAGCTAGAATGTCCCACATGTAAAAAAGAATTACATAAAATTTTTCCAGGAAGGAGTGTTTTCTTTGGTTAGCCTAATCCTCCATAATCTCACTAACAGGGACAAAATAATGAATGCTTTTCTGTTCTTGTGCAGAGCTGTCAGCGGTTGTTGACAAGTTGCAATTTTCTATCAGGCCTCAGTGTACCTTCCCCTTCCCACAGTATGCTTTCACATCCTGAAGAGCAGAATGCACAAGACATCCCCAGATCTAGTTTGTGCATTTTGTGCATTTCTTCCCCCCCCCCCCCAGTGTGTGATGTCATTCCCATTTTACTGTTCTAATCTGTAATTTTCAGCATTCTTCCTGCTCTTTGCAATTATTTATTCATGATGAATGTTTCTTTCATATAGTCTTATTGTCATGCTTCATTTAACTTATTCATCAGTTAAAATTCTGATTATTGCATTATCCATGTTCTGTGATATGAAGGTAGTCCAGCTTTGTATGTCACAGCTTGGGGCTGATGTAGATATCAGCTGAATGACCACATATTGGCTGGAATAGCCCTTTTCATGTTATGCAAAAGACTAACTCTTAGTGGGCAATTTCATTATCCTAATTTTTCTCTTAATTTTTAATATTCCAATTAACGTTTTTTGAATATACTATATCCTTCATATATGTACATGAAAGAGAGAACATTATATTTCAAAAGACATACTAAAATGTCATATTTATAGAATGTTTATGCTAAGAAAATGCTGAATAAACTTACACTCCAATTCTTCCAAATTCTTAAATACAGAAGTCCAGATAGATGACATCCGTATGAAAGCATAAATTTTTCTGAGATATCCATCTGATCCCTCTGAACACCTTCTGTCTGATGTTTTTGCTCTAGCTTTTCCTGTGTTGGATATACTAATCGAACTCTGCTATTGTGAGAATCATCTATAAAGCAAAGTTGTTTAAACTTTTTTCCTTCCCCCTAACACTTTCTCATAAAAGGATTTCACTCAAAGTTGAAGAGAACAGCCACCATGGTCAAGTAGATTGGAAGAAAACTCACAGCTTTACTTAAGTAGCTGACATGATCATTTAGCTTGCGTGATCTTTTAGTCTATATTAAAGACACAGTTAAGGTTTCAGAGATTAATATTTGGAGGAAGAAAATGAATCACATTGTGGGTGGGTTGACCCTGGCTGGATGCCAGGTGCCCACCAAGCCGCTCTATCATTCCCCCTTCTCAACTGGACAGGGGGAGAAAAATGCGATGAAAGCCTCATGGGTTGAGATAAGGACAGGGAGATCAATCCCCAGTTACCATCATGGGCAAAACAGACTCAACTTAGGGAAATTAGTTTAATTTATTACCAATCAAATCAGAGTAGGATAATGAGAAATAAAACCAAATCTTAAAACACCTTCCACCCACCCCTCCCTTCTTCCTGGGCTCAAATTCACCCCCAATTTCTCTACCTCCTCCCCCCAAGTGGCACAGGGGGGATGGGAAATGGGGGTCATGGTCAGTTCATCACACGTTGTTTCTGCTGCTCCTTCCTCCTCACACTCTTCCCCGCTCCAGCGTGGGGTCCCTCCCACAGGAGATAGTCCTCCACAAGCTTCTCAGAATTGGTTCCTTCCCGCGGGCTGCAGTTCTTCATGAACTGCTCCAGAATGGGTCCTTTCCACGGGGTGCAGTCCTTCAGGAACAGACTGCTCCCGTGTGGGCTCTCCACGGGGTCACAGCCTCCTTCAGGGCACATCCACCTGCTCCAGCGTGGGGTCCTCCATGGGCTGCAGGTGGATATCTGCTCCACCATGGACCAGGTGGGCAGCCTGCTTCACCATGGTGTTCACCACAGGCTGCTCCAGTGCCTGGAGCACCTCCTCCCCCTCCTTCTTCACTGACCTTGGTGTCTGCAGAGTTGCTTCTCTCGCTCCTCTCTCCCAGCTGCTGTTGCACAGCAGGTTTTTTTTCTCCCTTCTTAAATATGTTATCAGAGAGGCGCTACCACCATCACTGATTGGCTCAGCCTTGGCCAGCAGCATTGTCCATCTTGGAGCCAGCTGGCATTGGCTCTGTCAGACATAGCGGAAGCTTCTGGCATCTTCTCACAGAAGCCACCCCTGTAGCCCCTCCGCTACCAAAATCTTGCCACGCAAACACAATATATACATTTCTGTTTGTGTTTGTAATGTTTAGTTTATGAAACCCAGAAATGGGTTTTGCAGCACCCACTTGAGGATCTGGAGTGTTTCACAAGGAAACTGCTTCTCTCTCAGCTCATTCTAGTATTTCCATAGCACTTTGCTTTTAAAACCATTCCTCCAGTCTGCAGGGGACTTGCTCCTCTCCTGGCTATTACCTCTTGTGGTTATGGTTATCTGCCAGCTTGCAGTGTGGGTAGCACCTGCTTGCAACTGTCTGTGCTTAACTATGCAGACAACCCCAAAGGCAGACAGGCATTGCTAGTAGCGTGCAAGGCACAGTGGCCTGAGGATAGCTAGCTTTCCCTCTTCAGAGGTAGCTGAACATTTCCTATGAATTGCTTTTTTTGCTATTCCCTCTCTTTTCCCCACTTCTGAGGTCCTTCAGGTGTGCTGCACCTTCAGTTTACCTATTGGGGTTCAGAAACTGAGGGGTCTGAGAGTGAAATGTTTAAACAGAACTGACACTTGATGTGTGATGAGTGGTTGCAGGAAATGCTCATTTTCTCTAGCACTATCTCTGTTTTCTTCATCTCTGCTTTCACTGTCTCTGTCTTCTTTATCTCTCCTTTATTCATAACGTATGATAAGGCAGCAAAGAGCTATAGATATTGACTTGATTTGGTGTGATGGGAGGTTTCATATGAAACTGAGCTCTGTCATAACTGCCTGTGGAAGTGAGGCTGACTGCTTACAGTTCATGAACCTTTTCCTTTTGTCTCTAATAGTTAGCCTTGCACCATAAGCCTCATAATTTTTAATGGCTCTTCAACTGCTAGAATCTATGTAAAAAACAACTTGGCTTTTGATTTTGCTGAAAATCCATGCTATAAAATAGGATTCAGAAAAAAGAGTTTCCATATGTAAAGAAAGGGAAATGAAATTTGACAAAAAGCCCAAAAATGATAATGCGGTTTTGCTCTTGTTTTGTTTTTGTGTCCATCTGTCCCATCCCTGTTCCCCCCTCCCTTCTCATGAGGCCGAATGCAACTCCAGCTGTTTCTGGTATGTTTCCTACAGTATCTCCAACCTAGATCTAATGAGGGAACACTCTCCCCAGGCCTAAAATAGCTTTACATTATTATTTTACAGTTGTATTTTTTGTCTCAGCCACTCAACTACTGTGGGAGATGTAACTTACCCTTCAGAGAGGACCTCTGAGCATTACAGACTAATGAAAACAGCTGATATGTATTCATGCTTCAGTCTGCAGTGTAATGAGTTCAGCAGTTGTACGTTTTTAAAGTGCTGTGACACAGAGCTCATGAGATTATATCCTGGGCAGAGCAGAGTTAAGGAAGAGGATTAGGATCAGCTAGGTTTTAAAACTGCTGATCACATTTGGGGGACTAAATGTAATTTGTCTAGCTCTGATAAAATTAAAAAAAAAAAACCAAACAAAATGTGACCCTATTTCACTTGAGATAAAACATCCAATTTAAAAATATTGAAAATCTGAAAGATTGTATTGCAATGTTGCAGTCCTTGTATTAGATATGTGATGCCATGTAGTCCCCCTGTGTATGAAATATACTTCGTGTAGTCCCATGGATTTCCTTTATGTCATGTACTAGTCTTACAGTTAGGCAATTATTTCCATATTTTGCTAAGTCAGGGCTTTGCCACATGGGGCAGGTCTGAGAGAAGTATGTTTCCTCTGGGTCAGACTCCAGCTTCTCTCATGGCTGATACAGAAGATCTCCTCATCCTCCTGCCAGGACTTCACGTGCTTGCACAGCTAAACTTGTGCATGGGCAGCTGCTCTGCCTCTGGGCACAAAGATCTGGCAGGGTGGCTGCCATGTGCTAGAAAATTTACCCTTGCTGATGATGGTCCAGAGAGAGATTTGCAGAGTGCCAGAGAAGAAAGCAAACTCTGTTGCTCTTTTTCTTTTAAAGATTAGATGGAATTATATGAATCATCCTCAAATTATTTTACCAAGGACTGTCAAGTGTTTCCATATTTTGTGCAAACATGTATTTCTACTGAGTTTGAAATGATGTGTTGGACAAGGGAAGAGGATGCAGGTGAGGCATACCACTACATCAGATTCAGACCCCTAATTCTAGGCAGTCTAAGCAGCCTGCTGGGTGCTCTGCGGAAGGGAGAGGAAGCCCTGCTTTCCAAGCCAGGTACATAAGGTAAATGGCCTCTGCTGCAGGGCAACTTGCCAAGCTTAGGTAAGAGCTGGGTTTCAGGTGCATTTGATCACACCTGTGTCTTAACTGTGGAAGGCCTGTTGTAGAAGTCACTTTTTAGCTCAAATAAGAATCCAAAGACCTGTTGAAGCCTTAGACTGCAAGCTGTGAACTTTCACCTAGATACAATGACTGTATGCTGAACTCTTACCTAGCTACATGAAGGAAGGCCCTGAAACCGGTGCAAATCAGGAAGATAAGGTAGCCAAAACCATCGGCAGAAACTGCAACTATTCAAGATAAGAAAAGGAATATCCTGCCCAGAGACTGGGAAAGGAGCCAATGAGGAACAAGAAGACCTCAGACCCAAATATTACTATTGGACCGAACTGTCACATGAGGGGAGGGGAACTTAGACTGTAAGGGTATAATTGCCCAGGGATTTCTTTGTTCGAGGTCCCTCTCCGGAGGCACCCAGCTCAAGCTGCTCTTCACCACTGTACCACTCAATAAATTTGCCTGGTGTATATCCTGTTGGAGACTCTGCTTCGGGGAAACCTAGGGTTGAGCCTGAGGGGAGAGAAAGCACCCAAGGGTGAGTGTGTGTGTGAGCGAGGAGTCGAAAAGGGGCACCTATCAGCTCAATGGAGCTGCCTGCTGCGAAGGGACTCTGGTCCTAGCAGTTAAAGTCTCAGGTGGTGCGTGTGTGACTCCCTGAATGGTGTGTGAATGCTCGGGCAGCTGCTGCTCCTCTAACAGGCCTATTATTCCACCTGAGTTTCATGCCTTGTAGCCCAGAGCTTATCTACCTGGATGGGTGCTGACAGTTGTCTGAGCCAAAGCCATCTGCCTGAGCTGATAAGCCCTGCTGAGAGGCAAGTTGTAATAGCTCAGGCTCAGTGCCCTGCCAAGACAGGTGCACAGGACGCAGATATACAGACATGTCTTCAGTTGTGTAAGACTTGCTTAGTCCTGCTGTAACGCTTGCTTAGAGCTGGACCAATGAAGTGGCTGAAGAGAAAGCTCAATTTGATTAAAAAAAATATACACAGCCATTAAAGACTTTCACTTTGCTGATCTGAATCGTGTGTAGGGATGAGGGGGCTCTGAGTCATATTCCACATTGCTGTACCATAAAGGGGCTGCCTGCACATCTCTACCTAATTCACACAGGTCTATGTGCAACATAGGTAGGGTCAGCAGCTGACTTTTGAAAGGAATACCATGTCCCTAATGATTTCTGTTTTCAAAGGGGAGGGTAAAACCTATTTGTTGGGTTATATATTCTTTCAATTCATAATGTACCTATCAAACATCTTACAGAGCTTTGGGAGGCCAACAAACTCCTGATAAGCAGTGTAAACTAAAACTAGTTTTGCTGTGGACAGAAAACTTTGTCTTGAGAATTTGTTCCCCATCGTCCCATGAAATGGACTGCCCTGTCATTCTCCTAAAAATGCTCTGTCAGTCCAGGGGTGCTTTAATCCTGTGATCTGGTTTCTTGGTATTTTAAGCCAATAAAATGTGAGAGGAGTGTATACAGATACATAAGGTTTATATACAGATAATTTTAGGATAATTAAAACACTTAAATTCATTGTTGATTTTAAAAAGATGGGCTAGAGTCTTTTCTGTCAAAGGGATACTCGTACAACTCTTGAGCTATGTGCCATATCCACTTGCAGCTCCTTGGCCAACAGCTGCTCTTACTACTCGGTGAAATATCTGAATACCTTGTCTTTCCTCTCAGAGAGTTAAAACTGTGTCATTCTGCAAAGGAAATTCATTATTAAACTAAAAAAAAAAAAAGACTACATGACTCAATTGTAACCTTTTTTTTTTTTGGAGTAGTCTGCTTTACCCTTTCTAGATAACAATACATTTCTTTTATTATAGTCTATTACATTTTTAAGAATATACTGTATTTTTCAACTGGCAAAGGTGATTAAGTTGTTATTTATCTTCAGTGCAAGCTTCTTGGGGCACTGACTGTTTCATTACTTGTGTCTATCCCAGTGAAGTGTCCAAGTACATAAACAGGGCTCCAAGACGTGCTGCAATTCAAACAGTAGCATAAAATTTATTACAAAGTTTCATATTTATGCTGAAAACTCTCATAGGAGCTGGACTTTCTCTACACCACAACTGCTGAAAGAGACAGGAATGACTGTAGGCCTTATATTTTCAGAAATTAATCCCAAATTCAACTGATTTAGCTTCTAATCAGTTCTTGCAGGAGTGCACACTCCATCAGACATAAAGAATCCTACAGGGATTATATGTGTATTCCTTTCCTAGGAAAAAAAAAAGCTTTCCTCAAAATATACTGATAAAGATTTTTCAGTTTGCTGTGTTTAGAAATGCTAATCCTTAGGGAAATTTGCTTCTAATTCCTCCTGATTCTTGAGATCCTGCCTTCGATTAGTCAAAAATATAATAACATTTACATTTGCTAGTGATTTGTAGAAAAAAATGCCTCTCCTATGAGGTGGATGTCTCAGGATAGCCCCAGCCTGTACTGGAAATACTTGAACAGTTTAATAACTTTAGTTGAAGTAGCACCAACATTTAGCATTACATAACACTTTCTGGAAAGCGTGACTGAGGCCAGGCAGAAAGTAGTCATAAAATGCTTTGGAAATATGCTTTTGTCTTTTCCAAGATTAAAGCTGTTTGTAGGACTAGTGGAGCCTTACCTAAAGTTAACACTGTGTGCGAACCTGAGTGTCTTAGAAGCAATGGTCAAATGATTGATTAAAAAGTCATTTTAGTCCCCTTAAGGTTCCAGGAATCTGGGACTGTGGCACTAACATTACCCATTTGGAAACGCTGAGCAAGGGGCAGCATCTTGCTGCTGCTGCTGCTGCTCTTTGAAACAGAGAAGAGAGTAATTGAATGCTGTAGCCTTCCGAGGACTGAACAAGCAGATCCCATTCATTATGTGCCATAAGAAGAAAGATAATTTCAAGGTACTGCCTAATCTTCCTGTCATATCACATGCTGCATGCAGGCTTTTAAAGCCCTCTGCTCTGAAACAGAGAAATGAGCCCTGCTTTCCAGAGTAAAACTGAGTATTCCTCCCCATACAAAAAAAAAAACAAACCAAACCAAACCAAAACCAAAACAAAAACAAAACCAGGAAGAAATGAAACCTCTTTCCAACAGACGGCAGAAGTTATTTAATTATTAAACTCACGCCGTTAACCAGGTGCTGTTGGAAAGAGTTGAGACTGCCCCTGCTGTGCTGCTCCAAGAGTCAGCCCGGGCAGCTGAGAGTGCGGCGCTGCCCCGCTCCGCCTCGGTGCTGCGGAGGCTGAGCAGCCGCCCGGCTCCAGCCGCTGCTCCGACCCCGACGAGCAGCACCGCCGGGGTTAGGTAAGAGGAGAAAAGGAGCAGGCAGTGGATCCATACGGAAGATCTGGCCTTGATGGTGCTCTGTATTTAAAAGCAGTTCCTCAAGGGTAAGAGAGGATGTTGAGGGCGGCACGATCTGCGTACAAGAGAGAAGCTCCGTGCAGTTGTGCCGCCAGAGCTGCTGACAGGAGGAAGCTGCACATTACCAGCTCTCCGGGCCAGCAATTCGGCAGGAAGAGCCTAAAGAGTGCTGGCAGCTGCCTTGTATCTGCTGAAACGGCCTGGCATGGCATAGTCTGTACAAATGAAACAATTTGCTTCATCACTGAGAAATTATCACAGAGAATGAATATCTTCTCATAATGATAAAAGAACTTAAAATTTCCTGACAATTTCATCCCTTTCACCCCAGACACCCTTATGAGATGATGCATATTTCAGATACTTTGTCTTCCTTAAATAG
This sequence comes from Nipponia nippon, assembly GCF_047370975.1. Classification (NCBI taxonomy): domain Eukaryota; kingdom Metazoa; phylum Chordata; class Aves; order Pelecaniformes; family Threskiornithidae; genus Nipponia; species Nipponia nippon. Next base: position 6,705,638 of record NW_028262343.1, read on the forward strand.
ACACCCAAACTACATAGCTCTGGGAGGAAGACACGCTTGCCTCTTAAAATTTGATGTATAATAGCTACAGATATTTCATTGTAGGTACTATGAGTAGAGGATGAATTTTGGGTTATATACTGTGTTTATACAAAGCAAACATGAAAGATGAAGGCACATGGCTTGTGACCCAAATATCATATGACATGTTCTATGCAGACTGAGACCCACGTTTGCAGAATCCTGCATAGCTACATGAAACCCCTGAGGAATAATTTCTGAAGATTGCTGCAAGCTCATAATATTCTCATTCCTGTTTATGCTTTCTTAAATCTGTTCTCATTCTAGCATTACTTTTCTCCTCCACAGGGATACCATTGTCTGTGGCTTCTTCCTTTGGTTTGTGACTTGCCTTTCCATTTCATTTATTTAGTATTAGTATTTTCCATCCTTAGCCCTTTTGTGGAGAACGATGTTCCCCCATCCAACCTCACAGTCCTAATTTCCCCCCTGCTATTCTGCTTGCCTTCTGTTGCTTCCCTTTGTTTCCCTAATATTTTGTCTCCTAGAGTGCAAACCACATCTCCTCATAATCCTCCCTCCTTTGCTCTCCACTCCCGACACTCATACTCACCCCCACAGATGCCTGCTCTACTACTGCCTGACACCTACACACAGAAACTCCTGTTGCCACACTTCATCCCTACCCCCCAAAGAGAGCCTCTCAGACATGCTGTCATCCTCAGAGACATTTGTGTTCCCGGGTCCTCTCACGGACACCTTGTGTTTTACCTGCAGAGACACAGTACCATATTCTTGCTTTCCCTGGCTGTCAAAAACTCACTGTCATCTCTTCACGTCCCCCAAGTTCTCTCAGTCCTGTTGTTTCTACTCTGACTGGCCCAAATACTTCTGTCCTTTGCCTTCATCTGCCCAGATGTGTTGGCCTGGATGAGCTCATTGAGCTGCAGTCTGCTCTCTGCCACAGAGCTACTATCCAGCTTTAAGAAGGTCACAGAAGCTTAATTTTCTTTTTCCTTTTCTTTTCTTTTCCTTTAATGGGCAATACTTTGCATCCTCAGAAGTGTGTGGTATATGAACCTTTTTCACTGAGGATTATGAAAATCCTCAGTCTGAAAGCACGAAGGAACTGTTTTGTTCTTTCATTCCCTAGCACCTTGTGCTCACCTTGAGTTGGGACAGGCTGCTGGGAAATCCCCTGGTTACACAGCAAAGACTCCCGGAGTCTCCAGATCAATGATCTGCCCCAACATGCCTTCTCCATGAGTTTTTTTTAATTAATTCAATTCTCTCTTTTATGTGCCTGCTTCTCACAACATTTTGCCTCCTTCTTAAACATGCTTCACAAATGAAAAGGGAAATTGATTCAGCAATGGTTACAATGATGTTCCACTTGTGCAATTTGTTTTATATGTACTATGTGTGGTGTTATGAGTAGTTGTAGAGACGCTCAAAACATTTTTAATTCCCCCAGTTGGGAGTGGAAAGTGCAGGGCTGCAATGAACAGGGAGAAAATTAAACATTAGAATTTAAATATTTGCATGTGCCTCTCTCAGAGCTTTGGGATGGGAGAAATGGAAATCTGCAAGCATTTACATTGCAAAACACATTTGGAAATTGCTTGAGTTTACCCAGTTTGTGAAAGTGTCAACTCTTGATATTTGGTAATGTCCCTGAACCCTGTACAGACTGGAAAAATCAGGGTTTTCTTTGTGATTATGAGATGCACCTCTGCATTTTTTCAGCAACACTGTGGGACTGTAATACAGTGCCCAGGTGTAGGCCGTGGAAGAATCTGAAGCTCTGGGCTGGGTGCATGTTGCATGCTGAGCCTGTGCACTGGCAAGGCCTGGGCACCATGCAGCCCCTTTCCATGCCTCTTTCTCTCTAATCCCACGTTTCCACAGAAAGGATATGCAGTCCCATGGCCTTATGGGAGCTGAGGTGTATTCCCACAGGGGCATCACTTTAAATCTTTAAATACTCCTTCAGTATTTAAAAGCACTTTACTCCAGATAACACAATTTAGGCTGCTACATTGGAGTCATAAAGGCGGCATAAAATCCTCTTCCATAAAATATCTCAGTTTTTTAAAACATCTCTCATCTGTGGATTGCTCCTATACCTGTGCCATTACCTTAAGATATTTTTGTAAGATAGTATGGGATGGAGTGTGGAGCAGGCTGAAAAAAGTAAGGGACAGTGATAGGGAAGGTTTGTACTCTCATAAACTGTTTGTCCCATTGGGGCCTCTTAAGGAAGGGAACTGCAATATAACCTGATTGCATAATAATGCTCTTCTTTTGAAGAAGATGATAGATAATACTAGTGGGATTTAATAATATGTGAAATCAATAACTATATCAAGAGATAGCCATAGTGAAATCACATGAAACTATAGCATTGCCCAAAATATTGCTGCAAAGTCAAAGCATAGGTTGAATTTATGTGCCATGGAAACAGTCACAAATGAACTTTGAGATTTTAAAGTTGTTTGAACTGTAAGCTCAGTGACACTAAGGAGCACGCTCACACCCTTTTCTACTCTATCACATGTCAGGATATGGAAAGACCTCCTGGATTTTAGGACTGAGCATGAGGAAAAAAAAATACATATCTAATTGTAACCATAAATCATAGGATTAACCTGAAATTAAATTCTGTAAAGCTATAAAATCAGTATGGATGCAAAACAGAAAACTCAAACTTATTACTTTAAGATAATTTATTTAGGGTGACTTCTTTCCTTTAGTGTTCTTTCTATATAAAATCTGCTGATTTTATATTCCTTATAAGCATAAGATGTTGTCTTAATGGACATATTATTTCATTAAGGAATGTAGATTTGGTTTTTCTCATTTTAATATGCAAGCTTGTCCATCAAGCATATTTTTATTGTGCAGGGCGCAGAATATTTAACTTATAGGCATTTCGATAACTTATGTGCGATAATAAATTTTTGCTTAGTTACAAAATGTAATAACCACTGTCAGTGTAAGAACCTGACACTTCACACTGGATATCCTACTGCTCCTAAATGAAGATTTATTATTACGTGTAATTAAGCTGGCAAATAAAAACACACAGTCTTTATTTTTCTGATGTATGCTATAATACTCTTGAAAGTCTTAAATTTCCCAAAGAAAAATGTTGGTACAAAAGATCAAAAACACCACTGCTAACTACAGGATTTATGATTCCATTGATAAATTAAGTGTACACCAAAAAAATTAGTAAAAATAATTAAAAAATAAATCCCCTTCCCTCAACTCATAAGTGGAAGGAAGAGGGAATGGCTTCAAAAGAAAGCTACAGCATAGCATTAAGGATTCTAATTGCTACATCAAATGACAAAAAGTACCTCATTAAAAATTATTTTTAAAATTTGTTTCTATACTATAAAATAATACATGTATAGCAATTATATAGAAAGTTATGATCCTCATAGTCTTTTGGTGAATCACTTAGACTTAACCTGGATGTTAGTGTAATATAAAATGTAATAATAACAACTAACACAGATCCTTTTTCAAACATAAACCCTCAAATTGTTGTAAATCCAGTTGTATTATTTATTGGATGTTTTTTTTTCGCAGACATTCATTCTGCAGTGATTATGAGTGCCTAGATATTTTACAGACAATGCAGTACAATTTGCTTTATTGAACTGAATAAGATTGATGGGGGCATGACTCTTCCACCTGTACATAAATCAATGAATGAATTTAAAGACTTTTTAAATCTTGTAAGAAGGCCAGAGTTTTTCATGCTAAGCTCCCATTTTGTGGGTGAATGACCATGGACAGTATAGCATGAAAGAATGTATTGGTTTTACGTGGCAAGGTTTTGGTAGCAGGGGGCCTACAGGGGTGGCTTCTGTGAGAAGATGCCAGAAGCTTCCCCCATGTCCGACAAAGCCAGTTCCAGACGGCTCCAAGATGGACCTGCCGCTGGCCAAGGCTGAGCCAATCAGCGACGGTGGTAGCGCCTCTGTGATAACATATTCAAGAAGGGGGAAAAAACTACTGCGCAACAACAGCAGCCAGAGGAGAGGAGTAAGAATATGTGAGAGAAACAACTCTGCAGACAGCAAGGTCAGTGAAGAAGGAGGGGGAGGAGGTGCTCCAGGCACTTGAGCAGAGATTCCCCTGCAGCCCCTGGTGAAGACCATGGTGAGGCAGGCTGTCCCCCTGCAGCCCATGGAGGTTAACAGTGCAGCAGATATCCACCTGCAGCCCATGGAGGACCCCACCCCAGAGCAGGTGGATGTGCCCTGAAGGAGGCTGTGACCTCATGGAGAGCCCATGCTGGAGCAGGCTCCTGGCAGGACCTGTGGTCCCATGGAGAGGAGCCCACACTGGAGCAGGTTTTCTGGCAGGACTTGTGACCCCGTGGGGGACCCATGCTGGAGCAGTCCATTCCTGAATGTCTGCGCCCTGTGGAAAGGACCTATGCTGGAGCAGTTTGTGAAGAGCTGCAGCCTGTGGGAAGGACCCACCTTGGAGAAGTTCGTGAAAGACTGTCTCCTGTGGGTGGGACCCCATGCTGGAGTTGAGGAGCGGGAGTGATAGAGCAGCTTGGTGGGCACCTGGTGGCTAGCCAAGGTCAACCCAACTCATGTTGGAAGAGACCTCTGGAGGCCATCAGGTGCAAGGCCCTTCTCAAAGCAGGGCCAGGTAGTAAGTTGCTCAGGGCTGTGTGGAGCCGGGTTTTGATTGTCTTCAAGCATGGAGACTCCACAAACTCTCTCCTCTTCCATATACTGTCAGAGTACATATTTTTTCCTTACATCTAGTTGGAATTTCCTTCGTTCCATCTTTTGCTTATTGCCTTTCATCCTATCCTGGTGCATGTCTGAGAAAAGTCTGTATCCATCTCCTCCTCACCCTCTCTTTCAGTAGCTACAGGCAGCAATGAGGTGTCCCCTTAACCTTCTCTTCTTAATGCTGAATAAACACAGTTCCCTCAGCCTTATTGCATATTTCATGTTTTCCAGTCTTGGCCCTCAGCTGGACTTGCCCCAGTATGTCACTGTCATTTTTATACTGTGGAGCCCAAAACTTGATATCTGTCAAGAGTCCACAATTGCGGATCTCTGTTGAAGAGAGAGATAAATAACAGTCTGAATTTCAATAGCAGTTTAAAAATATGTTTTAATATGTGATAATAATTACTACATTTTTGTTTAATCATGTAAATGTGCCATACAGGATCCTTTTCTATCTAACGCATCATAGATCCCACAGTGTTGTCTGGTCATTGGTGTCCTCAGACAAACATGCCTGTCCTTGTGGAGCTTTTTAGGCCATGGACATTGCAACAGATGGAGGAAGGAAGCAATTCCCTAGTTCACTATGATCTAGCTTCAAAGGTGAATATTTGTACAACGGCATTGACACTGATGGAACTATGACAAAGCAATAATGTAAAAATTGTCATAGTAGTTGGACAAAGCCCATCTTGACAAGAGTCCTGTCTCTAAAAGTGACTAATAGTGTCTACACAGGGAAAGAGCATAAAAAAACCCCAGGGTATGGGCAGCATATATCTCCCACCAAAATATCTTCCTAATACATGAAAAGGGAGAAATATTGCATTAACTCCTTGTAAATCTGTTGAAGTAATTTCGCTAAGAAAAAAAGATTTCTGTGTAGTTAGAGAGAATGGAACTCTACTGAAGACTTTCAGTAGAGTTGTCTGGCAATTTATCTCCATAATTCTTCATCAGGAAATGCCAGTTCACCTAGAATGAAAAATTTTACAGAAACACACCTTTTTCAACATTTTTTTTTAACTCAGGCTGGACTTTTCGAGAAAACTGGAATGAGATAGATCCTTTCCAAAAAGGTAATTTAGGCACACAGGGTATTTTTAACTAAAGATGCAATTCATCTGCCCTAACTTTCAATGTCTAAAACTTAAATATCAAAGGGCTACTTACCCTAGAAACTCCCTGTAGAAGAAGGTTCATTTTATACTAAAATTGATATACAGCATCAGTCAGATGAAGCGGTTTGTATCTATTTTTCTCCACTGATTATACAAGCAGCTTAGGGTCACTAGATCAGAATCACACGTTCAAATTTTAGATGTCTAAAATTAAGAAAGGTGAATATTAGTATGAGTGTCCCAAATTCCAGTCACTACTGCAGAGTACATGTCTTTTTCCACCAAAAAGCCTTTAGGAAATCTGTCTTTCTCAAGAAAAAGAAAATATATTGAAAATTATTTTGTCTAGCACAAAAAAAAATGTTTTGAATCTCAGAGTGTGTGGGATGAAAAATTTATTTTTATATTAATCTGTCACACACTTGGGCTTTTGGACAGTAAATTTAGGAGAGCATCTCCTAAATTTTAAAAAAACAGAAACATTGAGACACCAAGATCACCTAGCTCACATAAGTTAAGCTAAAGCAGCTGGAAATTCCTATGCCATTCCTAAAGTAAAATTTTCTTTTTGCACTCAATGAGCAGAAAGCCAATTAATCCTAAAGGAATTGTAAGCAAGCCACTTCCATCTTTGTAGCACAAAACTGTCTGAAATTTAAAATAAATTAAGAAAGGGAAAATGGCAAAGTGTCCCTTTTACTCATTTGATGTTATTCAGAAGTATATTTTGATTGACTTATTTTCCTTGTATTTTCCTCACTTCTGGTTTCAGTATCATTGTTTTGTGGTAATCCACTACTTCTAATAATTTAAACATGACCTGTAGTAAGAAAGTCCTTAAAAGGTAAAGTTGTTGTAAAATTTTGCATTAACAGATATCCTGTGTTTCCCACAAAATATGCAAACTCAGCTGTGGAAAGGGGATGCAATGAAATTTAGTGAAGGGGATGCAATGAAATTTAGTGAAAGGGATGCCCCTTTTGCCCTGTACCAAAAACCATGTGGGATCAGGCTTTCTCAGGAAATCTCTGCTACTAACTTACAAGCCAGAAAAATACCAGGGTGAATGTATACAGAGAAGTGGTTTTTTTGTGTGCCGACACTGGGTTATAGTGAAGCCTGCAAAAAACAGAGCAGACTACTTGAGACTTTAAAAAATAAAATAAAATCTGTTGAAAGATCAGAGGAAGTGTTTGTTGACTGTTGTTTCTTGACTGTTGTTTGTTTGAACAGATTCAATATCCTCACCTTCAAGCCAGAGACCTTTTTTCTGAAGAGGCAGATACCTATTGCAAGCCCAGTTGTGGCTACCTTACTCTTCATGTTTGGGGAAAGAAAAGTTAATGCTTTCAAAGAGTTTTCTACTGAATAATTTATGGAATGGAATGGAATGGAATGGAGAGTAGAGTAGAGTAGAGTAGAGTAGAGAATAGTTCAGTTGGAAGGGACCTACAATGATCATCTAATCCAACTGCCTGACCACTTCAGGGCTGACCAAAAGCTAAAGCATGTTATTGAGGGCATTGTCCAAATGTCTCTCAAACACTGACAGGCTTGGGGCATCGACCACCTCTCTAGGAAGCCTGTTCCAGTGTTTAACAACCCTCTCTGTAAAGAAATGCTTCCTAATGTCAAGTCTAAACCTCCCCTGATGCAGCTTTGAACCATTCCCATGCATCCTGTCACTGGATACCAGGCAGAAGAGATCAGCACCTCCCTCTCCACTTCCCCTCCTCAGGAATCTGCAGAGAGCAATGAGCCTCCTTTTCTCCAAACTAGACAAACCCAGAGTCCTTAGCCTCTCCTCATAGGACATGCCTTCCAGCCCTTTCACCAGCTTTGTTGCCCTCCTCTGGATGCATTTAAGCACCTTAACATCCTTCTTAAATTGTGGGGCCCAGAGCTATACACAATACTCAAGGTGAGGATGCACCAGCTCTAAATACAGAGGGATAATCATCTCTTTTGACCAGTTGGTTATACTGTGTTTGATGCACCCCAGGATGCAGTTTGCCCTCTTGGCTGCCAGGGCACACTGCTGACTCATATTGAGCCTGCTGTCAACCAGCACCCCCAGATCCCTTTCTGCGGGGCTGCTCTCCAGCCACTCCTCTCCCAATTTATACTTGTGTCCAGCATTACTCTGTCCCAGGTGCAGAATCTGGCATTTGGTCTTGTTAAATTTCATGCCATTGATGCTTGCCCAATGCTCCAATCTATCTAGATGTCTCTGCAAGGCCTTTTGTCCCTCGAGACAGTCAACAGCACCTCCCAGTTGGGTATCATCAGCAAACCTGCTAATGGTACATTCAACTCCTGCATCCAGATCATTGATAAATATATTGAACAGAACTGGCCCTAGGACTGAGCCCTGAGGAACACCGCTGGTGGCTGGTTGCCAGCCAGATGTAGCCCCATTCACTACAACCCTTTGAGCCCTGTCGTTCAGCCAGTTCTTCACCCAGCGCACTGTGTACCTGCTCATCCCACAGTTGGACAACTTGTCCAGAAGGATGCTGTGAGGAACAGTATCAAAAGCCTTACTAAAATCCAGAAAAACCACATCTACCGCCTTCTCTTCATCCACTAGGCAGGTGATCTTATCACAGAAGGATATCAAATTAGTTAGACAGGACTCTTCCTTCGTGAACCCATGTTGACTGTGCCTGATGATTGCATTGTTCTTTAAATGCCTTTCAATAGCACCCAGGATGATCTTCTCCATAATTTTTCCAGGTACTGAGGTTAGACTAACAGGTCTGTAGTCTCCTGTGTCTTTCCTCTTGCTCTTCTTGTACATTGGTATAACATTGGCTAGCTTGCAGTCAGCGAGGACCTCCCCAGACTCCCGAGACCTTTGGTAGATGATTGAGAGGGGTCCTGCCATAACATCCGCTAGCTCCTTCAGTACTCTGGGATGAATCCCATCAGGCCCCATGGAGTTATGAACATTCGGCCGATACAGCTGGTCCCTTACAATTTCAGTGTCCATAAATGGAAAGTCACTGTTTCCGCAGTCATGGTCCTCCGACTCAGAGGACTGGGCAGCCCAAGGTCTATCAGTATTATTAAAGACTGAGGCAAAAAAAGCATTGAATGCCTCCACTTTTTCTTCATCCCTATTAGTCAGGTGACCATCTTCAACAAGTATCAGTCCAATGTTTTCTTTAGATCTCCTCTTGCTATTAACATGCAAGGGACAGGGGACTAGTGGGGGATGGGATGCTAGCAGGGGCCCTCAGCCTGTCGATCTGAAGCACGCTGGAGACACTGCAGCACAGTCGAAGTCTTACGGGGATGAGCAGGGCGCTCTTGAGGTAATAGGAGCCAACAGGGAAATATCAGAGAAATGCCTCAAGGGAACCAAGGGGTGTTCCTCCAAGAAGGTGACACGGACAACAGCCCAGCTGAAGTGCCTCTACACCAATGCATGCAGCATGGGCAACAAACAGGAGGAGCTGGAAGCTACCGTGCTGCTAGAAAGCTACAACCTAGTTGCCATCACTGAAACTTGGTGGGATGAATTCCATGACTGGAGTTCAGCTAACGAAGGCTACAGGCTGTTCAGAAGGGACAGGCAAGGTAGGAGGGGTGGAGTTGTTGCCCTCTATGTCAAGAAATGGATAGAATGTGAAGAAGTGTCTCTGAAGAATAGCCATGAGCAGGTTGAAAGTTTATGGGTAAGAATTAGAGACCGAGGCAACAAAGGGAACCTTGTGGTTGGGGTCTACTAGAGGCCACCTGATCAAGGGGAGCCTATTGATGAAGCCTTTTTCTTCAACTACAGGAAGCTTCGTGCTCACAGGCTCTCATCCTGCTGGGGGATTTCAACCACCCCGACATCTGCTGGGAAAGTAACACGGCAGGCGGTAGGCAATCTAGGAGACTCCTGGAGTGCATGGAGGACAATTTCCTAACCCAGGTAATAGATAGCCCTACCAGAGGGGACGCAGTACTGGACCTGGTGGTCACCAATGCAAGTGAGCTCATTGGTGATGTCAGGATTGGAGGCAGTCTCGGCTGTAGTGATCACACACTGGTAGAGTTCACAGTCCGGAGAGGTAAGGGTCTGGTGAAGAATATAGTCAGGACCCTGAATTTTAGGAAAGCAAACTTCCAGCTCTTCAAGGAGTTAATCAACAGGACCTCCTGGGAAATGGCCCTCAGGGACAAGGGAGCAGAACAGAGCTGGCAGGTCTTCAAGGATGCTTTCCATAGGGCACAAGAGCTCTCGATCCCCAGGTGCAGGAAATTGGGCAAGGAAGGGAAGAGGCCAGCATGGCTGAGCCATGACCTGGGGGTCAAACTAAAGGGCAAGAAGAGATTGCACAGGCAGTGGAAGAAGGGACTGGTATCTTGGGAAGAGTACAGGAACGCTGCCCGGTTGTGTAAGGATGGGATCAGGAAGGCCAAGGCTCGGCTGAAGCTGAACCTGGCGAGGGATGCAAAGAATAATAAGAAGGGCTTCTATAGGTACATCAACCAGAAAAGGAAGGTTAAAGAAAGCATACCCCCTCTGATGAGCAGAAGTGGCGAGCTGGTAACAACAGACGAGGAGAAGGCTGAGGTACTCAACAACTTCTTTGCCTCAGTCTTCACTAGCAACCTCTCTCCTCACACCTCCCGAGTCAATGGGCCATTTGATGGGGATCAGGGGAGCAGAGGTCCTCCCACTGTAAGAGAAGATCAGGTTCGCGACCACCTGAGGAACCTGAACGTGCATAAGTTTATGGGTCCTGATGAGATGCATCCCAGAGTCCTGAGGGAATTGGCTGATGTAGTTGCCGAGCCACTCTCCATGATATTTGAAAAGTCATGGCAGTCAGGTGAAGTCCCTGGGGACTGGAAAAAGGGAAATATTGCAGCCATTTTTAAAAAGGGTAAAAAGGAGGACCCTGGGAACTACCGACCTGTCAGCCTCACCTCTGTGCCTGGGAAGATCATGGAACAGATCCTCCTAGAAGCTATGCTAAGGCACATGGAGGACAGGGAGGTGATTCGAGACAGCCAGCATGGCTTCACCAAGGGCAAGTCCTGCCTGACTAACTTAGTGGCCTTCTATGATGGAGTGACTGCATCAGTGGACGAGGGAAGAGCTATGGATGTCATCTATCTGGACTTCTGTAAGGCCTTTGACATGGTCCCCCACAATATCCTTCTCTCTAAATTGGAAGGATATGGATTTGATGGGCGGACTGTTCGGTGGATAGCAAACTGGCTGGATGGTCGCATCCAGAGGGCAGTGGTCAATGACTCAATGTCCAGATGGAGATCAGTGACAAGTGGTGTCCCTCAGGGGTCCATACTGGGGCCAGTGCTGTTCAGTATCTTCATCAATGACATAGACAGCGGGATTGAGTGTACCCTCAGCAAGTTTGCAGATGACACCAGGCTGAGTGGTGCACTTGACACACCTGAGGGATGGGATGCCATCCAGAGGGACCTGGACAAGCTGGAGAAGTGGGCCTGTGTGAACCTCATGAGGTTCAACAAGGCCAAGTGCAAGGTCCTGCACCTGGGTCAGGGCAATCCCCAGTACCAGTACAGGCTGGGGGATGAAGGGATTGAGAGCAGCCCTGCCGAGAAGGACTTGGGGGTACTGACAGACGAAAAGCTGCACATGAGCCGGCAATGTGCTCTCGCAGCCCAGAAGGCCAACCATATCCTGGGCTGCATCAAAAGAAGTGTGGCCAGCAGGTCGAGGGAGGTGATTCTGCCCCTCTACTCTGCTCTGGTGAGACCCCACCTGGAGTACTGTGTCCAGCTCTGGGGTCCTCAGTACAGGAAGGACATGGACCTGTTGGAGACGGTCCAGAGGAGGGCCACAAAAATGATCAGAGGGATGGAACACCTCTGCTATGAGGAAAGGCTGAAAGAGCTGGGGTTGTTCAGCCTGGAGAAGAGAAGGCTGCAGGGAGACCTTATTGCAGCCTTTCAGTACTTAAAGGGGGCTTATAAGAAAGATGGGGACAGACTTTTTAGCAGGGCCAATAGCGATAGGACAAGGGGTAATGGTTTTAAACTAAAGGAGGGTAGATTCAGACTAGATATAAGGAAGAAATTTTTCACGATGAGGGTGGTGAAACACTGGAACGGGTTGCCCAGAGAGGTGGTAGATGCCCCCTCCCTGGAAACATTAAAGGTCAGGCTGGATGGGGCTCTGAGCAACCTGATCTAGTTGAAGATGTCCGTGCCCATTGGAGGGGGGTTGGACTAGATGACCTTTAAAGGTCCCTTCCATCCCAAAGCATTCTATGATTCTTGCCTATGTATGTGGCTTACTGTCAAGCAAGAGATTGCATACCAATTTATCCATGGCAAATAAGCCGTGATGTGTCCATTCCCCAGATAACAGGTGCTAATATGTCTATGACTGTGTGTATGCATGCATGTCTGGATACCAATCTTTTTCACAGACTGACAATATTTAAAGGAGAATTTGTGGACTGGACCAAAACAATTGTCTGTGCTACACACATTTGCCACTCAACTGCTGTCAGATCAAAAAAAAAAAAAAAAGTAAGCAAAGAAAAAGCACGATTTGCAGTTGTAGCTATACTTCTGTGATTTACGGCATCTGCAGTCAAGTGTGTTATCATCATTGTTCTATGCTATAAAAAGCAACCTCTCACATACCCTCCACCCTGAAAAGGACTTCACCTTTAGGAGTTTTAAATCACAAAAAGCATGATTTTATTCAGACTATCATCAGGAAGCAGGAATCACTGGGAAATTTTGAACTGGAAAGAGATGGATGTAGTGAAGGCCAGAAAATATTATGGGAATGTTATACCCAGAAGCAAATGTCAGAGAGATTAGGAAGGGAAATAAAAGATGCTTGGGAATGTCATTCCAGAGAAGGGCAAAGTTGGATGCATCCCTGTTCTTTACATTAACAAGGAGTTTTCAAGGAGAGTATACTGAGAAAGTAAGGTAGATCCTGTATGTAAGAACTGTGTATAATTAAAAACAGGCAAATACTAAATTCTGAAGTTACATCTCCATGCAGGATTTTGTTGATTATATAAACTAGGGCCATTGTGATTTATGATGTCACAAGGACCTAAGAGAGTGCAAAAGTCCTTGAAACTATGCTTGCTTATAATACGCAATACTTCAATACTTCAAAATTTGTTTTGGAAGTACTTTAGAACACATTTCAAGCTTTTGGATGGGGTGTTGTTGATTTTTTACTTCAAAGAATATGAAATGAACTTTCCTGATGCTTTCCTTGCTTTTTTGAATAAAAGTCATTTTACGTCTAAAATAAAGAACTCTGATTTTTGTATAACTTGAAAGTCACTGACAGACTTCTTACATGAAGTCATTCACTTTGTACCTTATAATACCACTCCAAGCATGCAGTAATCATCTTCTCTTGTTACTGCTATTGCACATGGAGTCCTCTCTGAAGCACCATAGCTAAGTTAAGAAAGGGAAGGGATATTTCAGGACCTAGAAAATGAAAATATGGGTACAGAATGACAATAAAGTCCACTAGATGCTCTAGAATAGCTAATCACAATTGCTACATTTCCAGTAATGCCTAGTTAAGAGTCAGTCTTAACTTAATTTAGGAGCTATGACCATAAAGTCTTAGTCCCACTATGTGCATTTTCATTATGACCCTACAGTGATCTAGTAACTGGATACGATACTAGATAATAACTTCCAAATACAACTTTCAGTTCTCAACAGACAAATGTTCTTTTAAAGTTGTATCTTATTTTCAGACTATTTTTGGATTCTGTTTTTCTCATAAGCCATCCCAAAATAAGTAGTATATTTTGGTATATGGTGACTCCACCTAGGTCTTACGAGACAGATGTGTTTTCTCTTTAAATTGTGACTTTACTGAGGTATCAACGACACACACTGTACAAAGATTTAAAAATTGGGAATGTGAAGTCATATCCCTCATATCTGAGAAATGAGAAATGACCTCTAAGGTATTACTAAGTATTAGTATAAACATGAATAGGTAAAACAAATGCTACTGGCACCTTTATCCTTACGTATCTGTATCAATTGCCGAAACAAAAAAATTGCAACTATATGAAATACAGTCAAGTGCTCCTCCTAGACATTTACTAGTTCAATGCCTGTCTAATGCTGAGCTGCCAAAGACAGACACATATGAAGATGCTGAAGTAACTTGTACTCCAGATTACCTTAGTTTAAGCTGTTTACTTTCCAGAGTTTAATACACTCGTTAGGGAGAAAGTCCTGACCTCCTCACTTGGAAATAAGACATCACAATGTTATCATTAAAAAATATAAACCACCATTTTCCTCTTTTCTCCATAATCCCATTTTCTTTCCTAATCTCACTAATCCTTCCAATCTCCTGCAGGAAAGTCAGTTCAGTAAGACCTGAAGGGCATAGGTCTTTCCACTGAGATTTTGGGAATGAAGGAACAAAGGAGCAGGGATGCTAATGTTACCCACCTCATAAAACTGCAAAGAGATGGGAATAAAATGAACCATCCCCTTGTGACCTCTTGTCACTCCAGGGAGAGTTCTAGGAAAGCAAATGGCCTTTAATAATTTTGAAAACTACAACTTTTTCTAAGTGTTGACTGTAAGCCATTTGCTAACCTCTTCATGCAGTCTCATAAAATGAAGTTTATTCCTTTATATGCTTCAAGGTCCTGCTGTCCCTAATGGAAAATTTTTATTTCCTTTAATTCCTTAAAAGTATATTAGGGCAATGGGCAGCAACAAATTGCTTTAGCTTCTTTTGGAAGTTCCTTCATTGATTTCTGAGATGATAAACTGTTCGTAATATACCTATTACCTGTTTGTAATATACACTCATTAAATCAAAGGTTACTCATGACAAAATCCAAATTTGAGTGCAGTATCCAGCTGTCTCTCAGAATATCATAATGATTCTCCTTTGGGGGCAATACTCTGACACATTAGCATAAATTCAAAGGAATACATAAAAAGCATAAATCAAACCATGTCTTTTCTGCTTCCATTGCTTGCCTGTATTCACTGCAACCCAGCAGGTGAATTAAATATTTTAGAGATGTTTAGAGATGTCTTAGAGACTCCTGGATCAGGAAAAAAGAAGAACCGATATGAACCATTGTCCAAGGTGAAACAGAATGATACCTTTTAGGGATTCTGAAATAGTTAAATACATTTGTATGGAATTATTACCTTCCATTTTTGGAACTCTACTTTTTCTTGTCAGGACCAGAAGATGAGCTGATAAAATGTAGTAAGATAGCCTACTTTCTGCACTGTTAGCACAAATGAAAGTAGTAAATAAAAGGAAAATCTGAAAAATTACATTCCTGTGTGATCTTCAGGTTCATGTTTCTGGCCCAGAGTGGCCAGACACTCTTGAAATTCACCTTTGGGGTCCTGGAATAAAGATTCATCTTTATGTCAGGTTCCCTTATGTTTATTAATTAGCAATATTTTCAAAGTGAATGAGGTTTTGATTTGGTGTGGGATGGCACTGGGACATGACATGTGAGAAGCCAAATGTTTTCAGCTCCCATTATCAAATTATCAAAGGAACAATGTGATTCTCAGCTCTGTCTGCAAATGCTGAAAGATGTGTTTAATGTAGTCAGGATCAAAAGGTTAAAATTACCATGTTCTTGCATTGCTGATTTAAAAAAATTCTTTAAACCCTACAGTCCCTACAGAATACTGATGGATGTGCACTTTTGTGACATTTTTTGTGAATATTACAGTTAGGCAGAATATTTTGCAACTATTCCTTTGAAATTTTGTGTTCAGTTCAAAAGTATTGCTATTGCTCTCACTTCTTTTATGAATGTTTTTATAGATAGCTTTTTGCATTATGTTGACTACCCATCCAATTCCTGAACAGAAGAAAATGGTGGGTTAAGTAAGAGATCAGATTTACATATGATCTGCAGAATAAGAATTATTCTCTGAAGAAACTTGAGAATGACTTCAAACAAGTTTAAGAAATATATTTAAGCTTAAAAAAAACCCCACAGATTTAGATTAAAGTAAAAAAGCAAATAGAAAACAAAACTGCTGTGCCATGAAATACAGCAAGTTAGTGACAAAAGGAGGATTCTAATAATGTCTGTCCTTACCAATCATATTAATTGCTTTTATATTAATTTTATGAAAAACGCCACAGTAAACATATGACTAATGGGAAAGCAATTTGGTTTGGTTTTAGGGGAGGGATGGGAGGAAACTATGTTTGGTTTTTAGTGTTAGCTACTTCAGTAAAAAGAGATTTTGCATTAGAAAGCTGACTTTCAGAAAGCTCAAGAAATATAATTCAATCTGCATTGGATGTTTTCTTGCATAACTTATCCTTGTTTTCCTTATGTGCACAATTTGAACTTTTAACCATTAAACAGAGTAATTTATGACTTAAGCTAGTATATAGAACTGCAAATTTATCTATCATATTAATGCCTTTGTATTAAGTTTTGCTATCTTAAACAGATTTCATTATCTCCTCATTGTCCATGAGGTATGTTTATAAGAAATGCATACTGAGAGGAGTTGTGTCTAAGAAAACAGACTCCCCTGAAAGAGTATATAAAGTGTGTGTGCCCTCCTTTACTGTAGTTAATTGCTGTTCGTTACTTTGGCAGTGGTTTCTTTATTGTTAGCTTTTTGGGAAGCTTTTATCAATAATGTTTTCTCTATTTGCCCTGGAATAGAAATGCATCTGGGAATAAGTCTTCCCATGCTCTTTCTAAGCCAATTTTGGTTGACCTAATAGTGAAATGATTCAAAGAATTATCTCTACCATCAGGGCTGACTTAAAAAGCAGTGCTAGGCTCCAACCCCCTTCTTTCCTGCACAGCTCTTTTTTGTTGTATTTTGTCTTTTATTTGAGCTATGATCTGGGCTACAACCTGCTCATGCAGATACTGTAGTCTCACAAGATGCAACTACTACATTGCTATGAATGAGACCTTATTGAAAGGATTGGAGTTCTGTTTAAGAAAATATTAGCAAAATTTTTTTGCTAAGGGATTTGCTGTTCAAAATTCAAATTCTTGCATCTTAAAGCAATTTCTGTTATACTTTCACTTGCTAATTGACCAAATTTCTAGGAGAGTGCACTCCCTGCTCTCCAGCAGCACACCACCTATCGAGAGGGGCCCCAGATAACTCTGACCCTGATCCCAGCAATGCAGGAACATGGTAATTTTAACCTTTTGATCCTGACTGAATTAAACTCTGGCCCTGATCCCAGAGCAGGCTGGGCCCTGAGTACAGGGCTGCAGCCCACTGGGCCAGCTGCATCAACCAGCAACTTCTTCCCCTTTTCTCATGATTTTAAATGTCCACAGAAAATTTTCCAGAGAGAATTTTAAAATTCTTGGTTTTCTCTTCAAATCACCAAAATCCCCTGCAAACTGGACCTTCTTGCCCAGTTTTGGGCTGAAGGGGTCTGCTGCTTCTGGCTTCATCAAGGTACAGCCCATTTCAGAGTGGGAACGCAGGGAGAAGGCTCAGCCTGGGCACAGGGCTGCTGCCCTTCTGACCGTGTTCTTACCATGGTGGTAAGGAGTCCCTCTCACTCACACTCAGTCAACCTTGCCTGTGTTTTTGCACAGTGGTGCAGCAATAGCAGGTAGGGAGGCTTCTAGCCTGGTGGCTAAGGTATTCTCAGGCCTGAGAAATGGAGATTTGACCTTCTTTAAGGTAATTTAAACCAGATCTACCACTTCCCAGTCAACTTCCTACAGTAATCACTGGACTGCTTTAAGAAAGGTAAGGCATACCTTGACCATCAGAAACAGCGGAAACATTATTTTACTTGGAAAAGTAGTTCTTTTAGTGTGTAACATTCTCAAAGCACCTCTGCTCAGCTGGGTCACTTCAAAAATTAGGTAAGGAATACTTATGGAGATATTCATACTGTCTAATTTTGGCCTTTGGTTTTAAGTGTTTTAAACTAACCTTCACTGGCACCAATTTCTCTCCATTGACTACAAGAGGGACTTCAGTATGCAGCTTTGATCCCCTGAATGATACCTTTATTAGGTACTTAAAACAGAGAGTATGACTAACCCCTCTGGAGTCCCACTTAAGGCAGCTGGTACGTTGGGCAGACTGGGGTCATTAAGAATTTGCACAGAAACAGAACTGTGAGTGCCTGGAAAATGTCTCAGGCCAGTGGAGATCAGTGCCTCCAGGGCTTGTTTTGAGGGGATCTGAGCGTAGAGCAAACAAGCCAGAACAGACTGGAATGAAAATATGACCATAGCTAGGAAATTATATAAAGTCTTCCTACTTGATAAAGATTTCCCACTATAAACAATCCCATTCACATCATCTGCTATCCTCTCACAAGTGCCAGAAATTTCAGCAAAAGACAAACAAAAAAATGGACCAACAATACATAACAATTCTGCTGCCTATCTTTATGCTATGTAGAAACTGAAATGGGGTGACAGCTAGACTCTGACTCCACATAGAACTTTGCATCTGACAGTCTGTTTCAGGTAGAAGAAATTCAGACACTACAAAATAGGCAGCTGTGTAAAAGGTTTGAGGAATGCTTCTACATTTGTATAGGTGCCTGCTTCAAAGTGTCTGAACACCCTCCAACTAAAAGAGCACTGCTGTTGTACTATCTGCTCTGATGCTTTCATCCTATGCTGATAGTGTCTTATCATGTAGATTGTTGCAGGCACTAGACATTGTGCTTAGTCAAGATGACAATAACAAGGAGTTTTAGGATGGATCTGGAAAGCACATGCATGGCAAAGCATGGCAAAGCGTATGTTCTTGCAAAATATCAGGATTAATCACTAGTAATTTTAATGTATAAGAATATACTAGACCACACAGAGAAGCCCCTTCTCAGTATGTGTAGACTTGAAACTGAAATGAGTGGAAAGCCTGTCTGAGTAAAGCAAGTGACCCAGATTGAACTACTTGCTAGCTATCAGGCCATCAGTCCCTAAAGAATTCCAAACATTCACTAAATGCAAAAGGAAGTTCTGGTCCAAGGCAGTAACCCTGAAAACAAAGATGTATGCAAAATGCACTTACCGTATTCCTAAAATATTAGTGCATGGCTCTGTGATTTAACTGCACGGTTTTAAAGACCTGCTCACCACTCACCACAAGGTAATATATCTGTGTTGATAACAACTTGGCAGTAAGTGCTGTTATTACTGTTGCCATGGTTCCCTTCCCACTACATAGCATCATGCCATTTACACTCTTAATTAAATACATTACCCCAAATGAGTTCTGATTACAAGGATAAGACAAAGGTTGATGCATTAAACTGGTCCAGGATGATTACTTACATTCTCCACATCATCAGCATTAGTGCTTTCAGTGTCAGACTGGTAAAACCTGTAAAAATTAATGAAAGATTCTCTTAAGAGGAAAAAAATAATTTTTATTATCAGTGCTTACATCCTGGCTGGGCGATCGGTAGTAGACACCCACTACAACATCTCCTTTGTTTTCCATCCCCCTAATCCTCACCCAGAGGCTCTCAACCATATCATCGCTAACTGTAAGAGCTGTACAATCAAACATCTCCCTTACTTATAGTGCGACACCTCCACCTCGCCTGCCCTGCCTATCCCTCCTGAACAGCCTGTAGCCCTCCATCCCAGCACTCCAATCATGGGACTCATTCCACCAAGTCTCACTAATACCAATGATATCATAGTTCTGGGAACTAACCAATGCTTCCAGTTCATCCTGTTTGTTTCTCATACTGCGTGCATTGGTGTACAAGCATTTCAGATATGCTCCTGAGCCCTCCATGCTCCCAGGAGCAGTGTAAATGTTCCCGCTAGCATTGCCACCCTCAGGCGATGCCATGCCAACCCTTGGCTTACCTACTACAATTCCTGTTGGTATCCACTTTCCCCTAAATTTTAAAGGTTTAGGAAGAGTGCCACTAATGCAGAAGTAATTTGGCTTTTTTTTTTTTTTTTTTTTAGATGTTTGAGAAGATCAGCAAAGGCTGTCGGTTTTCTTTCCATGATCCCCTGCAACTCACTACTCCAAAGATGTATGATCAGTAGGAGAAGAATAAAAGCCTCCACTAGTTAAACTTTATACCAAAAACCAGTTTTTGTTTCCTTTCTGAAAAGGAAATCAGAAAAAAACCCTGCTGAGCTTTGTACAACTTGATGGATAGATTACCTTCAAAGAGAAGATAAAAGATTACTGATAACAGACAGCAAACAGCTGCATCTGTACATTGCTGGGATTTTAGCTGTGACCATAAGGTTTAAGTCCACTCAGATTTGCTGCAGTTGTTGAAGGACTAAATTCAATAGCATGCTGCCAAATATATCTCTTTTAATGATAGTAGTAGAAGATATATAATTTATCTACCATTTTTACTCCCTTTTTCATGTAACAATACATCAAATATTTCATATTTTATGAGTTGCTTTTCCTAAAACAGTGATAGGTATTTACAGGATTTAAGTAGGAATCCACTATCTAACTTTTGTATGCTTCTTTAGAAATTGTGGCATAGAACATCTCTTGGCTTGCTGGTGGTCTGCACTTAATCTACATCAATAAAATGCTTATGTGATGTGCACAGGTTCATTGCTATCTTGGAGAGAAAAGGTAATTGCAGTACTTGGACTGGAAACATGGACAAGTAGTTCTCCAGAGGGATATTCCAGCCCTGCAAGGAAGACAAGAGAAATATCCCTTCCTTTCTTCTACTTTTGAGCTAAGGCAACAAACATAGTTAAGTACAGAAACATCATGAAAAATACCACCGGTCAAACCTCAAACCTATAAATCTGGCAACAGTTCTAAACGCAATTTATTTTTTTCTGGGGATCACGTGACTTTTTGCATTATGGGCTTCAGGCCACTTTTAGTGTCAGTTCGATCTATTACACAGGGCTTAGTTGCTTCTTTCAGCTGATACAGCCACCGGTGTAGGTAAAAGGCAGCAGTCAGTTGTACAGATTGACAGCCAAATATTCCACTGCCAAGAATAAATCTTTATTTATCTGTAGCAGTATCTGTAGTAGACATCAAGATCATGGAGAAGCAATAATAACTCATTACGAGAAATTTGGGCAAGTCATGGCAATGTCTACTGGTCCAGTGTGGCTGCATTTGAAAGCCCAGAGACAGAGGATTCATGCTTTCCTGTACAACGAGGAATGCTTTGCATAGCCGCAAGTAGACTCAAACCTGCAAATTCCAGAGCTCTGTTTGGATGGAATTTCCCTGCTGGTTCAGATTGCAGAAAAGTGGTCCAGGTGTGTGTCGTGGTTTAACCCCAGCCAGCAACTGAGCACCATACAGCCTCTCACTCACTCCCCCACCCCCGGTGGGATGAGGGAGAGAATCGGAAGAGTAAAAGTGAGAAAACTCATGGGTTGAGATAAGAACAGTTTAATAATTGAAATAAAATAAAGTAAAATAGTAGCAGTAGTAGTAGTAGTAATAATAATAATAATATACAAAGCAAGTGATGCACAATGCAATTGCTCACCACCCACCGACCGATGCCCATCCCGTCCCCGAGCAGCGGTCCCTCCCTCCCGTCCAACTCCCCCCAGCTTATATACTGAGCATGACCTCATACGGTATGGAATAGCCCTTTGGCCAGTCTGGGTCAGCTGTCCTGGCTATGCTCCCTCCCAGCTTCTTGTGCACTGGGCCGAGCATGGGAAGCTGAAAAGTCCTTGACTTAGTGTAAGCACTACTTAGCAACAACTGAAACATCAGTGTGTTATCAACATTATTCTCATCCTAAACCCAAAACACAGCACTATACCAGCTACTAAGAAGAAAATTAACTCTAGCCCAGCCGAAACCAGGGCAGCGTGCTACTAGACAGCAGGTTTCGGGAGGGCAACAAATGGCTCAAAGTGGCAATACCAAAATCTTCGTTCATTTTCAGAAGTGACATTTGACCATTTGCAGAGGGCAAGTATGAGTCCTGCATATCTCTAACATCCCTTGCAAATTTTGAGGTGCTTAATTGGGTCTTCTGCTTTCTGTAGTGTTCCGAATTTTAGTCAGCATGAGTATGGTTCAAAAAGATACCAAGGAAGTCCTTATAACAATATCCCTAAACCCTCCATTTATTGCTTTACAAACATAGCCAATATTATCCTAGCAATGTGTGTACTGATTTTGGATGGGATAGAGTTAAATTTCTTCAGAGTAGCTGATATGGGGCTACGTTTTGGATTTGTGCTGAAAAGAGTGTTGATAATACAGGGATTTATATATATAATTTATATAATTTTTATATTCATCTTTTTTTCATCTGTTTCAGGGCTATCAGCAACCTTTACAGTTCTTTTCCTCCTTTGTAAGTATTTAAAAGAGGACCTTTTTCTTCTGTTTTCAGGCATCATTATTACCTGGTTATCTGAATTATTCTTATATCTTGATAAATGTACAAAGTCCTCACTAAAAACTAGTCTGTTTACTAAACTTCTTAAATTACAGAGCCTATTCTGAGGACATAAAGAAAATGACAGAAGGAAACCCTGAAACACCTAAGAGAATAAAACAGATTTCAGGCTGTATAACTATAAAAAGATCATGCTTCAAATCAAGGAATTCAAGCACTGTTTGAAAAGGTTTGACACTGCCTGCTTATTCAGCTGTCTTAGGTCTGGGTGACATGTTTCAGACAAAAAATTTCTGGGAAAAAATTTGGAAAAATTACAGACAGTTGGTGACATCGGGTGGAGTTGGGAAAAGGTTATTTACCCAGTTCTTCATCAGCAGTAGAGCTGCATTGCCAAGGTCTAGAATACAGTTTAGGTTTAAAGATGCCTACTGATATTACCTCATTTAAGCACCAGTTTTGAGAACAGATAGTTCTCAAAAGCCAAAGATTATGTAATTTTTCTAGTGGAGAAAAACCCCTGGAGTTCAGTTACAGAGAACTAACAACTGGAGCCAGAGTCAGAATATTTTCAACTAAATGTACCTTCATCTAAACATACCGTTTCACTAGAGTGACATTTGTTTTGAAGAGACATATCAGTTGCAAGAAAAGTTTTCACAGGAAGGTTTAAGAGGTCATGGTTCTTCTATGCATTTCCAACCTAGAAGTGAGAGAAAACCAGACTGAAAACTTGACATGTGCTAGCCAAGGACAGGTGTTTTGGGTCAATTCCATTAGTAAAATATATTTGAAGGATTTAATTTTTTGTTCCAGAACTGAAATTCCAGAAAAAGTCATGAAACAGAATTGGGCTCTACCGGCCTGTTCTGCTAATACTTATTAATGTTTGGATTACATATCAACTAGGGGCCAAACAAGACCAGAGCCTTACATTGCAGTGCCCACAGAGCGTAGGGCAGAAAGATGCAGGCTAGGCAAAGGACAGGAAGGTCAAACAGCAGCCCTGTGGCCTAGCTTACGGTCCTGATTTCCCTCCTCACTAAACCGTACTGCCTCCCATAGCCCTAGCAGTGATCTCAGGGAAAGATGAGGTGGAAGAATGAGGTATCTGTGTTTGCCAAATAGAAAACACATTAGTATGGAGTGAATTTTGAATTTTGAATGGAGTGATGTTTGAATTTCAGTATTAGCCACAATGAACGAATGGGGACAAAGCCAAACTTTGACCTAATAATAACTGCTGAATACCATCTGGAAAGCAGAGTCTGAATGCACTGCCGCTTACCTTTTTGCCTCCAATCTTCTTCAGTAGGCTCCACTGTAATTAAAGCAGAAGATTCATAGCACAATAAAACCCATGAGCTGATGAATTTGTAAAGACTATAGGCAGCTATAAATTTTCTTCTTTTTTTTCTTCCAGTGACTGTAGGAGGTTGACATTGTCCAACTGGGGTACCAAACCTACGTATCTCTCGGGCCTGATTTACAGCTGAAACTGGGTGCTCCTAGGAAAAGTTGGCAGAATCACTCTTGGGATGTAGGTGATCAAATTAACACAGTGTGCTATGAATTGCACTTCTCAGCTTAGAGTTCATTCTCTCTAAGCAAATAGCTTAATTTCAGGTCAAGCGTCCTTCAATAAGATGACATATAATATAAAAGAATCTTATAGGCTTTCATAATGATGATAAGAAGACAAGAAGTGATCATATTCCAGGTCTGTTCTTCCATGAGTAGAAAGGATAACAGAGAACAAAGAGGAGAAGTGGCTAATAAAATAAATATAACAGTGAAATTATACAGGGAGATAATATTTTCTACAGGCTATTTGCAATAATGATAAAATGTACTATGTGAAATTGAAATGTGTCAAGGAATTAATGAAGACCAAAAGCAAAGATATCTGACAAGTAATGTGATGTACAGATTCTTTCAATATGTGCCATGAAGATGAAATTGCTTGGCTGGAGTGAAATATCTATGGCAGTATGAAGACTAGACCATAAACAGTTACACCCAACATACCTTAAAAACATTTGCAAGCTTAGCTGTCATGGAAAGCCACTGAAATGAGACAGACACAGATGGAGAAGCCAGAGCATCCCTCAGGAATACAGGATACACAGTGATCCAGAGATGACACAGTCTGCTGAAACACACTGCTATAAGGGTGCTGTGAAACCTCATAAAGTGCCAATAGCAGCATTAATCTGCTTGAGCTGGCAACTTCTCCTCTGTTTTTTTGTGACAACTGAGACCAAGAGAAATACTTTTGTTCACGGCATTTTGGTCTGACAGGACTTGACATGCTCCTTCTACCACCAGCCCAGCAGAACTCAAGAAGGTTGTTCTTCATTGTATATTGCAAAACATAGCTACCACCTCAGGTGAGCGAGAGAAATTGTGGTGTATGAAGAGAGATCTGTTAGTATGTCTTTATATTGTGATAGCACTTAGAAGCATTAATCAATAATCTAAGCCCAACTGCAATGAGAGCTATGCTCATTTTATTAACAGATTATTATTTATAAGCTTAGGCCTGAATCTTACCATCACTTTTGCATGTGCACAGCTCTCCTGTAAAAGAAAACTTCAGAAGAGTCACTAGTACTATTCACATTAAAAGTTAAGTGGATATTGAAGAATTAACAGGACTAGGACATTGGCATACCCTTTTTGTGTAATGGCAAATGACAATAGCTCTGACAAGGTTCTGTAAAATGCCTGGAGGAAATTTTCTAAAACAAAGAAAACATAGACGTTTGTGCTGGTTTTGGCTGGGATAGAGTTAATTTTCTTCATAGTAGCTAGTATGGGGCTATGTTTTGGATTTGTGCTGAAAACAGTGTTGATAACACAGGGATGTTTTAGTTACTGCTGAGCAGTGCTGACACAGAGTCAAGGCCTTTTCTGCTTCCCATACCACCCCGCCAGCGAGTAGGCTGGGGGTGCACAAGAAGTTGGGAGGGGACACAGCTGGGACAGCTGACCCCAACTGACCAAAGGGCTATTCCATACCATATGACCCCATGCTCAGCATATAAAGCTGGGGGAAGAAGAAGGAAGGGGGGGACGTTCGGAGTGATGGCGTTTGTCTTCCCAAGTAACTGTTATGCATGATGGAGCCCTGCTTTCCTGGGGATGGCTGTACACCTGCCTGCCGATGGGCAGTAGCGAATTAAACTGTCTTTATCTCAACCCACGAGTTTTCTCACTTTTACCCTTCCGATTCTCTCCTCCATCCGACCGAGGGCAGTGAGTGGCTGTGTGGTGTTTAGTTGCCAGCTGGGGTTAAGCCATGACACACTGATATTTGACTGCCCCATTTAGGAGAGCAGTCTTTGAAGTGCCACTTAAACTGGGGCCAAAGGTAAACATAAATGAGAGAGATTACCCTGCATGTTGAATAAAATTTGCATTTGATAATTTTGCTGCCATTTCCTGTTGTGTGCATTATACTTTATACTAAAGCTGCAGTGATGTAGTGCCCTGTTTACACAGTGTGCTTAAGAGTATGGACTCCTTGAATGTAATGGTTACTCCAGTTCTTCTCCCCCCCCCCCCTTTTTTTTTTTTTGCCAGTTACATGGAAAAATATTTCAATCATCTGCTAAATTTTCCACCATTTTTTTTCTTGAGTTTGAGTTCTCTGGTCACTATTCTCTCTGGCACTTCTTTACTAGTTGCTTTTATGGCTATGGACTTTTGGGATAAATTAAATTTGACCTGGTCATATGGGTTATTTCATGTTGTTGATAAAACATTTGATAAGCTTCTAGAGACAAATCCAGGGAAAGATGTGGAAGCCTGCAAGTCAGGCAATGTGGCATACAGCTTTTAGCCATTTGATCCCCAGACTGGAGCTCTAAAAACGAGAGTTAGACGCTTAGGTTCCTGATAAAATTATGAGAAGAGTTAGGCATTTAAGAATCATCTCAGAAATTCAAGCTGAATGAGTAGATGATAAGTAGGAGACGCTGAACACAGACGTGCCCCTGACCTGTGGAGCTTAGGCACTTGGCTCAGATCTCTTCAGTGCATTTGATTTCCTTTTCTGTGTGGTGAGAAGACATAGCAGTGATGTTCCCTTTTTCATACAGCTGACATTCTCGAAGGGCCCTACAACAAAACCAGCATATGCTGACCCCTGGGACAACACCCCTCATCTTGTTACAGCATATGTGTCTCCTACTGTCCACCTCTATTGTCGGACCTAGGCTTTTTGAAGAAAGGAATGCAAGGTTCACGGAACCAAGGCAGAAGAATTAAAGGAGCATCAATCAGCAGCATAGTCATTAGCGCACTCATTTAATAGTAGGAGTCCTGGATTTTAGTCTTGACATCCCTTGCTGCTTATAGATTTAATGTTAAAGTGAATCTTGGAAATTAAAAGATACCATATCCCTTTCTGACCCTGTTTCAGCAAATGGTGTGGTAGGTAAACCTCTCTCCCACTTCTATATACAGTCTGTCTGTATTGTAAAGAGGTCCTTATGTCGATCAGTGGAAGAGATGGATCTGAATCCCCTCAGGTCAAGGAATTGTTTCCTGGATGAATCCATTAACCCCTATTCTGTTCTGTAAAGGCTGTAGGCTCCTCTACCTCCTCCTGGTGTTCTGGTGCATTTTATACAGAAAGCAGCTAAAGCTATCATTTATGAAGAGTCTGAAAGGCTAGAATTCATCCGGCTTAATATGAACAGTAGATATCAAAGTCTGAACTAATTGTCTAAGATCCCTTTGCAGTCAATGGAGAGAATTAGGAATTTACAGGGCTTTGTGGACACTAAGGCAGGCAATAAGGCTGGTGAACTACATCCTGCAAGTGCTTCATTGGCCACAAATGGAGCTGAGGGTGAATATCTCGGCTGCAGACAACTAAATTGTAGAGCCTATGGCTAGATGAGATAAATCCCGTCCAGCGGATCAAGCATGCCTGCTGGATTACGCCCCTGGAGAAGCAAAATTACAGGCCTTTCTGGATTGCTGTAGACCAAGAGTGAAGTACCTAGAAAGCTCTAGGTGGTTACTGAAGTCAGGAAGATAAGCAGCAGTTGAATCTCACTTTTTGACTGAAACATCTGAAGTCTGGTTAAGGTGTCTAAATCCCATTTTGGATCTGGGCTTTGATTATAGTGATAAACCTGGCTATCACTGAAGTTCAAAAGATGGGCTTAGTCCTTTGTTTTTCTTGTAAAGAACTTTGCCCTGATCCTTATCCTCCCTATTCTTTTATTGTTACTCTATAATGCTGTAACTGAACTGCCCTCATACACCTCCCGGTTCATATAGTTTTTTGTGCTTTGTTGTGTTGAAATTAAATGGCGAAAAAGGAAAGAAAAACCATCTGAACAAACAAATGCACTGCTATGCTTTGGAAATAGTTTCCCTACACATTACAGATATTCAGAGTTATGATCTTTAAATAGGCAAAGAACACAGCCAGGGATGTTTCTGTAAGTGATAGGTAGTTTTATATCCTCAGTATGAGAATAAATAGCTTAATGGATAAAGGATGAATTCCATTCAGAGTAAATTGTGGAAAGATATTTTCACAAATATGAAGCAAAGTTGATATGAAAGAACAGTATTACACTAAGTTTAATACAAATTATTATGCTTGCAGAACAGTACACCATTTCTCAGAAGCTTAGTTCAGTGTGCATTAAATTAAAAGCGTAAAAACGTATAATGTGCACCATCTCCCTGGGGGAGTTGACTTTATACTCACAGCATATGAAAACTGTTTCTTCTTTTGGGATAGTCTTATGCATGTCAATTCTTTTAAAGATTCTTTAAAAAAAAAAAAAAAAAAAAAAAGCTTGACATTATCCTTACTAAATTAATAAAGACTAGCATTTCCAAGAAGCGCAAGGGAGCGTGGACTTCAGTCTTTCTGAAACTGGACAAGCAGCTCTTGGATTCTTTTGATAATCCAACCCAAACAGCTAAATCAGCAGGCACTTACAAGTGGTTATAGTGTTTTATACTTGGAGTAGTCCAGATCAATTAAAGACAGATTTATTTGCTGGAATCATGATTGCTGGCCTAACCATTTAAAAATTTAAAACTAAATAAAAATATGAGATAAAATTCAATTTTTAAAAGGAATGAATTAGCCTCTCTGGTCTTCTCCTCAATGTTATTAATTAATCCTTATATTTGATCAGAATTAATGCACTGTATATACTTTTTGGAAGAGAAAGACAAACATGTATCCAATAATTCAGTTTGTAACTAAAAGTAATTGGTCATTCTTCTGTTCACTGAAGTGTTCCTCACATCATGATGCTATTTGAGGACTGGAGCTTGATGTTGGGGAAGAAAGAAAATGAAGGGTAGGAGAGGCAGACGGATTTTTTTCTGTCTGTATAAATTCTCAGGAAACCAGTATCTGCATGCAGTTGGATGTGAAAACACAGAAATCTTCCCCAGTTTTGTTATTAAGTCAAAGCCCGAGCTCAGGTTGTTAAATATTAGTAACCCCTGGGAGTGCATTCTGGGCCCATGCTAGAGGAAAGCAGCTGAGAGTTTCATGCAGGATTCGACTGTGTGTTGCTCCCTGATCTGTGTGTCTTCCGAGGTGTGTGCTGATATGTATGGGGGATTATAAGGAAATAATTTCCTTCTCTTTCTCTGAACTCCATCAGATTGTATACACAGGGCTCACTGGTCTGTTTGCACGTGTTCCCCTGTGTGCTTTGAAGTACTATTCCAGTGATAATAACAAAGGAAAACAGATATTGTGTTCCCATTTCAGAATGATGTTTTTTTTACTAGCACTGGTGCAGAAAAAGTACAGAATTCTTTGGTTTCAAAAGGAAATCAAATGTAAGACTTCACATTTTTTTCCTTTTTAATGGGATGATTTGTTTTCTTATGGGTAGCTTGGAGAGTGTGTCATTGGAGAGTGTGAAAAAATGACAGCATTAAATATGCCGGATGCTCACAGAAATTCAATAGAAATTTTTTTCTTTTGCTTTATTATCTGATACCTGGCATTCATCTCTGAAGGTTAGTGAGTAGGTTATATTCCTTACATATTCCACCTTTTGTAAGGAATGTTTGCTTTAGTAAAGAACAAATTATCCAAGTTAGATTACATTTCTTTTATCCACAAAAGAAAAGTAAAATTATAATACGAGCTCAATAAAATCTGATGCGGCCAAGACAACTTCCCATAAACACTTATTTTTAAGGTTTACATATCTGGTTCCTAAGAATGCGAGCTGGACTGAAAACAGTAGAAAAATTTGTATTTGCCTTTTACAGTAATAAAGATACCAGACATGAGGTATCATTTCAATTTATCTTTTCCCCTTTTAATTAAAAACATCCTTCTATTGGAGATAAGTGGCATCTCATTAGAAGGAATTTATGGATAGAAGTGAGACTGTTCCCTGTAACTGAGTCAGAAGTGATAAAGGATTTACTGTAAAGTGTTATATATATGTAATACTCTTAGTTTCGGTGCTTTAAATATGTGCAAGCTTTATATCCTTTGAAGATACCTTTGATTTAAAAATAATTTAATTTAAAATACATTTTCATACTTTTGCTACCAATATTGCTTTAGAACTTTGTTTTCTAAAGAAAGTGTAAGAAACTTACTTACTTACTTTTCACCATGCTTCCTATTTGTTTCCTTTTTGCATTTTGTCCAGTTTGGAGCATGCAGACTGTCTCTGGAACTGCTCGTGCAAGTCAGCGAGAAAAGAGTTGCAAAAGCTGAGTCTGAGCCACTTTTATGTTCCCATAGTCTATTGCCGTAGACTGTTATAGTACTGAGACCTTCGACACACATCAGTGTTCTTAGTAGAATAATTTAAGCTGTCTGCCCAAAGCCCCAAGATATTCTCCCTGTCCTTCCACCTCCAGAAGACCTTCTAGATGCTTCATCTTCCTTGGTCAAGGCCACTCTCCATGTGGATCTCTACAAGATCTGCAGATGTTCTGCCATGGCTAACAGATCCACATCGCTAGATGATTCCCATATACAAGAAATACGTGGAAGATGGCTATAGATCAGGTTTTCTGTGTCTTTGGTTAGATAGTAGCTAGACCTGAGATAAGTTTTCATTCACTCATGGAGCAAATCTCAAACCCAGAAGTGGCCCACACACACAGATGGGACTTGTGGGCTTCTCTTCCATTGTCACAGCCACCTAATGTCCTTCTGCAAACTGCACTCACTGCTTACAGGGCAGAATAACATCAGGTAGATATTCAGATATTTGTTAACTGCCTCTAATACAGTTTAGCAGCTGGCAACAAGAAGGCTTGAGGCTGTGCCATTCAGCACTGAATACAAAGGGGATGAAACAGGTGATGATACGATTAGAGACAGTGGTGTCATGCTTATAAATCCATGTGTTATTAACAAGATTGAAATTATTAGGAGATAACATTACCATGCTACCTTGGTCTATACTGTCCCATGTAGTGCAGGCCAGCCCTGCCCGAGCACTCCAGGACAGCTGTGCCTCTGCCTCTCCCCTTTCCATAAGGTGTGATAGGAGAAGGTAGGGCACAACTTGCCAACCTCAGCAGTGATGGGCAAAGGAGTGAAGGCTCACTCCTCTCTTTCTGAGCTGCAGACATGCCTCCCTTGTACCAGGACAGATGAGGTACTGTGCTCATGGTCCCGTGCTCTGCGGGTACCTAATAAAAAAGTGGCCAGAGTTGGACAGATGAATCCCACTGATGTAACCTAAAAGTCGTGCATTACAGTTCTCCCTCTGTATGTGGACTCACAGAGGATGTCACTCTGTACAGCCCTGAGGTGCAGAACCTAGGCCTTTTGGCTCAGATTGTAGGAATATTGTTTTGAAGTCCCAGTGTCAGCAAAGAAGTTTTTATAAGATGGGTACAATGTTTGTGTTTACATCCATAAACATCACAGAGAGAGTATTCAAATACAACTACTTTAAAAATACATTTCTGAACATATAACTAGGGAGGTCAGGAGTTAAAGCCAAATATAAATTTGAAGCCTACACTGCCTGAGTCATTTTAGTGATCTTTATGAACTGTGCAAGTATCAGAAACATTTCTATCGGTTGAGCTAAAACCCCAAAAAGGTCACAAGTAATTTTAGGTCACAGTTGTATCTAAGTGAGAAACAATTTTTATATGAGGCTCTTCTACCCTGCCCCTCCCCTTTGACAGATGAGTACAAGTAACTCTGACCAGCAATAGCTATCCCCTGATCCACAAGCACTGGAGTGCAGCATAGTCTTTCTTATGACACAGCAGGGAGTTCAGACTTGAAGCAAAGCAATCTGTAAATTTTCAGGCAGTTTCCCTTTTTATTGCACAGCTAGCATAGCCAGAGAAGCTCAGAAGCCAGCAGGATGTTAGCTTGGCTTGACTAAATTACAGGGAAAGAGAAAAATTTGGCCAAGTGAATTTGCTTACAGTGTAAACCAGTGCAAAATTTGTCTCAGTGGTTGCCTCTGTACTAGTAAGCTAATTGTAGTCACGCCATAGGCCTGACACAGACATGTAGTCATCCATACTGTGACCATGGTCCCTGGCATGGTTTAGATTTGGGTCAGCTGTCCCAGCTGACCCCAACTGACCAAAGGGATATTCCATACCATATGACGCCATGATCAGCATGTAAAGCTGAGGGAAGAAGAAGGGGGGGATGTTCAGAGTGATGGCATTTGTCTTCCCAAGTAACTGTTACGTGTGATGGAGCCCTGCTTTCCTGGAGATGGCTGAACACCGGCCTGCCAATGGGAAGGAGTGAATGAATTCCTTGCTTTGCTTTGCTTGCGTACGTGCCTTTTGCTTTACCTATTAAACTGTCTTTATCTCAACCCACGAGTTTTCTCACTTTTACTCTTCTGATTCTCTCCCCCATCCCACTGCGAGGGGAGTGAGCGAGTGGCTGTGTGGTGTTTAGTTGCCAGCTGGGGTTAAACCATGACAACAATGAAAGCCTAACTCACCCCCAGTTTTTGTCAACAGCTCTAATTTTAAAAATACCTCAAAAGGTAATACCTCTCACTCTCAAATACCCCTCACTTTTCTAGCACATATAACTGTTTGGGAAAATGGAGTCATAGAAGCTTTTACTGGGGATAACTGCTGTGAGCATATGTTCACACAGAAATAGCATGTGAGAGGTATGGCCACAGTGGCTTTTTATTTTTTCTATTAGGGCATAGGTATGTGCTTTAAAAGGCAATCTTGTACCGCCCCTATTTGGAAGTCCAGTTGTGGCATAGCTTTCCGCTGTTTTCTTACCATACAACCACTGCTTTGGCCTTCAGGTGCATGACATAGGTCTCACTGAAGGGACTCCTACTAGTTAAGACCCCTTCCTGATCCTGTAACATCAGATCTGCTGCTACTCCAGTTTTATCCCACAAAATCAGTCTCTGAATTACAGGCTCCAAATGAAATGAGGAAAGGCTGAGAGAGTTGGGGTTGTTTAGCCTGGAGAAGAGAAGGCTCTGGGGAGACCTTATTGCAGCCTTTCGATATAGAAAGGGGGCTTATAAGAAAGATGGAGAGAGACTTTTTACCAAGGCCTGTAGTGACAGGACGAGGGGTAACGATTTTAAAGTAAAAGAGGGTAAATTTAGACTAGATATAAGGAAGAAATTTTTTACTATGAGAGTGGTGAAACACTGGAACAGGTTGCCCAAAGAGGTGGTAGATGCCCCATCCCTGGAAACATTCAAGGTCAGGTTAGAGGGGGCTCTGAGCAGCCTGATCTAGTTGAAGATGTCCCTGCTCATTGCAGGGGGGTTGAACTAGATGACCTTTAAAGGTCCCTTCCAACCCAAACCATTCTATGATTCTATGATTGAAAATGGTTCAACAATGTACTTTGAGTCTTCTTGTTCCACCTGTATTCCTTATCCAACCAAAGTGTCCCATAGTTTATGCTAGGGCCACCTTGTTGCTCCCTACAAACTTTACTTCTCACAATGATTATATTTCTTGTCCATAATAATCTTCTCAAAGCAGAGCCAATACAAAAACCTAATGATACAGTAAACCACTAAACAGAATATAATTAGAATGTATGTAAATTAAGATTGTCAGAACTAACTAGTCTCCCTCTATCCTGCAGGAGGTGGAGAAAACTTATCCTTGGAAAGTTCATAGCTCTAAGTTGATATTAACATAGGAAGAAAGAAAATAGCCTGGAAAACAAAATGACAAGGGACAGTTAAACATCTGTGATTAGCATAAGAAAGATTATTTCACTGAGAGAGGGGTGTTATAGTTTATAAACAGATAGTGACTAGCTAGATGTAGTTAATATATTAAAACCAATAACTCTTTTTAAAATGAAAAAAACCCCACTTTAAAAAGTGAAAAGAAAACTGCAAGAAAATAAAAACATGCTTAAACATTCTAACAAGAATCTCTTACTTGGCAAATAAACCAAAACAAAGTCCCCTCCAGCAAACAGTCATGCAGCAGTCACAAAATTCATTGCCACTTACAAAGTGCTACAGGACAGCTTCCATTCTGCACTGGCCTGTAACAAGGCAAAATACGTTAAAGATCCAGGGGTGCTGAGCTACTGCAGTAGTGAGGCCACAACGATAGAGCAGAGGTGGAGAACTAGAGCATCTCTGCTCTTGCCTATGAGTGAACAAGCCACTCTTACAATGGTAGGTCCCTATTTACAAGACTCTCAGTTAGGAGAAAATGCAGATATGGACTTGGGAGGAAGTGGAATAAAGTGAGGGGCATTACTGAGGAGAATGGCACTATAAAACAATAGAAACAATGAGGAAAAAATGCTATCAGAAAAATTTATTACACAATAAGTGAAAGTCACAGAAACTTTATCTGAGAAGACAAAGATTAAATGGAAGTTAAAATGACCATTTTACCTTGCATGGTTACATTAAATGGTACAGAAGTATAAAACGTCCCAATGAAAGCTGAAATTTCAGATGGCCTAGGCATTCCTAATACATAATAGATTAAAGAAAATGAGTACAAATTCCAGAATCACACTGGACTTTCAAATTACATCAGCATGCTCCACATGGAATTTTTTTGTAAATCTACCCAAATGAAAACTCACCTTTCTGAAAATCTAGAGTTAGAAATGAGCACTGAGCACCTGAAAATATTTCTGTGATATTGTCTTGATTGTTTTTTTTTTTTTAAAAAAAAACCACCTTGATTCTTCAGGTTAAAGTTTTTTCAAGTGTGAAATAGAGAAAAAAAGATGGATATGAAAAGATCTGTTTTATTCTCAGGCACAAAATAGAGGAAATGATCATAATGGAAAAAGCTAACATCTCTTTCACTGAAGCCATGCCACAGGGCTCTCCTATAAACAACTGTGGTGGGTTAACCCTGGCTGGACACCAGGTACCCACCAAACCACTCTATCACTCCCCCTCCTCAGTTGGACAGGGGGAGAAAATATGACAAAAGGCTTGTGGGTAGAGATAAGGACAGGGAGATCACTCA
The DNA here is from genome assembly GCF_047370975.1 of Nipponia nippon. Classification (NCBI taxonomy): domain Eukaryota; kingdom Metazoa; phylum Chordata; class Aves; order Pelecaniformes; family Threskiornithidae; genus Nipponia; species Nipponia nippon. The sequence goes on from NW_028262343.1 coordinate 6,740,329, forward strand.
CCAATTACCATCACAGGCAAAACAGACTTGACTTGGGGAAATTAGCTTAATTTATTACCAATCAAATCAGAGTAGGGTAATGAGAAAAAAACCTTAAATCTTAAAACACCTCCGCCCCACCCCTCCCTTCTTCTCAGGCTCAACTTCACTCCTGATTTCTCTATCTCCTTCCCCAGAGAGGCACAGGGGGATGGGGAATGGGGGTTGCGGTCAGTTCATCACACATTGCCTCTGCCACTCCTTCCTCCTCACACTCTTCCTCCACAAACTGCTCCAGCGTGGGTCCTTTCCATGGGGTGCAGTACTTCAGGAACAGACTGCTCCCGTGTGGGTTCCCCACAGGGTCACAAGTCCTGCCAGCAAACCTGCTCCAGCATGGGCTTCCCACGGGGTCACAGCCTCCTTCAGGGCACATCCACCTGCTCCGGGGTGGGGTCCTCCATGGGCTGCAGGTGGATATCTGCTCCACCATTAACCTCCATGGGCTGCAGGGGGACAGTCTGCCTCACCATGGTCTTCACCAGGGGCTGCAGGGGAATCTCTGCTCCAGTGCCTGGAGCACCTCCTCCCCCTCCTTCTTCACTGACCTTGGTGTCTGCATAGTTGCTTCTCTCACGTATTCTCACTCCTCTCTTCTGGCTGCTGTTGCGCAGCAGTTTTTAAGCCTTCTTAAATATGTTATCACAGAGGCGCTACCACCGTTGCTGATTGGCTCAGCCTTGGCCAGCGGCGGGTCCATCTTGGAGCTGGCTGGCACTGGCTCTGTCGGACATGGGGGAAGCTTCTGGCATCTTCTCACAGAAGCCACCCCTGTAGTCCTCCCGCTACCAAAATCTTGCCACACAAAGCCAATACAACAATAAATCAGAAAGTTTGGTAAATTACAGAATAACTTTGATATTAGATCAACTAAATGAAAAGCTTGTGCTAGAGTGGTTTGACTGTCTTCAAATTACAGGGTTCATCCAAACTCAATCTGTGAGATAGGTTTTGTTTAAACCTGAAATCCTAAACATATATTTTATAGAAGGAGTAAAACAAAAAGATTTAGTAGCTCTCAGATGACATAGTAATCAAGAACAGATGTCTACAGAAATTCAAGCATGAGTAATACTCTTGTAAATTATCAGTGGGTAAAATTCTTGAACTATTTAGGCAATGCCCAGTATTGCTAATAGCCCATTGCAAACTTCATGTTCCATGTTAGTCTTATAAAGGCCTACTTGGTACATTCATTCACTCTACTGCTACTTCGGCTCAATGTACTAGGCCCACAAATATTTCTTATATTATTTTTGAGCTACTCCACCCAGGATGTGGTAAATTGAGATATGCACAAGTACAGAAGACTTTTATTAGGAAGAATAACAGCTCTTTTTCTCTTACAAATGAAGCTGAATATCAAGCTGAGAAGTGACAATGAGCATGCTTACCCATTTTGGAATTGCTGTGCAGCTTCTGTGATCTCCAAAAAAAGCACAGCCTCAGCAGTGATCTTGTCACATCATCACATGCAAGCACAACACCACAATTATAAAACTCAGGGCATTTTAGCAATATGGGCTTGGGATTTGGGAAGTGTCTGGATAAAGCTGAATGTTTGTAACCATATCCTATTATAACCTCTAATTAAGGGTGCTGGAGGGACCTTCTCTGACTCTGTAAACACCAATTCTGTAATTGCATATATGTCATCACTTTGAAAGGCTTTCAGTCAGTGGGATTTTGTGGAGACTTAATCCCCCTAAACCCTTTTTACCTCATATGTAGAAACTTGATTGCACTTCAGAAACAAACCCTTGATTGCACTTCAGAAACAAACCCTTCAAAAAGATGCACATTTTTGTGTGTATAGCACATAAGAAAAGTCAAATGATTCAAATTTGCTTGGTTTAGGGACTTCTCTCAACTTCAGTTCGGGACACAGTGCAGAAGTGAATATGGGTAAATGTGTTTTACAGATGTCTTTAAGATGCCCTTTGGCTCAATTTCCCCATTTTAGAAATACCCTGAACAGCACTGTGTGTTAGCTGATCATGAAAACAACACGGATGGCCTCACCTCCCCACTGCTTCTTTTTCCCATGCCCCCCAAATGCAGAATGAAAGGGATGAGGTATTTCTCCGGCAGCTTTGGTGCCCCTGAGAATGCCTTAAGCTGTGTTGATCCTGCTGTTGCCAATTCATTTACATGATGTAAAACTGCTCTAACTCAACAGAGGATTTTGCCATTTATCTTCATGCTGCTACAAAGCAAAGTAAAGCAAAACAAATTCTTCACAATGAGCAGGGTTAAGCACTGGAACAAGTTGCTCAGAAAGGCTGTGGATCTGCATCCTTAGAGATTTTACAGGCTAAGGTCCTGTGGAACCCAAGCTGACTTTGCAGTTAGCCTGGCTCTGAGCAGTGGGGTTCACTAAGTGCCACCCAGATGTCCCCTCCAAGCTAGATTTTGCTATGATTCTGATTTGTAATGCAGCATTTGCCAATTGAAGTGTGTAAATCTGGTTCCCGCTGTGTGGTATTTATTTTTAACGTAAGTTACTCTTCACATAATACTCTGTAACCTCAGTACTTCCCTGCTGCTTCAGTACTATCCCAAATAACAATCATCAGAGTGAGACAACTTTTTAATGGGTCCAACATATCTCTGAAACTGAAAGGAACCCAACTGTACAGTGACAACTATAGCAAGTAAAGTTGTCATCAAAACTCACTTTTGTAGAATTTTGCAAAGGTCATTTAATCCTAAGGAAGTTCAAGAAAAGAGCTGGCAACCATAGACTGCAAAGACTGAATTCTTGCTGTCCGAAGGAGTGTGAAGTTCTCCATGGAAAGTGAAACTTTCAAACTTCGGAATGCTGTTACATTTATGAAGAGGTGAAAATAATATAGCACATTTCCCTATAACAGCTTAGATCCATTTTTGTGCATAGCAAGAACAAAATTTTTGTGACGCTAAGTGTGATTGTCTGGGAGTAGGGTGTATTTTTTCCATAAGCAGCAGCTATCAGTGCAGCTATGTTTAACGGAAGCCATAACCCATAGGAAACAGTGTGAAAACAACCTTTCCTGAAGAGTTGAACATTATAATTGTTTATTCCTTGAATTCTGGTAGCTATCAAAATATTTTCACTTACAGAAAGACAGTTCTTGGCCTGCAAAGTTTACAGCCTGAGAAAAATCATGCACAAAGTACAGGAGAGAGGACTAAAGACTACAGTCACCTTCTTGCGTTTTAATGGTGAACTTTCACCATTATAGTATTACTAAGTGAATAAAGTAATTGACAGAATCTAGAGTCACAGTAGCAACATCTGTATTCTTCTGGACAACAGTACTGGGTCCATACTTGCATAAACTCACCTAAATGAGTCTAAACTTGCATAATGCTCATCCTTTTTTGGATGCAAACCCACCCTTAGGTTATACTAGGTAGAAGATATTCCTCTGCAGTTTGCTACCTTGGCTAATTTTTCTAGTATAGCACCTTGCAGCAGCATCACATAGCTGGCTCTGAGATCCCTCTTGGCTAAGCCTGATATTTCTCCCAGACAATCTGGGAATACAAGGCAACTGAATTTGTTGCTAGATCTTTAGTTCTAGTGCTCATCAGGGCAACCCTAAGTGTTGGGGTTATACAATGTATCGATACATTGACAAAATCATTTTGATGTTGCCCTAATAGCTGCAGGTAAAATATGGTCTGTGGCCAACTTCTATTGCATATGAAATTCCCGTTGCTTTCCCTAGAGTCCAAATGCTTTAGATTAAATTCAGCTTCTCTGAATTTCTGGGCAGCAGTTTTCTTTTTCAACAAACTAGCTAGATCTCTAGAAGCCAATTTCATAACCTTATGAAAATATTTAGCCAAATGACATTGAGTCCTTGGATTCTTAAAACGTACACCATTTTAAAAAGCATTTGGATGGAGTGAGTACTGTACTACTCAAGAATTCCCAGCAGGGTGTTTCAGCTTCTGGTTTGCCTTCTTCCACATAATTGCTTATAGCAAGCTTCTTCCTGCAACTATATTGACATATTCTTTTTGAGGAATGTTTCTCAGTGTCATATCAGTGGTACCCACAGCTTAGGACTAGATCCTTCCTAGTGCATTTGATATAAAAAGCTAATAAAGGATTTTTGCACAGCCACTTGGTAAAATACCATATAACTCTGTGAAAATGAAGGGACTAATATAATTGCTGTTCTGCTTTGCCCCAGTGAGAGGGGGGAGATCTATCAAAATATGGGGAAGCAGGAGAGAGAAGGAAGGAAGATTATTAGCAACGCTTCCCCCATTAGTTCCTGTCTCCTCTTGTCAGTCATGACACTGGCCTGTGCATGCCTATCAAGTATGATAACAAACACTGTGAATGATTCCAGGGCTGCATCAGGGGAGCAGGAAATGGGAGCAAATAAGGACTTGTTTCTATGGCTGTGGCACGCTGCCTGTGGGAACCCACTGTCTGTGGCGTTGTGCCTATGCAACTGCCTGATACTGCTCTGCTGGGGACAGTGTAGTGATGCTGGGCATGCCTCAGCACCGCCACAGGACTCATGTGGAAAGGAGGGTCATTTCCCTATCACAGGCCACACGAGGGCTGTGTCCAACTCTACCTGAGGTTCTTGACCTCAGCTGAAAGCAGCTGTGTAGAGTGCAGACCTAGTATCATCAAAACGACCAGGAAAGTTCCCACTTGCTTAAATTGTAACAGGCTCCATAAATAGTAAAGTTGTCATTGTACCTAGGCTTCTCTGCAATATGGAGGAACGGACTGTGGATATCACCAAGCCCACCTGCCAAGCTTTTTCATAACAGATGATGTCTCTGATGTTGGAACTTTTGCTCTACAAGTGTCATTCTGTAACAAAAAATCTCATTTTCTAACTCCACATGCTGAATGGCTCTCAAATCCATTTTTTATTTACATTAGATTTACTATCATTTTCACTTAACTCACTTTTATCTTGACGGAACATTCAAAAGTTAATGTGACTCTGAAGCTTTCTAAATGGTCATTAGGCACCTTTTCCAGTGAATCAGATATGAACATACAGCAATAAAACTGCCTTTGGAGAAGTGAAATTCTGAATGACCCCAGATGCACGTTTCAGCAATGTTTGTTTTCAGCTGAATGAAAGCAGTGGTTACTTTCTCTAATGCAATGATTTCCAGCTGTAAATTTGACACACAGAAAAAAAGCTGAGGTATCCTTAGGCTGATTAATGCTGCTTTCAAAAAACTAGCTAGGTAAAGAGCTTTTATGAGGATATGGTATGTATACTGAAGTGTTTGTATTGTAATTGGACTATTTGTTTGTGCAGTGCTGATAGGTCTTTTCCCTTGGAAACAATACATTAAAAAAGATATGATACAAATAACACTAGTAAAACATGCTCTTCAGCAATAAGTAGCCGCAAAAGATGAAATATTGGCTACACTGAAGATAAAGCAAACTTTGACAGTGACATCACTGAGATCACAATTTCACTGAGAGAGTTTTTTGCATCCTAAGTCAACTGCAAGCATTACTCACAATGACACAATCATAAGGGTCATATCATAGAATCATAGAATCGTTAAGGTTGGAAAAGACCCTTAAGATCATCGAGTCCAACCGTTAACCTAACACTACCAAGTCCACCACTAAACCATGTCCTCAAGCACCACGTCTACCCTTCTTTTAAATACCTCCAGGGATGGAGACTCAACCACTTCCCTGGGCAGCCTGTTCCAATGCCTGACCACCCTTTCGGTGAAGAAGTTTTTCCTAATATCTAACCTAAACTTCTCCTGGCGCAGCTTGAGGCCGTTTCCTCTCGTCCTATCACTTGGTAATTGGGAGAAGAGACCGACCCCCACCTCGCTACAACCTCCTTTCAGGTAGTTGTAGAGAGCAATAAGGTCTCCCCTCAGCCTCCTCTTCTCCAGACTAAACAACCCCAGTTCCCTCAGCCGCTCCTCATAAGACTTGTGCTCTAGACCCTTCACCAACTTCATTGCCCTTCTTTGGACACGCTCCAGCACCTCAATGTCCTTCTTGTAGTGAGGGGCCCAAAACTGAACACAGTACTCGAGGTGCAGCCTCACCAGTGCCAAGTACAGGGGCACTATCACCTCCCTGGTCCTGCTGGCCACACTATTCCTGATACAAGCCAGGATGCCATTGGCCTTCTTGGCCACCTGAGCACACTGCTGGCTCATGTTCAGGCGGCTGTCAACCAACACCCCCAGGTCCTTTTCCGCCAGGCAGCTCTCCAGCCACTCCTCCCCCAGCCTGTAGCGTTGCATGGGGTTGTTGCAACCCAAGTGCAGGACCCGGCCCTTAGCCTTGTCAAACCTCATACAGTTGGCCCCAGCCCAATGATCCAGCCTGTCCAGGTCCTGAGGTGTAGTTCCCCAGATCCTCCTTCCGACCCTTCTTGTAGAGGGGAGTCACATTTGCTAGCTTCCAGTCATCTGGGACCTCCCTGGTTGACCAGGACTGCTGATAAATGATGGAAAGTGGCTTGGCAAGCTCCTCTGCCAGCTCCCTCAGTATCCTTGGGTGGATCCCATCTGGCCCCATGGACTTGTGGGGATCTAGGTGGAGGAGCAGGTCGGTGACTGCCACCTCTTCGACAACTGGGGCTTCATTCTGCATCCTATCTCCATCTCCCAGCTCAGGGGCCTGAAAAACCCGAGGATGACTAGCTTGACTATTAAAGACTGAGGCAAAGAAGGCATTAAGTACCTCAGCCTTCTCCTCAGCCTTCGTGGCAAGGTTACCTTCCACATCCAACAAGGAGGGAGATTCTCCCTGGCCCTTCTTTTGTTGCTGATATATTTGTAAAAACATTTTTTTGTTATCTTTAATGGTGGTGGCCAGTTTAAGTTCTAGCTGGGCCTTCGCCTTTCTAATCTTTTCCCTGCATAACCTCACAACATCCTTGTAATCCCCCTGAGTCACCTGCCTTCTTCCAAAGGCGGTAAGCTCTCCTTTATTTTTTTTCTTGAGTTCCAGCCAAAGCTTTCTGTTCAGCCAGGCCGGTCTTCTCCCCTGCCTGCTCGACTTGAGGCACATGGGGACGGCCTGCTTCTGCACCTTTGAGACTTCCTCCTTGAATAATGTCCAGCCTTCCTGGACTCCTTTGCCCTTCAGGACTGCCTTCCAAGGCACTCTCTCAACCAGACTCCTAAACAATCCAAAGTCTGCCCTTCTAAAGTTCAGGGTAGCAGTTTTGCTGACCCCCTTCCTTACCTCTCCAAGAAGTGAAAACTCTATCATGTCATGGTCGCTGAGCCCAAGACAGCCTCCGACCACCACATCACCCACCAGGCCTTCTCTGTTCGTAAACAGCAGGTCCAGTGGGGCACCTCCCCTGGTTGGCTCGCTTACCAGCTGTGTCAGAAAGTTATCTGCCACACACTCCAGGAACCTCCGAGACTGCTTTCTCTCTGCTGTGTTGTATTTCCAGCAGATATCTGGTAAATTGAAGTCCCCCACGAGAACAAGGGCTAGGGATTGTGAGACTTCAGCCAACCGCTTGTAGAATACTTCATCTATTTCCTCGTCCTGGTTGGGTGGTCTGTAACAGACTCCCACCAGGATATCTGCCTTGTTAGCCTTCCCTCTGATCTTTACCCATAAGCACTCAACCTTATCATTACCTTTGTTGAGCTCTAGACAGTCAAAACACTCCCTAACGTACTAGGCTACCCCTTCACCTCTCCTTCCTAGCCTGTCCCTTCTAAAGAGCTTGTAGCCATCCATTGCAGCACTCCAGTTGTGTGAGTCATCCCACCATGTTTCCGTGATGGCGACCACATCATAGTTTTCATGCTGCACAGTGGCTTCCAGCTCCTCCTGTTTATTGCCCATGCTGCGTGCACTTCAGTTGGGCTATAGATCTCTTCACCAACACAGGCATACCACCCCTAGGCTCATCCCTAGCAAGCCTGGTTTTATCCCCTTCCCCCTTCGCATCTAGTTTAAAGCGCTCTCAATGAGGCCTGCTAGCTCCTGGGCCAGGATCCTTTTCCCCCTTTGTGACAGGTGAACCCCATCTGTCTCCAGCAGGCCTGGTGCCATGTAAACTGCCCCATGGTCGAAAACCCCAAAATTCCACCTCTGGCACCAGCCTCTGAGCCACGTGTTGATGAGGTGGGTCTTCCTGTTCCTTTCTGTATGCCTCCCGGCTACTGAAGGGATGGAGGAAAACACTACCTGTGCTCCTGATCCTTCAAGTAATTGTCCCAGTTCTCTAAAGTCCCTTTTGATTGTCTTTGTACTTCTCTCAGCTACCTCATCACTGCCGACCTGAACAACCAATAGTGGATAATAATCAGATGCTTTTACCAGCCTAGGGAGCTTCCTGGTAATGTCTCTTATCCTTGCCCCAGGGAGGCAACAGACTTCCCTATGGGATGGGTCCGGTCAGTATATCAGGCCCTCTGTTCCCCTCAGAAGGGAGTTGCCTATGACAATTACCCTTCTTTTTTTCTTACCAGTGATCGTTGTAATGCATGGGATTGACTGGCTCCCCCTAGTGAACCCCTTGGATGGATCCGTCTTTATCTTCATCCTCCTGGCCCTCGAGTTTCAGAGCCTCATAACTATCTTAACTAGTCCGATTGCACTTTAACTGGACTATAGGTTGCCACGTAGTACTCCACTGCACAGATTACACTTACATCAGAAGGCTCTAGATGAGCTAGGTGGGATGGTGGAAGCAGCCTACCCAAAGTAGCTTGAAACCAATTTATCCTGCTGAGGATATTACATGGAGCTAGCTTGGGCATGTCTGCACACCACTGCAATGTGCAGGGTGGACACAAGAAAGGAGCATCTCCTGGGAGTTGGCAGAGTCTCACTGTGGCTGTGATTCAACCTTACAGTTTCTCCTGTGGCAAAACTATTTTAAGAGATTTCTGTCCTCCTCCTTTCACCTTCATCCAACTTCCTCTGTGAAAGGATATGGATTAAATTAAGCCCTTCAAAAAGCATTTTTTCTTTTTAATTTCTTTTTTTTGAAATTAATAATTTTATTGATTGAATTGGTTCCATGATTAGTCTTGTCATTCTGAAGAATGGAGTCAATAGCAGCTTGATAGTGGGAACAAGTAATTCAGGAAAGGGAAGGGTGGGAGTCTTAACCAAGCTGTATGTCTGGAGGAAATGTCCATGGAGTGATATCTCAGAAGCGTGCATTGTTCACACAATAAACAGTTTGAAGAACAGGGATCATTTAAGTAGCCTCTGGATCTGCTTGTGAATAATGTCTCAATGCAGAACACAGAAAACTTGTTCTCACTGGAAATGTGTGAGTTTTGATCTAGTTTTAAAGTCAATTATTTGCTTGAGGAAACTGTATGATTGAACTACATTTGAAATACCTCCTTTTTTTTCCTTTATTGCCTATCGTCGCATTAAGTAAATATGAATAAGTGATGAGGTAAGTTCATTTGCAGAAAGAATTAATATTAGAAGTGGGACTGTTTACAGGGAGAGCTAATACTGGAAGATCTTAAAATGTTTTTAAAAGGCTATGGGAATAACACCACCCCTTCAATTAGGAGGCATTTCTTTTAATAACTTCATAATTGTGCCTTGATTTCACTGAAAGACTGGGGAAAAGCTTAGTAAATGAATGCTTTTAGTTTAGCTTTGTGTGTCATTCCTCTGACTAGTTCAGCCCCTGTGCTGTCAGTTTTTCACACATCCATTGTGAGTAGGGTTGCATTTTTTGCATGCTCCAGATAGAATTGGTTTTAGAAATCCTTATGGCTGTAATGCTAATCAATGATGTTGTTAGCTGAGCTACTCAAGAGATTTCCTTTGCAGTACCCAATTAACAATACCAAGATACAGAAGAACTGTACGATACTGCTGTTGTGAGCAATCCAAAGAAGATGCTTCTTCTCATTATTATTTGCTATCACTAAGGCAAATAAAAAGCAGTCAGAATCATGTATTTCTGCAGTATTTAAAATCCTCAGAGAGAAAATAGATTGTAAAAAGGAAATCCACTCCTTTCCCAATTGTAACAAGGCATAGATTGGATTTATAGAGCTGACGTGTTTTGAACACCTAGGATGGAATTTGTCTTGTTGGGCCAAGTTCCAGTTGCTTTCTGGTCCTCTCTTCCTCTGACAGTTCTTCCTTTACTGAAAGTTCACATGCCATAATGCTTTGAGATAGATAGAAAAAAATACACTGAAGAGAGGAAAATTGTACTTTGTGAGATCTGTGACTTCACTGATACCAAAGACAAACTCTTTTTATGCCTTTATTTATATATTTCTGTTTTAAATAAAAATTACACTGAACAAAAGACATTGGTGCCGTTATTAATAACACAGCTGAATCTCAGCTCCATTTAAAGAATTCAGTGAGAATTCAGGCAAGCAGGCAGTCATTTATAGAAACACCCTGTGGTCAGCACACTGACAGTTCTCTCCAAAAAACTCTGGCCAGAAGCTGCTTCTCAATGTATTGGTCTTTTGTAATCCTAGCCCATGTTAAAGATGTAGGGGCAGCATTGGAACACTGATGTGACTCATTTTTAGTATAGCTTATCCCTGTATAACCAACATCAGAGATTAAACTCTGACAGATTTCTAGGGCAGCACAAAGCACTACATGTCTAACTTCTTCCAAGTTAGACACTTCCATTTTTATAGTTATGATCTGTACCTGATGTTTCAGCGGTGTTTAGGATAACCTGGCACTTGTTTTCAGAATACTTTATTTTAAAACTTATAGCTTTATTAAATTTTATCCACTTAATCTGAAATTTTCACTCCTAAAGATATGAATCACTCCAGCAGTATGAGGAACATTTCACTCAAAACAGTTTACTCTCTGAGAACAAAGAGAAAACATATTGTTTTCCCCATGTTAGAAAATTCTGGAAATTTTGGAAATTTCTAATATCTTCTATTTAAAATCTGGCAAATTTGTGGCATTTATACCAAGGATATGTCTTGTGCTGTTATGGTGAAAATGTCCTAGACATTATTTCTGCATACAGCCCAGCCCAGAACTGTCTGAGACACTCCCAAGTTTTAACTGTGAGATGCTATGGGCAGTAGATGATACTGATCCAGGAACCAGAATCAGAAACAGGGACACTATATTGCCAGTGTTTCCTTTGACCTCATTGTTGGGTGCAGGCAATAAGAAGGAGGTGGAAGGCCCTGGACTCATATGAAGAAAATACAAGAAGCAGATGTGGGAGGATGCGGACTGCACAGGGAGAGGGAAGTGCCTGTTGTCATGAAGCTGTAACAGAGATCCAGGGAAGAGCTAGGGAGAGACTGAGACTGGACAGGGAGCACAGAAAAGGAGAGTGGGCCTGGATCTGAAGCATATGTAAAACATGGTTCTAATTAATAAGCCAATGAAATGAAAGGCTTACAAGGGAGACAGACAAGTCAAATGAAACTGAGACTGCCCAAGCCAAGTGATATGGACTTGCTCCACACTGCTGAAGAGGAGACTGGAACAGACTGGATGTGAAAAATGTTATGAGGACAAGTGGCCTGGAGACTGGACTGCAACATGTGCTGTTCTTCTAATACAGCTCATTGTGCATTTGTGAGGGTATGTCACAACCAGTACATTATCATATAGAGTTCAAATCTGTGTTCAAATTTCAAAGCACAGAGAACATGGAAAGAAAGAGTGCATAGAATTTCCAGCATTGCTGGAATGTAAATACTGAATTCGGGTAAGAAATCATTCATCTCCCTGAGACTAGGACTTGCATTCATTTATTAAATGTAATTAAATAAACCCTAGATGCTGCAAGGAAGAACAAAAAATAAAAACATAACTCAGCCCTCTGTTATCAGCATAAAATGACAGTTATGTTTCCATAGCAATAGAAACTGGTGAATGAGCTACTCGCACTGCATGCCAATTAACACATCCAACTCTTTGACATGACTTTAGGTTGCTATAGCAACCATTTTTATACTAGTGTATCAGGTTATCAAAATTAATTACAAATGGTATCAAAGGAGTTGTAGTTCTTTTGATTCCATTAATCTCATCATATTTTTATATATTTGCTCATTGAGAGCTTGTAAGTATAGAGAAGGCAAACCTGTGAACAACATCCTGACCCCAGCATCACAGGCATAAACCCAGAGTAACACCCCAGGCTGCAGGAGGTGCACTCTGGAATGACGTGGGTGCTGGCAGGGCAGTCACAGTCCTTTTTGCTCCCTCAGGAGCATCGTCAGCTGAAGAGCTAGTGCTATGCATCTCAATGAATTTTCACAATTATGTGTAAATAGGTTATAATGTACAGGGAAACCTGAGGGATCATATGTTCAGTTATGATTTTATCTCAGAATGTAGGTCTTTAGGAAGTACAGTGATCTAGAGGAACAACAGTGTAAATGAGATCCTTTGCTACATGAACAAAGAGTTGTCATACAGCATGCATTTGACTGAAGACAAGTATCTCTATGGTTTTCTGGGGGAGAGGAAATTGAAGGATCAAATTATTTTCCTTTTTTTTGGCACATATGCTCTTTCCTGTTAACCATGCTCTTGTATAAATAGGACTATTTCATAGCAATGTCAAACCTTCAGTAAACCCTTCTAATCTCACTGGTGCAGCAGGACTGTTGCTGTGTGTTGTGTTCTGTGCAGCTGCAACCAATAGAGGCAGGCTGAGGTTCCACTTTTGAGTTTGGCAGATTACTTCACAACCTAAATCACTTCTGCAAAACTCCACCAGCTTCCTCTGAATGAGACTTTCCTAGACCAATTTAAGAGACAAAGGTGCTATTCATTCATCAAAATTGGCACTTGTTTTCTCCCAAATCTGAGGGATTCAGTAGGTCAACCATGTTTACAATGATTCCTTTGTTCATTTTTTTTTAGCTTCATGGAAGTTTCTTTAGCCTTTTAACAGACTCGCAGAATCACAGAATGGTGGAGGCTGGAAGGGACCTCTGGAAGTCATCTTGTCCAACCCCCCCCGCTTAAGCAGGGTCACCTAGAGCAGGTTGCCCAGGACCATGTCCAGACAGCTTCTGAATATCTCCAAGGATGGAGACTCCACAACCTCTCTAGGCAACTTGTTCCAGTGCTCAGTTACCCTCGCAGTAAAAAAGTGTTTCTATGTTCTTCTCTGAGGAACAATCCATCAAGTTTCCCAGCAAGAACATAAGGTTATATATATATACACAATAGCATACACTTCCAAAGATGGAGCTCATTTACACAGCAACTTTTTAGCCATAAAGCAAATGCTGATTCCCACTAATCAAATGCCCAATATATCTTTAGCCCCTTAAAGCCAACTTGCACAGCCTTTGTAAATGGTCTGCAAAAGGACTCCTTTATGTCAGAACCATGACAGAACTGGCTAGTCATTAGGACACCATCCACAATGTCTTGACCAGCTGTGTCTCTACCAGTATGAGTGTGCGAGTGCTCAAGAGGCAGTAGTCAATCAGAGCCCAGAAAGCTCTGCAGCTGGATGTTCTGGATGCTCCAGCCCTTCTTATAATTCTGCCTAGTAGTAAGTCACTGGAGGTGTCCCATCTCTATGGATTTGTTTGGACTTTTTGCTTTCCAAGGTAGCAAAAGGCACTTGACCAGACATACAGCCCAAAAGTGCATGTATTAAACAAAGGGAGGTGAAGTGGTTCTTCCCAGAAAAAAGCTCTGAACTCCTTGTTCTATCATGATCACAGATGGTAAAGGCTTCCATGGATTCAGAAAGTGAGTGGACAAAATCACTGAAGATTAAATAATACTGACAACTTTTAAATGAAAAGCTATTCCCATACTGCTAAATAAAACAGGGCCAGAGTACTGAGGCCAGTCAACTCCAGTCAACTTTGTCCAAGCTGCATAGTACTTGGTCCCAGGTTTCTTTGGTGCTTTCTGTGGTCCCAAAACATTGTAATAAGTTTTGTGTTGGGTAGGGGGGGTGTGTGGGTAGCTGTAAGTGAATAATGTGCAAATAGAGTTGCAGTGCACCTGGTGGTGTTTTTGCTGCATGAAACTAAGGGGTTTTAATGCATATCCAGCAGTGCAGTATGAGGGCAGCTATGTGTGCTGGACTAATGGTAGAGGAAAAGCTGCAGAAAACTGGAGTCAGAACAGACGCAGTCTTGTTCATTCTGCCAGTGAGAACGGTCCTTGGCACAAAATAGTCCCTGAACAGTGCCTGAGCCAAAACCACGCCTCAGGGCATGCTCACAGTTAAGCAACACAGACACTTAACAGTCCAGTGCTCAGGCTTGCTCCCCAGCCCAACTCAAAATGACACTCCTAGTGCTGTAAAGTTGCCATTTGAGAGAATAATCTTGGGAAGCATCAATGTCTTCTGGTCCCATTCCTATAATCTTTCTAAAGGATTTACTATTGTCAGGATGCTTAGCTAGATGGACTGTGGTCTGGCTGAATACAGCCATTCTCAGTTTGTTAAGTTGCCCCACATGTAGGAACCCTGATAGAAAGCCTCGTTCTGACACTGAATTAAAGAACTGACTCCAACTGCACAGCAGCAATTTCCTCCTTTCTAGGACCACACTCATTGTACTGTTCCAAACAAATCTGGCATCTGGCTGAGCTCTTTTGTTCCTGCCCACATCTTTTCTTTGGTTGAATTTCTATGGCATCCCCGCATGGCAGGAAAAGAAAAAGCCTTTGGAGAGTACAGCATCAACATTAACTAAGTATAATTCATAACGATTCATGGTCACAGCCTACTTTGCATCTAAAAAGTGAGTGTTCTACAGAGGGCATATCATATTTCTATACTTTCCTGAGATGTATGAAAAAATGTTACGTTCTTCCAGCCATGACCTTAACACACATGCTTTTTAACTAATGTTGTTTTAATGTTTGACCCTCGTGCTCTGTCTTCTCTGGAGGCCTGAATCATTACCAAGTTGAAGGCTGCAGCTAAGTGTTTTGAGCAGGCTTTGTGCTATGCTGGTTCAGTCTGCTTATAGTAGCCAGCCTGTTTTCTGTAAACAGTGCAGAAGGTAATTATGTCCTGTTACCAAATAGACATTCCTCTTTTCTCCTGAGCAGCCCTCTTGGGAAACAGGCACAGAAGAGGATGGAGAGGGAGATGGAGGTGAATCCTCCAGATTACTGTATCTGACTCTACCGATATCTCTCCATAGCTGTGATTCTCTAGATACTTTCAATGACATTCTTCCTTGGGTTATCTTGTTGACATGCCAGATGCCTGGAAAATGCAGTTGTTTCACCATGACAACAAGGATACAAACATTCAGTTAATGTTTGTTAAGCCCAGGTACATCTATATAGGAAAGCACCGTAGAGAGGTGTAGTCTGGTGCAGATTTTTGCCTAGGATGCAAGATATACAATATGGGTTAATTTACCTTGTCTTCCAGGGCTCCATGCCCTACAGATACATTGTAAGTAGCTAGTGCACTGGTAAGAGAGATGCCTTCTCAGAAGGCCACTAAGAAAAGGTCAGAAAAGGAATAGGACTATATGGATATTAATAGCAATGACCAAAAAGCAGCGCAAACAAAAAACAACAACCTTGAGTGTACACACTGTGGGTTTTTTTCCAGTGGGTATACATGACTTTACTGGAGTGCTTGGAATCATTACCACCTTATTATGTATTATGTCATGGAGGCATGAAGGTCAGGGTACGGGTAAGCATTAGTTTTGGAAATAGTTCTCCTCAGTCCTTAGATCTATTGAGAGGCCACAAGGCAACATGGCCTTTTAGGTTAGGGGAAACCTCTGGCTTGTTTGTTTCCTGGCTGCTTGCTGTGTGTCAGAAGTATCAGGAGCAGATGCACACTACACGTACACACAAACACATATTCCTAAGACATAGCTTTTTCTTTTTTTTAAAGAAAGCTCTATTCTAATTTAATAAATCCACATTCTAGATACAGTTGCATTTAAGGAGATTATTTCAGTCCCTCTTCCCTTTCTGTTGGAGAAATAAAGGGGCCAACACAAGCCAGATCTGAAACCTTTGCCATGGCTGGTTTTGGTTCAGTATGGAGTTACATTGCCAGGAGCTCCCAGGTAGCCCACAGAAGTTGAGATTGTGATTCTCTGATGATTTCAGAGATGTGTATTAATGCACCGGGCCCTCTTTAGTTTCTCACAACAAATACCTTAGGACAAGCACCTCCAATTACCAGTTTCCTTCCTCTTCTTCCTTCTATGAGCAAGTGGCTCAGGCTGGCACTGCATGCTGAATAGGAGCACAATGGACTTGTGCTGGCAGAAAAATTGGAAGTTTTGTAGTAGCAATGCTTGCCTTTTGCACTGAAACCATGAAAGAAGAGGCAGGCTTCTTTAGAGTGGTTGGTTTCACACAGACACATGCTGGAAATGGCTGTGAAATCTTCAGAACACTAGCTGCAACCATAGAAGTAAAAAAAAAGGTGTGTGTGCAAAATGTGACTCCTCCTCACTCTCCTAAAAATACATCAGCAGGTTGCATTCACCTTACTGGGTAAAACAGCATTGGGGGGGGGGGGGGTAACAGTGAGGCCAAAAGAGTCACTCATCTACACTACTCAGCTATTACAACACCTGTGGGACCTGTTCCAGGAGGACCCTGCTTAGATTCACAAAAAAGGAAGAGCTTCAGGTACCTGGGAAACTTTAAAGATGAGAGCTGAAGCCATTATGAAGTTTAGGTGCCTCCAGAGTTATTCAGTAATCAGAGAACAGGTTTCAGAGTGAAAATTTTGAATATACAGACCTTTACTCTGTCTATATCTCATCTTAGATATCTAAAGCTTTGCTTGGTGTAAGTATCTAGGAAAACAGGGCAGGTTTGGGAGCAGGGTGTCCTGTAGGTACTGAGGCACTGAGAGGTTTCAGTAGCTGAATCAAATGTATGGTAGCAATGCAAATTTACGGGCCCTGTGTCATTATATTTTCCCATGCACGGCACTCCCTGCACCTTTGTCATTTCACTGTTTAATAATCCTCAGCTCAGTCATACCAGCTGAGCATATAAGACAGCTACAGCAGATATAAGTCACCTCAAGGAAAGTGGGCACAACTCATAAAACCCCAGAATAGAGCAGGATGTATCCCTTTGGGTTTATTCTCCACTAAAAACACACTTCAGTGTTCGTGTACATAGAAGGCATGCAAAACTGCCTGAGGTTTTGGTGGTCACATGTATGACTGATCTCTAACCACTTCTTGAGTGGGTTACATTCATGCCAAACGAAGGAGTTGTTCACAGTCACAACATGTATTTTCTTCAGCCCACATGGGTTGTGTAGCCATTTTGAAACCTTTCATTTTTAGATTTTAATAAAGAGAAAGGAGCACAAATACATTTCCAATGAAAATAAAAGTGCTCAAAATTTGAAACTGGACCCTTTTTCATAACTTTCTTTCCCTTTCAGATTAAGAAACTCTGAGTGTTATCTTTTCAACAAATATTTCGTTAACAAACCCTAATCCATGCCCAATTTGAGTGAATAAGAATGAGGGGATTTTGCCCATGATAACACAAAAATCCCCATCATTTTGAATGACAAATCTGATTACATTAATCAAATTCTTTCTTCATAAATTCTTCATAGCAAGAGAGATTAGCAGTACAATTATTTTCAACTGACTGGAAGCCTAGAGGAAGAAACATCTGTACATTTTGGGAGGATAAAAGGTGTTTCTTTCATTCTGTACAGAAACAGAAGTATCCAATTAAAATACATAGTTCAAGAATGCAGAACAGGTAAAGGTTTAGATTTTTTTTTTAGTTAATTTGTTCTCTGACATGTGACTTGAGCTGAACATGTCAGCATAAATTCATTGCAGCTTATCCTGTAATTATACTTCCCGTTATAACTGGGGGGAAAAAACAGCATGCTTTCTCAAGAGCTGCTTTAGTAACATTCTTTAATGACAAACTGAGACTGTATCAGAGAGGAAAAGAATGAGTCACATTTCCTGCAGTCATAATCACTAAAGGTCAGTTGAGCAAAGCAAAACAGTTGTCACTGTTTCTTTGAACTTAAATCTCTTCCATCTAGCTGTCCTTGAAAAGAAGTCAAAATAGCATCTTATAAAGTCAAGGCTGATATTTCCCTGTTGATATTTTTCATGTGTCTTAAGAGAGGTTAGCACTACAGTCTTATGCTGAATAAATCAGGTGCAAACCTTGAGTAACAAAGCTGGTCAAGATGCTAGTGGTGGTTCTGGAGCCCACTGTACTAATGAGACACCATTTTTTTATCACTGTACCTTGTTTTCCTCAACCTGAGGCTTACATAAACTGAGGCCTTACCTACAGGTCAACTGATTTAGAGGCTACCGAGGCCTTCTGCATATCACTGGCCACATAATTTCACTCAGTTTTCCTGTATGGAAGCCAAGCTCATAAAACCATAGCTCAGGGGAGGATGTATCCCTTCCTGTTTATTCTCTACTAAAGACTGGTTTTAATGATTGTGTATGCAGCAAACAGCCTTTTATTTTTTAACTTGAGACAAACCATGAAATCTGATATCTGTAGCCCCAGTCCAATAGAGCTGAAATTACTAGCTTTGCCCAGGCTTTAACTCTAGCAATGGTAATCCACATAACGAACAGTTTCCTCAACAGATTAGACTACATGGGCAACACACAGAGATCACTGATATTTGCCAGTGCCAGAGATTACACTTTTTTTCTCCACATGGGCTTTCACTTTCAGCAACATCCAAGATATTGGCCAGGATTGTAGACATTAGTAATAGTGTTATCCATAAGGATGGGTCAGGGACCTTGTGTAGATGCAATGCAGAAATGTAGCAAAGATGAGCTCAGGATGCCATTTCCAAAAGCCCTTTTACAGACATAGTGAGTTTAGGATTAGCCTCCAAGCTAAAGCTCCAAGCCAAGCTCCTCTTAAATGTGTTGTTTTATTCTTTAGTCTTAGGCTTTGCTTAGAGGGTATACTAACCATTGGGGAAGTAGTTGTGTGGTGCTTTGCTCTGCCACTGTACATTGCCTGTGACAGTCCTCAGCTGCCATGCTCTGGGTCTTCACTGGCACACTATGGCTGGCCGAGTATCTGCCCTCCACAATGCCACAACTCACCATGTCACTCCATGCTTTCCTTCTGCCAAGCTGTACTGGGTTTGTGTGGCAAGGTTTTTTTTGCGGGGGGGGGGGGGGGGGGCTACAGGGGTGGCTTCTGTGAGAAGATATCAGAAGATATCAGACGGACCCCACTGCTGGCCAAGGCTGAGCCAATCAGCAACGGTGGTAGCGCCTCTGTGATAACATATTTAAGAAGGCTTAAAAACTGCTGCGCAACAGCAGCCAGAAGAGAGGAGTGAGAATACGTGAGAGAAACAACTATGCAGACACCAAGGTCAGTGAAGAAGGAGGGGGAGGAGGTGCTCCAGGCACCAGAGCAGAGATTCCCCTGCAGCCCCTGGTGAAGACCATGGTGAGGCAGACTGTCCCCCTGCAGCCCATGGAGGCTAACGGTGGGGCAGATATCCACCTGCAGCCCATGGAGGACCCCACCCCGGAGCAGGTGGATGTGCCCTGAAGGAGGCTGTGACCCCGTGGGAAGACCATGCTGGAGCAGGCTCCTGGCAGGACCTGTGGAGAGAGGAGCCCATGCTGGAGCAGGTTTGCTGGCAGGACTTGTGATCCCGTGGGAGACCCACGCTGGAGCAGTCTGTTCCTGGAACCCCACTGTATTGAACTACACAGTGAGCACCAATTCACCTAGTATGCTTTAATAATGGATGGGATATGCATAATATTAATGTGAAACATTATTATGAGAATTTTGTGAATATTATATTTTTGTGAAATATTAATGGCACTACATGAGGATCTTACCCCACTGTCTGGACAGCAGAGCAGATGAGAGCACATGGATGTGACACCCAGTACCAAGATGTTATTCCACTGTTGGTGGAAGTGAGCAACCCCACAGCTTGTGCCAACTATTTTGGGGTTGGCAAGCCTCATGCTGGTGGTGGGATCATAACTATTTGGAGGCAATGAAAGCTATGTTCTCTTCCATGGAAAATAATGGAATTATTAAATATATATAAATATATATATAAATAGTACACCTACATGATCTATCTATCTATCTTTCTATATCATAAATAAACCTGTCTTTGGCCAAAGTAGGCACTCTGTAAATGCTCTTCCTTCCAGAAACCCTGACTGGGTCCCTGTGTACAGCAGTCACCAGTCCATCTTATCTTCCAGTGCACTTGCTCAGTATGTGTCCTGTGTAAGTCAGCTAAGGCTAGATCCAGAAAGAAATTTAAGCACACATTTGCCAGTTCAGATCTTTAAGTCTTCAAAGATGAAGATCATCAAAGCCTTTACAAGACTGACACTGAACCCCGGAGGTCCAAAGTGCTATGCACTAATGTTTCCAGGTGCTAAATTCCACTGGGCTCATGGAGCAGCTCTGTGTATGTGAGTACCTGGTAAGGCTGGGATCGGCTGTGAGCAGCACACCTCCATACCCTCCCCCAGGGTGAACTTTCTCCCCACTTGCCACTGCAAGGCCAGGTCTGTGGGCAGGCACGTTGAGACCAAACACACTGAACTGGGCCTCTCAGAAACCACAGGCAGAGGAGCCAGCGCTGCCCTGCCTCCGCAACCTCACAGTTAGGGCTCTTAGCTGGGAGGAGGGAAGTCTAGGCTTCAGTGCATGCTCTGGGAATATTTAAGCACTATCTTTGTATTAACTGTTCATCGGATAAAGAACCAGAAGTTCTGTCTCCCATTGCCTGCATTAGTGCCCTAATGAGGCTATAGGGTCTTTCTCAAGCCCTCTTTTTGTCCTCATGAATGTTTCACGTGTGGAACAGCTAAAGCAGTAGTGCATGATAAAGTCTAGCCGTGGAATACCTCCCATCCAGATAATGCAGCAGAGATGTTGGTTCACACTACCCCAGAGGGCGAAGAGACAGGAACCTGTGTTTGCTTCCTCCCACGTGGGTGCTGTAACCCCAGGCAGCCGAACAAGAGCCTACCTAGTCAGGACATAGATCCCCTGTCACTTTTGGAAGCAGACCATCTGTCAGCTGGATCAGGCAGCCTACTGAGTAACTTGGCCTCAGCCACGCTAAATCTTCCCTGTGCCTTCAAATAGAAAGAGTAGCTGGGCATCTCCAATGAAAGGCAAGGGCCTTGCCAAGTGGCAGCTGTGGGCCTCTGCCTGAGCTTGGAGACAGCAGTTGCTGCCTTCATGCTCTCCTCATGCAGCCTCCATTTTGTTTGATCATGTGACCAGGGTTTCCTCCTGCATGCCTCATTCTTACCTTGGGTTTCACTAACTTTTAAGCCTTCCTTTGGTATTTACCAAGTCAGTATTGCTGGTGCCTGTTTAATATCTCTGCATTGTGTGCGGGTGGAAACATTTTGACAGCAGCAGGCTGCAGGGGTGAGGAGAGGCTGGGGCTGCCCTGTGCCGGATACAGCCAGTTCCAGCTGGTTCCAGCTGGCTCCAACGGACCCACCACAGGGCACAGCTGAGCCCCTCAGCCAAGCTGGTGGCACCTCGGAGAAAGCATATTTCAGAAAGAGCAAAAATGCCAGGGAGCAGAGAGGAGTGAGGGGAAAAAAAAAGTGTGAGAAACAACAGTGTAAACAAACACCAATGTCAGAGGAGGAGGGGGAGGAGGTGCTCTGGGCGCTGGAGGAGATGTTTCCCTGTGGCCCATGGAGAGGACCCCATGCCAGAGCAGATATCCACACTGCAGCCATGGAGGACCCCATGCTGGAGCAGGTGGATATGCCCTGAAGGAACTGCAGCCCCTGGGGGACCTATGTTGGAGTAGGTTTATCCTGAAGGACTGCAGCCTGTGGAGAGGACCCTTTGGAGCAGGGGAGAAGTGTGAAGGGGAAGGAGCGGCAGAGAGGAGCTGTTATGGACTGACCACGGCCCCCATTCCCCATCCCCCTGCGCCACTTGGGAGTGGCGAGGTAGAGGAGTAGGGAGTGAAGGAGTGAAGTTGAGCCTGGGAAAAAGGGGGTGTGGGGGAGTTTTGAGCTTTGATTTTGATTTTGTCTTTGTTTCTCACCATCCAAATCTGCTTTAGTTGACAATAAATTAATTTTCACCAAGTCAAGTCTGTTTTGCCTGTGACGGTAACTGGTATGTGATCTCCCTGTCTTTACCCATGAGCATCTTGACCCATGAGCTTTTTCATCTTATTTTCTGCCCCTGTCCTGTTGAGGAGGGGGAGTGAGAGAGCAGCTGGGTGGGCATCTGGCAGCCTACCGAGGTCAACCCACCACAATCTCATAGTCCAGTGTCCTGAGTATCTGTTCTTCTAAGACCATGTTCCATAAGCAGAACCTATTTTCCAGGAACTCTTTATGAGGTTTACCTTCTGGCTATTTTCTTTCACCACTCAGACAGTGTTGCAGTTACAGTTAAACATCTGAATTGTTCTAGTCAATATCTTTAAACAGAAATGAACCTGCTCTTATTGTTTCCTTCTGAAGCAAAAGCCCTTCAAGGATTAAACACTTTGCAGCTGCTGTGCCTTAATCTTTATTAATCAAGCATATAGAAGTTCCTAGATCTCTTTGAAAGGCAGAAACACCTGTTTTTACAAGGGCACATAGTGATAGGACAAGGAGTAATGGCTTTAAACTGAAAGAGGGTAGATTTAAATTAGATATAAGGAAGAAATTCTTCACTATGAGGGTGGTGAGACACTGGAACAGGTTGCCCGGAGAAGTTGTGGATGCCCCATCCCTGGAAGCGTTCAAGGCCAGGTTGGATGGGGCTCTGAGCAACCTGGTCTAGTGGAAGGTGTCTCTGCCCATGGCAGGGGGGTTGCAACCAGATGATCTTTAAGGTCCCTTCCAACCCAAACCATTCTATGATTCTATACTGTCCTGCTTTCACTTCTCACTTCACGAGATTCTCTTCATACTCTATTATTTTGTTAACTATGTCATTTGGTTATTCAGTCTACTTCAGTGCTCTACTTTCTGTAACAGAACCTCTTCTCTCTCTTTTCCAGCAAACATAAAAAAGGATTCTAGTAGAAAACAGAGCAGCAGTGTCTTACATAGTACAGGTATACACTGAAGATGAATAGGAATTAACCCTACAGAAGTTCCTGTATGTTGATAAGAGGCGGGTATACTGATATAAGCTGTCTAAAGTAAGCTACTGTAACTAAATCCTGAATCAAGTTATTCAGTTCTTAGGAGTTTGGTTACCAAACCTAGGGTTTGTAGTTCATCCACTAGAATGAGGAACAGCTGACCTTCTATTGCTGTTAATGTTTTGGGTTTTTTTTTTATCTGATTGGCAAGACACTTATACACTGCACCAGGCTGCAAATACATCAGAGCATTGAGCAGATTTGCTCCAGCTGGGCATCAGCTGCAGAAGGATAGATGAAGCTGTGTGGCCAGCCCTGCTGCTGCCTCTCCTTGTGGGGAGGCCCAGCAGCACCAGCCCTGGCAGCTCCAGCCTGGCTGACTCCATTGGGTACATCCAACCCAACTCATGTGTGAAAACCAATATCTGGGGTTTGTGTTATAGAGCTGCTTATTATTGTGATTGAAGATGATTTCCCATGCAGTATATTTTGTCAGTGAGAAGTAAGCTGCTGTCTGCAAGCATGCAGAAAGGCTGTGCATTTCAGCACATGCAGGACTTGCACTTCTGTAAAGAAAGAATCCTCTGGAATCCCAAAAGTAAAGAGGCTGTGCCCTAAAAGCTTGGTTTCAGCAACAGGAAATATATATGATTTGTCCCTTTTGTACATGCTAGTGAATATGCAATCAGTTATCCCCATCTATAGTAAGTATATGATATCTTTATCTGTAGTGAGTATCTGATAATAATTGGCACATAACAGTAACTTTAGGAAATACAGAGGCCCTCTGTACCTTGCTTTCTAGAGAGTGTTAATCTCCTGGAGTAATTCTCAGTGCTATACCAGTAGCTTGCTCACGGTACCATCTCTGTTCTTATAGAGCACATTAAAAAAACCCCACTCGGCCACAGTAGCATGGTACCTCTACAGACTGAGGAGGGTTATTTTTTTAATAATTAATTTGCAATTACTGTTATAAAACAAAATGGGGTAGGGCAATTTTTTAATGGGACAGACACATTAAACTAACAATGCAAAGAGCGTAAGCTGAAACTTCAGATTTGGGTCCCACAAAAACTGCACGCCCATGTCTTCCCAGCCAGCTAAGCAAATCAGATATCATCACACACACGGATGGTTAGACACTTACATCATGACACGTGTACAAGTGCCTGTTTTACAACCACACTCCTAGTATTTCTTTGTGGTTTAACCCCAGCCGGCAACTAAGCACCACACAGCCGCTTCCTCACTCCCCCCACAGCGGGATGGGGGAGAGAATTGGAAGAGTAAAAGTGAGAAAACTCGTGGGTTGAGATAAAGACAGTTTAATACGTAAAGCAAAAGCTGCGCTTGCAAGCAAAGCAAAACAAGGAATTCATTCACTACTTCCCATCAGTCATGCTCAGGCCCCACACTATCCAATACATTCTCACTAACCACTACCCCCCTTCCCATCCTTTGATATAATGCATAGATATCATTCCCTTAGTCATTGGACCACCCCTGTGAAATGTCTGTAAAATGTCCATAAATGTCCACAAAATGTCCATTGAGTTCATTTAGTCCATGACTTTGGGCTCCATCTGTGATGGTGGTCACTCAGGACAGGAGAGGTGGTGTGTTGTGTGGAGTTATTGGGCACCAAAGCCAGCTCAGGTCGGGTCACTGCTGCACTTGCACTGCTTCTTGTAAGGCTTCTCCTACATTGGTTCAGGTGGTTCCTGCTATAGTCACTCCTATAACATGCAACTCAAGTCATGGGTTACAACAATTTAAAGGTATATCCATTACAATCTGCACCCCTGGTCCCTTTTGGGCCAGGTTATAGGGTTTAATGTTGCAATGAACTCCCCTTGCCCCTGCTCCGGCTTGGACTTATCCACAGACTGCAGTCCCTTAGAGGTGTACCTGCTCCAAGTGGAGCCTTATCTATGAGCCACAGTCTCTCCAGGGGTATTCCTGCTGTGGCATAGACTTATCCACAGCCCGCTTTGAGGTGCACCTGTTCCAGCGTTGCCTTCTCCATGGGCCACAATGCCTTCAGAGATATACCTGCTGCAGCATGTCCTTACCCACAGCCACAGTCTCTTCAGAAGTAAACCTGCTCCAACATGGCCTTACCCGTGGCTGCAGTCCCTCCAGGGGTGTACCTGCTTTGTCATGGGCTTATCCATGGCCACATGCTTTGAGATGTTCCAGCATGGCCTCATGCACAGCCACTGATGCTTCCAGGTGTACCTGCTGCAGCACGGACTTATCCACAGCCACAGATGCTTCAAGGTGTACCTTCTCCAGCGAGGACTTATCCTTGGGCCAAAATCCCTTCAGAGGTATACCTGCTACCGCACAGACATAACCACGACCACAGATGCTCTGGAATGGGCTTATCCATGGCCACAGATACTTTGAGGTGTCCTGCTCCCGCATGGACTCATCCACAGGTCACAGTCCCTTTGACCCGAGTTCACACTGGAGTTCCAGCCTGTCCAGTACAGCAGCACAGAAACAGCAGCAATGCCCTGGCCATCTGCCAGCTGAAACAAACCTTTGAGTTTTATTACTTTGAAAACCAAGCTATTATGGGCCAAATATGATGTTTTTTCGTAACATACTTGATCTAAGATAATGCAAAACTAGTTTTTTAAAAACCAGATTTCTTATGAGCATTTGTCAAAGAAAGCAAGGAATTTTGCACAAGGGGATGAAAGAGGAAAGGAAAAGCCTTGTGAAAACATTTAAAAAATATCTTGAAAGGCCTTTCTAGTAAACGAAAGGCATATTGTACCTCTAGGTCTGAAACTCTGATATTTCAATCCTGTTGAATGGTACGTGTATTAACCTCATGGTTTTCAATTACTGGTTATGGCAGGACGTTTATGTGTGTCCTAGTTTCGGCTGGGATAGAGTTAATTTTCTTCCTAGTAGCTGGTATAGTGCTGTGTTTTGGATTTAGGATGAGAATAATGTTGATAACACACTGATGTTTTAGTTGTTGCTAAGTAGTGCTTACACCAGTCAAGGACTTTTCAGCTTCCCGTGCTCTGCCTGGTGCACAAGAAGCTGGGAGGGAGCATAGCCAGGACAGCTGACCCAGACTGGCCAAAGGGCTATTCCATACCATATGAGGTCATGCTCAGTATATAAGCTGGGGGGAGTTGGCCGGGGGCAGTGATCACTGAGCAGGGGGGCATCGGTCGGTGGGTGGTGAGCAATTGCATTGTGCATCACTTGTTTTGTATATTCTTTTATCATTATTATTATTATTATTATCATCTCTTCCTCTGCTGTCCTATTAAACTGTCTTTATCTCAACCCACGAGTTTTACTTTTTTTTTTTCTGATTCTCTCCCCCATCCCCCTGTGGGTGGGGGAGGGTGAGTGAGAGGCTGTGCGGTGCTTAGTTGCCAACTGGAATTAAACCATGACGATGTGCAAAGCAATTTTTACCATATTTTAATGCAGGTGAGGAGAGACTTTCAAGGGCACAAATCAAGGTTATGTCCCCAGCTCTCAATTATTTCAAGTAAGAGTTAGTCACATAACAGCCAATGTTGCTTTGGAGAAACTCTTTCCTATATTTTTTAATATATTTTGTTGGTTTCAGTCCCTTCATTTACAGGATGTGAGCCATGAGCTGCCTGTCTGTTTGTGAGAATATTAAGGGCAGACATTGTCAGACTAGCATAGCCATGCAAAAGTGAGTTCGCCAAGGGAAAAAGACAAATATGAAACTGAGCTGGGGTTATAAATAATCTGAATCCACCAGAGCTCCAGGCAGCAGGAGGCATGTGCTATTCATACTTGCTAAGCAAGAGTTGAGTGACTCCAAGATCCTGCCTAACCACTGGCCTGAAACATTGGAAAAGGACTCAGCAGACATTTCTTCTTTGGATTCTGTGCTAGCAGCACTTTGACTACTGATTTCTACCTCACTGCTCTCTCAGGATAACCTCCAAGTATTATTTGGCTCATGTTTCTTCTCTCTTACCCAATACTGTACTCTGCAGCTGGACCTCAAAGACATAGCTTGACAGAGAGAGGTATGGGTCAGAGTGCAAACAAGCACACAAAATTTACATGCACTATCCTGACATCCTGCTTCTTGTACATACATGTGAGTCCTCTGCCTGTTATTCAGCACCATAAGTAGGTGGCTAAAGGAAGAAATACTCCTTGTATGAACAGGACAAGAAATTTCTCCAAGATTTCCATACTCATAAAGATCGAATACAGATCTGAGATTAAAATGTGATAGGGACACAGGAATCAGTGTGATGGATGAGTGTAATGGCCTACCTAACGTAGTATCCAATCACTCACATGTGGTACAGAGAAGCTGGAAGTTCCTTTTAGAACAATGCAGCTGAGAAAGGGAAATTTGTGTAATTTTTTTCTACATATCATTGTTTTGTTATTCAGTCAGGGCATTAACAGATTCTTTGATTTGTAGCAAAGGTTGAAGTGGATATCTCTGTAACTGAAAGGCTGGCTTTTTATGCCCCCTTCCCCCTTGTTATTTTTGCTGTTTTTCACCAAGCTGAACTAGGATTCTTTATACTGATGCCTAAAAATGGATTTGGAAACCTGGTATCAGTTGGATGATGCATTAGAAAGTTATTGCCTAGCAGGCACACAGAAAAATGTCATTTAGTTGCATGCTACATCTCAGCTCCCAGCAGCTACTAGGTTATGATTTACCCACTTTGCCTTTTTGTCTCTTTATTTCACCTCAGACTTGAGTCTTGCAGCTGCTTTCTCCAGAAAAACCTGAAGTAGAAACCAGTGTTGTAACACCTGAAAACTACTTCAATCCCCACCTCTAATGCTATAGTATATTAACCTCTGATTTTAGCAGCTGGGAAGACCTCAGCTGTTTAAATAAGATCACAGCTGAAATCTAGAAAAAAAATGCAAGAGGTTAATAAGCAAAATATTGCAGCTTTAAGGTCTGGTATTTTGCCAGCTGCCAGGACTAGCAACACATTGGGGGATGCAATGCTTTGCTAGAGGATGCTGCTGCTATCAGTGTACTGTGTGAGTGCACCTGAGAAGACAGAGGAGGTAGAAATAGGTTAAGGACAACTCCACAAAGGCACTTGCGTGGGGCTTGCTTAGTTTGGGCCAAAGTATGTTTTCTGAAAACAGATTGCTGTGCCCAGAAAGCAGGTACCTAATGCTGTACTCATTCACAGACAGATTTCAGATAGACTAGGATGGAAGAAAACAACTTCTGGTGTGACAAAGAAAGTTGTGAAAGGCTTTGGGGAAGCTCCCTGTTCGATGAATGATTGAAGTGTAGGAGCAGCTCTGCTGGTGAAGGGGCAACAAAGGAAAAAGCATACCAACTAATTCTTACCACAGCATCAAACTTTTACTGAAACATATGACATTCTTTTTCATTGTGATCAAAGCAGGTCAGTAGGCCTCAGATGAGCCAGGACTCTCACACAATGCAACAATCTCTCATTATTATGAATGGTAGTATTCACACAGCATACTCACCCAGACTATTCAGTTGCTTTTATAAGTCAATGAAGACTCAAAACATATTTATGTGGTGTTATTATATAGTCTGTATCGAGAGAAATTAAATCAAGGGAAAGAGAGGCTGTATCATGCAACAATCCAAAAATAAATGTTTGGATTTAAATTTAAGATTACCGATTGCCTATCCTCTGCTCTAAACACTAGACAACACTCTGGTAAAGAGACCATTTGAAAGCATAATCTTGTTAGTTCTCAAGTAGCTCTGAAAAATCAAGAAACACATAACCAATCAACTAGCATGTAGTATCAGGAAAGTACATCTACTGAGCCGACCTAATGAATTAATATGAGCAGGAAAGAGGTATCAGAACATCCATCTAATACATGAATGACTTATGGGTAATGTCTCTGTCTGCCAATGTGCAGCCAGATCTAGCAATAGCAAGCATTTCAAATGCTTATGTACAATTTTCTATTACTGTGAGGGAAGACTAGAAAGGGATCAGGCCATAATATTGCATTGAATCACTT
Source organism: Nipponia nippon (assembly GCF_047370975.1). NCBI lineage: Eukaryota > Metazoa > Chordata > Aves > Pelecaniformes > Threskiornithidae > Nipponia > Nipponia nippon. Next base: position 6,769,425 of record NW_028262343.1, read on the forward strand.
AAAGCATAATCACAGCTGCATATAATTATTGTCCCAAGTAAGTAGCAGTTACTGACAGCCAGTAATGCTGGATTTAATAGAGGTAGTCAAAACTACAGATGACTACTTTTCCAAAACACTAATGATTAGGATTAGTCTCATAAAAGCAGTTTGATTTCAACCTCACTTTTCTCTAGACCTGCTGCTAATCAGGTGCTAATTTGGCTGAAACAATTACATATTGAGCTTCAATCCAGCACACAAAATGCCAAGTGAGGTTTTAATTCAGCAAACTCCTAAAGCCTCACTTTCAGCACACAAGTAATCCCTGCTGAACCCAGTGGTACCACTCAGGTGCTCAAAGTTGAGCAAGTTTAAGTCACTCTTCAGAACTGAGGTTTTATGTTATATGTGGTAATGAAGATGTAGCTAAAAAAAAAAAAGCTTTGTTGTGTTGTGCTTTATGGATTTATAAGGATGTGCTATGTGATCTGCAAAACTGGGGAAAACACCAGTCCTGGATTAGTCTAATGGGCTCGGTTGCCTAGTCATGCAACAGAAACAGCATAGCCAAAGGAATGTTAATGTCTCTGATCTAACTATTTTCATTGTTGCAACATCAGCAAGGTGCTACTGAAATAATCATAAAGGTATTTTCAAAGGAGTGGGGCAATGCTGTTTCAAAATCTCCTTAATGATGTCCCTGCCTTTAGCCATACCTATGGAGAAACTTCAGTGCTAATTTCTGAACCCACACCTCTGTATCAAATACCAGAGTATTTATACTTTTGTATAATAATAATAATAAAAATACAAAAATGGCTTTTCAATACTAAGACTTGTATTACAAGCCTCACAATTTTCTTTTACTTCTTATTAATGCTATGTGTATGATTTTAAAGGAGCCTGGGACCAAATTAAGGTATGTCTTGGTGAGATAGCTCTCACTTGGTTTCTGCATGAATGTGTGCTCTGTCTGCAATCTGTGAACAAAACCTTAAGCCATTTGAAAATACTGAAATGTGTATTGGGACAGCGATTTGTTAGGTAAATCCCTCAGTTTGCTTCTGTGCCAGGGCTCCAACACATCCTAGTCTTCAATTAAAAGAAAAGAGATGGTCTTTCTTCTGAGTCACTGATTGATCTTAAACTGGCACAGACTTTTTTAATGTCAACTAAAGTCATTGTAACTCAGTCTACTAAGATTTGCTATAAATGGTCTATTCCATAACAGAGTATAAGGGGTTAAGAAATGATGAACAGCTGTTAAAAGCACACAGTGGACAATCCCATCAGGAAACACTGCAGTGAGACTGGGGCTATAAACAAACTGCTGGATTCCAGGACAAATTTTAAAAATACTGTTTCTTATAGGAACTGATAAATTCTATAAAGGTGTCCAAATGGAACATCAAAGTAAACTTGATATTCATCAGGGAGTGGAGGCTGCAAGGCTGTGAGACTTTAAAGACACCTCCATTGCCTGAGCACCATGACACAGTGAATGACTTATGTATGCTGAAAATTCAGAAGCCAAATGATAATTTTTGGTGTTCATCATTCAACAGCTTTTGGTTCTATATATGCATCAGTGGGTATAAAACTCACTACAATGGAGATGCTGCTTATGAAAAAATACAGGTTTTTTTTTCCTGTCGATCAGCATAGTTTATTATAGCAACTCTGATGATCCATGAAACTGTCAACCTCACTTGCATGAAATTCCCCATGAATTTTCTTTTTAAGAATGCTTTTAGTTGGCAATTACAATTAAAATGTCATCCAAAGTTGTAGTCTGAAGATATTGTAGCAAGTATGTAAGAGATGGAAGGAATGTAAAGGAGAAATTGAATGAAAGTGTTTCTTGGTTGTTGTAGCTCAAAAGGAGGACTTGGAGTTTTTTAAGCTAACCAGTAATTATTTAAGAACAGGCCCTACAGAAAGAACAATAAGGTTTTTCTAGATTAAAGCATCAAATGAAGGCTTAAGTGAGATATTTTAGACAGTTTGTTCATTTCTCAGCTTTTAGGGATTTTTACCTTAATTCTGTGCAGATTATTTCTGAATTTGCACTACTTGTTAAGAAAATAGAGAAAGGATTTTTAAAATTGTTTTTCAAGCATCCTTACCTAAGGAATTAAAATTATTCTGATCTGCAAAAGTAATATTGATTAAAGCACTGGAAGTGTATGCTTTAGTGTGTGTGGAAATGCTTTGGGTAAAATTTGGCCCTGTGCTGAGTACAAGCCACTGCATCCGTCAGTCAAATATACATGCAGATAATATTAAATATTTAGCTGAGGTATATATGCCCATTACAGATTTCACATCATTCTTTGTGAGGATGTTTAAACAAAGGAATGACTCTTCTGACACAATACAAGTGACCAAAGCCAGGAAAATCAAAGTCTAAGAATCAGTCTGTAAACATCAGGACAACATCTGAGACAAGGAAAGTTTCTCTATCTGAATTTCCAACTGTTGTTAGTTTGTGAATTTGCATGTCACAGTTACCTTCCTTTTCTAAGAGCAGCCTTTCACAGCACATATATAAAATAAAATAAAAAAAGCCTTTGTCTCTCTTTCCTTTGTCATCTGCCAGGCCCTGCCAGCATGGTTCTCTTGACTCTGGAATTGTAAAACTGCCTAATTGTCTGGACGGACTGAATTAAGGCTTAACTGTATTAGATCTGAGCATTTATTTCAAAGAATCTAAATACCCCAACACCTGTGATGGACATAGAGAATGTTATTACCTTCTTGGCAGAGTCAGCCTCTTCAGAATAATAGGACAGAAGTAGGAGATAGGAGACTTACAGGTCTGTATTTTTCTAAATGAATGTTTACTTCTCTACTGGTGACTTGGAGAAAGAGAGGTGCTGAGGAGTAGAGAAGACAAAAAGAGAAGAAAGGACAAACCTACATAATGTAAATGTTTTCTCCCCTTAAAGCTGTTTTTGTGCAAATATTTTAAAGGAAAATAATTGTGTGAGGAGCAAGACTCTTAATTCAGTAGTTTTGGAATACCTACCTGAATGGTCATCTGCTTACTAATTGTTTTCATTTCTGATCACGTTGCAGAAAATTCATGGTTAATGGCTCTAATTAATAACATGAGAAAAATAATTTCCTGACTCTGGCTGTATGTTTATTATTTACATACCTGAATACAGAGGAAGGTGTGTTTCTTGTATGTGCATGCAAAGCAACTATGGCCTACCAGTGCATGGGAATTAGCAAACCTTAACCTCCATATATAGTGAAACTGAGTGGCTATTCCAGGATGCGATACCCCAACAGATGTTTACAAATAGAACAATTAATTAATCTAAGAGATATGTTTTGTATTTTCTACCTAATTGTTCTCAGGCAGCTATTTTTGCAAGTAGTAACTTGCAGATTCACAAAAAAAACAGTTTAGAAACTTTTTCAGATGGATTTTGATTTTTGAGGTCATACCAATGCAACCAAATTGCTATAGTTCTGGTGCGACATTTTCTTATTTACGTGTATTGCTGTTTCTTAGAAAATGAAGTTGCAGATCATGGGAGAAATGCTGTACCAAGGACTTGGCTGAGTGAGGCACAGCCTAGGAAGGTATTGTGCAAATTGCTCAACATTACTCAAACAATGCAGCTAATTCCTATTCTACCACACCTTTGTTATTCCAATCCCAATTGTCTCTTGAACAGAAGCTTCAAATTGCACTGTATTTTGCAATCAAATTGCATGTCCAACAGACAAAGATGAGATCAGACTCTGAACATTTGTCCCAGGTGTTATTTGGTTTTCAGTCTCCAGGGATGCCCTCACCTTCTGTGTGAGTCAGCCATTCATCGTAGATGTTTCACTGGTCAGAAAATGAAGCAAGCAGTAGCCTCTTTAGGCTTTTTAGACCTTTCTGTCAGGATGAATGCTTTAGCTGTGTAATGGGATTCACAACCATTGTCTCTTAGACCAGGATTTCTAAATGTAACTTATTTAGGTACCACCATTAGTCTTCTTGTCCTGACCTACAATACTGGACTACAACCAGTGGAAAAGTCCTGGAGGGTGGAGACATCCACATGGAGGGCTAACACTTTATATTCAGAGTATGGACAGATAAACATACAGAATTCAACTTTCACTTAAACCAAGACTGACTCAGATGAATCCAATTGTTTTGTCTGTTGGAAAAATCACAAGCAACTAAAAATATTTCTGATCCTCCTGTCTGATGCATATAGGAAGAGCTTTGCTCTTCTATACATCCTACAGTTGAGGAAGGATGGAATTGTATAGAACAGAAATCCCTTCTCAGTCTTAGTGCTCAGAAAATGTTTCCTATTGAATTGCAAGAATATTTTACTATATTCTTCCTTCCTAAAGGCCCTAAAACCCCTGAGGCTCAGAAATACTGGCTGCTCCTATCTCTGTCTTGTATCATATATAATCTGTCAGGCAATCATGGGTGTAAGACCCTTATTTAGCTTCCAGTTGATATCTATAGTTGTAAAGAGATGAATAGACAGAAACCAAAGAGAAAGCACTGTCCAGGCACCACTTTTTGCCATGACTTCCAAGGGAGACTTTTTTTTTTTTTTGACAGATTAAGATTTTGTTATATTTTCCTAGCATTTATTTGACCATTAGATCAGTAACAACAACTATTTCAGAAAATATTAAGAAATCTAATTTTAACTGTTCAAGTAATGCCACCTCTACCCTTTACCCCTCCAAAAAAGTAGTTAGATTATAATCTGATATCACCTGTGTCATTCCACCAGCATGGTAGCAAAATGTGCTTCTACTCCTGCCCATCCCGCAGGTCATCACACTTCAATTTCAAATGCCATACTTCAGATAACATTGACATGATAACATGTCAGGCTTGCTCAGTCTGAACTTTTCTTGATCTGCCTGCAGCTTTGTTTTACTTGGTTTAGCTGTGACAGTAATTTCTCTAATTGACCAGGTGTCTATGGCTAATTTGTTTTCCTCTTGCTATCTTTGTGTGGTGCAACCACAGTTGTATATAGTTAGCTGTAACAAACAGTTATTCTGTGGAGAATTAGATGTTTATGACTAACACAATGATGTAGTATAAAGAAATACAAGCCCGGTACGATAGCAGAGGCCTTCAGAAGCAGAGACACTTGATGCAGCATAAAGGAGTACAGGCATGGGATGATAAAAGATGGGGCACAGGCTTGGCATTGGAGACCCCTCAGCTACAAACAACTCACCCATGGTCAGTTAAAGAAATGCAGACCTGGAGCTGGACAAAACTAGTTTTAAGCGTAACAAAGAAAACAAAGAAATAATATCTAACATACATAAAAGCCACAATATACAGCATACTTGGATGTAATACTGGCTGCAGACCAATGAAGAAAGATAAGGTCTAAAAGTGTGTTAGAAAACACATAAAAATGACCCCAACTGGACCCTGGAGTGAGGAGACGAAACCAGCAACATGAACATAGTCATCCATTTGGCAAAGGATTCCAGATGCTGATAACTCACTGTAACAACCCCACCACCACCACTACCAGGATGAAACTACCTACCTTAGTATCAGAAGAGCAGTGAAAGGGTGAACACACAACCAGGAGAAGGAATAGAAAGTAAGAAGTGTGTGTATAACAATTTCAACTATATTATTGAGACCTTTCTATATAGAAGTATTGTAACTACATTATTATTGTTTCTTTTTCTGTAATAATTAGGCATGGACTAGTAATAATTTCAGTTATACTAACAATAAATCCTTGCCTGTATATGCATATATATAGGGCGTGCTTCCTCTTTGCCCCTAAACAAGATATTGAGTGTAACAGCATGACTGGTAAAAGTGGGATTGCTGCTGCACCCAGTGTTGCAATGCTGCTGTTCCTGAGATGTTTATGTTGGGGTAAGTATGTGTTCATCCCCTATTTGGAATGCACCAGTTTGTTAATTTCAAGTTGTGACCAACATATGGAGGAAATCCAACAGGCATGAAATATAAACATTACATGTTCCAAAAAATATGTCTGCTACAAATACAGTCTGGAGAAAGAGAAGGGAGAGAAGAAGAAAGCACCATGTATTCCTACAGCAGAGTGCTGGGCCCGAGGTCAATGGTCACAGTATGGATGACTACATGTCTGTGTCAGGCCTATGGCGTGACTACAATTAGCTTACTAGTACAGAGGCAACCACTGAGACAAATTTTGCACTGGTTTACACTGTAAGCAAATTCACTTGGCCAAATTTTTCTCTTTCCCTGTAATTTAGTCAAGCCAAGCTAACATCCTGCTGGCTTCTGAGCTTCTCTGGCTATGCTAGCTGTGCAATAAAAAGGGAAACTGCCTGAAAATTTACAGATTGCTTTGCTTCAAGTCTGAACTCCCTGCTGTGTCATAAGAAAGACTATGCTGCACTCCAGTGCTTGTGGATCAGGGGATAGCTATTGCTGGTCAGAGTTACTTGTACTCATCTGTCAAAGGGGAGGGGCAGGGTAGAAGAGCCTCATATAAAAATTGTTTCTCACTTAGATACAACTGTGACCTAAAATTACTTGTGACCTTTTTGGGGTTTTAGCTCAACCGATAGAAATGTTTCTGATACTTGCACAGTTCATAAAGATCACTAAAATGACTCAGGCAGTGTAGGCTTCAAATTTATATTTGGCTTTAACTCCTGACCTCCCTAGTTATATGTTCAGAAATGTATTTTTAAAGTAGTTGTATTTGAATACTCTCTCTGTGATGTTTATGGATGTAAACACAAACATTGTACCCATCTTATAAAAACTTCTTTGCTGACACTGGGACTTCAAAACAATATTCCTACAATCTGAGCCAAAAGGCCTAGGTTCTGCACCTCAGGGCTGTACAGAGTGACATCCTCTGTGAGTCCACATACAGAGGGAGAACTGTAATGCACGACTTTTAGGTTACATCAGTGGGATTCATCTGTCCAACTCTGGCCACTTTTTTATTAGGTACCCGCAGAGCACGGGACCATGAGCACAGTACCTCATCTGTCCTGGTACAAGGGAGGCATGTCTGCAGCTCAGAAAGAGAGGAGTGAGCCTTCACTCCTTTGCCCATCACTGCTGAGGTTGGCAAGTTGTGCCCTACCTTCTCCTATCACACCTTATGGAAAGGGGAGAGGCAGAGGCACAGCTGTCCTGGAGTGCTCGGGCAGGGCTGGCCTGCACTACATGGGACAGTATAGACCAAGGTAGCATGGTAATGTTATCTCCTAATAATTTCAATCTTGTTAATAACACATGGATTTATAAGCATGACACCACTGTCTCTAATCGTATCATCACCTGTTTCATCCCCTTTGTATTCAGTGCTGAATGGCACAGCCTCAAGCCTTCTTGTTGCCAGCTGCTAAACTGTATTAGAGGCAGTTAACAAATATCTGAATATCTACCTGATGTTATTCTGCCCTGTAAGCAGTGAGTGCAGTTTGCAGAAGGACATTAGGTGGCTGTGACAATGGAAGAGAAGCCCACAAGTCCCATCTGTGTGTGTGGGCCACTTCTGGGTTTGAGATTTGCTCCATGAGTGAATGAAAACTTATCTCAGGTCTAGCTACTATCTAACCAAAGACACAGAAAACCTGATCTATAGCCATCTTCCACGTATTTCTTGTATATGGGAATCATCTAGCGATGTGGATCTGTTAGCCATGGCAGAACATCTGCAGATCTTGTAGAGATCCACATGGAGAGTGGCCTTGACCAAGGAAGATGAAGCATCTAGAAGGTCTTCTGGAGGTGGAAGGACAGGGAGAATATCTTGGGGCTTTGGGCAGACAGCTTAAATTATTCTACTAAGAACACTGATGTGTGTCGAAGGTCTCAGTACTATAACAGTCTACGGCAATAGACTATGGGAACATAAAAGTGGCTCAGACTCAGCTTTTGCAACTCTTTTCTCGCTGACTTGCACGAGCAGTTCCAGAGACAGTCTGCATGCTCCAAACTGGACAAAATGCAAAAAGGAAACAAATAGGAAGCATGGTGAAAAGTAAGTAAGTAAGTTTCTTACACTTTCTTTAGAAAACAAAGTTCTAAAGCAATATTGGTAGCAAAAGTATGAAAATGTATTTTAAATTAAATTATTTTTAAATCAAAGGTATCTTCAAAGGATATAAAGCTTGCACATATTTAAAGCACCGAAACTAAGAGTATTACATATATATAACACTTTACAGTAAATCCTTTATCACTTCTGACTCAGTTACAGGGAACAGTCTCACTTCTATCCATAAATTCCTTCTAATGAGATGCCACTTATCTCCAATAGAAGGATGTTTTTAATTAAAAGGGGAAAAGATAAATTGAAATGATACCTCATGTCTGGTATCTTTATTACTGTAAAAGGCAAATACAAATTTTTCTACTGTTTTCAGTCCAGCTCGCATTCTTAGGAACCAGATATGTAAACCTTAAAAATAAGTGTTTATGGGAAGTTGTCTTGGCCGCATCAGATTTTATTGAGCTCGTATTATAATTTTACTTTTCTTTTGTGGATAAAAGAAATGTAATCTAACTTGGATAATTTGTTCTTTACTAAAGCAAACATTCCTTACAAAAGGTGGAATATGTAAGGAATATAACCTACTCACTAACCTTCAGAGATGAATGCCAGGTATCAGATAATAAAGCAAAAGAAAAAAATTTCTATTGAATTTCTGTGAGCATCCGGCATATTTAATGCTGTCATTTTTTCACACTCTCCAATGACACACTCTCCAAGCTACCCATAAGAAAACAAATCATCCCATTAAAAAGGAAAAAAATGTGAAGTCTTACATTTGATTTCCTTTTGAAACCAAAGAATTCTGTACTTTTTCTGCACCAGTGCTAGTAAAAAAAACATCATTCTGAAATGGGAACACAATATCTGTTTTCCTTTGTTATTATCACTGGAATAGTACTTCAAAGCACACAGGGGAACACGTGCAAACAGACCAGTGAGCCCTGTGTATACAATCTGATGGAGTTCAGAGAAAGAGAAGGAAATTATTTCCTTATAATCCCCCATACATATCAGCACACACCTCGGAAGACACACAGATCAGGGAGCAACACACAGTCGAATCCTGCATGAAACTCTCAGCTGCTTTCCTCTAGCATGGGCCCAGAATGCACTCCCAGGGGTTACTAATATTTAACAACCTGAGCTCGGGCTTTGACTTAATAACAAAACTGGGGAAGATTTCTGTGTTTTCACATCCAACTGCATGCAGATACTGGTTTCCTGAGAATTTATACAGACAGAAAAAAATCCGTCTGCCTCTCCTACCCTTCATTTTCTTTCTTCCCCAACATCAAGCTCCAGTCCTCAAATAGCATCATGATGTGAGGAACACTTCAGTGAACAGAAGAATGACCAATTACTTTTAGTTACAAACTGAATTATTGGATACATGTTTGTCTTTCTCTTCCAAAAAGTATATACAGTGCATTAATTCTGATCAAATATAAGGATTAATTAATAACATTGAGGAGAAGACCAGAGAGGCTAATTCATTCCTTTTAAAAATTGAATTTTATCTCATATTTTTATTTAGTTTTAAATTTTTAAATGGTTAGGCCAGCAATCATGATTCCAGCAAATAAATCTGTCTTTAATTGATCTGGACTACTCCAAGTATAAAACACTATAACCACTTGTAAGTGCCTGCTGATTTAGCTGTTTGGGTTGGATTATCAAAAGAATCCAAGAGCTGCTTGTCCAGTTTCAGAAAGACTGAAGTCCACGCTCCCTTGCGCTTCTTGGAAATGCTAGTCTTTATTAATTTAGTAAGGATAATGTCAAGCTTTTTTTTTTTTTTTTTTTTTTTTTTTTAAAGAATCTTTAAAAGAATTGACATGCATAAGACTATCCCAAAAGAAGAAACAGTTTTCATATGCTGTGAGTATAAAGTCAACTCCCCCAGGGAGATGGTGCACATTATACGTTTTTACGCTTTTAATTTAATGCACACTGAACTAAGCTTCTGAGAAATGGTGTACTGTTCTGCAAGCATAATAATTTGTATTAAACTTAGTGTAATACTGTTCTTTCATATCAACTTTGCTTCATATTTGTGAAAATATCTTTCCACAATTTACTCTGAATGGAATTCATCCTTTATCCATTAAGCTATTTATTCTCATACTGAGGATATAAAACTACCTATCACTTACAGAAACATCCCTGGCTGTGTTCTTTGCCTATTTAAAGATCATAACTCTGAATATCTGTAATGTGTAGGGAAACTATTTCCAAAGCATAGCAGTGCATTTGTTTGTTCAGATGGTTTTTCTTTCCTTTTTCGCCATTTAATTTCAACACAACAAAGCACAAAAAACTATATGAACCGGGAGGTGTATGAGGGCAGTTCAGTTACAGCATTATAGAGTAACAATAAAAGAATAGGGAGGATAAGGATCAGGGCAAAGTTCTTTACAAGAAAAACAAAGGACTAAGCCCATCTTTTGAACTTCAGTGATAGCCAGGTTTATCACTATAATCAAAGCCCAGATCCAAAATGGGATTTAGACACCTTAACCAGACTTCAGATGTTTCAGTCAAAAAGTGAGATTCAACTGCTGCTTATCTTCCTGACTTCAGTAACCACCTAGAGCTTTCTAGGTACTTCACTCTTGGTCTACAGCAATCCAGAAAGGCCTGTAATTTTGCTTCTCCAGGGGCGTAATCCAGCAGGCATGCTTGATCCGCTGGACGGGATTTATCTCATCTAGCCATAGGCTCTACAATTTAGTTGTCTGCAGCCGAGATATTCACCCTCAGCTCCATTTGTGGCCAATGAAGCACTTGCAGGATGTAGTTCACCAGCCTTATTGCCTGCCTTAGTGTCCACAAAGCCCTGTAAATTCCTAATTCTCTCCATTGACTGCAAAGGGATCTTAGACAATTAGTTCAGACTTTGATATCTACTGTTCATATTAAGCCGGATGAATTCTAGCCTTTCAGACTCTTCATAAATGATAGCTTTAGCTGCTTTCTGTATAAAATGCACCAGAACACCAGGAGGAGGCAGAGGAGCCTACAGCCTTTACAGAACAGAATAGGGGTTAATGGATTCATCCAGGAAACAATTCCTTGACCTGAGGGGATTCAGATCCATCTCTTCCACTGATCGACATAAGGACCTCTTTACAATACAGACAGACTGTATATAGAAGTGGGAGAGAGGTTTACCTACCACACCATTTGCTGAAACAGGGTCAGAAAGGGATATGGTATCTTTTAATTTCCAAGATTCACTTTAACATTAAATCTATAAGCAGCAAGGGATGTCAAGACTAAAATCCAGGACTCCTACTATTAAATGAGTGCGCTAATGACTATGCTGCTGATTGATGCTCCTTTAATTCTTCTGCCTTGGTTCCGTGAACCTTGCATTCCTTTCTTCAAAAAGCCTAGGTCCGACAATAGAGGTGGACAGTAGGAGACACATATGCTGTAACAAGATGAGGGGTGTTGTCCCAGGGGTCAGCATATGCTGGTTTTGTTGTAGGGCCCTTCGAGAATGTCAGCTGTATGAAAAAGGGAACATCACTGCTATGTCTTCTCACCACACAGAAAAGGAAATCAAATGCACTGAAGAGATCTGAGCCAAGTGCCTAAGCTCCACAGGTCAGGGGCACGTCTGTGTTCAGCGTCTCCTACTTATCATCTACTCATTCAGCTTGAATTTCTGAGATGATTCTTAAATGCCTAACTCTTCTCATAATTTTATCAGGAACCTAAGCGTCTAACTCTCGTTTTTAGAGCTCCAGTCTGGGGATCAAATGGCTAAAAGCTGTATGCCACATTGCCTGACTTGCAGGCTTCCACATCTTTCCCTGGATTTGTCTCTAGAAGCTTATCAAATGTTTTATCAACAACATGAAATAACCCATATGACCAGGTCAAATTTAATTTATCCCAAAAGTCCATAGCCATAAAAGCAACTAGTAAAGAAGTGCCAGAGAGAATAGTGACCAGAGAACTCAAACTCAAGAAAAAAAATGGTGGAAAATTTAGCAGATGATTGAAATATTTTTCCATGTAACTGGCAAAAAAAAAAAAAGGGGGGGGGGGGGAGAAGAACTGGAGTAACCATTACATTCAAGGAGTCCATACTCTTAAGCACACTGTGTAAACAGGGCACTACATCACTGCAGCTTTAGTATAAAGTATAATGCACACAACAGGAAATGGCAGCAAAATTATCAAATGCAAATTTTATTCAACATGCAGGGTAATCTCTCTCATTTATGTTTACCTTTGGCCCCAGTTTAAGTGGCACTTCAAAGACTGCTCTCCTAAATGGGGCAGTCAAATATCAGTGTGTCATGGCTTAACCCCAGCTGGCAACTAAACACCACACAGCCACTCACTGCCCTCGGTCGGATGGAGGAGAGAATCGGAAGGGTAAAAGTGAGAAAACTCGTGGGTTGAGATAAAGACAGTTTAATTCGCTACTGCCCATCGGCAGGCAGGTGTACAGCCATCCCCAGGAAAGCAGGGCTCCATCATGCATAACAGTTACTTGGGAAGACAAACGCCATCACTCCGAACGTCCCCCCCTTCCTTCTTCTTCCCCCAGCTTTATATGCTGAGCATGGGGTCATATGGTATGGAATAGCCCTTTGGTCAGTTGGGGTCAGCTGTCCCAGCTGTGTCCCCTCCCAACTTCTTGTGCACCCCCAGCCTACTCGCTGGCGGGGTGGTATGGGAAGCAGAAAAGGCCTTGACTCTGTGTCAGCACTGCTCAGCAGTAACTAAAACATCCCTGTGTTATCAACACTGTTTTCAGCACAAATCCAAAACATAGCCCCATACTAGCTACTATGAAGAAAATTAACTCTATCCCAGCCAAAACCAGCACAAACGTCTATGTTTTCTTTGTTTTAGAAAATTTCCTCCAGGCATTTTACAGAACCTTGTCAGAGCTATTGTCATTTGCCATTACACAAAAAGGGTATGCCAATGTCCTAGTCCTGTTAATTCTTCAATATCCACTTAACTTTTAATGTGAATAGTACTAGTGACTCTTCTGAAGTTTTCTTTTACAGGAGAGCTGTGCACATGCAAAAGTGATGGTAAGATTCAGGCCTAAGCTTATAAATAATAATCTGTTAATAAAATGAGCATAGCTCTCATTGCAGTTGGGCTTAGATTATTGATTAATGCTTCTAAGTGCTATCACAATATAAAGACATACTAACAGATCTCTCTTCATACACCACAATTTCTCTCGCTCACCTGAGGTGGTAGCTATGTTTTGCAATATACAATGAAGAACAACCTTCTTGAGTTCTGCTGGGCTGGTGGTAGAAGGAGCATGTCAAGTCCTGTCAGACCAAAATGCCGTGAACAAAAGTATTTCTCTTGGTCTCAGTTGTCACAAAAAAACAGAGGAGAAGTTGCCAGCTCAAGCAGATTAATGCTGCTATTGGCACTTTATGAGGTTTCACAGCACCCTTATAGCAGTGTGTTTCAGCAGACTGTGTCATCTCTGGATCACTGTGTATCCTGTATTCCTGAGGGATGCTCTGGCTTCTCCATCTGTGTCTGTCTCATTTCAGTGGCTTTCCATGACAGCTAAGCTTGCAAATGTTTTTAAGGTATGTTGGGTGTAACTGTTTATGGTCTAGTCTTCATACTGCCATAGATATTTCACTCCAGCCAAGCAATTTCATCTTCATGGCACATATTGAAAGAATCTGTACATCACATTACTTGTCAGATATCTTTGCTTTTGGTCTTCATTAATTCCTTGACACATTTCAATTTCACATAGTACATTTTATCATTATTGCAAATAGCCTGTAGAAAATATTATCTCCCTGTATAATTTCACTGTTATATTTATTTTATTAGCCACTTCTCCTCTTTGTTCTCTGTTATCCTTTCTACTCATGGAAGAACAGACCTGGAATATGATCACTTCTTGTCTTCTTATCATCATTATGAAAGCCTATAAGATTCTTTTATATTATATGTCATCTTATTGAAGGACGCTTGACCTGAAATTAAGCTATTTGCTTAGAGAGAATGAACTCTAAGCTGAGAAGTGCAATTCATAGCACACTGTGTTAATTTGATCACCTACATCCCAAGAGTGATTCTGCCAACTTTTCCTAGGAGCACCCAGTTTCAGCTGTAAATCAGGCCCGAGAGATACGTAGGTTTGGTACCCCAGTTGGACAATGTCAACCTCCTACAGTCACTGGAAGAAAAAAAGAAGAAAATTTATAGCTGCCTATAGTCTTTACAAATTCATCAGCTCATGGGTTTTATTGTGCTATGAATCTTCTGCTTTAATTACAGTGGAGCCTACTGAAGAAGATTGGAGGCAAAAAGGTAAGCGGCAGTGCATTCAGACTCTGCTTTCCAGATGGTATTCAGCAGTTATTATTAGGTCAAAGTTTGGCTTTGTCCCCATTCGTTCATTGTGGCTAATACTGAAATTCAAACATCACTCCATTCAAAATTCAAAATTCACTCCATACTAATGTGTTTTCTATTTGGCAAACACAGATACCTCATTCTTCCACCTCATCTTTCCCTGAGATCACTGCTAGGGCTATGGGAGGCAGTACGGTTTAGTGAGGAGGGAAATCAGGACCGTAAGCTAGGCCACAGGGCTGCTGTTTGACCTTCCTGTCCTTTGCCTAGCCTGCATCTTTCTGCCCTACGCTCTGTGGGCACTGCAATGTAAGGCTCTGGTCTTGTTTGGCCCCTAGTTGATATGTAATCCAAACATTAATAAGTATTAGCAGAACAGGCCGGTAGAGCCCAATTCTGTTTCATGACTTTTTCTGGAATTTCAGTTCTGGAACAAAAAATTAAATCCTTCAAATATATTTTACTAATGGAATTGACCCAAAACACCTGTCCTTGGCTAGCACATGTCAAGTTTTCAGTCTGGTTTTCTCTCACTTCTAGGTTGGAAATGCATAGAAGAACCATGACCTCTTAAACCTTCCTGTGAAAACTTTTCTTGCAACTGATATGTCTCTTCAAAACAAATGTCACTCTAGTGAAACGGTATGTTTAGATGAAGGTACATTTAGTTGAAAATATTCTGACTCTGGCTCCAGTTGTTAGTTCTCTGTAACTGAACTCCAGGGGTTTTTCTCCACTAGAAAAATTACATAATCTTTGGCTTTTGAGAACTATCTGTTCTCAAAACTGGTGCTTAAATGAGGTAATATCAGTAGGCATCTTTAAACCTAAACTGTATTCTAGACCTTGGCAATGCAGCTCTACTGCTGATGAAGAACTGGGTAAATAACCTTTTCCCAACTCCACCCGATGTCACCAACTGTCTGTAATTTTTCCAAATTTTTTTTCCAGAAATTTTTTGTCTGAAACATGTCACCCAGACCTAAGACAGCTGAATAAGCAGGCAGTGTCAAACCTTTTCAAACAGTGCTTGAATTCCTTGATTTGAAGCATGATCTTTTTATAGTTATACAGCCTGAAATCTGTTTTATTCTCTTAGGTGTTTCAGGGTTTCCTTCTGTCATTTTCTTTATGTCCTCAGAATAGGCTCTGTAATTTAAGAAGTTTAGTAAACAGACTAGTTTTTAGTGAGGACTTTGTACATTTATCAAGATATAAGAATAATTCAGATAACCAGGTAATAATGATGCCTGAAAACAGAAGAAAAAGGTCCTCTTTTAAATACTTACAAAGGAGGAAAAGAACTGTAAAGGTTGCTGATAGCCCTGAAACAGATGAAAAAAAGATGAATATAAAAATTATATAAATTATATATATAAATCCCTGTATTATCAACACTCTTTTCAGCACAAATCCAAAACGTAGCCCCATATCAGCTACTCTGAAGAAATTTAACTCTATCCCATCCAAAATCAGTACACACATTGCTAGGATAATATTGGCTATGTTTGTAAAGCAATAAATGGAGGGTTTAGGGATATTGTTATAAGGACTTCCTTGGTATCTTTTTGAACCATACTCATGCTGACTAAAATTCGGAACACTACAGAAAGCAGAAGACCCAATTAAGCACCTCAAAATTTGCAAGGGATGTTAGAGATATGCAGGACTCATACTTGCCCTCTGCAAATGGTCAAATGTCACTTCTGAAAATGAACGAAGATTTTGGTATTGCCACTTTGAGCCATTTGTTGCCCTCCCGAAACCTGCTGTCTAGTAGCACGCTGCCCTGGTTTCGGCTGGGCTAGAGTTAATTTTCTTCTTAGTAGCTGGTATAGTGCTGTGTTTTGGGTTTAGGATGAGAATAATGTTGATAACACACTGATGTTTCAGTTGTTGCTAAGTAGTGCTTACACTAAGTCAAGGACTTTTCAGCTTCCCATGCTCGGCCCAGTGCACAAGAAGCTGGGAGGGAGCATAGCCAGGACAGCTGACCCAGACTGGCCAAAGGGCTATTCCATACCGTATGAGGTCATGCTCAGTATATAAGCTGGGGGGAGTTGGACGGGAGGGAGGGACCGCTGCTCGGGGACGGGATGGGCATCGGTCGGTGGGTGGTGAGCAATTGCATTGTGCATCACTTGCTTTGTATATTATTATTATTATTACTACTACTACTACTGCTACTATTTTACTTTATTTTATTTCAATTATTAAACTGTTCTTATCTCAACCCATGAGTTTTCTCACTTTTACTCTTCCGATTCTCTCCCTCATCCCACCGGGGGTGGGGGAGTGAGTGAGAGGCTGTATGGTGCTCAGTTGCTGGCTGGGGTTAAACCACGACACACACCTGGACCACTTTTCTGCAATCTGAACCAGCAGGGAAATTCCATCCAAACAGAGCTCTGGAATTTGCAGGTTTGAGTCTACTTGCGGCTATGCAAAGCATTCCTCGTTGTACAGGAAAGCATGAATCCTCTGTCTCTGGGCTTTCAAATGCAGCCACACTGGACCAGTAGACATTGCCATGACTTGCCCAAATTTCTCGTAATGAGTTATTATTGCTTCTCCATGATCTTGATGTCTACTACAGATACTGCTACAGATAAATAAAGATTTATTCTTGGCAGTGGAATATTTGGCTGTCAATCTGTACAACTGACTGCTGCCTTTTACCTACACCGGTGGCTGTATCAGCTGAAAGAAGCAACTAAGCCCTGTGTAATAGATCGAACTGACACTAAAAGTGGCCTGAAGCCCATAATGCAAAAAGTCACGTGATCCCCAGAAAAAAATAAATTGCGTTTAGAACTGTTGCCAGATTTATAGGTTTGAGGTTTGACCGGTGGTATTTTTCATGATGTTTCTGTACTTAACTATGTTTGTTGCCTTAGCTCAAAAGTAGAAGAAAGGAAGGGATATTTCTCTTGTCTTCCTTGCAGGGCTGGAATATCCCTCTGGAGAACTACTTGTCCATGTTTCCAGTCCAAGTACTGCAATTACCTTTTCTCTCCAAGATAGCAATGAACCTGTGCACATCACATAAGCATTTTATTGATGTAGATTAAGTGCAGACCACCAGCAAGCCAAGAGATGTTCTATGCCACAATTTCTAAAGAAGCATACAAAAGTTAGATAGTGGATTCCTACTTAAATCCTGTAAATACCTATCACTGTTTTAGGAAAAGCAACTCATAAAATATGAAATATTTGATGTATTGTTACATGAAAAAGGGAGTAAAAATGGTAGATAAATTATATATCTTCTACTACTATCATTAAAAGAGATATATTTGGCAGCATGCTATTGAATTTAGTCCTTCAACAACTGCAGCAAATCTGAGTGGACTTAAACCTTATGGTCACAGCTAAAATCCCAGCAATGTACAGATGCAGCTGTTTGCTGTCTGTTATCAGTAATCTTTTATCTTCTCTTTGAAGGTAATCTATCCATCAAGTTGTACAAAGCTCAGCAGGGTTTTTTTCTGATTTCCTTTTCAGAAAGGAAACAAAAACTGGTTTTTGGTATAAAGTTTAACTAGTGGAGGCTTTTATTCTTCTCCTACTGATCATACATCTTTGGAGTAGTGAGTTGCAGGGGATCATGGAAAGAAAACCGACAGCCTTTGCTGATCTTCTCAAACATCTAAAAAAAAAAAAAAAAAAAAAGCCAAATTACTTCTGCATTAGTGGCACTCTTCCTAAACCTTTAAAATTTAGGGGAAAGTGGATACCAACAGGAATTGTAGTAGGTAAGCCAAGGGTTGGCATGGCATCGCCTGAGGGTGGCAATGCTAGCGGGAACATTTACACTGCTCCTGGGAGCATGGAGGGCTCAGGAGCATATCTGAAATGCTTGTACACCAATGCACGCAGTATGAGAAACAAACAGGATGAACTGGAAGCATTGGTTAGTTCCCAGAACTATGATATCATTGGTATTAGTGAGACTTGGTGGAATGAGTCCCATGATTGGAGTGCTGGGATGGAGGGCTACAGGCTGTTCAGGAGGGATAGGCAGGGCAGGCGAGGTGGAGGTGTCGCACTATAAGTAAGGGAGATGTTTGATTGTACAGCTCTTACAGTTAGCGATGATATGGTTGAGAGCCTCTGGGTGAGGATTAGGGGGATGGAAAACAAAGGAGATGTTGTAGTGGGTGTCTACTACCGATCGCCCAGCCAGGATGTAAGCACTGATAATAAAAATTATTTTTTTCCTCTTAAGAGAATCTTTCATTAATTTTTACAGGTTTTACCAGTCTGACACTGAAAGCACTAATGCTGATGATGTGGAGAATGTAAGTAATCATCCTGGACCAGTTTAATGCATCAACCTTTGTCTTATCCTTGTAATCAGAACTCATTTGGGGTAATGTATTTAATTAAGAGTGTAAATGGCATGATGCTATGTAGTGGGAAGGGAACCATGGCAACAGTAATAACAGCACTTACTGCCAAGTTGTTATCAACACAGATATATTACCTTGTGGTGAGTGGTGAGCAGGTCTTTAAAACCGTGCAGTTAAATCACAGAGCCATGCACTAATATTTTAGGAATACGGTAAGTGCATTTTGCATACATCTTTGTTTTCAGGGTTACTGCCTTGGACCAGAACTTCCTTTTGCATTTAGTGAATGTTTGGAATTCTTTAGGGACTGATGGCCTGATAGCTAGCAAGTAGTTCAATCTGGGTCACTTGCTTTACTCAGACAGGCTTTCCACTCATTTCAGTTTCAAGTCTACACATACTGAGAAGGGGCTTCTCTGTGTGGTCTAGTATATTCTTATACATTAAAATTACTAGTGATTAATCCTGATATTTTGCAAGAACATACGCTTTGCCATGCTTTGCCATGCATGTGCTTTCCAGATCCATCCTAAAACTCCTTGTTATTGTCATCTTGACTAAGCACAATGTCTAGTGCCTGCAACAATCTACATGATAAGACACTATCAGCATAGGATGAAAGCATCAGAGCAGATAGTACAACAGCAGTGCTCTTTTAGTTGGAGGGTGTTCAGACACTTTGAAGCAGGCACCTATACAAATGTAGAAGCATTCCTCAAACCTTTTACACAGCTGCCTATTTTGTAGTGTCTGAATTTCTTCTACCTGAAACAGACTGTCAGATGCAAAGTTCTATGTGGAGTCAGAGTCTAGCTGTCACCCCATTTCAGTTTCTACATAGCATAAAGATAGGCAGCAGAATTGTTATGTATTGTTGGTCCATTTTTTTGTTTGTCTTTTGCTGAAATTTCTGGCACTTGTGAGAGGATAGCAGATGATGTGAATGGGATTGTTTATAGTGGGAAATCTTTATCAAGTAGGAAGACTTTATATAATTTCCTAGCTATGGTCATATTTTCATTCCAGTCTGTTCTGGCTTGTTTGCTCTACGCTCAGATCCCCTCAAAACAAGCCCTGGAGGCACTGATCTCCACTGGCCTGAGACATTTTCCAGGCACTCACAGTTCTGTTTCTGTGCAAATTCTTAATGACCCCAGTCTGCCCAACGTACCAGCTGCCTTAAGTGGGACTCCAGAGGGGTTAGTCATACTCTCTGTTTTAAGTACCTAATAAAGGTATCATTCAGGGGATCAAAGCTGCATACTGAAGTCCCTCTTGTAGTCAATGGAGAGAAATTGGTGCCAGTGAAGGTTAGTTTAAAACACTTAAAACCAAAGGCCAAAATTAGACAGTATGAATATCTCCATAAGTATTCCTTACCTAATTTTTGAAGTGACCCAGCTGAGCAGAGGTGCTTTGAGAATGTTACACACTAAAAGAACTACTTTTCCAAGTAAAATAATGTTTCCGCTGTTTCTGATGGTCAAGGTATGCCTTACCTTTCTTAAAGCAGTCCAGTGATTACTGTAGGAAGTTGACTGGGAAGTGGTAGATCTGGTTTAAATTACCTTAAAGAAGGTCAAATCTCCATTTCTCAGGCCTGAGAATACCTTAGCCACCAGGCTAGAAGCCTCCCTACCTGCTATTGCTGCACCACTGTGCAAAAACACAGGCAAGGTTGACTGAGTGTGAGTGAGAGGGACTCCTTACCACCATGGTAAGAACACGGTCAGAAGGGCAGCAGCCCTGTGCCCAGGCTGAGCCTTCTCCCTGCGTTCCCACTCTGAAATGGGCTGTACCTTGATGAAGCCAGAAGCAGCAGACCCCTTCAGCCCAAAACTGGGCAAGAAGGTCCAGTTTGCAGGGGATTTTGGTGATTTGAAGAGAAAACCAAGAATTTTAAAATTCTCTCTGGAAAATTTTCTGTGGACATTTAAAATCATGAGAAAAGGGGAAGAAGTTGCTGGTTGATGCAGCTGGCCCAGTGGGCTGCAGCCCTGTACTCAGGGCCCAGCCTGCTCTGGGATCAGGGCCAGAGTTTAATTCAGTCAGGATCAAAAGGTTAAAATTACCATGTTCCTGCATTGCTGGGATCAGGGTCAGAGTTATCTGGGGCCCCTCTCGATAGGTGGTGTGCTGCTGGAGAGCAGGGAGTGCACTCTCCTAGAAATTTGGTCAATTAGCAAGTGAAAGTATAACAGAAATTGCTTTAAGATGCAAGAATTTGAATTTTGAACAGCAAATCCCTTAGCAAAAAAATTTTGCTAATATTTTCTTAAACAGAACTCCAATCCTTTCAATAAGGTCTCATTCATAGCAATGTAGTAGTTGCATCTTGTGAGACTACAGTATCTGCATGAGCAGGTTGTAGCCCAGATCATAGCTCAAATAAAAGACAAAATACAACAAAAAAGAGCTGTGCAGGAAAGAAGGGGGTTGGAGCCTAGCACTGCTTTTTAAGTCAGCCCTGATGGTAGAGATAATTCTTTGAATCATTTCACTATTAGGTCAACCAAAATTGGCTTAGAAAGAGCATGGGAAGACTTATTCCCAGATGCATTTCTATTCCAGGGCAAATAGAGAAAACATTATTGATAAAAGCTTCCCAAAAAGCTAACAATAAAGAAACCACTGCCAAAGTAACGAACAGCAATTAACTACAGTAAAGGAGGGCACACACACTTTATATACTCTTTCAGGGGAGTCTGTTTTCTTAGACACAACTCCTCTCAGTATGCATTTCTTATAAACATACCTCATGGACAATGAGGAGATAATGAAATCTGTTTAAGATAGCAAAACTTAATACAAAGGCATTAATATGATAGATAAATTTGCAGTTCTATATACTAGCTTAAGTCATAAATTACTCTGTTTAATGGTTAAAAGTTCAAATTGTGCACATAAGGAAAACAAGGATAAGTTATGCAAGAAAACATCCAATGCAGATTGAATTATATTTCTTGAGCTTTCTGAAAGTCAGCTTTCTAATGCAAAATCTCTTTTTACTGAAGTAGCTAACACTAAAAACCAAACATAGTTTCCTCCCATCCCTCCCCTAAAACCAAACCAAATTGCTTTCCCATTAGTCATATGTTTACTGTGGCGTTTTTCATAAAATTAATATAAAAGCAATTAATATGATTGGTAAGGACAGACATTATTAGAATCCTCCTTTTGTCACTAACTTGCTGTATTTCATGGCACAGCAGTTTTGTTTTCTATTTGCTTTTTTACTTTAATCTAAATCTGTGGGGTTTTTTTTAAGCTTAAATATATTTCTTAAACTTGTTTGAAGTCATTCTCAAGTTTCTTCAGAGAATAATTCTTATTCTGCAGATCATATGTAAATCTGATCTCTTACTTAACCCACCATTTTCTTCTGTTCAGGAATTGGATGGGTAGTCAACATAATGCAAAAAGCTATCTATAAAAACATTCATAAAAGAAGTGAGAGCAATAGCAATACTTTTGAACTGAACACAAAATTTCAAAGGAATAGTTGCAAAATATTCTGCCTAACTGTAATATTCACAAAAAATGTCACAAAAGTGCACATCCATCAGTATTCTGTAGGGACTGTAGGGTTTAAAGAATTTTTTTAAATCAGCAATGCAAGAACATGGTAATTTTAACCTTTTGATCCTGACTACATTAAACACATCTTTCAGCATTTGCAGACAGAGCTGAGAATCACATTGTTCCTTTGATAATTTGATAATGGGAGCTGAAAACATTTGGCTTCTCACATGTCATGTCCCAGTGCCATCCCACACCAAATCAAAACCTCATTCACTTTGAAAATATTGCTAATTAATAAACATAAGGGAACCTGACATAAAGATGAATCTTTATTCCAGGACCCCAAAGGTGAATTTCAAGAGTGTCTGGCCACTCTGGGCCAGAAACATGAACCTGAAGATCACACAGGAATGTAATTTTTCAGATTTTCCTTTTATTTACTACTTTCATTTGTGCTAACAGTGCAGAAAGTAGGCTATCTTACTACATTTTATCAGCTCATCTTCTGGTCCTGACAAGAAAAAGTAGAGTTCCAAAAATGGAAGGTAATAATTCCATACAAATGTATTTAACTATTTCAGAATCCCTAAAAGGTATCATTCTGTTTCACCTTGGACAATGGTTCATATCGGTTCTTCTTTTTTCCTGATCCAGGAGTCTCTAAGACATCTCTAAACATCTCTAAAATATTTAATTCACCTGCTGGGTTGCAGTGAATACAGGCAAGCAATGGAAGCAGAAAAGACATGGTTTGATTTATGCTTTTTATGTATTCCTTTGAATTTATGCTAATGTGTCAGAGTATTGCCCCCAAAGGAGAATCATTATGATATTCTGAGAGACAGCTGGATACTGCACTCAAATTTGGATTTTGTCATGAGTAACCTTTGATTTAATGAGTGTATATTACAAACAGGTAATAGGTATATTACGAACAGTTTATCATCTCAGAAATCAATGAAGGAACTTCCAAAAGAAGCTAAAGCAATTTGTTGCTGCCCATTGCCCTAATATACTTTTAAGGAATTAAAGGAAATAAAAATTTTCCATTAGGGACAGCAGGACCTTGAAGCATATAAAGGAATAAACTTCATTTTATGAGACTGCATGAAGAGGTTAGCAAATGGCTTACAGTCAACACTTAGAAAAAGTTGTAGTTTTCAAAATTATTAAAGGCCATTTGCTTTCCTAGAACTCTCCCTGGAGTGACAAGAGGTCACAAGGGGATGGTTCATTTTATTCCCATCTCTTTGCAGTTTTATGAGGTGGGTAACATTAGCATCCCTGCTCCTTTGTTCCTTCATTCCCAAAATCTCAGTGGAAAGACCTATGCCCTTCAGGTCTTACTGAACTGACTTTCCTGCAGGAGATTGGAAGGATTAGTGAGATTAGGAAAGAAAATGGGATTATGGAGAAAAGAGGAAAATGGTGGTTTATATTTTTTAATGATAACATTGTGATGTCTTATTTCCAAGTGAGGAGGTCAGGACTTTCTCCCTAACGAGTGTATTAAACTCTGGAAAGTAAACAGCTTAAACTAAGGTAATCTGGAGTACAAGTTACTTCAGCATCTTCATATGTGTCTGTCTTTGGCAGCTCAGCATTAGACAGGCATTGAACTAGTAAATGTCTAGGAGGAGCACTTGACTGTATTTCATATAGTTGCAATTTTTTTGTTTCGGCAATTGATACAGATACGTAAGGATAAAGGTGCCAGTAGCATTTGTTTTACCTATTCATGTTTATACTAATACTTAGTAATACCTTAGAGGTCATTTCTCATTTCTCAGATATGAGGGATATGACTTCACATTCCCAATTTTTAAATCTTTGTACAGTGTGTGTCGTTGATACCTCAGTAAAGTCACAATTTAAAGAGAAAACACATCTGTCTCGTAAGACCTAGGTGGAGTCACCATATACCAAAATATACTACTTATTTTGGGATGGCTTATGAGAAAAACAGAATCCAAAAATAGTCTGAAAATAAGATACAACTTTAAAAGAACATTTGTCTGTTGAGAACTGAAAGTTGTATTTGGAAGTTATTATCTAGTATCGTATCCAGTTACTAGATCACTGTAGGGTCATAATGAAAATGCACATAGTGGGACTAAGACTTTATGGTCATAGCTCCTAAATTAAGTTAAGACTGACTCTTAACTAGGCATTACTGGAAATGTAGCAATTGTGATTAGCTATTCTAGAGCATCTAGTGGACTTTATTGTCATTCTGTACCCATATTTTCATTTTCTAGGTCCTGAAATATCCCTTCCCTTTCTTAACTTAGCTATGGTGCTTCAGAGAGGACTCCATGTGCAATAGCAGTAACAAGAGAAGATGATTACTGCATGCTTGGAGTGGTATTATAAGGTACAAAGTGAATGACTTCATGTAAGAAGTCTGTCAGTGACTTTCAAGTTATACAAAAATCAGAGTTCTTTATTTTAGACGTAAAATGACTTTTATTCAAAAAAGCAAGGAAAGCATCAGGAAAGTTCATTTCATATTCTTTGAAGTAAAAAATCAACAACACCCCATCCAAAAGCTTGAAATGTGTTCTAAAGTACTTCCAAAACAAATTTTGAAGTATTGAAGTATTGCGTATTATAAGCAAGCATAGTTTCAAGGACTTTTGCACTCTCTTAGGTCCTTGTGACATCATAAATCACAATGGCCCTAGTTTATATAATCAACAAAATCCTGCATGGAGATGTAACTTCAGAATTTAGTATTTGCCTGTTTTTAATTATACACAGTTCTTACATACAGGATCTACCTTACTTTCTCAGTATACTCTCCTTGAAAACTCCTTGTTAATGTAAAGAACAGGGATGCATCCAACTTTGCCCTTCTCTGGAATGACATTCCCAAGCATCTTTTATTTCCCTTCCTAATCTCTCTGACATTTGCTTCTGGGTATAACATTCCCATAATATTTTCTGGCCTTCACTACATCCATCTCTTTCCAGTTCAAAATTTCCCAGTGATTCCTGCTTCCTGATGATAGTCTGAATAAAATCATGCTTTTTGTGATTTAAAACTCCTAAAGGTGAAGTCCTTTTCAGGGTGGAGGGTATGTGAGAGGTTGCTTTTTATAGCATAGAACAATGATGATAACACACTTGACTGCAGATGCCGTAAATCACAGAAGTATAGCTACAACTGCAAATCGTGCTTTTTCTTTGCTTACTTTTTTTTTTTTTTTTGATCTGACAGCAGTTGAGTGGCAAATGTGTGTAGCACAGACAATTGTTTTGGTCCAGTCCACAAATTCTCCTTTAAATATTGTCAGTCTGTGAAAAAGATTGGTATCCAGACATGCATGCATACACACAGTCATAGACATATTAGCACCTGTTATCTGGGGAATGGACACATCACGGCTTATTTGCCATGGATAAATTGGTATGCAATCTCTTGCTTGACAGTAAGCCACATACATAGGCAAGAATCATAGAATGCTTTGGGATGGAAGGGACCTTTAAAGGTCATCTAGTCCAACCCCCCTCCAATGGGCACGGACATCTTCAACTAGATCAGGTTGCTCAGAGCCCCATCCAGCCTGACCTTTAATGTTTCCAGGGAGGGGGCATCTACCACCTCTCTGGGCAACCCGTTCCAGTGTTTCACCACCCTCATCGTGAAAAATTTCTTCCTTATATCTAGTCTGAATCTACCCTCCTTTAGTTTAAAACCATTACCCCTTGTCCTATCGCTATTGGCCCTGCTAAAAAGTCTGTCCCCATCTTTCTTATAAGCCCCCTTTAAGTACTGAAAGGCTGCAATAAGGTCTCCCTGCAGCCTTCTCTTCTCCAGGCTGAACAACCCCAGCTCTTTCAGCCTTTCCTCATAGCAGAGGTGTTCCATCCCTCTGATCATTTTTGTGGCCCTCCTCTGGACCGTCTCCAACAGGTCCATGTCCTTCCTGTACTGAGGACCCCAGAGCTGGACACAGTACTCCAGGTGGGGTCTCAGCAGAGCAGAGTAGAGGGGCAGAATCACCTCCCTCGACCTGCTGGCCACACTTCTTTTGATGCAGCCCAGGATATGGTTGGCCTTCTGGGCTGCGAGAGCACATTGCCGGCTCATGTGCAGCTTTTCGTCTGTCAGTACCCCCAAGTCCTTCTCGGCAGGGCTGCTCTCAATCCCTTCATCCCCCAGCCTGTACTGGTACTGGGGATTGCCCTGACCCAGGTGCAGGACCTTGCACTTGGCCTTGTTGAACCTCATGAGGTTCACACAGGCCCACTTCTCCAGCTTGTCCAGGTCCCTCTGGATGGCATCCCATCCCTCAGGTGTGTCAAGTGCACCACTCAGCCTGGTGTCATCTGCAAACTTGCTGAGGGTACACTCAATCCCGCTGTCTATGTCATTGATGAAGATACTGAACAGCACTGGCCCCAGTATGGACCCCTGAGGGACACCACTTGTCACTGATCTCCATCTGGACATTGAGTCATTGACCACTGCCCTCTGGATGCGACCATCCAGCCAGTTTGCTATCCACCGAACAGTCCGCCCATCAAATCCATATCCTTCCAATTTAGAGAGAAGGATATTGTGGGGGACCATGTCAAAGGCCTTACAGAAGTCCAGATAGATGACATCCATAGCTCTTCCCTCGTCCACTGATGCAGTCACTCCATCATAGAAGGCCACTAAGTTAGTCAGGCAGGACTTGCCCTTGGTGAAGCCATGCTGGCTGTCTCGAATCACCTCCCTGTCCTCCATGTGCCTTAGCATAGCTTCTAGGAGGATCTGTTCCATGATCTTCCCAGGCACAGAGGTGAGGCTGACAGGTCGGTAGTTCCCAGGGTCCTCCTTTTTACCCTTTTTAAAAATGGCTGCAATATTTCCCTTTTTCCAGTCCCCAGGGACTTCACCTGACTGCCATGACTTTTCAAATATCATGGAGAGTGGCTCGGCAACTACATCAGCCAATTCCCTCAGGACTCTGGGATGCATCTCATCAGGACCCATAAACTTATGCACGTTCAGGTTCCTCAGGTGGTCGCGAACCTGATCTTCTCTTACAGTGGGAGGACCTCTGCTCCCCTGATCCCCATCAAATGGCCCATTGACTCGGGAGGTGTGAGGAGAGAGGTTGCTAGTGAAGACTGAGGCAAAGAAGTTGTTGAGTACCTCAGCCTTCTCCTCGTCTGTTGTTACCAGCTCGCCACTTCTGCTCATCAGAGGGGGTATGCTTTCTTTAACCTTCCTTTTCTGGTTGATGTACCTATAGAAGCCCTTCTTATTATTCTTTGCATCCCTCGCCAGGTTCAGCTTCAGCCGAGCCTTGGCCTTCCTGATCCCATCCTTACACAACCGGGCAGCGTTCCTGTACTCTTCCCAAGATACCAGTCCCTTCTTCCACTGCCTGTGCAATCTCTTCTTGCCCTTTAGTTTGACCCCCAGGTCATGGCTCAGCCATGCTGGCCTCTTCCCTTCCTTGCCCAATTTCCTGCACCTGGGGATCGAGAGCTCTTGTGCCCTATGGAAAGCATCCTTGAAGACCTGCCAGCTCTGTTCTGCTCCCTTGTCCCTGAGGGCCATTTCCCAGGAGGTCCTGTTGATTAACTCCTTGAAGAGCTGGAAGTTTGCTTTCCTAAAATTCAGGGTCCTGACTATATTCTTCACCAGACCCTTACCTCTCCGGACTGTGAACTCTACCAGTGTGTGATCACTACAGCCGAGACTGCCTCCAATCCTGACATCACCAATGAGCTCACTTGCATTGGTGACCACCAGGTCCAGTACTGCGTCCCCTCTGGTAGGGCTATCTATTACCTGGGTTAGGAAATTGTCCTCCATGCACTCCAGGAGTCTCCTAGATTGCCTACCGCCTGCCGTGTTACTTTCCCAGCAGATGTCGGGGTGGTTGAAATCCCCCAGCAGGATGAGAGCCTGTGAGCACGAAGCTTCCTGTAGTTGAAGAAAAAAGGCTTCATCAATAGGCTCCCCTTGATCAGGTGGCCTCTAGTAGACCCCAACCACAAGGTTCCCTTTGTTGCCTCGGTCTCTAATTCTTACCCATAAACTTTCAACCTGCTCATGGCTATTCTTCAGAGACACTTCTTCACATTCTATCCATTTCTTGACATAGAGGGCAACAACTCCACCCCTCCTACCTTGCCTGTCCCTTCTGAACAGCCTGTAGCCTTCGTTAGCTGAACTCCAGTCATGGAATTCATCCCACCAAGTTTCAGTGATGGCAACTAGGTTGTAGCTTTCTAGCAGCACGGTAGCTTCCAGCTCCTCCTGTTTGTTGCCCATGCTGCATGCATTGGTGTAGAGGCACTTCAGCTGGGCTGTTGTCCGTGTCACCTTCTTGGAGGAACACCCCTTGGTTCCCTTGAGGCATTTCTCTGATATTTCCCTGTTGGCTCCTATTACCTCAAGAGCGCCCTGCTCATCCCCGTAAGACTTCGACTGTGCTGCAGTGTCTCCAGCGTGCTTCAGATCGACAGGCTGAGGGCCCCTGCTAGCATCCCATCCCCCACTAGTCCCCTGTCCCTTGCATGTTAATAGCAAGAGGAGATCTAAAGAAAACATTGGACTGATACTTGTTGAAGATGGTCACCTGACTAATAGGGATGAAGAAAAAGTGGAGGCATTCAATGCTTTTTTTGCCTCAGTCTTTAATAATACTGATAGACCTTGGGCTGCCCAGTCCTCTGAGTCGGAGGACCATGACTGCGGAAACAGTGACTTTCCATTTATGGACACTGAAATTGTAAGGGACCAGCTGTATCGGCCGAATGTTCATAACTCCATGGGGCCTGATGGGATTCATCCCAGAGTACTGAAGGAGCTAGCGGATGTTATGGCAGGACCCCTCTCAATCATCTACCAAAGGTCTCGGGAGTCTGGGGAGGTCCTCGCTGACTGCAAGCTAGCCAATGTTATACCAATGTACAAGAAGAGCAAGAGGAAAGACACAGGAGACTACAGACCTGTTAGTCTAACCTCAGTACCTGGAAAAATTATGGAGAAGATCATCCTGGGTGCTATTGAAAGGCATTTAAAGAACAATGCAATCATCACGGCTTATTTGCCATGGATAAATTGGTATGCAATCTCTTGCTTGACAGTAAGCCACATACATAGGCAAGTTACTTACCAACAAGAAATAATACATTGTTATTTTTCCTTGGATAAACAGAGCTGCCAGTACATAAATCAAGGTAATCTGTTTTAATTACAACAAATGCTAGGAGAAATCTCTTTATTAGTTTAGATCTCCACTGATACAGGTGTACAAGGACTCCTCATAGTAACATGCATTAATATTCTCAAGGGCAGATATACTGAATGTCACATCTGTTCTCGCTAATCTCTGAAGAGGTATGATGCTCTCTCAGAACTAATGCAAAAATGAGTGTCCCTGTCTTTGATTTGACTATCACAGTACTTATACTTTTTGTTTTCTTATAAAGCTTCCTCGTACAAAAATAATTCACAACTAAAACGGGATCCTTCTGGTCAAGGATTCCTCATCCTGCTTAGTCTCTCCACTCCACATTCATAAATATCTTGAGAGCTTTCAAGCATCTGAAGCCATTGTGCTTCACACAATTGTTCTTTTTTGTACTCTGTGAAGGAAATTACATGAGGGCAAGCTAAAATTCCTGCATATATTTCTCACTATTGAAGGGCTATCTCCTTGAATAAAAAAAGCAATAAGTCTATCTGAACTGACATTGGCAATTGTTCATGTACTTTACGGCATTATACAATTAGATGTGATTTCAAATCAAGAAGTCCTGGAAAATCATAGGGATCACTTTCAGGACCGATAATGTCTCTGAACTGGTCAAATTTTGCTGGATGAAGGATACATTTTCTGAAATATAGCTCTAGGCATCAAATTATTTGATTAGTATTTTCCTGCATGATTTAACCCTGTCTGTTATAGTACCCCATTGTCAGCAATTGCTAAGCTGTTAATCCCTGTAAGCATATTAAAATTAAACATATGTAATGGAAACAAGTTGCTGCTCACTAGGGGTAATTCTTAGTAAGCAGAGCCAAAAAGCAAATTACAAGGAATCTCATTATCGCTAATTGAATATTACTAATGCAACTACTTGCTGGCAGATAATAGATAAAGTATTCAATACCATATAATAGAAGAATATGCTAAATTGCTTTTCTCTCCTTTAAGCTTGATGAAAATGAGACATGCAACTGAGTGCAAGGGAAAGAGTCTGTCTCCCCCCTCTAAAACTTTTTGGTGCCATTCCTTAGCGAGAGAGGTAGGAGATCTCCAAGCTTCCAGACTGATAGCTTTTTGATAAAAACCAACAAACCAACCAAAGAAACAAAAAACCCACTATTGATTTAATGTAAACCTTTTTCAAAGTGTGACAGTGTTATCCCAAAAGCGGGGTCATTCACCCATTGTGCACATGCCAATTAACACACACAGAGCCGAGGTATTTTATTCCCTTCATATTTGTGCAAAGATGGGTGCTAGGTGGCAGTTCCACAAATCTAGCACACCTTTGTACGAAACTACAGCATATTTATCCTGCTACATGATTAGTATAAACCTGCCCAAATTTACACTTATTGGTTAGTGATTAACATTTCATACACTATTGGCTTACTGTATTTAAATTAGCCTCACTTGCTATGCAAATTAGCACGCATGCGCCTTTCAGGTGGGGGGGCAAGCCTTTTCAGTCCTGAATTGAGTCAGTGGTTGCGATCTCCCCTCACTGCATTTACCTTTCACCCAGTTTCTGCAGTTTTATCAGATTTCATGTTTTTCTGGCAACCATCCAGTCTTTGGTGCCAAGATGTTCTCTTTTATCAGTCCGTTAGCTCTTCTTCAAGGGTATAGCTGTTAGTTTTCCGCAGTTCGTTAATTAAACAAATACTTTTTTATCTTTTAGCTCCTTCCCAGATTCCTTTCTCAGAGCACAGGTGGTTCGTAGTTTTGCTCAGTGGAAAATTCCACTTTCTGCAGGATATCAACAGTTTTGTTTCAGGAAGACAAACTATAATGTCAACAACTGTCAAAATGCATTATTTCAACTGACTATAAACATCCAGGTTGAACTGAGCTAGAGCCCAAGAAAGAACCTTTTTTTTTTTTTTTTTTTTTTTGCAAAGTAGTGTCAGAGTAGTGTTTCAATGTATTCCAAACAAACATATTGGATTTCCTTTCATATGAGACTTGTCAGTGTTTCAGTTTTATTTCCAAGAAAAAACTTCTGTCAAGTTCTGGTATCAACAATTCCCCAGAATGAAGTAGTGCAACAAAACCCATGTGTGTAACAAAAAAAAAAAGGTCCTTATATCCTTATTCCGATATCTAAGGACTTCCTAACCAGCTTTCCAGTTTTTGGAGTCCTAAAAAAAACAAAAAAAAATTTTAGATGAGGCAGGAGAGAAACACCAGGTAAATATGTCAATAAAACCTACAGCAGGTAGAACAATCATCAAATGAAATAGTGGAATCTTGGCATTAAATTTGGACTTAATAAACTCAGTAGGATGTAATTTAACTACCCTTTATAGCCAGACATGTGGAGACAAGTAGGGGCAAGACCAAGCTCACTGAAAGAATATAATAGCCTTGCATAGGGGAAATAAAAGTATCTGAAATATTCAGTACATGAGGTCTTCTGTGAAAAGCAAAGGCAGTGAGAAAGAAGAAGATGGACTGCAATGGGAGCATTTGAAACTGCCACCAGAGTCCAAACCTTTGCAGACCACAATTCAGCAGAGGTGGCATTCTGCATGGAGGCAGAGGTCAGTAACAATACCTTAAAAGTAGGTCATATGCCAGTACTAATATGGGCCCATGTTAGTACTTAAAGATCTGAAGAGTCTGGATATTTGGAGGGATAGGAGGGAGGAAGGGAAGGTTGTCTGCTTATGCTAATGGAATGAACCATGTACCATTCAGCTTATGCAAATCCTCCTATTTTTAGGCTTGTTTGACCTTCACAGTATGCAAACATTTTAAGTACAATAAGCTTCCAATAAATATTTATTGGCATTATCTATCAAGTAAACTATTGTAGAGGATAAAGAGGAAAAGTTTTACAGGCATTTTAATATCTTTTGAAGCAAATAGCTTAACGAAAAAAAAATAATTGACCTTATAGCCCCTTTTCCAGAATTTTAGTATTTTGTATGACTGGGAAATCAGTAGAAGTAGAGAACATTTTTCGGAATTTGGGAACGTGATAGCAATTTTTAATAGAAGTATCCTGTGTGTTAAGGAATTGATGGCAATTTTCAGTCCTAGGTTCTCTCCAATGGTACTGACTTCTGTGGATACTGCTCTTCTAGAATTCACATGATATTTGGGTAAGAAGGATGGTGAATTTTTGCTTTTCTTCCTAGAAGACTGGTTACAGCTGTCTACATCTGCTAGATGCTAAGGCTAATTTCAGCACAAAAGGCTCACTGTTTTTTTTTGTCTTCAGAATTCCAGGTTATTCCCAAATTTGCTGGGTATGTTGCCACTGATTTAATGCTCTGGAGTTTATATATAGGTATCTGTGCTAACACATTCTCCCTCTAATCTCCCAAACTCCAGATGAGTTTGCCCCATAAAAGGTTTGTCTTGACTTAAAAGTTTAAAAAGCAAACTCCTAGCAAAACAGTTCAAGAGATCAAATCCTGAATTTGCATTTGTTTGAACATAAGACATACACTATTACTAGTTTCTTAGTATTCCAAACGCAAGTTGGAAATTCAAGATTTTGGTCACTCTGGAGAAGTTTGCCAAATGTCCCAAAGACTTTTCTGTCAATGTCTCAGCCAAACACTGAGCAAATTCATAATGTGACCTACCACTGATAGCAACTGGGAATGCTTAGTGCTCCCTAAAACCAGCCTTGAAAGCATTTCAGATCAGCTACCAAAATGCTTTGGTAGTCTTGGAAAATGCATAGAAATATGCAAATTTCTGACAGTCACTGGGCTAGGACCAATTTCTCCTAACTTTAAACATTACTTCTGGACTAACTTTTCTTAGTTTACTTTTTGGTGAAATGAGAAATACTGATACGTCTGACTTCTGGCTCATCTAGCTAGCAAATGTGATGCCCCTCTACAAGAAGAGTTGGAAGGAGTATCCAGGGAACTACAGGCCTGTCAGCCTGACCTCGGTGCCAGGGAAGGTCATGGAACAAATCATGTTGAGTGCCATTATGCAGCAAGTGCGGGACAACCGGGGGATCAGGCTCAGCCAGCATGGGTTTATGAAAGGGAGATCCTGCTTCACTAACCTGGTCTCCTTCTATGACAAGGTGACCCGCTTAGTGGATGAGGGGAAGGCTGTGGATGTTGTCTACTTGGACTTTAGTAAGGCCTTTGACACCGTTTCCCACAGCATTCTCCTGGAGAAACTGGCTGCTCACGGCTTGGATGGGTACACTCTGTGCTGGGTTAAAAACTGGCTGGACGGCCGAGCCCAGAGAGTGGTGGTGAATGGAGTCAAATCCAGTTGGCGGCCGGTCATGAGTGGTGTTCCCCAGGGCTCAGTACTGGGGCCGGTCCTGTTCAATATCTTCATTGATGATCTGGATGAGGGGATTGAGTGCACCCTCAGTAAGTTTGCACATGACACCAAGTTGGGTGGAAGTGTTGATCTGCTGGAGGGTAGGAAGGCCCTGCAGAGGGGCCTGGACAGTCTGGATCGTTGGGCTGGGGCCAACTGTATGAGGTTCAACAAGGCTAAGGGCCAGGTCCTGCACTTGGGTCACAACAACCCCATGCAACGCTACAGGCTTAGGGAAGAGTTGCTGGAGAGCTGCCTGGCGGAAAAGGACCTGGGGGTGTTGGTTGACAGCCGCCTGAACATGAGCCAGCAGTGTGTTCAGGTGGCCAAGAAGGCCAATGGCATCCTGGCTTGTATCAGGAATAGTGTGGCCAGCAGGACCAGGGAGGAGATAGTGCCCCTGTACTGGGCACTGGTGAGGCCGCACCTCGAGTACTGTGTTCAGTTTTGGGCCCCTCACTACAAGAAGGACATGGAGGTGCTGGAGCATCTCCAGAGAAGGGCAACGAAGTTGGTGAAGGGTCTAGAGCACAAGTCTTATGAGGAGAGGCTGAGGGAGCTGGGGTTGTTTAGTCTGGAGAAGAGGAGGCTGAGGGAAGACCTTATTGCTCTCTACAACTACCTGAAAGGAGGTTGTAGCGAGGTGGGGGTCGGTCTCTTCTCCCAATTACCAAGTGATAGGACGAGAGGAAACGGCCTCAAGCTGCGCCAGGAGAAGTTTAGGTTAGATATTAGGAAAAACTTCTTCACCGAAAGGGTAGTCAGGCATTGGAACAGGCTGCCCAGGGAAGTGGTTGAGTCTCCATCCCTGGAGGTATTTAAAGGACCGATAGACGTGAAGAAATACCTAAGCAAGAACGTCAGCTGCTGTACGGGGGTCTGGTAGTCACCAAATTATTTCTTGTAACTGATCAGAACCCATATCTGGGAGCTGTACCCAGAAGCAGAGAGGCCTGGGATTTGGTAACATGCAGGTGTATCATGATTGCATGCATCCCTGATACTTTGTCTTGGGTAGAAGCTGCCTTAACCAGCCAAGTGTTCTCTCAGCGTGCTCCAAATTAGAAACATTTTTAGTGCCCTGTCTTGTAAGTGACGGCCAAGGAAAAAGCTTGGTACAAATGGAGATAACAATGTTGGCTTAGAGCAATCATGTTCAGATGTATCTCAAAACTCTTAGTTCCTTTGGCAAAATAATTACATAAATTGTACAGGGGTTTCAATTGCTCGGAGGCTTTTGTTACCTTGACAGATCTTACTATCTTGGTTTTCTTCTAAGTTGAAGTGACTAAAATCCATTCTTATACTGTTCCTAGCACAGCTAAGGATCAGGTAAGGGAGACAATATACAATCCATGTCTGATAGATGGCTTAAGTGCCATTAGCATACAAATCAATCTGAATCAGAAAAAACTTACTGCATTGGAGGGGTAGAAACAGCATCTTCAGGTGGATGCCTAAAGGCAAATAGGGAAATAG
This sequence comes from Nipponia nippon, assembly GCF_047370975.1. NCBI lineage: Eukaryota > Metazoa > Chordata > Aves > Pelecaniformes > Threskiornithidae > Nipponia > Nipponia nippon. The sequence continues at coordinate 6,804,678 of NW_028262343.1, forward strand.
AGCATGTATCCGGAATGCTGATATTGTCCAGATTTTATGTAAAGGAAATCAAAATGTAAGGTGGTGCTATTCATAGCTTTTTTTTTTGGTGGAAAGTCTTTCATCGCTTCAGGTTCTCAAACCGTCTGGCATGTGCTTCACTGATCTTGGACAGAAGTGTATGAAGTGTCCCTTGGCTTCAGCCTTTGTTATGCTGCATCTCATGTGGAAAGTTTTTTGAGTACTACCTTCCCCTCCCAGGTCCAGAAAATGTCTTGTCTTATTTTAGTCTTTTGTATCAAAATGTTTGTTATGTCATCTATCTTTAGCCTAGAATTAACAACTTATTTCATTAATGTTTGTGAAAGATCTGTGGATAGGAGGTGATTAACGCCTATTACCTCTCATTAATTTATATTACATACATAAATACTACATTAGAAAATTAACTCTTTAATTTTGATCTCGCTAGAAAATTCCAACACAACCCAAATTACATCTCAGCTATCAGTCAGTCAGCAAATCATGTCTACACTGGAACCAATGCAATTTATTAGACTGCTTGTCACTTATTGTCGTGGTTTAACCCCAGTCAGCAGCTAAGCACCACACAGCCGCTCGCTCACCCTCCCCTGCCCACAGTGGGATGGGGGAGAGAATCGGAAAAGCAAAAGTGAGAAAACTTGTGGGTTCAGATAAAGACAGTTTAATAGGACAGCAGAGGAAGAGATGATGATGATGATGATGATGATGATGATGATGATAATAATAATAATAATAATAATATTAATAATAATAATAATAAATAAAAGAATATACAAAACAAGTGATGCACAATGCAGTTTCTCACCATCCACTGACCGATACCCAGCCCGTCCCGAGCAGTGATCGCTGCCCCCCAGCCAACTCCCCCCAGTTTATATACTGAGCATGACCTCATACGGTATGGAATAGCCCTTTGGCCAGTCTGGGTCAGCTGTCCTGGCTGTGCTCCCTCCCAGCTTCTTGTGCACCAGGCAGAGCATGGGAAGCTGAAAAGTCCTTGACTTAGTGTAAGCACTACTTAGCAACAACTAAAACATCAGTGTGTTATCAACATTATTCTTATCCTAAACCCAAAATACAGCACTATACCAGCTACTAGGAAGAAAATTAACTCTATCCCAGCTGAAACCAGGACACCTGTATAAGATGAATAGTATGCCAAGTAGAGGAGCATTTTATGGATATCTTAAGTGCCATGTAAATAGAGCACAGTTAAAATGGGTAAGGGGGATCATTTCTTAATGATAGATCAATAGATTAAGTGCATACATTTCTCATCATGAAATATCATTTTGCTCAGTTTTGTCTTAGCAGTGTCTCATGGACATGGGAGTACGTTCTTTGTATTATCATAGTCTACTGTAGCTCCTGATTTTTTTTTTATATCCCCCCCTTCTTATTGCCTCTTTCCTACCAATGTTTCTCTATGCTACTTGCAGCTTTCTGTTTATTTTTTCCTCTAAATTCTTCTTTCTTAGTATTTAATGGGTGTCCTACAAAGTTTCCTGAGACACTGTTAGTCAGGTGTTAGGAAATGTACCCAAACCCATCCCAGCAGTTGAATGACATCACTGTATGGTGTTAACAAAGCCATGCCATGCTGTGTGTCTGAATTAGCTGTGCAGAGTTAGACTCTCCTTGGGACTTGGTCAGGCTATTAAGAACCTCTGAGTCTCGGTGAAGCAGCCTTTGGTCATGCTTTTGCTGTTGGGAGCCCACATCTGTGTGCTGAGGGAGGATATAATTTGGCTGACCTGAATCAACTTAGTTTAACTTTTCAGAGAAACCCCATTTTAAATACTGGTACCCTACAGCTCTAGGGTTATGCAAACGTGATCTGGGAACATGTGCCAGCTGCTACGAAGGGGGCTTTAATTCACCACTTCCCTGAGCTTTCTGTTCCCTGCCTGCAAATCCACAGATGCACAGATTCCTTGAGGAAAGAGTTTTCTGGATGGATTACATCCCATGTGATGTGCTAGGCTGCTTTACCTTTTTGATCTGCTCTGGTGCAACACAGGAGTAACTAGCCACGGCTAATCATGGGAGACAGGCTAATCGGGGAGCCTGGGAAAGAAAATCAAAACTTAATGCACTTTTATTCAGCAATTTAATATTGAATAAATAACCAAAGTATTTTGATAGAAGCAGGTCTCAAACTGTCAGTTTTCTTTTTTCTTTGGTGGTTACTGTAAGAAGCTCAGTGTACTACTTTCCTCCCTTCACCCAGGAAGGGAGGCAGTGTCAGTATCACAGGTTCCTTGTTTATTTTGTTCTATTGGATTTCTTTCATCATCTTTTGGAAGAATTTCTAGCTCAATGTCTCCTTATTTTTTCCCAGCTTTTTAATTTATGCCTTCTCCTAATGAAGTTCTTAAGAATCTTCAGCTGCCTGGGACAAGAGTTTTCTGAATGCTAACCTGGGGCTCTGTCCTTCTGTGGATCATGGTAATTGTGAGATGACTTACAAGAATGTTAAGTAGCTGCATTTTGCTTTAAGAAGCATACCAGGCTATCATTTCAAATCTGCAGGGAGGCATATGTATGTTACGGTTCATCTCCTGTTCTTTATTTCAGTACTTCCTACTGAGTCTGTGAGTGAAACTGGATGCTGTATTGAACAAAGGTAACCCTCTTCTGTGTGGAAGAGAACAAACATAGCAACAACACTTGTGGTATTTCCTTGTTTTTAGAAGAAAATGCATGGCCACAAAGCCTGCTGATCAAGAGGGGTCACACCGTCCTGGCAGCAATCTATGATGTTCTTTCCAGTGATGAGCTTGTGGCAATAGACATGATAACATCTGAGCTTAAGTTATGTTGTTAGGTTAGTTTACTAGACAAAATGGGGGAAGGAGAAGGAAGAATCAGGATTTGCATCACAATGCAAGTGCAGAATATTCCATATCAAACTGCTCATCCAAAGCAGACATCTCTAACCACTTTTGTCAACTGATGTGATATTAAACTGTATGTGCCCTATAATCTAGCTCTTCTGATTTGTGCTTTCAGTTTCTGAATTAAAAAAAAAAAAAGAATCTATAAAACAGGATTCATTGTCTTAGCTCCTGAAATATATTTCAAAAAGTACTACAGGATCCATTCCATGTTTATTTGGAGAAGTCATAAAAGCAGAGGAAAGACACACTTTCTTGTCAATCAGGACTATATCCATGTCGCAAATTCAGCCTTTTCATTCTTCACATTCTTCAGCCTTTTATTATTATTTGTGCAGCAATACCAGAAGCACTAACCACAAATCACCTGCTGTGTCTTATAGCACCAGTGACAAACAAGGTAGGTGCTACCTACAATTCAGTCATCAGGCACAGTCAACATGGGTTCACAAGGGGAAAGTCCTATCTAACTAATTTAATATCTTTCTATGATAAGGTCACCCGCCTAGTGGATGAAGGGAAGGCGGTAGATGTAGTTTTTCTGGATTTTAGTAAGGCTTTTGATACTGTAGTATCAAACACTGGAACAGGCTTCCTAGAGAGGTGGTCAGTGCCCCATGCCTGTCAGTGTTTAAGAGGCATTTGGCATTTTTAATAATATGCTTTAACTTTTGGTCAGCCCTGAAGTGGTCAGGCAGTTGGACTAGATGATTGTTGTAGGTCCCTTCTAACTGAACTATTCTATTCTATTCTACAGGAGCTTATAAACTAAACACGAGAGGGCACATAGCTCAGATAAAGAGAAATGTTTGAAGCAAAAGACAAAGCTGGGAAAGGGGACAAAGGAAGAGTTGGCATGACCGATGTGACAGGCTATATTTTTGCAGTAGTATCTCCTGATGAATATTGGCAATGGGTTAACATACTGTCTGAAGCAGGGAAATGCCATTTTTTGCATGAGAAAGACTGATACAAAAGGTCTTAAGTAAAGGTACCCCATAAAAAGAATCCATCAGTTTTAGGAAATGTGTCGATGAGTACTTCAGGTTTGGAGTGGGAGAAGGAAAAAGCTCTGTGTTTTGAATTTAAGTGGATATATTTGTCCACGATGACTGAGAAATAGGTTGCTAGGTCTCAGTTTGAGCTTCTGGCAAGATCTTTATGAGGAAGCATCAGAGTAAGGCTGAGATTTTTAGTTAGAGGAGAAAAAGACTGAAATTTATTTGCTGTGCATTTGTTCTTTTCTTGTAATGATCTGCTGGATACTCAATACTTCTTAATCACAGACATGTTGGTTGGAAGGGACCTCTAGAGATCATCTAGTCCTACCTCTACTTCGAAGCAAGGTTGTCTTCAACACCAGGTCAGATCAGCTGTAGCTCTGTCTAGATGGCAATTCTACAAAATCTCTAGGGAAAGCCATTCCAGTGCTGCACCAACCTCCTACACAGCCAGGAGAATGGCATAAGAAAAAACAGTGGCTGGGAGGTGAACCGAAGTAAACTGAAGTTAGGCACATTTTTAAATGTTGAACTCATCTTTTAAACTGTGAGAATGTTTAATCACTGGAGCAACATTTCAAGGGAAGTGATAAATGCTACATTTCTTGTTATCTTCAGGCACAGACTGCATTTCTGCCATGTATTTTAACATATACAAGGTATATGTCACTGAAGTGCAAGTTATCAGGCTCTGAGCAAGGATAAGGGAGAGAAATTTAACATTCTGTGATATAGAGGTGATCAGGGAAAATTATACTCATTCTTTTTTCATCCCATCTATGAATTAATACAATATGTGTATAGTGATTGTCTGCACACAGATGAGCACTAGTATGTCTGACCTGGTCATTTTTATGCTGAGTGTCTCATTTGTGGGTGAACATCTGGATTCTTTCATTGTTCCACAGGGGGCACAAAGTAGCTTTGCAGTGCCCCTCCCCTTAGACTCAAGGGGAGAGCTTCAGAGCACAGCACACTGTCTGCAAGAGATCTGTAAAAATTTCTGTCTTTAAAAAAATCTCCTGAATCATAAGCTCATCCTAATGTTGGAAAGTCATTAGTGATTGCTTATTTAGCATAATGACTCAGTGCCTTCCTCATCACTAAAAAAGGTCCTTCCAAAATAATATAGAGTCTTGTTGGCTGGACACCATGGAGTAGCTTGTATTTCTGTCCAGTTTGCTGTGCCAATTTTTAAACATGACTTCTGAGATCCTGAAACATGCCAGAAGTATCTGCCCAGTGATGATTTTCTGGCAACTTGCACTAACACTGAAGTATCGTAAAATACAGGATTGATTCTAATTATCGTCTGCAGCATTTCCCACACTAGAATCCTAAATTTTCCAGTCAGGATAATAATACCTGGTGGCATGGAAGTAAGTCTTTAGGCTTCTAGTTTCCATTAAAGGCCAATCTTTCTTTTTTTTTTTTTTTTCCTTTTCAGTTTTCCTGTTATGTTGAAAGAAAACAAAACCTACCAAATAGCAATTTTAATTTTTAAGAGGGGGACTTGTTTTCGGAAAAATTAAGTCAAATGTCTAAATACCGTATTAAAAAAGACACCTCATCTTTTCACTGAGTCACAGTTGATGCTGCATTGTAACACTACTTTAATGAAATTAGAAAGCAAAGCTCTGAAAAATCTTAAACATGACCTCCATGAAAAATGGACTTTTCAAAGTGGTTTTATAAAGACATTAACCAGGTTTCCATTGTTCTCTTATGGGAATTTTACTAGTTTCCTTCAGCCAAAATGATTTTTGAACAGACAAAAGAGAAAATAGCAATAAACCAAATTTTAAGCCCGTGCAAATGGATTTAGTTCTTTTAAAGTCAATGGATTTATCCCAATTTCTACTAGCTAAGGATGAAGTGCAACCATTCACTACTAAACTTTATGCTTTATGCTTTATGGCTTACCACTCTTAAGTGGCAGAAGCTGCTTGGCAAGCATCATCTTATATTACTTCACAGGACAGCTTTTATTTCTTTTTTTTGCCTCAGTGGGACATTCTACCAGCGATGTGGGCTGTCTGTCCAGCATCTGTCTGAGCGTGCTGCCTGCTTTTGATTATTTCTAACAGTAGCTCTTCTCCATCTGTCCTCTTAGCCTCAAAAGGAGATGTTTGAGCAGATAAAGCACTTGTGGGCTTCAAAAACTTCCTGTAAGAGATGAAAGCAGCCCTTAAATCTTGAGAACCGGGGGAAGCTACAAAGGAGGTATAGTATTTATCTGAATCCTGGACTATGTCTTATCCCATGAGGTGTGTACACAAGGGGACAATGTGAGGGCTGAGCAAACCACTTCTCTGTGACATCTCATGACTTCAAGTTTTAATGTGTTCTTAACTTTCGCTTTTCTCTTTTAATGAGCTTCTATGTATTTCATGAAGCTCCCATTTCCAAAGGTTTTCAATTCCTACAGCCACCTTAACCCTTCAACAGTGTGCTGGTTTTGGCTGGAGTAGAGTTAATTTTCTTCATAGTAGCTAGTATGGGGCTATGTTTTGGATTTGTGCTGAAAACAGTGTTGATGATAACACAGGGATGTTTTCGTTATTGCTGAGCTGTGCTGACACAGAGTCAAGGCCTTTTCTGCTTCTCACACCATCCCACCATTGAGTAGGCTGGGGGTACACAAGAAGTTGGGAGGGGACACAGCTGGGACAGCTGACCCCAACTGACCAAAGGGATATTCCATATCATATGACATCATGCTCAGCATATAAAGCTGGGGGAAGAAGAAGGAAGGAGAGGACGTTCGAAGTTATGGTGTTTGTCTTCCCAAGTAACCATTATGTGTGATGGAGGCCTGCTTTCCTGGAGATGGCTGAACACCTGCCTGCCGATGGGCAGTAGTGAATGAATTCCTTGTTTTGCTTTGCTTGTGCACACAGCTTTTGCTTTACCTATTAAACTGTCTTTATCTCAACCCACGAGTTTTCTTGCTTTTACTCTTCTGATTCTCTCCTCCATCCCACTGTGAGGGGAGTGATCAAGCAGCTGTGTGGTGCTTAGCTGCTGGCCAGGGTTAAACCACAACAAATAGCAACTGCTTGGAGAGCAGCAAAGGGAATATTTTTCAGCAGGAGTTGATCTAGACTCTCCATTGAGGGGTGCTAGGAGCAGGGAGCAGTTGAGTTGAAGGAAAGGTTTAATTCTCCACTTGTTCTAATTATCAAAAAGGTGCAGTGGTTCCTTTGATGGAGTCTCTTCAAAAAGGTGGCAGTTCCTAATGCAAGAGAAAGTGGATGAAGCAAGAAAATGAAATTGGGGATTCCTCTGTGATGAGTTCAGTGCACTTTTGTCCATTCTGCTATTCATGAGGCAAGTAATAGCTTCACCATCTCAGGAGACTGGATCACCATGCTCTTTTCCCGTGGCATGAGCAGGTAAAAGAGGTACTTAGATAGCAAAATCCTGCTTTCAGGTGGATGACAAATCTCAGCCAGCCAGCCAGTCATCTCACTGACAGCAGGTATCTACGTGGAAGATGCACAGCAAACAAGGGTTCTCGGAAATAAATTACCAGGACATTCATGTTCTTCTGAGTTGTGCCAATCCTACTCATCCAAGTATTGACTTACAATAATACATGCCCTGTAACCAACCTGCATAATAAATTAAACTCACTGCTCCTTCTGCAAAGAGCACTTTAAAAAAAAATATGTGAAGGAAGAGAAGCAGAGGGAGGTTGCAACGTGGTCTCCAGACCATGTTTGCCAGTGACTGCAGATCTAAACTGTGCACCTGTGTTATTTTGAAGATGTAGACCAAAAAATGATGTTTATAATAATATGTCTTTATATAGTGTGCCTTGCCTGCATATAATTTTCAGTAAGGGCAAATAAAGGAAGGTTTAAATCTGTCTGGTATTTGTATTTGTTGGTGGTAACAATGATTTTCAGTATCAAATCTGGATTATTCCTTTTCAAATCTAATCTAATTAGTTTATTGATATAAAGCAGTCAAAGTCCTCTTACTTATATGATCCTTTTGCAAAGGAAGTGTGTATTAATTTTCTATGTTGATAAAAATATCAAGGTAGCAGTTACTTAATTAGGAAAGTTTTGTCTTAGCAGATTTTCATGTAGTTATGGCAGTTTTAAGTATTTGATTCAACCAATTTTGTGACTGAAATTGACACCGTAGCAAGACAAGACATACCACATTTGAATAAGAACATAACAAAAAGTCGGGGGAGGAGCTGAATTTCATTTAGAACAGCCTGCTTAGATGTAATGTGAAAACTGGAAGTAATGGCTACAGCTTTGTAAACATGAAAAGTCTGGTTTAATATCACATTATAACACAATTTAGGTTAATTATGCCACAAACAGAACAGAATTTTGGCCACATAAATTGATAAATACATAGCAATTAAAGATACTGAAGTGACTTCAAAATGTATTATTTTTATCCAGCAAGATCTGTTTGTTTACATCAGTGCAGAATGATTTTAGCGCTACTCTCCCTTTGTTCCAAAATTAAAGAGCATTTGATAAAAATATCTCCCAGCAATGGGTGAAAGGTTCAATAGACATTTCAGAGATTTTCTGATATCAATACTGTCCAGATAGATATTTGCCACATTTGCTTGAACATATGAGAAAAGGCATATGAAATTTCTGCAGAATTATTTATAAGATCTAAGTAGACCAGATTTGCTCCCTGTGGACCCCCATTTCCTCTGCATGTTCAACCTATGCTTAGTTCAAGTTTGGAGAGCAGCTATCATCACAGCTTCAGGAAACTGAGGTGACCAGCCACTAACAAAGGGCTGCTTTCTCCCTCACAGCAGATCAAGAGCCATTCTGGTTTGCTCCCAGCTTCCTCGTCAGGATGTAGTGATAATTCCAAGCCATGAGCCATTTCCTTTGATTGCACGTCCTCTGCTAGTGGTTGGTTAGATAAGGGATATTATATAGCCTCCCAATCTCTTTGATGGACACAATTTATCAAAGGGACGTCCTACCCTTCCTTGTGCAACTAGGACTACGTGGTGCTGTGTACGTGTTCCTGGTCATGGTACATTGAACTCTCCAGGCAGTTGACCAGCTCTGCTTCTGCTGAGGAAATGCCTGGCAGTGGTAAAGCGTTGGCACAGATCCCAAATTTGGCACCAACACAGATCCACAATGAGTTTTAGAATTCTTTTGGTACTTGACCCCCAAAATTTTTGTCATTTCTGGCCTAGATACCTTAAACTTATGACTGCTTATTCACAACAACTATAAAATTATTCTCATTAGTGATTACAATCATTCATTTTTAAAAAGGCAATGAAGTTAAACAAAGGTGGCAAATAGCCACAGATACCACTCATTATCAGATATCATCTGATAATGTACACAGAAGATAACATGTCCACAAAATTTACAATTTAAAACCAGTGTCTCCTGAATTTCTTTTTGCAGCCAGCTCCTGTTTCCATTGGTAGTTGAGGGTTCACAGCCTCAGTTCAGTTCATGCAATGGGGGTTCAAGACACCCACTTGAGAAGGACCAATATAAGAGACAGCAGCTGGGTCCAGGCAAGAGAGGAGATGGTGAGATGATGCTGGTCAGCAGAAGAGGCAGTGTTCAGGATATCAGGGCTTTATAAAGATTCTTACTGTGCATTTTGGCAAAGGGGTATTTAAGGAGGAAGCATAAAATAAATATGCTTTTTTTTTCCCCACAAGGAGATTCTTCCTTGTATTAGGGACAGCATGAAAAAAGCAAGGAAAGGCTTACTGAGAAATGTGAAATTTGGGAGTAGTTAGTACTATGGGTTCACATGGAGTAGAAGGCCACAGTGACAGGGAATGAGAAGGGGAAAGTTCATGTCAGGCTTTACCATTTTTTAAAAATTTCTTTTAGAGTAATGTGGCATAATTTTCATCTCCACATCTCTCCGTCTTCACACAGGAGAGGGCTGATATGTTAAAAAGGCAGCCAGTATTGCAGGTGGAGGATGCAGTGATATCAAGGTAAAAGACAACCTATCTGTTGTGGCTAAATGATAGAGAAGCCACAGCTGCCAAGAAGGAAAAAGGGGAGAAAATGAAGAGCAAATAAGGATTCTTAGTTAATCAACTAAGAGGTAGATTAACTTCTCATCAACTGAATGTCATAAGAAGAGCAAGTGGAGGGATTCAACATTTGAACTGGAACAAGAAGCTTTTTCCATTTAGATAAATATTCTGACTAGGCTTCTCTTGTTACAGAGCAAAAGAATGAAGCAGGAGTTCCCAAGGTTTAGTTGGTACCACTTAGAAAATTTAAAACTGTCAAACCTTGTGTCCTGGTTTCAGCTGGGATAGAGTTAATTTTCTTCCTAGTAGCTGGTATAGTGCTGTGTTTTGGATTTAGGATGAGAATAATGTTGATAACACACTGATGTTTTGGTTCGTGCTGAGCAGAGTTTACACTAGTCAAGGACTTTTCAGCTTCTCGTGCTCTGCCAGGTGCATAAGAAGCTGGGAGGGAGCATAGCTAGGACAGCTGACCCAGACTGGCCAAAGGGCTATTCCATACCATATGACATCATGCTCAGCATATAAGCTGGGGGAAGAAGAAGGAAGGGGGGACGTTCGGAGCGATGGCATTTGTCTTCCCAAGTAACCGTTACGCGTGATGGAGCCCTGCTTTCCTGAGGATGGCTGAACACCTGCCTGCCCATGGGAAGTAGTGAATGAATTCCTTGCTTTGCTTTGCTTGTGTGTGTGGCTTTTGCTTTACCTATTAAACTGTCTTTATCTCAACCCATGAGTTTTCTCACTTTTACTCTTCTGATTCTCTCCCCCATCCCACCGGGGGAGAGTGAGCGAGTGGCTGGGTGGTGCTTAGTTGCTGGCTGGGGTTAAACCACGACACCTTGTTTGTACTGTTGGTGAAGAAAGTATTAAATATACTTTTGATTTAACCCTTTCATATGTGTTGGAAAATATATCAAGCAAACATCAGAATTAAAGCACAGAATAAAAATTAGTGTGTTGCAACACTTCAAAAACCATTGATGAACATTTAATCCTCAAACTAAAAGTAGGCAGATGGTCAGCCATGCAACTGATAAAAACAACTTTTTTTTTTGGTACTGTAAAACTAATAATATTTTCATAAATTATGCAAACTGTCTACCATGAAGCAGAAATAGAATTGCTTTTTTTTCTATATTGAATGCAAATTTGATCAAATAGTAAGTTGTACAGTGCTTACTAACGTATCACAAGACTTGCCAATCATATATTCATCTCTGTTATTTAAGGGGAAACTAGATGTATTCTTGAAACTCAAGATCTATTATTCTACCTCTCAATACTCATAATATTAGTTTCTAATTTTTTTTTGTGCTCAGCATTTTTTTTTTTTTTTGCTTCTTGGGAGTTACACTTTGTAATATTTTCTGAAGTTAACAGTATGCTCAAAACCAGCACATCTTATTACATTATGGTAATTTAAAAATGGAACAAGCTCCAATTAAATGACAATTATTTTAGACTTTATGAGAGCTCAGCTTACTTTGATTTCCCTTATCTAAATTTTTCTATGCTGGAAAGTCTTCTAATTATTGTTATAAAGGTTTTAATGATAAAATCCTTGAGAAGATTTGGCACACAGCCTGCATATATAAGGAAACTCACATAATTAATATAATTGAGATTTGTTTCCGCTTTCTTTTCAAAAATAAAGTGTTCAGAAGGAGGTTCACCCAGCAGGGTAAGATAGCAAAAGTAAAAGACGCTGAAAATTCAGGTCCCAACCCCATGAAGCCCTGGGACATATACTTCATGTTAAGTTCTGGGATCACATCAGAACCAATGGCACCATTGACTTAGCAAAAATAAGTGTGCTCAAGTGACCTACTGGATTAGAGCCAATATTTTCTGCCTCTTACAGGATGGAGTTCCTTAGATGAATATTTAACAGTGTGTTCAAATGAAAAGGCTAAAATTTCCATCCTAACACAACTACACCTTCCCCAACAATTTATTTCTACTTTTCAGTCCCAGTTAGAGATTAACAAAGGCAAGGTATCCAGCATTTTTAACTGCATATGACTGCAGCGGAGGATTTGTGATTCACAGGCTTCCTTCCCCTTCCAAAAAAAAAAAGAAAACTAAGAAACTACCTCAAACTTTTCCATGTCTTTTTTTTTTTTTTTTTTAATATACTGCCACAGACATATATCCTAGGTTCCACAGCAGCTGAGTGAAACTGGGTAAGTGGCAGCAGTTTCCCAGAGACACATGAGGATGATAAGGGTTTGCTGCTCTCAAGAGTTCCACCTGCAGGTATGGTGTCACAGCCAAAGGCTCAGTGCCAGCCTCATAGGTGACTAGGCTGCCATTTGGGCTCTGATATGCTATGTCCCAGGTCCTGTCACCAGACACCTGGGCCTGCCCAGCAGAGTATGCTAAGGTCCAGTCCAGGTAGATTTTTTCTTTACCACGCTGACCGCAAAATCCTGAAAATCTCCTTCTTAAGACTTGAGGACTACACAAGTTGGGTCTGGAAACCCCACTCTGTGCAGTCCAGCCTGGAGGCAGCTGCAAGGATATATGCTCTGTAAATACAGCAGTCTCTGCCCCTGAGCTGTCCAAGTAGAGACGTTGCTTTGAATTTCTCTGAAGACTTCTAGATGCTAAGTTAGGGCTCTCCAGGGATATGGAGGAAATGAAACAGCAGTATATAAGATACCCTTTCAGTGCTCTGGTCCCCATTTCTGGATGCACTCTGAGGAGATGGCCTGTAGGCTGGATAGACATAGATATTAAATTGAATGTAATGATCAGGCAGCAAAGATCTAATTTATTTTACCCTCTGCTGAAAAGTTTCAGCAGGCTAAAATTGAACTACTAGGAATTAAAGACTGTTGTGATTGTTACTCAGTACATGCATTTCCTCATATTCCAATTTGTTACAGCAATAATGGAAAAACACGAAGGGACTCTTCCTGTACCCTAAGTTTAACTTCCATATGTTTCCTTTGTTCTCTAATTTATATTCCCTCTTTTTGATTATACTGTTCCTGAAGTGAAGTTTGATTTTATGTGTCGTTGACACCATCCAAGTTTGAAAGAAATCCAATTTGATTTTTTTTGCCAATTCCAAACCTGATTTTTATTTTGAGCAAAGTGCTGGATGAATTTCAGCTTATATAGAATTGTCATTCAGTTCCAGGACCAATATTACATGTGCTTTGCGCATACCAAGTCATCTTCCTACTGCCTACTTATTTATTTTATGTGAAGATCCAGATAACATGGGTCTCTCCTCTGGTTATGCAAGGATGAGAAAAAAATCTGAGAATGCTGAAGGGTTTTGGGGGGTATCAATTCTCTGTTTCTTCAAAGGTGTCCCTTGGAGACCTGCCAAAGAAAAAGTCTGTAAATGGTATGACCAACATACCTCTTTGTAGACAAATTGGACACATACAAGTCCTCAGCACTTCCAATGCCCTTCACTGACAGAGCAATTGGATATCGCATGCACAATATATATTTAGTTGCCTATTGATGGGGTTTGATTGATGTCTAGAAATCTGACATACTAACACACTACTAACAGTAGTCTGCCATGGTAAGTCAAGTGTTAGGCTGCATGAGCTGTTGGTTAACGTCCCACCTGATTAAATTCTTAGGCATATAAAGATGTCCCACTCTAACTAGCATGAAGGGCAGTAAATTTGTTTAGGAGTGAAAAACTCAGGTTCAAATCCCTGTGGCACCTGAGTCTGTTAATCTGTTGGCTGGTCAGTGGTGAGCCACTCTCAAACTCTCCTTGGACACACTCCATTATGCACAAATATTCATCACAGAAGGATCTTCAACCTCCATCTCCCACACCCAAAGCCTCCTTCTCTCTAGCCAAATAATGTTTACATATTTCCACATATCAAAACAGTTCCAGCAGAAGAGACCCATCAATAAACTCATTAATCTATGTAGGAGATACGTTTGAATCTTCCACATGTTGCACGGATGCGCTAACCCTTGGGCTATTGATTATTGGGGGGGGGGTGTTCTGCCTTTTTCCCCTCAGGTAAAACAGAGTGCCTCTCTCTGGAAAAAAATATGACATTGACAATCTGGACATAACTTTTCGTTGCAGTCTGTATCTGGTAAAGCAGCAGGGCACACCATTGTCACCACGTTGAGGGTCACAGCAAGAGCATGTCTGATCCCAGCTTGAGAACACCAGTAGGCCTATGGACACACATTTTAAATGTTTATTGAAACCCCCTGTGAGCTGATTAATTTTATGTGTTAGGTGCGGTTTTCAAAAAAGTTTGAGGATGAAGCTGCAGGCATCACAAAAGAAACCAATAGCAAATACAGGGATAAAAATACCTCACATCCCCAAATCCAAGTATGAAGCTCAGTCTCCGACTTATTTCCCCTTGGCATGCAACACAGCTGCATTTTGACAATGTGAGTTTTAGCTTTACTGATGCATGCAGGGAACTTGTAGGCAACTAATAGGTCAGCACAGGTACCTGATAGGAAGAACTAAAAACTTACTGATTTGATTTGTAACAACAGTTGGGCCTTGCCTGCCCTGTTTTGAACCATCACTAGCACTGTTGATTTTTTTCCCCATCTGATTCCAAATTAATATTGAAAACAAATAATAATCCAGGAAAATACTCTTTACAGCCGCCTCAGTTTTCCACTACAGCTGACAACCCTGACCAGTGCAGATTTCCCGGCTTCTGGCTCAGAGTGGGTGTAAAGATGACCAAAGTGTTTGTGTGGTGGGTGTTTTGCACAGAACTTGTGTAACTGCTAAAATGTGTCACAACTAACACCTGTTTTCTTCCTTGGGATCAACACCAGATGGACTGTAGGTTTTGCTGAGTAAAGGTAACTCATCTCCTTGTTAATCCCTTGCATATCAAATCAACTCTTGAACTTTTACTCACTTAGAAAAAAATGGAGAGAAGGAAATGTCTGGTTAAGCCTCGTTAAACTTTTGCTGCCAGGCACTGTAAGATAATAGCTAACGAGGACCACTTCACTTTTCAAGAAGTTGAGTATTTTATTCTTTCTGTATTGCCTGTCGGAGGACTGGTGCAAATATTACCTATCTGAAGTTTTTCTAATGTCTACAACAAATGTATGTGTCTGATTTTACTTTCAGACTAGCTTATGACCCTTTTTCTTACCCATGTTATTGTAAATAGAATAATGTTTTTTCTTGGCCAGCGCTTGTCCAAACTGCTGTGCCTGGGCTTCTTTTCTTTCTAGTATATAGCTCACATGGAGGTGACAAAATCTGGCAACTGCTGCAATACACTGCTCTTGCTTATCCAAGGCTAGAGGTATCTCTTGATTTATTATTTTTAACCTCTAGCTATTAATTCTTCATTCTGAAGAACTTGAAAGACACAGATTCCTTCTCTGTCTTTTCTCTCCTTTATCTAGCAAGACTTTTCACAGTCCTTCAAAAATACAGGTGCTTGTCTCTCTTACCCATTGAATAACAAGGAGCTACAAACAAGTACTGAGAGATACATTCAAGGAAAAGATTAAAGAAATCTTTTTTAAACAAATGAAAGAAAAAGTTGAGGTGATCTCATCACAAGCTACAAGTATTTACCAGCAGGAGAAGAAACTCTTTAAAAGGAAAAGACCTATTGGGATCTAACAGTGGAAAATGTAGTTAGACATATTAAGGCTTAATGGCGATTTTTAAATGTGAGTATAATTAATAAATTAAAATAAACTGTCAATCCACCATCCTTGAAATTAGTACTGGATGACTTTTCAAGTGTTATAGCTTGACACAGGATTTAGTTGATGAAGGTTCCAGAAGTGTTTTCTCCCTGAAGCATCAATTAATAATTAATTGATCAATAGTTATTATTCTCACATTGATGTCTCTAGTCTAAAACACACTAGTTTTCTTTGGATAAATCAAAATTTGAACAGTGTGTTTCTTGGTTTTAAGTCTGTCTAGATAATGCAACTTTGCCAATCTCTGTCCTGTTGCTCACAGGCTTGTTTAAGATTTTTTACTAGGACCCCTGTGTTCCAGAGTATTTCAAAGGTGCTGGAGTTTGCCAATAGCTTATTCAGTTGCCTTTGATCTAAACAGTTATTTATGGCCTACTGCTGTAAAATAGGAAGGAAGAGCACTTGTCCATTTTTGGAAGGTACACCCTTTCTGCTCTCACTGTCTACACTCTGGATTTATGAATCTTGGCATGTAATCCTTAAAATAAGCATCCTCTGTTGAGATACCTGGATACTTAATTATTTGAGAGACAAATGGAAAGAATTTCAAGAAGGAAAAATAGCTAGGAGTGATTTACTAGGAAAGACTAAAGTACTAAATGACAGTCAACAGAGAAGAGGATGAGCCCTCCTTCCAGTTGGAGGAAGACTTGGGAGCAGGAAGCTATCCCAATAGGTACAGTTTTGAACAAAAATGAAAGGGCCTCTCAGGTCACCAAATCCAATTCCTTGTTTTAATAAACTGAGACCAGTAACTTGAATGGTTTTGGAAGGGTCATGCTTGAGATGAGAGAAATAGTGCCTATACCAAATGCTAGCATGTTTCTCTGTGGATATAACAAATCTGTTCATGTTAAGCTCTGTTACTCCATATTTTGCACATTTTCTTATTTAACACCACAGTTAAATACACTGTGCATTGAAGCAATCCACAGTAATGTTAATGACAGACTCCAGTGCTGCAATGTTTATTTCTAAAAACAACAAAGATTTTGGCATGGTAATTTTCTATTTTAGCTGCAAGTCTAATCAGAATTAGTCTGATTACTTTCAACTTCTCTCCCTTCTCCTCCTCCCCACTCACAGTGATTCACTTCTGATCATCATGCAACAGAAAGAAAACTGCAGCATTTGCTTGGAGAGAACTGCTGCTTCCTTGATGAGAATGTGTTTTATTAAAATAAAGTGTGCTCAGCATTCAGTACCAGCAGGTGGTCAAAATTAAGCAACAGCAAAATTGCATCCACAGAACATTTAGAAGATCATACAATCCCAATAGAGCTTTTTTAAAAAACTCTTGAAAATATTAGGTTAGGAAGATCATAGCCATGCAGAGCATACTGACCATGATGCAAAAAGCATCTAGCAAAAACTGGCTCTTCAAAAAACAATTTCAGGGCAAACAATCTAAAAAATCAAAGCGAACAAAGATTAAAACAACTTGGGGGGGGGGGGGCGGGACCGGTGTAAAGAAGGAGCCAGTCTCTTTCCAGTGGTGCCCAGTGACAGAACAAGAGGCAACGGGCACAAACTGAAACACAGAAGGGTCCATCTGAACATCAGGAAACACTTTTTCACTGTGAGGGTGATGGAGCACTGGCACAGGTTGCCCAGGGAGGTTGTGGAGTCTCCATCCTTTGAGACCTTCAAAATCCATCTGGACATGGTCCTGGGCAAGCAGCTCTAGGTGGCTCTGCTTGAGCAGGGGAGCTGGACCAGATGATCTCCAGAGGTCCCTTCCAGCCTCAACCATTCTGTGATTCTGAGATTCTATGACTGGGTGCATAAAGATGCTACAGCAGAATGAACAGCCTGAAAGTAGTGCAAGATTTCTGCTGTTCATTTTTTGTTTATGTTCACTCTCCCAGGTTTGTGAGCAAAATTTTCCCTTAGAAAATGTTGTTTAGTCTGGGATAATTTTTATAGCATGTATTGACATGAAGAACATTGGTTAGTTTTATAGAATGAACAGTAGTAGTTTTAGTTTACTATACAGAATAGGCTGTATATTAAGATAATGCTAATATTTGATATTGCAGTGTTTGTTTTGTTCCACTAAAACATTATAATTCTGTTCATTTGGTGTATTTGCCAACAATTTTTATTTTGAATGAGGTCTGATATACTCAGTTCCTCACAGGTCATTTTAGGAACATGGACCATATTGATCTAAGTGTTGCATCTATTTATATCTGCATATGCAGCATGGTCCCACAAAGATCTGAATTTTCAATGTGCTTTTTTATTAATTTTAGCCCAATTCTTCTTTTTTCTCCCACTTTCTTCCAAAAGCTTTCTGTTCAATACACAGAATAGTTGGTCTATTAATGCAAAATACCTTCTATGCACAGAAAAGGTTTCTTTTGACTCCCCCATGATGCGTCCAGAGATGCAGAACACTCCTAGAATTGCAACAAGCAGTTGGGCATACAGGCAAACTATTTTGTCACTAGAAAAATAATTTCTTGCATGTTGTCCTCTTTCTTTCACTTCTTCACCCTTTTTATTCCCAGAGATCTCTGACTCAGCCTATCAATCTCCATAGATTTTCCCATTTATTTTTAAAATAAATCACTTGTTCATTTTCCTCCTACCATTTCAGCAGTAAAAAAAGGAAACACATGAAACAAAATTGCCTTTCTTCTTGATCTCAACTTCTAACCAATCTCTCCTAGTGCTTGACTGTGCTTTTTTCTAAAATTCATTATATCTTTCCTCTACCTTGATGTTCCTCTCTCTGCTCAATTTCTTTGTGTTTTCTCTTTACTCTAAGGACTCTTCCAATCTGAACCCCACTGAATACTGATTTGCCAAAGGATAAAGAAAATAAGACTGCTGGACTGCCCTTTTTCTCTTCCCGTTGTAGGCTCTGCTGTCCCCTGAGCCCACAGGGACCCATCAACACAAGAGTTAGATGTACAGCAAGTTCTGCACAGAAAGTCTTGGGGAGCCATAGCCATGATTTTGATAATGCAAATATTAGGGTAATTTTTTTGCTGTTTGTTTTACTTTTTACTGTAATGATTAGGTTTTCTTTTATGAGGGACATTACAGCAAAACAAGTACTTAAAACTGGCTTTGCTAGAAATGGAATCTGTGATTAGCTCCAAAGAAATGAAGGGAAGGAGCGAAAGGTACCAAAGCCCAGGCGCAACAAGCCAGTGGTTATTCCCCTCACAGCTTCACATTTTTTCTTTTTCAGATTCTTTAACTTAGGCCTTGCTCTTACCAAAGCAGCATTTTTCTTTTCTGAAACTTTTCCCTTTTCCAGCTGTAATTGTATGCTTTCTAGTACTTTTACCAAGCATGAATTGAGGCAGCTCAAACATTACTAGTGAATTGATTAATCAGGTTTACAACCTGGACAGCAAAAAAGTAACCTTCACTTGATTTGTATCTGGTTTAATCTATAATGTCTGCACTATGTCATTTTTTATTCCCTTCTCTACTTCTTGTGCTGCTGGTGTCTCTGCCCAGTAAAGCATTTATAAATACATAGTTATATTTTTTCTGCCTTTTTCTTAATGTGCTGATAGCCCAACCAGAACTCTATACCTTTGGCCTCATCAGTGAACAACACAGGCTGCTACCCATGACTGTTATCTGAGCTCCAGAGTTGGACTTTATTTTAAAAGAATCCTGCAACCATTCAGCCTCAGCTTTTATAATTCTCCATATGTGACCCCTCTGTATCCTGTAGATCTCCTCTGCGATTATTGAAATTTCAAGAAGAGTGGAGTATTGCTGAATTTCTAAGTAAGATTTTAAATATATAGAAAAATCATATTTTTCATTTAAGAAAAAATATGTTAATCCCTCTGTCTTTATTAAGTCTGCCCTTTTTAGGAGATTTCTGATTTATTTTAGGCAGTGTGACATTTCACGTCTTGTTTCTTCTTTCTTTTTTTGTCAAGTACCAGGATGTTTTTTCTCCTTAAACTAAAGAATACAGCTCTGCAAAATTCTGAATATCTCAGGGTATAGGGTGCCCTGAACACCACCAAATGCATGAAACATATTGCCAATTACAGTTCAATTTAACTAGGAGCAAAAAAGCTTATTCTTTTCAAAAGGAAAAAGGATTAATGTACTCTGTGATGTCTTGGCAGGGGGAGGTGAAGTGCACACCTTCATATTAAGGAAGTGATTACAGAATGGAAGCTGATCTATGCTAAGTAAAACTAGCATAAAAAGACCCTGGCAATGTAACCCATGACTGCCTCATGCATGACTTCTGCAAATTAATACATTTTAAAGAATTATAAGCTCTGAACTAAATTATACCACCTAGCAGCTAGCCTGTCCCTCCCCCTCACATCATAGATCTGCTCTGAATAAAAATCATCCACTCAACATGCCCAAACAGTGGTAAGACAACATCAACCTAGAAAGCATTTAAAATAGAGAGAGCCTGTACCTTAGCAGCAAAAAAGGGAGTTCTGGCTGTGTGGGCTGGATAAGGGAGTGTCCATGTATCTATGATGGGGCTGATGATAGCTCTACGGTCATCCAAAACAGCTGCTCAGCATCCTGGTCAGGTTGGGCTATGCTGACAGAAAAATAAGTATGTTTGGCTTAAATGACCCGTTAAATAGTACATTAAAGGAGCTTCGGAAAGCAGCAGTGATCCTGTACATTTGTAACTTATTGCAGCACATTTTTCTAAAACATGCTTTAGTGGGCAAAGAGTAATAATTTGCTCAAGAAAATCCTGGGCAGGAAATCAGACCACACAATGGTGTCTCCCACGTATAAAATCTAAGCTATATTTTAAAGGAATCTCTCAAACAGACAGTGCTAAACAAGACATATCAAATAAGGCTTTGCAGGATTGCTTTCTGAGCATAAGACTTTGGAAAGCTGTCAAACACTTGAAAATGCAGGAATAAATATACTCCTCCTTCATTATTTTTAGGCACTTCTCAGATTCTTAAGTAATAAAAAATATGTGCTGTGGTATGTGCTCAATCTGTTGAGCATGTTCCTGCACAATAATTGGGCCGGTCATATGCAATTATTTCAAATGAGCTGACAGAATGTAAATTCATTAGAAAAAAGTCTCGTACACACTATTAATTCCTTGAATTGCTGCAATGTGAGAAATAACTTTCACACCTGGTCATACTCTCTTGGATTTTTTTCTGTAAGGAAAGTTGCAATGCAGTTGGCATTAGGTGCCTGTTTCAGAATGCCTGTGGATATTCACCCCAAATAAAAAAATGAATTCAGCCATATTTGCTTTCTATAAATATACTACTGAGTCAATTATCCAGCAGAAATATTTGCAAAAGCTAGTGGTTTAAGTGAACACTAGAGACCATTTGCAGGAGAATGTTGATTTTAGATGCACTAAGATGTTTTAGATGTTTTTCAGCCTATATTCTGTCCTGATCCATCCAGTGAACAGAAAAAATGTAGTTATTTCCAAGCAAGGTTCAGGTTTTCAGTATTAATTACTTAATTAATTAATTAAAATCTTGGAATAGTTACAAGATTCTCTAAGCCAGCTGATAAATTCAGAGACTGGGAGTATGTGCTATCATAACTTCCCAAATGACCTTTTCTGATTATGAATTATCGAATCAAGTTACATTTAATGGAATTAAAATTAAAATCTGTTTTATTAACTGACAACTCTACTTGTCATTTTATCTTGATTCGTCATTGCAAGGGTCAAAGGGCAGCTGCTGTTGTTGTGTATGAACAGAGGACATGGCCTAGAACAGAAAACAGAAGTGGGACAGAATAGAGGTTTATCATCTTCTCATCCACAGAGACAGCAGCATAACAGTACTTTAATTCTGTTTTTTCTGCCACTGTAAGGATGATTATTCACTTTCTTGAGTGGAAGTTTGTTTTGTTTTGGCTTTTTACTGACTTAAACATGACAAAAATTTAAGCTGGAGTCCCTGTCCCTGGAGGTTTCCTCATTTTTTCACTGACACTTTTCACCTCTTCATCCCTCCTCTCTTTTCTCTGATATTTTTTTATTTTTATCCCTTCATTCTCTTTTCACATTTTCATCTCCTTTGTACAGGCTTTCCTCGAGCCCTGAGATGAGCCTGGGTTGTGGCACTGAACCACTGCGAGACTGAATCTTCTCTGGAGAGCGCTGCTTCTGCACGTTGGAAAAGCCTTCCCAGAGGCTTGCGGTATGAACTAGTAGCATGTGCCCCTGCCCTGTCCCTCCATACACTGGCTGTGCAATTGCATGGCTTATAAGAGGTTAGCAGTCCCTCCAAAATGCCCGTACATGCCCTGGACTACTCCTGCTTCCATCAAATCAGCCCACAGCCATAGTTTACTGGCTTCACCCTCATTCACCCTCATTCAACCTCTGCCACAGCACTGAACAAAGCACAAGTTTACACGTATCTAAAGTAAAAGTGCCATGTTATATGTGTTAGGAGGAGGGAGAGGGTTACAGGATAAATAAACCTAAGCTGATCTCCAGTCTACAATTTGCAGGCTCCCTCCTGAGCTGTTGCCCTGCAGAACTCCATCTCACCCTATGACGCACACATGCCAGAAGCATTGGTGGAGGTGTTTCTGTGCTGGGACAAGCAACATTTTAAAGGCCTTTTGCACCCTCAAAATCATGGAAATGCAGTTTAAACAGACCAATCTTTAATCCAATCTCCTGTGCCTAGCAAGCACACAACCTCTTCACAGAGTAGTGGTATCTTATACACATACATGCAACATTATTCAGGCACAGCTGAGCCAAGTTGAGAGGGGGATCCCTACCTTCTCCTGTACTGTAAAAATCAGATTCTACCTATGCTCTTCTTTAATAAACTTATTTTTGTACCAGTTAAATATAAGGTGAAACAGGATTTCAGTTATTTATCAAAAGCAGAGTTTGTAATTTGCCTTTGTCCCTGGACGGACACAGTATTGAGGGACTTCATACAAATAAACTCCAAATCAGATATTTAATTTTATAAAAGCTAAAAATTAATCTAGAAAGGCAGCTGTCCTCTGCATAATAAAGGACAGATTGATGAAAAATCTTTAAGTCCCCATGGGATGCTGATAAAAGAGGTCACTCATGATTGTACTATGAAATCAAGAACACCGTTGTATAGTTGTTACCTAATTTATGATGTAGTTAAAGATCATACAATGTTGCTAATACCACCAAACAAATCAAACAAATTCTATTACTGGTAATCATCCAGTTCATTAATAAAAGGCCTATTTTATTTTCCTTTCAAATGTTAACATTAGTTTCAACAACCTTTGTGAAAGGTTGTGCTGTGTTTGAAGTTTCATGACATTTGTCATGTTTTATTTAGTATAGGTGAAATTCTGGACTCCAAGATTTACACTTCAAGGTGAACTTCTAATTCAGAGTTTTTGTTTGAACTCATCTTTATTCTTTGAGCACCTGTTCAAATGCTGAAGGCTCAGTTCAAGCTACGTTACCTTTTCTGTGTTTGTTTCTGGCCCTTTCAGAGAGCATCTCTTCTACTTGCTGAACTCATCTGCAGGCAAACTACTTTAGTGTCCCTTGTCTTTCTCCTTTGCTTGCTACCCATTATACTTTGAGAATTTAGCTGCTTTAGTTCCCATTGCAGCTTCCTTTCTTCTCCTTGTCGTAACAAATAAAACTGAAACCTGATTTGAATTATCAAATCAAATTATAATTGCACACACACTGTTTTCTTATTATTTAAAAACATTCCATTAAATATACTGGCAGAAAAAAAATCTAGTACTCTGAGACCTTACATCTCTTGTACGGTGTCTGAAGAATCACATCCTTTTGGCAGTGATTGTCCTTTGCATAGATAAGAGAGGGAGTGAAGAGGAAAGTGTTCAAGCAACTACCTTGAGTTGTGATGATCCATATCTTTTTCAGCCCTTTGTTTTCTCACCTTACTCATTTTTCATTCTGATTACAAGGGTCCTGTGCCTGTACACCAACTGGTTTGGTTATGGGTGTTTGGGTTATGTTGAACCGTGAAGCCAAGGTCTGTAGTTCTTAGTAACGCTCTTCCAAATCTCTGAGAAAAATAAATGGTCTAAAGGAGGAGTAGCAGGAAACTCATGTTATTGATTAGAAAAAACAAATCCTTCCAACCTCTTTTTGATCTTTACTGTTAGAAAGTAATTAAATGTAGAAGATGTATTCATTGTTGTGCATGTGCTTGTAGGTACTAAAGTAAGCAAGAAAGCCAGTAACTTGAAATGAGGCGATTTTCAAGAATAACGTTAATTCAGTTTTCAGTGAGAACTGTGAGAAATAAATGCCAAAAAGGTGAATTCTTGGAAAAATAACCTGCTTTGTTCTACTCCGGGTGAAATCATGCAAGATGAATGGAAGTGAATGCAACTAGAATGAATTTACATCATTCACACAGAATAGAGGTGAGGTGCCTTACCAGGTGGATCTGTCTTCCACCCTGATGTGGTAGATTGACTTGATTCAGTAATTGCCAACTGCATTTCAGTTCTGACAGGCATCACGCCCTCATTAAAAAAAAAAAGAAAAAAAAAGAAAAAAATAGAAAAATAAAGAAATAAGAGAAGGTAGCAATAGCAAGGGCAGAAAGCTAACCTAATATATCCAGCTACTTTTGTGTCTATTTTGAAAGTCAGTTGAATATGGATAAGAGAAGTTGTTAAAATAGAGATATCTCACAGGCCATAAGCCTGATTGATTGTGAATATCTAGGAACACTGGGACCCTAATTCAGGTTTCCAAGTCAGCAATATTACTGATATACTGCACTCAATTTCCAAACTCTTTATGCAGTTGGTGAGGCTAAATATGGATTCCCCTTCTCAGAAACATCAGGTACTGGCTATATCTAGGAAAATATTTTTTTTTTTTTTTTATTTCATTGCTCAGACTGGTTGAGGAGGGTAAAGAGCAGGAAATCATGGGGAAAAAAAAACCAGGCCAAAAATGTTGGGAGAGTTGTGGTGATGATGGGAAAATAAATCCAAATTAATATGAAACATTTAAAATGAAAGAACCTCTTTTTCTAAAGAAAAAGGCTGAAATGTGTTGTTCTATTTTTTTAAAAAATACTTCATCCAAAACTCTCACTAGATTGACCCGTATTTAAAAATTCTTTCAACCCTTCCAGAACAATTGCTTTTTTAATTTAGTATATAAAAGTATGGCCATCAGGTCTCATACTGATCATTTGCTATGATAATACATTAAGTCTATTTATGGTTTGCTAGTGTGGTAGTTTGTGTCTTGTTGTTGTGTCTATACAATTTTATATATTAAAATCCATACTTTGATTACAATGTTATTTAATCTAAAAGTGACTTAGGATTTGGAGGATTGTCCTTTTTTTTTGTTTTGTTTTTGTTTGACTTGGAATTTTTCTATTAAAATTGTTTTCAATATCTACCACAAAATGGTCAAATTTACTTGCAAAGATATAGGGACTCCAGAGTACTACTACAGCTGTGCACCTCACAAGATTTATACCTGTCAGTTACTAAGACATTTGCTAATACCCCATTTTATTTGAGACATAGATCAGTAAATTTGTTTGCTATAGTAGGCCTCATTTTGCTGGTCTTACACCAGCACCGCTTCCTTTAGCTGAATTGCTCTTGATTTATACATGCACACACCTGATTCATACCCTGTGGTCCACAACTGCCATTAAATTAAAGTGCTCATAGGACAAATTGAAATGTATTTTCTTAGAAACAGTGAGTAGATTCAGTACAGCAATTACTGGTGGCAAGTACTGAATGCCAGGGACTTCTGCATTGCCTCCATGAATATTGCACATGCCTCAAATTAGTGTATTGTATGGTAGCAAGTCATTAAGAGCCATGGGAGGATCAAGGGAAACAACAGTAAAGAGAAGCTGTCCTCAGCGAGCAGCAATACAGGGTTCTAGATAACAGTATGGAAACTATTAACTAGAAATGCCCTCGTTAGCTTAACCCAAGGTAAACGCGATGCTCTGAGAGAGAAGACCTGGCCTGGACAGCTGACAGGCAATGTAATCAAGATGAGCATTGGTGATACAGAGAGAAACTGAGAAAATGATGCCAGGATCCTCTATTTAGGCAAGATTCATGTGTATAGGCCTTCTTTCTTTAGCTTCTCTGACCGTGTTTTTCCTGTTGATTTAATAGCATTTTGTTGCAAAGAGGTTGCAGCAAGCCTCTATAGATGTTGTCTGATCACAAGGTCCCCAAGAGACAGTCCCTTGGGGGTACACAGCCACGTTGGCCCTCCACAAAGAGCAAGAAACAGTAACACCAAGGCTGAGAAATACAGTACTGGAAGGATCAGGGAGCCCATCTTCTCCTTGGACCTGTCACAGTGACATCCCTTTGAGTCCAGTAGAGGCTTAGGCTACTTGCTACAGATTAGGGAGGAAAGCACTGCATTTATGATATATTCAGACAGTATGACCCTTTGAATTTCCAATTTCAAGTCTGATCAAGAAAACCAAAGTTGTAATTTCATAATATGCTGGTATCATGAAAGCTGTGTTTCCCCAGATCTGCTTTTTCCTGTCCCAGTGCAATTCTCTGCTTCTGTATTAAGCCAGCCTGGCTGATATAGGGCTGTGCAATAAACCAGGCTGCTGAAGTGATCCAAGTTAAAAATTTATTCCTCCTTCTCCCCCTCTGCCCCTTTTCTGTATTTTTTGGGAAGGAGTATTATTGTATCATTTTTTATCTCATTCAATTGACAGCATGGATCCAAATAAATGTTACCAGCCCAACTGATGGGGAGCGATCCCTTTGCCGCCAAACTATCTTACTGTGGGACTGCAGCCTGGGTAAAACACAGGGGAGCAGTTCAACCAGTGCAAACATCACCTTGAGTGCTCATACTCAGCAAGAATACACTGAAGCAGATATAAGCAAACAGTGATGACACCAGCTGTATCAAACAATACAGTTTAAAACAAGTCAACGTTTTCTAGGGTGAGAGACTTTGCTTTTGCTTTCTGATCCACTTAATTTCTGAACAGAAATCAGGAATGGAACATTTAATACCCAAAAAGTGAATGTTATAAGCTGAATATTAGGGGCTCTTTTGCAACCTTAATAACAAAATTCACTAATCATTTGGTGATTTTTTCAGTGTCTCCTAAATGACCTAAAAATAAAAGTCTTACTGATTTTTTTTGGATGTATTTATTCTCCAAAATCACTGGTCCCATATCCAGTACAATGTGTATGCTCATTTAAATCAGTTGAATTCTGTCCATTTCAGTAGGAGGCTAAGAGCCTAAATACTTCGGATTTTCAAAACATTGGGGTCCAAATGCTGCTACTTTAGTAAAGTACTGCAAGATCAGTGTGTTACAATGTTATTGCACATGCTGCAAGAGAAAAAAATCAGCTTTCAGCCCAGATCCACTGAATGGTACCAGAAATCTGTTTGCAGGGTGAAATACACAATCAAGAGCACTCTGCAACAATGACATTATTTTCAGTTATTTGCTTATACTTATGACACTAATTAAGCTATACCGTTATTTAGGTATGGATTTTATCAGTGACATAGTTTCCTATGCATGAATGACAAACTGTTTGAAAAAAAAAATATCTACTGAGACAAGCTAGGTAAGAAATACTTTTCACATCTGATGGTACTATTTGCAATTTCCAGCATTGTCCTGGTTTATTTTGAACCAAATCAACGTTTTCTGAAGATTTTAAAAGGCAAGTGTGATTGAATGGTGGCTAGGCAATCTGCTAGGATGTGCTTGACAGTTTCAAATTCCTGTTTCATATCAAACCAATGAGGGGGGCTGACTTCGTAAGGGGGACACATGCCCACCAAATAATCATGCAGAATTTCCTTCTGAGAACTGTTCCAATTCATCTAGAGAATTAAATACTGGAGGGTCAGAGTAGGACCCTGTGTTCTAGTGACAGTAGTCACACAGGATAGCAAAACCTGACTTTAAGTCCTTGCTTCAAACCAGCTATGACAGAAGCAGAGACTGAGCCATCAGCCCCTGGACAACCACATTGGACTCTCCCAGTGGAGCAGATCTGTAGTGAGACAGTAATTAGTGATGTTGCAGACCCAGCCTGGAGATGCTCCTCTGCCACCTGTTCATCCTGAAGTAGAGTTGTTCCTAGTGGAGACAGACACCTGTTCCCAGGCAGCTTACTCACCCTGCTAGTCTTCCTCTATAGTCAGGGGTGAAAACAGGCCCCTTGGGAAAGAAATTCAAAGATTTATATTAGGTTTCTACCCTGAACCTTCCTTTGAAGGAGCCTCTTTCTCCATGGATTACACACAGACGTGAGCATACTTCTATCTTAGTCAAACCATGTGAATACCCCTGAGTATCCTGTGCCAGAATAACCAAGTCATCTTGTCAAGGCACATGTGAAGGTGGCACAGGTTTAAATCCTAATATGAATTAAGACAACTGGGGACTTCTTCAATACTCCAGGTAAGTGTAAACAGTAAATAGTCTCTCTCTAGCTATATTTTGATCACAAAGTCTATGATATAATGCAGAAAACTCTTTACAAATGTTTTATCGGAATACACATGGCTCCATGAAAAGCACGTCTGACATTTTTCCTAATTTGCACTATGGTCTGTTATACTAATGAAATTTCAATCAATCTACTCTGTTTTACCATGCATTCCCATCTCAGCTGAGCCTCATGACCTCTTAAGGGTCTTAAGAGTGAAATTCAGTATTCTGTCTCACCTTTTGCTCTATCCCTTTTCCCATTTTTCTTCTCTTTCCTTTTACTTTCACTCATCATAGATTCATTTTCATTTATTGTTTAATCCCCCCCCCCCCCCCCCCCAGCATTTGCTTTAAAACTCAGGGGCAGATTGAGAGCAGTTGCTCAGAGAAACATTCCTATTGTCATTAGCAATAGCTAATGTGATTGCTCATTAGTGGTAGCTGTTCACAATCCGGTCTGTGTGATTTAGCTTTGTTTCCTTTGTAAGAAAAGCTACTGATTTTCTCTCTACAGCCCATGTCAGTCCTCAGCTTGTTATTTCTTCCCATTTTATATATATATATATATATATATATATATACACATATATATATTCCCTGAGTGCTTATTCTCTCCCATTCCCTGTTAATAAAATCTTAGGCACTCACACGTGACAGTGAGATTCAGCT
The DNA here is from genome assembly GCF_047370975.1 of Nipponia nippon. Lineage (NCBI taxonomy): Eukaryota > Metazoa > Chordata > Aves > Pelecaniformes > Threskiornithidae > Nipponia > Nipponia nippon. The sequence goes on from NW_028262343.1 coordinate 6,833,434, forward strand.
GAACAAATACAGAGGCTTACATCTGAAATAATCACACTAGATTCCTTTTATACTCAGTGTAGAGAAAGAAGCACTTGTAGGGCACAATTCATCCCATCAAAGTAAACGTCTAAAATGGGTCAGATGAATCCCATCTTCAGCACCAGCAGTTATCCAGAGAATCTCTTATGAATCAGTTGCCTCCATCATTAACATTTTCCCTGATATTTCTTACTTAAAAACGTTCTCATTAATATATAAATAAAAGGTGCCCTAGCTACAGCTAAATTACTTATTCAGTCTATTTTGCAAAAGGTACCCATACTTTCATACAGACACTTTGTATCCTCTGTATCCCTCACACCTTTACAGGGGGTCACAACAGAATGTAAAGAATTGTACAGTAATAGCTGTGTGTTCACAAAACTGGTCAGGATTAAAGCACCCTTGTGTCCTATTCAGTGGTGAAGAGCAGAGCAGTAAAAACAAGCAGACATACCACACACGTGGCAATGGCAAGTCAGCAGTATGTCCATAGCTGCCTTTTGCACAGAGCTACCAGCTTGGACCACAGTGAGCTGCTGTGATATAAGCAGACTTAAAAATAAAAAGAAAATAAGTGGTTACATTTCTATGAGCAATATTCTTTTGTGTCTCTTGAAATCCTAAACTTTTCAATGATGACTCAAAAGCTGAAACACTCCAGCTAAAATCCAAATATTTTTATTCAGAAGAACTCTTGGGTGTTTCATATGAGTACAGAAGCTTCATGTTCCTACTTAGACTCCATTTCCTATGATGACTCATAAGCTTTCCTATGAGTAATACTTAGGAACGTGGAGAAGCCTTCCAGCTTCTGCTGCACTATGGAAGCTGAAGCCCCGATGGAGAATCCAGTGCATGTGAGAGAACAAGGACATGATGTAACTGAACAGTAGCTCTGGTGAGTCACCACTGAAGCATATCCAACTATAGTATTTCAATTTGGAGATGTTCTTTTTTCACTTAAAAAACATTGAAATTTCAAAAGAAAGACACTTAATTACAGATTATACACAAAAAGCCTTAGTTCTCCATCAAAAACTACTCTGATTGATTGTTCCAAATGCATCATATTAAGCAACCCACCTACAAGATTATCTTCTGTTAGCACTTTAGAAGAGCCTGCCCATATCTTAGAGGGAAAGGTTAAGCCTTGCAATGTTATATGAGTGTCCTGGTTAATTTTCTTCCTAGTAGCTGGCATAGTGCTGTGTTTTGGATTTAGGATGAGAATAATGTTGATAACACACTAATGTTTTAGTTGTTGCTAAGTAGTGCTTACACTGGTCAAGGACTTTTCAGCTTCCTATGCTCTGCCAGGTGCACAAGAAGCTGGGAGGGAGCAGAGCCAGGACAGCTGACCCAAACTGGCCAAAGGGCTATTCCATACCGTATGACATCATGCTCAGTATATGAACTGGGGGGAGTTGGCCAGGGGTCAGTGATCGCTGCTTGGGGACGGGCTGGGCGTCGGTCAGTGGGTGGTGAGCAATTGCATTGTGCATCACTTGTTTTGTATATTCTTTTATCATTATTTTTTTTTCCTTCATCTGCTGTCCTATTAAACTGTCTTTATCTCAACCTGTGGGGTTTACTTTTTTTTTTCTGATTCTCTCCCCCATCCTACTGGGTGGGGGGAAGGGTGAGCGAGCGGCTGTGTGGTGCTTAGTTGCTGACTGGGGTTAAACCACAACAATGAGGTTGGCTTAAAACTAAATTCTGTCATCATATATTTGTCACCTGAGCATCAGAAAGTCTTTACTGGCTCTTTTCACCGTGTTCTTTTTTGCTTTGGTACCTTGGTGGGTACAGAAGCTGGAAGAGCTGCAACAGGGTAGAAAATGTACTGGTATTACAAGAAGAACATTCAGTACAATGAATAGACTAAACACAATTGCCTTTTGCTCTCCAGGCCATCAACAAAACGTATCCTCACAGAACTTCCATTAAAGAGTTGGTAACACTGCTAAAATATTAAAGCTCCCTATGTGTTCTTCAATCCACAATAAAACCTAATGTGTCAAGTACAATAGCAGCTGAAAAATGTCGAATTATCCAATGTTTGTTTGTTACAATGATTTTTTGACAAACAGCACTTTATTTTACTGAAACATCTCTACAAACTTCCTGAACATGTTTTGCCAAGTAGCTGAAAGAAAAGACTGGTAGTATTATCCGATATTACCTGACAAGTGATAAGCATGCTCCCATTATCGGACTGGCCTTAGAGGGCAGCGTCTGCTCTGCAGGAAACAGGAGACCAGAATCAAAACTCGCTGGATATGATAGGAAGCCTTCCTACTTCTTAAAATGAACACTTTATCTAGGACAGAAAGTTTACTTTTCATAGCCTCAGACTCACCTCCATATTCAATGAATACTTATAAATACACATGTAAAAATCTGAATATTTGGAAGAAGTTCCAATTTCTTGAAAGAGGTTTAATAAGGCAAATAGTATGAACTTTGCATCCCTCTTTTGTTCTAACAGTTAAGGCTGAACATGAAGCGTATCTTCAAAAAGGTTTTTATATTTCTGAAGAAATTTCATGAAGTGAAGGAACAACAACAGGAAGAAAACAGTATTGGGAACATTTTCAGAAGTAAGTTTTCTGAAAGGAAGACTTGCAAGGAAAGGCTGAACTTTAACTGAGCCATTATGTATAATTAGAACAGAAATTATTATTCTGTAGCCTCACAGACGCCAACCTGAGGCTGAAGTTGGCAGCTCCCATTCAGAGACCTGATTGTCCACCCTTGTTGCAAGAGTGAGTTTAAAGTGGTTGTTCACAAAAAGCAGTTGGGATAACAATTATGCTATAAGAAACTCCTGATGATGAAAATGTTAGTTCCCCAGCATACTCCACTGTTGCAGCTACCAATGCCCATACAGCTACTAAGCCCATACAGACACCACTTCTTGTCGATAGGCTGTGGGGTCAGGTCTTGATGTCTGATCAGCAGAGAGGAAGGAGCTGCTCACAGAGCTGACTGCAGCCTTTTAAATTAGAATTGAGATCTGGTATTTCTGACAGACTCACCATGGGAAACAGAAGTCTGCTCAAATGCCACGTAAGGGGAAAAAAATGAAAGGACAATACTGGAACCCAAAATAAAAGAGTTTTCCATGTACATGCAGTGCAAGACATGAGGTCACAGGAGGACGTGAACTGCTAGAGGGGACCGCCACTAAGGCAAACAGGTTAGCTCCTTTCTTTTTGTTCTCAGTTTTTGGTCCCTGGTCTTCCACACCAGTGTACTCCAAGGTGAATTCAAAACATACTACTGAGAATACTTTCCTCCAGAGGGACAATATGGATAAGTCAGTGCTAGGAGTGTCTCTCCGCACATCACTTCCAGCACTGTTCCTGAAGGCCATGAGCCACTGAGCACCACCGTCTTACCATTGCACCTCCCAGTGTGTGCAGCCTGTAACTCTAACACCTTGCTGTAAAACCACTGTTTTGGCAGGCTGTGATGCAGGTGTCTCATTATTTCAGGTACTGTGAACTGGAAAAAGAAACACAAAAAAATAATAATGATAGAAATTGAACCTCTGGGAGCTTTGTGGTCAGACTCAGAGCAGGCAGAAATTAATATTCAAAAATCTCTTTGTATGAGCCTCATCATGCACAAGTGAAGGCTGAATTAGACCAGTTTCATAGAATTGTAGAATGAATCATAGAATGGTTTGGGTTGGAAGGGACCTTAAAGATCATCTAGTTCTAACTCCCTGCCATCCAACCTGGCCTTGAACACTTCCAGGGAGGGGGCATCCACAACTTCTCTGAGCAACCTGTTCCAGTGTCTCACCACCCTCACAGTAAAGAATTTCTTCCTAATATCTAATCTAAATCTACCCTCTTCAGTTTAAAATCATTACCCCTTGTCTTATCACTACACTCCCTGATAAAGAGTCCCAACAGTCACTTCCAAAATGTCTTTGCTACAATGCTGGTGACACCAATACAATGCCTCCTTGGAAATGTTACTCTGAACCACTGTATGCTGAGACAACCCTGGAATGGCTTAATCCAACACAAAATTTTCACATCCAGAGAGCAGACACAGAACTCCTCTTAGCCTGTCACTTGCCTCCTACATCTGTAATTAGCTGTCATCTTCTCTGCTTACCTTTGAGTGTTACTGTCAGCTTCTCTCTGAGTGTTCACTGCAACACAAACCCGTTGTTCCCAGTAAAATTTATTTTGTTGATATAAAGGCAAGCTAATTCTCCTTTTGCTATTGTATTGTACATCCTCATAACTATCTGAACAGTCTGTAACTGATAAAACATTTGTTAGATGGAAATTAATTCTCTTCCATTTAATCTTGTTTTTCTTCTTTGATGGGTTTTGTTTGCAAGAAAAAAGCAATGATATAAAAAAAAACAACCATTGGTAAAGGCATGCAGAACTATTTATTCTCTCGCTCTGTCTGGTTTTATGTGCTGCAAGTTTCTAGCAAAATAATCTCATATTCCACTTTTTGTTGCTGAATGAATGGTTTCATTGCAACAACCCCCTACTTGCATTCCACTCTGAACCCCAGTTTTGTTATCCAAGTGTGAGATAGGCATGGTGATGGGTAAATTATTCTGAATCAGAACAAAATAATTTTCTTTCCACTCAGATGTGTGGATGTGAAAACGGACATAAAGATTTCCATAGAACAGCAAGACTATTTGTTAAACTGTTTTGAACTGCTGAATTGCTGCAATTATCTAAAATGACACAGAAGAGCTCTGCCCCTCCTCCATGGGGTTTAATAGGGATGCTGTGCTCACAGCATGTAAATAAGCACTTGTTTAAATGCTCACAGTGCAACGCTCTCACCATGGGCTGTCAGCAACTGTTTTGTGCAGCACAACAGAAAACACAGAAGACATTGAACACCAAGGAACATCATACACCCCAACACCACCACTGCGAACATGAAGCTGGGAGAAATGAGCACTGTCGATAGTTGCCACGCTGTTGTTACGTGGAGGGCAGCTGGGCAACAGCAGCCCCAAAGCAGCATGTGGTGGACACGCTGCCATTGTGCTGAAATGCCACGGAAACAGTTCTATCCCCAGTGTTACGCAGAACTACATTGCTCCCAAATTAGACTGATGTAACCCGCTGCCTCATCTCTATGCTCAAGCACCAGGGCTGTGGGGAGGAGCCAGTCTTGGGCCATTAACTGTAATTGAAAACACTTGAACGTTCGGCTGTGAAGTACCCAAGGGAATAGCTCTTGCATCAGCATAATACAAAGCAAATTTATTAATTATGGTGGCACTTCTAATCTGTTAACCATTTCTTTATTAAAAACAATCAATCCATGAGAGTGCTTTCACATTTGGCTTTGTACCAGGAAAAATGTTACTAAAACCCTAAAAAATGTGGCAAAATAGAAATTCTGCAAAATGTGATTTTCAAAGTATGGGAACATCATACCATTTTCAATCTAATTATGTAATTTGTCTTTCTTGGTTTTCAGTTTACTGAACTGTTCAAGTTAATTCAATATCATCACACATCATTTGGTCATACTGGTATCTCTAATTTTCCAAAATCTTTCAGGGAAATCAATATTTCACTGGAGAAATCTTCAATTTTACAAGAAAGGGATTTTGCCCTCCATTAACCACCACGATAAAAATTCCTGATCAGCTCTATTTTCAGCATGAGCTGTGTTCGTTCATGCCTAGATGGAAAACATCTCTGTGCCAGCATCCTGTCCTGCAGCAACGGTGGCACGGGGAGGAGTGTGAACGCCCTTCCAGCCAGCTTCCGCAGTCTGGGAAGAATGTGAATCTCCCACACGTTCCTCAGACCCTGGCAGCCCATGGCATCTGTCACTTCATCCTTGAAAATAATATAAAGATTAGTCTCCAGTTCATCATCAGATCCTACACTTACTGAAGCACCAAAGTTATTCACAATAAAAAATACTGTCTGTCTTAAAATCACACAAGTGCTTAATGACTTTTAAAGTCATTTTGTCAGTCCTTTCATGGGTCAGCTTGTGGATATGAGTCCTTGTCACGGGGGAGTGGTTAAGCCTCTTAAAAAAAATCACCATCAAAGATATTTGCAAATAGTGATTTTAATAGAAATCTATAAAGGTGTGATTTAACAGAGTTCGATGGCAAGGTTCACTCTATTACTTACTAAATGAATGGAATGTATATATATATATATAAAGAGAAAGAAAGAGGAAATCGAGCCCGAAGAAAATACACAGAGGAAAAGGGGAGCCCTCCCGTTGAGTCACGAGGTTCAGAATGGACCCCCTTGCTTTCTAAACTCCTTCTCAGAGAGAAGCCTAGGTGCGGCTGGATCCAATCCTAGTCTCAGATTTGGTCAATGGTTTATGTCTAAGGATTATATGTTTAGCAGCAGTTTAAGGTTTGTTTGCAGCAAGGAAAGAATCACAAAAATCTAGTAATAACTAATCATTAATTAATCTAGCATCTACAAAGTGATTAAATGAGGTTTACTACAATATTTATATCACACACACACACACAATAGGCCTAAATACTCATTATATGTGCAGTTAAAGGTACCAATAAAAATTCCCCTGGGTTTAGCGAAATACTCACTTTAAATGACTTTCTCAACAGGCGAGGGTCGAACTTCGAGGAGCAAGGATCACCGAAGATCAGCCGAGGGTTGAATCTTGAGGAGCAAGGATCGCCAGAGATCAGGCAAGGGTCGAATCTCGAGGAGCAAGGAGCGCCAGAGATCAGCTCGAGTTCGCTGCTCTGAGAGGAGTCCCACTCAGAGGGAGATTCTGGTGCAGCCCACTGCAGTCCAGGAGAGCTCAAAGGGTCTCAACTTGGCACCGCTGTTTATAGGGTCATGAGATGATTGACTTTAGGCACCAGTAAATTTCTCTTCTACTTTCACAGCCTGTGTTGAAGATTACTAAAGTTCTCAAAAATTCTAGTGATGCTGGTACAAGATCCTCCTGAGTTACAGCCTAGATAAGATAGGCCCCAAGGCTGCCAGATGGTGACTAGTACAGATGAAAAATATAGTTCCAAGGTCATCAGGGCTGCCTCCCTGGGACAGACAGTGCTGCTCCCACCTCAGCCATGTAAGAGTTCTGATACGGCCAAGGGACGCTTAACCGCCAAACTCGTTACACAAAGGCCAAGTTTTGACGGGAGTTACTGAGACTGTAAAGCAGCTTCGCTTCCCATGCTTTGCCAGGTGCACCAGAAGAAAAGGGGGGGGGGGGGGGGGGGGGGAATGCACCACCACAGTCCTTCAGCTAGATTTATTTCCAACAGATTGTTTCACTGTGTACTGGTTTTGGCTGGGATAGATTTAAATTTCTTTATAGTAGCTAGTATGGGGCTATGTTTTGGATTTATGCTGAAAACAGTGTTGATAACACAAGGATGTTTTTGTTACTTCTGAGCAGTGCTGACACAGAGTCAAGGCCTTTTCTGCTTCTCACACCATCCCACCATTGAGTAGGCTGGGGGTACACAAGAAGTTGGGAGGGGACACAGCTGGGACAGCTGACCCCAGCTGACCAAAGGGATATTCCATACCATATGACATCATGCTCAGCATATAAAGCTGGGGGAAGAAGAAGGAAGGGGGAACGTTCGGAGTGGTGGCGTTTGTCTTCCCAAGTAACCGTTACACGTGATAGAGCCTTGCTATCCTGGAGATGGCTGAACACCTGCCTGCTGATGGGGAGTAGTGAATGAATTCCTTGTTTTGCTTTGCTCGCGTGTGCGGCTTTTGCTTTACCTATTAAACTGTCTTTATCTCAACCCATGAGTTTTCTTACTTTTAGTCTTCCGATTCTCTCCCCCATCCTACCGGGGGGGAGTAGAGCAAGCGGCTGTGTGGTGCTTAGTTGCCAGCTGGGGTTAAACCACGACAAGGATCTAGGCTGCTCATTTATAAAACACTAATCATAAAATTTCATTCAATTACCCTGTATTGAACCCAACAACATGCAGCTGACTAAAGCATAACTTTTTCTAGCTGAAGCTTATCTCCTGTAAAAATGAACAGTATTGTTTTAAATGAACGAAATTTTCCACTCTCACCTTCTTCATTTATTCTATTGCTATTTGTTTTCCATGACAAGAGCATGTAATATACATGCAAATAAAAATTACTTGAAGATATTTACAAAATTTAAATTAATCGCTTGTCAGCCCTCTTTTGCTAAGTTAAGTAGACTGAGTTATTTTAAATTGTTCACTGACAGGCTGTTCTTCCAGCCCTGCAATGGCTTTTGTAGCTGTTATCATCACCATCTTCAAATTCATTCTGAGTTTTAGGTGGACCATATTGCAGCATTGGTCCTCCTTCTCCCTTCCCTCTTTGTCTTCATTGCTCTTCTGACGACAGCATCAGCCTCCATTACCACAGGGCTGCGGTGGGAGGCCATGGCAAGACTCGCTGCTTCGGATTTCCTATTCAAGGGACAGCCTTCACTGACTGGTTCTGAACAGACAAGTCTGTATTTGACTGTATTAGCAAACTGTGTGTAAATAGGCCTCCTTTACTGAGACATCCTGATGCCTCCCTCCAGCTCCTATGTCCTCATCATTGATTAAAACTCTGCCAGTCTTCATAAAATAATGTCGTGGTTTAATGACCCCCCAGTCGTTACCAGGACAGTATCCACCCCTTATTCCATACCATATACGTCACACCCAGGTCCTACCCTTTCCAATACATTCCAATTAATCACCACCACTTTTCCAGTCTTTTGATATATATATATATACACACACACATATAGATATCATTTCCTTAGTCTGTGGGCCATCCCTCTAAAACGTCCGTTGAGTTCATTCAGTCCATGACTTTGGGCTCCATCTGTCATAACAGTCTTCCAGGGCAGGAGAGATGGTGTGTGGTGTTGGATTGTTGCATGCTGAAGCCAGTTCTGGTTCCATCACCACTCCACTTTGCTCGGTTTCCTCAACGTTCATTCTTCATCAATTTGGGTGATTCTTACTGTATACTGTTGATATGGCACATAGTAATCACAGAAGTGATGACATCCAGTATTATACAGCAACTAACATCATACCATTCAGTTCATTGGCTATTTTCACCCAAAATCAAATCCCCTTGAGGTACACACCAGATTTCCCCATCCTCCCGCATCACCCACCAAATGCACCCAGGTCCTTGAGCAAAAGCAATCCCACGAATGGGTTTTCCTCTGCCTGAGGCAGGAGTAACCCAGACTGTCTTCCCCAGCATATTTTTTAGGTGCACTACAGGGACTTTATCCCCCTCTACAGTACGTAAAAGCCAGCTCGATTGGCAGATCCCCTACTGTCGACTAACCAGGTGGCCTTTGCTAAATGTGTATCCCAGTGTTTCAATGTCCCACCACCCATTGCTCTCAGTGTAGTCTTTAACAGTCCATTGTATCGTTCGATTTTCCCGGAGGGTGGCGCGTGATAGGGGATGTGATATACCCACTCAATGCCATGCTCTTTGGCCCAGGTGTCTATGAGGCTGTTTTGGAAATGAGTCCCGTTGTCTGACTCAATTCTTTCTGGGGTGCCATGTTGCCATAGGACCTACTTTTCAAGGCCCAGGATAGTGTTCCGGGCAGTGGCATGGGGCACGGGATATGTTTCCAGCCATCCGGTGGTTGTTTCCACCATTGTAAGCACATGGCGCTTGCCTTGGCGGGTTTGTGGGAGTGTGATATAATCAATCTGCCAGGCCTCCCCGTATTTATATTTCAGCCATCGTCCTCCATACCAGAGAGGCTTGAAGCGCTTGGCTTGCTTGACTGCAGCGCATGTTTCGCATCCATGGATAACCTGTGCAATAGTGTCCATGGTCAGGTCCACCCCTTGATCTCGAGCCCATCTATATGTTGCATCTCTTGCTTGATGGCCTGAGGTGCCATGGGAACACCAAGCTAGAAATAATTCACCTTTATGTTGCCAGTCCAGATCCACCTGAGCCACTTCAATCTTAGCAGCCTGATCCACCTGCTGGTTGTTTTGATGTTCTTCAGTGGCCTGACTCTTGGGTACGTGAGCATCTACGTGATGTACTTTTACAACCAGGTTCTCTACCTGGGCAGCAATATCTTGCCACAATGCAGCAGCCCAGATGGGTTTGCCTCTGCCCTGCCAGTTGCTCTGCTTCCATTGCTGTAACCACCCCCACAGGGCATTTGCCACCATCCATGAGTCAGTATAGAGATAGAGCATTGGCCACTTTTCTCATTCAGCAGTATCCAAAGCCAGCTGGATGGCTTTCACCTCTGCAAACTGACTCGATTCACCTTCTCCTTCAGCAGTTTCTGCAACTTCTCGTACAGGATTCCATACAGCAGCTTTCCGCCTCCGATGCTTCCCCACAAGAAGACAGGACCCATCAGTCAACAGGGCATATTGCTTCTCATTTTCTGATAGTTTATTATATGGTGGGGCCTCCTCAGCACGCGTCACCTCCTCCTCTGGTGATATTCCGAAATCTTTGCCTCCTGGCCAGTCCATGATCACTTCCAAGGTTCCTGGGCGACTGGGGTTTCCTATTCGAGCCTGTTGTGTGATCAGTGTGACCCACTTACTCCACGTAGCATCAGTTGCATGATGTATACAGGGGATTCTCCCTTTGAACATACATCTTGCCCTGCCCGGACTGGCCCAAAGGCTCCTGCATGAACTATTTCCTGTTTAATTTGTTCAAAGGCTTGTTCTTGCTCAGGGCCTCATCTGAAATCATTCTTCTTCCCAGTCACTTGATAGAGAGGGCTTACGACCAGACTGTAATTTGGAATATGCCTTCTCCAAAAACTCACAACGCCCAAGAAAGCTTGTATTTCCTTTTTTGCTGGTTGGTGGAGACATGGCTGTTATTTTGCTGATTACACCCATTAGGATCTGACGACGTCCATCTTGCCATTTTATTCCTAAGAACTGGATCTCCTGTGCAGGTCCCTTGACCTTACTTTGTTTTATGGCAAAGCCGGCCTCCAGAAGGATTTGGACTATTTGCTTCCCTTTCTCAAAAACTTCTTCTGCTGTGTTGCCCCACATGATGATGTCATCAATGTATTGCAGGTGTTCTGGAGCCCCACCCTGTTCCAGTGCAGCCTGGATCAGTCCATGGCAAATGGTGGGGCTGTGTTTCCACCCCTGGGGCAGTCAATTCCAGGTGTACTGGAGCCCCCTCCAAGTGAAAGCAAACTGTGGCCTGCACTCTGCTGCCAAAGGGATTGAGAAAAACGCATTAACAATGTCAGTTGTGGCATACCACTTGGCTGCCTTTGACTCCAATTCGTATTGAAGCTCTAGCATATCCGGCACGGCAGCACTCAGCGGCGGCATGACTTCATTGAGGCCCTGATAGTCTACTGTTAGTCTCCACTCTCCATTAGACTTTCACAATGGCCATATGGGACTGTTCAAGGGTGAGCAAGTCTTGCTGATCACTCCTTGACTCTCCAGTCAACGAATCAGCTTATGGATGGGAACCAGGGAGTCTCTGTTGGTGCGATATTGCTGCCGGTGCACTGTTGTGGTAGCGATTGGCACCTGTTGTTCTTCAGCCCTCAGCAACCCCACAACAAGGGTCCTTCGAGAGACCAGGCAAGGTAGACGGCTGTTTAATTTCCTCCGTCTCCAAGGCAGCTATGCCAAAAGCCCACCCGGTACCCTTTTGGGTCCTTGAAATACCCTCTCCTGAGGTAGTCTATGCCAAGGATGCACGGAGCCTCTGGGCCACTCACAATGGGGTGCTTCTGCCACTCATTCCCGGTTAAGCTTACTTCAGCCTCCAATACAGTCATCTCTTGGGATCCCCCTGTCACTCCAGAAATACAGATGGGTTCTGCCCCTTCATAGCTTGATGGCATTAGGGTACACTGTGCACCGGTGTCTACTAAAGCCTTATACTCCTGTGGGTCTGATGTACCAGGCCATCAAATCCACACAGTTCAGTACACCCGGTTGTCCCTTTCCTCCACCTGGCTGGAGGCAGGGCCCCTCTAGTCCTGGTCATAGCATTCGTTACTCACTTCTTGTAAATGCGAATCAAAAACCCCTTTATTAAGATCGGAAGCAAAATCAGCCCTTCTACTCTGTCTGGGGAACTGCTCGCTGGAAACTGGAGCCGCAGCTCTCCTGGGAGAACCCCCTTTTGTAGTTGTTTTTCCTTGCAACTCACGTACCCGTGCCTCTAGGGTCGAGGCAGATTTTCCATCCCACTTCCTCATGTCCTCTCCGTGGTCACGCAGATAAAACCCCAAGGTGGCCCATGGTGTGTCCACTATATCTTCTCTCTTGAGCAGAGGGACGCTTACTCCTAATGGCTGAGATACTGGTCCATACAGGTGAGGAGTACCACATGTCCTCTAGGAATCGCTGGAACTCCCGGGATAATTTCTCAGCTAGCACGTCAGGCAGTTTCTCCACAGCCGAGATGCAGGCCCGTAGGGAGGCAGAGAGACTTTCTTCGTATTGTCGGAGTTGGCCAGCCATTTCATCCACCGTTGGTCCCTCTTCATCTTTCCAGGTCATTATTGCCAATGAGTTTGCGTGTGATGATGGTGCACTCCGTACAAACTTCTGCCACATGGGTCGTGTGCACTGGACTTCATCTGGATCTTTGGGTAACTGCTCGTTGTTCAGGTCATCATAAATCACCTCCAGCACGGCTAATTCCCTCAGATACTGGATAGCTGCAGCGCCTGTCACGGGGGCTGGTGTAGCCACAGCGCCTGTCGCCAGTGCAGGCATAGCCACAGTGCCTGTTACCGGGTCTGGCATAGCCACAGTACCTGTCGCGGGAGCTGGCGTAGCCACAGCGCCTGTTGTTTTGTCATCAGATCCAGAGACCTTCTCTTCCCCTTGAGGGTTCTGAATAGTGTTGAACAGGGCTCGGTAGGCATGGGCCAGGCCCCAACACATTGCAGTGATTTGTGTCTCCCTAGAATTGCCAGGGTGACAGCATACTTTTTCCAAATGTTCTACTAATTTCTCAGGATTCTGCACTTGTTCAGGGGTGAAGTTCCAAAACACTGGAGGGGCCCATCGTCCTAGGCATTTGCCCATGCTCTCCCACACACCCTGCCACTCATAACTATCCAGCCTTGGAGGAGATCTCTGGATGATATTCTAAAAATGCTTATTAACCTTAGACAAAACTGAAACAATATTCCTAAGAACTACCAATGGATATATCTTAACTACCCAAGGATGTTCAAGATACTGAAAAGTTGTTGTAATGAAGGAGGAAACATCACAGAAGAAATTAGCGAAGGTGCCATTCTGTATTTCCTCCATAAAAACACCTCTCAGAGGAAGAGGTATAATTGCTAATTGTCTCCATGAGGTGGTACCCAAAGTACAGTAATGGCTTCACTACAGAACCCAAATACCAGATAACGCTCAAGGTCAGTGTTTTAATAATAAGTCTACAAAGGAAAACATCACTAATCGCTGCAGAGCACAGCAAACTGCAAAACCCAACACCAATCTTCAACACGTTCTGCAAAAACAAGAGCATGGTGCAGATAAACTAATATCGAGAACAGATGAATCAATATTATGACTGGCAACTGTTAACAGATAAAATTCTTTAATACACTCTGGTTAATCTGTTATTATCTCAAACTCTTCGTGCCCCACGTTGGGCGCCAAAAAGGACTGTCGTGGTTTAACCCCAGCCAGCAACTAAGCACCACACAGCCGCTCGCTCACTCCCCCCCTCCCCAGTATGATGGGGGAGAGAATTGGAAGGGTAAAAGTCAGGAAAACTCGTGGGTTGAGACAAGAACAGTTTAATAATTGAAGTAAAATGAAATAGAATAACAGTAGTAATAATAATAATAATATAATAATACAATAATAATATACAAAGCAAGTGATGATACACTCTACAATTGCTCACCACCCCCCAACCGATGCCCAGCCTGTCCCCGAGCAGCGATCGCTGCCCCCTGGCCAACTGCCCCCAGTTTGCATACTGAGCATGACATCATATGGTATGGAATAGACCTTTGGCCAGTCTGGGTCAGCTGTCCTGGCTGTGCACCCTCCCAGCTTCTTGTGTACCTGGCAGAGCATGGGAAGCTGAAAAGTCCTTGACCAGTGTAAGCACTACTCAGCAACAACTAAAACATCAGTGTGTTATCGACATTATTCTCATCCTAAATCCAAAACACAGCACTATACCAGCTACTAGGAAGAAAAATCAACTCTGTGTCAGCTGTAAACCAGGACAACAGATCAGATTAAGCAAGGATTTTACTACAGCTATCCAGGTACATCACCTGCTACTAGAACTACAGATGTATTACTTCCAAAATGTATTAAGAGATGCATGGCACAAACCAGAAAGAATTATAGAAGATGACACTAATTCATGTTGCAAGTGTGTTTATTACATACATGGAGTGAGACTTACTACCTTTTAGACCATAATCACTTGCACTATTTCTGCAAAATCTTCAGCAAAAGTTCTGGAACTGATGCATTTCTGTGAGATACACTCTCTATGCAGAACAGCTATCTAGTACGATGCACACCACCAGCCAAATTTTTACACGGAGGTAATTCAATAAGCCAGATACGGATCTGAACATACCTTACACAGATGCAATTACTTCATGAGACAAGAGCAGATTCATTTTAAAACTCACCCTACCTGTGCTATCTCAGATCAAACTTCATACAGGCCACTCCTCCACCAATCCCCAAAGAAAACAGTTCTGTGTGCTTTAATGCTCCCCTTCCCTGCACGGAGGGTGCATGCAACCTCTGCAAGCCATTCCTGCACAGGCAAGGGCCAGTCTCCCAGGGCAGCCTGTGCTCTGCCTGCACATGGCTGCAGCAAACAAGCCACACCTGAACAGCCCTTTTTTTCATCCGGGAAACCCCAGCGGCACAGGCTGTGCAAGGCTCTCTGCATCCAGCGCACAAACACAGAAGTTTGCATTCGAGGAGCTTCCCTGCCACCAGTAGCTCTGCAGAGGCCTTTTACCCAGCTCAGTACTTCCATACCAATAGCTCCAGCTACAGCCATAGACACATGGAAGCCCCATATTGGCACCTCTAATCACTATATAAACCATCATCTGTAATCACAGCTCAAAACTATTGCAGCCACATGGTGCAAGTTTCTGAATTGGTGCAAACTCACTCTTGCTAATGCAAATTTGTTCCGAAACTTCTGGAGGGATAACTTTGCCAAACACCTTGCCAGGTCAGGTATAACCTCTGTTCCCACATCAGCAAACAGCCAGTATAGACTGTGTTATGCATACTTGCTAATGCAACAGTAATACAGTTGTGTACTTACTCCTGTTTCAGAGCCCATCTGGTTGCCAGGCGCTCAGAAACGTACAGGTTAGTAAAAACAAATATTGAACTACTGGCACTCCCCAAGCTGCTGTAAAACCACAACCTTCTTCCTTACTGTGGGTCTGTGACTTCTAAAACAGATGTTTCACCTGATTTCTCTCATTCCTCTGCTGACATCAACAACAAAGTTTCCATGAGAGTGAAAGACAGCAAGATTTTTTCCATTTAATGGCAGCCTTTGCACACCATATAGTCTAACAGTCATGTATAACATCTCAATCTACAGCATCATTTGAAAATATGGCAGATGTGAAATTTACTGCAATTTTTCCAGCAGATCTGCATGGCTAGATTAATTCTACATTTGTTTTCACTGATATTTCAACAGTTTTGAAAAATCATAACTTCACAGTTTTAGGTGTGAAAAAAATTGTGAATGGGGAGAAAAAAAAAGCAGGGGTGCTTTATAAAACAGGTGAAAAATTACTCACAGATAACTTCTCTCATTCCTCCCCCCCAGGAAAAAATAGGAAAAGAAAAAGAAATGAGAAAGTTATTTCCCCTTCCCTCACCCCCTACCCCTCTCACTTTCCACACACACTTTATCTTCCTTCCCTCTACATTACCTTCCAGATTAAAATGGTCTTTAAATGTTTTCCTTCTCACTTTTTGGCCATTTTTGTTTTGTAGGGGAGAAGAAAAAGTTTAAAAGGCAATGAAAGCCATTCTCAGAATCAAAAAAATTTTGCAAATTAAAACTCTTTTAGACAAGGCTTTTTTCTTCATAATTTCTAGAGAGGCACAGAGTAATCTTTCAAACAATATAGAAAATAAGGGTTTTTTTACTCTCACTCAACTAGGCCTATTCCTTCAACAACTCAGCAAAAAATGCTCTGCAAGTCACAGAGTGAGGCTTCATTTAAACAAATAGGACTTTGGGGGACACCAGACAGGTAAGTTCCTCTAAGGTAGAATTACCATAGGCAATCAACCATAAAAAACAATACCTAGGTTATAGGGACAAAAAATATTTTACCAGTGACTTGCATTGGACAAGATTTAAGTGCTGAAAAAAAGCCCCTTCCATTAATGAAGAAGCTATTTCAATAGTTAAAACAATCTGGCAAAGATGTCTGGGATGTCTCATGTCCAGTGACCCTTCCTGCAGACGTCTCAGCTGCTGCAAAAGCCCACTGCTCTGCCACCCGCTACCACACTGCTCAGTCAGAGCATGCAGCGGCCTTAGTGAACTGCAGAGGTTTCAGTGCCTTTGTAACCAGTGTATGCATTCTCTGCAGGCACCTTCATCACTGTTTCTCTGGCAAATTGCTTTTCCAGCTGTAGTGATATTGCACCAATAATTTCAATTAGAAAATCTAACAAATTCTCCACTTCTCTCCCTTGTCCTCCACTTCCTTACAAAGCACCTGTTTTGGGTTTGCGTGGCAAGGTTTTGGTAGCGGGAGGACTACAGGGGTGGCTTCTGTGAGGAGATGACAGAAGCTTCCCCCACGTCCAACAGAGCCAGTGCCAGCCAGCTCCAAGATGGACCTGCTGCTGGCCAAGGTCGAGCCAATCAGCGATGGTGGTAGTGACTCTGGGATAACATGTTTAAGAAAGGGGAAAAAAAAAACTGAGGGCAGAACAGCAGATGGCGAGAGGAGTGAGAATATGTGAGAGGAACAACTCTGCAGACACCAAGGTCAGTGAAGAAGGAGGGGGAGGAGGTGCTCCAGGCACCAGAGCAGAGATTCCCCTGCAGCCTGTGGTGAAAACCATGGTGAGGCAGGCTATCCCCCTGCAGCCCATGGAGGTTAACGGTGGAGCAGATATCCACCTACAGCCCGTGGAGGACCCCACGCCGGAGCAGGTGGATGCGCCCAAAGGAGGCTGTGACCCCGTGGGAAGCCCATGCTGGAGCAGGCTCCTGGCAGGACCTGTGACCCCGCAGGGAACCCATGCTGGAACAGTCCATTCCTGAAGGGCTGCACCCCATGGAAAGGACCCACACTGGAGCAGTTCGTGAAGAACTGCAGCCCGTGGGAAGGACTCACGTTGGAGAAGTTGATGGAGGACTGTCTCCTGTGGGAGGGACCCCACGCTGGAGCAGGGGAAGAGTGTGAGGAGTCCTCCCCCTGAGGAGGAAGGAGCGGCAGAAACAACGTGTGATGAACTGACTGCAACCCCCATTCCCTGTCCCCCTGCACCATTCAGGGGGAGGAGGTAGAGAAATCGGGAGTGAAGTTGAGCCCGGGAAGAAGGGAGGGGTGGGGGGAAAGTGTTTTAAGATTTGGTTTTCTTTTCTCATTACCCTACTCTGATTTGATTGGCCATAAATTAAATTAATTTTCTTGAGTCTGTTTTGCTCATGATGGTAATTGGTGATTCATCTCCCTGTCCTTATCTTGACCCACGAGCCTTTTGTTATATTTTTCTCTCCCCTGTCCAGCTGAGGGGGAGTGATAGAGCAGGTTTGACGGGCCAGCCAGGGTCAACCCACCACAGATATTCATTAGAATTCCAGCTATTGCACTGGTCAGGCATCTCTTCCCTCCCCAGCCTGGCTCCTGAGCTAAGCACTGGCAGTGCTCTGGCAGCTCTAAGAGTCAACCAGTTGCTTTCAAACAGGAAAGCTAGTTTGTAGCCAGTTTGTGTTTGCCAGCTGTGTGAAGTCCTAATTCTCTATCCATTATTTCCCTTTTGTGAGTGCTGGCTGCAGTTGTTGTCTTGAACTGGACACAGGCCACCCAAACAGCTGGGTATGAACTGAAGGGGTCAGACCATGGATGCATCCAGCCCAATGCTCTACCTTCAGCAGTGCAACGGGAGACACCAGTCACACGTGCAAACTCTGCTGCTCTCCCTGCTCCATTCTCCTCACTGTCTTCCAGCACCCTCAGCTGCTGTGTTAGGGTTGTTGGAGGATACATGCCTCTTTTTGTGTCCCTTAGACCTTTTAGTATGTTTCCAGACCTATTACCCATGAAATTGTCTAATCTGTATTTGAATATGCTGATGCCATCTGTTTCTACAGTCTCCTGCAATATCAAATTCAGAAGTTCACTACCCACACAGTGGAGGAGTGCTTTTATCCATTTAAACTGATCTCCTACCAATTTCAATGAGTGCCCCTAGTCCCAGTACTGGGGAATTTAGTGAATAATAGTTCAGCATTACTCTTGTCCACCTTCTTTCAGATTTTGTAAACTTTAGGCATAGCCCTCCAGCTTCTTCCTCTCCAAGATGAAGAGTCTTTTTAATATCCAGCATTTTAATATCTCTTCACAAGATACTGAACTTGATTGCCACTTTCTTCTAAGTCCTTCTTGTGGTATGGAGACCAGAATTGCACACAGCACTTAAGATGTGCACACACCAAATAAAATGATTCCTTTTTCCTTGTTCTCATCACCCTTCTAATGCTGACCATTATTTTGTTGAGTTTTTTTAGCTGCTGCTGCTGTTGCTGCTGTGTATTGAAAGATAATTGCAGAGAGCCCTCAACAGTGACTCCAAGATCTCTTTCCAAGTTCAGCATCATGTAGGCATGGTTAAGATTGTTTTTCCCTAGGTGCATGGCCTTATATTTATCTACTTTGAGACTCATCTACTACCTTTTTGCTTGCTCACTCAGTTTTGCAAGGTTCATTTGGAGCCCCAGTTCATCAGCACATTTGATTACCTGCAAGAGTTTAATATCATCTGTAGACATGGAGACTTCACTGTTTACTCCTTTACCCAGCTCACTGATAATGCTGTTGGAAAACATCTGTCCCTGGAGGCACTGCTGCTGATTCTTCTCCTTGAATATTAAGCCCACTGAAGCCCTGCCTTTTGCTGAACAGATCTTCTAGAAGAAAGGAAGACTTCTCTCCAGATAAAATAGCACCTATTCACACTAATGTTCTTCACTGGTCACCACAATACTCTAATCATGAAGATCTGTTCATGGAAAGTGCTCTGTTGCCAGAGTTACAATCTTATACAGAGAGTCAAATAGCACAGAAATAAAAGAACTGGAAGGGAAAGAGATAAATTAAGGGTTTTTTTCCATAAAAATACACCAGCCAGTAAGGAGCTGTGGACTATAATTTTTCTGATTTGTGCAAACTCATTTGCTTAATGCCACTTCTTAATTTTGCATGAAGCAGTCTTAGAACAGTCTTTTACAAGAGGCTACATAAAGAAAAGAAAAGCTTTGTGACTGCAAATAGAAAATGCCTTTGGTATTCAACACTTAGGAAAGGGAAACTTCCTCAGTTATAATAAAAAGAGAATTTAAAGGAATATTATCCAGTTAGTGATTGGACAGGCTTTTTATTGGTCTCACTCGTACTACTTATACCAAGATAATTTCCTCAGGGCAAGCAGAAAACAGACTGAAGCTTTCCTTACACCATATCCCACCCTGCCAACAGTTCCCTGCTCAGAAAACTACTTTATGCAATGCTCACATCAGCAGCAATCCTTCCCCCTCACTGCCCTAACAACACAGCACATCCCTGTACTTGGGCATCTTGTCTAAAAATCAGATTTTTTTGTTTCCACAGCCTGCCAGACAACTCAGAGAAGAGATGGCAAGAGAATGTATCCACAGAAGTATTTTCCATACATTTAAAAAGCCATGTGAGATCATTTTCCCCTCATATACTCTGTCCCTCTCTTCCCTTGTCCCCCATATATTTTTGCCATCATTCTGCTGTTATTGATAAAAGTTGAATAAAGGCCTTACAGAGGAGTTCGAGGTATTTTTAGTGCAGTACTACTGTTCTCCAAGGTGTTTTTGTTTTCTGCAATAAACCAGGATGATGGTTTTCCAGTAGGGCTGGAATAGTCTAACTGGGAATTCAAACTTATTTTTAACTGGGCAGCATTGCATGTGCCACGTGTCAAGGTGAGGAGCACGGAGCAACTCTTTGCAACAGATTCATTAGGTCAGCTATGCACAGACCTCCTGACCTGTATCCATCACAGCCATAAGGCTGAAGGCTCAAACAGTCTCTTTCACTGTATAAAATTCTGGGCCCATTAAATTTGCTGAGGGATTTTTAGAGTGTCCATTGAACAGCTATAGACCTAACACAACAACTTGTCCCAGAACTATTTTTGGCTGGTTATCCCCATAATTAATTATCAGAACAAAAGAACAAGCATAATAATAACAGTTCACATGATCATCTGCTTCTCTTCTGCCTCCTGCACACACAAACCATAATTCTTGGTTATGTTTTTTCTTAATTCAGGTATGCTTTTCTCAGCTTCTACATTAAAAGAAAACTTTCCCTTCCTACCTGTTCCGTGAGGAGGAGGGTGAAATTCAGGAAAGCCTAGTATTTAAGCAGAGGCAGACCTACTGACAAGGAGCTGAAAACTCTGAACAGACATTGCCATGGCAGGTGGGAGTTGAGAGGAGATTTCATTGGACAGAAGTACCTGTGGAGAGATGCATCACAGCTGGTGTTACTGCTGCAGCTGCTGAGATAAGAATAGGGAACAGGGAACAGATTTATGCACATTTCAGTTGCATAAATCTTGGCCTTTCACTTTTGGTACCTTCAGCTCCAGAACAGGATGGATCAGAAATGTGCCTGCATGGTGACCTCAGCACAGCTCACTTCATAAATTAGAGAATGGTGGAGTGCTATATAAACAAAGTCCTACAGAATTATATAGTGGCAACACTATAGGCCAGTGCAGACACTTCTCAAGATGAGCAGTGTTGGCACAGAGCAGCAGAAGTACTGCTGTCGTGGTTTAACCCCAGCCAGCAACTAAGCCCCACATAGCTGCTCGCTCACTCGCCTCCAGTGGGATGGGGGAGAAAATCAAAAGGGTAAAAGTGAGAAAGCTCAAGGGCAGAGATAAAGACAGTTTAATAGGTAAAGCAAAAGCCACGCACGCAAGCAAAGCAAAACAAGGAATTCATTCACCACTTCCCATTGGCAGGCAGGTGTTCAGCCATCTCCAGGAAAGCAGGGCTCCATGACGTGTAATGGTTACTTGGGAAGGAAAATGCCATCACTCCAACTGTCCTTCCCTTCCTTCTTCTTCCCCCAGCTTTATATACTGAGCATGATGTCATATGGTATGGAATAGCCCTTTGGCCAGTCTGGGTCAGCTGTCCTGGCTCTGCTCCCTCCCAGCTTCTTGTGCACCAGGCAGAGCATAGGAAGCTGAAAAGTCCTTGACTTAGTGTAAGCACTACTTAGCAACAACTAAAACATCAGTGTGTTATCAACATTATTCTCATCCTAAATCCAAAACACAGCACTATGCCAGCTACTAGGAAGAAAATTATCCCAGCTGAAACCAGGACAGCTGCCCAGGCTGGGTGGGCTGGCTGGGCTCTGCTGGGAAGGTCTCACCATCCCTCACAGGCATAGACAGACAACCCAGATTGTGATACGGGACAGAGCCTCTTTTATAAGCGCAAAAATTCAGCCTAGTAGGAGAAAAATATACAAATGTATTTAAGTGCTGAAAATGATCTTTCTGTTGTTACACTTTTTTTTAGAGTATTTAAAGAGAGCATGTTTTTTAACTGGTGATAATAGCGCCCTGCTGATAAAAGCTATCTATCTGTGGCATACTGAGCAGATGGCAAAAAGCAACAACAATCTGTTTCTCCTTATGTCTCCACTATAGCAGCTTAGAAAGCTGGAGCTTCTTGTACAGGTGAGATTTCAATACCTATTTCTTCCTCATCCTTTTCTCCCCTTCCCTCTTCCCAACACACTGCACAATTAATTCCCTCCCTCTAGTGAGCTATAAAATATTTCTCACCACGTATGAATGAAATTATAAGCTGAAGAAAGAACATAAAAGAGAATTCAAGCTATCATAGAGGAAAGAAAGAAAGGGAGTGGGGGAATTGTATGCAAATTTAATTTGCTTGCTGTTTCTGGGCTGGGAAGTGGAGGAAAAACACAATGAGCAATTTATTCCATAAATCTAGCTGTCTTCCCTCTTCTCACCCCAAAGTTATTCACTGGCACACTGGTAAGTGCGGATACACTGTGTAAATACATTGCAACCCACTGACTGATTGAGATTCATTCATCCTGGACTGCTACAAAAAGTCCAGTGCATGATCACCCATGCTAGCATCTCTCTAGCAGCGATCCCTGTTCTACACCGTGTTTGTTTGCAAGACAACAAGGAGTCCTCCAACAAATCTCCCTCAGAAATGCACATACACAGGCAAGAAAATAAAATGAGTAGGACTAAGTTTAAGAAATAATTAAAAATTGGTGACATAATTCTTGTTTAGCTGTCAGAGAAAACGCATGAGGACAACACTATATAAAGAGAGTCCTTGAACTTCTTTAAGGCTAGGATCTCCTTCAACTTCAAAAAACAAATGAATAAAAGCCCAAGCTTGGGTAGAGAAACAGTGCTGTAAATCAAGTGCCATTCCTCCCTTTCTAGGCTTGAATGGCCTCACTTTTATCAGCAAGAGAAGGCCTTGCCAGCTTACAGAAGCTTTCATTCTTCTGCAGAGCAAAGGAGGAAACTTTTAAGTCAACTGCTTGGCCTGCTTTCTAACATCCTACAACTCCTATCTGCTGAAAAGGTACTGAAGAGCATTTGCAAGCATTTGAAATATGTCTGGATAGTTATCTGAAAACAGTGATGTATGTTATTATTCAACTATGCTGTTTATAAAGTGAATCAGAGCAACAGAATCCCTTAAAGGAACAGCAACAAAAAAGCTGTCCTAGATTTACCAGAGAAATGCCTATATCCCGGGCTTTGCAAGTTAGTACATATATACTGGCAAACAGAAAAATATTATGAAATAGCACCAGGAAGGAAATAGTTTAAAAGCTTTTTCATCTCTCAGAGAATTTACTCAGGTGCTTACTGTCAGCAAAACTCAGTTTTGCCACCCCAGTGATGAGGCAAGAACTTGGCTTCTCCAGCTACGGGAGTAGGGTAGGGGTGTCACAGATAAGTGCTTAAGCCACTTAAAAAATCACTGTCAAAGATATTTGCAAATAGTGATTTTAATAGAAATCTATAAAAGTGTAATTTAACGGAGTGCGATGGCAAGGTTCACTCTATTACTTATTAAATGAATGGAATATATATAAAAAGAGAAAGAAAGAGAAAGTTGAGTTTGAAGAAAATACAAGGAGGAAAAGGAGGGTTATATATGTTTAGCAACATTTTAAGGTTTGTTTGCAGCAAGGAGAGAATCACAAAATTTAGCAATAACTAATCATTAATTAATCTAGCATCTACAAAGTGATTAAAAGAGGTTTACTACAATATTTATATCACGCATGCACTAAGTACTCATTATATGCGCAGTACCAATAAAGGTATCAATAAAAATTCCCCCAGGTTTAGCGAAATGCTCACTTTAAATGACCGTCTCAACGGGTGAGGGCTGAATCTCGAGGAGCAAGGAGCGCCAGAGATCAGCTCGAGTTCGCTGCTCTGAGAGGCGTCCCACTCAGAGGGAGATTCTGGTGCAGACCACTGCAGTCCAGGAGAGCTCAAAGGGTCTCAACTTGGTACCGCTGTTTATAGGGTCATGAGATGATTGACTTTAGGCACCAGTAAATTTCTCTTCTACTTTCACAGCCCGTGTTGAAGATTACTAAAGTTCTCAAAAATTCTAGTGATGCTGGTACAAGATCCTCCTGAGTTACAGCCTAGATAAGATAGGCCCCAAGGCTGCCAGATGGCGACTAGTACAGATGAAAAATATAGTTCCAAGGTCATCAGGGCTGCCTCCCTGGGACAGACAGTGCTGCTCCCACCTCAGCCATGTAAGAGTTTTGATATGGCCAAGGGATGCTTAACCGCCAAACTCGTTACACAAAGGCCAAGTTTTGACGGGAGTTACTGAGACTGTAAAGCAGCTTCGCTTCCCATGCTTTGCCAGGTGCACCAGAAGAAAAGGGGGGGGGGGGGGGGGGAATGCACCACCACAAGGGGACAGGAGCAATGAGGTGGGAAGGAAACCCTGGGGAGAAGGGGCTGGAGGGCCTGCATTGCCCCATCTGCAGAACCATGCCTGCTCCCCTACACTTTTCTCTGGCTTGCACAAATCAGGGTGCACGACCATGGCTCAGTGATGCAGCCAGCATGGCTGCCTTTAACTGCCTGCTTCATCTATGCCTAGAGTCAGGTCTCACTCAGGTTACACACAATATCCAGTAATCTGACTCACACAGGGAAGAACATCATGTATATAACTGTATTTTGGCTGCAACCTTAGCTATGAAAAAGTTTTCTCATAGTGGAGTGATAGCAATGCTGCTATAAAACTGCATAAGTATTTCAGTGAACTGCAGTCTGTGGAAACACCCCATTATTCCCAGTGTAATTATACTGGGTAATAGTGACACTCAAAACAGGATTCATCTCCCCATATTTTAGACACCTAAAGCACTACTCATGCTTGACTGCTTTTACAGCAAATGAAAAAAAAATACTCTCTCTTAGACATTGACTTTAGGGAATCATCATACCCTTTGAGCACTTGTTTTCCTCCATTGATGATAATGGGAGTGCAGAGTGACCAGCTCAGATGCAGACGTGCACGTGTGGACATGTACAGTTCATCAGGCAAATGTTGTCCATTTGATGCTGATGCTGCAGCAGTAACATGAATTTGCCAAGCAAACCTCATCAAAAAACATACAGGTGGTGATTAAGCACAGCTAATACCTTTATCAGAGATACTATCTTTTTCAAAGACAGACAGGACAGATCTAAGTTCATTGAAGGAAGTGCAGTGAGTTATGAACAGGTGGGAGTGCTGTCCTTTCAAAGACACAGTTCTCAGTGTAGGTCATTATTCTCTTAAAAGACACATATGTTAAAGCTTGTCCATGGCAGGTATCTTTGCACAAAACATAATTCTTTCTGCAATGGAAGATTTAGTGACTCACATTGTGTTTATCATCAAAGGAGGAAAAAAATACACAATTTGTCTTGGTAGACAGCAAATAAAGGTCACTGGTGGCACACGTTTTCCTTCCAATTTCAGATAGTTGAGTAATTTCTGGTTTTTAATGC
Organism: Nipponia nippon; assembly: GCF_047370975.1. NCBI lineage: Eukaryota > Metazoa > Chordata > Aves > Pelecaniformes > Threskiornithidae > Nipponia > Nipponia nippon. The sequence continues at coordinate 6,858,794 of NW_028262343.1, forward strand.
ATTTATCTGCTGTCTGTTTTTAGGACCTTTGCAGGGGGCACAAGAGGTAAGGAGATCAACTTGTAGTAAGAAAAATCCATCTACCTAGGTTATTGGGAGCTGATGGGAGAATGGGAAGGAGGGAAATATATTTGGCAAATTAAAATGCCTTTTAAAAATTAAATTATCTAATTTCTATTCAAGACTTGGTTTTTAAAGAATTGCAAAAATCTTATATTACATAGAGTATCTACCTCAGCGGATGGGGTGAAATTACCTGCTACTTGCTCCTTAAATTCAATGGAAAGTCCTTAAGCAAAATCCTGCTGATGTGCATTTTGAAAGGTGACTCGTGAGATAAGACATTGCCCATCTTACTGCTTGATACACTCAGAAGAGCCAGATTTGTAGAGAAAGATGCTTGGCACTTTGTGCACTAACTGCCATTAAGGCAGGGAGGGGAGGCAAAATATCAGCAATAACATTTGAAAAATGTGATTGCAACCTAACCACAGTGGGTGAACTGGAGATGTGGCTTGAGGAGGAAAAAACCCCACATACTCACTCTATTATTGATGTGGACAAGCACAGATCAGCTGCTGAAAAGCATGTGCACACTGTGGAAAAAAAATATCATCATGTCTCATTCTTTGCAGTTCATTAATCTGAAAACAAAAATATTGGTTAGGTTATTCAAAAAGAAAATAAAATCCTACATGCAGAAAGGAAAGGGATGGAAGAAGATAAAAAAACTTTTCAGAACTTCATAGCTCAGTGAACTCTCAATTTTTCAAGAGCAACCTACAAACTGAAGACATCCAGGCAAGTTTCAGCCATGTTTATTAATCCAAATGTTTCTGAGCATACTTTTTTTAAAGTTTCATAAATCTTCCAGTCAAATGCTTTGTACCCCTGAATGAATGATCCTTTTAAATTATTTATCTTTGTCCTTACTACATACCCTAGTCTGCTTATCTACTTTGAAGCTTCCTTCAGACTAATCAGCTGTCTCACTTCAATGTCTCAAAAGCCCTTGGTTTTGTCTTCCTTTCAGGATTGTCTACATGACTAGAAAAAGTACAAAAGCCAGGAAGGCAGATAAGATTTTAGAAGTCTTATCTGAAAGTCATTAAACCTGTTAATCAACACACTACATGCACATGGGGGAAATTATTTTTGACATGGTGGTAATTTTCCCAAAAAACCAAAGAACTAAAAAAGTGGAACATATGTATTCATATTAATAAATATAATCTTTGTAATTAGGATCTGCTCCTATAACATTTACTCCAGCTACTGAAGGACTGAGCTGTTGTCCACCATGTGCAATGTAACCACCTATCATAGAGTTAACACCATACATTGGATGTAGATAAAAGCACAACTGGGCCTATTTAAATCATTGGAAAACTCTTTTATTCAAAACTGAAGAGCACATTAGAATCACAGACACGTTTATGAGTCATGTCTAAGAGTCTGCTTTTATGGATCAAGATCATCAACTTGTACATTGAGCACTCCCTAGAAAATTAGCAGTTTAACAACCGCATTGATAAGCATACTTCCTGCTGCATGACACAAAACAGACTTTTCATCTAAATCATTACACAGTTTTCCAGAGACCATTCAGAGTCTCTGGTGGCTTAGAAAAATGAATTGCTGTGCAATTTTTGTGAAGAAGACATCAGTATGAAAGTTAATAGTCTCGACCTATAAAGAGGAATTAATGCTCCTAACTTAGAAGGTTTTCCTGAGATTATTTTTTCCATGAAGCAGGATCAAAGTTCTTGTCACAGCAAAGTTTTCCAAAGGAAAACAACTGTTTCCACATAAAATCTCAGTTTTGCTGGCAAGTAAAAAACAAGCCCTCTTCCACTCATGAGAACCAAAAGACCTTGCAAGAGCTGAGGGGCCTCCTAGTCACCCTTCTGCCATCCATTTAGGGAGAATAAGCTCCACTGTGCAACAGGATAGTTTAAACAAGAGAATCCACTGCCCAAATTGCTAACCACTTGAGACTTGAGCAAGAAAAGACTCCTAAGGAAATAAAAAGCCCTCAAACCAAGCTAAAGATTTAGGTCTTTTTCTGGGAACCAGCTGCAAATACAAGGTTTTTAGAGTGGGTTGAAACACAATTGCATGTATCTGTGTGCTGCCAAGAGAAATAGGGGAAAGTAAAGAAAGCCTGGAAGCAATGAAACAAATCCAAGAGCATGAGCAGGCAGTCCTGATGGGCAGAGGCCTGGCTGGGAACAGAGAGCCAAGTTGCATGCAGAGAAATGGCACTGTGCATTCGTCGCAAGCTCAGGGCTGTGAGGATCATGCAGTGGCAGCATGGTGCCAAGGAGAAACTCCTTGGGCACCTCCTGCTGCTCAGGCTGGCAGAGGTAAATGGGTCTTTGTCATAACTTAGTTTTCTAGTGTAGTTAATTAGTATATATTGTGCAAATTCTATTTAAACTGGCTCTCATTAGATAGCTCTGGAAATGCAGTATCTTCCCTACAGGATGCAAGTGGCCCAACCCATCCCTGTTCTCACATGCTGCATCTCAGCCTTAAGAAACCATCTTATCTCTAGAAGCAAGCAGGCAATGGCTGTCAGGAGACCTTTGCTATTGACTGTACCTGTTGGTAACACCCTGATGGCAATTCGGTGAGTCCAGGGGAGCACGATCATACATTCCCGTATGCAGACCACAAAAGTCCCCTATGCTCATCCAGAGTTGGTGATTTTACAAATCTCCACAAACCTGTGGCTGTTGCTTACGTTTTGCTTGTTTGGATTAAAAGTGAGCATGCCAACTACTAATAATGCCATCCTTTAACAAGAAAATTTATATTAGTCAATATTCAATTTCACATTGACACACACAGACATCTGGAGCCCTTGGGAGGATCAGGAGGGAAGGTAGAACTCTGTTCCCCAAAGGACAAGTTTTCACGGGCTGTGGCTCTTTTAAGAGGACACATCATGTCAAATTGCTGCCTAGGAAAGCAAGTAAAAGAGAGAGAAGCAATGCTAAAAGCCAGAGATGACATACAGCTACCTGGCTGGCCAAGCTGGCAGGAAGCCTCCTGAGAAATTATTACCTCGTTTTTTCAGTTGGGTTGTTTTGTGACTATTTGCTGAAGAAAAGAAAATAGAAAAAAAAAACCCAACAGGGCTTACAAGAACTAAAACTTTCTGCATTTATAAAGGCAGTGGCCACCCTGGCTAGGTCTAGAGAGCAGCCACAGCTAGAGTAACACTACACAGACTTCCTTTCAGTCATAAGTATCAGCTAAAAAAAATATTTTCAGGTTAACAAGCGCTTAACAAACTAAAACAGGTGCATCAAGACAGCCATGAAAAATGACTTGGTAGTCAGTGTCTTTCATGGGGACTATTTCAGTGAATTATTTTACAAATTGATCCTGTGTTCCACAAATTTATCTAAATATCAGCCTCTGAATAGCTCAGAGGAGCAGTTTTCTACTGTGAGGGTGGCTGTGAGTTGTTTCCTCAGAGGAGTCACACTTTGGCATAACAGTCCATGAATGTCAAACAATAGCAAATAGCAAAATTTTAAAAGAAGCACATGGAGTGGCAAGCCGTCTTTTTTGCACACAGATAACTTCAATTTACTTGCCTGAAAAATATAAATATTTTTAAAAGGACGTTCCTTCCTGTACCTTCACAGGGATCACAATAACAAAACCACATACACAGACATGGAGGAGCTGGACTAGGTCTCTGCAGAGTAGTAAGAGAGCACATGCATCTTCCCAGCCCCATCACTGCTGAGACACTATTCTCCAGCACAGCTTTTTCACCAGTCCTGTTCAACAGGAGTGCTCAAAACAGCAGCAAATGGGACACAATAGTTACAAGTTGCTTCTTCCCCCTGTAGCTTCCTTCCCTCCCTGTTGCTGCTGGACATCCTGTATTTGCAGGATTTCCACCCTTACAGTCTCAAATCCAGCAGCATGAAGGATGTTCCTCGTGCTGCATTTCCCCCGCAGCAGGGACCTCAGGGGGTCCCGTAGACTTTAAGGAAGCCTCTGAGGGGACTTAAAGCTGCAGGATGGGATGGCCAGATCCTGCACAGGGTGATGTAGCACCCAACCCAGCCGGAGGAAGGAGCCTGAGTCACTCCTTTACTCCCCACCACAACAACACACAGCGTTCCCTCCCATCCTGCATGCATCCATCCTAGGATGACAAAATCATGGGCTGAGAGGGATTGCAAGAGGTCATCTCATCTCTTTGGCTGGGAGAGATCACAAGAGGTCATCTCTCTGGCTGGGAGGAATTGCAAGAGGTCATCTTGTCTTTCTGCTTACCCAGGACAGGATGCTGATGACACTCCCAGCAGGTGCTTGTCCAACCAGTTCCTAAAATACTCCACCACATCCACAGGCATTTTGTCCCACAGCATCTCTGTCCCAGTGCAGGCATCCCTGTTGCCAGTTAAGCCCATTACTTCTTACTGTATCCTCTGCAAACATAGAAACCAGATTATCTATTTTCTTTTTCTCTTGGTGTTTGAATGAAGACTTATGTTCCCCACCCCTCCAGTAAACCCTGAACAATCTCAAGATATTTCATCTTCCCAAAGATTTTTCCTTATGTCTATTGCTCTCACCTCCAAATGGCCAGGGATTTTATTCCTGAAAAATTTCAGACTCCTACTGTGGAATTAATTTTTATTTTAGTGCAAGTGTCTTTACACAGCCTTGTCTTGTTGCTGTTGAGAGCTGATCTGGCGAGTGCTGGAACCTTCCCTGAGCATCTCTGGCAGAGAGTGGCAGCATTCTTACCAGAAACTGGATTTCAGGGACAAAACTCTTACTGCCTTCAAGGGAGCCAGTGCTCCATGACACCCATGACACCCAAACTGCAACAGTCTCAAGGGACTACGAGTTCCCATGTGCTGTGGGCGTTAAGAGTCAATGCAGATCAGCTCCTCAGCTCCTCCTCTTCTCCCCTGGCAGCCACAGACCCTTGGGATGAGGCTGAACCAGCACAGAAACAAAACCAGACTCTTGCTCCCCAGGAGTGGAGGAGGCACTTCCCTGAGAAGAGCAGCACTTTACTCTTCACAAGACATGAACACACACCTTTGTAGCAAAGCAGTAGCAGTAGCAAAGCCAGCAGCTCCATAGGCACAACTGACATAAAAAAGGCTAATTGAGGAGTGTTTATAAAAATATTGAGTAGTCTTGATAATGACAGCAAAGAAACTAAAAAAAAAAAAAAGAAAAAAAATCATAAAATAGCAACAGTCAGAAGGGAATTTGGCTTGAGGGAGTTAAAACAAGTTAATATGAAAGCCCCAGGGTCACACTGTCTTAATTCCTTACTTCTTTACAGGAAATAAATTTATGATATTTTCCTGAAGACAATTCATTATTCTGGGCTTATTACAAAATCAGTAGTCATCAGGCTGACTGCACTGCTATGCTGCCTCCTATATACTAATCGAATCCTTCAGATGCATTCAGACAGAATAATTAGACACTCCAGCATGCACAAGTGCCTTGTTATAACTTTCTCCTGTGCCTTACAGTTCCCAGGGTGCAATAGTCTCATTTCTAGCCACATCTATCAGTCAGATGAACCTCCAGAGCACAGTATCATTTCCCCTGCAATAATTATAGTCTTATCTAGGGTATCTTGGTTAAAAACAGACAGCTTTAAAAAAAGCACATTCTTATAAAAACAGAGCTTTTGTCTCCTTAAGAATAAAAAAAAAAAAAAATCTGTGTCCTAATCAAATATGAAATAACCTAGTATAAACTTCACCTTTCAGGGAAATTAGAGTTTGAGTGCTTTGTTCTTGTGGACGTATTACATGTGGAAGAATAGCTGATTATACCACAGACATCTGATACTCCTAAAATGCTCTATGTACTAAACAAAATTTGGCAGCTTCACTTTCTCTAGTAAACAGTTTTCCTTCCTGGTCATCTGCCTGCCTGGATTCAGACACACAAGCAGGACATTAAAAAGTTCAGTGAAGTTTTTTATCTTGATTTCTTAAATATTTAACAAACATTGGCCAGTCTACTTATAAGCTTCCGCAGCGGTGCATCAAGACCAAATTATTTAAACAGAAATTTAATAGATTGAAGCAACTTTATATTCCATGAGTAACCTCAAATTGCAGTATCCATAGAATGACAACACACTGAAGATTATAAGGATGAGCTCACCATGTCTGGTAGCAAATTATTAATAATACTTGTAGTCTCCATTCTTATAATAGCTGCACAGAGATATCATTACATCCAGATTGTTTTTTTTCTTTCTCTTTATATATACTGTCAACAGTGTAATGGAATAAATTACCAGCTATGGATTCTTCAAATGCCCACAACTTTCAATCATTCCTCCCACTTAAAAATACTAATTTCCTTTTTTTTTTTTTAATCCTGAAAAGTCCTAAATAGGTACCTATGTACAACTGTAAGAAAATTATTCCACTTCTTGCATTCTTTAAGTAGAATTCTATACTGATTTTTAACATGATCATGTTTGAAAGAGTGAGGTGTAGTGCTGAAAAACATTTGTCCTAAGCATTTAGAAAAATCTAGTGTTTATTACAATTTTGACCTACTAATCTCTTACCAGCAAGACACATCCCTGATTAATGCCTAAATCCAGTTAACTCTGAGGGTGATTTTCTTCAGTTCTGGTCACTGCTAACCTTGTAAACATTGTGCTAACAGTGCTGGCTGATTCACTTCTCCTTTCTTTCTTCCACCACCTTTGCTCCATCACCTCTACTAGCTTCAGTTTCAAAGGCAAGTCAATTTTAAAATTTTATTCTCAGTGAAGTAAAATATGTACTGTCGAAGCAATCATGGATTTTCTTCTTTCCAGGTAGAAGTATAAATAAACCTAGCCTTAGAGATGTGAACTCCGGCTGCTGCACTATTCCAAGAAGACACTATTGCCTAAAGAAATGTTGAAAAGCAAGTTTTATTAAGTGTGTTGAGTCAGGAAAGAAGCCACCAATGTACCTCCTGCAAGGAAAGACAAGACTACAGCCACAGAAATTGTTCTGTTGTCAGAACCAGGAAAAAAATACTCTGAGGATGCATCCAGATCTCCCTTGCAGTACAGGGGGGCTGCTTCAGGGGTGGGTCTGGCTTTCTCAGTATCAGCATTTCTCTTTTCTAGGTGTAATAGCTGCTTTTATGTCTGCCATATAAAGGGAAAAGTCCCAAATAAGCATGTCTTCTAAGAAGTCAAAAGAAAACAGCAGCGCTACCAGAAGTAAAATACGTAAGCCACATTGCTATCCCATTTGTTTTATCCAGCAGGTTCTCCCCACAAGACACGTCAGTCTCAGAAGAATTTTTTCATTCCTCTTTTCTTTGCAATTGTTTTCAAACTTTCCAAGCCTGTCCCTCCAGTAGCAATTAGGACAATTAAGAGTTAGCTAGAGGCAGAGAGAAATACAGTCCATTTGATTTCCCTCCCAAGAAACACACATACAACAAGGGGGGGGGGGGGGAGCTGCAGACAAAAATAATGGAAAAAATGTAAAGACAGGGCAAGACAGTCTTTTGATCAGCACATGCAGATTTTCTGTCTGCAAGCTGGAGACCACCCAGCCACAAAACCTTACAGCAGCGGCCTGTCACTCCTACATCAATCATCCAATTATTATTTATTTTTCCAATCTATACTGTGCTTAAAAAGGTGTCCAGGCATTTCTTAAAGTCATCAAGTAACAGCAATGGTCTACAAGTGGCCTTGCTATGAAAAGCATATATTATTCCCCCTTTTAATTTGTCTGGACTGGCAACATAAAGGTGAATTATTTCTAGCTTGGTGTTCCCATGGCACCTCAGGCCATCAAGCAAGAGATGCAACATATAGATGGGCTCGAGATCAAGGGGTGGACCTCACCATGGACACTATTGCACAGGTTATCCATGGATGCGAAACATGCGCTGCAGTCAAGCAAGCCAAGCGCTTCAAGCCTCTCTGGTATGGAGGACGATGGCTGAAATATCAATACGGGGAGGCCTGGCAGATTCATTACATCTGGGAGACTGGCCCTTGCCTGTGCAGGAATGGCTTGCAGAGGTTGCATGCACCCTCCGTGCAGGGAAGGGGAGCATTAAAGCACACAGAACTGTTTTCTTTGGGGATTGGTGGAGGAGTGGCCTGTATGAAGTTTGATCTGAGATAGCACAGGTAGGGTGAGTTTTAAAATGAATCTGCTCTTGTCTCATGAAGTAATTGCATCTGTGTAAGGTATGTTCAGATCCGTATCTGGCTTATTGAATTACCTCCGTGTAAAAATTTGGCTGGTGGTGTGCATCGTACTAGATAGCTGTTCTGCATAGAGAGTGTATCTCACAGAAATGCATCAGTTCCAGAACTTTTGCTGAAGATTTTGCAGAAATAGTGCAAGTGATTATGGTCTAAAAGGTAGTAAGTCTCACTCCATGTATGTAATAAACACACTTGCAACATGAATTAGTGTCATCTTCTATAATTCTTTCTGGTTTGTGCCATGCATCTCTTAATACATTTTGGAAGTAATACATCTGTAGTTCTAGTAGCAGGTGATGTACCTGGATAGCTGTAGTAAAATCCTTGCTTAATCTGATCTGTTGTCCTGGTTTACAGCTGACACAGAGTTGATTTTTCTTCCTAGTAGCTGGTATAGTGCTGTGTTTTGGATTTAGGATGAGAATAATGTCGATAACACACTGATGTTTTAGTTGTTGCTGAGTAGTGCTTACACTGGTCAAGGACTTTTCAGCTTCCCATGCTCTGCCAGGTACACAAGAAGCTGGGAGGGTGCACAGCCAGGACAGCTGACCCAGACTGGCCAAAGGTCTATTCCATACCATATGATGTCATGCTCAGTATGCAAACTGGGGGCAGTTGGCCAGGGGGCAGCGATCGCTGCTCGGGGACAGGCTGGGCATCGGTTGGGGGGTGGTGAGCAATTGTAGAGTGTATCATCACTTGCTTTGTATATTATTATTGTATTATTATATTATTATTATTATTACTACTGTTATTCTATTTCATTTTACTTCAATTATTAAACTGTTCTTGTCTCAACCCACGAGTTTTCCTGACTTTTACCCTTCCAATTCTCTCCCCCATCCCACTGGGGAGGGGGGGAGTGAGCGAGCGGCTGTGTGGTGCTTAGTTGCTGGCTGGGGTTAAACCACGACAGTCCTTTTTGGCGCCCAACGTGGGGCACGAAGAGTTTGAGATAATAACAGATTAACCAGAGTGTATTAAAGAATTTTATCTGTTAACAGTTGCCAGTCATAATATTGATTCATCTGTTCTCGATATTAGTTTATCTGCACCATGCTCTTGTTTTTGCAGAACGTGTTGAAGATTGGTGTTGGGTTTTGCAGTTTGCTGTGCTCTGCAGCGATTAGTGATGTTTTCCTTTGTAGACTTATTATTAAAACACTGACCTTGAGCGTTATCTGGTATTTGGGTTCTGTAGTGAAGCCATTACTGTACTTTGGGTACCACCTCATGGAGACAATTAGCAATTATACCTCTTCCTCTGAGAGGTGTTTTTATGGAGGAAATACAGAATGGCACCTTCGCTAATTTCTTCTGTGATGTTTCCTCCTTCATTACAACAACTTTTCAGTATCTTGAACATCCTTGGGTAGTTAAGATATATCCATTGGTAGTTCTTAGGAATATTGTTTCAGTTTTGTCTAAGGTTAATAAGCATTTTTAGAATATCATCCAGAGATCTCCTCCAAGGCTGGATAGTTATGAGTGGCAGGGTGTGTGGGAGAGCATGGGCAAATGCCTAGGACGATGGGCCCCTCCAGTGTTTTGGAACTTCACCCCTGAACAAGTGCAGAATCCTGAGAAATTAGTAGAACATTTGGAAAAAGTATGCTGTCACCCTGGCAATTCTAGGGAGACACAAATCACTGCAATGTGTTGGGGCCTGGCCCATGCCTACCGAGCCCTGTTCAACACTATTCAGAACCCTCAAGGGGAAGAGAAAGTCTCTGGATCTGATGACAAAACAACAGGCGCTGTGGCTACGCCAGCTCCCGCGACAGGTACTGTGGCTATGCCAGACCCGGTAACAGGCACTGTGGCTATGCCTGCACTGGCGACAGGCGCTGTGGCTACACCAGCCCCCGTGACAGGCGCTGCAGCTATCCAGTATCTGAGGGAATTAGCCGTGCTGGAGGTGATTTATGATGACCTGAACAACGAGCAGTTACCCAAAGATCCAGATGAAGTCCAGTGCACACGACCCATGTGGCAGAAGTTTGTACGGAGTGCACCATCATCACACGCAAACTCATTGGCAATAATGACCTGGAAAGATGAAGAGGGACCAACGGTGGATGAAATGGCTGGCCAACTCCGACAATACGAAGAAAGTCTCTCTGCCTCCCTACGGGCCTGCATCTCGGCTGTGGAGAAACTGCCTGACGTGCTAGCTGAGAAATTATCCCGGGAGTTCCAGCGATTCCTAGAGGACATGTGGTACTCCTCACCTGTATGGACCAGTATCTCAGCCATTAGGAGTAAGCGTCCCTCTGCTCAAGAGAGAAGATATAGTGGACACACCATGGGCCACCTTGGGGTTTTATCTGCGTGACCACGGAGAGGACATGAGGAAGTGGGATGGAAAATCTGCCTCGACCCTAGAGGCACGGGTACGTGAGTTGCAAGGAAAAACAACTACAAAAGGGGGTTCTCCCAGGAGAGCTGCGGCTCCAGTTTCCAGCGAGCAGTTCCCCAGACAGAGTAGAAGGGCTGATTTTGCTTCCGATCTTAATAAAGGGGTTTTTGATTCGCATTTGCAAGAAGTGAGTAACGAATGCTATGACCAGGACTAGAGGGGCCCTGCCTCCAGCCAGGTGGAGGAAAGGGACAACCGGGTGTACTGAACTGTGTGGATTTGATGGCCTGGTACATCAGACCCACAGGAGTATAAGGCTTTAGTAGACACCGGTGCACAGTGTACCCTAATGCCATCAAGCTATGAAGGGGCAGAACCCATCTGTATTTCTGGAGTGACAGGGGGATCCCAAGAGATGACTGTATTGGAGGCTGAAGTAAGCTTAACCGGGAATGAGTGGCAGAAGCACCCCATTGTGAGTGGCCCAGAGGCTCCGTGCATCCTTGGCATAGACTACCTCAGGAGAGGGTATTTCAAGGACCCAAAAGGGTACCGGGTGGGCTTTTGGCATAGCTGCCTTGGAGACGGAGGAAATTAAACAGCCGTCTACCTTGCCTGGTCTCTCGAAGGACCCTTGTTGTGGGGTTGCTGAGGGCTGAAGAACAACAGGTGCCAATCGCTACCACAACAGTGCACCGGCAGCAATATCGCACCAACAGAGACTCCCTGGTTCCCATCCATAAGCTGATTCGTTGACTGGAGAGTCAAGGAGTGATCAGCAAGACTTGCTCACCCTTGAACAGTCCCATATGGCCATTGTGAAAGTCTAATGGAGAGTGGAGACTAACAGTAGACTATCAGGGCCTCAATGAAGTCATGCCGCCGCTGAGTGCTGCCGTGCCGGATATGCTAGAGCTTCAATACGAATTGGAGTCAAAGGCAGCCAAGTGGTATGCCACAACTGACATTGTTAATGCGTTTTTCTCAATCCCTTTGGCAGCAGAGTGCAGGCCACAGTTTGCTTTCACTTGGAGGGGGCTCCAGTACACCTGGAATTGACTGCCCCAGGGGTGGAAACACAGCCCCACCATTTGCCATGGACTGATCCAGGCTGCACTGGAACAGGGTGGGGCTCCAGAACACCTGCAATACATTGATGACATCATCATGTGGGGCAACACAGCAGAAGAAGTTTTTGAGAAAGGGAAGCAAATAGTCCAAATCCTTCTGGAGGCCGGCTTTGCCATAAAACAAAGTAAGGTCAAGGGACCTGCACAGGAGATCCAGTTCTTAGGAATAAAATGGCAAGATGGACGTCGTCAGATCCTAATGGGTGTAATCAGCAAAATAACAGCCATGTCTCCACCAACCAGCAAAAAAGGAAATACAAGCTTTCTTGGGCGTTGTGAGTTTTTGGAGAAGGCATATTCCAAATTACAGTCTGGTCGTAAGCCCTCTCTATCAAGTGACTGGGAAGAAGAATGATTTCAGATGAGGCCCTGAGCAAGAACAAGCCTTTGAACAAATTATACAGGAAATAATTCATGCAGGAGCCTTTGGGCCAGTCCGGGCAGGGCAAGATGTATGTTCAAAGGGAGAATCCCCTGTATACATCATGCAACTGATGCTACGTGGAGTAAGTGGGTCACACTGATCACACAACAGGCTCGAATAGGAAACCCCAGTCGCCCAGGAACCTTGGAAGTGATCATGGACTGGCCAGGAGGCAAAGATTTCGGAATATCACCAGAGGAGGAGGTGACGCGTGCTGAGGAGGCCCCACCATATAATAAACTATCAGAAAATGAGAAGCAATATGCCCTGTTGACTGATGGGTCCTGTCTTCTTGTGGGGAAGCATCGGAGGCGGAAAGCTGCTGTATGGAATCCTGTACGAGAAGTTGCAGAAACTGCTGAAGGAGAAGGTGAATCGAGTCAGTTTGCAGAGGTGAAAGCCATCCAGCTGGCTTTGGATACTGCTGAATGAGAAAAGTGGCCAATGCTCTATCTCTATACTGACTCATGGATGGTGGCAAATGCCCTGTGGGGGTGGTTACAGCAATGGAAGCAGAGCAACTGGCAGGGCAGAGGCAAACCCATCTGGGCTGCCGCATTGTGGCAAGATATTGCTGCCCAGGTAGAGAACCTGGTTGTAAAAGTACATCACGTAGATGCTCACGTACCCAAGAGTCAGGCCACTGAAGAACATCAAAACAACCAGCAGGTGGATCAGGCTGCTAAGATTGAAGTGGCTCAGGTGGATCTGGACTGGCAACATAAAGGTGAATTATTTCTAGCTTGGTGTTCCCATGGCACCTCAGGCCATCAAGCAAGAGATGCAACATATAGATGGGCTCGAGATCAAGGGGTGGACCTGACCATGGACACTATTGCACAGGTTATCCATGGATGCGAAACATGCGCTGCAGTCAAGCAAGCCAAGCGCTTCAAGCCTCTCTGGTATGGAGGACGATGGCTGAAATATAAATACGGGGAGGCCTGGCAGATTGATTATATCACACTCCCACAAACCCGCCAAGGCAAGCGCCATGTGCTTACAATGGTGGAAACAACCACCGGATGGCTGGAAACATATCCCGTGCCCCATGCCACTGCCCGGAACACTATCCTGGGCCTTGAAAAGTAGGTCCTATGGCAACATGGCACCCCAGAAAGAATTGAGTCAGACAACGGGACTCATTTCCAAAACAGCCTCATAGACACCTGGGCCAAAGAGCATGGCATTGAGTGGGTATATCACATCCCCTATCACGCGCCACCCTCCGGGAAAATCGAACGATACAATGGACTGTTAAAGACTACACTGAGAGCAATGGGTGGTGGGACATTGAAACACTGGGATACACATTTAGCAAAGGCCACCTGGTTAGTCGACAGTAGGGGATCTGCCAATCGAGCTGGCTTTTACGTACTGTAGAGGGGGATAAAGTCCCTGTAGTGCACCTAAAAAATATGCTGGGGAAGACAGTCTGGGTTACTCCTGCCTCAGGCAGAGGAAAACCCATTCGTGGGATTGCTTTTGCTCAAGGACCTGGGTGCATTTGGTGGGTGATGCGGGAGGATGGGGAAATCTGGTGTGTACCTCAAGGGGATTTGATTTTGGGTGAAAATAGCCAATGAACTGAATGGTATGATGTTAGTTGCTGTATAATACTGGATGTCATCACTTCTGTGATTACTATGTGCCATATCAACAGTATACAGTAAGAATCACCCAAATTGATGAAGAATGAACGTTGAGGAAACCGAGCAAAGTGGAGTGGTGATGGAACCAGAACTGGCTTCAGCATGCAACAATCCAACACCACACACCATCTCTCCTGCCCTGGAAGACTGTTATGACAGATGGAGCCCAAAGTCATGGACTGAATGAACTCAACGGACGTTTTAGAGGGATGGCCCACAGACTAAGGAAATGATATCTATATGTGTGTGTGTATATATATATATATCAAAAGACTGGAAAAGTGGTGGTGATTAATTGGAATGTATTGGAAAGGGTAGGACCTGGGTGTGACGTATATGGTATGGAATAAGGGGTGGATACTGTCCTGGTTTTGGCTGGGATAGAGTTAATTTTCTTCCTAGTAGCTGGCATAGTGATGTGGTTTGGATTTAGGATGAGAATAATGTTGATAACACACTGATGTTTTAGTTGTTGCTGAGTAGTGCTTACACTAGTCAAGGACTTTTCAGCTTCCCATGCTCTGCCAGGTGCACAAGAATCTGGGAGGGGGCACAGCCAGGACAGCTGACCCAGACTGGCCAAAGGTCTATTCCATACCGTATGACGTCTTGCTCAATTGTATTGTGTATCACTTGCTTTTTATATTATTATTGTATTATTATATTATTACTATTACTACTATTCTATTTCATTTTACTTCAATTATTAAACTGTTCTTATCTCAACCCACGAGTTTTTCTAACTTTCACCCTTCCAATTCTGTCCCCCATCCCACTGGGATGGAGGGAGTGAGCGAGCGGCTGTGTGGTGCTTAGTTGCTGGCTGGGGTTAAACCACGACAAACTTAAACCTGCTTTTGTGGCTGGTAACACAATGAACACACAATGAATCTAAATATTGCCCGCAAAGAGACTCTCTTCCCTTGAAGAGACTTGCATTGGGCCAATGCTGATGTCAACCATAAATCCTAACTGCATCCCAACTTGCTGGTGGGTTTCAGTTTGTAGCTTTAGAAAATAAACTATTCCTACTTCCATGTGGGGAAAATATTTTTCCAATGAATTATGTGTTAAGTCCAAAGTACAATTTGCACAAGTTTTGTGCAAACAAAACCCCTTTCTTGCTTGGATGTTTGTGCAAAGAGAGAATAATAAAAGGAGTATGCATAGCAAATCTAAACTTAGGGCCTAATTGTTGTAGAAGTCACTTTCTAGCTCAAATAAGAATCCAAAGACCTGTTGAAACTTTAGACTGCAAGCTATGCACATTATCTCTTTTGAATTTTACCCCGAGATGGTCTCGGACCACATACAGAATTTTAATACATGGAGTCACAGGACAAAGACAGCAGAAGTTGAGTAAACCCTTATTAGTAACCATAGGAAACAAGAGTATATGGGGGTGATTTGTATTGGTGGGGGACTCCCCAGCGTGCCTGTTAGGCACTTGCAGGCTCTAGATGTAGAATTACACTTGTCACCTGAAGGAACAGATTTAATAATCATGGGAATGACTGTAGTCACTGGAAGCCCAAATAATGAGCTAAAAATACCGGAAGTATTGAAATGGTACCAACAAAGCTGTGGAGTAAAACTAGCATGGATGTAGGATTACTAGTTTCAGCTCAACCTGTAAACATAAAATAAAAGGGAGGAGACCCCCCTCCGGCTGTTAAACAGTATCCGATTCCTCAAAAAGCTGAGAAGAGCATTCAAAGCAAATAGACCGGTATTTAGCCCAAGGGATTCTGAAAGTGTGTGTGTCACCGTATAATACTCCTATACTCCCCCAAAAAAGGACTAGATTAGGTGGAGATGGGGACCTGGAATATCGTTTTGTACAAGATGTACGGGTGGTTAATCAGTATGTAGTGACTCCTCATCCAGTAGCGCCCGATTCCTCTACCATACTTTTACAAATACCGCATTGGGCAAGAGATTTTACTGTGATTGATCTAACCACTGCCTCCTTTAGCATCCCTTTAGGTGAGGACAGCCAACTTTTGTTTGCCTTTAGGTGGAAAGGACAACAATTAACCTGGAGTCCTCTCCCACAAGGGTTTGGAGGGTCTCCTACAATTTTTTTCATGAATACTGAGAAATTATTTGAGAAACATAAAATTACCTGGTGAATCGGCTCTTGTACAATATGTAGATGATTTGCTAATAGCGAGTAAAGATGAGGATGCCTGTATAAAAGACACTATACATCTATGTACTGCCTTAGCAGAGAAAGGCCATCGTGCATCTCCGTCCAAACTTCAGCTGTGTCAGAAGGAAGTTAAATATTTAGGGTTTATCCTAAGGGAAGGGCAGTGAGTAATAGACCCAGAAAGAATAGAAGCTGTAATAAAGCTTCCGTGTCCGGTCACAAAGAAACAGTTGTGAGGGTTCCTTGGAGCTGTGGGATTTTGTTGACCATGCATTCCTGGGTTGGGAGAATTAACAAGATCACTGGCAAAAGCAACAAGTAATGAGTAGGTAGAACCTGTTGCATGGGGTCCGGAAAGGGAGCAAGCTTTTAAAACAATAAAAGGTGCTTTGGCATCAGCTCCCACTCTTGGACTCCCAGACTATATAAAACCCTTTAATTTGCATGTACATGAGTGAAAAGGGATAGCCAGTGGAGTAATAATGCAGAAATTGGGTCCACATCACAGGCCAGTTGCCTATTATTCAACTCAGCTTGATCCAGTGGCGGCAGGAGCACCAACTTGTATTGAATCAGCAGCGGCAGCAGCGGCTATATTGGAGAAAAGTCACCCACTTATCTTAGGACATTCAGTGACAGTTTATGTCCCACATGAAGCAGAAATACTACTGAAACAACATGCGACCTAAGCATTGCAACAGGCACATAGGTATGAAATAATTCTCCTAGTAGCAGATAATGTTATTCTGAGGAGATGCAATACCCTGAATCCTGCGACGTTGTCACCATTGCCTGATGAAGGGGAAGAACATCATCAGTGTGAACGGGCAATGCTTACTCCCAGCAAACCATGAACAGATTTAACTGATGTTCCTTTGCAGAATCGAGATTTGGCTTTGTTTGTAGATGGCTCATCCTACTGTTTGCACGGACAACAATGGACTGTGTACGCTAGGTGTACAAGGACACTACAGAAATTAGTAAAGGAAATGCCTTAGCTGATGCAGCTGCGAAGGCTGCAGCCCCGCAACCTCTGAGAGAGTGTATGGTTGCAATCTCAATGGAAAATCAGAACGAATGGCCAAATTTAAGAGACCCCAAAACAATGGGAGAAGTGGGAAGCAAAACAAGATGACAGCGGAATATGGATGATTGGAGGAAAACCAGTTTTGCCAAAGAAATATTTAATTACCATGGCCAGGTGGTTTCACAAAAAAGCTCATGGAGGAGCAGAGGCAGTGGCTAACCAGGTACAAAAAGTATGGACAGCACCAGGAATTTATGCTGCCACGAAAAGGATCACCAGTAGCTGCGCAACCTGCCAAAAGTTTTCAAGTATCAAGATGAGCTCAGAGTTAGGGGGACGACCATGGGCCTACTTCCCTTCTCAGGGACGACAAATAGATTACGCAGATACGCTATCCACCAGTGGATACAAACATTTATTAGTTATAGTAGACCAATTGTCAGGTTGGGTAGAAGCTTTCTCCACGAGAAAAGCGGACACAAGGGGAGTAGTAAAAGCATTATTAGAGGAAATTATACCCAGATATGGAATTCCCAAATCAATTGAATCAGACAGGGGGACAGGTAGAAAGAATGAACAGAACCTTAAAAGAAAAGATAGCAAAAATATCCACAAACACTGGTTTGAAGTGGCCGGACGCATTGCACTTAGCTCTATGGGATGTGCGAAATGCCCTGCGACAACCCATAGGACTAACGCCAGCAGAAATTCTCTTTGGGAGACATTTGGCCATACCAGGGACTTATATCCCAGCTAAGACCAGCCTGCTGGATGGAGATGAATGATTTCGGGGGTGGGGTCCAAAACAGAAATGCTCATGCCATCACATCCAACTGGGGCGTAAGTCAGGCCAACCAGAGCGGCAACAAATGTTCCTTAGCTGTCTCCCAAGATGTGTACCAGAAGAGCAACCACCTCAAGTGTATGTATACAAATGCATGCAGTCTGGGAAACAAGCAGGAGGAACTGGAGCTCCGTGCCCAGTCAGAAGGTTATGATATCATAGGAGTAACTGAGACATGGTGGGACGACTCACATGACTGGGGAATCACGATGGACGGTTATAGGCTGTTTCGCAAAGACAGGCAGGGAAGAAGAGGTGGAGGAGTCGCACTCTATATTAAGGAAAACCTCAAACATATTGAAGTCAACTACGGTGATTGTGAGTGCTCTATTGAATGCCTCTGGGCTAAAATCAGAGGGGTCGTCTCCAAGCAGGACCTTACAGTGGGCATCTGCTACCGACCTCCAAACCACGACAATAAAGCCGATGAAGCAATATTTGGGACACTAAGGCAAGCTTCTGGTCAACAGAACCTGGTTCTCATGGGTGACTTCAACTACCCAGACATTTGCTGGAAGAACAATACAGCTGCTCGCATGTCATCCATCAAGTTCCTGGAATGCGTAGAGGACTGCTTCCTCTTACAAATGTTAGATGTGCCAACCAGGAAGGAGGCGCTACTGGACCTGCTATTCACAAACCAAGAAAACCTGCTTTGTAATATCTCGGTCAGTAACAACCGTGGCTGCAGTGATCACAATATTGTGGAGTTCGGGATCCGGCTGAGCATGCTGAAGGTTAGCACCAAGACAAGGGTTCTGGATTTTAGAAGAGCAAACTTCAGCTCGCTCAGAGCTCAGTTGGGAGGGATTCCGTGGGAAGCTTCTATGGAGGATAAAGGAGCCAGCGAGTGCTGGGAGTTCTTCAAGAATGCTCCCTTGGAAGCACAAAACCAGTTTATCCCCTATAAAAGAAAGGGAAGGAAGCAGAGCAAGAGGCCCCCTTGGCTCAACCATGAGCTCCTGGGTCTGCTTAAAACAAAGAGAGATGTGTACCAGAGATGGAGAAGTGGAAGATTGTCCACTGAGAACTACAAGGGCATTCCCAGAGTGTGCAGAGATGCAGTTAGAAAAGTGAAAGCTCAGCTTGAATTGGAACTGGCCAGACGTCAAAAATCACAAGAAAGGGTTCTTCAGGTATGTAAATTGCAAGCGGAAACAGAAGGAAAACATGGGCCCACTGTTAAACAGGAGAGGTGAATCAGTCACCAACAATGCTGAAAAGGCAGAGGTCCTCAACACTTTCTTCACCTCTGTCTTTACCAACTCTGTTGGATCCCAGACATTGGGAATGAAAATCCAGGATGGTCCAAACATAGACCCACCATCAGTGAAGGAGGAGTTAGTATGTGAATTATTACAGGAGCTTGACCCCTACAAATCGATGGGCCCTGACGCCATCCACCCGAGGGTGTTGAGAGAGCTGGCTGATGTCATTGCGGGGCCACTCTCCATAATCTTCGAGAAGTCGTGGAGATCAGGGGATGTCCCAGAGGACTGGAGGAAGGCGAATGTTACTCCTGTCTACAAGAAGGGCTCAAGGGAGGATCCGGGTAATTATAGGCCCATCAGTCTTACTTCAATCCCCAGGAAAGTTATGGAACGGATCCTCCTGGGGGCCATCATGAGTCAAATGAAGCACGTGATTGGGAAAAGCCAACACAGCTTCACCAAGGGCAGATCGTGCCTGACAAATCTGGTGGCCTTCTATGATAAAGTGACCTGCTCGGTTGACATGGGGCGAGCAGTGGACATTGTCTACCTGGACTTCTCCAAGGCTTTCGATATGGTTCCCCACGGCCTCCTCCTGGAAAAATTATGCGTTATGGCCTGGACAAGTGGTCTGTGCAGTGGGTGAGGAATTGGCTGGCGGGCCGCACCCAAAGGGTGGTGGTAAATAGCTCTTTTTCAAACTGGCAACTCGTCACAAGTGGGGTCCCCCAGGGATGGATATTGGGCCCAACGCTATTCAATATCTTCATAAGTGATCTGGATAACGGGATCAAGTGTAGCCTGATGAAGTTTGCAGATGACACCAAATTGAGTGGGAAAGTAGACACTCTGGAAGGGAGAGCCACCCTGCAGGAAGATCTGGATAGGCTGGAAGAGTGGGCTAACGAGAACCTTATGAAGTTTAACAAGGTCAAGTGTAAGGTCTTGCACCTGGGAAAACATAATCCAGGAGTGCAGCTCAGACTGGGATCCACCTGGCTAGAGAGCAGCTCTGTGGAAAGGGACCTGGGGGTCCTGGTGGACAGGAAGCTCAATATGAATGAACAGTGTGCTGCTGCGGCCAAGGCGGCCAATAGGATGCTGGGTTGCATCAAAAAGGGCATCACCAGCAGAGATAAAGAAGTCATTATCCCACTCTACTCGGCGCTTGTCAGGCCACACCTGGAATACTGTGTACAGTTCTGGTCCCCACTATACAAAAAAGATGTGGACAGGCTGGAGGGGGTCCAGAGAAGGGCCACCAAGATGATCAAAGGTCTGGGAAGCCTGCCGTATGAGGATAGGCTGAGAGAGCTGGGCTTGTTCAGCCTTGAGAAAAGGAGGCTTAGAGGTGATCTCATCACCATGTACCAGTACTTAAAGGGGAGCTACAAAGACGATGGAGACTCCCTTTTTACAAGGAGTCACATGGTGAGGACAAGGGGTAATGGGTACAAGTTACTCCCAGGGAGATTCCGATTGGACATGAGAGGGAAATTTTTCACAATGAGAACAGTCAACCATTGGAATAATCTCCGCAGGGAAGTGGTTGACTCCGCTACGCTGAACACGTTTAAGATTCAGCTGGACATGGTGCTGGGCCATCTCGTCTAGATTGTGCTCTTGCCTAGAAAGGTTGGACCAGATGATCCTTGAAGTCCCTTCCAACCTGGTATTCTATGATTCTATGATTATTTACCCAGTATAAGTATGCAGAAACAGTTTGCAGACCATAGAAAATATGCTCAAATGGTACCAATTGGCACCATTTGAAGTACAGGTACATGATATGCAGCCTGGGGATAAAGTTCTAATAAAGATATATTCTCAAAAGTCTAAGCTAGAACTGAAATGGGAAGGGCCATATACTGTTTTACCATGTTCTTACTTTGCTGTTAAAGTTTCAGGAAAAGAAAATGGGATACACCACTCACATGTCAAATGAGTAAAGGATAGCCAACCAGCTGACAAACTGGAACACCCCTTAAGATCCTCTCTATTAGCATTAGGAACTAATCAATGACCTCCGTCTGACATATTAAGCAGGAATGCTTAATGAAAAGCAAAGGGAAGACTGTTGTAGAAGTCACTTTCTAGCTCAAATAAGGATCCAAAGACCTGTTGAAGCCTTAGACTGCAAGTTGTGAACTTCCACCTAGATACGCTGACCTTATGCTGAACTCTTACTTAGCTACATGAAGGAAGGCCCTGAAACCAGAAAGATAAGGTAGCCACAACCATTGGCAGAAGTTGCAACTATTAAGATAAGAAAAGGAATGTCCTGCCTGGAGACAGAGAAAGGATCCAATAAGGAACAAGAAGACCCCAGACCCAAATGTTACTATTGGACCGAACCGTCACATGAGGGGGAGGGGAATTTAGACTGTAAGGGCATAATTGCCCAGGGATTTCTTTGTTTGGGGTCCCTCTCTGGAGGCACCCAGCTCAAGCTGTTTTTTTTATTGCTGTACCACTTAATAAATTCACCTGGCATACATCATGTCCGAGACTCTGCTTCAGGGAAAACTAGGGTCGAGCCTGAGGGAAGAGAAAGCACCTGTGTGTGTGAGCAAGGAGTTGAAAAGGGGCACCCATCAGCTCAATGGAGCTGCCTG
This sequence comes from Nipponia nippon, assembly GCF_047370975.1. NCBI lineage: Eukaryota > Metazoa > Chordata > Aves > Pelecaniformes > Threskiornithidae > Nipponia > Nipponia nippon. Next base: position 6,880,462 of record NW_028262343.1, read on the forward strand.
CTGCAAAGGGACTCCAGTCCTAGTAGTTAAAGTCTCAGGTGGTGTGTGTGCGACTCCCCGAATGGTGTGTGAACGCTTGGGCAGCTGCTGCTCCTTTAACATAATTTTTGTGAACTTGTTTGCATTCACTTTATATTTTCACAGTTCCATTAACCTCAGTGGAGTTGCTTTGTATTTCAATAAAAAGAGAATCATAACTTAAATTCCTAACTTATTGACACAATGGTGAGGTTTTTTTAATGCTTCCCTCAATTTAAAAGTGGCTGAAGAGTCAGCATCTGTGAAGAATATATTAAAATCATACATGATTTTTCCTTTTCTTTTGTGTTTTGAGGTTTTGGTATTTTTGTTCTGTTTGGAAAGAATCAGGATGATGTATTCAGGTCATAAAGAGGTAGAAAAGTGCCTTACAATTTATTGGCAGCGAGTGAGGATGTCTGAAGAATGTGTGTTAGGAAATTATTTCTTTTTCCGTTGTTCGAAATAGGCCTTTCTAGATAAATTACGCCAAGACTCCTGAAAATCCTGGCTTGGCTGGTCTTTACTTGCCTGATGGAAAATGTTCTTTATAGTTATGAAGACGTCATGCATCTCTTAGTAATTGTGGAGCTAGTATATACTGGAAGTCTGAAAGAGTAGTAAAATTTGGAAAAGTCAAGTGCAATGTCCAGTGTAACTTATAAGTCTATTGTCTTGTCATCCCTTGCAAGGAAAAAGAAAATATGGGGGTTCAATGATAAAGAGATTAAAGGATAGGGAATGTATTTAATGGCAGCCACCATGATTTTGGAAGAAATGAATCATGTCACAAAAACCTAATTTAAAATGCATAAAAAAATAATGTCATATTAGTACTCCATAATATCCTAATTTAAAACTAGCACATTATGATATCAGTAAAGCAAGTACTACGTGGATTACAAGTTGGACCAAAAGGGAAGCCCCACCAAATGGAAGTATTTCTAGCATGTTCCATGTCCTAGATTATTGCAAAGCCTTACACTATTCTGTGTTTTCATCAATGATCTAGATGCAAATATTCTCATACTATAATTAGCAGTGATTTTATGTGTCCTGGTTTCAGCTGGGATAGAGTTAATTTTCTTCCTAGTAGCTGGTATAGTGCTGTGTTTTGGGTTTAGGATGAGAATAATGGTGATAACACACTGATGTTTTAGTTGTTGCTAAGTAGTGCTTACACTGGTCAAGGACTTTTCAGCTTCCCATGCTCTGCCCGGTGCACAAGAAGCTGGGAGGGGGCACAGCCAGGACAGCTGACCCAGACTGGCCAAAGGTCTATTCCATACCATATGATGTCATGCTCAGTATATAAACTGGGGGGAGTTGGCCGGGGGGCAGCAATCGCTGCTCGGGGATGGGCTGGGCATCGGTCGGCAAGTGGAGAGCAATTGCACTGTACATCACTTCCTTTGTATATTATTATTGTATTATTATTATTATTATTACTACTACTACTATTTTACTTTATTATTTTTCAGTTATTAAACTGTTCTTGTCTCAACCCACGAGTTTTCTCGCTTTCACCCTTCCAATTCTCTCCCCCATCCCACCGGGGAGGGGGGAGTGAGTGAGCGGCTATGTGGTGCTTAGTTGCTGACTGGGGTTAAACCACGACAGTCCTTTTTGGTGCCCAACGTGGGGCACAAAGTGGTTGACTCCACTACGCTGAACACTTTTAAGACTCAGCTGGATATGGTGCTGGGCCATCTCATCTAGATTGTGCTCTTGCCTAGAAAGGTTGGACCAGATGATCCTTGAGGTCCCTTCCAACCTGGTATTCTATGATTCTATGCTGCCAAAGGGGTTCTGCCTGCATCCTCCACTTTACATTGCAAAGAACAGCAGCACTGGGCAAATGCTGCCATTGGACTAGTTCAGACTCCTGAGAAGGAACTTGTCTGATTTATCTTAAAAATTGCACATGGTCACAAAACTTCATAAGTGGTAGTGTCTTAATGAATTTAAGAAAGAGCACATTTTCCACCAAGCTATTGAATATGTGCTACTCAGTATCTGCTCATACAATAGTGTTTTTACTGCCTATGTTCAGCAAGACACTTTAACCCATGGTAGATCAAATAGTCCTACAGAAGGGCACACAGCTATTATTTAGTGTTTCCTTGTGTCCTGGTTTCAGCTGGGATAGAGTTAATTTTCTTCTTAGTAGCTGGCATAGTGCTGTGTTTTGGATTTTGTATGAGAATAATGTTGATAACACACTGATGTTTTAGTTGTTGCTAAGTAGTGCTTACACCAGTCAAGGACTTTTCAGCTTCCCATGCTCTGCATGGCATACAAGAAGCTGGGAGGGGGCACAGCCAGGGGGCCTGACCCAGATTGGCCACAGGGCTATTCCACACCATATGACGTCATGCTCAGTATATAAGTGGGGCGAGTTGGCCGGGGGGGGGGAAGGGATTGCTGCTCGGGAACAGGCTGGGCATCAGTCAGGGGGTGGTGAGCAATTGTGTCGTATATCACTTGCTTTGTACATTATTATTGTATTATATTATTATTATTATTATTATCACTACTACTATCATTCTATTTTATTTTACTTCAATTATTAAACTGTTCTTATCTCAACCCAGGAGTTGTCTGACTTTCACCCTTCCAATTCTCTCCCCCACCCCACTGGGGGGGAGTGAGTGAGCAGCTGTGTGGTTCATAGTTGCTGGCTGGGGTTAAACCACAACACCTTGCTACTGTCATGATGGCAGTTGGTACACACCGCTGCTCATTTGCAGGCTGGAGCCTCCTATACTCTTTGAACATAAGCAGGTGAGAACGGAGAACAAAATTCGACCCATGCCTGTGCAAAGCCTTAAGCTGCAGGAGCCATGACTGGCAGCAGGGCTCTCCGGGACTATTACAGCACTGGACTGATCAAAAGAAGAAGAGCTATGGATGTCATCTATCTGGACTTCTGTAAGGCCTTTGACATGGTCCCCCACAACATCCTTCTCTCTAAATTGGAAGGATATGGATTTTGGGTGCATATTTGGTGGATAAGGAATTGGTTGGATGGTGGCATCCAGAGGGTAGTGGTCAATGGCTCGATGTCCAGATGGAGATCAGTGACAAGTGGTGTCCCTCAGGGGTCCGTTCCGGGGCCAGTGCTGTTCAATATCTTCATCAATGACATAGCGGGATCGAGTGCACCCTCAGCAAGTTTGCAGATGACACCAAGCTGAGTGGTGCAGTTGACACGCCTGAGGGACGGGATGCCATCCAGAGGGACCTGGACAAGCTCAAGAAGTGGGCCCATGTGAACCTCATGAGGTTCAACAAGGCCAAGTGCAAGGTCCTGCACCTGGGTCAGGGCAATCCCCAGTACCAGTACAGGCTGGGGGATGAAGGGATTGAGAGCAGCCCTGCCGAGAAGGACTTGGGGGTACTGACAGACGAAAAGCTGCACATGAGCCGGCAATGTGCTCTCGCAGCCCAGAAGGCCAACCATATCCTGGGCTGCATCAAAAGAAGTGTGGCCAGCAGGTCGAGGGAGGTGATTCTGCCCCTCTACTCTGCTCTGGTGAGGCCCCACCTGGAGTACTGTGTCCAGCTCTGGGGTCCTCAGCACAGGAAGGACATGGACCTGTTGGAGACGGTCCAGAGGAGGGCCACAAAAATGATCAGAGGGATGGAACACCTCTGCTATGAGGAAAGGCTGAAAGAGCTGGGGTTGTTCAGCCTGGAGAAGAGAAGGCTGCAGGGAGACCTTATTGCAGCCTTTCAGTACTTAAAGGGGGCTTATAAGAAAGATGGGGACAGACTTTTTAGCAGGGCCAATAGCGATAGGACAAGGGGTAATGGTTTTAAACTAAAGGAGGGTAGATTCAGGCTAGATATCAGGAAGAAATTTTTCACGATGAGGGTGGTGAAACACTGGAACGGGTTGCTCAGAGAGGTGGTAGATGCCCCCTCCCTGGAAACATTAAAGGTCAGGCTGGATGGGGCTCTGAGCAACCTGATCTAGTTGAAGATGTCTGTGCCCATTGGAGGGGGGTTGGACTAGATGACCTTTAAAGGTCCCTTCCATCCCAAAGCATTCTATGATTCTATGAAAAGCAGAGGTGCCAAAGCACATCCTCTCCATACAGAAACCAGTCAGCTGCAAGCTCAGCATAAGCAGGAATGGGAAAGAAAGGCAATATCAGCACAGGAAGAGATCCCCTTCCAAAGAGCTTTGGCAATTAGCTGGTGACTTGCCAGCTCAGCAGAGAGGAGCACTTAACCAGAGAGCAGCAGGGAAGCACGAGGCCATGCTGATGGCCCACAGTCCCCAGCAGAGGGGACACCGAGACTCAGCCTTTCTGTGCCTTGACATAGAAAAAAATTACAAACATGACTTTTGTGAAGAACACCACACCAGAGTGAAATGAGATGTTTGAGTGAATCCTGCTGAAGACCTGCCCTGTGTTTGATGTGCTTTGGAGCAGGATGTTCTCCTCTAGCTATGCCCCTGCTAGCAGGGAGGGAGCAGGCTGCTCAGCTCCTCTTTCATCACTTGTGACGTGAAGCTGGCTGCATGCCCAGCACAGCACTGTCCTTTGAGGAGCTGGCTTCACCCAATGGGCCCATTGTGGAGCAGAAGTGACATGCACACCTTGCTTTTCAATCTCAAGTCTAACAACACACCAAGGCTTCACTTCTCTGCCTCTCCACCAGCTTTACTTCTGCACAAAGTTGGGAAGCCAAATGCCAAGTGCAGCTCAACATTCGTCATGCCAAAGTGTCAGGCAGCTTTCATAGGATCATAGAATGTCCTGAGTTGGAAGGGACCCACAAGGATCATCGAGTCCAACTCCTGTCCCTGCATAGGACAACCCCAAAATTCACACCATATGTCTGAGGGCATTGTCCAAATGCTTCTTGAATGTTGTCAGGCTTTGGCACCATGACTACCTCCTGGGGGAGCTTGTTCCAATGCTCCACCATCCTTTGGGTGAAGAACCTTTTCCTAATGTCCAACCTAAACCTCCACTGGCATATCTTCCTGCCATTCCCTTGGGTCCTATCGTTGGTCATCAGGGAGAAGAGATCAGCACCTGCCCCTCCTCCTTCCCTTGTGAGGAAGCTGTAGACCGCGATGAGGTCTCCCCTCAGTCACCTATTCTCCAGGCTGAACAGACCAAGTGACTTCAGCCGCTCCTCGTACGGCTTCCCCTCTAAACCCTTCACCATCTTTGTGGCTCTCCTCTGGACACTCTCTAGTAGCTTTGTATCCTTTTTGTACTGTGGCGCCCAAAACTGCACACAGCACTCAAGATGAGGCCGCACCAGTGCAGAGTAGAGCGGGACAATCCCCTCCCTTGACCAGCTAGCAATACAGTGCTTGATGCACCCCAGGACATGGTCGGCCCTCCTGGCTGCCAGGGCACACTGTTGGCTCACGTTCAACTTGCCGTCGACCAGAACCCCCAGATCCCTCTCCACGGGGCTGCTCTCCAGCCTCTCGTTCCCCAGTCTGTATGTACATCCAGGGTTGCCACGTCCCAGGTGCAAAATCCGTCACTTGCCCTTGTTAAACTTCATACGGTTGGTGATTGCCCAGCTCTCTAATTTGTCCAGATCTCTCTGCAGGGCCTCTCTGCCCTCGAGAGTGTCAACGGGTCCTCCCAATTCTGTGTCATCGGCAAACTTTGATAACAAACCTTCAAGTCCTGCATCCAAGTCCTTTATGAAGATATTAAAGAGCACTGAAATGAGAGAAACAAGTAGAAAGCAACGCTGCAACAAGTCCTCTTTGATGGACAAAGGCAGCGACCTCCAAAAAGCCTGAAACTGTGAATGTGTCATCTGTCATGTATTTACTTTATTAACATAAGCATTTTTTTATATGACTAGCTCTGGTCAAGTGATCCTAGTTTCTTCTTGCTTTAAAAGATGAAGAGGAAAGGCACTCTCAGGAGAAAGTTTTCTTTCTAAACTGACTGTTAAAAAAAATCTGAAATACCTGCCTGAGATATTTCGCCTGAGTCTGCAGCCCATGCTGTTGATAGGAGCATTAAAAGAGGGCAGCGACCCCCGGAGGCTCCACAGGAGAACTGATTTCCTTGAGCTTGGTGTACAATGTGAAAACAGGAAACAACACCTGTCTCAGCAAACAGGTCAAGGAATCTAAATGCATCAGGCGAACCAGGGTAGCAGCATGGGCAATTTGTAGCACCTCTGAAAAGAGCACAGCAAGATGCAAAGAGACCACGACCTGCCCAAGGGCACGCAAGAAACAATGGGATTGAGCCAGAAGTGACACCAGGTCCCCATCTGGCACATTAATCAGGAGGTCACCTCCCCTTTTGGGCAGGCCAGCCAGCGCTGCACAGCGCGCTCTCTGCCTACACTGCCACATTACCCTGCCGTAAACCCCAGGGCAGGTCCAGCCCACGGTGCAGAGCCTGGTGCTGCACCCCATGGCCACAGCCAGCCCCGGCACATACAGGCAGCACCTTGCAGAGCTACTGTCTCACATCAGGCAGCGGGGCTGGAGCACTGAGCTGGTGCAGGGCCAGAGAGACCTTCCTCGTAGTGGTCCTCCCCCAGACATGCCAGGAGTTATCCCCTCACGCCACACTGCCACCCTCTCTGCTCTCCTTCTCCAGGAGCTGTGCAGCCGATGCCATCACCCCGCTCAGCGCTTAGCACTCAGCTGTCTGTATGTAGGCTCTTGGAGCCACCTAACTACTATTCCACTGAGCCCAAAGCAGCCTCCAAATGTATGGCTTAGCTGGACAAAGCAGTTTTCTAAGATTCTTGTAAATAATATCATCTTATTTACAATATTGGGACTATCCCCGGCGCCAGGGCAGATGGAGTAGCTGAGCAACCATTGATGCTGGGAGCAGATCAAACCCGCTAAAGAGCAGTGCTGCGAGACTGCAGTTTCTAACCAGAGAACCAAGACCAGGACCACCACGTGTATCTCAGAAAGGCATTTCCTTGTGTCCACAGCACCAACTTCACTCACAGGTGGACACAGACATGGACACAGACATGGACAATCATCCCTTGGATGGGAGGGATCCTAGCCACAGGCAGTGACCAGCCCGGCCCAGCCTGCTGAGCAAGCTGTCCTTGGGCTGTCCTGGAAGAGGTTGCGGATATCCCCCGTGAAAGGCAGAGAGCAGGAGCAGCCCTGGAGATGGGAGGAGGAGAGAGATGAAGAGAAATAATTAGTGAATGCAGGGATAATGAGCAGTTCTAGACTGCTCCATTCTCCTCGTTGCATTAGTTATATCTACGTGGGATATTACAATGCAAAGAAAAGACAATTTTCTGGTTAACATCCAATATAGTTAACATTCAAGAAGATATGGTATTTCCCAGAGTGCATTTGGCTTCAGCAAAGAGCAAAAGACATGGAATTACATTTCCAAGTTAAAGTTCATTTTTCTTGTTTCCTCACTTTTGATTGCCTCCTCAGGTAGGAAAGTGTAAATTTACCACCAGGCAAGGAAGAAACAAGACTACCACTAACGAAACATACAAACCATTTATTCTAGCTTTAAAATTATCCTCTTTCATATTCTTTGACCACCATTCATCATCCTTATCATTGGCCAATCAAGTCAGCATAAGATGTTTCAGAGATATAGGGGTAAAGAACCCTCCACACCCATGCTTGTTCTGCTTGTCTCTAGGAAGAAAAAGCAGAGAAGCCAGAAAAAGCAAAATTCCCCAGAATTTGGTCCTTGTTCCATGCCTTTTGCAAAAAGCTCATCTTGCCTTGGCTGGCAGTAGTTTGCAGGCACTTATCATCTATCACTTAGTGAATCATTTTATCTACATTCCTCCTGTTTTATTTTCCCTTCTGAAAGGGGGTTCTTGTAAGTTTTTCATACAGCAGTAACTCTAGCTGATCAGTTCACTTATAAAAAATTACCCTGTAAGTAAAATGTGAAACCTGTTATATCTCTCAAGCATGCTAAAAGTCTTGAACGGCCAGGAAGATATCATCATTCACACCAACATAAACATTCATACTGCTATCACTGTCATCTCGCAGTCTTTGGCGTGAAGAACTACAATTATCTTGACTTTGCACCTGAGGAGCTGAAACCCCAAAGTCCCAGTAGGACCATCTTTTTCAAATAATGGACCAATAAATGTCATCAGACCGCATTGCAGTGTTAGTTATCTGAAATAACAAGCAAACAAGCCTACTCACTGTTCAAACATCTTTTTAATTAAAATTCCTTTGTGAAATTTACCACAGCTATAAACCAGAATAGTAATTATTAGTGTGGCGTAGACGGTTAGGACCTGGGTCATAATTAAAATAAATACTGCTTATTAATAAATAAATTGTCAACTAGCCAGGTCTTTGATGCAATAACAGCTTAATTTTGAGCATTTGTTTCTTGTTTAAAACAAAGAATCTGAACTTAATGTAACATGGGTAAGAATACAAAGAAAAAGTGTTGTTGCTTGTTGTTGCTGGGTTTTCCCCATTCCCTGAGACTGAAGAAAAATAATGAAAACTGAAATAGATAATTTTTCTGCCTTTCTCTCTCTCTCTCCTCTTCAAGGCAAACGAATTACCTCTAGCAATAGTCATCATGTGGCTCTGAGGTTTTTTGTATGATGGTACCAGACTGTGTTTACTTCAGCTGCATTCACCAGAAGCTCCTTCACAAAGATGCATCCAAAAAAGAAAAGGGATGTGGAAATGTCATGTATTTCAAAAGAAGTGAAATCTTCCAAAGAAGCAAAATTACTTGCCTTACTTAAAGTGGAAGCAACTGCACATGGGAATGACACGGTTCCTCCTCTGCAATGACCTCAGAGCAAGGTTTCCTTAGTAAGGAACCCTTCCCCAATTTCTTTGTCCACCTTTATGCATCTGTCCATGCTTTCTAGCTAACTCCCCCTTATGTGATGCAGTGGTGGTTGTGAGTTGCATCCTAGGCTTCTCTGCCCACTCATTCTGCACAGCTCTGGCATCAGGGCTGTGGAGGAAAGGCAGATATTTCATATTGCCTGGTGCTACACAACCCAAATGCTAACCCTTCTTTAAATTCAGTGGCATTGGCAGTGCCTCTGTGACTGTGGCAAGCCCTAAACAGGGAGCTGGCAAGCACAAAAGGCTTGAGCCAATCCATGATTTTCCATTCAAACAACTCACACTGGTGACATGGGATGACTCAAGAGAAGGCAGCTCGAGTTTAGGAGAAAAGCCTGGAAGTACATACACAAATGGACACAAAAACTAACATGGCCTTGATCTGAACTGAAAAGCCCCAGCAATTAATGAAATCAATTTTTATAAAAGAGTAAGCCACTCAATCACATTCAGTCACATCCACAATACCTTCAGGGCAAACGTGGCAACCGTGCTTTCCAGTCAGTCTGACAGGGAGGTACATCTCAGTTGGCTTGTTCAGTTTCAGCATTATCTCACTAAATAATTTTAGAAATCTAGCCTTTTTTTTTTTTTTTTTAAGGAATCCTTCCCTTTTCTTTCAAGATGTCACATATCCTAGCATTGGAAGGACAGTGACAATCTACAAGACGCCACACTGAAATCCAGGTGACCACAGCTCAAGACTTTGGGAAAGGTATTTTTGCCTAACTTTGGACTCAACCTCACATCAGTAATGCAGTGGCACCAGTTCCAGATTTCACTGGGCTGTGACAAGGATATGACCCATTGGGCATCCAGGCACCGGACGTGAGGGCATGCACATGCAGAGACCAACGGCACGCTGCATCGATTGAATGTGAGGCTACCCAGACATCTTAATGACCACTTCTGGGCATGACTGTGTTTACCAGCCATAGTTGTTAATGTCTGACCCAAGACTGCGAGCTCGCTGTTGGGTTTTTCATTTGGCCACTTCAACCTTCTGCAAGCCTGCCCTTGCTGTAGGAGCATGAGCATGAAAGAGACTAAAGATGACACACACACAGGTAGGCTGCGAGTCGAGGGTTAGAGGTTTGTGAGAGTTTACGTAAAACACATATCCCCTAAGAGACCAGCTGAGGACTTGCACCAGCTGAGAAAGATGAGAGATGTAGGTCTTCATCAGCTCCAATCTGAAGGAAACTCAAAGGCCTCCAGTAGGATTTGCTGCTCATTAAGGACACTCAGTCACAGGCTGCCAATTTCAGTGAGACACTAATATTTGTAATGAAGAGCAAGAGTCCAAGGAGCAGTACACAGAAAATTGAAGTAATTAGTCACAGAGTTTAAAAAGGAGGAGATGACCTGAAAAAAAAAAACAGGCAGTAATAAATGAAGGCCTAAAATTGAAGAGTGTAAGAAAGAGTCACCTCAGGCCATTTTAGTGTTGTAGCAGTCACTTTCTAGCTCAAACAGAATCCAATACATAGCATTAGTAGCAAGGCTTGCTAAAGCCTTAGGCCGCAAGCTGTGAACTTTCACCTAGATACTCTGACCATACTGAACTTTTACTTAGCTACATGAAGGCCCTGAAAACTGGTGCAAACCAGAAAGATAAGGTAGCCACAACTGTCAGTTTAAGCTGCATCTGTTGAAATAAGAAAAGGGACGGCCCGCCTGGAGACAGAGAAAGGTTCTAATGAGGAACAAGACGACCCCAGATCCAAATATTGCTATTGGACCAAACCATCACGTGTGGGGAGGGGAACTTAAATTGTAAAGGTATAATTGCCCAGGGATATCTTTGGGGTTCCTCTCTGGAGGCATTCAGCTCAAGCTGTTTTTTTACTGCTGAACCACTCAATAAAATTTGTCTGGCATACGTTGTATCGGAGACTTTGCTTTGGGGAAACCTAGGGTTGAGCCTGAGGGGAGAGAAAGCTCCTGAGAGTGAGTGTATGTGTGAGCGAGGAATAGAAAAGGGGCACCCGTCGGCTCAATGGAGCTGCCCGCTGCGAAGGGACTCCAGTCCTAGCAGTTAGTGTCTCGGGTGGTGTGTGCGCAACTCCCTGAATGGTGTGTGAATACTTGGGCAGCGGCTTCTTCTTTAACATTAAAGAGGCCACAGACAAACAGAAACTAATATTATGCAAGGAAACTGATAAATATTGGCAATAAACTTAAGAGTAATTGTTCACATTAAGGTCTCCAGAAAGTAATGTTAATGCACTGGTAAAAGTTATAGTCATCATTTTTCTTCCAAAGACCTTGTAACTGACCCATTTTCCTTATAAAAACAATCATGTGAAAAACTAGTTTATTAATTTAGGATGCCCATACTTTTTACATAAGGAAACAGCATCCAAAGTTGGACTGCTAGGATGCAAACAAAATATTTCGCTCTGTCAGGCAATAAAAAAAAAAAAAAAGAGGAACATTTAAACAACTATGAAGCTTTTTTAAAGTAGGCTTGGTAATGTTTGCATATATCAGCTGCAGCAAGATCTTCACTTGCCAGCCACAAAGTTGACTAGTGACTTCTTAGTGTTACTTTACTGCTGCTTTTGGTCCCTATTCCCTAACATTAAAAAAAGAAAACAAATAAGGCTAAGATGACAAGCATAGTGAGAAAATTCAATTAATTTTCAGCAAACATTACAGACAATTCTTTGGGCCCAACATAATTTACCCTCAAAACAGTTTAATCACCCGTTCCTGATAACAACGTTTTTCATGACAATATGGGACTACATGAAAAGGAAGTCATAGTCATATGAAGGAGGGAGTTCTAGTGCTTCCATGATTTGCAATTAGATTAAATGAAAATCTCATCTCCTTTTAGCTTTAACCCATCAATAGTACATGTATTTTAAATGTTGAGTTTATTTCAGTACATGGGCCACTCTTCCTAAAACATTTAGCTAGAAAGAATTACTGATGCGGCATAAAAGGAGAGCACAAGGCTACCTTAAGTGGGAACCTGTATTGAGATTCCATGTGCTACTTAACAGCAGGAAAATGCTAGCAAAGCTTCTTCCCCTACAACCTTCCTAACTCTAATAGAAGGACTAGATTTGATTGAGCAAATACAATATTACTGACAGAGTACAATTTTACCAATAGCAAAAGGCAATAACTTTATTTTGCTCTATTATTCTGCATATATATATATGCATAACTGCCTGAAGTGGTTCAAAAATCAACCTCACACATAAAAACAGGCAACAGATGGCATCAGGTGGAGATGGTAGAGGAAAGCACATTAAAGAAACAACTGACTGGCAAATATTAAAAAAAAAGGTCAATTTTATGTCCACATATATATTTTTAGTTATCTAATTAGTAGTATCATGTGTTCTCATTTAGGAAAACTACCTTGAATTTCAACCAAGCTTGAATTTCTTGCCCTAAATTTTACTGGTAGAGTTATTCCACACTAATAAAAAGAGGTCCTTCTGCTGCAATGTTTTACAGACCATGAAAACAGTCTGTTTTATTCATTACATCCTATTTCCATATTTGTGTGCTCTGAACAGAAATCTGGATTGCATTCTCAGTCAGCTTCCTCATGGCTGTGACCATTTCTCTGTCCCTGGCTCCCCTCCTCCTGCTCCGTCCCATGGAAAGCACAGCATAGTGTGCAGCACAGAGCAGAGATGTTCACTCTTCCATTTATGTTAGACATCAAGAAAATAAAGCAGGAAGGGTTGGTGGTTCCTTTCTCAGGAGAGGAGGAGCGCCCTTAGCATAGGGAGAATTGATGTAATCACGTTTCTGCTGACTGCATCTCTTATTATTTGTGGAGTGACGTGTCCTATTTACCACAAAAGTTTGTATGCCAACTGCTTTTCTACATGAGTAATGCTTCCATAGTTTGCCACACATGTTGCTTTTACTCTGAAACGATGATTGTTTTACTGATTCACTTAGCTTGAAAATGCAGGAATGAAGGATGTTCATCTGGGTGCAGAAATGCTTTTATAGGCATGGTCTTTGACACCTACAACAACCTCCGATTTTATGTTTACTTTTTCTTCCTTTCTACATACTAGAAATTTGGTGTTGGGCAACTGTATCATAAGTAATAATTAAAAAAATTGGGAAAAAACCTGCTATGTAAGAAAGGAGGAACAGATGACTTAGAATATCTGGACCATTGCTTTTCATTATTTGGCTATGGCATTTAATTTACAAAAGGCAAAAACACAGGAGTGGGATGAGCAAAGTGAAGTTCAAATTTGAAGACACAAAAGCATTACAGCCAATTTTTTAAACTGAGGGATCAGTCTCTTCTTACTAGAAGCACATGTCCAACAAAGGTCAATGCAGTTTATAATTTAAGAGTGCTTTTGTACTTGTTTGGATACCATGTTCCCTCTTATGAGCTTTTGCAAGTAATGCTTGCTTGCCTGAGAAAGGCATCATCCTTTTCCATCCTGGCAAATCACAATCAGGCATTAGTTATTTGTACCTACAGTCCCCTCTCAAAAACAGCAATGTCATACATCCAGGGCATGAAAACATTAGTAACAAGACACATTTTGTGATACCCTTGGTATCACTGGCCATCGCTAACACATCAAGCCTGTCCTCTGCTCTCTTCCATAAAGAGAGAGAATTGTGTGTCAGACTCAAAGTCTTTTAACTATCAAGATGCAAATGGTCTAGGCAAGGATATCTAAAAGGCCTATAGTTGACAGCTTTGCTTCTCAGGGACACATAGCTTTTCTAGCACAAACATTAAACACAGGACAAGGATGAATTAGTCCAAGTCAGTGACATGAACTTTCCAGGTATTTAACGATCATCACAACCTTACGATCTCTGCTCCAGGGTGAAGGCACATCTCTGATCTTCCTTTTCAGGTTCAGCACAGCACACATTTCAACAGCTCTCCATGGCACACTTTACCCTTGATGAGGCAATTACTGTAGACACGACCAGAAGATACGCAAGATCCTGTGCTCCTTACTGCTGTATAAAACCCTATGCAGAACAAATATACTATACCTCACTTACTTCAGAAATTAGGATAACCCATGTATTATTGTTAAAGCTCAAAACCCCTACTCAGACTAAGGCAATGTTTATTCCCCAATTGGAGATACAGCTGCAGCACCTGTAGCTGTATTCAAGCTATCATCAGTGGAGTTTTAGCAGCAAAGACACACGCCTACCTAAATTTCAATACTATGTAATCTGCCAGGTTCCCCAGAGGATGTCTATAGCTTAGAGTACAATTTTGTAGGTATTAATATCCAGGTTAGTTAAATTAAAGCTAGCTCACATACAACTGGACATGCTGCAATCATGCTTTCAGTCACAGGACAGAACACTGCATCTGCTTAGGGAACCCATTCTCAGTGTTTCAAAACTACTCACTAAATGGGACAACGCATTGCAATAGATTTCAGTGTGAAGTGGCATGGTCTCCTATGCAAATCACTGAGCTGCAGCTATAGCATCATGAATCTCATTCCAGCTTGACACTTAATTACTGCATGGCCTTCAGCAAGTAATTTTACATCTCTCCTTTTATTTCTGCTCACCCATTTCTTTATACTCACTTTAGAGGTGGGAGGGTAGGCGGGTAAAGGGCTTAAAACATAACGGCAGACAATCTTTCTACAAGGAATAAGGTTTTACTTCTCCTTTAAAAAAAAAAAAAAAGCTGTCAAAGTGTAGCCATAGTACAATAGGAACTGCTGTCAATCACTTCAACATTAACATGCACCAGGAGTATGCCTTGCAGCTCTGGGTTATGGTATTGTGTGTATTCACAGTACTCCACCTTCCCTCAGGTTTAGGTGTGCCCAGTAAGAACAGGATCCAGGGTTTTTGCTGCTCCTCCATCCTGGGCATAGGATTTTAGTATAAAGTGAATATAAAAAGCTTGACCCAGGTAAGATAAATTGTCCTGAAAACAGCAGAAGCACAAGTCCTGCATAAAAAACTACCTCTGTATTGGATTTACATGGCAAGGTTTTGGCAGTAGGGGGGGGGGCTACAGGGGTGGCTTCTGTTAGAAGCTTCCCCCATGTCCAATAGAGCCAGTGCCAGCCAGCTCCAAGAAGGACCCGCCACTGGCCAAAGCTAAGCCAATCAATCAGCGACAGTGGTAGTGCCTCTGTGATAACATATTTAAGAAAGGGTAAAAACTGCTACACAACAGCAGCCAGAAGAGAGGAGCGAGAGGAACAACTCTGCAGACACCAAGGTCAGTGAAGAAGGAGGGGGAGGAGGTGCTCCAGGCACCAGAGCAGAGATTCCCCTGCAGCCCCTGGTGAAGACCATGGTGAGGCAGGCTGTTCCCCTGCAGCCCATGGAGGTTAATGGTGGAGCAGATATTCACTTGCAGCCTGTGGAGGACCCCACCCTGGAGCAGGTGGATGCGCCCAAAGGAGGCTGTGACCCTGTAGGAAGCCCATGCTGGAGCAGGCTCCTGGCAGGACCTGTGGACCCATGGAGAGAAGCCCATGATGGAGCAGGTTTGCTGGCAGGACCTGTGGGGACCCACGCTGGAGCAGTCTGTTCCTGAAGGACTGCACCCCATGGAAAGGGCCCACGCTGGAGAGGTTCATGAAGAACTGCAGCCCCATGGAAAGACCCACATTGGTGAAGTTCGTGAAGGACTGTCTCCTGTGGGAGGGACCCCACGCTGGAGCAGGGGAAGAGTGTGAGGAGGAAGGAGCGGCAGAGACAATCTGTGATGAACTGACCACAACCCCCATTCCCCATCCCCCTGTGCCACTCGGGGGGAGGAGGTAGAAAAATCAGGAGTGAAGTTGAGCCCAGGAAGAAGGGAGGGGTGGGGGGAAGGTGTTTTGAGATTTGGTTTTATTTCTCATTACCCTACTCTGATTTGATTGGCAATAAATTAAATTAATTTCCCCAAGTTGAGTCTGTTTTGCCCATGATGGTAATTGCTGAGTGATCTCTCCCTGTCCTTATCTCGACCCATGAGCCTTTCATCATATTTTCTCTCCCCCGTCCAGCTGAGGAGGGGAGTGATAGAGCAGCTTGATGGCACCTGTCAGCTAGCCAAGGTCAACCCACCACAACCTCCTACCAGACTGAAAAGATTCTTCTCTGAAGCATGTAAACCTTAACGTTGTATCAAAGTAAAAATTGCTGCAGTGTTAAGGACAGCTTTTTCCTCTGGTTCATACTTTGAAATAGCTTTATTCTTTCATTTCAAAACTCTCCCCTTGCCAATCCCTGAACAAAAATCCAGATTGAGACAGACATTCAGTGCATAGTATTTCAGCACAAAGAGTTAAAACTCATGCAGTCATGGCTGTCCCCCCCCCCCCAGCTTCTTGTGCACCTGGCAGAGCATGGGAAGCTGGAAAGTCCTTGACCAGTGTAAGCACTACTTAGCAACAACTAAAACATCAGTGTGTTATCAACATTATTCTCATACTACATCCAAAACACAGCACTATAGCAGCTACTAGGAAGAAAATTAACTCTGTCCCAGCTGAAACCAGGACAATAGCACTTCAGCACTGGGAAACAAAAAAAAACACATCTAAATACAGATACCAGCTGAATATCATAAAATGGCCATAGCTGGAGATATTAGCACAATTTTTCATAGGACAGGAGTAAATAAATCGCTTAAACCTACTGTTTCTCCTCTTGCAATCTTTTATTTTCTAAAAGTCAACACAACAAAAATAGCCCCCGTATCTCACCTTCATACTTTTCCAAGTAATCAGGCTTTCAAGTGAGTGAATAAAACATTTTCAGGGTCTAAAGTTCAGCAGGTGCAGGGTTACCTGTTTCCTCTTTTTAGGTAAGCACCATGCACAGCTTGGGGCAATAAACTGTGCTACAAGGAGAGAAATGGGTGGATGTAGGAGTTCAGTTGCCCTTGCTGGCTCCTATCAGAGGTTCTTTCAACTGCTGGTGCATCTAGTGGTTCACATTGCCTCTGAGAACATGATATTTGGATGTGCTTACCCTCTCTAGTGCTGCAGATCCATTTTTATTCACTTATTGCAAACAAGTATTTTTGTCTCTTTTCTGTGCCCTCCCCAAAACTCTTCCATGCCACACTGGAAGTATCTGGTTTTAGTTCAGAGGCTTAGATTAAATCATCCTGCTGAGGCCAATAGCGCTGCCATGACTGTAGCTGACAGTAGAGAGGTAGCATGGGAAGGGAGGCTCCTTACAGACAGAAAATCCAAAGGGATGGTTTCCAAAAAAAGCTACTGGTGGGACCAACGCAGGTTGGAAGCTCATGCTGTTCTTCAATGGCTGGAATTCATCAAGGTCATGTTATTTGTTGTCTACTTGGACTTCAGTAAGGCCTTTGACACTGTCTCCCACAGCATTCTCCTGGAGAAGCTGGCTGCTCACGGCTTGGATAAGTGCACTCTGCGTTGGGTTAAAAACTGGCTGGACGGCCGAGCCCAGAGAGTTATGGTGAATGGAGTCAAATCCAGTTGGCGGCCGGTCACGAGTGGTGTTCCCCAGGGCTCAGTACTGGGGCCAGTCCTGTTCAATATCTTTATCGATGATCTGGATGAGGGGATTGAGTGCACCCTCAGTAAGTTTGCACATGACACCAAGTTGGGTGGAAATGTCGATCTGCTGGAGGATAGGAAGGCCCTGCAGAGGGAACTGGACAGGCTGGATCGATGGGCTGAGGCCAACTGTATGAGATTCAGCAAGGCTAAGTGCCAAGTCCTGCACTTGGGTCACAACAACCCCATGCAACGCTACAGGCTTGGGGAGGAGTGGCTGGAGAGCTGTCTGGCAGAAAAGGACCTGGGGGTGTTGGTTGGCAGCCGCCTGAACATGAGCCAGCAGTGTGCTCAGGTGGCCAAGAAGACCAATAGCATCCTGGCTTGTATCAGGAATAGTGTGGCCAGCAGGACCAGGGAGGTGATAGTGCCCCTGTACTCGGCACTGGTGAGGCCGCACCTTGAGTACTGCGTTCAGTTTTGGGCCCCTCACTACAAGAAGGATATCGAGGTGCTGGAGCGTGTCCAAAGAAGGGCAACGAAGTTGGTGAAGGGTCTAGAGCACAAGTCTTATGAGGAGTGGCTGAGGGAGCTGGGGTTGTTTAGTCTGGAGAAGAGGAGGCTGAGGGGAGACCTTATCACTCTCTACAACTACCTGAAAGGAGGTTGTAGCGAGGTGGGGGTCGGTCTCTTCTCCCAATTACCAAGTGATAGCACAAGAGGAAACGGTCTCAAGTTGTGCCAGGGGAGGTTTAGATTGGATATTAGGAAAAACTTCTTCACTGAAAGGGTGGTCAAGCATTGGAACAGGCTGCCCAGGGAAGTGGTTGAGTCCCCATCCCTGGAGGTATTTAAAAGACATGTAGACGTGTCACTTAGGGACATGGTTTAGTGGTGGACTTGGCAGTGTTAGGTTAACGGTTGGACTCGATGATCTTAAAGGTCTTTTCCAACCTAAACGATTCTATGATTCTATTATATGATTCTATTTTGTTCTAATGTTAGTATCCGTTATCATGTAGTACTCATTAACCACTCACTGCATAAATATGTAGCTGTAAGCTTAAAACAAGAGATTAAAATAGCTCTCAAATTTACTTAAGAATAGCAGGCAGGTCTCCAATCATAAAGTTTTTATCTACTTAAAGAGTAGCATGCTCTTTCTTACAGGAGTAGCATTCTTTTAAATCAGAGCTCCTTTTAAAGCAACCAAAGAGCTCAAATTTAATCAGAGTTCCTCTTCTGCAGTGGTGGTGGAAAACAGTCCGTCAGAGTCCTGCTTTATGGGAACATAAAATAGTCTGGGCTAGCTCTCCACCATACGAAACCCCATTTGGGCTGAAATGAAACTCTGCAAATAAGCAGAAAACATTCCACTCCTATTAAATGCAAGTTCCTGTCCTATCCATGCCAGACAGTACTAGAATTTTCTATATTTCACATCCAGAAACAGCACTTTTCTACAGGCAGATCTGATGCAGCACATCTGAAACAAACTTTCTTCTGCAGTGTATAGGAAAACACTTCAACAAGCACTTGAAAATCTGAAAAGCAGGTGACTGTGATGACTTCAACTGCAATTAGCTATTTGCATAATTAGCTTTACTGATCATAATCCACTTATGCAAAAAATAGTGTCCTAGACATCACAGTTGCTCCAGGGAGAGTCTATGTGGGCACTGAAGAATCAAGTGTACATTTCTGTTTCCAGGAAAAGACTAAACTCAGGGCTGTTTGTTAGGGTGAGGTTCACTGAGACCCTAATCACAAAAATAACTTCATGTCTGCCCTCCCAGGTCCCATCCACAGCATTGCATGGGGTCCTGGCACTTCATTTAGGACATGGTTACAGTGCAAGGTGACTGCCCAATGATGCCTCCTGCAGCATCACTACCTGAAGTCACCAGCGTAGCTAATGCACCAGTTGCCCATCATAGTAATTTGCATTTGATGTCTACTTAGCTAACTGCCCCACTAACTTTGGGTATCTGCATGGACTGCACTGATTACAGAAGGCCACATGTGTCACTCAGGACAGCTGACAAAGTCCTGCTCACACAGGAGGAAAAGAAATAAATTAAAAGCATCCTAATAAAATCAAACCTCAAAGCTGTTTCCCAGTCTTATCTCTTCCAACTGCTGAACATGAAAAGATGTGTGACCATGTTTTTTTAATGTTTACTTTCTTTTGCTGTCAGACTAACTTCTCCAATTAAACCTTTGTTACTCTGTTTTATTTATTGAACATTGTAATGGGGAGGTGATTTAGCTCTCCGGGGTGGTCTCTACCTGCCGAGAAGTCCATTGCGACCTAGCAGGGTGGAAGGACCCTAGTCAGTGACTGGCACCCTCCACAACAGGCTGGGGAGGGTGGCCTGACACTTCTTACCTCCTTATTTATTCTCTGAGATCTTGCAGCTCTTCAGTGAGGCCCATGATCCACTCTCATCTTTCCAAGCTTACTGCTCCCTTTCAGGTCAGTGGTGGTGAGGAAGGGAATGATGTCTCTGGTGTGTAATGACGTGGTGCTTGAAGACATGGTTTAGTGGTGGACTTGGCAGTGATAGGTTAACGGTTGGACTTGATGATCTTAAGGGTCTTTTCCAACCTTAACGATTCTATGATTCTATGAATTCATCACCTTTTGCTAGTGATTTTTGGTGTGATCCCAGGTGACTTCCTTAAATCTTCCTTTCCTACAGCTTCTTTTTTATAAACTTGGATGTTGCCATTTACCTGTATATACTGATGACTACTCACTCTCCATCCTTCCCTGAGCACACATACACAGACAGATGAGCACTCAAATACTACCATAGTGGAGACTTTTGGGGAGCTTATATAAAGTGGATGTAAGCAAGAAGAAAGAGAAGATCCCTCCTGTCCTTGACATAATGCACATCCCTGCAGGACTATGGAAAGCACTGGCAGAAAAAGCGTTACTTTGCTTTAAATTCTTTAATTACTTTAAATATGTGCAACCTGAGGATAAGTTGCTGGTGATAGAACTATTTTTAATTGGTGCGATGGTGGCAATATTAGACTATTAATCAAGTGTCAGAATAGCTATTGTTCATGTACATAATAGGAAGATAGACCTCACAAGCATCTACAATATAAGACTGCTGGTACACAGAGCTGTTTCAGTATTGGGGTCTTTCTGAAGTGCAAACTAATAAGAATTCACTAAAACAATGTGTTTAAACTAGATTTGCAGGTCCAAAAAACCCCACATTTTTTTGCAACACAGAAAAAAATATTTCTGTATAGGACTGCTGGTTAATTGCATTCCCTGGGAACTTGGACTTCATGGCTGAAGGGTTTCAAGAGAAACAAGTGTGGGAGTAATTAAAGAAAAATATTTTTTAAATACTTTCAGAGAACTTTTATTCCAAAAACTGAATGGGAAGGTGTCCAAAATCAGTTACCTAGAAGTGCAGAGTGAAGCCAACAAGAAGGTTTAGTGAGGTTACAAGCCCAAATCTGAAGTGGTGCAGTCTCTGCAACAGCAGCGGCAGGCAGCTCGAGGCTCCTCCGGCAGCTGGCACACCCAGGGGCGACTGCAGTGCTTAGGGATGCTGGGGATTCTCTGCTGCTGGATGAAAAGGAGTCATGTAAAGCTACAAAAGGGCTCATTTACTAAGAGAGTTCTTGGTTCCAGGGCGGACTTGTGTGAGCCTCCTTTCCTGTATCAGTGAAAAGCAGACATTGGAGTGGACAATCTGCTCCCCCGTATTTAAACAGCTGCCTCAACCCCTCTCCCTGCTATTTCGTTTCATCCCTTCCTTCTTCAGTCATGTCCCATATGTAAAATGCAGTTAGTGTTAAGAAGAAACCTGTAACACTGCTGGAGGATTTGTGTCTGTCCTTCTCCCAACAGGTCATGCTGGAAAGTCTGTCCTGGAGAGAAATTGAATCTGTGGCAGTTTTCTTCTCCTCTTCACAACTGACTTTGACTTGAAGATTTAAATTAAAGAAGAAAAAAAAGCTACACCCTGCTGACACAAGCAGAGGAAATAAAAGTAAGAACAAAGCAGTCAAGGGACCATTTTTGTTATACAGGCTGAAGCACAGCCAGGAGAATAAATGAGCAGACAGGACAAAGAATGGGAAGGTTAAAGCAAAATAATGAAACCACGTGAGACAGAGTCATTTAAGAATTCTGGAGTCTGTTTGCAAAAAGAAGGATAAGAAAGATCCTAGCAAGGAGACCATGAGCCATTAATTTCTTTCTGAGAAATGTGTTGCGTTGAAATGTAACCTCTTCTTTGCCTTTAAATTCAGCCTTCATGTTGTTTCTGCAGCATCCAATATTAATTAAAATAAAAAAGTATGTGACAGAAGAACATAGGGAAAAAGGAGGGCAAATTTTGAATATAAATTTTTAAATCCCTCTCAGAAGTTGTTCAATAGCCTTCAATATCATCTCAACCCAACCTGCTATCCTTGCATCAATACCAGAGAGAAATCACTGTATTTGCTTCAACTCTAAGTCCTAATTTTTGTAAAAGGATTTTAAAGGGTGTTCCTTTTGAAGTGTGCATTTACATTTTAGAAAATAGTAACAACTCCTGTACATAGCCCCAATAAAACAGCTAATGTCTCAAGCAGCTAGTCACATAAATGTTATTAAATTTCTTGGCAACACCTAGGAGCCCCAGTAACAAACGAGCATGAAACTGTGCTACTGCTAGACAACTACAGAGCCAGAGTTACCAGCATGATTCAAACATAATGTGACCATGTCTAAAAGCCCAAAATGTAATAACTGAAAATCTATCATCTGAAAGATCACATTTACTCAGTTTTAAAGCCTGCAGGTTTCTGTGACAGAAAAATCCTTGAAAGCGCACAGGTGGAGTAGAGATGCAGATAGATTAGGCACCCTAATGTGCAGCCTGTCACCTGTGCCGTTAAGGTGGGCTTCCCAGGGACACAGCCACCCCAGCGTCGACAAACCTCACCAGATGCCTTGTCTGGGCAGGGACAAGCGGCTGGGGCTGCACACGGAGACTTCCTGGGAGGAAACTGGGACCAGATGAGCAGCACAGAAGAAAGCAGGAAGCCCTTTGAACGATAATAATGGTGATGATGACCGCACAGATAGGCCACCTGCTCCTCTGGTGCACTTCAGCAGCAGCTGGAAGCCAAGGGAAGGGAAGGGAAGGAAAGGAGGAGGTGGAGGAGGCGCTCCTCTTCTGTCCCCAGTGACTGCTGTTCGGGTCTGCCCTGAAGGCAGAAAAGGGGAAACATGGTGGGCAAGTCTGGACCCTGACTGCAGGAGCTGGGCCACCTCCAAGGCATCTCTGAGGAGAGGCTGAGGAAGTGGCAAGATATTTAATGTCTAGGCTTAGATAAAAATTGCAGTTTACATTTTATTTTACCTGTTTTCAGTCCTGTAACTAAAGTCTGATTTCAGATTTCACTGGGAAAAAAAAATTTCTTACACAGCAGGAGCCTGGAGCATCTGATGTGTGCTGCAGTTTGAAGAGGCACCATAACTCTACAAGCAGATCTGAGCAGGCCACTGACTTTGGGAGGAGATGGACCAGGAGATCCCCTGGCTCAAGAAGGAAGCACTCATGTTTTCTCTTGACTACTGTGATGATGCATCCCCCCCCCCCCCCTCTGGACCACCTTACGATCACAGGGACTCCTGTCAAGGCTTGGCCTTTGAGCAATGAGTCTGGCGATTAGGCACCCCTTGGTCGTACCAGGCACTCTTGCATGGCTGAGCTGGGGAACAAGAATGCCTTGATCTCACCTGACATAATCAGTCACCCCTTGACAGCTTGGGGACATATCATTGTGGATCGTAACTCGGGCAGATCGGTATGGGAGGATCGTACCTGCCTTGCTGAGGTTAATGAGAACTCAGCAATTACCAACCGGAGCTGTGGCCAGAATGGAAATTTACTGATGCCTAAAGTCAATTATCTCACAACCCTATAAACAGCGGTACCACAGGAGACCCTTTGAGCTCTCCTGGACTGCAGCGGGCTGCGCCAGTATCTCCCTCTGAGTGGGATGCCTCTCAGAGCTGCGAACTCTTAAGTTTGCATACAGAGGCCTGGCAACAGGACCTGGGCTGATCTCCGGTGCCCTTCACTCCTTGAGGCTCAACCTTCACCCATTGAGACAATTATTTGAAGTGAGTATTTCACTGAACTCAAGGGGAATTTTTAATAAGGTACCTTTATCTGCGCATACCAAACTCGCAAGGATTTTTAAGAGGTACCTTTATTAGGCCTATTGTGTGATTGTGTGTGTGTGAGAATCGATTCAAATATCATAGTAAACTTTATTTAATCACTTTGTAGATGCTAGAGTAACCAATGATTAGTTACTGATAAATTCTTGTGATTCTCTCCTTACTGTGAACAAACCTTAAGTTGCTACTAAGTACATATAATCCTTAGCCATAAACCATTGACCAAGTCTGAGACTAGGATTGGATCCAGCCGCACCTAGGCTCCTCTCTGAGAAGGAGTTTAGAAAGCAAGGGGGTCCATTCTGAACCTCATGACTCAACGGGAGGGTCTCCTTTACCCCCCTTGTATTTCCTTCTATCTCAATCTTCCCTTCTCTCTCTCTCTCTCTCTACATATATTCCATTCATTTAATAAGTAATAGAGTGAACCTTGCCATTGAACTTTGTTAAATCACCCTTTTATAAATTTCTATTAAAATCACTATTTGCAAATATCTTTGACGGTGATTATTTAAGTGACCTAACCGCTCATTCACAACAACTACATGGAAACAGTTACATTAATCACTGTAATCTAGTAAAAATAAGCCAGTAGATGTGTAATTCCATATTTTGGTAAAAGTAGGGAATATGATTCCAGAAGAACTATTTTTCCTAATGTCCACATAATGGTATCTCAGGTGTTACCTCATCACTTGCCCCAAAAGCACATGGCAGCACATGTGTCAGTGCAGCCATCAGTCGGCCTGTCCATAGCATTCAGCACAGAGAGACATTGCCAAACAGGAGCAAGCCCAGCAGAGGGCCACCGGGATGCTCAGGGCATGTGCCCTGCAAGGAGAGGCCATCCAGCCTGGCGAAGGCAAGGCTTCAAGGAGACGTTATTGCTGTCACCAACCACCTAATGGAGGATGTAGAAATGATAGAGCCAGACTCTTCTCATATGTGCTCAGTAGAAGGACAAGAGACAACAGACACAAGCTGGAACATGGGAAACTCCAACTTGATATGAGGAAAAAAAAGTGCACCCTGAGGATGGTCAAATGCTGAAACAGAAGCTGTGAATCTCCATCTGTGGATGGCAGACATGCCATGAACAACCTGCTTCAACTGGACCTGCTTTGAGCAGGAGTTTGGATTAAAAACCTCCAGAGGTCCCTTCCCACCGGCATGACTATGATCTGATTGACTGGCAAACCTCTTGAGTGGATGGACCACAAGACGGGGACTGAGGGAGCAAAGTCCCTCCCACTGTAACAGAAGATCAGGTCTGTGACCACCTGAGGAACCTGAACATACATAAGTCTATGGGACCTGACGAGATGCATCCCAGAGTCCTGAGGGAATTGGCTGATGTAGTTGCCGAGCCACTCTCCATGATATTTGAAAAGTCATGGCAGTCAGGTGAAGTCCCTGGGGACTGGAAAAAGGGAAATATTGCAGCCATTTTTAAAAAGGGTAAAAAGGAGGACCCTGGGAACTATCAACCTGTCAGCCTCACCTCTGTGCCTGGGAAGATCATGGAACAGATCCTCCTAGAAGCTATGCTAAGGCACATGGAGGACAGGGAGGTGATTCGAGACAGCCAGCATGGCTTCACCAAGGGCAAGTTCTGTCTGACCCAACCTAGTGGCCTTCTCTGATGGAGTGACTACATCAGTGGACAAGGGAAGAGCTGTGGATGTCATCTATCTGGACTTCTGTAAGGCCTTTGACATGGTCCCCCACAACATCCTTCTCTCTAAATTGGAAGGATATGGATTTTGGGTGCATATTTGGCGGATAAGGAATTGGTTGGATGGTGGCATCCAGAGGGTAGTGGTCAATGGCTCGATGTCCAGATGGAGATCAGTGACAAGTGGTGTCCCTCAGGGGTCCGTTCCGGGGCCAGTGCTGTTCAATATCTTCATCAATGACATAGACAGCGGGATCGAGTGCACCCTCAGCAAGTTTGCAGATGACACCAAGCTGAGTGGTGCAGTTGACACGCCTGAGGGACGGGATGCCATCCAGAGGGACCTGGACAAGCTCAAGAAGTGGGCCCATGTGAACCTCATGAGGTTCAACAAGGCCAAGTGCAAGGTCCTGCACCTGGGTCAGGGCAATCCCCAGCACCAGTACAGGCTGGGGGATGAAGGGATTGAGAGCAGCCCTGCCGAGAAGGACTTGGGGGTACTGACAGACGAAAAGCTGCACATGAGCCGGCGATGTGCTCTCGCAGCCCAGAAGGCCAACCATATCCTGGGCTGCATCAAAAGAAGTGTGGCCAGCAGGTCGAGGGAGGTGATTCTGCCCCTCTACTCTGCTCTGGTGAGGCCCCACCTGGAGTACTGTGTCCAGCTCTGGGGTCCTCAGCACAGGAAGGACATGGACCTGTTGGAGACGGTCCAGAGGAGGGCCACAAAAATGATCAGAGGGATGGAACACCTCTCCTATGAGGAAAGGCTGAAAGAGCTGGGGTTGTTCAGCCTGGAGAAGAGAAGGCTGCGGGGAGACCTTATTGCAGCCTTTCAGTACTTAAAGGGGGCTTATAAGAAAGATGGGGACAGACTTTTTAGCAGGGCCAATAGCGATAGGACAAGGGGTAATGGTTTTAAACTAAAGGAGGGTAGATTCAGGCTAGATATCAGGAAGAAATTTTTTACGATGAGGGTGGTGAAACACTGGAACGGGTTGCCCAGAGAGGTGGTAGATGCCCCCTCCCTGGAAACATTAAAGGTCAGGCTGGATGGGGCTCTGAGCAACCTGATCTAGTTGAAGATGTCCGTGCCCATTGGAGGGGGGTTGGACTAGATAACCTTTAAAGGTCCCTTCCATCCCAAAGCATTCTATGATTCTATGATTCTGCAATTCTGAACATAGCCACCATTCCCACTAAAGTAATAAAAACACCAATATCCTTAAAGCACATCATGCAATCATCATTCACTTCACTCTGCTGGTGTTTAGACTACTTTCCATCATCCTTTGTTTTGTCTAACCTTTAAGGTCTTCAGAATAAGAGTAATGAGGCATTATTTCCAGTTATACTGCACTTTCTAAGAATTTTAAATTTATCTATGATACTGTGAAATGTTGTTCATCCCAGTACTTTCTGCATCTTTCCTCTCTTATTTGCGGATTCTTTAATTTTCAAGTCCATCAGACAGACACCTCCACTCCCAACTGCGGGATAAGCTTCAAATCATACACATGTACATGCACCAGTAAAGAAATAGAAAATCAGCCTCCATGGATAGGAAGGGTGATAAGTGTTAATCTCAGGTTTCATTGTTGCATATAATGGACTTGGAATGAAGCACTTTGGGTGCGGGTTTTTTTTTTCTTTTTTAACTGCACTGTACTGTATTTGAGGGCTGCTTCCAGTTTATAGTTGCAGGGTTTTGTGGGACACTGGTGTGTTCAGTGGAGTAAAACTTCTCCACTCTCTGCTATGACTATACTAAGAATAAAGTACATCTGAGAACTCAAGACCCATAGTCATGTTATTAATTCAGGTTCAAAAAATGATGATTTAATTGCTATGTACTTTCTTTTCTCTTTACACATTCTCCACTTTCCCCTTCTCAATCATCCTAAAGAGTGGTATAGCTAACCCCAAGCGTAGGTAAGCAAAAATTTGTCCATTGCTGATTTGGGACCTATAGAGTTTACCTGCTTTTCTCCAACCACTTTGGAACAATAAAGTTTTCCTATTTCTATACCTTTCATCAGTTCTTCATTTCTATATCTTTGCATGAGTTCCTTTGGTCAGACAAAAAAAAAAAAAAAAAGGAAAACCCCACTCTGACAACATAAAACAAGAAACTTTTTTTCTCTTTCTCTAGTCTCCACTCTTTCCACCTTTCCCCAAATCCCCTCTCCTTCAGCAACAATTTCTAGCCACGTTCCACTGACTGGATTTGCCTGCCGTGTAAAGTGATTTTCACTAATCTGCTACTTAGTAGGCAATTGTTAAAACAATTTGTCCATATTCATCAGTGGTGTAACATCATTAATTTCAGTTGGAGTCACACCAGGAATTAATGTGGGCTATTAATTTTGCAGAAAGCTTTTCATTTGCAAGTAGGTGTGTGGTGCAATTGCCAGGAGTGTTGATGACTGCTCTAGCTCCTAGGGCAGATAGTTGTGGGGAGCTCGATGCTGTCTTGCCACAAGAAGATTTAATTCCCTCTGGATGAAAGCTTTTGGAATCTATATTTTTGTCCAGTGGGCTTAGTTGCTTTACTTGCTGACTGTATTTAACATTCATGTTAAATTTTCATAGAAAAACATGTCAGTCCATGGTGCACAATACTTCTAATGATATGTGCTAGCACTGCTGACTCAATATTCAGGAAAAGGGTGCATCAAGCTTGTCTATATAATGAACCTAAGCTCCCTTTAATAATAGGTAATTAAACCCTTTTTAATAAAGGGCATGTGTACAGTGCACCAAGACTGACCTAAAACCTGGAGCAACCAGAATGATACACTGGTCTTTGTTATTTTAAGGGGCTGGAAAATTTGTAATGGTAAGTCTTGAAGACTGTTGCTGTAGAAATCAAGAAAGAACACCTGGGAAGAGGGGAAGGCTAGCAGACAGGTAGGAGATATTTCAAGTTTCTGTCATCTGGCAAGTGAGAGCCATGGGGTGTTTACAGACTATTCTTACTAGATGGATATTTTAGTGAAAATAACTATTAGTTTTAATCAATTACATGCAATCTATGTTAGTATTAGGTTTCAGTGAAAATACATTATTTAGATATATAATCACACCTCCCATAGCTATTGTTTTATAACTGTATTGCATATTGATAGGTCATGTTGCCTTCACAACCTGAAAGGCTACAAAGCCAGACTGTTTGCAAATTCTAACAACTCTGTGGCTGAGAAGAGACCATGAAGCAGTAGGATAATGACATTCTTGGGGGACATGTGCAACTACTAGAAGATTTAACAAAAGCCTCCTGAATCCCCTGAACTCTGCATTTATCACACCAACCCAACCAAGCACAAGAAATTGAGAAATGTATAGCTGCAAATTATAATTTGTCCTTTCGGAACACAAGCACTGTTAAAAAAAAAGGACTTCTGAACAACAAGGCTGCATACTCAAAGGATAAGTCATGCTTTCATCCCAGTGTGCCCTACAAAGAGAGCAAGGGAGAGCAATGCTAAGAACTGTAATTTTATAAATAACCCAAGAGGAAGCTTTCTCAGTGAAGTGTGTCTGATCTGACTATGAAGACTATCCTTTGCTATATGTAGCTAAAGAACGAGTATTTTAATAAGATCAGAGAAAGAATAAAAATAAGCTAAGTACATCCAAGCATATTTTTGAAATGCAGGTTTGAAGTTCAGCACTAATTGAATCCATGGACAACAGGAGATACCATCCCCTGTCCTGCAGAGAAAATCCTTGCTAAGGAACAAGCCTCCAGGGAGCCAGCTGCAGGCAACGGTGGCTGAGGCATCTGCTGAGAGCAAAAAGGCATGAACGAGCCTTGGCCTTGCTGTCTACATCATCCCATCAACGAGTGGGATTTTTAGTAGTACTTCTGTTACCTGGTGACTTGAATAAGTCCTGGTACAGTCACAGGTGAAGGCTTACTTTCATAAGTCTCTTGGAGGCAGGTCACAAAAGCAGTTTTGAGATCATCACCAAGGAGGTCCTGCCCTACCTGACAATTAAACCCTTTTCCTAAAGAGCTGCTCAGGGGAAAGCCCATCACTGACCTCAGTAGAGCCATGGGAAGTGGTGCGTGGCCAAGGCACCCTCAGATGGTGGGACATACTGGCAGGGCTATCAGCAGCACTACGCAGCACTAACACCATCCATGTAAAACAGGAGAGGAAAAGGAGGGAAAAGGAAAAAGTTTCAACAGATCCAGTTCACATGATAATTAGAAAGTAGAAAAATGGGATTTAAAAGAATATTTTTAAGATAAATTAAAAAAAATCATGGGAAGAAAATAAACATTTTAAGTAAGATCTCTACAGAAATAATTGTATATTAGATGGATGGTTTTATTAAAGCCAGCTTTCTGAGCAGCATCCAGAGGGCTCTGCAGCATGTGTCTGAAATAACAATCAATCAGATGCAAACCAGGAGCACAAAGATGAAACCTGGCCAAACCTCCAGGGAGATTAGCAAGTTCCCAAGTGTGTTTTTAAGTGAAGGATCATCATGCTTGCTTTATATACACCAATTAACCTCACACCAAGAGTAGCACTGAGGAAGCACAGTAATTCTAGGGTAAAACCAGCATGAGATCAAAGCTGGGAGAATAAATGATTTTTTAATGTAGCCTCTCACTTCTTATACAGGTTATACAGGTGAGAAACCCAGTCCCTTGACCAAAATATCCCCACATGCTGGAACTGTATTGAGGGGCATAAAGGCAGTACAAAGAGCTTTCTTTCAGTAATATTTAATGGCTATAATAATAGCTGTGCTAAGTACACAGGAGCCAGAAGTTGGGTGATCATTTAGACTAATCGGTTATTTCAGTGCTTGTGTTTATGGCATTAACTTCTATTCCTACTAAAAATCTTTCTCCTTTCCTCTAAGACTTCAAGTGTGCAGCAGCCCTGTGGGATCCCCCAGTGAAAAGCTAGTAAGCCATGCAGACTTTGTCCTTTGGTGAGCCAGGATCCCATGGAGGCTCATCAGGATCAGATCGAACTGCTGGCAGGCACACAGGGCACTGTGCCATCATGTCTGAGCCAGCAGAGACCCAGCCACAGCCCCCTCCGGACACCTTCTCCCTCCACCTTTCTCCTCTCCTGACTTTTTTTTCAGCTTTTCAGCAGACCCTGGGATCACAGCATGTTGCAATATTTCCCTGGGCACCACTCAGCCGACAAAGACTGACTGGATGAGGCCAACGCCATGCGCACAGCAAAGCTAAGCACCGGGACTTGAATGTCCGGCCACGGCAGGTGACCCAACCCAACCTCCCTGCCCGGGAGCACCAGCAGAGTGAGATTTCTCCCCATTCACACTTCTCTTCCTTCTGTCAAAAGCAGGAGCAGGGATTGCAGTGTGTAGTGGTCCTGATAACAGGACTGACACCTTCTTTCCCACCCCAAAAGACTAGCAGACAGACCGCACGCTGCACACAGCAGCCCTGCCCACAGGAGGGATGCTCACAGGTTCTGATTAAGCCACTTTGGACATTACCTGGTTCATTTCAGCATGCTTTATTTTTCATTTTTCACTCTGTTTTTCATCTGTAAACTAATCAACGTATTTCAAAAGGCTGGTGTGTTGGGTTTGCGTGGCAAGGTTTGGGGGGGGGGGGGGGGACAGGGGTGGCTTCTGTGAGAAGCTGCTAGAAGTTTCCCCTATGTCCGATAGAGCCAATGCCAGCTGGCTCCAAGATGGACCTGCCTCTGGACAAGACTGAGCCAATCAGCGACGGTGGTACCGCCTCTCTGATAACATAGGGGGTAAAAACCTGCTGTGGAACAACAGCCGGAGGAGAGAAGTGAGAATACATGAGAGGAACAACTCTGCAGACACCAAGGTCAGTGAAGGAGGAGGAGGAGGTGCTCCAGGCACTGGAGCAGAGATTCCCCTGCAGCCTGTGGTGAAGACCATGGTGAGGCAGGCTGTCCCCCTGCAGCCCGTGGAGCAGATATCCACCTGCAGCTTGTGGAGGACCCCATGCTGGAGAAGGTGGATACCCGAAGGAGGCTGTGACCCCATGGGAAGACCATGCTGGAGCAGGCTCCTGGCAGGACCTGTGGCCCCATGGAGACAGAGGAGCCCACGCTGGAGCAGCTTTGCTGGCAGGACTTGTGACCTTGTGGGGACCCACGCTGGAGCAGTCTGTTCCTGAAGGACTGCACCCCAGGGAAAGGACCCATGCTGGAGCAGTTCGTGAAGAACTGCAGCCTGTGGGAAGGAGTCACTTTGGAGAAGTTCGTGGAGGACTGTCTCCTGTGGGAGGGACCCCATGCTGGAGCAGGGGAAGAGTGCGAGGAGTGCTCCCCGAGGAGGAATCATAGAATCATAGAATCGTCAAGGTTGGAAAAGACCCTTAAGATCATCGAGTCCAACCGTTAACCTAACACTGCCAAGTCCATCTATACCATGTCCTCGAGCACCACATCTATCCGTTCTTTAAATACCTCCAGGGATGGAGACTCAACCACTTCCCTGGGCAGCCTGTTCCAATGCTTGACCACCCTTTCGGTGAAGAATTTCCTAATATCTACCCTAAACCTCCCCTGGCACAACTTGAGGCCGTTTCCTCTCGTCCTATCCCTTGTTACTTGGGAGAAGAGACCGACCTCCACCTCCCTACAACCTCCTTTCAGGTAGTTGTAGAGAGCCATAAGGTTACCCCTCAGCCTCCTCTTCTCCAAACTAAACAATCCCAGTTCCCTCAGCCGCTCCTCATAAGACTTGTGCTCTAGACCCTTCACCAGCTTCGTTGCCCTCCTCTGGACATGCTCCAGCACCTCGATGTCCTTCTTGTAGTGAGGGGCCCAAAACTGAACGCAGTACTCAAGGTGCGGCTTCACCAGTGCCGAGTACAGGGGCACTATCACCTCCCTGGTCCTGCTGGTCACACTATTCTTGCTACAAGCCAGGATGCTATTGGTCTTCTTGGCCACCTGAGCACACTGCTGGCTCATGTTCAGGCGGCTGCCAACCAACACCCCCAGGTCCTTTTCCGCCAGACAGCTCTCCAGCCACTCCTCCCCAAGCCTGTAGCGTTGCATGGGGTTGTTGTGACCCAAGTGCAGGACTTGGCACTTAGCCTTGCTGAATCTCATACAGTTGGCCTCGGCCCATCGATCCAGACCATCCAGATCCCTCTGTAGGGCCTTCCTACCCTCCAGCAGATCGACACTTCCACCCAATTTGGTGTTGTCTGCAAACTTACTGAGGGTGCACTCAATCCCCTCATCCAGATCATCAATGAAGATGTTAAACAGAACTGGACCCAGTACTGAGCCCTGGGGAACACCACTCATGACCGGCCGCCAACTGGATTTGACTCCATTCACCACCACTCTCTGGGCTCGGCCATCCAGCCAGTTTTTAACCCAACGCAGAGTGCACTTATCCAAGCCGTGAGCAGCCAGCTTCTCCAGGAGAATGCTGTGGGAGACAGTGCCAAAGGCCTTACTAAAGTCCAAGTAGACAACATCCACAGCCTTCCCCTCATCCACTAAGTGGGTCACCTTGTCATAGAAGGAGACCAGGTTAGTGAAACAGGATCTCCCTTTCATAAACCCATGCTGGCTGGGCCTGATCCCTTGGTTGTCCCACACTTGCTGCATAATGGCACTCAAGATGACCTGCTCCATGACCTTCCCTGGCACTGAGGTCAGGCTGACAGGCCTGTAGTTCCCCAAATCCTCCTTCCGACCCTTCTTGTAGAGGGGCGTCACATTTGCTAGCTTCCAGTCATCTGGGACCTCCCCGGTTGACCAGGACTGCTGATAAATGATGGAGAGTGGCTTGGCCAGCTCCTCTGCCAGCTCCCTCAGTATCCTCAGGTGGATCCCATCTGGGCCCATGGACTTGTGAGCATCCAGGTGGAGGAGCAGGTCAGTGACTGTCACCTCTTCAACAACTGGTACTTCACTCTGCATCCTATCTCCATCTCCCAGCTCAGGGGCCTGAAAACCCCGAGGATGACTAGCTTGACTATTAAAGGCTGAGGCAAAGAAGGCATTAAGTACCTCAGCCTTCTCCTCAGCCTTCGTGGCAAGGTTACCTTCTGCATCCAACAAAGGAGGGAGATTCTCCCTGGCCCTCCTTTTGTCGCTGACATATTTATAAAAACTTTTTTTGTTGTCTTTAACGGTGGAAGGCGCAGCAGAGGCAACATGTGATGAACTGACTGCAACCTCCATTCCCCATCCCTCTGCGCCGCTCAGGGGAAGGAGGTAGAGAAAATCAGGAGTGAAGTTGAGCCCGGGAAGAAGGGAAGGGTGGGGGGAAGGTGTTTTAAGATTTGGTTTTATTTCTCATTACCCTACTCTGATTTTTGATTGGTAATAAATTAAATTAATTTCCCCGAGTTGAGTCTGTTTTGCCTGTGATGGCAATTGCTGAGTGATTTCCCTGTCCTTATCTCAATCCATGAGCCTTTCATCATATTTTCTCTCCCCTGTCCAGCTGAGGAGGGGGAGTGACAGAGCGGCTTTGGTGGGCACCTGGTGTCCAGCCAGGGTCAACCCACCACAGCTGGCATGAATTTTGAAGTGTGCTTGTCATGGCAGACCAAAGTCTCTGTACTCAAAACCCCAAACCGCATTCCCTGTTGGCTCTTGCAGTGAGGAGTCATACCATCACCTCTGAACTGTGTAGGCCCAGTTAGTCCACCAAAAATCAACACAGCAGCGTCAAGCAACACTATTTTTTTTCTAGTAGTGAGAGAATCCAGTGGCAGCCCATCAGGATGACACTTGCATGAGAGAGGAGGACAGAGATGCCCATGAGTTAGGTGGAGGGTCCCACAGCAGCCACGGCCAGGCCCTGCAGGGCTACAAGGAGCGGGATCAATTGGGTAAAACCCCTCCATTCCTCCAGCTGGAGCCAGGCTAGGGTTAGGCAGGGCACAGAAATTTTAACGAAGGGACCCGCATAGCTGCAGCTGTGGGGAGCTCACACAGCAGCATATGGTTATGTTTTCCTTTCAGCCATTTGATCAGCTGAAAAGCCTTTCTGTTCCCAGGGAAGTTCTCAAATTCATTTGCAGCTCAAAGAGCAGATCCTGGTGGCAGGAGGTGGGGTGGGAACTCACTGCCTTCAGAGCCCTGCATCCCACGGAGGGTCGGGACACGGGGGTGGGAATGCACAGCTATCGTATGCAGGATGGCCCAGAGACACGGGAGCTGCAGAGATGCTGGAGGAGAGGCAGCTGCAGGCAGGGCCATCAGCAGAGGCTAATTTTACAAATTGAAACAACAACTATAATGGTATAGGCATGACAAGCCTTGTCACAGCTGGTTTGGGATTCAGATGGCTTTATATTATTTTCATTAGCCTGATGTTCGTCTGGTGGGATGCTTGTATGGGCACACGTGTGGGTGGGAGAATAAACACAGCTGAGCAAATCTGGTCCCTCATCTTGCTTCTACACAAGCAAATGGGGAGGCTTATCCTCAGTTCAGATGAGAGCTGTAGCCATCCCCCCCATCCAAAAAGGTGCAGCTGTATTTAATAGCAATGTATCACAGGAGCATTTGTGGCAATTTTGCTGATGTTTATTGCTATAGACAAAGCACAAATGCTTTTAATGCTGTGTCAAGCTGGTGAAACTCAGACAGCTGTGAAGAAGAAGAAAAAAAAAGGTACTGAGTCACTTGGGGAGAGAAGAAGAGAAAAGGAGCTACGTCATGACAGAGAAAATATGACAGTTTAAATAGGATTCTTCCCTGTCAGGCCAAGATACCCCTCCAAAAAGCCTACTTTCAACCAGCTCTTTACTGCAGAAGCTAGACAGAGTTTGTTCAAAGCCTGCATTTTTATTCCTATGGTG
Source organism: Nipponia nippon (assembly GCF_047370975.1). Lineage (NCBI taxonomy): Eukaryota > Metazoa > Chordata > Aves > Pelecaniformes > Threskiornithidae > Nipponia > Nipponia nippon. The sequence goes on from NW_028262343.1 coordinate 6,915,499, forward strand.
TGTTAATGGCAACTGTTTATAAACACAAACTGGTTCTGAAAGAAGAGCTGGCCCTAGGGGAAAAAGAGGGAAAATATTAATGGGATAAAGCAAATGTATGAATGGGTTGAGAAAGAAAAAAAACCATCAGCCTCCCAAGGTAAATTGTTTAAGTTTTGGGGTTCTTGAGCCTCTTCAGATATACTCTATACCTGGTATTCCTGCCCCTGTTTTAAATGGATAGTTTGACTTTCTCAAATTCCATAACCTTTAAAAAAGATAACATATATTTCCTGTAACTTATATAAAAGGATAATAGAAACTGATCTTAAACTGACAGCAATAAAAGCTGTGTCTTCCATCTTCCCCTATAGCTTCTGTAAATTGGAATTTTTTTCATGATGAATGATAAAATAAGTTCTAGCAGCCGCGAGCTTCTCCAGGGGTTAATAAATGAGCACAGATGACTGAAAAAGCACAGCCAAGACTTTGTGCCTCTCGGTGGCTCCAAGGCTGTAAACTCAGACCTAGTTTGCTAATCCCCCCCAACAGTACCTCAGTGCCCTGTGAAATCTTCATTACCAGTGAACATGAAGAAATTCCTCTTTAGAGCACCTAAGACGTCAGAGGTGCTGAGGGGTGGTAACCCCCAGATTACCACTACCCCCTTTGCCAGAGGTTCCTCCTCCTCTCCCGTTTCTGCCATCTAAGGGGGGTGTGTGTAAATACTTCCTAACTCACTTTGTATCAGCCAAGGACTTCATATCACATCAGCTACCTAGACTAATTTGATGGACACATAACAACTTCACCAGGAGAGAGGCAGCAAGCCTTTCACCAGCACAACAGTTTGAAGAATATTCATCAATCTATTTACATATATTAACACTCAGAGTTTGATGTGAAAGACTATCTCCAGTTCTGCTATCTGTCCCGCTGCCAGTGATATCCTCATTAATTAGAATGCAATGAGGATAACATACTTAAGCAATAGCAAAGCAGGCGGTGGAAAGCTGAGATGCTTTGTGCCCATCTGTGAGCAGGAAGGGAACCAAAAAAGATATAGATGTTCAAAAGGAAGAGGAAAATGGTTTGCCTGATACTGTTTGCCTCAAGCTTGCCTGAATAAGAAAAATCCCCCATATTCATGCAAGTGGGAGGTGAGTGGAGCCTATTGATATGAATTTACTTAAGCAATGTATCCAATATAATTTATCTTGCCTTTTGACTCTGCTATGCTGTATAAGGTATGTGTTACATACTACCATGCAAATAACAGACGTTTTTCAACTATTAATTATTGGATATTTGGTAGAAGTAGCTAATTAAATAAATTATTCCCTGTTCAGACATTTGAAAATGAGCTTGTAATGAAAAACCCCACTTTTGATCTATTTTTTTAAATAAAATATACCAAAACTCTTTGGAGAAGACATGGTTTAGAGGTGGACCTGGCAGTTAGGTTAACGGTTGGACTCGATGATCTCAGAGGTCCTTTCCAACTTTAATGATTCTATGATTCTATAATTTGTCATTCAGCCAGCACCAAAAATAGGTGTTGATCCATCAACAACATATAATTTGTATTTCCTATCTTTCTTACAGTGAAGTAATAGTCTTTAAAGTGAGCTAAAATTTATAAAACTTACACAACAACAAACAACTGTTTTATGGGTACAAAGACCGTTAGAATTTTTTGAATTAATTATAACATGCCTCAGTCTTAATCCTGATATTCCAGCAATGGCGAGCCTTTTGTGTTGTATAAGGAGCTTTTTCTGCATGGAGGGGGATTTCCCCTATCTAACATCAGTGCTGCTTTTACACCTCATTCTGAAGCAGGGGAACCATCAAGGTTAGAGCCACAGGGCCAGAGCCCTGTGGGCTACTGGTCTGACCAACACAATATGCAACCCAGAACGTCTCTGAACTTTTCCCCATCATTTCAAAACCTATCAGGACAACTGCAGAATCGATGCAATCTAAGGTTTGGCTCTGTTGCTTTCCATCTGGGAGGCTAGTCCAGAAATGGCCACAGCAGTAGGGCTTCCCTGCCAAATCGACAGAGACTGGCTAGCTGTCCTTGGGTTGGATTCAACCAAGATTGAGTGTTCTTGCTGAAATACATCTAATTTGGCCATGACTTCAGGAAGTTTCTAACAGCAATTGTCTTGCTTGTTCCTTTGCCCAGGTGTAACAAAGGGAAGGGATTTCAGTTATTCACAACGTTATGGTGAGCAACAGTGAGTGTAATCATTCTTTAATGGATATTATACCCCAGCAGCACTGTGTAGTCCTGCTGGATACAAGCTAGCTGCCCACTCCATCCAGTATCTATTTGGTCAGAGAGCATGGGAGATAAAATAAAGCAGTCGTTTCCATATGCAACAGGTTGACTTAATCTATCATCTATCAGAATTAAAAAGCAATTAATCACATTTTCAGGATTATCTAGGACACGAAGTACAAAACACAGAGGCACTAGAGTAAATGCAGAAACTTGCTGACATAGGAAAGGCAAACCAAAGGATTAACTGAAGAAATTTAGCATTCCAGCAGCAAAAATGAAATGTAATCCATATCCTACTTTACTATCTGTTGATTTATTCTAGTTTACCAATGTACTAGCCTGTACAAAACTCTGCCTCGGGAATTCAATATCTGTGGGACTCTGGTGAATATTTGTAAGTATAAAGCTGGTGTAAGGAAGACTGAATTGGATCTCCCCTTCAATCTAGTCCTGATTATAGGGTGGGCCACTGTGCTTTCTTTTCACTGTATCTTGAAGCATTTATCTGGGGGCTTGCAAGCCAAACCCAATGGCTGATCATCTAAGGTTAGATGATGGAACAACCAAATGCATGTAAGATCCAATCCAGTGGTTATCTACACTGTAATAAAGAAATCATGACAGATGTGATTTGATAGCAGGTGTCCTGGTTTCAGCTGGGATAGAGTTAGTTTTCTTCTTAGTAGCTGGTAGAGTGCTGTGTTTTGGATTTAGGATGAGAATAATGTTGATGATAACACACTGATGTTTTGGTTCTTGCTGAGCAGAGTTTACACTAGTCAAGGACTTTTCAGCTTCTCGTGCTCTGCCCAGTGCGTAAGAAGCTGGGAGGGAGCATAGCTAGGACAGCTGACCCAGACTGGCCAAAGGGCTATTCCATACCATATGACATCATGCTCAGCATATAAGCTGGGGGAAGAAGAAGGAAGGGGGGGACATTGGGCGTGATGGCGTTTGTCTTCCCAAGTAACCGTTACGCGTGATGGAGCCCTGCTTTCCTGAGGATGGCTGAACACCTGCCTGCCCATAGGAAGTAGTGAATGAATTCCTTGCTTTGCTTTGCTTGTGCGTGCGGCTTTTGCTTTACCTATTAAACTGCCTTTATCTCAACCCATGAGTTTTCTCCCTTTTACTCTTCCGATTCTCTCCCCCATCCCACTGGGGGGGAGTGAGTGAGCGGCTGTGTGGTGCATAGTTGCTGGCTGGGGTTAAACCACGACAGCAGGATTGACAGTGCATGCACAAAGCAGACAATACTTACGGGCAGCGGCTTGCTGGGGTGAGGGAAACAGGCATTTTTTTCCACACCAGAGTGCTGTCCACCCAGGGAAAGGACTGGAGAGCAAGTTAAGAGGAAGTATGGGCCCTGGTGAGGAGCAGCATCTCCTGCACCCCCACCCCAGCATCCCAACTGCAGCAGCATGCCCAGGTCTGCAGAGCTTCTCCCCTTCTCCCTGGATGGAGTTGGCCAGCCTACACACATTGGGACAGCAAAATCTAATTTTCCCTGAGCTGCTGAAGAGCCCTGCACTAGCTGTGCTTTAAATAAAGGGAATATCTTTGGGGAAACAGAAAGGAATTTGAAAATTGCAAGTGTCCCTGGAGCAGCAGGGGAGTACAACCACCACAAAACAGCCTGGTGATAGTTAATGACAGTTGGCCAGAGCTTTATTCTTAGTCTCCTTACCAAAGATGGATCAGATGTTTCCAGCCCGATCATCTCTGATATAGCAACTTTGTTTCCCCAATCACAATAACTGTTTGTATCCTGCCATTATAAATAATGTTTTAAAGGATCTCTGATTTTAATTTTCTCCATAACATTTCATTTTCAGATGTTTTGCCAAAACCACTAACACAAAACCAAAGGAATATAAATAATGAAACTAGTATTCCATGTCTGAATTAAGAGTATACTATTCTGTATTTGGAAAAAAATTATTTTCTATATTATATTTATTTGAAAAAATATGTAAATCCTTGTGTCATTACTAAAAAAGAAAGAATTATTGTTTTATGTTTGACATAAGAATACCTGCTTCTGGACTGAAGAGAAAAACCTTAATTCCATCAAGCTGCTATCACAGGCTATGCCATAAGCGAATATCTTGACTGAATTACAGCTTTTTAGTTCCTTTCCATCATTTATTTCATAAAAAATAATTCTAAAAAGAAAACCTTGCCTTCATCCAAAAATAAATCTGGCTGAAAACAACTCCAGAGACCTCCAAAAAAAGTGATTAAATAATGAGGTCTGAAAGCAACTGCCAAGCATAAGAAAGCTCAGATCATGAATTCTGATCATTATGGTCCCTACTATTACCTCACCAAGGGCCTGAAGAGATTTGGGTTCTGAGATCAGGACAGAGTGCGACCACACAGTAGGAAAAATACTTTGTAAAAGCCGAGGTGCAAAATTTCCTTCATCTGGAAAAACTTGCACAGGACTCCGGGGGGAACTCCCCAGTCACCTTGGAAAATCTTTGCAATCTATATTTTCAAAAAGAATAGAATAGAATAGAATAGATTTCAGTTGGAAGGGATCTGCAACGATCATCTAGTCCAACTGCCTGACCACTTCAGGGCTGACCAAAAGTTAAAGCATGTTATTAAGGGCATTGTCCAAATGCCTCTTAAACACTGACAGGCTTGGGGCATCGACCACCTCTCTAGGAAGCCTGTTCCAGTGTTTGACCACCCTCTCTGTAAAGAAATGCTTCCTAATGTCAAGTCAGAATCTCCCCGATGCAGCTTTGAAATGTTCCCGCGCATCCTGTCACTGGATGCCAGGGAGAAGAGCTCAGCACCTCCCTCTCCACTTCCCTTCCTCAGGAAGCTGTAGAGAGCAATGAGGTCGCCCCTCAGCCTCCTTTTCTCCAAACTAGACAAGCCCAAAGTCCCTAGCCACTCCTCATAGGACATGCCTTCCAGCCCTTTCACCAGCTTTGTTGCCCTCCTCTGGATGCATTTAAGGACCTTCACATCCTTCTTAAATTGTGGGGCCCAGAACTATACACAACACTCAAGGTGAGGCAGCACCAATGCTAAATACAGAGGGATAATCACCTCTTTTGACCGGCTGGTTGTACTGTGTTTGATGCACCCCAGGATGCAGTTTGCCCTCTTGGATGCCAGGGCACACTGCTGACTCATATTGAGCCTGCTGTCAACCAGCACCCCCAGATCCCTTTCTGTGGGGCTGCTCTCCAGCAACTCCTCTCCCAATTTATACTTGTGCCCAGTGTTACTTTGTCCCAGGTGCAGAATCCAGCATTTGGACTTGTTAAATTTCATCCCATTAATCATTGCTCAATGCTCCCATCAAGGCCTCTTGTCCCTCAAGAGTGTCAACAGCACTTCCCAGTTTGGTATCATCAGAAAACTTATAGTAAGATTTTTAAGTTATGAAGTAGCTTTTCATTAGTTTCATGGAAATTCTGAAGTTGGGTTTTTTTTTTTTTTGTAAGACTCCAGAGTGAAAGCAATTTTTTTTAAAGCCAGGTCTCCTGAGGAGCAGAAACTAACCAGATCCATGTAGAAGTGCATCAGTACAACAGTCAGGGACATTATAGTCATATATGTGACCTGACAAGGAAAAACAGACTAGCAGACAGCTCAGATGACCTGCCGGTCCCTGGCAGAAGCATTGCGTGTACCACGCATCTACTGCCGTGCTCCTGACCCCACAGCTGCTGTGCCATCTGGAGATGGCACCATGCTCCAGCAGCCACCCAGCCCAGACCTGCTCCTAAATCTGCCCCCCTCCAAAGTGGACTCAAGTCCAGTGCTACCGAGGGCCAATGCCACGGTTGTGCACAGGCCCCGTATGCCCTTTAGGACCTCAATATCAAAATGAAATGGAAAGTAGGCTTTGCACTAGCTGAGGACAGCATGGCTCCTGACTATGCAGAGAAGGCAGGGTAGTTATCATTTTTCAGAACTTCACAGAGTTTGCTAAGTATCTAACAGACCAATATCCTCTATATTTTAGTGAAGTTCTGCAGGGTGGAAGAAAACCTGCTGCTACTTGACAGGTTGTCCACTTTGTCAATGGGACTTTTTGGTGTCCCATTGAAATGGAACAGTGTAGGTTGGAGGGGACCTCTGGAGGTTGCCATCTCCACGTCCTGCTCAAAGCAGGGCCAACTTCAGAGTCAGATCAAGTTTCTCTGGGCCTCCTCCAGTCAAGTTTTGAATGTCTAGTAATATTTAACGTCCAGGTTACTATATATGGAGATATAGTGAAAAAGGATGAGACATAAATGGAAAACACTGGACTTACTGAGGCTATTAGCCTGTTGCTGTTAGCTTCTGACAGTATACACGACTGCTAGGATAAAGACAGTGGGAAGCCCTAAACAGCCAGCTACACAAAACCACTTTCTTGGTGCTTCCTCCTGGGAGCCCTCTGCCCTTTTCAAGCCACCACAGCTGCCATCTCCCCTTTCCTCCTTCTAGACACCCCAGTGCACCACCGGGGCTGAGGACAGCCAGGACCACACAAGCATGTGGCATCCTGCAAGTGTCATCAACAACTCCTTTACCTCTATACCTTCCCCCTGCTCTAAGAGAAAAGTACAGTTAAGAGAGACCTCAACAACACTAGTAGTTTCTCTACTTTCCTTTGCACAGGCATGGTGCACACTTCGATACCTTTGTATTTTGATAATCCCTACCAATAGGCTTACAACACAGCTATGTTATTTTTTTCAGTCCTTTACATTTAAAGCACAACTGTCACTGTTACAGCAGGAGCAGTCAGTCACTGGACACAAAAGCTTGCCAGCCTGATTAAAAAAGGCTAATAGGGAAAAAAAAATCCAGCTGGATTTGCCTAAACTCAGCCAGTAAGGAATATACTAATGCCAAAATAATTTGTGAGTGAAGTTTGTGTCTAAAAAGGGCTGTAACTCAAAGAGTTTACTCAAAAGAAACTGAATCAAGTGCATGTTAATACGGTCCCATCCAAGCCCCTCAGCAGATGGGTAAAGTACTCCCTTTTGGACAAGCATATCACACAGTTTGCATTGGTACAGCCTCCCCCAGCCCAAGACAGAGAAGGCCCCACTCCTGCATTACTGAACAGAGAGCAGCAAACAGCTCTTACTAAGTGCAACGTGTTGCTTGGGGTTTGGCTGCGTGCCTGTCATCAGGGTCATTTCTACAGCCCTGCCTGGAGATACTCCAGAAGGTTTTTCATCCAGGCTAATCTTAAAAAAAAAGCCAGATACTCATCTACCATAAGTTAATACAGCTTCACTGCTTTAGTAAACACTATACTGACTTCTGCCACCTGAGGCTCTGCTCCATCAGTCCTTTAAAAGCTGTGAGCAAGGAATGGCAAAACTGATCCCACAGAGCTGTGCTGACTGACACCTACTGGGAATCTACTGAAAAGAAATAACGTCCTTTAACTTTGCACCATGGAGGCTGAAATAAAAACTGAGAAGTGAAATAAGCCAGTGGAGGTGCAGCTTCCAGTAAAGATTTCATTGCTATTTTAATGAAACCAATCTACATAACAACTACATAATTAAGAGGATAATACAAAAACTAGCAACCGACATTTGTGCCTGTTCCTCCTGAGTGCAGAGAGAGGCTGGAGAGCCCACAACTGCACACAAGCCAAGTGCATGGCCACTGTTGGCAGCTGTGGCCTCCATGTCTGGGAAGGGAATGGGAAGCAGCCGCATGGTGGTGTGCAGAGCACAACGACTCAGAGAACCTAACCTAACATAGGGTCTCAGGACCCCTAAGATAGGGTCTCAGGTTTGAAACAAGAGGAAATGTGTTTTCCCAGTGCAAAACTAATTTATGGAGCTCGTTTCCACAGAGCTTCTGAAAGCTAGAAAAAGGATCTGCAGATTAATGGAAAACCAGTGACTCCTGGAAAGGAGGGCAGTAGACCCAGTCCCTAAGCCGGAAACCACACTGCTACAGATGGAAGCATTTGCTAGGGAATGGTCACTCAGTACATGACCAACTTAGTTACCTGAGCATCCACTAAAGGTGAGCCTGGGAGAAAGAACTCTGGGCTAGAGGGACCTTCACTCTGACCTAACTCACGCAACCAGGGAAAAGAGTGCACAACAGCTTTCTGCGGGTGAGACAGCAACATTTTTAGCAGTGATAGTGCTTCAGGCTCCCACACTGAAGAGGAACTGTGCTCCTTTCTGCAGCAGCAGACCGGTGTCTGCAGACAAGGCAGCAAGCCACCATATAACATGTCAACACCAGGTTAAGCTTGGTCATTGCAGCTCCATTTCTGTTCTCAGCATGTTCATCTGAAACAGTGGCTGCAATGATACAGGTGGGGTTTTGAGCCTAGGCCACCAGGAAAACTCACCTGCCCATGCCATACCACCTCTTTCCCAAACGCCCTGTGGCCCTGCCCCCAGAATAACACCAGCTGGCACATGCCCTCCCCCTTCACTTCCAGCCACATAACAGGAGCATGACAAGAGTAGAAGAGTCACAAAACTGGGACGAAACAGCAGCAGTAGCCTATCATGTGACCCACCCGCAGAGGGGAGCGGCATCACCCCACCCGTCTGGGGCGGGGTGCAGGCAAGGCCATGATATTTTACCTTCAAGGCAATAACAAGAGGTAGCATAGTAACAGGGTTGGATCCTGCTGCACTAGACTTCACAAGAAATCACTGGGCAAACAGCAAAAGGAAAATTGGAAGTGTTTTACTCTTTTGCAAATGTTTTCAGACTCAAAGATTTTGCGAGACTGACTTGAATTAAAACCCTGTGACCCATGTCCCCCTCATCAAATCCAGATGCCATAACAAAGTCCTGTATTTATTCACAATACTGTAGTGTTTTCCAAGTTCATGACCAGGATCTGTAATACCTAGCAAGAGGGCACAACTAACATAAGCACACAATTAGCTATCATAAATAAACTGTGGCCAACAGACCTCATTATCATGCATCTTTCACTGCAGCGAAGAGAAGAGGCAGCTGTGTAACATCTTTCAGTACTTAGCTGATAACAGCATGGACAGAAACAGGGGAAAAAATAAACTATTGAAAGTCTCCCTCTTTAGGTTTGCAGCCACACTCAGTAACATATATTGCATATGTGCTGCTCCAAAAAGAAACTGAATTAATTTCATGCCCAAGTCCTCAAGTTTAGCCATTAAATCATTCAGAGTTGGGAAACAGAAGTACTGTTTTCTGTTCAAGTACTTTCATTACATGGGTTTGGGCATCATCTACCACCTAAAATCATCAAAGGAAAACCTTTCTCATTACTGAAGCATAGCTAGTGCATCCTAATTTTGGTGGTAATAATGAATGGCAATTAGTCAGTTACTGGTGCATGGGGGAGTTAGAACACATAAGCATTCCAAATGATGCTTAGCAAAGCCTCATACTGTTCATTGCTGCATCAATTTAAAGCCTAATTAGTGGTCCATATAATAATCAAATTAACTTGCTATGGATTGTCATTATGTCCTACCCTGAGGAAATGCCTTAAACAAACATTTAGAGCTGAAGGAAGGACTCGTTGCTAACCCTATTAGCTCATGAGTGACAATAACATGCCAACCCAAGTCAGGGTTGGTTCAAGAACAGCAATAGTCTTGAGTTTTGCTGTATAGGGGGGCTAATAAAAATGCATTTTCAAAACCGACAGGAAAACAAGTAACTGAGTTTGGAAATGTAATCACTGCAGCTATCTTTTAGCAACTAGCAAGCTCCCGAGGAAAAATAGTTGTGACGTGAATTAACATGTTAGTGTCCTGTGAATGAATGAAGCTCCCAGCAGCAGTTTATGAAAAGAGGTGGCATACTCTGATGAAAGCCTGGGGCACTGCAGAGGTAGCAGCATTAAGCACAGTTGAATGAGAGCAAAGGAACCTACAACTCCCCTTATGAAACAATGAAAACAAATACTGCTGTTTTAAGAGATATGGATATGTTTCCAGAAAATTGCAAGTGGACATAAATAAACCTTGAATATTAATAAGTGCGGGTTTACTCTGAAAAGCAATTACAATAAAGTCTTCTCGCTCAACTGACTTTCTGCATGTACTCACATTAAGTCCTGATGATACTATTGTCAAAAAAACATTACTAACAATTTTTATTTGGAGTAGTGTTACGAAGCCAAATGTGTGGTATAGCCAGTTGAAAATGGTGAGGTCAGTTAAGACCTAATTCTGTAGTTCAAGTATATATTAAGTGTTCTTGAGTGGTTTCAGTGAATTCCAGGTATTGATAAGAGTTGGTAGAATAAGCCTGGCTATTCATATGTTTTACAGATGGCAAAATAAGCCAAGACACTGAAACAAGTTGCTGTCAGCCACAGAAAAACCTCGGTGGTAGAGCCCAGATGAGAGCTCTGGAATGTCTCACCATCATCCCCTGTACTTATTCATGCCATACTACTCCAGTTTTCTTTCCTAACTGGTTAACAAGTTCCAAGCTATGGCAGTTTTTAAATTCCTCTCAAGCCTGTGACTTGAGCCTCAAGTAGTAAAAGAACAAAAAATCATTTAATCACCACTAAACAGAGTCACCATGAACCATGCAACTGATGCAAAATTGGCCTTTGTGATCAGGAGGCATTAAAGGCTGGTGAAGCCTAACCAGGAAATCCATCCGTAGGAATAAACAAGCAGTCAGAATCAGTGCAGCACAGCGAGAGAGAGAGAGGGGAAGCCAACAAATTCTTTTTACTGTAAATAATTTTTAAAAATCAACCGGCATTCACTTCTTGCAGTATGAAAGCAACAGGATAAGCCACCACGCTAGCAGAGCAGACAGACCTCAGGCACTGCAAAAAGAAAATCTGGATTTGCTTCTCAAAGGCTGTTAAACTTTTGCCAAATCAGTCAAATGCACATCAGGTTAAAAAAATTACTCCTGTTATGGTGCAGTGTCTAAAAGTACAAACAAAAGAGGCCTTGCTAGATGTGGCATGTGATTAGGACAATAGCCACTCCAAACCCTCTAGTGCAACTGCTATCAAGAGCAGTAAGACCATGTTTGATGCTCAGCTACCTTCTACATTAAAAACATTGAAAGACAAGTAAGAGGAAATGGAATAGATGGTTTAGAAGAAAAGAGGAGCTGAAATCAAATTTCACTCAGTTGCAGTCTGATGATTTATAAATTAGGGTTTTTCTCCCAAAACAGAGGTGAGATTAAACAAGCTAACCAAAGCAGGGCAGCTTTCCTGAGTTCATTGATGTCAGTTGAGTTGGGAAATGACCCTTATCTCCCCAAGGAGTGCTCCCCCCACTCTTCAGAGCAAGGAGGCAGAAGCTCTGCTTTGTGCTGTTTTAATTTAGAAGCATCTTGTGAAGCTAAATATGTGGTGGAACAGTCCAGAGATACAGAGGATACTGCCTGCTCCTCTTTTCACCTCAGCATATACATAGTGCCCAAAGATGATGAATTAGCTTTCCAATACCTCATTTTGGCACGTGAAGAAGGAAGTTAGTATCTGCAAAGATGCTGGCTCTCCTCAGGGGCAACATGGATTCAGCCAGGCTCAAGTCCACCACCACGCAAACATGACTATCTGTTCCCAGGGCCAGCCCAGTCCTGGAAGCAGAAGAGGTGCCTCGGCAGAAATACAGCCAGTACTCTTCACAAAACCTCTTGTGGTGCTCTGCAAGCTCCATTTGCATAGCCTGCACCACATTCCCATCACCAGGGACTTTCAAAACTACCTTGCATGCAGCATGGCTTATTAGGTATGAAACAGGGCTGTTGCTTCCATGCTGTATCAGCCCAAGAACTGCACCGTGCTTCCCCAGCATCCCCTGTCCCACGATGCTCAATTAGCACACACAGTGCCGCATGAATACCCAGCATCAGCTTGGGTCCAGCACCACACCCAAGCTATGAGCCCTCCTGCAACTCAGACCACTAGGCACTGCACAGGGACACTGAGAACCAGTTTGGGCCTCCTGAGGTTATCAGTCCCAGGTGCGCTCATCCAGAACTGTCTTGCTCTAATGTACATTAGTGTCTCTAAGTTCTAGTTTTTCCCTCCCATTATCCAGCCTCCTCTCCTGCCTCCCTAGATATTGAACAATTGGGAGTACTTAGATACCAGATCACTCTGAATTCAGAAAAAATGCTGGGTTTCCTTTTTTCTTTTTCCTTTTTGCTTTCTTTTTAAATCTCTTGACCAGCTCATAACAGGATCATCATGATGGAGGTTAAGCTAAAGTCAGCTTGAAAGCAACTAGGCTTAATTTTAGCAAGGTTGCAACCAGCTTCTGGGGTTTTCAGTTTTAAGTCTCTGTGAAACATTGTGTGGTTCCTGGGGGGAAACCTAGCCTGTGTACTCCAGGGCTTGAAATGAGGCTTTCTATGGGAGCTGTTTATAGAATTTGTTGTCACTTACTATAAAGCTCCCAGAATCTTTCCAGGGTTTTAAGATAGCCAGAAAAGTAAAATACCGAACTGTGTTTGTGTTAGTTGTTTTTCTGTTCAGGCACTAGGGGCCACAGCAACTTTTGGGAGTGTCGTGGTTTAACCCCAGCCAGCAACTAAGCACCATGCAGCCGCTCGCTCACTCCCCACCAGTGGGATGGGGGAGAGAATCAGAAGGGTAAAAGGAAGAAAACTCGTGGGTTGAGATAAGAACAGTTTAATAATTGAAGTAAAATAAATTAGAACAGTTAAATAGGCAAAGCAAAAACCGTGCACGCAAACAAAGCAAAACAAGGAATTCATTCACTACTTCCCATGGGCAGGCAGGTGTTCAGCCATCCCCAGGAAAGCGGGGCTCCATCACGCGTAACAGTTACTTGGGAAGACAAACGCCATCACGCCCAATGTCCCCCCCTTCCTTCTTCTTCCCCCAGCTTATATACTGAGCATGACGTCACATGGTATGGAATAGCCCTTTGGCCAGCCTGGGTCAGCACCACCCCCCCCCGGCTGTGCCCCCTCCCAGCTTCTTGTGCACCCGGCAGAGCAGGGGAAGCTGAAAAGTCTTTGAACAGTGTGAGCGCCACTTAGCACCTATTTAGCAACAGCTTAGCACTACTTAGCAAGAACCAAAGCATCAGTGTATCATCGACATTATTCTCATCCTAAACCCAAAACACAGCCCCATACCGGCTACCAAGACGAAAATTAACTCTATCCCAGCTGAAACCAGGACAGGGAGGAATACCTTATGGGGGCATATCCACTGTTCTGCACCATGTGCCTGTAAAGAACCAGTGACGGGGGCTCAGGCAGAGCAGAGATGTGTGAAAAAGCCAGGCAAGACTCTTTTTCAGCCACAGAGCTCAGAGTGCGCTGCCATGCAGAGGTCCAAATGCTTGGGGAGAAACAGGTCACGGGTCCTGGCTGGGTAGCTCCACCACCACTCATGCCCAAAACTGAGGCAAGGAGAGTCAATAGAAGCACTGCAATACCCCCTTAGAGCCAGAGCAGTAACCACAGAATGCATTTGCTGTGACAGTGCACTCTTTTTTCCCTTCTCTATTTTCCCCGAAGTCAGTAATAGATGTCGTTGTATTGTATTAATGATAACGGAAGAAAATGTTGGCATAACAGAGGTACCTGACATAGCTATAGCTTTGCCTCTGTGACACCATTAACCCAGAAAAGCAGGTCTTGAACACCAGCAATGTTTTATGGCCTGTGCTGACAGTTCCAATTTTTTGTAAGTTGTAGCCAAACATCTCATTTTGACTCAGATCATCCCACATTGCTTGCTCGAGGGCAGCGGTGAAGAATGAGACCTCTCCCTCAAGCAGTGCAGTGTAACAACAGCTCCTTGTGCATCCGCATTTATCAAGCAAATGTACATCTAATAAGCAGTAAAGACCTTGTTCTTTAACATTCATATCTTGGAAGAATCATAGAACATCTCAAGTTGGAAGGGACCCATAAGGACCACCAAGTCCAACTCCCTGCTCCTTGCAGGACTACCTAACACTAAACCATATGACTAAGAGCGTCATCCAGACGCTCCTTGAACTCTGACAGGCTTGGTACCATCCCCACTTGCCTGGGGAGCCTGTTCCAGTGACCGACCATCCTCTCAGTGAAGAACCTTTTCCTAATGTCCAATCTGAACTTCCCCTGACGCAGCTTCATTCCATTTCCTCATGTCCTATCGCTGCTTACCAGAGAGAGGAGATCAGCACCTCCCCCTCCGCTGCCTCCTTTGAGGAAGTTGTAGACTGTGATGAGGTAACCCCTCAGCCTTCTCTTCTCCAAGCTGAACAAACCAAGTGACCTCAGCTGCTCCTCGTAAGTCTTGCCCTTGAGACCTTTCACCATCTTGGTCACCCTCCTCTGGACACACGCTAATAGTTTGATGTCCTCCTTATATTGAGGCACCCAAAACTGCACACAGTACTCAAGGTGGGGCCGCACCAGTGCAGCGTAGAGTGGGACAATCCCTCAACCAGCTAGCTATGCTGTGCTTGATGCACCCAGGACACAGTTGGCCCTTTTGGCTGCCAGGGCACACTGTTGACTCACATTCAACTTGCCATCAACCCAAACCCCCAGATCTCTTTCGAGGGGCTGCTCTCCAGCTTCTCGTCCCCCAATTTGTACGTATAAACAGGATTACCCCATCCCAGGTGGAGAATCCGGCACTTGCTCTTGTTAAATTTCATTCTATACGGTTGGTGATTGCCCAGCTCTCTAGTCTATCCAGATCTCTCTGTAAGGCCTCTTTACCCTCAAGGGAGTCCACAGCTCCTCCTAGTTTAGTATCGTCAGCAAACTTACTTACTTAATGTACATTCGACATGTTGATCTTATAGACATCTAATATGCAGATTTCTATAATGTGGGAGTGAAGAACAGTACTAAGCAAAAATGAGTCTGAGCTGTAATATCTGAACCTGACTACCATCTTTCTCAAAGTCTGGGTATGTTATATCTTTGGGAGTGGTCTGTATTTACCACCTTGTGTTAAAGCTGATTCTAGTATTATATTTCCTTTTTCTCTTTTGTTTGACAGATGAATAGTCTGACTCTTCAACAGAAGACAAGAGAGGAAACTGTGTGAGTACTTTCTGGATAGAAAATGTGTTTATTCCCTTCTTAACACAGAGAAACTTCCATCCCTCAGCAATCACCTCTTGTATGTACCATTTTAGATACCACCCACCCATATATCTGCAACACCCCCCATCCCCCCTTCCCCAAGTTTACTACTCTTGTGGTAGGGGCAGGGAGAAAGATGCTATCAGACAGATCCAAACTACCCCCGCCCCAGGTTACCACTGTGCAATAGCTTGAACTTACGCTCTGATTGCCAGTTCCCCCTCAGCCCCTGCAATAACTTCTCATGGTGGGGCAGGGAAGACAGCTGAGGACAATATGCTCTTAAGCCACTTCAACAGCAGATGCCCACATGCAGGCCACAGGGTATTTTCTGAACTCCCTTAGGGGTTTGCTTTTGACAGGCCAAGAGTGGAAACCAGATGTATAACTTCCAAACCCCATGTAAAAAATCTTTTCCAATCCCATTTGATGCCTGGCTTTGACCCAGCACTCTTACCTCCTTGTACATCCATGTTCACCATAATAAATTCTCCCATGTCGGCTGGGAGCAGAATGTCATGGCATAAAAGTTAATGCTGATGGGATGTTATCTCCTACTGCAGTTGCCTTGGGCAACAGGGAAAAAAATGAGCTAACAATGTGTTTCTGCCTCTAATACCTATGAGTCCAACCAGAGAGGATAAACAGACAGAATTTTCCAGTAAAATAAACAGTACTGACATTTAAATTTCATCATTAAAGTTAGGGATGACTAACTAAAAGAGCAGAAAGATATTTGCCATAAGTTTTCCAGTGGTACATTTAATAAAATAGCAATATTTTGTGCTTTAAATCTCCTGGCCACCAAGAAGAAATAACACCCCCCGCTTAGGAAAAACGCTGCAAACTGTAAGCATGTGCAATGAACCTTTTAAAAATAAACTCCAATTAATAGCTATTGATTGAAAATGTTAAAGTTTGATTTTTTTTAATGTATTTATTTCCCCAAATACTAAGTAGCTGATATATTTTATCAGAAAACTAGTTCTCCATTCACTTCAGGATGAATGTCTGGCAAAAGGAAGGGAGGGGAGAGGCGGCAGAACTTCTCCCCTGTCTTCCTGAGACCTGCGACATGTGGTCAGTCTTTTCCCAGCGCAACACAGCCCATGCACAACCACACAGGTATGATGGCCAAACTGCTGCTAGAAAGAGAAGTTATTTTTAAAAAAGGTTACTTTACAGATTGATAGTTCCAGGCAAAAGCTGGATCAAGCAGAACAACCTCGAAATCAGCAGCCCTTCTCAATATGGTTTTGCTCAATCAAAATCAAAGTGCTCAGCTCATTTCTGGTTTGAAGGGTAAAATCCTCCATTATGAAGAC
Source organism: Nipponia nippon (assembly GCF_047370975.1). NCBI lineage: Eukaryota > Metazoa > Chordata > Aves > Pelecaniformes > Threskiornithidae > Nipponia > Nipponia nippon. Next base: position 6,932,146 of record NW_028262343.1, read on the forward strand.
CAATATCTAAAGAGGGTAGAGGGCCCTCTGCAACTGTCTTTGGAAAAGCCTCCTGCTGACTCCAGTAGCAGCTGAATCAGTAAAGTTTTTAACCACACAAAAGTCAGATCATTCACCCTGGCTGAAAATCCCAGGGATGGTGGCTTATGAGATGTCAGGTCTTATTCTTGCTGTCAGCAATTTGACTTACAGCTGCCTCCAAAATACCACTTTGAACATTTTATGTAGACAAGCAACAAAAAAATCTGATGGAGTAGAAGCAGAATACAAGATTTTAATGAACCAAATACAACATCTGTGCCAGTGCAATGGAAATGATAGAAACTGAATCACTGAACATATGGTGTGTCATATTCCAAACAATGAGCATCTCTGGATGAATCAGTTGTTTTGTAAATAACAACACAACCTCTTTATTACAAGATCGGAGCTGTGAGCAACTTGGCACCTCTGCATTTTCTCCGTATCTCCTAAGTTTATACTACTGCAGAGTAGAGATGATGCACTAAGTTCCCAAGAAAATATATTATATTAGGAAAAAATCACATAGCAAGAACTAACTGCAAGTTAACAGGCTGTTTGCAAGCTTGACATCCAAAGCATTCAGCCTACTAGCTCTTCTCTGACCTAATGGAAATTAATTTCTAAATATTTTTTTTTTTACATTCTGAGTTGAAGCACACATAACCCTGTCCTAGACCTTCGTTCCAAAATCTCGACTGCTTCATGGTCATGGCCAGACTGTAGGTTTTCTCACTTCTGCAGGCTGGTGCCTTTGCTCTGCTTGTCCCACACAGCTACTGGACAAACAGGTTGAGACGGACCCCTCTGTGGATGGCCACAGCAGCAAGCAGGGGAGGCCTCACCTCTCTCTACAAGGCTTTTCATAGTTATAGCCTTCACTGCCAAAAGCCGCTATGGTAGACACACCAGACTCTGGAAGGCAAGCCGCCCTGAGGAGCAGCATGCTGCAGCCATACAGGTGTCTCCCAGAAGTGCCATTATTGCCTTCTTGGTGGCACAGTGTCCCTGTGGTCCCAACCCTCCTCTGTCACCCCAGCTAGGTCTTTCCATTTCTGACTCTCATCACCATCTTCCCCCTTTTATCTTGCTCATCTTCTCACCCTCAGTCTCGAGGTCCCTCTCCAACACCTTCCCATTCGGACTCCTGCCCTCCACTCCTCCTCTTTGCACATGCGAGTGTTCCACAACCCTGCTTTGCGCCCTGCTTTCATGTTGAACTGAATCCTTACTCTGCCACCATGACCTTCCTTCAGTCAAACCCTTCTGCCCATTGCCTCCAGGCTGGAAGGAAGGACCTCATCTGGGTTTTTCTTCATATGTTTTTAGAGTTGGCTCAGAAGTGGAACACTCAATCCAAAGTGCTACTGTAACAACCCAAACCCAATTACTCTTGTTTAGTTTTCTGAAGACAAATGCTTTCATCAAACATTTTACAGACTATCATCATTCATGTTTCTTCATTATAGGGATGAGAGAAACAAAATGAGAAATTTAGACTTCACTCAGCCCTAAATTTTGATGACTCAGATAAAGCTGAAGCTTAGCCATCTCCTAATTTTTTTTTTTTTTTAACAAAACTCATCTTTCTGGTTCAATTTTTAGAACTGTACTCTTATCTTTACCTTTACTATTATCTTTTAGAAAAGATGGACTGTAAGCCAGATCAGATATTCATACCTTTATGACTGCTGGTTAAAAAAAAGACCATGTTTTCTCCCATTACTTTTAAGATTTTTGCCAGAAATAAAGCATCACACAGACCCTTTGTGAAAAAAAAAGTCTAGTTGAAGCTTCCCTAATAAATGGAGGTAATACAGACCAAATCCTATTTTTGATTTTTTTATTTAAAATAAACCTGATCAATCTTTATAATTGTCCAACAAAAGGCAAATAAGCATATACACTTCAAAACTTAAATATTAAGAATTCAGCAGAAGTGAAAAATATTGTTTTGACCCATCTTCAGGTCTATTTTGTAATGAATACCAGGACAGCTTGCAAACATTTCCTATGAAGAGTGTGAGATGATCTCCTTATCATCATGACAAAAGCTGTCATAAAGCAATACATAAGAGCCATCACTTCCTTACAGACGCATTGCAACTTAAATCCTGGAAACATGCAAATTGTTTCTAGTGCCTCTTTATTTGTTAGAGGCTCCCTAACATATGAAAGAAGCACATTTAATCCATGAATCCCTTAGATATCTCCAAAAGAAGAAATCCAAATTCAGTATTGACTGATTTGATAAAAATCTATCCTCACAATTAAAAATCTCTAAATGGAAGTAATTCATCCAAACAGAATTACAAAATCACATGTACAGCCCACAATTTGCTGGTATTCCTAGAAGTTTGGATCCTCCACTGCTACCTAAAATTTCTTTAGCAATGCCATTGCACCCCCTAAGCCCTAAGCAGTATCATTAGCATGACAAAGAGATCATAGGCTTGAACCATTTTGGAGAAAAATGCTACTCTCTAACAGGAGAAGTTGCAGCCAATAATTAACAAAAATTGCTCAGTATTAGCTATAATTTCAAGGAAGTAGTACATTAGGCCATTGAAAAAAAGCAGACTACTCAGTCTAAGCAGAGTCTTGCACACTTCTTGTAGTAAACCTTTCCCACACAAAAGGGGCTCCCCTTGACAGGATTTAGCACATCAACAGAAACCTACCAAGGGGCAACTCCTACCTGTGACAAGCTGGTCATTAGGACAGTCTTACAGACCACCAAATTGCGGGCTTCAGAGACTGCAAAGCTCTGCATCTCGGAGAGTGGGCCCTTAGCTACATGGCATAAGGACTTTCAGCATACACACACATGCATGCACACACATGCAAATTTGTCCATCATTCTTGGAGCAAAAACTTTGCATTCCTCTACTGAATATATTAGCTGTCCCTTGATTTCTGAGACAGGTGAGAAGTGTTAAACCCAAGGGAAAATCAGGGCTCAGATACAAAATGCACAACCTTAAAACTTTGAAGACTTATTTCAAAAAAACACCAATCTTTTTGCTTACAGTATTCTTTGGAAGAGGAGAGGAGACTCGTGTATACAAAGTATAAACTATCTGCATCTACTAGCTTGGGGATTAAGAACAACTGCGTCAGCTGGAGAAGGGAAAAAGTAAGTGTGGATTCTTATCATCTTACAGCTTCTCAGGCATTTTTTGAGGTTCTACTCATCCAAACTGTGAGGTGAGCTCCTCTATGTAGCACATGGAAAAGGAAGGATACTCCCATCTTTAAGGAATCACAGCCAGCTGTCAGAAGACACAGGATCTATTCCTGATATTTCTACAGACTTCTTTTATGGCCTTGGGCAAGTCACCTGATTTCTCAGTGTAATTTCGGATAAATCCTTTAAAGTGGATTGGGTACTTTTTTCGCACAGCTATTTCAATAGCATCAATATGCACGCAACAAGAATCACATCATTTTGCTGGGTGCCTACATCATTAATCCTTATTTACTGTCTACAAAATGTGCAGTTCTTCCACAGTCCTAAGCATTTGCAATTCCTCCTGATCCCAGCTCAGCACTTCCAAAATACACACAATTAGAAAATTCCAACATCATACTAAAAGTTCAAAAGCAATGTGAAAAGCTAATTAGCACTTTAGAAGTGACTTCAAAGCTTGTTTGTCATAGAAAGCCAGGACAACAAAGGACTGGTTTTCACCAAATTATGCTAAGATTTCACCAAATTATGCTAAGATTCTTAGCAAATTATGCTAAGAATCAGTAGCACTGAACTACACTAGGTCAAACTAAAAATTCATCTAGCATAGTAACCCATTTTGAGCATTATTAGCGATAGATGCTTAAAAAAATGGCATAATTACAGAGTGATCTCTCTTGCTCTGGGCTAGCCTGGGGTCTCTAAGCACAGGGAGATTTCTTTCAGGGCTCCTAACTGCCTGAATCACTTTTGAAAACCTGAATTTGATTCATTAATAATTGAACTGATTCTGAAAATCTTAGAGGTTTTGGGCAGCCTTTGCAGGATGCATTTTCTAGATACCCTTAATGAGGTTACCAAAATGAGAAGCACAGTCATAGCGGTATAGTAAGAGCTGACACAGCTGGAGACCATGCTTGGAGGGTGATGAGGGCTACTGAAAAGGCACCAGTTAGGGGTGAGTTCATTTAAAAAAAAAAAAAATCATTTGACAAGCTGACAATTTTTCCGAGCTTTGGTAACTTGTTATATCTGGAAAACATTAGCCTTTTTTGTTGTTGCTGTTCCAAAACAATGTATTCTCTTTTTTTGTCTGATGGTTTAAAATATCTTAATTTTCAAAAATGAGACTCTTTTTTCTCAGCACTATAAATTATAAGTGTGAGACATAGAAAATTGCATATAACTAACTCTTATTGCAAAGACAAAAGCCTTTTCCATTTAAAGGAAAAGTTCAAGTGTATCAATTGAATTCAATAAGGAAATAACAGTGTTAAGAAAATTATCTTTTTTCAAAAATCTCATGGAAAACCTGGTATTTAAAATACAACAGTGGAAGAAAAAAAAAGATAGCAAAGACAGAAGAGACATGAAAAAGGCTATCAGATTTCTCCAGCATTGTATGCATTCTCATATGAAGGCATCTTTTAATAACTACTTTCTATTTTTCGCTTGCATATGCAAAGCTTAAAAACATTTTATGATTGTGTGGATCACTTCTGAATAGAGCGTTGACCAATCTATAACTGTAAGACTGATAAGTTTATTTCTAAAGACAGCATGTCTGGGTACACTGGGTTCCACACTGAGGTCTCCTGTACTGATTAGATCACTACGCAATAATGTAGTTTTCTTCATATCTGCATTCAAATTTTGTCCTCATTTATACTTTGAGTTAAGTAAATCTTCTAAGCTTTAAGCTCACAGCTATGTCATTTCCAGCATCACTTTGCTAAAATATGTATGCTACAGATCTTCTAAGTCCTATATCTTCAATTTACTAAAAACACACTCTCTTTCTGACCTGAAGAATACGTGTTTTTAAATTCCAAAACTACATTTTTCAAAAGATGTTTGGGAAAAGTATAAATAACTCTCTTTTTCCCTAACATTTATTCACAAAAGTTTGATGGCAAGGTGTTTATTCAAAATGTATTACTGTGATTTAATAGTATTTCACAATAAAATAGTAATCCAGCAAGAATTTACTTAATCTTTTCAGTTTGAAAATATTCTGTTTTAATGAAGAGTTTGTTGGCATTTTAATGAAAAATTTTTGGTACAGCTTTAGCTATCTCCTCAAAGTCCATGTGAACTGACTGCTATTTTGCAAGAAGTGATCTGTTGGGCCCTAATTCATTGTCCTATTCTCTACTTAGAAATAAGGTCGGTTATTTCAGAGAAATATCCAGGTTTGCTTCAGTACTTACCAGCCATCTCTAACCACGTTGAATGGTAGTTTTATCATAAAGCATTAGTAAGGATAGATTTACACTACATCGTTATCATGTACAACTGGCACCGAGGCACTGGAGGTTCCCCGGATGACAACGCAGGGAAGGCTGTGTCTTCTGTTCCTGGAGTAATCTGTGTGTTGGAGGACACACCACCTGATAATTTTTATTGAGATAGTCAAAGTCTGATTTTCTTTTAGCCAACTGTGAGAAAGCCAGTCCATTTTCTGGAGGGGATTTAGGAGAAGAACATTAGAGGATAAAGCAGGTGATATTACCCTCACCCCCCAAGGACAGCAGGCACATTCCAGTCTGGGCACAGCCCAGGCTTTGGCTTCACTCTGTTACTTCTGACTAAGAAAACTGCATATTTGCTTCATACACAGTCTATACATGGAGACTTTAATCAAAACTACCATGTAGATAGAGCCTGAGAGAGCAACTGTTGGAAAATATTTGTACTTATGAAATAAGAGCTTTTGTTCAAAGCAGACTACTTCCATTTTTTGCAGATTAAAGTATCTCAAAGTCTATCACAAACCTTCCTGACCCTTTGCTTCCCATGGATGATGAGATATTATAGGACTTATTGAGCACATACAACTAATCTGCTTGGGAAAGACGTGATATTACCCTAGGAATTATGAGAGGCGTCTAGTCCATTTGGTTCCTAAAACATTTAGGATGGATTATGAATAATATTTCCTGGTAGTCAGTTGAAATAAATCAGCCATCATTCTGATTTCTTGAAACAGAAAACAGATTAAAGCTCCCTGGTACAAAATTGTTTATGAAATCAATTTATCTGAAAATGACATATCTTGTTAAGCAAAAGCATAAAGAAGAAAATTTGGTACAGTCCTAATTATCATCAATCAAATGGAGCTGTCTTTTACTCTTTGCTGTAGTCTAAACACTGAAGTGATGAATAATCATAGCTGTGGAGCACTCTCTACATTATCATATCTATAGATACTATGTAAATAGAAAAAAAATGCATTTCAGTTATTACTTTCCATGTATTATGAGAGACACACTAGGATGCAAGGTAGAAATGTAGTATACAGAGATCACTGTACATGGAAGGTACTCCTCTCCTCTATAGAAAGCACAAGATAACAGGTACTCTGTCTGCTCAAGTCAGTGTGTGTTTGTTGTTCAAAGGTAGATTAAAAAGCAGAATCACATGCCCTTCAAGTCATGCTGAACCAAACAACACATGGTAATCAGGCTGTATGGGTGAGAGCTATGAAGCAACTCTGTGTTGGGTGACATTCATTTTACCTACAGTAATCTAAAACGTAGGTGTCCAGTCTAACAGGGTTACCTAGCTTTCCTCCACAGTTAGTGAAGAGGGTATCACTGGATACCAGGCAGAAGAGAACAGCGCCTGCCTCTCCACTTCCCCTCCTCAGGAAGCTGCAGAAAGCAAAGAGGTCATCCCTCAGCCTCCTTTTCTCCAAACTAGACAAGCCCAAAGTCCCTAGCCACTCCTCATAGGACATGCCTTCCAGACCTTTCACCAGCTTTGTTGCCCTCCTCTGGACACATTCAAGGACCTTAACATCCTTTTTCATAGAATCACGGAATCAAAGATTGTCCTGAGTTGGAAGGGACCCACAAGGATCATCGAGTCCAACTCCTGTCCCTGCATAGGACAACCCCAAAATTCACACCATATGTCTGAGGGCATTGTCCAAATGCTTCTTGAATGTTGTCAGGCTTTGGCACCATGACTACCTCCCGGGGGAGCTTGTTCCAATGCTCCACCATCCTTTGGGTGAAGAACCTTTTCCTAATGTCCAACCTAAACCTCCACTGGCATATCTTCCTGCCATTCCCTTGGGTCCTATCGTTGGTCATCAGGGAGAAGAGATCAGCACCTGCCCCTCCTCCTTCCCTTGTGAGGAAGCTGTAGACCGCGATGAGGTCTCCCCTCAGTCACCTATTCTCCAGGCTGAACAGACCAAGTGACTTCAGCCGCTTCTCGTACGGCTTCCCCTCTAAACCCTTCACCATCTTTGTGGCTCTCCTCTGGACACTCTCTAGTAGCTTTGTATCCTTTTTGTACTGTGGCGCCCAAAACTGCACACAGCACTCAAGATGAGGCCGCACCAGTGCAGAGTAGAGCAGGACAATCCCCTCCCTCGACCAGCTAGCAATACAGTGAATGATACACCCCAGGACGCGGTCGGCCCTCCTGGCTGCCAGGGCACACTGTTGGCTCACGTTCAACTTGCCGTCGACCAGAACCCCCAGATCCCTCTCCGCGGGGCTGCTCTCCAGCCTCTCGTTCCCCAGTCTGTATGTACATCCAGGGTTGCCACGTCCCAGGTGCAAAATCTGTCACTTGCCCTTGTTAAACTTCATACGGTTGGTGATTGCCCAGCTCTCTAATTTGTCCAGATCTCTCTGCAGGGCCTCTCTGCCCTCGAGAGTGTCAACGGGTCCTCCCAATTCTGTGTCATCGGCAAACTTTGATAACAAACCTTCAAGTCCTGCATCCAAGTCCTTTATGAAGACATTAAAGAGCACTGGCCCCAAGATGGATCCCTGCGGAACCCCGCTAGTGATTGGATGCCAGCCCAATGTAACCCCATTTACTATAACCCTTTGAGCCTGACTCGTCAGCCAATTGCACACCCATTGCATTATGTGTTTATCCAGCTGTATGCTGGACATTTTGTCCAGGAGGATACTGTGAGAGACCGTATCGAATGCTTTACTGAAATCCAAAAAGATTACATCGACTGGCTTCCCTTGGTCAACTAGGTGGGTAACCTTGTCATAGAAGGAAATCTAGTTTGTTAAGCAGGACTTTCCCCTCGCGAACCTGTGCTGGCTGGGGCCAATGACTGCGTTGTCTTTCAGGTGTTTTTCAAAAACTCCCAGAATAATCTTCTCCATGATTTTGCCAGGCACAGAGGCGAGACTGACAGGCCTGTAGTTACCGGGGTCATCCCTGTTGCCCTTCTTGAAGACTGGGACAACGTTTGCCAGCTTCCAGTCAACTGGGACCTCCCCAGATTCCCAGGAGCATTGAAAAATGATTGAGAGAGGTCGGGACCCAGCTGGAGCAGCAAATCCCGCACAAGTTCAGGGTTGGTTGGGAGTTTGTCGTTCTCACAGTCATGGTTCTCTAGCCCAGGGCTCTGGGGGTCCCAGAGCCCATCATCGGTGTTGAAGACCGAGGCAAAGAAAGCATTAAATGTCTCTGCTTTGTCTATGTCCCTGTTTGTGAGGTGACCATGCTCATCAAGTAACGGGCCAATGTTATTTCTGGCCTGCCTTTTTCTATTTACGTATTTAAAAAAGCCCTTTTTATTGTCCCTCACAGTAGTGGCCAGCTTCAGCTCTAGTTGAGCTTTGGCCGCGCGTATTTCCTCCCTACAGTAGTCCTCCCATGTCGCCTGACCTTGCTTCCACTGGCCATACATTTTCTTTTTTCGTCTTAGCTCTAGAAGAAGATCCCTACTCAGCCAAGCTGGCCTTCTACCTCGCCTGCTTGACTTCCGACATTTTGGAATTGCCTGCTCCTGTGCTCTTAGGAGGTGGTACTTAAAAAGTGACCAGCACTGATGGACCCCAGCACCTTCAAAAGCTTTTTCCCAGGGGACCTTACTAAGTAGTTCTCTGAGCAGCCTGAAGTCAGCTCTCCTCGTGTCCAGAGTTGAGGTCTTGCTGGCAGTTTTTCTTGACTGCCTGTGGTTGCTGTGGCCAAGGCAGCCACCAATCGCCACTTCACCCATGAGACCCTCTCTGTTAATAAGCAACAAACCAAGGAAGGCACCTTTCCTGGTCAGTTCCCTTAGTACCTGTACCAAGAAGTTATCATCCAGATGGTTTAGGAATCTTCTGGACCTGTTTGTACCAGCTGTGTGGTATTCCCAGTTGACATCTGGCAAGTTGAAGTCCCCCATAAGGACAAGGGCAGATGACTTGGAAGCATCCCTTAGTTCCTTAAAGAATAACTCATCCGTGTCGTCATCCTGGCTGGGTGGCCTATAGTAGACTCCCACAACGACATCCGCTTTATTTGTCTGTCCCTTTATCCTTACCCAGAGGCTCTCAACTGTTCCATCGCCTACTGCTAGCTCCATGCATTCCGGCCCCTCCACTACATACAATGCCACCCCCCCACCTCGCCTGCCCTGCCTATCCCTCCTGAAGAGCCTGTAACCATCCATCATGGCACACTAGTCACAGAACTCATCCCACCAGGTTTCACTTATGCCTGTGATGTCATATCTCTGGGACTGGGCCAAGGCATCTAGCTCCTCTTGCTTGTTCCTCATGCTGCGCACATTTGTGTAGAAACACTTCAAGTGCGGTTCATTGTGCCCATTACCTCATGGAGCAGTCTGAGGAATCTCACTAGCACGCAGCTCCTCGAACTTTGGCGTGCCATCCCGTTGCTCATCGCTGACTAGCCTGGTATTGTCCCTTTCCCCCTTCCAATCTAGTTTAAAGCTCTGTCAATCAGCCCTGCTAGCTCCTGAGCAAAAACCCTTTTCCCCTTCTGAGAAAGGTGCATCCCATCGGATGTCAGTAGACCTGGTGATGAATAGACCATACCATGATCGAAAAACCCAAAGTTCCACCGATGACACCAGCCTCGGAGCCACGTGTTGATCAGCTGGATCTGCCTGTTCCATTCAATATTCTTCCCTGCTAATGAAAGGATCGAAGAAAACACCACCTGAACACCTTATCCTTCAACTAACCGCCCTAAGGCTCTGAAATCCCTTTTGATTGACTTAGGATTTTTCTTTGTTATCTCTTCGCTGCTGACATGAAGAACTAATAGTGGGTAATAGTCTGAGGACCTTACCAGACTAGGGAGTTTTCTAGTGACATCTCTTATCCTGGCCCCAGGAAGGCAGCAGACTTCCCTGTGGTTTGGGTCCGGTCAGCATATGGGACCCTCTGTTCCCCTCAGAAGGGAGTCACCTATGACAACTACTCTTTTTTTTTTTTTTTTAACGTGTAGAGCCATGTATAGGGTTTGCACAGAAAGGTTTTGGTAGCAGGAGGGGCTGCAGGGGTGGCTTCTGTGAGAAGATGCCAGAAGCTTCCCCCACGTCCAACAGAGCCAGTGCCAGCCAGCTCCAAGATGGACCCGCTGCTGGCCAAGGCTGAGCCAAGCAGAGACGGTGGTAGCGCCTCTGGGATAACATATTTAAGAAGGGGAAAAAACCTGTTGCGCAACAGCAGCCAGAAGAGAGGAGGGAGAATATGTGAGAGAAACAACTCTGCAAACACCAAGGTCAGTGAAGAAGGAGGGGGAGGAGGTGCTCCAGGCACTGGAGCAGAGATTCCCCTGAAGCCTGTGGTGAAGACCATGATGAAGCAGGTTGTCCCCCTGCAGCCCATGGAGGTTAACAGTGGAGCAGATATCCACCTGCAGCCCATGGAGGACCCCACACCAGAGCAGGTGGATGCGCCCAAAGGAGGCTGTGACCCCATGGGAAGCCCACACTGGAGCAGGCTCCTGGCAGGACCTGTGGCCCCATGGAGAGAGGAGCCCATGCTGGAGCAGGTTTTCTGGCAGGACTTGTGACCCCATGGGGGACCCACGCTGGAGCAGTCTGTTCCTGAAGTACTGCACCCTGTGGAAAGGACCCAAGTTGGAGAAGTTCATAGAGAATTGTCTCCCACGGAAGGGACGCCACGCTGGAGCAGGGGAAGAGTGTGAGGAGGAAGGAGCGGCAGAGACGTGTGATGAACTGACCGCAACCCCCACTCCCCATCACCCTGCGCTGCTTCGGAGGAGAAGGTAGAGAAATCAGGAGTGAAGTTGAGCCCAGGAAGAAGGGAGTCGTGGGGGAAAGGTGTTTTAAGATTTGGTTTTATTTCTCATTACCCTACTCTGATTTTTGATTGGTAATAAACTAAATTAATTTCCCCAAGTTGAATCTGTTTTGCCCGTGATGGTAAAATTGCTGAGTGATCTCCCTGTCCTTATCTCGACCCACGAGCTCTTTCTTATGTTTTCTCTCCCCCTGTCCTTGAATTTGTCTGGCCGCCAGGTGCCCACCAAGCTGCTCTATCACTCCCCTCCTCAGCAGGACAGGGAGGGAGAAAATAAGATGGAAAAGAACTCATGGGTCAAGATAAAGGCAGTTTAATAATGAAAAAGCAAAGGCTGCACGCAGAAGCAAAGGAAAACAAAAGATTTTATTCTCTACTTCCCATCAGCAGGTGATGTCCAGCCGCTTCCTGGGAAGTAGGGCTTCAGTACGCATAGCGGTTGCTCTAGAAGACAAATACCGTAATAACGAATGCACCCCCTCCTCCTCCTTTCTCTTAGCTTTTATTACTGAGCAGACATCATATGGTATGGAGTATCCCTTTGGTCAGTTTGGGTCAGCTGTCCTGGCTATGTCCCCTCCCAAGCTCTTGCCCACCCCCAGCCTACTGGCCTTTGGGGGTGAGGGGGGGATGTTGGAGAGGCAGCTTTGATGCTTTGCCAGCACTGCTCAGCAGTAGCCAAAACACTGGTGTGTTATCAACACCTTTCTAGCTAAGTAGCGTGTTAGTTTGCCAGGGTTGCTTGCCTGTTCAGGTGTAAAGTCCCAGGTTATAGGAGGTGATAACTGCCCTAGGAATCTGCCCAAATCCTTCCACACACCCTGCCACCCAGGTGATGTCTTGCAGAAACAGCAATTTTCCAATTAGCAAAACTACTAACCACTTGTGCCTTGGGAAAGAAATTTGGAAGGGAGCTAAAAGATAACAAACTGTGGAAAACTAACGGCTCTAGCCTTGAAGAAGAGCTAACAGACCGATAAAAGGGAACATCTTGGCACCAAAGACTGGACGGTGGCCAGAGAAGCATGAAGTTTGATAAAACTGCAGAAACTGGGTGAAAGGTAAATGCGGCGAGGGGAGATCGCAACCACCGACTCAATTCAGGACCGAAAAGACTTGCCCCCCCCCACCTGAAAGGAGCATGCGTGCTAATTTACATAGCAAGCGAGGCTAATTTAAATACAGTAAACCAATAGTGTATGAAATGTTAATCACTAACCAATAAGTGTAAATTTGGGTGGGTTTATACTAATCATGTAACCTGATAAATGTGCTGTAGTTTTGTACACCTGATAAATGTGCTGTAGTTTTGTACAACGGCATGCTTGATTTATGAGAAAGCACTGAGCACCCAGGCTTGCGCAAACCTGAAATAAATAATCAATGTCTTTCCTGAGTGTGTGATTATTGGACTATTGTACACCGGGCAAAGAATCCGCTTTTCGGACAACAGTTTTGGCAACCCAGATGGGACTGCCGTGAAGCCTTGCCCGGATCAACTTGCCAGCCACCGGAGGGGAGAACCTACTCTTCGGATTCCGGCGCGCGCCGACCTGTTTGTTCGGGGACTCTGTGAGTGCTCTCCCTGTCTGGAGCGGGTAAGCAACTCAAAGGTGCAACGCGTAAATTAGAGACGTTGCAAGGGGGTACAATAGGTGGAAGATTGTATAAAAGGTAAAAAAGGTATTTTATGAGCTTCGTGCACGCTTGACAGTGACGACTGGAGTGCATGAAAGCGTGGGTAAGAACGTTCTTTTTGGGTAAAAATATGGGAGCGGGACAAGGGGCAGGACAGTCTGGTGAACCTCCCCTCTGCTCTCCATTAGGATGCATCCTGTAACACTGGGATAAGTTTGGTGGGGATCCCCTAAGAAAAAGAAAATTAAAAGAGTACTGTAGTCAATGGTGGCCAATGTATAAATTGGATGATGGGAAAAATGGACAGAAGCGGGAACTTTGAATTATAATACCATTTTGCAACTCATGGTATTCTGTAAAAGGCAGGATAAATGGGATGAAATCCCATATGTGTATTTGTTTTTTTCTTTGAGAAATGATTACGAAACAGGAAAGAAGTGTAAATTATTGGTATCTGATTCAAATGTTCTAATGATGATGGAAGGGAAAAAGAAGCTACCTTGTTGTTGTTCTGCTTGCAGTATTGGGAAAAGATACATGATGTACAATTGTTGGTTTCTTCTGGTAATGACCAGGATAATGGTTCTCGGGAGAGGGGTGATGAAGGATTTAGCCCTTGTTGTGGTTTAACCTCAGCCGGCAACCAAGCACCACACAGCCGCTCGCTCACTCACTCCCCCGCAATGGGATGGGGGAGAGAATCAGAAGAGTAAAAGTGAGAAAACTCATGGGTTGAGATAAACACAGTTTAATGGGTAAAGCAAAAGCCGCACGCACAAGCAAAGCAAAACAAGGAATTCATTCACCACTTCCCATTGGCAGGCAGGTGTTCAGCCATCCCCAGGAAAGCAGGGCTCCATCACGTGTAACGGTTACTTGGGAAGACAAACGCTATCACACCGAATGTTCCCCCTTCCTTCTTCTTCCCCCAGCTTATATACTGAGCATGACCTCATACGGTATGGAATAGCCCTTTGGCCAGTCTGGGTCAGCTGTCCTGGCTATGCTCCCTCCCAGCTTCTTGTGCACTGGGCAGAGCACGAGAAGCTGAAAAGTCCTTGACTAGTGTAAACTCTACTCGGCAACAACTAAAACATCAGTGCGTTATCAACATTATTCTCATCCTAAATCCAAAACACAGCACTATACCAGCTACTAGGAAGAAAACTAACTCTATCCCAGCTGAAACCAGGACAGCCCTATCACAGACAGGACTCATGCCCAGCAAAATCCGATGCTACAAGCCCCACTGTGTGAGGCAGTGGGACCGGACGGAATACCGGTACATGTAAAAGTGCCGTTTTCTACCTCAGATTTGATGAATTGGAAAGAATCTGCCGAGTCGTACTGGGATAATCCAGATAAAGTATATCAGGCTTTCTACATGATAGTTGAAAATCATAACCTGGATTGGAAAGGTATGCAGGTGTTGCTTAATACTTTATTTCTCCCTGAGGAGAAGAGAATGATGTTAGAAAAAGCTCCGGAGGACAATATGAAGTTAAATACCAGGGATGGTCCGGATTGTTTTATGCCAATACATGAACCAGATTGGGATCTGAATATTAGTGCAGACAGATTGATGGTCAAGCAGTATCAGCAGTTAATTTTGTATGTGGTAAAGCATGGGGTACCTAGACCTAAAAATCTTGCAAAGTTATCAGGTGGTACAGAGTGAAAATGAGGACCCCTCTACTTTCTATGAGAGGCTGTGTGAAACTGCTAGAAAATGGATGGATTTGAATCTGGATGATGAAGCAAATCGGAGGATGGTCAATATGTTGTTTATTGGGCAGTAGGTGCAGGATATAAGGAGAATGTTACAGAAAGTTGATGGGGACCGGGGTATGTTGATAACCGGGATGAGAGAGAAAGAAAAGAGAAACAGAATAGAATGAAGTTGCAAGCATCTTTGCTGGCAGCAGCAATAAATGGGAATAATATTAGAAGAAAAGGTAGGGGTGGAAGTAGAGTAAGAGGGGGACAAGGAGGAATGATGCAGGGAAGAGGTTCACAAAACCTAACCCTCTTGGGGCCAAACCAATGTGCAGACTATAAACAAGAGAGACACTGGAAGAATGAATGCCTGAACCAAAAGGGGCTAGAGGAGCAAGATCGTATATTAAATGCCAACCTTATTATGTTAGAGGATTCAGACAATGAATGAAGGGGACCAGGGGAAAATATTAAGGTCTCCCCAGCTGATCTTCTGGTTTCAGTTAAGCTGGGGAATGAGACAGTTAAATTTTTAGTTGACATAGGAGCAACGTATTCTGTATTAAATAGTTGTAAAGGACCTATGAGTAAATTCTCTATGTCAGTAATTGGTGCCACGGGAAAATGAGAGATTAGGCCTTTCTTTCAACCGATTAAGTGTGAAATTGGAAACAAAACACTTACACATGAATTTTTGTATATGCCAGAATGTCCCCTACCTCTGATAGGAAGGGATTTATTGAATACATTGGGAGCACAGATAACTTTTGATCAGAATAAAGTTCAAGTACATATTCCGCAAAATAATGCCTGGGAGGCACAAGTATATATGTTACAGGAATTGTCAGAAACGAAGAATGCTGAAAATAAGGAAGAACAAATTGAAGCCTCCTCTGAAATCATGAATGCAGTGATTCCCTTTGTCTGGGCAACTGAGAAACCTGGAAGAGCCAAATCGGCAGAACTGGTAAAGGTGGAATTGAAACCAGGAGTGAAGCCGGTAAGACGAAAACAGTATTCTATGAAATTGGAAGCTCGGGTTGGACTGGAGCCTATAATTGATAATTTTCTAAAATATGGACTGTTGCGAGAGTGTCAATCTGAATATAATACTCCGATTCTGCCTGTTAAGAAGCCACATTCATAGGAATATCGGTTAGTACAGGATCTAAGAGCTATTAATCAAATAGTAATTGATGTATACCCGGTGGTGCCTAATCCCTACACTCTGCTAACAACGATAGCTGATTCAAATGTTTATTTTACAGTGTTGGACCTAAAAGATGCTTTCTTTTGCATTCCATTGGACGAACAGAGTCAGAAGTTGTTTGCCTTTGAATGGGAAAGGCCTACAACAGGATGCAAGATGCAGTTATGCTGGACCGTGCTTCCCCAAGGATTTAAGAACAGCCCCACCATTTTTGGTAATGTATTGGCAAAAGAACTAGAGCAATGGCAAGGTAAGAAGCCTACCACTACCTTGTTACAATATGTAGATGACATCTTGTTGGGGGCAGACACGGCTGAAGAATGTAAAGAGGCAACTATTAGTCTATTGAATTTTCTGGGGTTGCCCCCCCCCCCCCCCCCATCGAAAAGAGAACTCAGGGGATTTCTAGGAATGGCTGGATAGTGTCACCTGTGGATACCTAATTTTGGATTAATGGCTAAACCTTTGTATGAAGCTGTTAAGGGACCAGGAGAGTTATTGGAATGGACTCCAGAATGCCGGAAAGGATTTGATGAAATAAAAATCGCTCTTATGAGTGCTCCTGCTTTAGGTCTCCCAAATTTAACCAAACCATTTGAACTTTATGTACATGAGAGAGGACATCAGGCACTGGGAGTGCTTGTAAAAACTTTGGGAGACTAGAAAAGACCGGTAGCTTACTTTTCCAAAACAATTGGATAAAGTAAGCTCTGGATGGCCAGGATGTCTGAGAGCAGTGGCAGCTGTTGTGTTGCTAATACAAGAGGCACGAAAATTGACTTTGGGACAGAAAATAACTGTTTATGTGCCACGTGCTGTTGCAGCGGTGCTGGAACAGAAAGGACATCATTGGCTATCCCCAAGCAGAATGGTACAATACCAAGCAAAATTGCTTGAACAAGAAGATATAGCAACGAAAGTGTCCAGTGCTCTGAATCCGGTATCGCTATTACCTCTACATGAAAAGGAGGAATTGGCATATGATTGTCTACAAACCATCAAACAGGTGTACTCTAGTCGTTCAGACTTGAGGGATACTCCCTTACAGAATCCCAACTGGGAGCTGTTCACTGATGGAAGCAGCTTCATTGTGAAAGGGGAACGGAAGGCTAGGTATGCTATTGTTACTTTAGAAGAAAAAATAGAAGCAAGACCATTGCCAGTGAATACATCTGCTCAAAAGGCAGAATTAAATGCTTTAACTCAAGCTCTGGAATTATCAGAAGGAAAGCAGGCTAATATCTATACTGAGTCAAAATATGCTTTTGGAGTAATACATGCACATGGTACAATTTGGAAAGAAAGAGGACCATTATCATCACAAGGAAACCCTATAAAATACAGCAAAGAGATTATGAAATTACTTGAGGCAGTTAATAAACCTAAAGAAATAGCAGTAATACACTGCAAAGCACATCAATCTGGACAAACTGATGTAATTAAAGGAAATCGAAAAGCAGATGAGGCTGCGAAAAGAATTGCTCTATCAGCAACAGTGGCAACCTTAGTTCCAGAAAGAATCTTAAAAATTGACACTCCTAAATATACAGAAAAAGAAAACAAGTTAGCTGAACTATTGAAATGCATGAAGACTGCCAAAGGATGGTGGGTAACTCCAATTGGACAATGTGTCGTAACTCGACAGATAATGAAGGAACTAATGGAACGAACACATAAGAGTACACATATGGGAACTGAAGCTTTAATTGAAACAGTGAAGAGATACACTGTAGGAACCAACATGATGTTGATTGCTAAAAGTGTCACACAACGATGTGACATTTGTGTCAAAAATAACCCTAAGATCCAAAGGACACCCCCTCCCGGAGAGGTAAAAAGAGGTTTCACACCTGGGGAATATTGGCAAATTGATTTTTCCGAATTACCTAATTGTAATGGATATAAGTATTTATTAGTAATTGTTGATACTTTTCCAGGATGGCCTGAAGCTTTCCCATGTCACACCAACAAGGCAAGAGAAGTGGTAAAAAATCTTGTTGAAGGAAATTATGCCAAGATTTGGGGTACCAGAAGGGTTTTCTTCAGATCGAGGACCTCATTTTGTTGCAGAAGTGGTTCAAGGGGTGTCAAGATTTTTACAAATTAAGTGGGATTTATATACTCCATGGAGACCCCAGTCCAGTGGAAAAGTAGAAAGGACGAATCAGACAATAAAGAGGCAGATTGGAAAATTATGTCAGGAAATCCAGATGAAATGGACAGAAGTCTTGCCTCTAGCGTTATTAAGAATTAGAATAACCCCTAGAGTCAGAGAAGGAATTAGTCCATTTGAAATTTTGTATGGGAAACCTTACACTGTAAATTTAACAGGGAAAGGAACTCAGATGCACCTTAAGGGTGATCAAATTTTGAGTGACTATCTCTTGTCTATGGCAAGGGTTCTCACTTCTCTCCATAGGTACGTCCAACTGAGAACTCCTGTGCCTTTGGATTCACCTGTACATCTGTTTAAGCCAGGAGATCAGGTGAATCTACGGACCTGGAAAGAGGAGCCATTGACAGAAAAGTGGAAGGGACCTTACCTTGTACTGTTAACTATAAATACTGCTGTGAAACTTCAAAGGATCAATTCCTGGATTCACTACACCAGAGTAAAAGTGGCCCCTCCAAAGATATGGAGAGTTGAACAAGTTCAACCTTGGAAGTCAAAAATACGCAGAGACAAAGGAACGGCACTTGGACTGACATTGAATCAGTTTTACATTTAGAGTGTGTACAAGGAGAAATTTTCTTGTATTGTCTTTTAGGAATAGCATTAATACTGTTTCTGTGGTTTTTATACAGGTACACTACTTTTCTAAAGCCCAACAATGAGAGAAATATGGTGGTTACTTTTTTTCCTTTCCTGAGACAGATAACCAAAGGGAACCAGGAGGGATGCTCTGATTCCTGGAGTCATAATCTCCATCTGGAAATGGTTGAAAAGGCTATGAAAATAGCTAATTGAACAAGTTGCTGGGTGTGTACCCATTTTCCGGAGCATAGCAATAAGGGAGTACCTTTAGTCAGAATACCAATTCCTTTTAATAAGTCCTGGAATAATTTGTGGGTAAAACCAAAATTCACAAGAAAAAATGAGACTAATTTCCAAACCTGGAATGTATGGAATCCCAATCTTTCAAATGTTAAGTGTGTGACAACAAATAAGACTAGGTCATCTGGTAACATTTCAGTAGGGCATTACCCATACTGTGATTGGTCAATGCAATTACAACGAAAGAAACAACAGAATGGTTATTGGAATGTTCCAAAAGGTAGTGGTTGGTTTTGGTTATGTGGAAAGAAGGCACAGAAAGTCTTGCCACCCAATTGGTCTGCGACTTGCACCCTAGGTGCAGTTGTCCCTAATATTACCATAATGAATGAAATAAACACAGGGCTCTGGGTAAGAACATATATGAAAAGGTACTGAAGAAGCCACAATCCATTAATTGATCGACCAACTGGTTTCCATTCATTTGTTAGGTGGTTTCTCGCTTGGTTAGGAGTTAGTGAACTTGAAAAAGCAATAGTGAATATTTCAACACTTATTGAAAACATAGAGAATGCAACATCTGATGCTATCAAAGCCTTGCAAGAGGAAGTGTCAGAGATCGCAGAAGTAGCTACCCAAAATAGAATGGCATTGGATATGCTATTGGCTTCTCAAGGAGGAGTGTGTACAATGATCAACACTAGTTGTTGAGTGTATGTGGATCAAAGTGGGCGAATCTCTACTGATTTGAATGAAATTTGGCAACAAACTAAAATCTTACACAAAATTCAAGAAGATGATACATCTTTGAGATTCAAAGAGGCTTGGAGATGGTTAACTTCCTGGTTCCCTGATTTAAACCTATGGCTCAAGAGACTGTTGGCATTATTAATAATAATCCTGTTAGCTTTTGTATGTTTGTATGTACTTCTACAATGCACCTGTAGGTGTTGCTTGGCCAGCAATCTGGTGTGAAAATGAGACTTATCTAAGGAATACCCTTAGACAAGTCTCAAAGGGGGGAAATTATGTCTTGCAGAAACAGCAATTTTCCAATTAGCAAAACTACTAACCACTTGTGCCTTGGGAAAGAAATTTGGAAGGGAGCTAAAAGATATGAAAGTATTTGTATAAGTAACGAACTGTGGAAAACTAACGGCTCTAGCCTTGAAGAAGAGCTAACAGACCGATAAAAGGGAACATCTTGGCATCAAAGACTGGACGGTGGCCAGAGAAGCGTGAAGTTTGATAAAACTGCAGAAACTGGGTGAAAGGTAGATGTGGCAAGGGGAGATCGCAACCACCGACTCAATTCAGGACCGAAAAGACTTGCCCCCCCACACCTGAAAGGAGCATGCATGCCCCACACCTGAAAGGAGCATAGCAAGCGAGGCTAATTTAAATACAGTAAACCAATAGTGTATGAAATGTTAATCACTAACCAATAAGTGTAAATTTGGGCAGGTTTATACTAATCATGTAACCTGATAAATATGTTGTAGTTTTGTACGACGGCATGCTTGATTTGTGAGAAAGCACTGAGCACCCAGGCTTGCGCAAACCTGAAATAAATAATCAGTGTCTTTCCTGAGTGTGTGATTATTGGACTATTGCACACCAGGCAAAGAATCCGCTTTTCGGACAACACAGGGACCAGCTGCCTCAAGGCACATTTCAGTATCACCTCACCCAACAGTTGTCTTCTCTTACACCAGGACGAGACCAGATTCAACTAAACCCCGTAATATGCCAACAGTATTAATTAGTAGTATTAAACAGCTCACGTAAGGGTGAACAAGGACCTCGGGAGCCTGCATAATAAAACCACCCACATCAATCCCGGGTAGGAAGAGGGAGATGTATTCCCTCATCCTCTCCACAAGATAGCTCCCCCAGCACAGTAAGGGCATAAATGCCAGGGCAAAGTGCACAGCCATTGTTTGTACTAGCATGTTCCCAAGCTCAGCAAATAAAGAGATAAGCAGTGCAGCCAACAAACTCTGTGACCCGCACAGAAGCTTGCTACTTAATAACTACTATAGCTATAACACACTTAATACAAAACTGCCGTTGTCTCGAGCCCCACGTTGGGTGCCAAAAAGGACTGTGGTGGATTGACCCTGGCTGGACACCAGGTGCCCACCAAAGCTGCTCTATCACTCCCCCTCCTCAGCTAGACAGGGGAGAGAAAATATAATGAAAGGCTCGTGGGTCGAGATAAGGACAGTTTCATGAAAGTAAAAGCAAAGGCCGCACGCAGAAAAGCAAAAGGAAAACAAAAATATTTTATTCTCTACTTTCCATCAGCAGGCAATGTCCAGCCACCCCCCGGGAAGCAGGGCCCCAGCACACGCAGTGGTTGCTCCAGAAGACAAATGCCGTAAACAACGAATGTCCCTCCACTCCTTTCTCCTAGCTTTTATTGCTGAGTGGATGTCATATGGTATGGAATATCCCTTTGGTCAGTTTGGATCAACTGTCCTGGCTCTGTCCCCTCCCAAGAGAGAGCCTTGATGCTGCGCGAGCACCACTCAGCAGCAGCCAAAACACTGGTGTGTTATCAACACCCTTCCAACTATCAATACAAAGCACAGCACTATGAGGGCTGCTATGGGGAAAATTAACTCCATCTCAGCCAGACCCAATACACCCCTTCAAAAATAAACACATATACAAGTCAGCTTGAGACAGACTCCTAACACCCATAATTTCAGCCCATGCAGTTAAAGTCTGGCAAAGTAATAAGAAACCAAAAAGTCTTCTAATGGAAACCATTAGGCAGCCTTAATAAATAAAGTATTCTTTTTCTACTAAAGGAGGAGACAGACTTTCTACAACACAAACCTGACTCCCCTTCTTAAAGGGCACTTTCCCACGTTTTATCTCTCTCCCCACACTTGCATATTGTGCCTCTTTACTGCCTCTTCCCACTCCTTTAGTCCCTCCTGTTCCTTCCTACATTTTAGGCAAATGCCACATCTCATC
Source organism: Nipponia nippon (assembly GCF_047370975.1). NCBI lineage: Eukaryota > Metazoa > Chordata > Aves > Pelecaniformes > Threskiornithidae > Nipponia > Nipponia nippon. Next base: position 6,953,946 of record NW_028262343.1, read on the forward strand.
AAAACAGGTTGAGACCTGACTGACTGTCCTCCTGTCGTGCTTTAACCCCAGCCAGCAACTAAGCACCACACAGCCGCTCGCTCACTCCCCCCTCCCCAGTGGGATGGGGGAAAAACAACAGAGAGAGGAACAAAACTGAGGAAAAACAAGTGATGCAACTGCTCACCACCCACCGACTGACATCCAGCCAGTCCCAGAGCAGCGATCGCTGACCCCTGGCCAACTCCCCCCAGTTTATATACTGAGCATGACGCCATACGGTATGGAATAGCCCTTTGGCCAGTCTGGGTCAGCCCCCCTGGCTGTGCCCCCTCCCAGCTTCTTGTGCACCTGGCAGAGCATGGGAAGCTGAAAAGTCCTTGACTTAGTGTAAGCACTACTTAGCAACAACTAAAACATCAGTGTGTTACCAACATTATTCTCATCCTAAATCCAGAACACAGCACTATACCAGCTACTAGGAAGAAAATTAACTCTATCCCAGCTGAAACCAGGACAGTATCCACCCCTTATTCCACATACCATATACATCACGCCCAGGTCTTACACTTTCCAATACATTCCAATTAATCACTACCACTTTTCCAGTCGTTTGAGAGATATATATATATACACACACACACATAGATATCATTTCCTTAGTCTATAGGCTGTCCCTCTAAAACGTTTGTCAAGTTCATTTAGTCCATGACTTTGGGCTTCATCCATCATAACAGTCCTTCAGGGCAGGAGAGATGGTGTGTGGTGTTGGATTGTTGCATGCTGAAGCCAGTTCTGGTTCCATCACCACTCCACTTTGCTCGGTTTCCTCAACGTTCATTCTTCATCAATTTGGGTGATTCTTACTGTATACTGTTGATATGGCACATAGTAATCACAGAAGTGATGACATCCAGTATTATACAGCAACTAACATCATACCATTCAGTTCATTGGCTATTTTCACCCAAAATCAAATCCCCTTGAGGTACACACCAGATTTCCCCATCCTCCCGCATCACCCACCAAATGCACCCAGGTCCTTGAGCAAAAGCAATCCCACGAATGGGTTTTCCTCTGCCTGAGGCGGGAGTAACCCAGACTGTCTTCCCCAGCATATTTTTTAGGTGCACTACAGGGACTTTATCCCCCTCTACAGTACGTAAAAGCCAGCTCGATTGGCAGATCCCCTACTGTCGACTAACCAGGTGGCCTTTGCTAAATGTGTATCCCAGTGTTTCAATGTCCCACCACCCATTGCTCTCAGTGTAGTCTTTAACAGTCCATTGTATCATTCAATTTTCCCGGAGGCTGGCGCGTGATAGGGGATGTGAGATACCCACTCAATGCCATGCTCTTTGGCCCAGGTGTCTATGAGGTTGTTAGGGAAATGAGTCCCGTTGTCCGACTCAATTCTTTCTGGGGTGCCATGTCACCATAGGACTTGCTTTTCAAGACCCAGGATAGTGTTCCGGGCAGTGGCATGGGATATGTTTCCAGCCATCCGGTGGTTGCTTCCACCATGGTGAGCACATGGCACTTGCCTTGGCGGGTTTGTGGGAGTGTGATGTAATCAGTCTGCTAGGCCTCCCATATTGATATTTCAGCCATCGTCCTCCTGTCACGTCCCACCTGGGGAGGAAGGGGGAGGAGTCACTAAGATTCGCAAATCCTCTCAGTGTGGATTAAGGTGGGCAAACACTCAAGGTCCATACACAAACACCAGCTTTAATAGAGAGCTTCTAGAGAGACAAATATTGAGTACAAATATTTGATACCCGCCAACCCTCTCACGGTTATATCCACCCCAGCTACGCGGTTTTACGGAAAGTCAAGGTAGGCCATGCAGTACTTGACTACAATTTAACAACTTTAACAACTTAATCACCTTAGGAAAAGTGAAAGAGAGAGAGAGAGAGAAGGAAAAGAGAATCACCAGTCCTGGATCCAGCGTTGGTCCTGCCAACAAGGGTATTCAGTGAGGAAAGAAGGAGAAGAGTGAGGAGAAGTGAAGGTTCTTATAGAGATGTTGATTCTGCGCAGGGTGCTCGGTGATAATAATTCCACAAATCACACGCGCACGAGCATGAACACGAGCACGAGCCCACTGTCATACAAACTACAGCACATTTATCAGGCCACATGATTAGCATAAACCCGCCTAAATTTACACTTATTGGTTAGTGATTAACATTTCATACACTATTGGTTTACTGTATTTAAATTAGCCTCACTTGCTATGCAAATTAGCACGCATGCTCCTTTCAGGTGGGGGGCAAGTCTTTTCGGTCCTGAATTGAGTCGGTGGTCGTGATCTCCCCTCGCCACATTTACCTTTCACCTACTTTCTGCAGTTTTATCTTCTCTGGCCACCGTCCAGTCTTTGGTGCCAAGATGTTCCCTTTTATCGGCTTGTTAGCTCTTCTTCAAGGTTAGAGCCGTTATTTTTCCACAGTTTGTTATCTTTTAGCTCCCTCCCAAATTCCTTTCCCAAGGCACAAGTGGTTAGTAGTTTTGGTAATTGGAAAATTACATCAGCAACCAGTCAAACCAAGAGGAGTGATACCAGGACTGTCCCCCAGGAAGTAGATGTGGGGGGGAATAAGATGCTTCACAGACCATGGGGAATGGGGCCGAGGCAAGGCCGCCCTGTCTCCATGCGGCTCCCTCCCTCACCCTCACTCCAGGGTACTGTCCGGTCCTGGGTCCTAGCGACCGTCCCTCTGCATTGTGGTTTTAGCACCCAGGCTGTTTGAGACATCTTGTTGTTTTACACTAGCAGTTCTCTACACCTCCATACCAGAGAGGCTGGAACCGCTTTGCTTCCTTGATTGTAGCGCATGTTTCGCATTCATGGATAACCTGTGCAATAGTGTCCATGGTCAGGTCCACCCCTCGATCACGAGCCCATCTATATGTTGCATCTCTTCCTTGATGGCCTGAGGTGTCATGGGAACACCAAGCTAGAAATAATTCACCCTTATGGTGCCAGTCCAGATCCACCTGAGCCACTTCAATCTTAGCAGCCTGATCCACCTGCTGGTTGTTTTGATGTTCTTCAGTGGCCCGACTCTTGGGTACGTGAGCATCTACGTGACGTACTTTTACAACCAGGTTCTCTACCCGGGCAGCAACATCTTGCCACAATGCAGCAGCCCAGATGGGTTTGCCTCTGCGCTGCCAGTTGCTCTGCTTCCATTGCTGCAACCACCCCCACAAGGCATTTGCCACCATCCATGAGTCGGTATAGAGATAGAGCATTGGCCACTTTTCTCATTCAGCAATATCTAAAGCCAGCTGGATGGCTTTCACCTCTGCAAACTGACTCGATTCCCCTTCTCCTTCAGCAGTTTCTGCAACTTCTCGTACAGGACTCCATACAGCAGCTTTCCACCTCTGATGCTTCCCCATAAGACGACAGGACGCATCAGTCAACAGGGCATATTGCTTCTCATTTTCTGGTAATTTTTTATACGGTGGGGCTTCTTCAGCACACATCACTTCCTCTGGTGATATTCTGAAATCTTTGCCTCCTGGCCAGTCCATGATCATTTCCAAGATTCCTGGGCAACTGGAGTTTCTTATTCGAGCCCGTTGTGTGATCAGTGTGACCCACTTACTCCACGTAGCATCAGTTGCATGATGTGTACAGGAGATCCTCCCTTTGAATATCCAGCCCAGCACTGGCAGTCGGGGTGCCAGGAGGAGCTGTGCTTCAGTACCAACCACTTCTGAAGCAACTCAAACCCCTTCATATGCTGCCAATATCTCTTTTTCAGTTGGAGTATAGCGGGCCTCAGATCCTCTGTATCCCTGACTCCAAAACCCTGCTTTCTGCCAGAGGCTCCAGGTAGGGCCGTTCTCCCGAGCTGCTGTGTAGAGCACATTTTTTACATCTTGTCCTGCCCAGACTAGCCCAAGGGTGACTGCATGAACTATCTCCTGTTAAATTTGTTCAAAGGCTTGTCATTGCTCAGGGTCCCATTTGATATCGTTCTTCTTCCGGGTCACTTGATAGAGAGGGCTAACGATCAGATTGTAATTTGGAATATGCCTTCTCCAAAAACCCACAACACCCGAGAAAGCTTGTGCTTCCTTTTTGTTAGTTGGTGGGGACTAACTAGTTGGGGGTAGTTTTTATGGCAAAGCCAGCCTCCAGAAGGATTTGGACTACTTTCTTCCCTTTCTCAAAAAACTCTTCTGCTGTGTTGCCCCACATGATGATGTCATCAATGTACTGCAGGTGTTCTGGAGCTCCACCCTGTTCCAATGCAGCCTGGATCAGTCCATGGCAAATGGTGGGGCTGTGTTTCCACCCCTGGGGCAGTCGATTCCAGGTGTACTGGACTCCCCTCCAAGTGAAAGCAAACTGTGGCCTGCACTCTGCCGCCAAAGGAATTGAGAAAAAAGCATTAACAATATCAATGGCAGCATACCACTTGGCTGCCTTTGACTCCAATTCGTATTGAAGTTCTAGCATGTCTGGCACAGCAGCACTCAGCAGCAGCATGACTTCATTCAGGCCCCGATAGTCTACTGTTAGTCTCCACTCTCCATTAGACTTTCACAACGGCCATATGGGACTGTTAAAGGGTGAGCGAGTCTTGCTGATCACTCCTTGGCTCTCCAGTCAACGTATCAGCTTATGGATGGGAATCAGGGAGTCTCTGTTGGTGCGATATTGCTGCCGGTGCACTGTTGTGGTAGCGATTGGCACCTGTTGTTCTTTGACCCTCAGCAACCCCACAATAGAAGGGTCCTTCGAGAGACCAGGCAGGGTAGACAGCTGTTTAATTTCCTCCGTCTCCAAGGCAGCTATGCCAAAAGCCCTCCGGTACCCTTTTGGGTCCTTGAAATACCCTCTCCTGAGGTAGTCTATGCCAAGGATGCACAGAGCCTCTGGGGTGCTTCTGCCACTCCTTCCTGGTTAGGCTCACTTCGGCCTCCAATACAGTCATCTCTTGGGATCCCCCTGTCACTCCAGAAATACAGATGGGTTCTGCCCCTTCATAGCTTGATGGCATTAGGGTACACTGTGCACCAGTGCCTACTAAAGCCTTATACTCCTGTGGGTCTGATGTGCCAGGCCATCGAATCCACACAGTCCAGTACACCCGGTTGTCCCTTTCCTCCACCTGGCTGGAGGCAGGGCCCCTCTAGTCCTGGTCATAGCATTCGTTACTCGCTTCTTGTCAATGTGAATCAAAAATCCCTTTATTAAGATCGGAAGCAAAATCAGCCCTTCTACCCTGTCTGGGGAACTGCTCACTGGAAACTGGAGCAGCAATTTTCCTGGAAGAACCCCCTTGTGTGATTGTTTTTCCTTGCAACTCATGTACCCGTGCCTCTAGGGTCAAGGTAGATTTTCCATCCCACTTCCTCATGTCCTCTCCATGATCACGCAGATAAAACCACAGGGTGGCCCGTGGTGTGTATCCACTATATCTTCTCTCTTGAAGAGAGGGGCGCTTACTCCTAATGGCTGAGATACTGGTCCATACAGGTGAGGAGTAGGATATATCCTCTTCGAGTTGCTGGACCTTCTGGGACAGTTTCTCCACAGCTGAGATGCAGGCCTGTAGGGAGGAAGAGAAACTTTCTTCTTATTGTCAGAGTTGGCCAGCCATTTCATCCACCATTGGTCCCTCTTCATCTTTCCAGGTCATTATTGCCAATGAGTTGGCATATGATGATGGTGTGCTCCGTACAAACTTCCGCCACGTGGGTTGTGTGCACTGGACTTCATCTGGATCTTTGGATAACTGCTTGTTGTCCAGGTCACCATAAATCACCTCCAGCACAGCTAATTCCCTCAGGTACTGGATACCTCTCTCCATGGTGGTCCACTTGCCTGGGTGACATATAACATCTTCCTTGAAGGGATACCTTTCCTTCACGCCTGACAGGAGTCGCCTCCAGAGGCTGAGGGCTTGTGCCCCTTTTCCAATCGCTTTGTCCATGCCCCCTTCCCTAGAAAGGGATCCCAGCTGCTTGGCTTCCCTACCCTCTAATTCCAGGCTACTGGCCCCATTATCCCAGCATCAGAGCAGCCAGGTGACAACGTGCTCGCCTGGATGACAACTGAAATCTTTTCGCATATCTCGCAGCTCACTCAGGGACTGGGTTCGGGTGGTTACCATCTCATTTATGGGTTCTGCCTCTTCCTCCTCCTGTTCTCGTGATGGCCCTGGTTCATCATCAGCCCTTACTAAATTAGTTGATTTTCTTTGTATTTTTTTCCTCTGTATAGGGGCAACTGATACTGGCATGGGTTGGTTCTCTGGCGTAGCTGCAGCGCCTGTCACCGGGGCTGGTGTAGCCGCAGCGCCTGTTGTTCTGTTGTCAGATCCAGAGACCTTCTCTTACCCTCGAGGGTTCTGAATAGTGTTGAATAGGGCTCGGTAGGCATGGGCCAGGCCACAACACATTGCAGTGATTTGTGTCTCCCTAGAATTGTCAGGGTGACAGCATACTTTTTCCAAATACTTTACTAGTTTTTCAGGATTCTGAACTTGTTCCAAATGGTGAAGTTCCAAAACATTGGAGGTGCCCACTGTCCTAGGCATTTGCCCATGCTCTCCCACACACCCTGCCACTCATAACTATCCAGCCTTGGGGCAGATCTCTGGATGATATTCTTAAAATGCTTATTAACCTTAGACAAAACTGAAACACTATTCCCAAGAACAACCAATAAATATATCTTAACTACCCAAGGATGTTCAAGATACTGAAAAGTTGTTGTAATGAAGGAGGAAACATCACAGAAGAAGGTAGCGAAGGTGCCATTCTGTATTTCCTCCATAAAAACACCTCTCAGAGGAAGAGGTATAATTGCTAATTGTCTCCATGAGGTGGGACCCGAAGTACAGTAATGGCTTCAGTACAGAACCCAAATACCAGATAGCGCTCAAGGTCAGTGTTTTAATAACAAATCTCCCAGGCAAAACATCACTAATCACTGCAGAGCACAGCAAACTGCAAAACCCAACACCAATCTTTAACATGCACTGCAAAAACAGGAGCATGGTGCAGATCAAGTAGACTAACACCGAGAACAGATGAATCAATATTATGACCAGCAACTGTTAACAGATACAAATTCCTTAATACACTCTGATTAATCTGTTAATATCTCAAACCCTTCGTGCCCCACGTTGGGCGCCAAAAAGGACTGTTGTGGTTTAACCCCAGCCAGCAACTAAGCACCTCACAGCTGCTCGCTCACTCCCCCCACCCCAGTGGGATGGGGGAGAGAATTGGAAGGGTGAAAGTCAGGAAACTCATGGGTTGAGATAAGAACATCTTAATAATTGAAGTAAAATAAAATAGAATAGTATTAATAGTAGTAGTAATAATAATATAATAATACAATAATAATATACAAAGCAAGTGATACACTATACAATTGCTCACAACACACCAACCGATGCCCAGCACGTCCCCCAAGCAGCGATCCTTGCCCTCCGGCCAACTCCCCTGGCTTATATACTGAGCATGACGTCATGTGGTATGGAATAGCCCCTTGGCCAGTCTGGGTCAGCTGTCCTGGCTGTGCACCCTCCCAGCTTCTTGTGCACCAGGCAGAGCATGGGAAGCTGAAAAGTCCTTGACTTAGTGTAAGCACTACTTAGCAACAACTAAAACATCAGTGTGTTATCACCATTATTCTCATCCTAAATCCAAAACACAGCACTACACCAGCTACTAGGAAGAAAATTAACTCTATCCCAGCTGAAACCAGGACACCTCCTCTACAGAGGAGGAAGTCATTGTGCCATTTTGAGGGCAAGCTCAGGTATTCAAGAAGCTGTGGCAAGTGATGTCAGCACTTATAGTTATTATTAGTGCATGGATTTTAGGAATATAAACCAACTTCTGTTTTACCCCAGCAAGATAAAGATTTCCTTTTCACTTAAAGTGAGACTATAAAGCAAATAAGCATCGTAGGCAGAGGTTATCAGTGGTATGGACTCGAGAGATGCATTATTTAAAGTAATGGTCCTGGGTAGGTCAAAGACTCCATACAAACTAAATGGACAGTAACTTTTTGAAGGTGTCTGTGATGTGCATGATTATCAGTGTCAGACTGCAAATCCTTATGGCCTTTTGTAACACACTGTTTAAATCAACTCCGTTTTGCTGTTTTCTGGGATAAAAAGCCTGGGGTAAAAACAACAGTAATCATGATGGCACAAACTAGCATTGGATGTGCACAACAGGACCTATTTGGGGAAAATTTATATTATGAATTCGCAAATTAATGTAACAAACAAGATCACTTTGTAACTGCAATTTAATTTATCTTTGTAATTACATAAGGTGAAACTCTCCTTCCCCAACTCCAACTGTTGCAGAAATTAGGACTCACTGATCAGTCTTTGAGAAGGATCCCATGACATGACATTAAACTTTTCAAATCCAAAACTTTAAAATTATTCTTTTATTGGCATACGAGACCTGACCATAGCTCTTCATGGCCCAAGCGTGCTTTGCAATTGAGCATTATAAGTCACATAAAGAGCCTTTTTGGAACATTATTTTCCTTCTCATGAACGGCAATAGCACCACTTGCTAGCAGGAGTCTATGGCATATACGTGTTCACATGAACATGCAAACTTTGAAAACTAATGTACAAAAAAGCCCTAATTTGAGTGAAAACTCTTCAGATTCATTCCTGTTATCCTGCAGATAGTAAACAAGCCTCAGCATAGATCATATTTTACAAAGAACCCAACATTGGTTCCTAAAAATCCACCTTTATAAAAAAGAAAAACAAAATAAACAGAGTTCCCCACCATCACCATCCCAAGAAGGGTGACAGAGGAAAAAAAAAAAAAAGTTTTGAAGTTTCCTGTGGAGATTTGCTCATTCATATAAATCTAGTGGAGAAGAAATCCATTTCTCTGTTTCTGCTCCCACATTTTCTGTCTCCTGAGCAAGCAACAACTCTACAGCCAGGATTTCTGGCTCTTTATATCCATGCTGTGATAGCTTTAGAGATGAGAGAGCTTTCAGCGCACCTGCTGTAACAGCCAAACTGAAGTCCATAACTAAACAAATATACATGCAACCAGGCAGGATTAGAGAAGGACTCATCAGCACGTGTCACTGGCTCACACGAGCTGGCCTAACGCTGTGCTTCAAACCAGACTCATTTCGGACTTCTGCATCCAGTTCCTGCCATCTCTTTCAATTCTATGCTTGGGTTGTAAATGAGAGTCATTTTCCTTTGTAGCCAAATGTTTTTCAAGGAGGAAAGTAGCAAGTCAAGAAACAAACTCGAGCATCCTAAAGCACTATCACCAGCATTATCCAAATTTAACTCCAGGTAGCATCATCATTGCTCCTTGGGCAGCAAAGGAGAAGGGGTGAAATAGTGTGGGAACAGAGCCCTGCCCGGCAACCGAGGGACAGCCTCTTTGGACAACTGAGAGCAGCTTTGCTGATGCTCCCTCAGATATCCCAACCCCTCCTTCACCACAGAAGAAAGAGAGATGCAACAGGAGTTGAAAGAAAATGCACAACAAGGGGGGTTGCAACATTAGTCAGAAGAATCTCCCTGGGGAGACATCTGTATGCCAAATCAAGGGGCTGAAGAGGAAAGATCCACTCAGCAGATCCAGTATAAAGAGAGAATGAACCTTACAGCTCGGAGCCTGCTGAGAAGGGTTTGCTCAGGGCAGAGCAGGAAGGACACTACTGCTTCCAGGCAGTGCTAATGCCCAGAGGCAAGTGGTGGGAGAATGTTACAGCTGAGACACCACCACAGCCCTGTTGCAGGGAATTTATTGTACCAGAAGCCATAAAGGAGTACAGAACTGGCAACCCAAAGCCAGGCTTGCTCTGATCACAGTCTCCATTCAATGGCCTGGAAGCTTGTGTTTGTATCTCCTACAGGTAAAGTAGCAAGTCTCACATTGATCCCCACAACTGTGCAACTGTAATTAAAACACCCAGACATAGGTTATTTTCATTCAGGAAGATCATTAATCTTTGAACTCTGATTGCCCTGTGAGTTGGGACCTGCAACCAGATTTCAATCTCCTTTCAATCATCTCCCCTTATGAAAACAGATGTAATATAACAAAAGACTGCCCAAAAGGGAGCAAACTGGGAGCAAAAGGCACAGAGACTCCCAGGAACTACTACAGCTGAATTTGAGAATTCAGTTTTTACAAACAGCAACATATCCTTGCACCCTTTCACTCTTCACTCCCTAAAGCATCTCCAAATAATTTTCATCCATAGACTTCACTGCTCTCCCTCCTCTCTATTTGCCTTCACACTGTGCTACAATTTTGCTATGTATTAATGCTGGCTTTCATACCAAGCAAACTATTTTAAGAACCTCAGACCTTGAAACAGTGCCAGGATGCCCAGAAAATAAAAATCAGCGCCCCCTCCTAAAGCCCAGTAATGCTAATCACGAGCATGATTGAGTCAAAAAATATCATAAAGTCAACTCAGTACAGAAAACTGAAGTAGTTGTTATGAATCCAAATCTCACTAGATCTACACATGAGAACAATTTCATGTTCAGCCTAGGTCCACCTGAGTACCCTGACTCCCCCAGCAGCCAGGAACAGAAGCTTGGGTGCAAGAATGGCACCATAGTGATAATTCCTCAGGACATTACCTCAGCTTCCAAAATTTTGTACCTACAGGCTTTCCTGAAACAGAGGCAAAGTCTGTATATTCAATCTATTCCCATTAAATTGCCTAAGGCCTTCTTGAACCATTTTGGCTCAGCTGTTACTCGCTTTGCTTCAATTCACTGTCAGGTTTTCTGGTTGCTTTCCTATTGCTATCACAATTGCAGAACACAGAGGACAACGCTGGATTTCCATGGCTTCACCCACACCAAGCAGAAAAAAAGGAAGCATGGGGAAGCACAGCGGAGGCACAGCCAACCTGCATGAATATGAACCAAACCAGTATAGTTATATTGGCTGCTCTGTTTCATGTTCTTTGAACCTTTAGGACTTACTTTGGAATTTTGCTGCTGCTTTTTCATGTGGGTAAGAAATCTGGCAGGAGAAGAGAGAGACAACAAACTGCCCTCAGTAAGTTTGCAGACGACACCAAATTGGGTGGAAGTGTCAATCTGCTGGAGGGTAGGAAGGCCCTGCAGAAGGATCTGGACAGGCTGGATCGATGGGCCGGGGCCAACTGTATGAGGTTCAACAAGGCTAAGGGCTGGGTCCTGCACTTGGGTCACAACAACCCCATGCAATGCTACAAGCTTGGGGAAGAGTGGCTGGAGAGCTGCCTGGCGGAAAAGGACCTGGGGGTGCTGGTTGACAGCCGCCTGAACATGAGCCAGTAGTGTGCTCAGGTGGCCAAGAGGGACAATGGCATCCTGGCCTGTATCAAGAATAGTGTGGCCAGCAGGACCAGGGAGGTGATCGTGCCCCTGCACTCGGCACTGGTGAGGCCGCACCTCGAGTACTGTGTTTAGTTTTGGGCCCCTCACCTCAAGAAGGACATTGAGGTGCTGGAGCGTGTCCAAAGAAGGGCAATGAAGTTGGTGAAGGGTCTAGAGCACAAGTCTTATGAAGAGCGTCTGAGGGAACTGGGGTTGTTTAGCCTGGGGAAGAGGAGGCTGAGGGGAGGCCTTATTGCTCTCTACAACAAAGGAGGTTGTAGTGAGGTGGAGGTCGGTCTCTTCTCCCAAGTAACAAGCAATAGGATAAGAGGAAACGGCCTCAAGCTGCGCCAGGAGAAGTTTAGGTTGGATATTAGGAAAAACTTCTTCACTGAAAGGGTAGTCAGGCACTGGAACAGGCTGCCCAGGGAAGTGGTTGAGTCTCCATCCCTGGAGGTATTTAAAGAATGGATAGATGTGGTGCTCGAGGACATGGTTTAGTGGTGGACTTGGCAGTGCTAGGTTAATGGTTGGACTCGATGATCTTAAGGATCTTTTCCAACCTTAATGATTCTATGATTCTATGATTTTGCTGTGAGACTTGGTTGGGTTTTGTGGTTCCAGGTAAAACCTGAACAAAAGGAAGAGAGCCCCAAATCACACACTCTGTTGTACTTCAGACATCACTGCTAACTTTTATCTTAACCAGTCTCAAAACAAGACCATTCAGAAGAAGGTAGAAGAGATGAGAACTCTTCTGGCTTCAGTTTGTGCTCGGAAGAAGGGGGTGGAGAAAGGGAAAAACACCCACTCCCACAGCTCTGACCCTGGATCCATGTGTTACTATGAACTGCTGTTGTCACCTAATTTAATATCACTGCAGTTCAGATGAGTACGTTGGTAAACAAAGCTGCAATGGAAGGGCAGAATCCTGTTTACATTTCACTGCAGGATGATTCGTGTACGGTTCTTCAGCAGGGCAGAGGTTGTAATCATGCAAAAGGTCAGCAGTTTCTACTAGGGCTTTTGCATTTAGTCAGATAGTGTTTAGGCTACAAAAAAATCCAGTGTTGATATAATCCTGTTGAGCAGTCTTCATCTTTCCTGGAAATCAAGAGTTTGACGTAGATGGAACTTCTTTAATTTAATGTATGGAAAACACTCCCCATGTTTCAAGAGAAAGTTGATTGTCTTTGAGTACAACAAATGTAATCTGCCTGCAAACTGTACCCTCTAGTGAACACTGGCAATACACCATCTCTCACAGATCCCAAAAATCAGCAGACTTGCCAGACTTGCAAGGTGAAGGAACAAGAAATCACCCTGAGCATTAATGGCCTTTGTTAAATGAGGCCGGGGGAAGCTCTTTCATCTCATCTTCCACCCCAATCACTAAGCTTTACCTTTCACATGTGTTATTTACAGCTTCTCATGGTGGGGCTTCACTGAAAGACAAAGTCCCAGGTAACACCGCACATGCAGGCAGTGCTTGTCCCTGGTCTCCACAGGAACACACTTTATGAAATCTGTGCACACACTCCCAAATAAGCTATTGATTTAGACACTGACACCAACTCTCAAATATAGCAAACCCTCCCCAAGGCATATCCTCTTCAAACACTAAAATTAGCTCACCTATACCAGAATACACACAAGTGTCATGGCTTAACTCCAGCTGGCAACTAAGCACCACACAGACACTTGCTCACTCCCCCCCCCCCCCCCCCGCCCCCGGTGGGATGGGGGAGAGAATTGGAAGAGTAAAAGGGAGAAAACTCGTGAGTTGAGATAAAGACAGTTTAATAGGTAAAGCAAAAGCCACGCACACAAGCAAAGCAAAGCAAGGAATTCATTCACTGCTTCCCATCGGCAGTAATTACCTCAACAAGCCCTTGAGGAACTAGGATGTAATTATTACAGCACCAGCTCCTGATTGAGGACTTGTTTGAAAAGGGGCTCATTAATTTGCATACACATCTGATTGATGGAAGGGAGCTGGCAGAGTTACACAGGGCACTGGTTCCCCTACACAGTGCTCATAGCATCAAACACATCTATTAGAAGAATTGCCACCTATTTGTTTTCCACCTCTTCTAGACCTTAACCCCTAAAAACTCAGATCTGTCCTTTTCTCACTGACCTAATTAATACTAACAGTTCTGTGCAAATCTATCCAGGTTGTAAAGACATTCACAAAAATAAAGTGATTCAGTGACCTGTTTCCAAAGAGTGCATGACAGGAGAGAGGAAGGCCAGCCTAGCTGGGGAAATAACTTGCTGCCTGTTATCTGCTCCATTCCATTGCTACTTAAATAGAGCCATCTTATAGCAATATTAAAAGTAACATTGTACAACTGTTAACATTATATTAAGGACTGCTGAGAAAAATGTGAAAATAGCTAATTTTATTAATACATTTTAATAAGTAGAAAGATTTAATCACAATTTTACCTGCACTGTGGAAGGGGACATTTATAAGCTTTATAAGCCAGGGGTATGCAAATGAACTATTACAGGGAAGTTGGCCAGAGTTAAGCTGGAAACCAGAAGGAAGCTAGCTAAAACTACCACGCTGCTTAAGCAAGACAAAGACCATGGGAACAGGAATGACAGGAATAATAAATACATCGGAGTAGAGAGGCCAGTTTACCCAGCAATGTTCCCCAGTATCAGGCTAATGGTACCAAAAATCCACGGCAAGGATAGAGTCCTGCCTGCAGAGAAGCCCAGGCACCAGCAGAAAAGCCTCCATCTCCAGCTCTGCTACCGACTCCAGTGCACACGTGAATGGTCGCTTTGGCTCCAGTTTCCCATGCCTGCGTACAGCTGGTGGGAAGTACCTACAACCCCACTTTGAAGATGATACATACCCTAGAGCTGACTTAGTTTTGATGGAGCCTTCTACGAAAAATAGGAAAAAGTTGCGCGGGGATGTCAGGAAGGCTCATTTTCTTCACACCCTGGCACAACAGAAAAGCAGAGCTAATGTGTTTGTCCTCCCAGTTACTTTTGCACTTCCTCCATTTGTATAACATTCAATATTTCAGGTCAGATGCTAGTGCTTTCAAGCGAGCAGCATAGCTTGCACACAAAATCCTTCAAGTTCTTAACCCCAGGGAGTTATGCCCTGAATAAAACATTGCAAGCTCTTTGGGGGCAATAGCCCCCCCTTCTCCCCTCTTTCAAGAATATTTGAAATTACCAGGTCTTTAGGCACTACCACCACTCAACTACAAAGATTAGGTGTACAACACAAGCTTTTCACCTGTTGCCGATTCCAACCATTCATAAACTTTTTCTCAAACTCCAGTAGGTTTTTGTTTTGTTTTCCTAAATATCGACTTGCTTGTTTGTCTTGGCAGAAACATTCCTGCGTTCACAGTTAAACTTTCAAGAACCTGAAGGAATCCAAGAGACATCCACCTTTTTATCCATCATCTCAAAGTGATCATGTCTGCAGCTGGTACCACTCTTCTGGACAGGGGTTACACAGTTCTTTCCAAAGATCATTTCTCCCTTCCCCCCCCCCCAAAGGATTAATTCTCATACTCCTAACAAGAGAGTACTATCCAATATCTAGACCCCAGAGAGCAGTTTCATCTGCAAAAGGACCACCTCCAAGGTGGACAAATGCCAGGTATTCAGGCCTTTTAAAACTTTTCCTACAAACCTTTCATAAAGACAAAGAAAAGCCTGTTCCTCTGCCTTCCTATCCATTCTGCTTCCAGCTTGCTTCCCTTGCTTTGTTCTGTGTGCTTTTATGCTGGTGATAAACACTGAGGACTGATAGCAGTGAACACAGGCAGCTAGCAAGCACCAATGGCTTGGCAGAGCAGCCACGTTTATACAATCTGGTATTAGGGTCAAACCCTTCCCCAGCACCACTGCGGTTCTGGCAGACCAACAGCCAGAACTGACACCCTGCAATGTCCAGGGTGGCTTTGCAGGCTTCTGCGTGCAATAATAATTGGGGCATTCCAACTAATCTGCTACTGTTAAGTCAACAGGACTTTAAGCCTTTTGGAAAGATTTGGCTCCATTCTTCTCATGTCTTCGTGGCCAACCCCCAGCACATGCATGCACAGACATGCACGTGCTTTCATGATGTCCCTACTGCAGCAAGAAGAGGAAAAAATCTCCAAGCGGCGGGATGGGTTGGCAACTTTGGATGTCACCTCCCTTCAGCAGGGACACGGCTCTGCGGAGCAGAGGTCAGTGCCAGGGTGTGATGCATTTCGACACCCCGTAGCATGGGTCACACTTGCTGTACAACAGCACAGCATGGCACTGCAGAGCCTGTGGGGCCATGCGCAGCTCCATTGCAGCCTCTTAAATTGGCTGCACCCATGCCACAACAGCATGCGGCCCCAAGTGGCTGGCACCACCATAGCAAGGAGCCCATATGGCACAGTCCTGGAGGTAGTCCCCAACCAGAAGGCAGGAGCTGCAGGCAGCCCAGGGTCATATTACCTCAGCAGGCAATAGTAATCATGATGAATTGAACCCACTACCCATCCTTGGAGATCTCCATCCTTGGAGATATTCAAAAGCCATCTGGACACGGTCCTGGGCAACCGGCTTTAGGTGGCCCTGCTTGAGCAGGGGGGTTGGACCAGATGACCTCCAGAGGTCCCTGCCAACCTCAACTGTTCTGTGATTCTGTGAAATCTTAAGATCTGTCAGTTCCTACTGAAGACAATTGTATAACTCCAGTTCAGCTATACTGTAAAATTCAGAAAAATTACAATGTGACCAACTCCACCCAGTGCTCTTGTTGAGGATTGTAGAACCAGAATACAATAAGGGATTTAAAATTCCTAAAACGCAAATCAACATACTTAGATGAAAATTGCCAGCTGGAGTTAGGTCCAAGAAAATCTTGACTTTGTATATAAACACGGTTTTAGTAAGAGCCCAATAGGAACGGAAATATTTTCTTGAGGAGCAAAAAAGAAAAATGGTTTAATCAAGCTGTCTCTGCATGGCTGCAAATCAAATATTCTTCTGGTGCATGGGAGCTGTGCAGTTTATATAACCTGCCTGTAAGAATACTAGAGAGATCCGGAAAGAAAAGTGAAAATTGCTCAAATCAATACGAACATGAAAATGCTCAAAATCAATAAGACGTGAAGTGACTTACTTTCATTGCTCAATAAACAGGGAAGAAAATGAAGCTTTAACACCTGCAGGTAATGAGTTACAGCAATACTGGTTAAAAAAAATTGTCTTTGCCCCTACCCTTTTATTTTATTGATATGACCAGCACTGATGGTTAGGAAAGAATATAATAAATAATGTCAACACAAAGCTAAATATTACAAAAGTGTATTTGCATTCCATTTAGGAAAGATCTGATACAAGAAAGCCAAGAGCTGCTGATTGCTGCTTTTGTTTCACAAATGTAAACCTGTGGACATTGTAACATATAGAAAACCAGCAAACATGATGAGTTCATTGAACTAAGTGTTCACTTTAACCCCAGAATATATTAATCTGTATGTACAAACGCTGTGTGAGAAGAGCTCTCTTTCTCAATTACACATTGTGGTTTTTAGACATATGGCAAATAACCTTTGGAAAGACTGCCTCCAATTTCCCTGCACAGTAAGCCAATTCACTCCTCAAACATAAATATAAATCATATACTTCAGGAAAAAGAATTGGCTTTCTTGAAAAATCCTGAAAAGTGGAACCATTTGTCATGCACTCTGTGTGCGTACTTGGCAGCAGCGACTCCAGAAGTGACTCCCAGTGACAGCCTCGTGCCCAGCGATGCTTCTCATGCCTGGGGAGAGCATGGCAGAGGGACAGGCCAGCCTCCTTGCTTTGCAGAGAATGGCTTGACGTTTTCAAAAGTTACCACGATTTAGCATATCCTGAAAAATGATAGTGGCCATCACTAGAAACATCCATTGAAGAGATGCTTTTTGAAAGATCTGTAGGTATTACTTTGGCACAGGTACCATCTGCGGGTTATTAAACAGGCAGTGCAGAAAGGAGACAGCACAATTCCTCCTAATCTCCTTTTCCAATTCCTCACTCAGACTTAATCAGTCCATATATAGCACACTTGAAAATAACCCGTGAGCACCTATGCCTCAGCAGAGAGTTTGTATTTTGCTTCATCAAGACAGTTTTAATCAGTAACAAACATACACAGCTCTAACATGTTATGACTCTTAGAATCATAGAATTGTTAAGGTTGGAAAAGACCCTTAAGATCAGTGGGTCCAATCATAAACCTAACACTGCCAAGTCCACCACTAAACCATGTCCCTAAGCACCACATCTACCCATCTTTTAAATACCTCCAGGGATGGGGACTCAACCACTTCCCTGGGCAGCCTGTTCCAATGCTTGACCACCCTTTTGGTGAAGAAGGTTTTCCTAATATCCAACCTAAACTTCCCCTGGCACAGCTTGAGGCCATTTCCTCTTGTCCTATCACTTGTTACTTGGGAGAAGAGACCGACCCCCACCTCGCTACAACCTTCTTTCAGGTACTTACAGAGAGCAATAAGGTCTCCCCTCAGCCTCCTCTTCTCCAGACTAAACAACCCCAGTTCCCTCAGATGCTCTTCATAAGACTTGTGCTCTAGACCCTTCACCAACTTCATTGCCCTTCTTTGGACACACTCCAGCACCTCGATGTCCTTCTTGAAGTGAGGGGCCCAAAACTGAACACAGTACTCGAGGTGCGGCCTCACCAGTGCCGAGTGCAGGGGCACTATCACCTCCCTGGTCCTGCTGGCCACGCTATTCCTGATACAAGCCAGGATGCCATTGGCCCTCTTGGCCACCTGAGCACACTGCTGGCCACACTATTCCTGATACAAGCCAGGATGCCATTGGCCCTCTTGGCCACCTGAGCACACTGCTGGCTCACGTTCAGGCGGCTGTCAACCAACACCCCCAGGTCCTTTTCTGCCAGGCAGCTCTCCAGCCACTCTTCCCCAAGCCTGTAGCATTACATGGGGTTGTTGTGACCCAAGTGCAGGACCCGGCCCTTAGCCTTGTTGAACCTCATACAGTTGGCCTCGGCCCATCGATCCAGCCTGTTCAGATCCCACTGTAGGGCCTTCCTATCCTCCAGCAGATCAACATTTCCACCCAACTTGGTGTCATCTGCAAACTTACTGAGGGTGCACTCAATCCCCTCATCCAGATCATCGATAAAAAGATATTGAACAGGACCGGCCCCAACACTGAGCCCTGGGGAACACCACTCGTGACTGGCCGCCAACTGGATTTGACTCCATTCACCACCACTCTCTGGGCTCGGCCGTCCAGCCAGTTTTTAACCCAACGCAGAGTGCACTTATCCAAGCTGTGAGCGGCCATCTTCTCCAGGAGAATGCTGTGGGAGACAGTGCCAAAGGCCTTACTAAAGTCCAAGTAGACAACATCCACAGCCTTCCCCTCATCCACTAAGCGGGTCACCTTGCCATAGAAGGAGATCAGGTTGGTCAAGCAGGACCTTCCCTTCATGAACCCATGCTGGCTGGGCCTGATCCCCTGGTTGTCACGCACATGCCACATAATGGCACCCAGGATGATCTGCTCCATGACCTTCCCTGGCACCGAGGTCAGGCTGACAGGCCTGTAATTCCCCGGATCCTCCTTCCAACCCTTCTTGTAGAGGGGCGTCACATTTGCTAGCTTCCAGTCATCTGGGACCTCCCCGGTTGACCAGGACTGCTAGTAAATGATGGAGAGTGGCTTGGCCAGCTCCTCTGCCAGCTCCCTCAGTATCCTCAGGTGGATCCCATCTGGCCCCATGGAATTGTGGGCATCCAGGTGGAGGAGCAGGTTACAGCAGCACAATGCACCATGCACACCCCCACTTGTGCAGCATTGCTGTAATCATCAGCGTGTGAAAGATGTAATCTGCTCTGCCTCTGGCATAATAAGAAATCCTTGGATTTGAAACACTGCATGATATTGCTGCTGAAGCAAAGGGCAGAACAGAAATGCCCAAGCTCTTCTTACAGGGCAAAAAAGCAACTGAAGAAGTAGTGAAAGATGAGGACAAAGAGCTTCTTTTAAATGACTGTTTGCAGGCGTGTTTGGTTTTCTGTTGTGGTTTTTGTTTTTGGGTTTTGTTTGTTTTTTAAGGAGTGAAAAAATCTAGGCCCTGATTTAAATGGCAAACAAAATGAAGGTTTTGCATGAGAGGTATAGCAAAAACTCTTTGAGTGTCACCTTAACTCAAATTGAGGGGTGGGCATAATAATTCCTCCACTACAGAAGTAACAAGAATGAGACCTGTGGATTTATTTCTCCCCTCTTGGATGGGCAAGTCCTGCTGTTTTCCAAGGAGTTGGAGACAGCAGCAGGCAGCTTTATTTCAGTTGGACTGATCCCAGGATAAAACCCAGCCAGCAGGCTCCATGAATCCCCAAAGTCTTACCCTAAAAAAAGCTTTGTACTGTGTAAGTGCACAACCCCCATTACACATGTAGCCTTTGATTTTTATTTATGAAAATCTTTAAGCAGTTTTCTAGCCCCACACATCTGCATTCCCTACAGCAGGAAGATGCATCCGCAACTGCAAACATACATGTGACCTGGGAACGTGAGGGCATTTAACCCAGGACACACACACCTGCAGCATCTCTTACCCAATTAGCATGACAACAGAAGAAACTAGTGAGAAGCATTGTCCTCCCTGAGCAAGAGAGGCAGAGTATCATCTCACATCCCAGAGACAGGCTGGCATTTTAATACATCTTATCCCCTATCTCACTTGGGTCTGGATAGTTAAAACCAAACTGCTTTTTAATTAGAAGTCTAAAACCTGGTCGTGAAGTCTTGTTTTCGACAATAGCGAGTATCTGTTACTCCTACTGATGAACAGGAATGGGGTTGCTCTCCATCTTGGAAAAATGAGGCAATTACACATCAAAATAAAGGTGCTTCATGCTAGCCACCCAGATTTGAAGGTTTTGTTCAAAAGCCATAAAAACTTGTTATAACTGTTGATGGCTCACTTCCCACAAGCACATGTTAGCATCAGAACTGCAGTGCAGGAGAGAGGAAAAAAAAAAAAAAGTCTTATAAAAATCCAGTGGAAAACTCCTTTAAGTGGGCTGCAAGTTGCAGAGGTTTACTGTAAAAAGCCATCTCATACCAACTCCCACAAGAAGCATTCTAGCTGCAAATACATAAATGAGAGCACATCTCAACTATTTCTTTGCTGTCCCCTAGTGTCAGCTTTTTATGCTGAATAAATCAGAATAATCCTTTTTCTGTTGTCCATTTTAACTTTTTTTTTTTAAACAAAGAAATGTCTGTCCTATTGTGAACACTGGTAAATACCAAGGCCTCTCTCAAAAGAGGCCAAGTTTTGATCGAAAGAGTTTGAGACAGCACCACTGCAGCACATGAATGCAACCAGCAACCTTCAAATAGGAGATTTACTCCAGGGGAGAATCACGGCAGAACAGAGAACGCAACTGATTTTGCTCCCAGCTTCTCTTTAAACATTCTGTGCATACATGAGCGTTTTTGTGTAACTAAAAACATAACAGACTGTCTTTCCCTCCTTGATTTACGATATATCTATACATGCAGGCTGTTCTGCTTAAGAACATCTCTAGCCGAACTTCAATCTGCAATAGGCAGTTATATCAGTCATATATAGTCATAAATTTTACCGAAGTAGAACAGTTCTATGAACAGTACAATTGTCTCTGCATTTAGGGGCTGGCACAGTAAAGTATCAAAACTAGAATTCTTACACTAGTTTAGAAAAACAAAACCACAAAAACATTAACCAAAATAACAGTTACACAAAATCTATGAGTAGAGCAGGAGCAGAGATCAGACGCAACCAAAGATCTCCAGCACCCTCTTCTGGTTCATGGAGCCCACAGGCACGACGACCACATCTAGAAACCTCCCTTCTGCTCAAGGGACATTGATATGACCCAGTTAATACATACCTAGATGTGAGCTAACAGGATGCCAGTGTCCTCCAGCAGCACTACAGTAGACAATATAGGACATCCTATTGTTTTGAAAATTTCCGGAAGAAATTTCAACTGTTGCAATATTGTTCTTATCAGCCTCAGCATCCATTATCTGTTACTGTACTTGTTAGAAGCTGTAGGTCCAGGGCCAGAACCTTAATATACCAGACAACATACAGACACTGGAAAAAACTGCTTACAAGAGAGAGACCAATGGGAGAGCAGAGGGAATTCACATGCAATACAGTCTGAGAGCCAGGCAGAGACCAGAGCAGCCTGACTTGTCAAGGCTCCTCATTTTGCTTCATTTCATTTTGGAAGGTTTGGTGGATGTGGGTGTTTGTCAGACACCATCTCTAGGAAGGAAGATAACAATGAAATTTCACTGACCTCCAGAGACAGCATGGAAGAAAGTAAAAGGATGCCCTTTTTGAAACTGACCGCATGGATGACACAATCCAGCATCAATGGCCAAAGGCAGATGCCCTCCTCTCGAAGTCAAGAGAAAAGTGACACATTGGGTGGTAGTGTCTATGTTACAGGGGACTCAAAAGCATGTTTGACATAATCAGTGGCAGGAGATACATGGAAGGAGCCAGAGAGGATCAAAGACAGGAGAAGAACCTGTGCAGCATCACCCTGAGACAAGTGGGGCAGCACCATGCAGAGGCCAGAGATGATGCTGCTGACTTGAGAGCTGGGTGGATAAGAAGAGCCCCAGTGAAAAAACCCTGAGATAAATGGGCAGAGTAGGTTATACCTTAGAGATGTTATACAGTGAAGATCTGCAACAGCCAGAGGCAATTATCAGAACCCACAGATTGTGAAAGATGGAGACACACACAAAATAACAAGTTAATAACTAGGAATAGGAAGCAAAGAGTGAAACGGTCAGAATATACTAGTTAAAAGTAAGAAAACAGAAACCAGACCATTGATTGGGAAGCTTGTTCTCTTGGCTAAGTAAGACTGCTTCCACACCGCATGGAGCCATTCACTTTTCTTCGTCACACTGGTATTTTAGATCCTCGGTGCCAACTGCTCTGAGGTCTGGGCTACACAACTGTCGTGGTTTAACCCCAGGCAGCAACTAAGCACCACACAGCCGCTCACTCACTCCACCCTACCAGTAGGATGGGGGAGAGAATCGGAAGGCTGAAAGTCAGGAAACTCGTGGGTTGAGATAAGAACAGTTTAACAATTGAAGTAAAATGAAATAGAATGGTAGTAGTAGTAATAATAATAAAATAATAATACAATAATAATATACAAAGGAAGTGATACACTATACAATTGCTCACCACCCGCCAACCAATGCCCAGCACGTCCCCAAGCAGTGATCGCCGCCCCCCAGCCAACTCCCCCAGTTTATATACTGGGCATGACATCATATGGTATGGAATAGCCCTTTGGCCAGTCTGGGTCAGCTGTCCTAGCTGTGCCCCCTCCCAGCTTCTTGTGCACCAGGCAGAGCATGGGAAGCTGAAAAGTCCTTGACTTAGTGTAAGCACTACTTAGCAACAACTAAAACATCAGTGTGTTATCACCATTATTCTCATCCTAAATCCAAAACACAGCACTATACCAGCTACTAGGAAGAAAATTAACTCTATCCCAGCTGAAACCAGGACAACAAACACTGAGCAGCTTCTTCCTCTTGGGGATCAGATACTTCAGGAATGAGCATCAACAGCTCACCTCTGTTCTCTCTGACCACACGAGGGTCTTTTCTCCCTGGAGTCACTGGAGCTCCCCCAAAGCCCAGACTTCCATCACTTTGCATAGAGATAAGGTACAGAAAGCACCCTTGAGGGACCACCATGCAGAGGCCCTGGCCAAGCAGCTGGAAGGGGAAGGTCACCAGCACAGCCCTGGCCTGGTCAAGGACTGATGTTACCCTAGGATTTTGCCAAAGTAAGCCAAAGATAAAATGACCTGTCTGTCCCTGCACGGTCAAGCTTTCTTGCAGAATGGGGAGGGAAGGGGATATAATACCATCCAGGTGCCAGTCACAGAAGAGCTTTGCAGGAGGACCAGGCTCACGCTGAAGAAGTTCCTGGGAATGAGAACTTCCTCAAGAGCAGAGAGGACAGCTGGATACCCACACAGCGAGGCCCAGAGACCCCTCCCTGCACTCCAAGCCAAGCCGTTATTCCCCATGCCATTAACGGCCAGGAAAATCAGCCGTAAACATAACCATTAACTCCACATACATCAGTACATGACGATGACAGCAGTCAGCATATCACTGCTGCCAGGCACCCCTAACGTGAGCAGACATTATGAAAAACCCTTCCTTAGTCCACTCACACTCCCCACGCAGCACAGGCTCACCCCACTCACCATCCACTCCTCCACACCAGTTCCTCTCCCTCACCCCCAATAAAGTCAACAACACTATTTGTCCCTTGTCACCCCACAGCTCTGCCAAGATTACCACTGTTTCAAAGGTAATCAAAAAAGGTTTCTTCTTCACTGAGGCTTTCTACTTATTGGATAATAAAGTCAGTATGTCTTGGTTTGGCAAATCCTAACACAGTTGTCTCACATAGCAGAGACAGGGGGGTTTATTGGGTTTTTTTCTTAAACAATTTACACTGAAACAGTTGCAGAACTGGGCTCCTCTGCTTAACTCTGAGCACGCTGCCTTCCCACATGTTCCCTGTCCACACACCTCCTTGAGACACTGCCCAGCCAGAACTATTTCACCCCCATTTCCTCCGCTTGCTTCTGTGTTTGCTCTTTGACAGGGCTTTAAACACCATTAAAGCACTTGGACAGCAACTCTGATCCTGTACTTACCAGCTTGCAGGCAGCACAGTGCCAGACCCAGGTTTGCAGGTCTTCATTGCCTGCACCAGGTACCAACTGTGCTGTGAAGCCCTCCAGCTCAGCCCAGAGCTGTAAGCCACTGCTTTCCATCTGTCCTCCTCCTTGCAACTTTTCCTCCCCCAGAGATGTTTCTTCCCCATCCAAACCCTGCTGAGCCCCCTGCCCATACAGCACACATTGCTGTATAGCCAGCACAGCACCAGGACCTGCTACCCTCCTTGCCAGCCACCCTCACAGCTCTCCACCAGAAGCTGATTTGCTCCAGCACAACCAGACAGCCTAGACCCACCTGGGAGATAACAAGCAGCTCCTAATCAGCAGCTGTAGCACTGCCAAAGCCTCTATATTCAGCAGAGCCAAGTTACCCATCCTTCATTTTCCTCAGCTGTTTCTGCTAAACACTAAGCTCTTCCACTGCCCGGCCCCATGAACCATACCTCTTTATAGTCCTCTTCACTGTTTGTTCTTACTATTTCTTTAGAAATTGGTTTTTGCTCTATATTACAGCAGTTTCTGCTCCATCCATACCTCTCCACCCTCACTCCTTGAAGTCAGCTCCAGCTGTAATCACTACCTGTTATCAGGTATCCAGGGGAAGAAGCCAGTGAGTCCTGCTCCCTGAGCCCAAGTGGGGCAGCTTCTGGGCCTGTTCTTTTGCTACTGACTCGCTGCTTCTGCACCACAAAATCTGCCAAAAATTCAAAGGTGAGACCATCTGCCTTTCAGAAGACTAACAGCAGCCAAACAGGCAAAAAAAAATTTGCTGAAGAAAAATGCAGATTTAACCTACGCTGTAGCTGCCCAGTTTTGACCAATGCATGAGTTAAGCCAGGCTGAACATTCTATTTCATTTCAGTCAAGTACCAGCCTCACCTCCTTGGAGAGCTCTGGCCTTTCCCCCCTCCTGCCCTCCTCTAGCAATGATGCACCCATTAGGTAAGGGCACTTCTAGACCCTGGTTTACTTGGAGGATGCCCTCATCCTCACCCACAAGAGTGTGCTTGCTCCTAAAAATTTTATAGAAGCTCCATCTCTTTTTTTCTAATCCATTTTTTGATCTTAATTTTCCCCTTCATACAACAGGAAACTATTCTAATATCAGGATCACCCTTGTTAAGCAATAAGAGAAAGGTATTAAAAGAAAATTAAGGTCAAGCAAGATGAGAAATACAGAACCTGCCTGAAGGCCAGGAAACACAAGCCTGTGCAACCTTCAAGCCCTTGCAGGCATGTGTTACTCATTAGCCTTTAATTGCATGAGCACATACTGTTCACCTGACAGGACATCTGCCTTACTCAGTATTTTGTTTTTACCTACTTAACACATTATCCACACAGTACACAAAATACAGAACTACTCCCTCTCCTCCTGAGTGTGCCTCTGGTACTCTCGTATTGAGCCCTTCACCAACATTAACTTACCTTCATATCCTTGTGGTTAGCCCACAGTATGGTCCATTTTCTCAGAGCAAATAAGTCACCAAGATTAAGATAAAAATTTTCAGAAACATCCACTAAAATCAATATCTTGCTTGCTTATTCTTAAACCTGGCATGTCCTGACCAGCTTTATGTTCTCTTAACATAAAGTAAAAACATATAAAAAATACAGACAAGAAATAAGAGAACCACACCAAACCTCTACATGAACCATCTAAGATTTTGACTTTCTTACAATGCAGTTGCATAATTTGAGATCATCATGTGCAGCAAAAGTTGGCTGTAACCTTCTAACACAAGACTAGCCACTAAAACACAGGGAGGAACACTTTGCTGGCATCAGAAGACAAGACTCTTGTTTTCAGCTATGGAATCTGGATGGAAACATATCGCAGACCTTAATTTTCAAAATGATGAGCTTGTGCCTCATCTTGTTTGCTCCCATTTATTCTTGCCACTAACATTTATTTTCCCTCTTTTGCCATTGAGTTCTCTCCACTTTCAGCTGCCTTCAGCCTGCCTGCTGGGCTCTGCCACCCTACAGCTGTGTCCCCAGTGACCTAGTCAGCCAGGGAAAACTGGTACCACAAAGTTAAGTATTTGGCAGTTAAGAGACTAAAAACAGATCCTTGTAGTGGAAGCATCAGATAACCATAACCACAGACAGTATCACCAGTTCCACGTGCAACGTGTTCATTTTTGAGCAGTTTCATCAAAAAAAAAAGACTACAAATGAAATTATACTAATTTATAGTTTAACTAGAACATTAACATATTTCCACATTGCATTTTCAGAACAATTAATTGTATTGGGTCTGGCTGGGATGGAGTTAACTTTCCCCGTAGCAGCCCTCATAGTGCTGTGCTTTGTATTGGTAGCTAGAAAGGTGTTGATAACACACCAGTGTTTTGGCTACTGCTGAGCAGTGCTCCCACAGCATCAAGGCTGTCTCTCCAGCATCCCCCCTCACCCCCAAAGGCCAGTAGGCTGGGGGTGGGCAAGAGCTTGGGAAGGGACATAGCCAGGACAGCTGACCCAAACTGACCAAAGGGATACTCCATACCATATGATGTCTGCTCAGCAATAAAAGCTAAGAGAAAGGAGGAGGGGGGGGGGGTGCATTCGTTATTAAGGCATTTGTCTTCCAGAGCAACTGCTATGCATACTGAAGCCCTACTTCCCAGGAAGTGGCTGGACATCACCTGCTGATGGGAAGTAGAGAATAAAATCTTTTGTTTTCCTTTGCTTCCGCATGCGGCCTTTGCTTTTTCATTATTAAACTGCCTTTATCTTGACCCACGAGTTCTTTTCCATCTTATTTTCTCCCCTCCCTGTCCTGAGGAGGGGAGTGATAGAGCAGCTTGGTTGGGACCTGGTGGCCAGCCAAGGTCAATCCACCACAGTCCTTTTTTGGCACCCAATGTGGGGCACAAGACAGCGGCAGTTTTGTATTAAGCATGCTATAGCTATAGTAGTTATTAAGTGGCAAGCTTCTGTGCGGGTCACGGAGTTTCCCGGCTGCACTGCTTATCTCTTTATTTTGCTGAGCTTGGGAACATGTTAGTACAAACAATGGCTGTGCACTTTGCCCTGGCATTGATGCCCTTATTGTGCTGGGGGAGCTATCTTGTGGAGAGGATGAGGGAATACATCTCCCTCTTCCTACCCGGGACTGATGTGGGTGGTTTTATTATGCAGGCTCCCGAGGTCCTTGTTCACCCTTACGTGAGCTGTTTAATACTACTAATTAACAGTGTTGGCATATTATGGGGTTTGTGGAATCTGGTGTCGTCCTGGTGTAAAAGACAACTTTGGGGTGAGGCGATACTGAAATGTGCCCTGAGGCAGCTGGTCCCTGTGTGGCAGGGTGTGTGGAAGGATTTGGGCAGGTGCCTAGGGTGGTTATCACCTCCCATAGCCTGGGACTTTACACCTGAACAGGCAAGTAACCCTGGCAAACTGATGTGCCACCTGATAGAAGGGTGCCTTGCCTACCCCAATGAAAACCAGCGGCTTCTAGCACTGCACTGGGGCTTGGCCTGTGCCTACCGAGCCACAGTTCAGTACTATCAGAGGACTGTGGTTAAGGCAGGGACCCAAACCACCTCTGAGAATACCTTGACTGAGATAGGGACCCAAACTGCATCTGAGGACACCATGGTTGAGATAGGGACCCAAACAACAACAACTACAGTAATTGCCCCAGTAGTGAAAAAGAAACAGTGGACAAGGAGGTCAACAGGTCCATATCATTGATTACTAAGGGAGGAGGAAGAAGAGGAAGGGTTTGATCAAGAAGCCGGTCCTTCAGCAAAGAAATTGGAGGAAGGAGTGAGAGAAATCAGACAGGAAGCAGAAACTACCCAGTCCCTGACCTCATCAGAACTTCGAGACATGCGGAAAGATGACAGCTGCCAGCCAGGTGAGCGGATTGCTGCCTGGCTGCTCCGATGCTGGGATAACAGGGCTGACAGTCAGCAATTGGAAGGTAAGGAAGCCCAACAGCTGGGATCCCTTGCTAGAAACTGGGGAATTGACAGAGGAACTGGAAAAGAGGCAGCAATTTGCAGCCTCTGGAGATGGCTCCTGTCAAGTGTGAGGGCAAGATATCCATTCAAGGAAGATCTTGTGAACTCCCCAGGAAAGTGGACTACCGCAGATGAAGGCATCCAGTACCTGAGAGAATTAGCGGTTCTGGAAGTCATCTACAGTGATCTAGACAATGATGAGGTCTCCAAAGATCCAGAGGATGTCCTGTGCACACAGGCCATGTGGAGGAAGGTGATTCAAAATGCCCCAGCGTCATATTCTAACAGCTTGGCAACAATGTATTGCCCGGATACACCAACTGTGGAGAGAGCATCTTCCTGGTTCCAAAACTTTGAAGAAAATCTCTGTCCCTCCTCATCCCTACAGGCCAGTGCCTTGGCTGTCAGTCCTCTCCTGCCCCGGTCAGAGGGAAAAGGAGCCCCAGGCACATGCCATGCTCTGTTTCTTCCTGCATGACCAGGGAGAGGACATGAGGAAGTGGGATGGTGACCCCACCTTTAAGCTGGAAGCCTGTGCATGTGAACTGAGAGGGAAGACAGCTGTTAAGAAGGGGCCACCCAAGAAGGCTGTCAGCTTAGCTGCTGTAGAGACACAAGAAGGCAATCAGCAATCTCCCAGACATAGAAGGACTGAGATCACCTCCCTTGATCCTGGTGAGGGGACTTCTGGTCTGGCACTGCAAGGGTCAGACAGTGACCAGGAACAGGAATAGAGGGTCCCTGCCTTCGGCCAGGAGGAGGAAAGGGATGACCAGGTATACTGGACTGTGTGGATTCGATGACCTGGCACATCAGACCCACAGAAGTATAAGGCTTTGGTAGACACTGCTGTACAGTGTACGCTGGTGCCATTGGGCTATAGGGGCACAGAACCCATCTGGATCTGTGGAGTGACAGAGGGATCCCAACAATTGTTTGTATTGGAGGCTGAGGTGAGCTTAACAGGGGACAAGTGGCAGAAGCACCCTATTGTGACTGGCCCAGAGGCCCCTTGTATCCTTGTCATAGACTACCTCAGGAGAGGGTATTTCAAAGACCCAAAAGGGTACTGATGGGCTTTTGGTGTAGCCACTGTGAACACAGAGAAGATCAAACAGTTATCTACCCTGCCTGGCCTCTCGGAACATCCCTTTGTTGTGGGATTTCTGCGAGTTGAAGAAGGTGTCAATTGCTACCAGGACACTGCACCAGCAGCAATATTGCATGAACCGAGACTCTCTGGCTCCTGTCCAGTCCATGAGCTGATTCACCAATTGGAGAGCCAAGGAGTGATCAGCAAGACTCGCTCACCCTTTAATAGTCCCATATGGCCAGTGCAAAAGTCTGACAGAGGGTAGAGGTTAACAGTAGACTATCGTGGCCTGAACGAAGTCACGTCACCACTGAGTGCTGCTGTACCAGAGGCCGCACCTCAAGTACTGTGTTCGGTTTTGGGCCCCTCACTTCAAGAAGGACATTGAGGTGCTGGAGCATGTCCAAAGAAGGGCAATGAAGCTGGTGAAGGATCTAGAGCACAAATCTTATAAGGAGCGGCTGAGGGAGCTGGGGTTGTTTAGTCTGGAGAAGAGGAGGCTGAGGGGAGGCCTCTCTACAACTACCTGAAAGGAGGTTGTAGTGAGGTGGGGGTCGGTCTCTTCTCCCTAGTAACAAGCAATAGGATGAGAGGAAACGGCCTTAATTTGTGCCAGGGGAGGTTTAGATTGGATATTAGGAAAAATTTCTTCACTGAAAGGGTAGTCAGGCACTGGAACAGGCTGCCCAGGGAAGTGGTTGAGTCCCCATCCCTGGAGGTATTTAAAAGATGGGTAGATGTGGTGCTTAGGGACATGGTTTAGTGGTGGACTTGGTAGTGTTAGGTTAATGGTTGGACTTGATGATCTTAAGGGTCTTTTCTAACCTAAATGATTCTGTGATTCCATGCTAGAGCTCCAATACGAATTGGAGTCAAAGGCAGCCAAGTGGTATACTACAATTGACATTGCCAATGCATTTTTTTCAATCCCTTTGGCAGCAGAGTGCAGGCCACAGTTTGCTTTCACGTGGAGGGGTGTCCAATACACCTGAAATCGACTGCCCTAGGGGTGGAAACACAGCCCTACCATTTGTCATGGACTAATCCAAACTGCACTGGAACAGGGTGATGCCCCTGAACATCTACAATACATCGATGACATCATTATGTGGGGAAGCAAGGCAGAAGAAGTGTTTGAGAAGGGAAAAAGAGTGATTCAGATTCTCCTGAAAGCTGTTTTTTCCATAAAAAGAAGCAAGGTCAAGGGACCTGCACAGGAGATTCAGTTCTTGGGCATAAAATGGCAGGATGGACATCGTCATGTGCCTATGGATGTGATCAATAAGATAGCAACTATGTCTCCACCAGCTAACAAGAAGGAAACACAAGCTTTCCTAGGCCTTGTGGGATTCTGGAGAATGCATATTCCAGGTTATAGTCAGTTTGTGAGCCCTCTCTATCAAGTAACCTGAAAGAAGAACTATTTTGAGTGGGGCCTTGAGCAACAACAAGCCTTTGAGCAGATCAAACAGGGGATAGCTCATGTGGTAGCTCTTGGGCCTGTCCATAAAGGACCAGCTGTGCAAAATGTACTCTACACTGCAGCCAGGGAGTATGGTCTCACCTGGAGCCTCTGGCAGAAAACATAAGGAGAAACCCGGGGTCAACCATTAGGGTTTTGGAGCCGGGAGTATCGAGGATCAGAAGCCCACTACACCCCGACTGAAAAAGAGATACTAGCAGCATATGAAGGGGTTCGAGGCACTTCAGAAGTGGTTGGTACAGAAGCATATCTCCTCTTCGCACCGTGATTGCCCATGCTACACTGGTGTCGTGGTTTAACCCCAGCCAGCAACTAAGCACCACACAGCCGCTCGCTCACTCCCCCCCCCCACCAGTGGGATGGGGGAGAGAATCGGAAGGGTAAAAGTCAGGAAACTCGTGGGTTGAGATAAGAACATCTTAATAATTGAAGTAAAATAAAATAGAATAGTAGTAATAGTAGTAGTAGCAATAATAATAATAAAAATAATAATACTACAATAATAATATACAAAGCAAGTGATACACTATACAATTGCTCACCACGCGCCAACCGATGCCCAGCACATCCCCGAGCAGTGATCGCTGCCCCTGGCCAACTCCCCCCTGTGGGAATAAATGAGATAGTGTTTGACGAGATGCAGCTGTGCCCTTGAGGCTTGTTACAAACAAGTTTGTGAAACTTAGAGGCAGAAAAATAAGGATGAGATTGGATACATCCCTGAAAGAGGAATTCGCGTGCACCAACTTGAAGAACCAATAAGTAACGCTGAAGAGACGCGTGGACGCAAGACAGTAACCAATGAAATAAGTTTTGCTTGCTCATGAACACTAGATCATATTATAAAAGGGATAGATTGTAAAAATAAAGTGTCTTCGCTTGTCTTCGCCTAAACTCATATGCGGAGTCCGTGATTAATTGCCACACCCCCCAGTTTATATACTGAGCATGACGTCAGATGGTATGGAATGGCCCTTTGGCCAATGTGGGTCAGCTGTCCTGGCTGTGCCCCCTCCCAGCTTCTTGTGCACCCGGCAGAGCATGGGAAGCTGAAAAGTCCTTGACTGGTGTAAGCACTACTTAGCAACAACTAAAATATCAGTGTGTTATCACCATTATTCTCATCCTAAATCCAAAACACAGCACTAGACCAGCTACTAGGAAGAAAATTAACTCTATCCCAGCTGAAACCAGGACAACTGGATGTGCAAAGGAAACATCCCCTCTACACATCACGCAACTAGCGCTACATGGAGTAGTAGTGGGTAGCATTGATCATGCAACGAGCTCATCTGGGGAAACCCAGCTGCCCAGGAATCCTGGAAGAGATCATGGACTGGCCAGAAGGCAGAGATTTTGGAGCATCGCCTGAGGAGGTGGCTCATGCCCAAGAGGCACCACCACATAATGAGTTATCAGAAGATGAAAGGCGTTATACTTTGTTTACTGATGGATCCTGTCGTGTTGTAGGAAATCATCGGAAGTGGAAAGCTGCTGTGTGGAGTCCCACAATGACGAGTCATTGAAGCCACTGAAGGTGGTGTGTCAAGTCAGTTTGCAGAAGTGAAAGCCATCCAACTAGCCCTAGAGATTGCTGAACGAGAAAAATGGCCAGTACTCTCTACTGACTCCTGGATGGTAGCTAATGCCCTATGGGGGTGGCTACAGCAGTGGAAGAAGACCAATTGGCAGCGCAGAGGTAAACCCATCTGGGCTGCTGCATTGTGGCAAGACATCGCTACCCGGGTAGAAAACATCACTCTAAAGGTACATCATGTAGATGCTCACATGCCCAAAAGCCACGCCACTGAGGAACATCGAAACAATGAACAGGTAGACCAAGGCTGCCAAAATTGAAATGTCTCAGGTGGACCTGGACTGGGAGCATAAGGGTGAGCTATTTGTAGCTCGGTGGGCCCACGAAACATCAGGACATCTAGGGAGAAATGCAACATACAGATGGGCTCGTGATCAAGGGGTGGACCTGACCATGGAGGCCATCACACAGGTCACTCATGAATGTGAAACGTGCTGCAATCAAGCAAGCCACATGAGTAAAGTCTCCTTGGAACAGAGGGCAGTGGCTGGGTTTTCAATATGGCGAGGCCTAGCAAATTTGACTGTATTGGACCACTGCCACGAGCACGCCAAGGCAAGCGCTACATACTCACCATGGTGGAAGCAATTACTGGTTGGCTAGAAACATACTCTGTAAACCATGCCACTGCCCAAAACACCATCTTAGGCCTTGAAAGGCAAATTTTGTGGCAATGTGGTACCTCAGAAAGAATTGAGTCACACAATAGGACTCATTTCTGAAATAACCTCATAAACTCCTGGGCAAAGAAACACGGCATTGAGTGAGTGCATCACATCCCCTATCACCCACAAGACTCTGGAAAGATTGAGAGATATATAACGGACTGTTAAAGACTATGTTGAGAGCGTTGGGCACTGGGGCATAGAAGCACTGGGATATAAATTTAGCAGAAGCCACTTTACTGGTTAACACCAGAGGATCTGCTAACCGTCCCAGTCCTGCCCAAACAAAACCCTACATACTGTGGGAGGAGATAAGGTCCCTGTAGTGCACATAGGGAAGTGGCTGGGGAAGGTGGTGTGGATTGCTTCTCCCATAGGAAAAGGCAAACCCATTCATGGGATTGTCTTTGCTCAAGGACCTGGGCGTACTTGGTGGGTAACGCAGAAGGATGGGGAGCCCCGGTGTGTGCCTCAAGGAGGATTAACCTTGGGGGAAAAAAATAATCTGTGATGTGAGTTGTATGTTGTAGGAAGTAATGTAGCAGGAACAACCTGAACCGACAGAGTGAGCTTTGCAAGGAACCGGGCAAGTGCAATGATGACCCAAACCAAGCCAGTGTTGGTGCCCAACAATCGAACATGCTGCTTCTCCTGTCCTGAGCACCCATCTTGACAGATGGGGCCCAAGTCATAGCCTGTTCTTATGAACATTTGGGGGAGTGGCAGAAACCCACGGAATGGGAAAGTAATATCTATCTGTTAAGGGACAGGGGGAGAGTAGTTAATAAGAATGTATAAATCTGTATGTTGGGTATAAAGATAGTTTAAGCATGTAGTTTAAGTTGTAAGTGTTGGTAAGAAGGGATTTCAGTAATGAGAATTAGATACAATGGGATGGTTAGAAGATGTATAAATGTATCAATACCTGGTTCCGTGACTGGTGTCGCTGGCAGAATTTTGGGTTTTTTTGATCACAGGTCAGTTTATACGACACCAGGCCTGATAGCGACAGATGAGGTACACCTGTCTCAAAGGGGGAAAAGGATCTTTGCACAAGAGTTAGCAGGGCTCATTGAAAGAGCTTCAAACTAGATTTGAAGGGGGAAAGGGATAAAACCAGGCTCGCTAGTGATAAGCCTGGGGGTGGCACACCAATGTTTGAGGGATGGTGTGCTAGCGAGGTCCTTCAGTCTGCTCCATGATGTTCTGAGTATACTGGAGCACGTTTGAAATGTCCCTGTACTAATACACGCAGCATAAGGAATAAACAAGAGGAGCTAGAAGCTTTGGCCCAGTCCCAGAGCCACATCATCATTGGCATAAGTGAAACCTGGTGGGCTGAGTCCTGTGACTGGGGTGCCATGATGGATGGTTATAGGCTCTTCAGGAGGGATAGGCACAGCAGGCGAGGCAGGGGTATGACACTGTAAGGGAGGGGGTGGAGTGTATGGCACTTGCAGTTGGTGATGACATGGTTGAGAGCCTCTGGGTAAGAATGAAAGAGAAAGCAAATAAAGTGGATGTTGTTGTGGGAGTCTACTATTGACCACCCAGCCAGGATGATGACACCGATGAATTATTCTATAAGGAATTAAGGGATATCTCTAGATCAGCTGCCCTTGTCCTTATGGGTGATTTTAACTTCCCAGACATCAACTGGG
This sequence comes from Nipponia nippon, assembly GCF_047370975.1. NCBI lineage: Eukaryota > Metazoa > Chordata > Aves > Pelecaniformes > Threskiornithidae > Nipponia > Nipponia nippon. Next base: position 6,988,564 of record NW_028262343.1, read on the forward strand.
AATATCATACAGCGGACACAAACAGGTCCAGGAAATTCCTGAAGCACATTGAAGATAACTTCTTGGTGCAGGTACTAAGGGAGCTGACTAGGAAAGGTGCCCTCTTAGATTTGCTGTTTGTAAACAGAGAGTGACTCGTGGGCAAAGTGGTGATTGGTGACTGTCTTGGTCACAGTGACCAAGAAGCAGTTGAGTTTCAAATCATTGCCATAGGAGAAAAACTGCCAGCAAAACATCAACCCTGGATAGGGGGAGAGCAGACTTAGGGCTGCTGAAGGAGCTAGTTTGTAAGGTCCCCTGGGAATCTGTTTTTGAAGGTATTGGGGTCCATGAATGCTGGTCGCTTTTTAAGAGCAATCTCTTAAGGGCGCAGGAGCAGGCAATTCCAAAGTGTCAGAAGTCAAGCAAGTGGGGCAGAAGGCTGGCTTGGCTGAGCAGGGATCTCCTTCTAGAGCTTAGGCAGAAAAGGAAAGCATATGGACATTGGAAGCAAGGACAGGTGACATGAGAGGACTAGAGCAATGCCATTCACCACTATAGGGAGAAAATTCATATGGCCAAAGCTTGATTAGAGTTCAAGCTGGCCAGCACTGTAAAGGACAACAAGGGCTTTTTAAAATATGTTAATAGGAAAAGAAGAATCAGAGAGAACATTGGTCCATTACTTGATGAGGTTGGTCACCTCACAAATAGGGACGGAGACAAAGTAGAGACATTTAATGCCTTCTTCACCTCTGTCTTTAACACCAATGATGGGCCCTGGGACCCCCAGAGCCCTGTGTTGGAAGACCATGACTGGGGGGATGATAAACTCCCAGCTGACTCTGAACTTGTTCGAGACTTGCTGCTCCAGCTGGATGCACATAAGTCTATGGGGCCTGATGGGATTCATCCCAGGGTACTGAAAGAGCTGGCCAATGTTATCGCGAGACCTCTCTCCATTATTTTTCAACAGTCCTGGGAGTCTGGAGAGGTCCCAGTCAACTGGAAGCTGGCAAACATTATCCCAATCTTTAAGAAGGATAAGAAGGAAGACCCAGGTAATTACAGGCCTGTCAGTCTCACTTCAGTGCCTGGTAAAATTATGGAGAAGGTTATTCTGGGTGTTATTGAAAAACACTTGAGAGACGATGCAGTCATTGGTCATAGCCAACATGGGTTCACAAGGGGAAAATCCCGTTTAACTTAATTTCCTTTTATGACAAGGTCACCCATCTAGTCGAGGCCTTACAGAGAGATCTGGATAGACTAGAGAGCTGGGCAATCACCAACCGTATAGAATGAAATTTAACAAGAGCAAGTGCCGGATTCTCCACCTGGGATGGGGTAATCCTGTTTATACGTACAAATTGGGGGACGAGAAGCTGGAGAGCAGCCCCTCGAAAGAGATCTGGGGGTTTGGGTTGATGGCAAGTTGAATGTGAGTCAACAGTGTGCCCTGGCAGCCAAAAGGGCCAACTGTGTCCTGGGTGCATCAAGCACAGCATAGCTAGCTGGTTGAGGGATTGTCCCACTCTACGCTGCACTGGTGCGGCCCCACCTTGAGTACTGTGTGCAGTTTTGGGTGCCTCAATATAAGGAGGACATCAAACTATTAGCGTGTGTCCAGAGGAGGGTGACCAAGATGGTGAAAGGTCTCGAGGGCAAGACTTACAAGGAGCGGCTGAGGTCACTTGGTTTGTTCAGCTTGGAGAAGAGAAGGCTGAGGGGTGACCTCATCACAGTCTACAACTTCAAGGGGGGCAGCAGAAGTGGAGGTGCTGATCTCCTCTCTCTGGTAAGCAGCGATAGGACATGAGGAAATGGAATGAAGCTGCGTCAGGGGAAGTTCAGATTGGACATTAGGAAAAGGTTCTTCACTGAGAGGATGGTCGGTCACTGGAACAGGCTCCCCAGGCAAGTGGGGATGGTACCAAGCCTGTCAGAGTTCAAGGAGTGTCTGGATGACGCTCTTAGTCATATGGTTTAGTGTTAGGTAGTCCTGCAAGGAGCAGGGAGTTGGACTTGGTGGTCCTTATGGGTCCCTTCCAACTTGAGATGTTCTATGATTCCATGATCAAATTATGTGGGACCTGAGCATGACGCAAATGGTATGGAATAAGGGGTGTAGAGTGTAGTGGATCTGGCTGGGATGGAGTTAACTTTCCCCGTAGCAGCCCTCATAGTGCTGTGCTTTGTATTGGTAGCTAGAAAGGTGTTGATAACACACCAGTGTTTTGGCTACTGCTGAGCAGTGCTGGCAAAGCATCAAAGCTGCCTCTCCAACATCCCCCCCTCACCCCCAAAGGCCAGTAGGCTGGGGGTGGGCAAGAGCTTGGGAGGGGACATACCCAGGACAGCTGACCCAAACTGACCAAAGGGATACTCCATACCATATGACATCCACTCAGCAATAAAAACTAAGGGAAAGGAAGAGGAGGGAGAGGCATTTGTTAAGGTGTTTGTCTTCTGGAGCAACTGCTACACATACTGAGGCCCTTCTTCCCAGGAAGCGGCTGGACATCACCTGCTGATGGGAAGTAGAGGATAATATTTGGTTTTTTTGTTTTCCTTTGCTTCTGCATGCAGCCTTTGCTTTTTCTTCATTAAACTGCTTTTATCTTGACCCATGAGTTCTTCATCTTATTTTCTCCCTCCTGTCCTGCTGAGGAGGGGGAATGGGCACCTGGTGGCCAGCCAAGGTCAACCCACCACACTAATTCATTCACCTGAACTAAGAAAATATTCTTATTCTGTACAAAGATTATTTGTGCACACACACACTTTGGAGGGGAACAACAACAAAAAAAATCAGAGCAGAGAAATACTCATGTGAAGACTAAGTAAAATATCTGCATACTTTACATTCATACTCAAGATTCTTTTTGAAATAGCTTTCCAATGTAGACAAAGTATTTCCCAGCTTTTGGTAATGAAGTGTTTATAGCTTAGCATAAACAGCAGCTTAATTCAGTAGGCTGCTTACAGTACATGTCAATTCCTTACAGACCAGCTTATTTCAAACATTATCCATTCAAACAGTATCTCTTGTTACCTAAAGCAATGTTACAGGAAAATAAGCAAACCTGATAATTGATGAAGAGGCCCTTGAGCCTGGATATAAAGTTCTGGATATCCTGGGTAGGAAAACACACAATACTCATGACAAGAACCACCAATAACACCAACAGGTACAAATAGCAAGCATAGAAAGTAAGTTATTGCTAACAATTCTACCATGTTCCCTTCTATTACATTCAAATTGTGTGTGCGCATGCATTTGTGCACATGTATGCCAGATGACTCAAAGCTAGATCATTTTTCATCTGTACATAGGGCAAGACTACAACTTACACCTTTCCAATTGTTTCCCCAAATGCAGAATCCTAAATCAACAGCTAACTGCAGACACCGAAGAACAGAAGGAAGACAGAAGATGAACATGCACGTAAGATAACACTTCTTAAAGAACCTGCTCATAAGAAACTCTTTTCTTTGAGTGATTTTATGTGTGTGTATTTTCTCTGGGTAACTTCAAGAAGAAATACCATATAACCACAGCTAGAGGAACAACGCAGAGTCCTTCACACAAACAGCAACTGCAGGACTGCTCTATCATGTGAGAGTTTGGCTCTAAAGGCTACTCCGGTAGTGTAGCATTTGGTGAAGGTGTAAATAAAGCTGGAGATTGCAAGAATGCAGACACACAAGCTCAGATAGGATGCTCCATAACTTGCTAAAGAGGTTTCCACTTCAGCAGTCTTGCAACAGGAAGCAATGTGAGATGGAAGATGCAAAGATTAGGATAGCACAGAGCTCCCAGACACCAAGCTATCACAGAGAAGAAGGAATAAGAAAAGGAAGCTACTGTACCAAAGCCACCATACTAGAATAAGCAGAATCAAAGCTGCACATCATTTCCTGCCATTGGCTATACTGAGTAACAGATTGGAGGAAAAAGCTACATCACCTCCCTTGACCTAACTGTGAGCATACAGGTCAGGAACTGTCTTTTGGTACCTGATGCAAAGAGGCCTGTTTCAGAATCTGTAGACTTAGATGATAATTCAGGACAGCACACAGCCAGCCTGGTAGTCTACCAAAATGCAATAGCTCAGGCCACCAGGCTGCTCCAAGTTCATCTTTCAAGCATTTAGAATTTGTTGCATCAGTTCTCAAGTCTGACTGCTTCCTGGCAGAGTGGAAGGAGTTTGCACTCCTTTGCTTCCCAGGGTGAAACCTCTGTAGTGCCTTGCTTAGTACCACCTGAACCAGGTACATCCCCACACCTCCTAAGGGGAACTCAAGTTTTCTCATATTGACCCAAGCTCCATCAGCCTGATGTGGAGATGCTTCTCTGGAAATTAGCAATCATACCAGTTGCCAAAAATATTCTCTTCCACTTCAAAGCTGTATCTTTGACCTGGATAGGATAAGAAAGTAAATAAGCATTTGCCCCACAAGTATGGAACATAATTCCTCTATAGGAATCATGCTATTGCCAGGGGAATAAATAGCTACATACTAAGAGGATGTCCAAGGAAGATGTATACAGCATGAAGCCTAAATAGCAAGCATACTCTCAGGTATCTTCATAGGGATTTAAGAAACGCATGCCACTATAGACCCTGTAAGATCTCACATCTCCATCAGATGATCAGATTTGCACAAGAGAATGCAATGGAAGCAGGCTTTGGTAGGCACTGAATTTAGTAACAGAGCAGTACATTCTATTGACCAACTGGTCAAAGGTATGAACTTTTTCTTTAGTCTGTCTGAAGGTCTTTCCTAGATGACAACACACAGAGACAGACCCTAGAAGTTGCTTTCAAATCTCTGAAGAAGCACAAACCTCCCGAGACAGAAGAAAGTTTTCAATACACACCTATGCTTCACACAGCCAGACTGCCTCAGAAATCACTGCCAGTGCCAGTCTAGCAAATGCATTGCCAGCTACCTCTAGGGAAGGCTGAAGAGCAAGATCCAGGGAATGAAACAAACCTCATTCAATTTGCAATAAAGCTCACTAATGACTATGAATAACAGCACGAGGAAAGCTGATGAGCTAGTCAGCACATTTATCATTCCAATGAGCCAGTAATTCTTGGTGCACAACAGCAATAATCCTTAATCAGACCAAAAGTTCCATGCAGCAAACTGTCTCAACCACTGCCTAGCAGCATATAGAAAACAGGGAAAAACAAAGACATCCTTGACTAAGCTATCCTTCCAGTTTCTAGCAGACAGCAGTTTAAATGTATTTAGTGAAGAACAGACATTCTTTAAAGAAGAAACACTAAAGTTGAGGTCCCCATCATAAATAAAACAGATTGTATTTATTAAGTAACAGAGCAGGCAGATAACCATTTAAGCTAAGGGCTATGCAGACCTTTGACACCAGTTTCCGAACTAGTATGAAGGGTCAGAATGGACCACTGTATAGGACTAGAACTGAATCCACAAGCATCAGTTGGTTAAGGTTATGCATCTGCACATCATCAAATCACCATATCAAACACAATAAGACTTCAGAAATGCAAACACAGTGTAGTATGAGTACAGAGTAATTACGCTGAGTGTATAGAGCCAGAACGGACAACACAGCAGATACAAGGGAAGCAGCCACAAGAAGTCACACTCATAGAAAACAAAGTTACAAAGGCTGTAAAGGTGTTTCGTTCTACGAAGCAAAACCACTACTCAAGTCCTGTTACTTCCTTTGCTCACAACTCATTGTGACCTGTGCTTCTGTTACCAGTTTCAGGATGTAAACTAGAAAAACAAAAGTACCAAGTATAACTATTATTTCTACTTTCTCTAAAGAAAATTTTCTCAATGACAACCTGTAAATTTCCCAAGTCTATACATTTAGTATAACACAATTCTTCTATAATTATAGTATCTTCCCAAAGGGTTAGTTACAGAGGTGACACTTGTCACTAAACTGAAGACAGAGGAGAAAAAAAAAAACCAAAACACAAACACACAACCTATGTCCCGCTTTGAGAAATACCAAGGCAAAATAAGTTTTCACTTAGTAGTAAAAATAGCGTATTCACATACCACTAAGTAACTACAATAGGCAGAAGATCCTGCTGATAGGATACGACAACCAAAAAGAGAATAAACTACACCAAGGTGTTGAAGTTAGTAAAAACACCAAAAAAAAACAAAAAACAAAACAAGAAACCCCACACACTGCAGGAGAGGGGAAAGAGAAAGGTAAGGTATACAAATAGGAAATACTTCATTACCAATACAGCAGTTTTCTCTTAAAAAAAAAAAAAAAGATTTTTATCCTCTTAAATTTAGACAAGAAAACAGCATATTTCAATACATTGTGCCAGAATTAACTACACCAACGTTTGCATGCCTGTTCCAGGAAAAAAACCCTGACCTCTTGAATAGAAACCTGTTTAAACTAAAAAAAAAAAAAAACCAAAACACAAAAAACACCACACCAAACCACAACCCCCCAAAAAAACCACAAAAGAAAACACACAAACACCAACCCATCCACCCCACCCGCCAAAAAAAAAAAAAGGCAAAAAAAAATCCAAAAAACAAAAACAAACAAAAAACCCCACAAACAACCCAAAAACCACACACCACCTTTGGCCCAAAATTGTTAGATGCCACCTTATAAAAAAATGTCTTTTCCTAAAGAAGTTAAACATGGACAAAATCTCAGCTTTATAAATATTTTTGCTTTAGAGCTTTAAATTGCAAATTACTTACTATAAGAAGTAGTGCAATTCAAAAATATTTTGAAGGAGGAATTTCTATATATAAGCTATGTTATAAATGTATACGACATCACCAAGAGCAGTTGTGCTCATGAATTAATGCTACATAGTTTGTACAACCCTGTGGAAAATATTTAGAGAACTAAAATGAACCAAATAAAACTATAAATAATATTAGTTTTTAAATGTGTGATTATAAAGAAAAAGTTTGACACAAAGTAAGCAAAACATATACTTATTGCATAGATATACTTCTGCTGCTATAAAAGCAAGACCTGGTGATAAAAATATTTTTAACTCATTCTGAAAAGCAGTCACTGCTGCCAGAGTACATTTAATATAAATGCAAACAAAAAACTTACTAGATTTTAAAACAATACCCTTGATGCTATGCACTGAGACAATACTCTAAATCAGTTTATTTTCCATGTAGTGGACAAATCCAGTCAGTGTAATTATTTTTTCTTCATGTGAATAGCAAAAATCAAAGTGCTTATTTTCCTACAAGAAATGTGTTCACTGTGAGAATACTGGGTCTTGCAATACCCCACATAAAGGTTTCAATTTAAAGGTTAGTTCTAGAAATTTGGAACCGAAACATCAGGTTTTTTTTCCTGTTAATAACAATGACTACACTACAAATGGCTAAACAACAGTTGTGTGGAAGAAGCAGAACAGTACAACAGCTCAATTAAGGAAAAGAGTTTTAGTACACTTTACTCATTTTAGCCAACATGCTACATCGCCCTTTTTGCGTACAAAGTGGACTCAAGGATTTCCATTGTAAGAAAGAAATGACTTGGCAAGCAAAACAGTGTGTCAAGCTGCCCTTTTTTTTTTTCCCCTAATAGACTTGGACATATTAAGACAGAAGCTTTGCAAGACATTACACAATTCTTTATGTTTTTATTATTAAATGAGAAAGTGATTTGTTACATTGTCACATTGCTAGTCAGAAATGCTGCAGTGATGAAGAAAGTCAATGCTGGGTCAACCCAAGTCCTCTACAACATCTGTTTGCAAAGAAATTATAGTTATGTTCAACACAACATTCCTTGCTTTCTTCAGAGAGAAGTCCCATCATTCTTCCTCTAATGGAGTATGTTACTACATAAATTAGAAAATTTTTTTGGACAACACATCCCCAAATTTTCATGAGAACAAAACAAGCTTCTACAGATGTTACAGAAATCTTCACACATCATCATCATCTGATGTATCACTACTGCTTGTCTCAGAATCCTCATTCTCCAGAGCAGGTTTGAAAGTGCTGTTTTTCCAGGGGCTAAATTTAAAATCACAGATGAGGCCATTTTTCAAAATGCCATTTTTCCGAAGGCCATTTTTTTGTAACTGAAATGAGAAAACAAGATGTATTCAGAGAAAGAAAAAGCTAAACACAACAATCTATTGCATTTCAGCATTCTCTACATCATCTATGGGCTACATTAGATCCACTGCATGACCTATTTTATATATACACACAAAGGAAAATTCACCCAAGAGCCTTCACTTCTGGGCCAGCCACCTGCATCCAAGAACCTCCAACTGTGCTAAACTAAGCTCCTGCAGTGAATAAGAGCTTACCCTCTTCTCACCCACTTCCTCAGACATCTTGCCCCAGTGATCCCTCCCACATGGTCTCTCCTGTGATGCATCCCTTTTTCCAGTCTGCTGCAAACACCTGTGCTAAGAAGGGCAGGGTCTGCAGTGAGGAAGGGTCCAGGAAGAGAAGCAGCAGGGAGGAATGGGTATCCCAGTCTGTCTACCTGATGCAGTTGGAAAGTCAAAGACAGTGGAGAGAAGGAAACAACTTATTCTACAAGAAAGAAATTACTGCATTTCCACACATAGTGCAGAAGCTAGGCAATAAGCCAAGCATTTAAGAGTTTAATATTTCAAATGCTCTAATTAGCATCTGTATGGCTAGACTTATGGAAATATCAAATGTTCAGATTTAACATTATGCAGGATTCTCCCTTCCAGCCCCTCCCTCACTGACCCCATCAGGTATATAAAACACTCATAATTTAAAAAAAAAAAAAAAAAAAAAAAAATAATTCGAGTCTAGATTGCCTTTTCAGACTTTGTTACTAGTGAATTAAGTGTCCCTCAATTTCCAACAGAGAAAATTCAGATTTTGGAAAGCCAAGGAAGCTGCATAAAAACCTTGAAAGAAAATTCCCTTTCCTCAGGCTAAGCTGAGGACCTGGAAAGCCTGTGCAATTCTACTACCAGCAATGCTGAAACTACTCAGAACCACTCCCCTACCCTTCCCCTAATATTTTGAGAATAGGCCTTACCTACAATAAGCACTGGTCCCCTATCTTTTTAAAGCAACTATTCTTCTGAAAGCACAAGGAAGCAAGAGAGGGGAAAGAAAAAGGATACTGAAATGGCAGCATCCCTAACCATCAAAATTACTGGAGATCCCCCTCAAAGGTAGGCATTTAGAGTAGCCACCTACAAGTTCATAATGGAACATTAACTTAGCATTACCTGTTCACTAATGACTTGGAATTCCCTCATCTCATCCTCTGTTAGTGGAGCACATGTTTCATCATTTTCACTGTCTTCCTGCCAGCCCATTTCCTTTAACAACCTTTAAAATAAAAAGGACAACATTAAGGAATTTGCTACACACACTCAGATATTTCAAGCTCTGCCTATGCAGGTGTGTAAAGATCTGTAATAAATGGATTAATCAGTCCATTTTTTTTTTTTAAACAAACTCTTACATAAAAGTAGGTTAAAAGCCTTACAAAAGATAAAGCACAGAAGTTGAGAAGTTCTCAGGTCCTTCACAGATGATCCTGTTTTACTACGTGTTTAATTTCAAATGTTGCAAAAATTAAACAGTAATACTTTATCTATAGAACACATTCTTAATTTCAAGCATATATCCACACCATCACTTGCATATACCAAATATTACATTTCCTGCCATCAGGTTTCACATACAAAATAGACCCTGCTTTCTCTGCCAATCCAGTGAACATAAGGACACAAAAGCCAAATTTCATATTATCTCACTTCAGGATCTTTATTACCAGCCTACAAAAATCTGACAGTTTTTCATATTCTGTTTCAATTGGATGGCTGCTCTCCAGGACTACAGCAATAAAGAAAGCAAAAGCAAAAGAGAACAGAATTTGGATCATATGCAAGTTCAGCTGTTGATGCATAGGATTTCTCTTAAAAGCATATCTGGTGTTGGGACTATAGACTTTACAGCCCATTAAGCTGTGACCTTGTCATAGTTTAACCCCAGCCAGCAACTAAGCACCACACAGCTGCTCACTCCCCCTCCCAGTGCGATGGGGGAGAGAATCGGAAGGGCAAAAGTCAGAAAACTTGTGGGTTGAGATAAGAAGTTTAATAATTGAAATAAAATGAAATAATAATAATAATAAAATTGTAGTGAAAAGGAAAACAACAAAGAGAGGAACAAAACCCAGGAAAAACAAGTGATGCAACTGCTCACCACCCACCGACTGACATCCAGCCAGTCCCAGAGCAGCAATCGCTGCCCCCCAGCCAACTCCCTCCAGTTTATATACTGAGCATGATGTCAGATGGTATGGAATAGCCCTTTGGCCAGTCTGGGTCAGCTGTCCTGGCTGTGCCCCCTCCCAGCTTCTTACGCACCTGGCAGAGCATGGGAAGCTGAAAAGTCCTTGACCAGTGTAAGCACTACTTAACACACTGATGTTTTAGTTGTTGCTATCAACACTGTTCTCATCCTAAATCCAAAACACAGCACTATTCCAGCTACTAGGAAGAAAATTAACTCTATCCCAACCAAAACCAGGACAGAACTCCATCATCAATATATTTGTGTAAGAAGTTATCAAAGGCAAATGACTTTAGTACAAATCAAGTGACCCTGGCTACACTATGATATTCATCATATTCCTAAAGTTCAAGCAGGAAGAAAGCAGAATCTAAGTAACTGTACCTTCATTTTAAGACAAGAAATCTCTGTCAGGTGGAAAAGAATGTATCTCCTTTGCATAACTGCTCTGGTGGAGCAGCAGTGTAGGAATGCTGGTGGTGTCCCTCCATGAGAATCAACATCAGAGATGGTTCCTCACCTCAGACCCACAGTATCTTCTGCATCAAGTTTGGAGATGGAGACAATGCACATGGGAGAAGCTGCATTGATCCTCAGTGACAGAACCACAATTCAGGATGCAACAGCCTCATACAGTTTCTTTTTTCTAGCACATGCTAATGTCAGAGCCAGGACAGGCTTCTTTGCAATTGAGTCTCACCTGACAGCAGATGCTGATATTCCAGCACAGACAGACTACAACTAGGAGTGAGTTTTGGGATGAGGGGAGGAAAAGAAATGGAGACAAATTCCTCTCGTGACTAAGCTCGAGATGTCCAAAAATGCAATAATAAAAGTGTTTTAGCTGGTGCCAAAAGTGGGACAGCGGTATCTGAGCAGGAAGAAAGTGGTTTTAGGAGTGAAGACGCTGTGAAAACACAGTTTATCTGAGGGTGAAGACACTGTGACATTTAACAATGAAGATAGTAAGTTCTCTTGCTGCAAAGCTTTTGCCAAAAGGATTAGCACCTTCTTCAGGCAAACCACACACCTGTTGACCTTAAATGTTAAAGGAGATTAAAGCTATTTCAAAAAAAATAGAGAGGTTTCTAAAGTATATGCCAGAACTGACACAAGAAACTGACACTTAGAGCTGAAGAACAGTGAATATACTGAAACAGGGAAGTTAAATGAACTCACAGTTGATGTCATTTGCCAGGTATTCCATTTAGCCAGATGTCAGCAAGAAATGCCCTTCAACATAACCTTCCCTACCAAAAATTCTAGGTCCCAATACAATGGGCATGCACTGGATGTGTCACTGTGGGCTACCAATGACACCAATGACTGTTGTTAAAACCATTATAATAGCCTGGGATGGGGGGGGGGGGGGAAACAGCACTATTGAGATTGTTTAAAAAAGTTAACAGAATAATAACAGAAATGGAAATTACATCCTCTGTAGTGTTTTAACCAAACTGGACAATGTGACAGCCAGGAACAGTGAAATCCTCAGGAAGCAACAGAAATAATATGCAAGTCATCCAAAACTACTCTCTTTTAAAAGAATACGTGCATTTGTATACACATACAGAAAAAGACTCACCATTATGCAATGCCAAAAGCAGTTCAATGATAATTATATTTTTAGCAACAGTAATTTGAGTCAGAAAATTTTACTGCAGGCAAGCTAAGATGTTAACAGTATTATGTACGGTAAAGTGAATAGTTACATAGCTCCTGTTAACATAAATAAAATTTAGGGCAATAGCTAATTAATTTTTAAGCAATATCATCTAAAGTTAGCAGGACCACTGTCCCTTTAAAGCAACATTAGGCTTCTAGAATGGTTAAAAGTGTGAACTACATAAAAAAATTAAGCTTCAGATTAGCAAACTTGACACCAACAGGACGAGTACATAATCACTGCACGTTGGAAACTCCCCCAGCAGAAAGTAAGCCCAAGATATATTTTTGTACAAGACGTGCCTATACAGTTATTAGGTACGCACAAGTATCCTGTGAGTTAAGCTGGTCACTTCAAGTCCAATTTACCACAAAAAGGCTTACCATAACATTTGTCTACATGCATGCAGAGGTCTCGGACAAAGGGCTGGTACAGTACAGAGACACAGCATCTTCTCTGGGATACCACAAGGATAGATGCTTGCCCAGAAACCCTATGAAGGCCATTCAAAGTCACTTGAATTGACAAATGAGAGTTAGATTTGACTCCTATCTTCTAGTCAAAAAAAAAAAAAAAAAAAAAAAAAAAAAATCATCATCAGCCTCTAGTGGCCAAAGATTTCTGTCGCCATAGCCAATGGTGGAAAAAAAAGGAACATAGCAGGGTGTATTTCACTTTTCATACTCATGAGGTCTAAGAGGTCACGAAAGTTTCCTCTGCAGGTACTACAAAAGTTCTCTAGTCCAATGTATACATAGAATCTATCACTTCAAAAAAAAAAAAAAAAAATAAAAAATCTATCTAATTATCACTACATTTCTATAGTTGCCAGAAACAGTAAGAATTTAACAGAGCTCATGACAAGCTCACCTCCAGACTGAGTTGTGATTTCCCAGCAGTATCATTCTCAATATGATATCATTGACAGCGTCAACTAGTCAGTTACAGAAATAATTAGTTTCTTTAACAACAAGGAAAAACTCACTGGAGTTTTACATAAGATGCAGCATTTAAAGGATTATTAATACAAATAGAAATTACATGCATTGTTTTTCCTAGACATGCAGACCAAAATCAGAGAGATGAAGTCACTATGTAATTTGCTTTATTTCTTTATAATGAAATATATAAAATTTTTAGTAAAGCAAGTTTAAGATATCAGTACACAAGCCTAGTAGAAACAAAGTATATTCCATGTTAAATTAGTACATGTCTAAAAGTTAGACTTTGACAGTACTCGTTAAACATTTTATGTGTTCTCAGTTTTCAGATTCTGACTTCTGAACTAGTAAGAATTTAAGACATGCTCACTTACCATGAAGGAACACTCTTTATATTATAATAAAGTACATACCTATGCTCTGCCTCAAGTGAGCTTGAAAGAACATCTGCCTGAGGGAAAGTTGAAGATCGAATGATCTGTTGAGATGTAATTGGAGCATTGCCATTCTCTTGCGGAATTTCATTTTCAAAGTTTCGGTTTATAACTCTCTCATGATGAGGACTGTTGCTGTTATGCAAGTTAAAGGACTCATCGTCCTGTTAAAAATAATTATATATTAAAAAGTTTAAAAGTAAATTCCATTCACAAGTAAATGTCTGCAAGTGCTGCAATTCAGTGATTCTGTTTATTTAAATTAAGTTTAAATGGAGACGCTCTATACTACTTCAGGGGTAATTCTGTTCATACTTCTAGAGTTTGCAATATCTGGATACTAACATATCTTAAAATTCAAACTTCTTATTTCTGTAAGTATGAAAGGCAGCTTAAATACGTTATCTGTTGAACTTACAAACAAGGTTCCTAATTAAATATCAGAGCCATGCATGTCAGGAGAAGTTTGAAAGCAAGAGAGTTCTCAAGTTTGCTTAGTTTAAGGGGCAGGTCACAGCCAACTTACCTCAACCAGCAAATTCATCTGCCACAAGTTCAGAAAGATTGGATACTGCTCTTTAAATTCAAACAAAAGCTTCCCCTACACACATGCACACATCACAGAGCTTCTCAGGCTGTTGTTACTGCAACTATAACTTACTAGCCATGAAATAAGAACTAGGAAGAAAGTTTATTTAGAAAGCAGACTGTTCAGGTTCACTCAAATATTAAAAGCTCTTTAATCCTATAAACCAGAGATGTTTATTTTAATTCTACTCATTCAGCAACTTGTAATTCTTATTTAGGAACGAGCCAAATAGCCTCAGAAGTCTTACCAACTGTAAAAACAGAGGAGAGTATGAACATTATTTAGCTAACATCCTTTTGACAACAAAATCCCTAAACTTGTCATTTAAGCATTATCCATAGCAGGAGGCAACTGCTCAATCAGCCAGTTCTGCACTTGTACAAAATCATACTTCAGAGTCCACGATCAAGACCATCCATCATCATTCCCCTCCCGCTCACAGCATTGTCTGCCTCCAGAAATTTTAGAATGCTCAGCAAGAATTTCTTAAGAACAAGTACCCCAGTAAACATATATTCACCTGTTAAATCATACCACCTGAAAAATGCATCTCATATTATCAAAGAAAATTCATAAAAATATTAAACAATTTTAATATATTAGGGCAAAATAGCTTCTTCCAAGCACGATTCAGCTGCTAATTATGATTTGCCTCATTATTTCAGAGGTGAAATCTGTTGCTGCAGGCCTTAAAATTCCATCAACAGGATCACGTTATAAAAGTCTGTTGTGTGGTTATCTCCCTATCCACTCAGTTGCACACCATGTCTTCTACTGATGATCATTAAAATGAATGTTGGAAGTAGGACAACTATTAGTTAATGATTTAACATCTTTTCACACCTGTTAGTGAAACAGCAAGGGCAGGGGACACATGCGCTTACCAACAAATACTCCAGGCTACATGTTACATACACCTGTCCAAGGACATTACAATTTTCACTACTAAAAACCTCCCCCCCCCCCCAACACACTGCTTCTGAAAATCAGCTGCGTACAATGGGACAACAAAATGCATTTGACATAAGTATCATGAAGATATTAAGAACTCAAGACAATTTCAGGAACAGAAATTCCCACCAAATTCACGTTCAGAATTCTGAAGCTCAAGACAGTGCTTCCCAAGATCTTTTTAATCAAATCAAAATTTTGTGTATTTCTTAAACACACATGAACAGCATTACCCCCAACACCCATCTCGGGATGCTCAGCCATAAAATGCCTAATGGAAAGATGCAGACCTTTCCCAACTGACACATACAGCTAAGTTGTACAGTCCCATTACAGCAAATTTTATTTTACCCAAAATAGGAACAGGGTCAGAAAAGTCCATCTTTTATGAGCAATGCACACTGGCACTGTTTCTTTTTTCACGTCTCTGAATAACCCTTCCTCAAAACCACTCATTTTATTTGTCTGGCTGATTTGTAATTTGTGCCCTTTTTTTTGTTTACACTTTAAACCACTCATTTACAGCAAACATAGGCTTTTAATTGCCTCATCCTGAATAATACATTACTTATCTTCACTTGGACTGCATATGATAACTATGATATGGCTTGTTGGTGGCTGGTAGCACTGACACAAATATTCTCAGGTGCCAGCTAAGCACTGCATAAACTGATCCTGATTGAAAGAAAACTGATACATATTATATACAGTATAGACCTCCAAGTTCTCAATTAGGAAGTAAATCCATTTTTTTTATATATGCATAAATCAAACTACTGCCCCTATGACTAGACCAAGAACAGAGAACTTCTGGCTATCTAAACACTCGAATTAGAGAGGAAATGGTTTGAGAAGCAGAACCAAGTTTTTTCCATTAATTGTTTTGTAGGATAACTAACAGCCAAGGTGCAAAACACTGCCCTCCACAAAGATTAGGTTAGTGTACTGAGCTTATTTATTCTTTTTATTGTTGCTAATAACTCAGGCACATCTGTCTCTAACATGTATAAGCAGATACTGCAGAAAGAAAAAGGAAACTATTAAGAAGCACTGGAGAAAGAGTAGTACTTGGAGCAAATTTTTAAAATTCATCAAAAGGTAATTCCTTTCCTTCATTTAGAGATCAAGACCATGACTTAACAGCTGTTTACAACCAAAAGTAGTTTATGTTCAGTCTGAGAACTGTTACTGCTGGATCTACAATAGGTATGAACAAAAACTACCTTCTCTTGCCCAGCATGATTCTCGTCTTCACGTTCCTCTTCCACTCTATCTTGTTTCAATGCTTTCAAAAATTCACTCTTCTTATCAGTCCGCATTCTTGTCAATTTTGTTAAACGAGGCTGACCAACTTTGTCAATAGGGGATGACGAATTCGACCGATTACACTAATGTATGTGTGTGTGGGGGGGGGGTGGTCAGAAAAAAAGAAAGAATATTAGAAGTTTATTCATTTAGAAAACTTTGAATGAAAGACGACGACTCACAGGCACTTGTAGTTTCAGGTTTCATGTATATCCACAGTCAAAAGCAGAGGGAAGATATTTGTATTTCAGTATATATAGTTCTTACATGTAACCCCAGAGATGAAGGCTTATAGAGCCCTGCTAACAAACACTTCAGAAGGTCCACTGTATCACACTATTAGCAGTTTTGAAGTTTAAACCTACCAGGTTATACTTCCTAATGCACCATTTTTACTCCAAATCAAACTTACAAAGGAAATATTGCAGTACTTAAAGGCCAGTGATGTACCTTCCATATTTCTCTCTCCCACACTAACTTCCACAAAAATAAACTTATTTAATACAGTTCTGCATAAAACTTACTGATCCAGTTATCTAACCAAACAAATTTAAAATTTGATAGATTTGATAAAAACTACAGACATTGCTTTACCTCATTCACTGAATTCTGTGATACAGTAAATGCCTTGGCAGTTGATTTGAAAGGACTGAAATTGCCAATACCATATGCAGATTCATGAGAAAATGGATTCCCAAGTTTATTTTCTTTTGCTTGGCTTTTCCACTGTGTAGGCTAAACAAAAATTTAAAAACTTAGAGAGTCATTAACTATAATAGGATTATTTTCAGGAATATTTAGAAAAATGATTAAGCAAAAGCAAATAACTACAACCATAATTTAGAGCAAATACCTGTTTTATTGTGGAAAAGAGACTGTTTATGAGCAATTCATCCTCTCTCACAAATACTGTTTACACTTTTTTATACAGAGTTAAATTTACAAACTATTAAGACCCTCATATTTGAGGTATTAAGAATCAAAATATGAGTCTTCAACAGCTGAAAGTAGTGTTTTTAATGTAGTATGTTAAGAGAGTTAAGAACAGCTCCATTAGATGCTCTCAGGAGCACAAAATTCCTGAAACAAAATCAAAAGATGAACATGGAAAGTTGCATATGGAGAGGGACCAGAATGACACTAAGCATGTCTATATCAACAATTGGGAGAAATTCTGGAGGTACTTTTATGCCAACTATAGCTCTCCACTAGGTATCTATTTTTCTGTTAAAAACATATATACAAAAGGCATTGCTATTCTGTAAGTTAAAAACATACTTTTCACTCTCCCTTGGACAGCTCATGCACTTCTCAAAGGTAAATGAGAAACAAAGAGATCCAATTACAGTATAGTTTTAAAAGAAAAATGAGAAAAAGTGTTTCCGTTCACTTTTGGGGTGTTCTGCACTTAGCAAGATTTGAAAGCATAATACTCCAGGAACAGTATCCTCAGGGGTGAAATAAGCACTTTCAGAATTAGAGCATGATTTTTTTCAGCATGTTGTTCATGCCACCAGTATCCAAGACTCACCTTTGCAGGTGGAGTAGCAGGTTTAGGGACTAATCCTTTATAAACGCTTGTGCCAGTTCCATTCTTTACTGGCTGTGAATGAAGACTTCCTACTACAGGGAATCCAGATATTTGCAGTTCTTTTGTACTGCCCTTTTTAATGACCAGCATTCTTGGAGATCTAGATTTAGGATTCAAAGGGTACTCTGGGGGAGGAAAAAAAGAAAAAAAAAAGAGAGAGAGAGTGTGTGTGTGTGTGTGTATATATACACACACGCGCGCATGCATGTGTATACATTCTTAAGTTCCTAGTTCATAGGGTACTGGATAGCCACATGGTCCAGAACAAATAGGCGTAAATCGGGAACTTGGTCCAGTATTAGTTCCACAAATAACACACTGTACAAACCTGTTCCATTTTCCGCAACCACCTTTTATAAAATATTTCACTTGGCAATGCAGGAATTTTACTTTTGGAAAATAAAAGATATCCTTCAGTCAAAGAAGCTAGCTACACAGTTCTTGTTTGCAAATCCAAAATCCAAATACTCTTAGTTGTTAATAGGTACCTAATCTTCAAAAGAGATTATGGTTTTCATATTTCCCTTTAAGGTTACTAAAGAATTACTCATATATTTATTAACAACTCTTTTTAGAGCCAAATGTTCCACACCAAGGCTCTATAAACATGAGAGAAGAGATGCATACTACGGTAGACCATGGTAATGACCAGTTTCTCTATCTCTATGCCTCAGATGGGCATAATAGAACATCTGAAGCTTACACCATTTCCAGGTTCAAGAGACCACTAATTGGAGACGTAGTCAGCTGTCATACTAAGTAACTGACATTTAACACAGTTTGAAAGAACACCTATTAAAAACAGTTCTAAAGTTTTCAAAAAGTGAAAAAAACACTTTATTTTTTTGCACATGCATTACAATGCTGCATTAACAACCTTTTCCAAGATTATCTCCTCTCTCTGCAAGCATTTCTACTTCACAGGCAGAGCCTCCATATCCTACATTTAAAAAAAAAAAAAAAAAATAATCTATCTTTAAAGTGTAAGTGATCTTAGCTTTGTTTAGCAGGTAGATGTTACAAAACATTTGTGATAACTGTATGCTTAGCTCTCATTAAACTTTATGAAAAAACTTCATAATACTCACATGCTCCCATCCCATTTACACAAGGTAAAATGGAATGTAACAGAAGCATACGTTTTTAACAGTCATTAGAAGGGGATGGTAACATTTCTCTTGTCCTGAATATTAAGTTTCCTTTAACAGGGAATAAGAATAGCCTTAATTTCAGTTTTTCAATTACAAAACAAGGCTTGCAATAGCAGAGCTGTAAAAAAGTAAGATACCAAGCTGTAAGCTGTAACAAGCTGCTGCAGCTTACAGATCTATGTACCTAACAGAACTGTTCCTTCCTTTGCTTGTGAAGAGCGATACCTAGAAAGCCTGGAAAACTTGCCCTCCTTCTGATCAAATTGAGCCACATCATGCAGCAGCCACAGCCAGAGTGCTGCAAAGGTTGTAAAACACTCAAGTTGCTATATAATTTTCCACAACTTGGTTAGGAAAAAAATTTGGCTATTGTTACTCTTTTATTGAAAGATAACTATATTTCATGACTTTCACATGAAAGCTGCTAAATACACAAAAATGGAAAGCAATCCAATTGTTTAGGCTCCTGCAGAAGTTCTTAGCAGTTAGATATTTATATTGAGGGGTTGGCCTACACCTAGTGTTAACTAAGAATGCAAAACATACTGGGGAAGTATGAGAAAAAGAATCAGCAAATTAAAGTACCATTTAAAATGAGCAACAAGTTTCAGACCTCAGTATTAACAACAGTTTAAGTTGTAGCTTTTATGTTTAATTAAACTTATTTCCTCAAAGAGAAAGATTCTTATTTTGAGTAAGTTTATTACTTTAAAACCTGTGCAGTCTAAAGCTACCACCCCTTCTTAGAGTGAACAATTCACTACTTAAAGCCCACAGAACTGTAAAGCGGTAGCCAAATTTATCAGGTGGAGACGAGTAAACAAACCCAGACTACAGTTCAGTTAAAGGCCCGCTCTCAGGATTGGCTTTCTTACAAGTAATTCATAAACACAACCAACAGCTTAAGACATTTGCTTCCAGGAAGCAACCTTAAATCTCTGCAAACTAACCTGCTCTTCCCAGCCCTCCTAGGTTTCTCTCCAAGATCTTCCAACAGCTCTAATCAATCAGGAGCATTCTTTTACAAAGTCTTCAGCTAGCAATCGCATCACTAGCTTAGGTGACCCACCTTCATCACATTTCCTCTTGGGAGATAAATTCTTGACATCTTTACAAAAAGACACATACTTGTTCTTGGAAAGAATCCTAGTTGTGGCTGCATCTACAGACCAACAGATTGATATCCAAATAGAAGTGTCACCTCTCTAACAAAAAGATACTTACGTTGTAATAATATTGAAGTTTCCTCAATTTCAATCTATATCTTTGTAATATTCTAAAAAAATTCCTATGTTTCAAATAAAACAACTTCAGATCTCCACTACATTTTTATATTTAGAAACATCAAAAATACTCACCCCACACACTTGCAGCTAAAGACTTATTCTGGTTTGGTGTTCTCTCATATTCAGGATTCAAAGATGGCTGAAAGGAAAATTTATTAAATTATATTTTTAATAATGATAAGTCTTGAATTGTGGGACCAATGAAATAAAGAATCACAATAATATCGGAAGTACGATCTCTGCTGTCAAAGATTTTTTAAATGGAGACAGACTAGACACTTCCCCCTGCGACCCAAATAGATCAACGCTCACTTGTTTCTCTTCTCCAACAAAACATCTCAAATAGCAGTCGATACCATTATATGAACTGTCCAGAGAAAGCAAAACACAGTGACGTATGGATCTTCAAAGAGGAAGCTCACCCTTCCCCTTACATCCTACAATTTTAGGTTGAAGCATGGGACCTCAAACGGCCAGTGGCAGAAAGATCATTTTGTTAGTACTTCGTATTTCCAGTAAGGTACTTGTGTAGAATTTAATACATACACATGCCACAGTAAACTGTGGTAAGATATTATAAAATAAATTTAGAACCCAATTATAGTTTCACTTAAACACTTAAGTGACAATAATAAAAACATAATGATAAAAACTGGATATAAAATGAGAAACAAGTTAGTGGACAAATGACTAACACCCTCTTACCTACGGGAAGGGTGATCCCTCAATGATGATCTGTAACTGGTGAAATCTCATGAAGTATCTTGTAACAGACAAAATGTCACTTGCAGAAACAATGAAACTTTGTTTATTATAATTACAATTAACTTACAAAATCCTCAGCCTCAAACTGTTTGGGTACTTCCTTGTCTTCTTTTTTCCCAGTTTCATTATCAGATATATTGTTTTCATGCAGTCCTTGGCCTTTTCCACAGTGGAAAACGCTGGTACGAGTGCGGGAACCTCCACCATGGTATCCCCCACGATAGTTTATATTTTCTGTACCGTTTCTGCCTTGTGAACGCCAGCCATTCTTCTCTTTTCTCCCAAAATGCCCTTAGATTTTTAAATTAAAAAAAAATAAAATTAATTACTAACAGCTTTGAAAGAACATTCTACTTTTGCAAAATTGGTAGAGGAGTTAAGCAAGCAGCTCTATACTCTGGGATGTGATAGCATAATAAACTTAGTTTTCATTCACATAAGCAGCAGGGAAGAATCTCACAAAACAGTGCCAAAGAAAGAGGATAGTAGTCCAACATTAAGAAGTCAAACCCCTTTTCTGGCTGCTCATTTATATGTTGTTGGCTAGAGAATTAACTTGACCACCTTCTTCTTAAGAAATACACCTGGAATCACACTACTTTAACCAACCCTTAGTCATCACATTGTCTCCCAGAAGATCTGTCTTTCCATTACCTCTATTCTGCTACAGAATACAGCATTTGGCATAGGAGAGCTATTATCATCAGACTTTTTTTCTAGCCAAAGTGCTACAAAGCAACAATGTAAATGTATTTAAAGTGTTCCATGAAAGCTAAATTTTACCTCCATTAGGCCATCCAATGTTAGGATCAAACCCATCTGAAGAGTTGTGCCTTCTGCGATTTGCTTCATAATGATTCTCTGTCCACGAAAAATTTTCAGAATGTTTCTCAAAGTTCAGTGATGACTGTAAAGGAGCACAAGTGGTAGACCTGAGATATCTGATTAATAACAAAACTGAATTATCAGAACTGTAATATGTACATTACTCATGGTATATACAATCTATTTTTAAAAGGACTATGAATGGCAGACAATACAGCAGTTCTCAAGTATGCATATGTTCAGAGTTATGTCATCATCTCCCATGCTAGCAGAAGCAGAAGCTATATCTTCTGATCCAGGACACTGAAACAGTGCTGAGGACCATGCTTGTGACACAAAGTAAAAAAAAAAAAAACCAACTAAGTGTTTATTTTGGTTTGGCAGCAGAACAGAGCACAAGTGACGTGGCAGAAGAGGAAAAATAAAAAAAAAAAGGGTAACAAAGGATACGAGATCACAGTTTGGAAGGCAGGAAAGAAGTCTGGGATCTTAATTTGGGTGGTTAGAGACTACACATGTGCATTGCATAGAAAGCAAAGAGTTGCTTCCATCAGAGGCAGCTGTACCCAAAAAAGGCTCAGTTTATTAGCCTTGTCATTAATAACTTAATAAAGCAAATGCAACTAGTTATGAAATACAAGTAAAACCTAGAGTGTACAGATTCACAAATATACTTCAAACTATCAGCTTATAAGTAGGTATTATAGAAATTTTAAAGAAGTAAATATTTAATATACCAGTAAGAAGTACTTTATAAACCAAAACCTTATGTTGAGAATAGCACTCAGAAATCAAAACAACATCCTGACTAGAACTCATACCTAAGGGGATTAAACCAAAAAAGATCATGTCTTACAGCAGCTGTCTTCCCTATTACTTCTACCTGGCTTTACTATTTTAACACTATAACATTTCTTTCACTGTTACACCTTCAAAATTCAAGAACAAATTTTCATTCTGCGAAAGCAGTGCTTAGCCTTACTGTTGTACATGCCACACATATTCCAGTGAGTGATAGCAGAGAGCTGTGTTACCCAGCACCTCCCTGCCACACAGCCAACCTTTGATGCAGATGCAAAGCCCCCTTCCCTCCAGCACATACTGTGCACATATGTCCACTATACTGCACATGTACAAGAGATCCAACACTTCCCAGAGCCATAATAGCTACAAATGCATAAATGCACAGCTATGTGGAAATGTACTATGTGAGCAAAGTAAGCTTAGTGATTCCAGGGAGTATCAACTTTACTGCACCAAAAGTATCAGCTTTGTTGCCTGAAGCTCACTCCCTCTCCGGATTGAGTAACATTCAGGAGGAGAAAACAAAACAAAAAAAAAGCATAGCAGTAATGGTGCATGTTTGAAAATGAAAGCCCCAAGTTTATTTCAACAGTTATTATCCATTAATGTCTAAACAACCCATATTAATATTTAAAGTATGCCACTGGTCAAAGTGAGTAGAAAGAAGAAAAAAAAAAAAAAAAAAGGAAACAACATTAAAAGGTTTAACTACTTTGGAAAATATGTTGAAGAAAATTATTTCCTTCTCCCCCACCACCACGAGACAATCACACAAAAAATGCCACCTAAGTTCTACTGACAATGCCCCAGCAGAGCTCAAGGTGCTGTTCAAAATCCACTGCTTAAAATTCAAACTCAAGTAAGCAATAGATATGTATTTCCAAACTGTATAGAAGTCAAATGAAAAGGGATTTCCCTCTCAATTTGAGATATGGGAAGTGAATTATTTCCTTGACAAACTTGGAGAGAGAGAAAAAACAGAAAACCACAAGAAATTATCAAAAGGTCTAAGTAGTTAACAAATTATCATAATGAATCCCAATATTTAAGTAAAAAAATAATTCATTATAAAAAAAAAATTTAAATAAGCTGCCAAAAATTTCTGAAAACTTCAGATCTGTTGATCATAAATGAAATTTTAGAAGATAGCTTCATGTGTTCATTTACATATGACAACCTTCTAATATTGCCTTCAGACTTTCTTTTCTTTTTTGTATGAACTTTGAAGAACAATCACATTTTCACAAACTATAACTGACAGCACTTTATATAGAGAGTTTGAGTTGTACTTAATATAATGCACCTAAAGTCTCTAAATCGCGTGCAAAGATCATGCAGTTTGCATTTTCCTCACGATGGAGGTATCAGTCTATCAAGCCTCTTGTGGCAAAGATGACAGTAAACTTTGTAATCAACAGGAAATCTACTGGCAATTTCTGGAAGTTGAGAAATTATCTGACTTGATTCAGCCAGCCAAGAAAGCCACACAGATTTCTGAAGTATAAGAAGTCTTATTGCTTAACATGAAGTAACAGTAAACTTGCAAAAACTGCTGAGTTTACCAGTCTATCTGTAATCTCCCCATGCACATTTTATAGCAATCCTTTCTGAGAAGTTTCATCCATATCCCAAGATGGCTTCACTATTCACAACACACTCCCATTTCCGCCTGCTCAACTGCAATACTGCACTGATGCAAATATATTAGTTCCAGACCTGAACTAAAGCTACTGAGCAATGGATACCCAGCTATCTCAGTAGACTTTGCTATATAAGTGACAGGGAGATGATATAAAAGCTTATCCTTAAGAGGAAATAATCATCAATAAGTGAGATGGATTTCCGTCAAGCTGTAATCTCTAATCAGTCACATTAAGAAAACTTATTCACAATCCCAGCTTCCTGGCATCAGGTTTTTCTAATGCTAGCCTTTACCTATGTAATGGAAAGCCTTGGCTACCCAGGACTGAGGAAACCAAACTCGTAAAGATGCAATTCCTAAAAGTGCCTCTTTCAGGGAAATAAAAACTGACTGGGCAGGGTTCAGTTTCTCTTTCTCAAGTCTAAATGTTGTTGATACCATAGCCTCATCCCAGCTCCGTTCTGCAGGAAACATAAGATACCTTGCCTTCCTCACCCCATTCTCCCTCTTCATCTCCATCCCTCTTACCTGCTCTTCTCTTCAGCTGCTTTGTCGAGATATGGGAAGCAGAAATAAACATCTGTTCTAGGAAATGGAGGGGACAGGGAGCAAGGGGGCACAACATTTGAGACCTGTCTTGTAGAGGAATGACAGGATTAGCCTTATTCCGTAACCTAGGAATTACTACACATTCGGTAGAACCAAAAAGACTTTTTAAGTGTTTAATATCCAAATGTGCTCTATATCACAGAACACTGATCATTGAGGGAGGAGGTAACGCAAGGAAATAAGCTGCATTTCAAACAATGAAGCACAAAGACTATAATGGAGAAAGCATACCACTACAGAGTTTTTGGAAGAGATGAAAGAAAGTCTAAATTCCTTGAGGCAAAGACTCATGGAAGAGAACAGGATCCACAACACATGCTTGCAATTAAATTTCCCACAATTCAGGAATGAGGCGACAAATACAACCCACACCCCAGATATATTCAAGTAGTACTAGGGTAGTGCTGGAACTTATTTTTATCCTGCCATATTGACATTTTAAGTATGCAGGTAAAGCTCTTCCAGCAGATTCTTGAAATATGTAGAGAAAGATTGTTTGCAATTGTGACACCGTATTAAAACTAAGCTCTGATTACTTTTCTGATTGAAAATGTATTTCAATTGGAAAAAGCAGATCAAGAGTTGAATATCTCAGAAATCAAGTAGAATGAAAACAAACAGATTGCAGGAACCATCCTGGAACAGATAGGCCTGATGTTCCCAGAAGAGCAACTGACAGTTGCTGATAGACTATACTAAACAAAGAAGCTAGCTAGATCAGCATAGAAGAAGGATGAATAGAGCAATATAATAAATAAGGACATTCAATGACCTGACTTAAAAGACGTACGCGTGTGTGTGCAGACATACACAAGTAAAGCAATGGGAACGCAACTAATACTGACAGCTGACTGCATTTAACAATAGCACAAACCTATTTAGAATCACAGAATCATAGAATCATTTAGCTTGGAAAAGACCTTTAAGATCATCAAGTCCAACCGTTAACCTAGCACTGCCAAGTTCACCACTAAACCATGTCCCTAAGCGACACGTCTACAAGTCTTTTAAATACCTCCAGGGATGAAGACTCAACCACTTCCCTGGGCAGCCTGTTCCAATGCTTGACCACCCTTTCAGTGAAGAAGTTTTTCCTAATATCTAACCTAAACTTCCCCTGGCGCAGCTTGAGGCCGTTTCCTCTCGTTCTATCACTCGTTACTTGGGAGAAGAGGCTGACCCCCACCTCGCTACAACCTCCTTTCAGGTAGCTGTAGAGAGCAATAAGGCCTCCTCTTCTCCAGACTAAACAACCGCAGTTCCCTCAGCCGATCCTCATAAGACTTGTGCTCTAGACCCTTCACCAGCTTCCTTGCCCTTCTTTGGACACGCTCCAGCACCTCGATGTCCTTCTTGTAGTGAAGGGCCCAAAACTGAACACAGTACTCGAGGTGCAGCCTCACCAGTGCTAAGTACAGGGGCACGATCACCTCCCTGGTCCTGCTGGCCACACTATTCCTGACACAAGCCAGGATGCCATTGGCCCTCTTGGCCACCTGAGCACACTGCTGGCTCATGTTCAGGCGGCTGTCAACCAACACTCCCAGGTCCTTTTCTGCCAGGCAGCTCTCCAGACACTCTTCCCTAAGCCTGTAGCGTTGCATGGGGTTGTTGCGACCCAAGTGCAGGACCCGGCACTTAGCCTTGTTGAACCTCATACAGTTGGCCTCGGCCCATTGATCCAGCCTGTCCAGGTCCCTCTGCAGGGCCTTTCTACCCTCAAGCAGATCAACACTTCCACCCAACTTGGTGTCATCCTCAAACTTACTGAGGGTGCACTCAATCCCCTCATCCAGATCATCAATGAAGATGTTGAACAGGACCAGCCCCAACACTGAGCCCTGGGGAACACCACTTGTGACTGGCCGCCAACTGGATTTGACTCCATTCACCACCATTCTCTGGGCTCAGCCATCCAGCCAGTTTTTAACCCAGCAAAGAGTACGCCCGTCCAAGCCACGAGCAGCCAGTTTCTCCAGGAGAATGCTGTGGGAAATGGTGTCAAAGGCTTTACTAAAGTCCAGGTTAACAACATCCACAGCCTTCCCCTCATCCACTAAGCAGGTCACCTTGTCATAGAAGGAGACCAGGTTAGTCAAGCAGGATCTTCCCTTCATAAACCCACGCTGACTGGGCCTGATTCCCTGGTTGTCCCGTACGTGCCACATGATGGCACTCAGGATGATCTGCTCCATAACCTTCTCCCGCATCGAGGTCAGGCTGACAGGCCTGTAGTTCCCTGGATCCTCCTTCCAACCCTTCTTGTAGAGGGGCATCACATTTGCTACCCTCCAGTTGACTGGGACCTCCCCAGTTAGCCAGGACTGCTGATAGATGATGGAGAGTGGCTTGGTGAGCACTTCTGCCAGCTCCCTCAGTACCCTTGAGTGGATCCCATCTGGCCCCATAGACTTGTGTGTGTCTAAGTGGTGTAGCAGGTTGCTAACCATTTCCCCTTGGATTATGGGGGCTTCATTCTGCTCCCCAGCCCTGTCTTCCATAAGTTCCATTCCCATAAGTTTATAAAGGCTAAACATTTTCCACGGACACGAAAGACAGCAAGAAACTTACATAAGTCCATTAAAGCAAGGCAATGCCACTCTCATAGCTGCAGATATGGATATTGCATTCAAAAGATTATAGTGAAGACAACAGGTCTACAAATAGGGAAATAAAACAGATGACAGGAGTTTGAAGTATCCAGTGCTGCCTCTGCTTCTGCATTCACACAAATTAAGAAAGAATAGAAGGACAGGCCAGAAAAAAAAGAAACATTTATACGAGAGAGACATATTCAAGACTCCCTAGAATACTTACAAATTGTAATGATTCAGAGATTGCTATTTCTTGTTTCCAAGCTGTCCCATTGTATCAAGTGATTAACAGTAGTCTAGATGAAACAACCACAGCGAGAACGCACAACTATTCGAAAGCACCACACACTACCAGTAGTAGCAAGCATCCCACCAGCAACTGAAGAGCCATTTCAGAAGGTCTATTTCAAAAGCATTTTTTTTAATCACTTGGATGACAGAATAACGCTTCTGTAAAACGTATAGGACACAGAGCAAAATCAGAAGCAAGAACATTAAGCACATGCCTCTGTCTCAGTTCTAGCACAAAATACTATAATTCATTTTAAACTCCTGATGAAGGCAATCTTAATCCAACAATGGCTCTGATGATGTATCCAGGCACATACTTCAGATGAACACATGAACTCAGATGCTCAAGCAAAAACCCCTACCGGAGGTACGAGCTTGACAACCAAGGTCCAACTATTTAAATCACGACAACAAGACTTGATAGATATCATCTGTTATCACCCTTCACATATTCATAAAGAGATTTGTATTTTTACTATGATCAAGGTTATGACATTTAGACTTCTCTAATAATGAGACTGCCTGTTCAAAAGAACAGCAAAGAACATACTTTTGTTGATGATGGCGGAGTAGGAAAATTAAGCCAGGCTGGAGCAAAGTCATGCTGCGCCATTTAGGTCCAGTCTCTCCGAATCAATGAAACAAGGCTTCAGCACCTCATGGCAAGTCCCTGTAATTGGAAAAAACAAGAAATGAGTACTTTTCAGATGCTTATCTTACAAGAGGATTACGCTTGTGGTGTTTTGATCATTATTTCCCTTCTGTTTTCTGGTATTATTTTCTCACACAGATCTGTTTTTAGAATCTAACTAGCCTCATCTCATTTGTAGCATCACATCTGCGCTTTAATACCAAAGTGTCACACTAATCAGATATATCACAGGTATCATGAAAATACAACTGTAACATTCACTCCTTTATTTCCTCTTATAAATGGGATGAAGCATCTTGCGTAAGGTCTGATCAGAAAGCTATGGCAAAATTAGCTTGTTTAAATATTTTCCGGTACTATCTAGAATGGATTGCAGGAGCTATTTCATTAGCTTCCTAGAAGAAGCTGATTTTTCAAATTAGTCCCTAAAAGTTAATCTTAGAGGGCATATTAAAGTTCCTTAATAAAAGACTAGATGCTCAGGACCACCACAAGCCCCATATTTTCTCTAGATTTAATGGAAACAGTGTTTACATGTTCAGAAATACTGCCAAAATCCAGTAAAACTCTCTAGTTTGAAAATGGGCAAGAAAAGGTAATGGCTTAAGATAAAACCCAAGAGTATTTTTCTACCCCATGCTCTCTCCACAGGTGGGAAAACATCTCTCAGTAAGCAAGAGAATGCAAGATAATGCAAGCTATATTTCTTGAAGCTGAACAATAGCACAGAAGGGAAAGAAATAGATGAAACTACCTGAATTATAAGGGTATGTGAATCATGCTCTGCAGCTAGATACTGCAAAATTGTCAATGACTCAAAAGTATCTTAAGTAGGATATACACACTATTAGAAATTCAGCTAGTGAAAACATAATTAACATCCACATGCATTTTACAGGGAGACCCAAATAAACGCATATTCCACATCTCTGCACAACAGAGTGCAGATCTGTTAGTCAGTGAGCACAGATATAGTTCACTTTAATCCAAAGCTGCTGTAATTTAAGTAAGTTTTAGTAAGAGATGTAGAATCTGAACTTGATAACTGATAATTATTGTTGTATTTTGGCCTGAACTGGACTAATGCAGACTTCCAGTGACAGAAGAGAATGTTCCAACTTCTAAAAGGAAGTATAGCAGATCTGTAAGCATTAAACTGAACTACTTAGTTGAGCTGCTAGTTCTTTTTTATGCAGTGAGCTCATAGTAAAGTTTTTAGGTACCTCTGATATCAAAGTTAAACTATAAGATGTACAAAATCCACTATCATTAAATAGAGACAAGTTTAAAACTATGTGCCACCCAAATAACTTGTTATAAATTACTCTACTGAAGTCAACACTCTCTTCTAAATTAACTTCAAAAGAAATTCCAGAGAAATTTTCTAAAGAATCTGATTATGTCAGACTAGTAAAAAAAAAAAACAAAAACAAAACACCACAAACAAAAAAAACAAGGAAGTTCTAGAGTCACAGAACCATCACAAAAATGGCTTCTCTTTCTAAATAGGAACCAAGTTCACTTTTACTGATTAATCATGTTCAGCAATGGTATAGAAACAGAAAAGGGTAGATGTTTACAAATGAACCAATACAAGAGATGCTAAATTAAGAAATAGCAAATTAAATGTGAATAGACTACAGCAAGAAAAATATTTTTTTTCCTCCTTCCCTCAGATACAGTTCTCATCTCCAAGCAAGAGTATAATGAAATTTTTAGAAAGGACCAAGACAGGTATCAATACTGGAAAATCAGCACAACAACAACATCATCATCATCTTCAGACCAAGGTACTTACATTCTAAAAAACAAATGGAGAGATTAGGTTCGTTCCAAGTAAGAACGTTCCAAAAAAGAACGTTCCAAATAAGAACGTTCCAAATAAGAACGTTCCAAAGGATCCAAAAAGTATTACCAAGTTATTGGTGAATCAGCTATTAGGGACAACAAAAGCACTAACAAAGTGATTTCTTAACAAATTAGCCTTACTGTTTTTAGAAAACTAGTCAAGCTTCCTAACACTACTATTTATCCAACTGCCATGAAAAACGTTTATTCTTAACTTACTAACATCCCTACCTTTTACCTTTGCACATAAATCAAGGGCTGAGGTGAGACTTGGTGATCACCAAGTTTTTAAGGATTGGAAAGGTGTTTTTAACCAAACTTTGTCCACAGCTCACTGATACTGGGTGTATATTTCTTCCCACAAAAATTATTCTAGAAGCAGATTCAAGTCTTCCCCATGTTCTCAGTTCTCCAACTAAAAGCTCTAAAAAGGTTTTTGATAGTGCTGCTGAGTCAGATGAGTCAATCCCTTTCCTCCAAAACAGTATAGTGAAGTGACAAAGAAAGAAGCCTGGGCCAAAACTAAACAATACTCAGAGTGCAAAGTCAGCAGCAGAACATCTGTAAATTTCAATAAGCCCATAAAAGAAACTCTTTTAGGCCTAATTCTTCCAACTAATTTTGATAAAAGAACAACAATAACAAAAGCACAGATGTATTTTTAGAACCATTTTCATAGGTTTACAGTTAAAGACTACCAAGAAAAGCAACTACTGAGGATACTGATCTCCACACCACTGAAGTAAAGAAAACACTTTCTCTTATCTGATTGTACATATTATTGGCCTGGCAATTAGACACAGGAAAATCAAGTATTTTCATTATTAAACCTTATTTACTCACTAACTTCTAAAAGGCATAAATACCCTATCCATAATTAAATTGGGAAACACATAGCAGATCAGGAAAGGACAAATATTAATATCTTCTTTTTTTTTTTAAACTACATTTTAGATTACACAGCCTACCCAGCTTTAAGTTGACAATACCATGTTTTACCGGGCTTCATACATACTCTTATAGATGCTACCTTTCTGATGTTGCCAACAAGTTTGTCCCAGAATGTATTTTAATATAAAAACATTTTCACTACAAGCATGAGGTCTGTTTTGATGATCTAGCAAATAACCAATGGCTCTAGGATACTCTTCAGTCTTAGGAAGATATTTTTGGTAAATTGAAAATAGATCACAAAAAGAGAGAATGGGATGTCAGCAAGACCACTCTGCTGCCACAGACAGGATTTGCTATGCTTAAACCCTTTGTGATCAGCTTGGTTGCCAAACATCAGTTTGATTGATTCTTCATTGCTTTCCAATTTAAGTTAGACCAACAACTGAGACCATCACTTTCTTCTGCAACATGCCCCAGTATTGAACTACTCATACATCACTAGAAAGGCATCTTCTATAAGGTCATAGACATAAGCCTTTTTTCCTGCTATTCAAGTCCATTACTTCTTAAGCTATCCCCAACAGAGACATTTCTGCATTGTGTCCCCCAAAGCACTTGCAACCTCTATTCAGATTCATAGATCTACAAATTTAATAAGTGCACATTCCATTTCATGATTGAAGTTATTAATAAAAATACTGAAGAGACTTCTTTAGAAATTCACTTGATACATCAAACAAGAGCTACCTTTACAAAGACTGAGGAGCCACTAAGGCAAATAGGCAACATTGAACAACAATTTAGAAAAAAACTTCTGCCTTTCACAAACATGGGACTATCCTACTTTTAAATAAATTAAAAACAAAAATTCCTTTCAAGTATTTGAATAGAATGAAAGTTAATAATATGCACCCATACAAGCATTTACAGGAATTTGCTTTAATTATACTGACAGACCATGAAGAACTCATTTGTCTGCTAGCAAGCCTTCTCTTACATACACACACCACACAACAGATCAACCGCTGTTCATTAACACTGATAAAACAGCTGTTGTACTCCCAGCATTAATACAGCTATCAGAAGTAAGCTTATTGAGGTAAGCTCCACAGATCTGAATGCTATTCCACTGCTTTCAGAAACTCTCTCGGTAACAAAAGATCAGGCCCAAAATTCATCGTTGAATGATGAATTCATCGTTCCCTGGTAGCACAAACTCAAAATATACCTACCATTCTCTAACAAAAGTATCGTAAAAGCTAATTTGGTTCAGGTTGTCTATTACTGAAGCAGAGCTACACAATTCTAGAAAGGCAAGAAAAAGACACTGAAATACTGCTATCCTCATACTATTAACACTCAAATACATTTAAGTTTCTTTAATCAGATTGGTCAAAATATTCAGTCTAATCTCAGCAATAGTCTCTGGTGTCAGATTCAAGTACTGCGTAGTGACCTCAGAAAAAAAAGTCTTCCATAGCCCATAAATTCAGATAAATTTTATCTTTTGCTGTGTTGTGGATAGCAGAATAGTTTACAGCAAAGAAAAAAACACACCTGTTCTTAAATTTTACTTCTTGTCAGGCATATCTGAAAGAAGTCTGTAAGGACTGTACTGTACTGATGTACAGTAAAGAGATTTGTCATAACTCAGTCACCCACTTCGAGCCACATGAGCAGCTGAAATAAGAACACTGCACCACGTATGCTTAACCAACATCCAAAAAGGTTGGGCTGGGTAGTTGTTTGGTTTTTTTGTTTTGTTTTTTTATGGTTGAGTCAATAAGGTCCTTTTGTGACAGAAAGTATTTTTCACCAGTTTTAAAGCAGCTGGAAACACTCACTTTTTAAACAAACTTATTTGTCTCATCTGAAGAGCATTCAGGAAAAATTAATATATTGCCTCTGTTTTAGAAAAAGTAACATGCTGAGAAAAGGGAAGCAGAAAGCCACTGTATGAATCAAAGTCAAGACTTCTGCAAAAAAATTACCAAATTAAATGAAGAAATCAAACAGTACAGTCAATTTTCCCTGCACTACTACATTTTTCTTTTTTAAATCACAGAAATAGATACAAGTAAAAATCACACTTAGAATAACAACACAGAAATTCAAAATTTTACTTAGTGCAATAATGAACTATTTCAGTGATCAGGGACAAGAAAAGTCTAAGAAAACTACTTGGGCTTGCTTTGCCTCACAAAATTAGGACCTAAGATGTATTTAAACAGTGGTTATAGACATCTGAAGGACTAAATTCCACCAAGAGATGTCTTAATCCAAAACACCATAAGAATCACAAGAAGATACCAGTCATAACAGATTTAGGCTGGACACACAGTTTTGAAGATCAGAACAAAATTCTGGAACAACTTTATGACTTAACACAAATATTTGAACCTATCAATTCCTATTATCCTTATAAGTCAGAAACTAATAATTGTAACTAAAGAGTTTAACATGTAACTCAATGCATGTACACAAAGATAACATTGTAATAATTAATCCAGTTTTTCCCATCTTGGGTGCTAACCATAGGAGAATACCATTCCCCCAGCAAGTTTTTTTTCCTCTCCCCTGCTACTTTAAAATCAATATAGTGTTTAAAAACCAAAGTTTTTAAATGTGAAGACCACACACTACAACCAACATATAAATCAATTTTTTTTTCCTGCAATAACACAGATAGAATTCAACACGGTACAAAAGCAGAAAACACCCTGTATTCATGAACCTTCAGATTAATTTACTTTCAGATTACTTTAGCAAAGTGCTTCTTCAAGCTTCATCTTATATTACAATTTTCACATTATCTGCAACTTTTAATTCACTATTACTGGGAAAAAATATGAAACAACCAAAATGACTAACATTTAATTTTTGTTTGCAAAGCTTGTTTGTAAGCTGAAAACCTCCATGCAGTTAGCACATAAAACAGGAGCATGAAATATATAGATCAAGGAGATCCAGTTGAACGAAATATCCAAAACAGTGTTATGGAATACATCTCAGGTTTAACAAACAATTTCTCACATTTTAATAAAATTTGTGTAGTTTCTTGCAGTAAAAATATTTTTTTTAAAATCTCTTTTCCCCCCCCTACGTTTACCAGGAGAAAAAAAAAATAACATAGGATGCTTACTCATTCTCATACCATTTGTCCTAAATTAGGGACTCCTGCCACCACAACTATGTCAGTTACAGATTTCACCCTCCTTCACCCCTGAACAATTTCACCAAATAGGCAGACTGGCAATACATGGCAGTAGTTTCTAACCACTAGAGAAGCATGAGAGAGCGCATTATAGGCTAAGCATACTGCAGAATTCTAGCAAGCATCCATTAGTCCAAGTCACATCTCTGCATAGCACATAAAAAAATGGGAATACAGTGCAGGCACATACCAGACTCATTACAAACAGGGTAACTGTAGAGTCACTACAGACAGAATCAGGTACGTTTATTAACTCACTTAGCTGCAACACTAAACCAGGAAGCAGTTGTACTGGCAAAAGCCATGGAGCAAAAAGATAAGGCAAGTAGACAGACCAGACTTTTTTTTTTCCATGCCAGGCATCTATAAAATGCTGGAAACAATTAGAACTGACAAAGCTTTAAAACAAAACAAACAACAAAAAGCCCAAGTCTCCAACTCAAACACTGGAACCCTTATGATCTAACCTGACTTCCTTCATATACTAGAAATTCATATAATGTCTCCTGCACTGCTCCTACTAACACAGTGGAACAATAGTAATTTCCTTTACAAATGTCTCTAACCTGGCCTTAAACATATCATCAAGAAAACAAAGGATAGTGAGGTCTGGAATAAACTGGTTACACAAAAATTAAGTGATCACTTCTGCTCCATTATAAAGATGATCCTTTATCCGGAATTTCTTTTTGCTTCACTTCCATTCATCAGATCTTTCTAGCATTAGAAATCCTCTATTTGTCTACTCACACAACACTAAAAAGAGCCAAACAGCATTTCTGGAAGTGTGCAATACTCTTCAGGAGTTGGAAAAGTGATTCCCATGAGAATTCCTCTCAAGGGAATCTCTGCCCTGGCTGCACAAGTGGATGTGAGAGTCCGTGGGGGAACGATCTGGGATATTTCAGGGACAAGAGAGCAGAGGAAGCAGTTGCAGTCGAAGCATTCTGAATTTCAGTTCCATGTTTTGTTTTCTATAAAAAAGTCAAATAAGGAAAAATGAGCTTGATTATTAAAGTACAGATTCCTGAAAGGACTGTGACATATAAGGTAATGTAATATGCACTCACATTTAACTGCTGTGATTTTTTGAGACTATTTTCATTTTTGTTTTCAATGGTTTAAGTAGCTCTAACTAGAAGAAATGCATTTAATATCACATTTTTAATATATTTAACTATAAACACTATAACAATTTTGTGACTCATAAGAATCAAGTGCAAAAACATGTAATCCTACTTTTTATTTCCCCATGTCCACATCCATTACAGATTATAGGAGGAATGTCTCAACAACACAACTCTTCAGTTTATCCCAGAGTTATGAACTTTAAGCATCATCTTGTAATGAAACATTGCTACCTTGTAACATCCTTTTGAAGGCATACTTGTCTATTCTTGTCTCAACGGTCTGTAGTCCTGTCAACAGCATTAACAAATACAAAGTCTCCCTCATTGTTTTCACCTTCACATAATTTTACATGAGAAAAATATGATTTTGATGGCTTACTAATTCTAAATCTGGAAAGTATCTTCTGAAAAATTAAAATATAACATCCATAGAGTGTTCTGAAAGACTGAGAATCAACTCGTACTTCCTTAGAAGATCAAAAAGAATATCAGCCTCTCCCCATAGGAAAGATATTCCAGTCCTTTAATCAACTTTGTGGCCCTTTGCTGGACTCACTCCACTAAGTCCATATTTTTCTTGTACCAGGGAGCCTATAACTGGACACAGCACTCAACATGTGGCTTCACCACTGCTAAGTAGAGAAGGATGAACTCCCCTCAACCTGCTGGCAACACTCTTCCTAATGTAGCCCAGGGTGCTGTTGGCCTTCCTTGTTGTGAAGATGCATTGCTGGCTCATGGTCAGCTTGTTGTCCAACAGGACCCCCATGTCTTTCTCTGCAGAGCTGCTTACCAGCTGGTCAGCCCCCAGCATGTACTGACATATGCAGCTACTACTCCCCAAATGCAGGACTTTGCATTTTCCCCTTTGCTGAACTTCATGAGGATCCTCTGTCCAGTTCTCCAGCCTGTCCAGGTTCCTCTGAATGGCAGCATAAACATCTAGTATATCAGCTACTCCTCCCCATTTTGTATTATCTGCAAACTTGCTGAGGGTAAACTCTGCCCATCATCCAGGTCATTAATGAAGTTGTTAAATAGCACTGGCTCCAGTATTGAACCCTGGGGGTACAACACTAATGACTTCCTTCAAATGGCCTTTGTGCCACTGATCACAACCCCAATGGTCTGGGCCTGGCCATTCAGCCAGTTTTTGATACACCTCATTGTTCAATTCTCTAACACATACTTTGTCAGCTTCTCTATGAGAATGTCACAGAAGACAGTGTCATAAGCCTTACTGAAGTCAAGATAAACAACATCCATTGCTCCCTTCATCTACCAAACTAGTCACCTCATTGTAGAGGGCTACTAGCTTGGTTAAGCATGATATCCCCTTCATAAAGCCATGCTGACTGCTCCCACTCACCTTCTTGTTCTTCATGTGTTTGGAAATGGTTTCCAGGATTAGTTGCTCTACCACCTTCCTATGGACTGAAGTGAGGCTGACCAACCTGTAGTTCCCTGGATCCTCCTCCTCCTCCTTACCCTTCTTGATGATAGAATTAACATTTGCTCTCTTCTAATACTCAAGAGCCTCTCCCAATCACAATGACCTCTCAAAAATAATCAAAAATGGCCTTGCAATGACATCAGCCAGACCCTCTGCACTCATGGGTGCATCCTGTCAGGCCCTATGGACTTATGTATATCTTATTTAAGTGTTCCCTAACCTGATCCTCTTCCACTGAGGGTGGAGAAAAAAGCACAGCAGAACTTTAAGATGACAAGGACGTGAGATCAGAGACCGTCCCCACCCAATTTTAAGGGCATGTTGTTTAACTTGTCTAACCAGTATTTAGCTGGCAGAGGAAAGACAGTCCCATTGGTATTGAACAGATCCAACTTCAGGAAGGTCTCTTCAGTGTACAAAATAAAAATATTTCCCTAGCCCAGAAAGCTGTCTTCAATATTTAAGACAGATTTCATTATTGTTGGCAAGATACATTTGATAACACTATTTGTCTGAACTACCTACACTAATTTGTCTAACAAATTTTAAAATAATGCTAAAAATTAGGAAAAAAAAAAAAAAATTCCTGTCAGCTGAACCCATCTCACCAGAAACTAAAGGTAAGGAAAAATAGTTCTGCATTTTCAACTTCTATACTTCTCACACTCTGTGGATAGCCTAAATTATTTTACAGGAAGCAGTTTCTGTGACATTAGGTATTTCAGAGATTGTTAGAAGAAGATTAAAATAAAAGGCAATATAAACTCAAATAGGTAGAAATACTTGAAGCTTGTGAGTGGAGTAGTAAAGTTATTAAAAGAAAAAAAAATTAAGGAAGCTTCAAGACACGAACTCCCAAAGTTAGAAAAGAGATACAAGTTCAAATTTCTTGATACTCCCTGAAGACCAGTTTAGAATCACAGAATCGTTTAGGTTGGAAAAGACCTTCAAGATCATCGAGTCCAACCGTTAACCCAGCACTGCCAAGCCCACCACTAAACCATGTCCCTGAGCACCACATCTCCCCAGCTTTTAAATACCTCCAAGGATGGGGACTCAGCCCCTTTCCCTGGGCAGCCTGTGCCAGTGCCTGACAGCCCTTTTGGTGAAGAAGTTTTTCCCCATATCCAACCTAAACCTGCCCTGGCACAGCTTGAGGCTGTTTCCTCTTGTCCTATCGCTTGTTACTGGGGAGAAGAGACCGACACCCCCCCCGGCTCCAGCCTCCTTTCAGGCAGTTGCAGAGAGCGATGAGGGCTCCCCTCAGCCTCCTCTTCTCCAGGCTGAACAACCCCGGCAGCCCTGCTGCAGCCCGACTCTGAGTTCAGGAAAGGCTGCGCTGCTGCCCGCTCCCAGCAGGCCGCTGCAGCTGCCCTACCTCTTACTTTACTCTTTAGAACTTCAGTCTATTGATTTGCATAGAGAAATCCATGAACAGAATAAATGTTAAAAGCATATGAATATATGCACATACATCATTTTCAGAAAATCAGTAAAATTAACACGTACGCATATCTAAGTGGCACATACCCTATGATCTTTTACCTAATGCCTCACAGATTATTATTAGCATAAGTACAGCATACCACAAACCGCATGTGGAACCTTAACTCCACCCCTCAGCTACATACTTGTTTGATAACCCATCCTCACCTTGTCATCATAATTTTTAGTATAAAATTTATAAATGGGGTAAAAGAAGGTTGTAAGCCATCAGAATTAAAATATAATATAGTGCTGTTATGATAGTAGAAAAATAAAAGGTTATATATTACTCAGTGTCTCAAGTCTGTTGCTGCTGCTTTGCTTCCTTGGTAATGAGCTACAGCAAGTGTATCACATCCTTATTCAGTCAGAAAGACAAACCAAGCATATATGAATTTCAGAGGAGCCCAATAAGCAAGTCTGCATGACATCTTAGAAAAGAGCAGCCATCTACAAGAAGGGAAGGGAGGCACACAGTTTTCTGAGGGAATTAAAACTGAATGTTCACTATCAGAGATATGTCAAATACCAACTGCACTGCATTTCACAACAACAAAAAGAGAAAGCTATTTGCCAAGGTCAATTTTTTTTTCTGAAGCAGCAGCAGCAGGCAAAGTTCTCACTAAAACAGAGCAACTCTAGAATAACGGAGCTACAGAATAAATTGACCCTTCAGTTCTCCCATCTTGGGCCAGCTTCAAATATTTATTTCACCTATTTAGCATCAGCCACAGAACTACAAAGTTTTGCTCTGAATTAGGCAAAGAAATTATATGCTCAAATCCCAACCATCAGACTACATGGTCTCTCTTCTTCATAAACAGAAATGTTCAGGATTTTTCTCAACCAAGCGGGCCATTAAAATAACCTATTCCATCAAAAGTTTTTTCCTTCTGCCACAAAAAAACCACATTTTCTTTTAAACTGAAAATTTCTTGTGATAAAATATCCTTCCCTGTTATCTCTAGTCAAGAGTAGCGCTAATTTGAAGTTGTTAAGTGTAAGTTTAAATAATACTTTCATTTAAACCCTATACATCTCAATTTTTATTCCTCTTCAAAAACACAGCTTATTAGAGATCTTCCTTGCTCTGTCATTCATTTAGTTTGAACAAAGCAAAACAAGCTAATTTCAAGTTGTTCTTTTGCTATCCAAAATTTGTATGTTAACAAAAGAGAAAAGAATATTTAAACCCTAACACAAGCTTTACGGAGTTTTTGAAAATGGAAACATTTCTACTGATCACAAATTGCTGCAAAAGCGTGACAACTACTTGAACTAAAGATTATTTATTTCCCTTATTTTCTCTCCATGTAAATGCACAGCCACAACAAAAGAATAAGCTTCAATCTTTACAACCAACCTTTTAACACTTTGAAAGGAAAATGTGTGTGTCGCCCCCCCACTACATTTCAATGTAGAAGAGGGTTTACAGACATATGATAATTTACAAACAAGGTTAAGTTTGGATATGGTAATTCTCTCAAGTTCTTTGGTTCTCTAAAATTTATTGTCAAAGACTCACACCTCCAATAAAAGGAAAGGGAGTTGAACCTTTAAAAGGTCTTCTCTCCCACTGGTTCAACAGACATTAAAAAGTTCCAAACAATTCAGCTGAAGACTCTTCTTTCTCAACTGTGCTACTGCAGAGCAAGTAAAATCTCCAGTTTTAGTCTCACTGTCCCCACCATCCAATACAGTACTGTTCTGATGAGTATTCTAACAACGGACAATGAGGAAGAATAAAAGACAATATCCATTCATTTTTTTAAATTTACCTTCTTGCCTCATCTTTAAAAAAAAAAAAAAAAAAGTATGAGAACTAAGGCTTCCTGCAGAACACTGAGGATAGGACAAAGTCCTCTGTCAAATTTGAACACCTCCAAAAGTCTTATGACATGCCAGGATACAAGTGTATGGAATCAAACTGTAACAGTCAATTTTTTAACCATAAAAACCCAATACATTCTCTAGTAGAGACACAGCCCTAAAACCTAGCTTTACAGTGACTTAGCAGAAGCAAACACACACCTAAGAAAAACCCACCTTCATTTCTACTTAGGGCTCAAGTTCCCTACGTGAGGATGAATCAACTAAAGTGCACTCACTACCTTTGTTTTGCATAAGGATCTAGAATGTCAGCAGACTTGGTGGGACACCGGTGTTCTAAAAATCTCAACCACTTTCTGTATACAGATATGGTTCACAAGCAAGAGGGTTTACATCACTTCTGTGAATCAAATATTATTGTCACAAAAATCAAAACATCTTTTAGGAAGTGTTTTAGAAAGAGCCAAAGTTAATGAGAGCGCTTAGAATACCTTGATCATCACTTTTATCAAAAAAGTTTTTCCTTCTTGCACTGTACCAAAATGTAAATTAAAAAAAGCTAACTATTTTGTAACATAGAATAACTT
This sequence comes from Nipponia nippon, assembly GCF_047370975.1. Lineage (NCBI taxonomy): Eukaryota > Metazoa > Chordata > Aves > Pelecaniformes > Threskiornithidae > Nipponia > Nipponia nippon. Next base: position 7,029,400 of record NW_028262343.1, read on the forward strand.
CATATTTGAAGGTAAACTACAACCAGGTTCCTTCTGCTTGAAATCCTACACTTGCAGTACCATTTAGCAGAAAGCTGGAAAAACACTGATCTCCTGTCCTCTGCAAGGTTCAAAGTCCAAAAGCCAAAGTGTTAGTGCACTAACATCACCACCCAGTTCAGCATACATTATGTAACAAAATCACCGGGAATGCTTTTGCACTTTGGAGTCTTCACAAGGATCTGAAGAAAAAGCAGTTGAAAAAGGTGGCAGTTTTAAAATATCCTGAGCATATAAAGCAGAAAACCAATTCTATATAATTTCAGCTGTTTCCCAGACTATGTTTACCCAAAATATGAAAGATGATGATTGTGGAAGAGTTGATAGTACCACATAGGGCATTATCATCAGTCACTGTGTAATACTACTGCTCAAAATCACACAGAAACAAAAAAAAACCCAAACAAGCAAGCAAGCATGCCAAGTCTCATTCAAGTTCGTTTATAATAAGGTCTGCAAATGGTTTTCCTTGCAGGACAGAATTTACTCCTAGTACTAAAAAATAAAAAACTAAGAGCAACTTCCCCAGAAGTTACTGATGAACTATCACTGTCAAACTGTTTTATCCATACATTTTAAACAGAAGAATCTCACTAGAATGGAGGGGGGGGGGGGAAGCTTAAAGTACATTAACTTATGAAGTACTAACGAAGCTAAATATCTACACAAATTCCCTATATCATTTTACAGATTTATTTCCACTTAAGCTTTGCTGCAAGTTTAAAGTCTGCTTATTCTTAAAAGCTTCCACCAGCAGTTTTTTCACAGCAGAGCAGCCTACTCCATTGAAGACAATTTCTCAATACAAATGCACCCATTTTAGGATTCTACCAGAATAAACGCATCAGTAAGAGAGTCAAGCTGCTGACAGTTATTCCAGTACAAAAGCTATGTTTACATCAAGGCTTAAAGTATAAGCCCTCCAGGGCAAGGACCTTCATAGGTGTCCACAAACCACTTAACAGACTGTCAGCATTATACAAATAAAAACCTAAAGAAGGAATTAAAGTGGACCAGCATGCTAAGCATTTTCTCCTCAATGGTCCTCACCCAAGTATGAATTTTGCTTATGGTACAAAGGCACAGCTGTAAAACATGCCTAAATCTGTGTCAAATACATATGCATACAAATAAGAACAACTGCACTTCCCAAGTGCAAACACAGTGAAAAGAAAAAAAGAATTATCCTACCAGCAACCAGAAAGATGTAAAGAAAAAGTTAATTTAATAAAGCTAAAAAAGCAAACTCTTCAAAACATCCAGAAGAGAAAGAGTCCAGATAAAGATGTCACCCAAAATAGTAAGTGGAGGGAATGCAGTTCCTTGATTTCAGCGAGAACCTCTTATCAAGAGGTAAAAGTGTCTCATAGCACTGAAAGTTAATAGCTTAAAAAAAGACAGACATCACTTTTTCTATGATTTAAGAAGCAAGTACTTGTATTACTATGTTTATGGCCATATAATAGACAAAAATCTAATGAAATGGCCACTCACACCTGAATTCTTCCTATTTAACAAGTGTTTTCAAGCAAACTAAAAGAATGAGGAAGACAATTCTATTCTGTTAGTTTGGTTCCTTTACATGTGGCTCAGTTCATTCAGTCAATCCCAGCCACACTGAGACTCGATGTAGAAGAGCCCCAAGCCACAGCCATGAGAGATTACAGAAAGACTCCTATTCATGTTCCACAGTTTCCATGTTTTCAAACAGCAAAATTGAAATAGAAGTTAAAATAACAAAACAGCAAAGCCAATCAAAGAAAGCAAAATACTGAAGGTAGATTAACTTTTAGATACTGACAAGACAACACACAGAACAGAACTACTTCAGTGAGCCTAAGAATTTAAAATACTTATTTAGGTGCAAGTCTTTAATTTATGGTCAAAATAACAAGTTATGAGGAGGGGGGAACGGGGGGGGGGGGGAAATGGACAACAAAAACACACAAAACGCAACACCACAGTAATCTTTAGACACAGTTTCACATGCTTAAAATTACTTTTCTACAAGGCTTTAACACAAGCCATCTTCCCAAACATCTTTACAGTGCCCTTAGAGAAAACCATTTTTTTCATTAGCTCACTATTACACTATTAGTAATACTTCAGTATTGCAGAAGCTCTGAAAATTTTTTGAAAAAGTCACGACTAAGGTAAATGCGTCACCTTTACCAGACACTCAGTTTACAGTCTACCCAATAATGCTTTAATTATTTAAAACTTTATGAATAATCAAGGTGGAGTAGGGAGGAAGAGAACTTCGTAAAATTACCACTGACTTCTGAATTAAGTTGTTCTGTCCATCTTAATTTTCTTTGAGACAGTAGTAATTCAGCTGAAAGCAAACCTACAAAAAATATACTGTAAATATAGTAATTTCAACATTTAAACTATATCCATCTTCAGAAACATTTAACCACTACAGGGGGAAGGAGGCAACAATACATCTAACAACAACACGTACAATTGGTTAGTTCACCACTATATTTTGTTTTGAATCCTTCCAAAAAGGTTGGGGGGGGGGGGGGGTGTTATGGTATACTTTCAAATCAGACTCATTCATTCCCATTACAGAATAGGAAATTACTCTGAACCCAAGCTTAAAATATCAACACATTAAAAAGCCAGTTTGCACAGGCAGTAAATTAATTTTGGTAAATTTATTACCAAATTATTATTATTTGGCTTCCATAAGTGACAAAGAACAGTGGGAGGAAATAAAAAAAAGCAATGCTACATTATCAGTACCTTCATGCTGCAAAAGTGTCTAATGCAAATGGAAAGACCGAGATGCACAAGCCATCCAGCAGACTTGTTCAATAAGTATAACAGCTCATTGTTGAGATTACAGTATTAACATGAAGGATAAGTTACCTACAGATTCAGTCTAGATGTACATATTTTTTAACCTCCCAGAAAAATCACACTCATACTTACAAATTTCTCTTTGTAGCAATACATGTATTCAAATTCTTAAAAATATTCCATTAATTAAAAATGGCAAGTAGAAATTAGATTCTGCAAGCTCATTTCAATGTTCTCAAAAAAAAACCCAAACCAAAACAAAAAAAAACCTAACAAAAAACAACTCAACATCCTCTAGACAGTAAATGTTACTGGTTTAACCATTCCACTGATAAAACGTTTATTCAAGTGTAAATTGATTTATGAACACTACAACACTTACCTAATCCAAGAGGACTGCACAAGGTATTAGTACTGCACGACTTATATTTTTCCAGTTTGTTTTCCTTGAGATAATATCCAGAGTTCTTATCAGTACTACATTCGTAGCTGTTTGACATAGATTTGACCTCACAGAAATCAGCTACCCATCCTTCTTGCTTACAGATTCCGCAAGGCTATTTCCAAAATTTGCCAAGTCTCTGCCTTAAGCTCTTTTTTTTTTTTTCTCTCTGACAGCTTCTTCTCTTGTCTATTCCATGTACATTTCACTATAAGAAGCATCAGCTACAGGTGAAATAAATACACTTTTTACACCACAAACTGTGAAGCCAAAAAACCAAATTTCACATCTGAACTGAGGAACATTTCCTAGCTTCGGGTAACAGAGGCATTTGTAAACAGTTATCTGGATACCACCACATTGCTCATTGGCAAAATATTAAATAAAATATAAAAGAAAAAATTATAAACAAATTTATATTAGACACTTCATTTAGAAAATATGTTTCATTGCAAAATGACAGAAGGGTATATCAGAAAATCTAAAAAATAAAATAAGGGTAAAAATATCTGCCATGAAACTTTTCAGCAATGTCTACACAGTGACTCAGGCTGCATTTAACCTGGAGCCAGTTAGCAAAACTGGTTACGCCTATGACTCACACAGAATGTTGCTTGGAAGAAAAAAAAGTAACTAAAAGCAAAACAGCGCTTTATCTTAGCAGCCGAAGTATTCAGAATTTGATAAATTTAGCCATATATCCATGCCATGTGGACAAAAGCATCCAAGGGTGAGATGCTCTGCACTGCTAGAAAGAAAAAGCTCATGACTTCAAACTTCCAATTCACTTCTCAGATGCCTAATGATTGTTTCAGAAGCTTTTTCAGGAGGAAGCACTTGGATAAATAATCCCAGATCAGTGTCCAATATTTCTCCCCTTTCACAAGAAGCAACTGGTGCAGGACGGTTTCCCGCTTTTTTCCTCCCTACCAGCTGAAGCAAAAGGCTCCAAATATCCAGGACTCTCTTTGTAACTCAAATTGCCTACGGGAAAAAGAACCAGAACAATCAGTTTTCCCTTTTGAAATCTGAATTGGCGTTAGACAAGTACATAAATCTTAATCTTAAAAAGCAAATACACATACAATCAGACAGCCAAACCCAAGTACAGAAGCCTCAGTTAAACATTCACTCACATTCTGGAGAAAGCAGCAGGCATATTTAACGGAGAACACAGCCTATCAGCGAAAACGTTTTCCCGTCTCTAATTTCCGAAAATAAAAAACAACCGGAAAGGAGCATGTCTCATTTTATTGGGAAAGATAAATAGATCTGCAGGAAGCACCTGGGGAGGAAGGCGCTAACCTGGGCCAGGAGCACCGAGCTTAAGCACAGAACAAGCCTAGGGGAGCGGCGGGAGCCACCTGGGGAACCCCCCAGCGCGGCCCTGGGGAAGCCTCGCCGCTTTCGGGGCCGCCTGCCTGTGAAGTGCGCAGGCAGACCCCCAGCTTCCCGGCCTCAACCAGACCTTTTGTTGCGGCGCCGCAGCGGGCCCCGGGAAGGGCTCCACCGGCCCGCACTGGGCGCTTACCCTGACTTCCAAGGGGGCCGCGGCCCGCGTTCAGGCACTCACCGGCCGCGCTGCGCCACCCCCACGCAGCAGCAGCCACCGCCGGCCGCTGCACCGGGGGCAGCTCCCCTTGCCCTCCCCAATTACGGGCCTCGCCCCGCGGCGGGGGAAGAAACAGGGCGGCCCTTCTCACGCCTCTGGCCCTGGCGCCCTCGGCCCTCCACCACCAGATTACCCCTAGTGGTGGCTGCCCCCTCCCGTCCCCCAAGAACCGTGGAAGCCCCGGACGCGAGAATGACGCGCGCGCGCGCGCGCGCACACCCCCACCCCCCGCTCCTCTCACTCCCAAAATGGCGCTGCTCCGAACCGCAATCCTCTGCGCGCCCAAGCCTCACAAGATCGGCCGCGCGAGCCCGCAGGCGTCCGGGGCGGAGCTTCCCGGCCACCACCGAGGGGGTGACCCCACCCTGCTTGGCGGGAGCCCCCCTGCCGTGACGTCACGAGAACGATCCCGAACGTTCCGCGAGGGGCGGCGGGGGAATCCCCAGAGCGCGCCCCGCCCGCGGGAGTCTCCAGCGCCGCCGTGCTGGCGGCACAACTCTACAGCGTCACTCTTATCGGCACCAGCGCTCAGGAGAGCGGCCTGAGGAGGAGGCGGGCACTCGGATAGCAGCGGCAGCCTCGGCTGGTGGTACAAGCCGCTGCGGCCTGGGCTGAGCGCTGTAGTGTCGAAACGGGTCACTGAAAACGAGACGCGAGCCCAGGGCGCGGTCGTACGAATCAGCCTGGGCGGGCGCCGCGAGGCCCTAGCTGGCCGCTGGAAGGTCCGTGCGCGGCCTACGGCCAGGTGCCGGTCTCCCTGCGGGCCGCCGACCGCGGGCGTGGGTAGGAACAGCTGATGAGCGCGACCCCGGTCCCACCGGCCTCGAGAGCAACCTGGTCGGTGGCAGGGAGAGCCCCACTGCTCCCGTGAGTGAGGCGCATGGGCGGTGGGGGTACAACGGGCCTGCAGCTGCAGGCAGAGCAGAGACTGAAGGTCATCTGCATCTCAGCAACGCTGAGCAGAGCTCACAAATGGAACAGAATTAAATCACGGCGACAGCGGGGCCTGAAGCGAGTAAGAGAGTCTATAACCACCATTTAAACAAGCAAAAAAAAAATTAGCATCTTCATTGATTTGACAGAAATAGCTTCAACTTACAAACTTAAGAGTGGAAATATGTTTAACATGTGTGCAGTTATTCAACGTGTGCCTTTTTGAAAGAAACTTTGCAATTTTGAAATCTCATTTCCATTGCAAGTCAAATTATTTTGCTGTTAATTATGTGAAAAATTAAATATACAAAATTATGTTTAAATACCATTAGAAAGTGTACTGGCAAATGTTTTTAGAGCCTGCATTTGATTCTGTATTTTCTTCCATTGGTTGTTTCCTCTATGAGATTTAAATTATTGTAGGAACCAAAATTATGCACTGATTTTTTACAAAAAAGTCTCAGTCCTGACAAATAGTAGTATTTTTTAATGTATTTTGCAGATATATATGCTTTTAAAATAACCAATTTTCATCATTTGATAAAATTACTAGAAAGCAAAAATTAACAACTGAGAAAATCAGAAAGTAGAAAAATACATGAGTTTAATCTTTAAAAAAATTGATAAAACGTTGGAAAGTGCTATAGTCTTATTTGCCTTCAGCTCAATTCTGATTAGTCAACCCCAATTCCTAACAACAGTGGCATTTTTTTAGGTGCCTATCACAATCTTGACTGCATTGCAATCTCCTTTCTCTACCTCATCACTGAAATTGTTTGGCCTTTTATTTACTTTGACCTGTGCTACAAAAGCGAGGCTTTCCAGGTAGAGTGATGGAGCATACCCTATACCACTAGGTTATTTTCACAGTCTGTTGCCAAACCTGAAACCACAAACAGGAAAGACAGGGCAGTGCTCTGCCACCTGGCCCGACTGTGAACCATGGTGCCAGCCGTGGAGCCAAGTCTGATGTGTCTCTGGTCACTAGGACCATAGTACCAAAACTGTCCACACTCTCAAGTTTCTTTATTAAAATATTTTTCAAAATAGTAATTTATAACCTACACATTGATGAATTTAACTCATATCATACATATGTTGCAGTAGCAGCTGGAAGCCAACAGGTTTGTTCAACCAGGAAAAGTTACCAAAAACATCTCAGGACTCCAGGAATCACTATGCTGAGTGCTTCAAACACGTGTAATACCAAGAAAGCTCTGACCAAAAGGATCATATACAAGTCCCAAAGTGACATATACAATCCTAAAATATGATTGGTAACAATATTTAGGAAAATAAGAGATGAACCCAAAGCAGCATGAAAACTAAGTGTATAGAGTCAATAAAGCATCTCCAGGCCACTCTGACAACACACACTTAAGACTATATTAATGATCTGAAATGATCTTTCAATTCATTTGAGTGAGTTATGGCTAAAGCCTCCACTCTGCACAACTATTCTGATCATCTTCTGGCTTTGCAATACATTATGTAGAATAGTTCAGTTGGAAGGGACCTACAGTGATCATCTAATCCAACTGCCTGACCACTTCAGGGCTGACCAAAAGTTAAAGCATGTTAGTAAGGACATTGTCCAAATGCCTCTTAAACACTGACAGGCTTGGGGCATCGACCACCTCTCCAGGAAGCCTGTTCCAGTGTTTGACCACCCTCTCTGTAAAGAAATGCTTCCTAATGTCCAGTCTAAACCTCCCCTGGCCCAGCTTTGAACCATTCCCACGCGTCCTATCACTGGATACCAGGGAGAAGAGCTCAGCACCTCCCTCTCCACTTCTCCTCAGGAAGCTGCAGAGAGCAATGAGGTCACCCCTCAGCCTCCTTTTCTCCAAACTAGACAAACCCAGAGTCCTTAGCCTCTCCTCATAGGACATGCCTTCCAGCCCTTTCACCAGCTTTGTTGCCCTCCTCTGGATGCATTTAAGCACCTTAACATCCTTCTTCAATTGTGGAGCCCAGAACTATACACAATACTCAAGGTGAGGATGCACCAACTCTAAATACAGAGGGATAATCATCTCTTTTGACCAGTTGGTTATACTGTGTTTGACACACCCTAGGATGCAGTTTGCCCTCCTGGCTGCCAGGGCACACTGCTGACTCATATTGAGCCTGCTGTCAACCAGCACCCCCAGATCCCTTTCTGCGGGGCTGCTCTCCAGCCACTCCTCTCCCAATTTATACTTGTGTCCAGCATTACTCTGTCCCAGGTGCAGAATCTGGCATTTGGTCTTGTTAAATTTCATGCCACTGATGATTACCCAATGCTCCAATCTATCCAAGATCCCACTAGAGAATCAACAGCACCTCCCAGTTGGGTATCATCAGCAAACTTGCTAATGGTGCATTCAACTCCTGCATCCAGATCGTTGATAAATATTTTGAACAGAACTGACCCTAGGATTGAGCCCTGAGGAACACCGCTGGTGGCTGGTCGCCAGCCAGATGTAGCCCCATTCACTACAACCCTTTGAGCCCTGCCCTTCAGCCAGTTCTTCACCCAGCGCACTGTGTACCTGCTCATCCCACAGTTGGACAACTTGTCCAGAAGGATGCTGTGAGGAACAGTATCAAAAGCCTTACTAAAATCCAGAAAAAACACATCCACTGCCTTCCCTTCATCCATTAGGCAGGTGACCTTATCATAGAAGGATATCAAATTAGTTAAACAGGACTCTCCCTTCATGAACCCATGTTGACTGTACCTGATGATTGCATTGTTCTTTAAATGCCTTTCAGTAGCACCCAGTATGATGATATATTGTGAGTATCAAGAGAGAGACACAATAAATAGCAGGAGATTATAAATTCATCCATATCAATCCTCCTAATAGGTTTCTGTTTGTGTTGCCTCATATATGATCCTTCTATTTCCTTCCTGTGACAGTAATCACATCAATATTAGTAACCACAGGAAAAGCTGTGGTAGTCATTGGGGAAATTAGTAATGGGAAATGGGTTTGATTTATCTCTCTCTAATTATTTCATAAAAGAAGGTATAATGCCATTTCCACTTCATGAAAAGCAAGGCTTTGACCCTGCAAACAGCTGAGGTGATATCCTTACCTTACTGAGATCAGTGGCAAACCTCACACTGAATTCAAATCAAGAGCTCTACTCTTAGTGCACTTTAGTTTACGTGTCATGAGCATTCAAGCAGTTCCAGCAAAGTCAACAGGACCATTCTTAGCGTGTGAAGATTAGTTTAAAGGAATTAATTTTTAAGCCTGCTGGCATGTGAATTTGATTTGTGAAGAGGTTCCTGCCATGCACAGCATAACTACCAGCTGGTTCTCCTGGTATACACAGAGTTTATACCAGCAAAACAATGCTTCTACTAATACAGGTTGTTTTGCTTGTGTGGGGAATAATTAAACTACACTGATAAAACCATATGTCTTCCTTTACTGATTAAGAAATCCTAGCATAAACAGAGTCATTGTCTGTCATGAAGAACAAGAGGAAAGACAGAAGATATCCAGACTGGTAAATTTGTGAAGCAATATTTATAGCAATTTTTGTTGTAAACCATGTTATTTGGTCTTCTGAATCCAAACCGTACTTGGATCTTCAGAAGTATGTAGAGCATAGAAGAGGGTGAGAGCATTAAAGTGATCTAAATTTAACAGAAACAGTTTCTGAAACTAGGTAGGCTGAGCAGAACACGTCTATTGTGGAAAACTACTATAGGAGGCTATAATGACATTTAGGTTGGAAACTAATATAGAAAAGAAAAAAAAAATCTCCATATGAACAGTTTTCTTTTGTCAAGCAAACTTGGAAAGGTAGGCCAAGATTTTTGCCACAGATGCTCACACATGTTTTTAAAAGTCCTTTCAGTGAACCGTGACATAAGCAAAGGGTAACTCACACAGAATTTAGACAACAGTTGAGATTTAAGAACAAAGCTAAGAATTGCTGGTTTTGAGTGACTAACATACCTCTGGGTAGTTTGATGAAGAGAAGAAAAACTCATTTAGCACTTTCATCCAAATTTAGTATTTTGAATACTATATGTAATTTAAGGTTCAGTTTCGTGTATATCAGACTACAGACTGAGATAAGTGAAGAGATATAGCTCATTCCATATTCAGGGACTGTCTGTATCAGTATATGAAAGCATTGAATAAATACAATGAAACAAAAATGTATGGGAAATGCTGAGGTATAAGAAATAAAATCAGAAACATTTTAACTCCCACCAAATACTAACCATCAATATTTAAATACAAGTCTTAGAACTCATTTTAATATGAAAAATGTATAATGAATTTAAAATTAAATTATTTACTGCGCAAACTTGGATGACAGGATGAAGTATGAGACCAAAAGTTAAAAACGTATTTTGGCAGGCACTTGAAATGTCTTTGACTTTCATTTGTTCAAGGAGTAGAATACAATATATTTATGCGAGTATATTATACACTCAGATAGTTAATTAAGCAAATATTAAAGAAAAATATGGAAACATATTTAATTCCTTACTATTACACATTTTTGTGCCACTTCATGAAGATATACAAAATACTTAACCTTGTACTAAAAACCCAGTGTGCTTAATATACAATCAATCTGAACCAAAGAATCAAGCAGGACAAAAAAAGAAAAAAAAAAAAAAAAATCAAAGTTTTCATATAACAGGTTTAAAATCTGATTAATACAGATTTGATCCAGAAAGCTTCAGATGCAGTGAGCCCAATATTTAAAAACTAGAAAGAAAATGGCCACCTAATATTAATAATAAAACCCCAATTCTAATGTATGTTCTTCTCAACAGAGTATTTATACAATCAGATCCCAAACAGAGTGAGAATTCCTCAGTACAAACACAGTTCAAATAAACAGTCCTTGTTGCAAAGTTTTAAATATCTTTCAGCTGCATGTTCACAATATGAAACATTTTAAGTAACAAAATTAAAAGAATGTAAGCATTATACAAAAGTACATAGCAACATCTAGTCATTATCATTTGCAGTAACACGATGAACTCTAGTATAAAGTATCTGTGCTTGTCTATTTATATCTATTATCCCTTCCAGGAAAGGAAGGTAAGATGACTTTTTCAATTGCTTCAGGATTTCAATGTGTCTACTTACACAAATAAGACAATGGGATTTGACTGTATTAAAGAAATGACCATTATAATTTGCATCATAGGATGTATAACCTCTAATTATTTGATTTTTCAAGAGCTCTGAGCATCTCAGTGTCCAGTGTACTTTAATACAACTGACAAGTGCTAAACAGCTCTGAAAATTAAAACGTGCTTGTTGATTCATTCTTTTCTGAAGAACTGTAATATTAAAATTAGCACTGACTTTGATGGGAGCAGCATTCTGAGCAAAAACTTCAATAAAGATGTAGGTAATAGTTCATATTTTGAAGAAATATCTAGGTATTAATTTTGAATTATATATAAGTATAAATTTGACCTATATTATTGAAATTAATTGATCATTTTATCTCTCTCAAGATAATGACTGTTTCTATCTGAAAGAATCAATATCTTGGTGACACTAGTGAAAAGCCAGGATAAGAACTCAGAGGCCATTCTTTTGTTATACTAATTGGAAGGTAAAAAGACTATTAAGAATCAAGCTTTTAAAAGAACAGCTTCTCCATTTCAAGTTTTTCACCCATGTTGTAACTGAAAATAGCCTGACTAGTAGCTTTTTCCCCTTTAACAGTAAAAGCATACATCTCTAAGAAGGTGTTTCAGAAACATTAGGTGGTATTAAATCAAGGATTATATGAAACTATTGTTAATGCTTTATCTCCATTAAGCAGTATTCCTTTCATGTAAGTTATCCAGCTAATGAATTGATGTTAAAAGGGTGCAACTGTTCTTCAAATATGTCCCAAATGAATGCTGTCTACATGACATTTGTTCTGTTGAAGGATAAAGTCATGCTATACACCTTCTCTAAAATAATAAGCAAGTAAATCCTAAATATACTCAACTTCTGCTCTGTTCCATCCAGGAAAGTGAAATAACAGCAAGTGAATACCCACTGTTCTAAATTTCATAAAGAGCTCAAAATAATAACTGTTAAGCACAAGGAACAATTTAGATGAAAAGGAACAAGTTGAAGGAATTATGAACTGAACATACAATACTAAATTACTATTTTTTCATAAGCTACTTATCTTTTCTCTATAAAATGAAATTCCTGTATTTTCCCTAAAATGCACCTAGCTAACTTGTGAACTTAGAGCATGTTAATTTTGAAATAAGGAGACCAGATGACCAGCATGATGATAGGATCTTGCACATACTTAAATATGAGCAGATCTCATATTTTAATGCAGGTTTATTTCACAACCAAATCTATTTGCGTTATCCCTTTTTCTGTAAAAAATCTGTATTGACACCAACTTGACATTTTATTTCCCCCATTTTTTAACAACTAGATTCATCTAGAAACTTTTCATATCCAAGTAAAGTGAACAAACCCATTTTTGGAAGGATTTTCTGTAAGTTTTGCCCACAACGTACAAACTACCATGTTTCTTCAAAGTATGTGCATTTACTACAGAGGCTCACTTTAGGAAACTGGCCCAACATGTTGTTTCTCTACACAGACAGACCTGATGAAGGAATTGCACGTAGAAGAGTCTGTCAGTGTCTTTCCAGCTATATTAACTGATCTAATTAATAGAATAATCTCTCTCTATCCCCCCCCCCAAAAAAAAAAGACACAAACCTATACCACTTTTTAGATCTGTTTGCTAGAACCACTAGAAGTCTAGATATTGTCATATATACTAAACACTATGGAATATAATTCACAGTTCAAAGATGACCTGAGTTTTGCGACATGATCTCCAAAAAGAACTACTGTCAAGGTTGATACTTTACTGCAAAAGCTCAGCTTTTGCAGTTCCTTACCTTTATTACCAATCAGCCTTAGAGAGAAAAAATTGTATCACATATGACCAAAATAAGATTCACCTACAAGAATTTTCAAGACTAAAACCAGCTTTCTGACTAGCAGAAAGTTCCATCCGTGTTTAAACCAGGCTGAAATGCCCCAGCAGAGCTCTAGTATTCTAAGAAGGTTAAATGCAAAAAGTTAGAGAGTAAAATCTACCTTTTTCTCAGCTGCTCCTCTTTCTCTATTTTTCCCTTCATGGACAAAAATGGGCAGCAGAGGTTTCTCTTATCTGTTGCGTGCTTCTGTCATCTGAAACTTTGCCAAAAAAACCCAACCAAACAAACAAAAAAACCCCAAAGAAATTAATGGTATGAAAGGCTGTGAATAGGGTCAAGTGCAAATGAAATATTTTCTCAGACTTGTCTTCCTGGAGCTATGTTATGCTCTTTTCCAGGTCCCTCTGAACAAATTTCAGAGGCCCTCTTTTATTTGTTCAGAATTGGGAATTTAGATATATGGTTCCTTCCTACTGGATACCCGCCCAACGTAAGTGATACTTATACTCTTATATAGTGGCATTTTTGCATGTTGCTATTAAAAACTCCTGGTATTTGTAAATAAGTGGAAAATAACTCAGAATTTGAAATCCCTGAAATACAAACTTCAGTCTATGAAGATGATGCAATAGCTTCAAATCAGCGTTGTCTTGATTTTCACTTCTGCCAGAAATCCTACCTTAGACTTTAGCCGAGTTTTTTTTAACTTTTCTGTGCCTTAGTTTCTACGTCTGCAGAATATAAATGATTGTTTCTTTGTGAACTTTTTGGAAGATAATGATGATACTTTTTATAAACTTGCTAATTATTATAAATTGGCTCAAAAGAAATAGGCAAAACACTCTCAAAACACAGGTACAAGTACACATTACTTTACTAAGTAAAAGCAAGATTCCCGCAAATATTTTTCAAATTACGATGGCTATTATGTATGTGTTTAAAATATTCTAAGAGACACTGAAAAGCACAATGTTTTTTCCTTCATACAATGTGCCACATCTGCCAATGCTATACAATGAAAATTAGTGAGGTATAATACTAGGGAGAAATTGTTTCTCATCATGCTCTTAATTGTTTACAATTTAATCACACATATACCCTTTCATTAAAAAACTCCTACACTCCTTGCCCAACAGTAAGGCATACAGAGGAGGTACTGGGTCATCTGTTTTTCTATGCATAGCTGGCTAACAGTTGTTTTCAGTTATATTGCAAGTGAAGTCACATTTCAGTGTGCAGAGATCTTGTGCTGACCACAACAATCAGAAAGCCACTTTCTCTAAGCAAGAAGCCTTTCCTGGGGAAAGCTGGGCCCTCAAGGGAGCATGGGACTCATCCCCTTTGCACCAGGATTATCCCATCCCTCCAGTGGTAAAACCAAGAGGGCTGTAGGGTGCAGCCTGAGGTGGGTCCCTGATAACAAGCCTTCCTTAGACCACCTCTGTAAAATGCCCAAGGGAGCTCCCGTGGGCAGGAGCTTCGTGGGGGTGAATCCCTGCTAAGGAACAGGCAGAAAGGTGCCATCTGGACAAGTGAGAAGACACGTTACAGAAAAGATGGGGAAGACTCTGGAGTCTAGAAAGAGGGAGAAACTCAATACAGGGGCTGTGCAAGCAACATGTAAAAGAGGCTGAAGGGCAAACTGACCAAGATACTGGCTAGCTAGAAACCCCTTGGCACTTCAAACTGAATGACAAATACAACCAAACAAAATCAGTGATTCCAATTAAGGATTATTTGGAAGGAAGTGCTCACTAAAAAACTCCTTCTCCTGGTAGAGGGGAACTGAAGGAGTGAATTGGCCAGGAGAGTTAGGCTGCCTAAGTTCCTACTACAATAACTACCTTTTTGTTTACAACTGTTTATGACTATATACAAATGAAATTGTTTAATTTCATAAAAGAAACTCTACAAATTCCCCTAAATTAAAATATTTGTTATGCACATATTATACCATCTCTTATGTAATTACCAGTGATGTCATTACATGCATGTACTGTATCTGTAAGTCTGGGTAAAACATCCCCTTGCTGTAAATCTGCTGGCAAGATTCACAAAAAATAAGCTGCTTTGCCTATTACTAAAATTATTATTATTACTATGAAAAATAAATCAGTTAAAACTTTTCCTCTATGTTCTTTAGGGCGAAATTAAAGGGTTTTTTTTTAATAAAAATAGCAGAATACTAAAAGTCTTGGGAAGGAGGTAATGGAAACTATTCCCTTTGAAAATTTGGCATGAGAGGTAAGCAAGCAAGACTATTTAAAGAAGTCTAACTTTCTTACATTATACAGAAGTCCAGTTGGTACTGCAGAAAGATGTGTTACATGGACTCATGAAAATTAAAGCACAGGGAGACAGATAAAACTAGGGGATTTAAAAAACTTACTTTGTGTGTCTATACTGCAAATACGATCCTCAAAACCATGGTATCTGAACAAGCAATGTGATTAGCAGTAGTAAGTGATGTCAGTAATACACAGATGGAGTTCCTCCCTTCTTTCCATCTCAACGCTCAAAAATATAGATTTGTGGGAGATGGTGACTTGTATTTTTACAACATACTCTCTGCTTTTCCAGTAAATTAAATAGCACTGGCACATGGTCATCCGTAACATCAAACTATTAGGATGGTCCCCACATGCTTTGTGCCCTGCTCCCACCAGCCTGCCTCTTCAGTACCCTTCAGGAGTTATTGTGTTCAACAGTCCATCTGCAACAGGCAATCTCTGAAGGAAGCAGAGGTTTTGCTAGCAGAGATGTGCGCAGTTCTGTGCTTTTTGGTGGTTTTAATGTCTAGTAAACATCCCTGAGCATATTAATTTACTAGTAAAGATACAGCCGAAGGGTCTAAGACCAGCTCCATTTCCTGAACAAACAGGCTTTACTTTTTGTTATTATGCCTACAGAAAAGGGCTATTTGAGGCCATTAATCTAGGGCTTTGGGCAACAGGTTTGCTGGAGGAGTGTGGACTAAAGTGAAAAAGTATCACAACATTTATACCACCCAGATACAAGACCAAGACTTCAAACATGGTTACGGTATTCTCTGAACACCATACATCTGTTGGATGCATCCATGATAGCGTATACCTAAGAGTGCAGAATGTAAAAGACTTAATACTTAATTTTGTCATTCTTTAAGAGTAAAGGAGAAAAAATGCTACAGATCTCAAGAAATTTTCTTCTAGAGCTTCTGCACTCTTTATCTTACAACTCCTCATCTATAACTGTTCAGCTTCATTGCATTATTGGTTTTGGTTTTTTTGTTTTTTGGGGTTTTTTTTGTTGTTTGTTTGTTTGTTTTTAAAGACTAGATTCTTCTCTTAATACATTTTAGTTCTTTTTTTGATTGTTTCAAATTTTTTTTTCCTTTTTTTGATCTAAGATTAACTTGGATGATAAAATATATTCAAAATATGGACACAAAATGTATCTTCCTCCATTACTTCAGAAGGAACAGTTTAGGCAGATTTTTGTCCCATCTTCTTGATTCCAATTCAAGAGAAAAGACACCTTGAAATATAGAACTCCATACATTCTTGTATGCCCAGCAGCTATGGAAAACTGCATTTGCATTGATGTAGCTATTTGACTCACTGTATATATGCATACACATATTTTGTTCAGCCATCTCCAATTCAGAGTCCCTGTAAAATGGAAAGAGCAATCTCACGTTGCCCTTCTTGCTCAGGGAAGCAAGACAGAGAGCAGAAGCATACCTGTGAAAGCATTGGGCTCCGGCGCACTGGGCTCTTGATGATGCAGCACCATACCAGACTCCAGAAAAGCATGAGGTAGTTTGGTTTCCAAGCTACACTTTAAGAGCACATCACGCTCTCACCCGTTTCTGGAGAAAAATGCTAATTGAGAAAGAGGTGGTGCAATCACATCCTTGTTCCTTTACACCCCCTTCAAACAAGCTTACCGCAGTAACTTCACCATCCTCATTCTTTATCTTGATCTGTACTCAGTGAAAACCACTGGGAGGTAAAATGTGTTGTAACATAATTGCACTATAGATATTGCTATCAAAATCTAGCCCCAACTCAGATACAGGATCATAGCAGTCCTTTTCATATCTTCAGGATCCAGTTTTTCACCAACCTTTTTTTTGTTGGTATTGGAGTCAGTAAATATTTGTAAGATTTTCTGTATAGCTGCAATTTCCAAGTGCAAAACTGAATCTCAGGAAAAGACAAGAAAAGAAAATGCTCGTTTTTATCACTGATACGCTTTAGAACCAGGTAAGTTTTACTTTTTTATTTTCCTGTCTTGCAGCCCCCTGTCCACTACAACTCTGAGCACTGTAGTTTTTTCAGAATCCTTGCTGCAACTTATACGACAGCTCTGGAACACACCTAATGACCTGCTGTGGTAGAGCTATGAATTTATATTATTTTATCGAAGTGGTCTGAATTATAATTAAAAAAAACTTCCCTTTGACCTAAATCTGATAGAAGTTTTAAAAGTGGCAAATTAACAGCAGAAGATTTATCTGTAAAATTGCACACAATTGAAAAAATCACGTTAAACAGTTGAAAGACTGTGAAGTAAACTACTTCAGAAGTTAAGGAGATAGCCAATTGCATCCAAATCAGGGAGAATTCCTATTGAGAAAATGTGTATAGTAGCAAATATGTACTTCCCTGAATTGGAGATTCTTCCTGCTGCACTTTCTGTGCTATTATGTCGATTAGATGAACAGATCTGTGTATGTGTTACACATTCTGTGTTCATGGGAAGATATTTTGCCTTACCAGAGCTGAGGCTTCAAGGGAACTGGGATAGGAACTGGATTTGCTCTATCTGGAGGGAACAAAACTGAAAAACGTTAAGGAGCATTAGTGGGTTATAATGGCATTCCAGATCAGTCAAAGGTGGAAAGTATTAAATCTTCCTTAATTTCTGAGTACATGCAGTGTGCTCTGACATAGCCTGTCTGTTGCTGATCATTTTTACCTGATAACTCCCTAATCTGTGTATACAACTTTGGAAAAGGGCAAAGATGGATCAGAGGATGAGGTACTGCTAGAGCTGCTTGTGACCGCGACAACTTCCCTAAAAAAAAAAACGTTTCTGCAAAGTCTTGGGATTTTTATGTTGTGAACATCTTACCCCTAGGTACATCAAGAGCAGATATGTCTACAACTACATGCTGTGTAGTTTGGAGGTACGCGAACAGTTTATATATTGGAAGTAGACTAGACTCAGCAGTGCAGCACGTGATATAAGTTAATTCACTCTGTTTCTCAGAGCAACAGGTCCCAGCAGAATAAATTAAACAGTATAGAGCTCCATTACTTAAATACCTAAACTAGCTTGGGATCTCTGCACTGTCTGCAAACCCAATTTAGGACGCATCCAGAGAAACTGTTCACTTCAGGATACAGCCTTTAGCCTTCTGAATTCTCAGGATGGGACACAGTCTGGGGCACTATTACAACTGAGCGTCACTGTGACGCAGACCACCCCTCTAGCAGATCGAAGTAAATTTCACTTTCTCTTTTTAACCCACAGCAGGCAATCAACAACAGCAAGGTTTGAAGACTTTGACATTTTGTTTCCTGCTTCAGACACTTAGGATGTAAGGTGTTAGCATAACTACTAGCCCTCCTCCACACCAGCACCTAGGAAGGGGCTTAATACGGAGTGAAGAGCAGATCACATAACCGGGTACCACTCGGTCGCGGGGTAACGTTTCCGCACAGTATTCCTGGCCCCGGAACAGGAATGCAAGTCGCAGTGAACATGAAGCGTTAGGAAAGCTACGAGGCAACAGCGAGGGCCCCAGCGACTCCTGTTCGCCTCGCCCCGGGACGGGCAGCCTCTGCTAGCCGAGGCTTCCCGGGCGGGCGGCGGCCGCGCCCCTCAGGCCTGGGCTCCGCGGCGGGCGCTGAGCGCCCTCTCCGGGTGGGGCAGGGCCGGGACGCGGCGGGCAGAGCACCCTCGCTAGTCGGGACAGGAGGCCGCGGCGCCGCTGGAGGCGGGGTCCCGACACTGCCTCCTCCACCCCAGCCCGGTCCCTCCGCTCCCTCCCTCCCTGACCGGCTCCGGCTCGAGCTCGGCAGCTGCCATTGGCTTAGCGGCCCCATCCGGGCACTCAGCGCAGCGCTGTTGCTCAGCCCAATCATCCCAATATGGCGGAGGTAAGCGGGGAAAGCGGGCTGGGGCGTCGGGGTTCGGCCGGCTCCCCGCGGGGCCCCGCCGCCGGCAGGCCCTCCGCGCCCGCCTCGCCATCCCCGTAAGGCGCTTCCGGGGCGGCTCGGCGGCGCGGGGTGGCCGGCGAGGCGGCCGGCAGCGCCGGAGCAGTGGGAGTCTGCGCGACTAGGCCGCGCGGCGGGTGCCGCGCAGCGCGGGTGCCGGGTTCGCAGCCCGCGGGCAGCCGACAAGCCGTAGCCGGGCATGGAGGGGGGCGCGGCCGCCGCACCGGGCCCCGGGGAGCGCGGGCCGGGCCGGCGGCAGCGCCACCACAGCGCGGGCGATGGAGAAACGCCCGGCTGGAGGGAGGAGGAACGAGCCCTGGGCTAGGAGCGGGAAAGAGATGGCTGGTCCGGGTCCGGCTCCCTCTGCCGCTACCTGCCCCTGTCATGCCCCGCCAGGGCCGGAGGGAGCGGGAGCGCCGGGCCAGGCGCGGCTCCTGGGGGGCGTCTGCCAAGGGGGAGGAGGAAAGGAGAGCGGCAGGTGGGGAGCGAAGGAGGGATGGGAGAGAGTGAACGGGATGGAGGGGCGAGCAGAGTGGGGGCCGGGGGCGAGGCCGGCAGGAAGTGCGGAGCGGCGGAAAGGGGGGACGGCGGGGGAAGGGAGCAGCTCCGGGGGTGGAGGGGTGCGTGTGTGTGAAACGGAGACACCCCCCCCCCCTTTGCTGCGCTGGAGCGAACCTGCGTCTTGCCTCACTCTCTTCTCTCCCCGCAGGCTTCCTTTGGGAGTTCAAGCCCAGGTTCGTCCTCGCCCATCTCCTGCCCCGGCACCTAGCCTGCTGCCTGCATGCTGCTCGCTCCTTCTTAAAGTTACCCCCTGTTGCCTCGTAGCTTTCCTAACGCTTCGTGTTCACGTGACTAACCGCCGGCCTGATTTTTAAGAGAAGGAGATGGGCGTTGTGGAGTTCTACCCTTAACTCTGGTCGTAGTTAGTAATTGGCTACTCGGAGCCCAAAATGAGAACAAAGTTTTGTAGCACTTTTAAGTCAGTATCTTAGTAAAGCCACGTAGCCTGGAGGGAGACTGCTTCTCTTGTTGCTGATAACTGCAGGCTTGTGTAAATTTTTGACTTCTTGATAATATCAGAAAATGTTTAAAATCATAATGATATGTAATTGTTAAGGCTTTAACTGCTGTTAAGGTTCTTTGGAATACTTTACACAAGCAAGCATATTTAACATCAGCAGGGCTATTTATGAAGTATTTGGGGAATGCATTTGCTTCTGTGTAACTGCTTTCAGCATTGGCTGTTTTTAATCTTTTTTAAACTAGTCTTATTAAATTTATTGAGCTTGTATTATTTGGATATGTTTTTAAAATATTTTAAATCAGATATTGAGTGTTCAGAGCTACTAAAGAAGTGGGACTTTTTTATCTAAAGTCTGTGAGTGGAATAGAACTTCCACTTGAGTTACTCAAACATAAAATGAATTAGAACAGTGATTAGAAGCAGTAATCTCGAGCGTGTATATAAATATATATTATATTAAGGCAGTTGACAGTTCTTTAAAAGCCATAGGATCAGGATGTGATGGCCAACAGTAGAAAAATTCAACACATAATGTTGTAATTGGAGTAGTATTATCAGCTCTACTGAGAGTTCTATGAGACCATAATATGAATAGCACGTGAATAAAAAGCATTTTTGGCCTGAATGTTTCCCTATGGTATGGTGTTATAAACTTTCACAGTATTGTCTTAAGCAAGCTAAACAAAGTTTACTTTAATTATCTGCATATAAGGAATGAACACTTAGCATAATTGCTGAAAAATTAATTAGATGCTTTAAGACTCAGAAGTGTTAGCTTTTTTTTTTTTTTTTTTAAGAAAAGCATTGAAAACTTGTAGCTATTTCCTTCAAAGCTTCTTTAGAAGTTCTTATGTGGGAATAATTCTTAATAAACATTTTCTTTGCTGCTTGTAAGCCAAGAATTGCAACAGAGCACTAGTATGTAAGAACTAGAAGGGGAAACCAGAAGTGAAATATCCTAATCTGTTTCTTTTCTCCATCCTGAAAACCTTAAGAAAGTGAACATAAAAGAACAAAACAACCCTGTATTTCAGTAATTTTCATTGTAGAACACTGACTTTGTGGTGTAGAATATTTGCATCTTTAAAACTTGTTGAATCTAATGATAACCTTTCTAACAGTTGACAAAATGCACTTAAAATAATAACAGTACTTTTTTGATGACTTATGAGTATCCTCTTGAGTAAAAAAAAAAAAAGCGTCTGTTAGACCACAGAGCTGTCACAATGTGATCCATTAGAAGCGTTTTGTTATTTCTGGTATATTTTCCTCTATTTCTTGAAACTCTGCTATGTTTGTTCTTCCTTTTTAAATCAAGTGCTAAGAATTAAATTAGTTTTAATAAAAGATCTCATCTGTGAGGCTAAACTAATCTGAAGCGAGTCTCGCTGCTTATTTTGCTGTTAGTAGGAAGCTGATTTGCAACCTGTTAGCTGTTTACCAGTGAAAAACTATGCTAGTTACCATACAAATAGAATCAGAGTCTATAAATCAGTGTCTTGTAGCATCTGAAATCTTGCAACATGTGGACTTTATACCTTAATGATGATTTCAAGGATGTTTTGAACAATCTTTTATTCAGTAAAATATTAATTTGGGATTGTACTTTCTGAAACTTTGTTTCAGTAGTTTAGATACTTCTCCCAAGTATTCTGTACTGCAAGAGAGAAAACTGCACCTATTACTTACAAGTACAAAAAGGGAAGGCGAGCTAAAATAGCTGAATTTGTCAGTTAGGAATTTGTTCCAGTTATTCCATTGAGAGTTCTGACCCTGCATGTAAAATTTCACGCAACCTTACTTTTTTTCTGTGATGTAATTTCATATGTTGGTATAGAAAAAAAAAATTACTCAAATTAGGGTTTTTTGATAGTTGGCTCTTTATCATCTGAGGATCATGACTTCGACCCTTCTGCTGAAATGCTTGTACATGATTATGATGATGAGCAAACTCTTGAAGAAGAGGAGGAAATGATGGAAGAAAACAAAAATTTCAGCTCTGAAATTGAAGATTTAGAAAAGGTAAGAGTGACTTGCTCTCTCCTAAATGTCCATATATGTTGTACCTTTTTTAGTGAAAAGAACACTCAACTTGTTCTTTAGTTTGTATTGTATAATGCAGTTTCCAGCAAAATGCCTTTGCAGTTTGTTTAAAAAAAGAAAAGAAATCAGGTTTGGTTAGGATATAGCAGTGCATCCTCATAAAAAGGCTGAACTTAGCTTCTCAAAGATATTAGTGTTATGTTAAGTTCAGATTCTTCTTTTGCATTTAATAATCTTTTCACTTTGGAAGAGAAATTACCGAAGCAGGTTTTAGAGTCCTGTCATCTAATATCACTTATCACTTCTAAGTTTTATAAGTTGGAAATAAGTTGAAATTGTACGTTTTGCATGCTATTAAGTGACAGCTATCTGTGTTTCATTCTGTTGGTCAGATTTTGTTTTTCCAATCTGGAAACACAGTCCTGTTTTGGACATGATGAATCCACATTCATTTGCTACATAAATTGTAGTTCTATGTCTCAGTTTCATCAGTTTGGCATTTGGTGCGTGTACAAAATGACCAGCGTGCTCCTTGGCTTTTCCTACTAACTTTTGCACTCTTTAATTACATGTTTTTTCTATTTACACCTCTTGCTCATCTGTGGCAGTGCATCACCCATTTTAAATGCTTGCTGAACGCTGAACATCCACAAACTGATGCTGCTTGCATTACCGTTCAGTGACCCACTTATACCACTCAGCATAACTGCAGATTTTGGTCAACAGAGTTCCAGGAAATTGTAATTTTTAGCATTAAATATGAGGCTGTGTTTTTGTAGTCCATGTAAAAACAAATTTTCTAAATGTAGAGTTGACAGTGTTTATATTCCTGGTTTTTTTTTTTTTTTTTTGTTCTGCTACCTTTACAACTACATTTTTGCTGATTATGAACTTGCAATTATAATACTGAAGCAGCTTGCCAAGTCTGGTGGTTAAAATGGAGCTGTTACTCCACAAAATGATCTTATTGCTTCTATAACAGAAGGAAAAAGAACTGAGACACACTCATCTTAAACACTTTATTACTTCATGTCCTGATCCTGGAAAGACTTGGACATGAGTTTACGTTTACCCATTGTGAAAAGTCTTTGCAGGACTAAGACCTTAGCTGACTAAATAAAAAAAGTAATTTAATCAGTGTATGAGTTCAACAAGAAATTTTTAAAGGTAATATAACTTTTAAAATATAAATATTGGAAAATATTTCTAATTCTTTGATGACTTCAATCAGGTAACTAAAAAAAAATCTCCACAGTTTGTTGTTTTATTAATTATGTTAGGATGCAAGTATGATGATATTTAGTAAAATCATTTGATCAAAAGCTGTTGGAAAAAACACATTGTAAAGCAAGCCTTTCTCTTGATTTTTGCTTCTGTATCATTAACTGTCTTTCTCCTGTTACCTTCTGTACTGGTTTTGGCTGGGACAGAGTTAAATTTCTTAACAGTAGCTTGTATGGGGCTATGTTTTGGATTGTGCTGGAAACAGTGTTGATAACACAGGGATGTTTTAGTTACTGCTGAGCAGTGCTTCCACAGCATCAAAGCCTTTTCTGCTTCTCATACTGCCCTGCTGCTTGGGGACACTGGCTGGGCATCGGTTGGTTGGTGGTGAGCAATTGTTTTTCATTTGCATCACTTGTCTTTCTTGGGTTTTACTTCCTCTCTCTCTCTTATTTTCTTTTTTTTTTTTCTCTTTTCCTTACAATTTTTAAAAATTCTTATTTCTTTTAAATTATTAAACTGTTTTTATCTCAACCCACAAGTTTCTTTTTCACTTTTGCCCTTCTGATTCTTTCCCCCCATCCCACTGGGGGGGGGGGGGGGGGGGGGGGGGGAGGAGTGAGCAAGCAAGTGGCTGTTTGGTGTTTAGTTGCCAGCCAGGGTTAAGCCACGACAGTCCTTTTTGGTGCCCAACCTGGGGCACAAAGGGTTTGAGATAACAGTTTTGACCAGAGCGTATTAGAAGGGATTTATATCTGTTAACAGTTGCTGGTCACAATATTGATTTATCTGTTCTCAATATTTGTTTATTTGATCTGTGCCATGCTCTTTTTTTTGCTGTACATGTTAAAGATTGGTGTTGGGTTTTGCAGTTTGCTGTGCTCTGTAGGGCTCTAGTGATGTTTTGTCTGGGAGATTTATTATTAAAACACTGGCCTTGAGCTTAATCCGGTATTTGGGCTCTGTACTGAAGCCATTACTGTGCTTCGGGTACCATTGCATGGAGACAATTAACAATTATACTTCTTCCTCTGAGAGGTTTTTTGTGGAGGAAATACAGAATGGCATCTTCACCACCTTCTTCTGTAATGTTTTTTCCCTCGTTACAATAACTTCTCAGTATCTTCAACATACTTGGGTAGTCAAAATACTTCTATTGGTATTTCTTAGGAATATTGTTTTGGCTTTTTCTAAGGTTAACAAGCAATTTAGGAATACGACCCAGGCCCCGTGGCAGTGTGGTTATGGGTGGCAAGGCATGTGGGAGAATATGGGCAGGTATCTAGAAAGCTTCTCACCTCCAGTGGTCTGGAACTTCACTCCTGAACAAGTGCAGAATCCTGATGAAGTGATAGAATGTTTGGAAAAGGAAAAAAAAAATAGTGCCCTGGCTATTCCAAAGCAGCACAACTTATCGCACTGTGCTGGGGCCCAGCCTGCACCTACCAAACACTGCTCAATACTATTCAGCACCCTCGAGTTAAAGAGAGGGTCTCTGGATCTGAAAACATACCAACAGACACTATGGCTAAACCAGAGACCCAGCCTTCAACTATATCAGTCACCCCTATAACTAAAAAGAAACAATGGAAGCGGAAGTCAACTTGTTTAGTAAGGGATGAAGAAGCTTCTCCTAAGAGGGAGCAGGAGAAAGAAGAGGCAGCTTGTTCTGCAGCAGAGCAGTCACAAGAACAGGAGGAGGAAGAGACTGAAATCATAAATGAGACAGAAACCACCTGATCCCTATCCCTAAGCGAGCTGCGAATATGCAAAAAGATTTCAGCTGTCAACCAGGCAAGCAAATTCTCAGCTGGTTACTCTGATGCTGGGATATTGGGGCCAATAGTCAGGAATTAGAGGGTAAGGAAGCCTGGCAGCTGGGATCCCTTGCTAAGGATAAGGCCATTGACAAAAGGATTGGAAAAAACACAGGAGTCCTCAGTCTTTGGCAGCAACTCCTGTCAAGTGTGAAGGACAGGTATCCCCTTCAAGGAAGAATTTGCAAATTCCCAAAGCAAACAGACCACCAGTGGTGGTCCATTGGTGGTGGAGGTGATCTATAACAACCTGGATGGTGACCAGGTATCCAAAGACCCAGATGAAATCCAGTGCACGTGGTCCATGTGGCGAACGTTTGTACAAAATGCACCGATGTCATATGACAACACCCTGGTGATAACGAGCTGGACAGACACAGAGGCACCAACTATGGATGGATTGGCCAGACAACTCCAAGAATATGAGGATAACCTCACTTCTTCCCTATGGGTCTGTGTCTCGGCTGTGGAGAAACTGACCCAAAAATTGTCCCAGCAATCCAAGAAGGATAGGTCTTCCTCACGCGCTCCAACCAAGGTCTCGGCTATTAAGAGTCAGCCTTTTTCTGTTCAAGGGAGAGGGTACCGGTGGCACACACCACGTGCAACCCTGTGGTTCTTCCTGTGTGACCAGGGGGAGAACATGAGGAAGTGGGATGGTGAACCTACCTGGAGACTAGAAGCTCAGGTACAGGAACTGCAAGGAAAAACAACAGCCAAAAGGCATCCATCCAGGAAAATTACTGCTCCAGTGTCTGTTGGGCAGAGTAGAAGGGCTGATCGTACTTTTGACCCTGATGAAGGGACTTCTGGTTTGCAGTTACAAAAATCAAGTAATGAATGCTCCGACCAGGAATAGAGGGGCCCTGCTTTTGGCCAGGCGGAAGAAAGGGACAACCAGGTTTACTGGACTGTGTGGATTCAATGTCCTGGCACATCAGCCCCACAGGAGTAAAAAGCTCTGGTGGACACTGGTGCACAGTGTACTCTAATACCATCAGATTACAAAGGGGCAGAATCCATCTGCATTTCTGGAGT
Source organism: Nipponia nippon (assembly GCF_047370975.1). Classification (NCBI taxonomy): domain Eukaryota; kingdom Metazoa; phylum Chordata; class Aves; order Pelecaniformes; family Threskiornithidae; genus Nipponia; species Nipponia nippon. Next base: position 7,055,532 of record NW_028262343.1, read on the forward strand.
GACAGGAGGATCCCAGCAGCTGTCTGTGTTGGAGGCTGAGGTAAGCCTAACCGGGAATGAGTGGCAGAAGCACCCCATTGTGACTGGTCCAGAGGCCCCATGCATCCTTGGCATAGACTACCTCAGGAGAGGGTATTTCAAGGACCCAAAAGGGTACTGGTGGGCTTTTGGTATAGCTGCCTTGGAGACGGAGGAAATTAAACAGCGGTCTACCCTGCCCGGTCTCTCAGAGGATCTGTCTGTGGTGGGGTTGCTGCGGGTTAAATAACAGCAGGTGCCAATTGCTACCATGACAGTGCACCGGCAGCAATATCGCACCAACAGAGACTCCCTGGTTTCCATCCATAAGCTGATCTGGTGACTGGAGAGTCAAGGAGAGATCAGCAAGACTTGCTCACCCTTTAACAGTCCCATATGGCCAGTGCAAAAGTCTAATGGAGAGCGGAGGCAAACAGTGGACTATCAAGGGCTGAATGAAGTCACGCCGCTGCTGAGCGCTGCCATGCCAGACATGTTAGAACTCCAATACGAATTGGAGTCAAAGGCCACCAAATGGTATGTGACAATTGATATCGCTAATATGTTTTTCTCTATCCCTTTGGCAGCAGAGTACAGGCCACAGTTTGCTTTCATGTGGAGGGGTGCCCAGTACACCTGGAATCGACTGCCCCAGGGGTGGAAACACAGCCCCACCATTTGCCATGGACTAAATCCAAACTGCACTGGAACAAGGTGAAGCTCCTGAACACTTGCAATACATTGATGACATCATTGATTGGGGCAACAGAGCAGAGGAAGTGTTTGAGAAAGGGAGAAGAATAATCCAGATTCCTTTGAAAGCTGGTTTTGCTATAAAACAAAGTAAGCTTAAAGGACCTGCACAGGACATCCAGTTCTTAGGAATAAAATGGCAAGATGGACATCGTCAGATCCCAATGGATGTGATCGACAAAATAACAGCTATGTCCCCACCAACTAACAAAAAGGAAACACAAGCTTTCTTGGGCATTGTGGGTTTTTGGAGAATGCATGTTCTAAATTACAGTCTGATCGTAAGCCCTCTCTATCAAGTGACCCGGAAGAAGAACGATTTCAAATGGGGCCCTGAGCAATGACAAGCCTTTGAACAAATTAAACAGGAGATAGTTCATGCAGTAGCCCTTGGGCCAGTCCAGGCAAGGCAAGATGTAAACAAATTTGCTCTACACCGCAGCTGGGGAGAATGGCCCTACCTGGAGCCTCTGGCAGAAAGCACCGGGGGGGAGACTTGAGGTTGACCCCTAGGGTTTTTGAGCCAGGGATATAGGGGATCTGAAGCCTGTTACAGTCCAACTGAAAAAGAAATATAGGCAGCATATGAAGGAATTTGAGCTGCTTCGGAAGTGGTTGGTACTGAAGCACAGCTCCTCTTGGCACCCTGACTGCTGGTGCTGGGCTGGATGTTCAAAGGGAGGGTCCCCTGTACACATCATGCAACTGATGCTACATGGAGTAAGTGGGTCGCACTGATAATGCAACGGGCTCGAATGGGAAACCCCGACTACCCAGGAATCCTGGAAGTGATCATGGACTGGATGAAACTTTGGAGTGTCACCAGAGGAAGTGACACGAGCTGAAGAGGCCCCACTGTATAACAAATTACCAGAAAATGAAAAGCAATATGCCCTGTTTACAGATGGATCCTGTCGTATTGTGGGAAAACATTGGAGATGGAAGGCTGCTGTGTGGACTCCCACATGACAAGTCACAGAAACTGCTGAAGGAAAAGGTGCATTGGGTCAGTTTGCAGAGGTGAAAGCCATCTACCTGGCTTTAGATATTGCCGAACGAGAAAAGTGGCCAGTGCTCTATCTCTATACCGACTCATGGATGGTGGCAAATGCCCTGTGGGGGTGGTTGCAGCAATGGAAGCAGAGCAACTGGCAGCGCAGAGGCAAACCCATCTGGGCTGCCGCATTGTGGCAAGATATTGCTGCGCAGGTAGAGAACCTGGTTGGAAAAGTACATCACGTAGATGCTCATGTACCCAAGAGTCAGGCCAGTGAAGAACATCAAAACAACCAGCAGGTGGATCAGGCTGCTAAGATTGAAGTGGCTCAGGTGGATCTGGACTGGCACCATAAGGGTGAATTATTTCTAGCTTGGTGTTCCCATGACACCTCAGGATGTTTAGGAAGGGATGCAACATATAGATGGGCTCGTGATTGAGGGGTGGACTTGACTATTGATGCCATTGCACAGGTTATCCATGACTGTAAAATGTGCGCCACAAGCAAGCAAGCCAAGCGGCTAAAGCCTCTCTGGTATGGAGGATGATGGCTGAAATATAAATATGGGGAGGCCTGGCAGATTGATTTTATCACACTCCCACAAACCGGCCAAGGCAAGTGCCATGTGCTTACAATGGTGGAAGTGACTACTGGATGGTTGGAAACATACCCTGTGACCCACGCCACTGCCCAGAATACTATCTTGGACCTTGACAAGCAAGTTTTATGGCAACATGGCACCCCAGAAAGAATTGAATCAAAGGGACTCATTTCCGAAACAACCTCATAAACACCTGGGCCAAAGAGCATGGCATTGACTGGATGTATCACATCCCCTATCACGCACCAGCCTCCAGGAAAATTGAACGATACAATGGACTGTTAAAAAATACACTGAGATCAGTGGGTGCTGGGACATTCACACATTGGGATACACATTTAGCCGAAGCCACTTGGCTAGTTAGTACTAGAGGATCTGCCAGTCGACCTGGCCCTGTCCAATCAAAACCCCTGCGCACTGTGGAAGGAGATAAGATCCCCATAGTACATATAAGTAACTTGTTGGGAAAAACAGTCTGGGTTATTCCTTCCTCAGGAAAGGGTAAACCTATTTGTGGGATTGTTTTTGCTCAAGGACCTGGGTGCACTTGGTGGGTAATGTGGAAGGATGAGGAAGTCCGATGTGTACCTCAAGGGGATTTAATCCTGGGTGAAAATAATCTGTGATTTGAGTTATATGATGGCAGTATTACATGATGCTGTATGTCACCACTGCTGTGGCTGCCTATATGTTAAAGGTATGACAGCAGGAACCTTTTGCTGCTAGCCAGGCTAGAGGCAAGAGGAGGAATTCATTGCAATGTTAAAGTTTATGGCCTAAACAAAAGGGGCCAGGGGTGGAGATTTTAATGGATATACCTCTAAATTGTCATAACCCATGATTTGAGTTGCATGTTATAGGAAGTACTACAGCAGAATTTTTTCTTTTTAATTATTAAACTGTCTTTATCTCAACCCATGAGTTTCTCACTTTTACCCTTCCGATTTTCCCCTCCATCCCACCAGGGGGGAGTGAGCAAGCAGCTGTGTGGTGCTTAGTTGCCAGCCGGGGTCAAACCACGACACCTTCTCAAGAGTCCTTATAAAATATATTGTGCGGGAGATGGAAAGGAGGGATAAAAAGTTGCTATATTGGTTTATTTCTGTGGTGTTTTGCACACTTGCAGCTGTAACTATATAGGACTAAAGTCTTCAAGTTTTTCTGCATTTCTTTCTTGTAGGGGGATTGTTAGTGTTTCTAGTATATATTCTGTCTTGAAGAAATATAGGCAAATCATGTTCTACAGTATGAATCAGATAAGGAGCAAATTTTTAATAATTACTCTCTAGTTTCATCCAGTAAACGGTTTTCTTCAGTAGCTTGATGGGACTTCATTATATGCCAAGAGACATGGTTATGAATTATTTCAGTCCTGTGCCTGAAAATATTTTAGATCTTTAATCAAGATTCCTGCTTTCAATTAAGTTTTTGTTTGTTTGGGTTTTTTACTTTTGTTTTTTTAAAATATTTCTTATCCTTGTAGGCCTGAACTGTTTACAAGTATTTGGCAATATGTTGAAATGTTTGTAAATCTTCTTGTATTAGGAAGGAAACATGCCATTGGAAGATTTACTGGCATTCTATGGTTATGAACCTGTGATTCCAGTTATGGCCGGTTCCAGTGCAGATAGCTCTCCAAGTGAACTTGCAGATGAACTTCCAGATATGACTCTAGATAAAGTAAGTCAGAACTATTTTCCCCTGTATTACGTTTTAAAAGCAGAAATCCAGGTGACCTTAAATTATATTTCACTGTTTCTTGGTGTTACAAAATACATATCTTTGTCATTTCAATATACAATTAAGAGTTACTGTACTAGCGGTGGACTTGGCAGTGCTAGGTTTACAGTTGGACTCAATGATCTTAAAGGTCTTTTCCAACCTAAATGATTCTATGATTCTCTGATTCTACTCTGAATTAATTCTTTTTCAAGGATATTGAGGATCTGAATCTAATTATAATTATCACACACATGCATAGCAACTTTAGTAGCACTATATTACTACAAATGAGGAATTATTAAGTTAACGGTTCTTCTAAAACACATCCAGAGAACTTTAAATAGATTAAATAGATTACCTTTTTTTTTTTTTTTAATAGAAGTGGGATTTTTTCTGAAAAGATCTGTATTTTATTTTAATGTATGCAATGTCCAGAAATAATAATTCTGGCTTCCAACATCCATGTCATGTATCAAACCTTTGTGGATAACTTGAAAATGCACTCCTGAATGCTTTGGAATGTTCCTTTCAAATGCATATAATTTGGAAAGGTCTCAACTTTGCGGGGTGAGAGAGAGATTGTTTTATGTTCAACGACTATGTGTTGCATTGTTGAATATAAAAACATGAAACTTCAGTTTTTGTGATTTGCAGGCTGTTTGAATTCTGAGACTTTAATCTGATTTTTGGCTATAAGGCATATGCAGCTAGTAGTTTGTATTATAAAATCTGTAGTATGTCTCTCTTTTTGTAAATATGATGAAATGATAAACTCCACAGAAAGTAGGGTATAATGATGGCTCTGCACATCTGATTCTCATTAGGAGTCACAATTGTGTTGAGGCTACAGAAATGTAGTCGGCTTGTTGTCTAATACAGTTCTTTCCCTCCCTAATCTCTATACAGAGGGTTCAAACATGTCTGCTAGTGGAGGAAGTGTGCTTTTTCTTTCTTTCTTCCTTTTCTTTTTTTAATCTATAGAAACATCAATTTTTTTTTTTTGTGTGAGTTGGGAAGATAATGGGTTGTCTATTATCTGTAACTCTTCTCAGCAAAAGTGCCTGGCTGTTTCCTTCCCCCCACCCCAGAGTTTAAGGGGTAACAGCCTGTTAAAGCTTTAGTATATCTGTGATGCAAAGAATGACAGAATTCTAAAGATTTTCATTGGAAGCAGTTGGAGGAACATCTGAGATTTGATGCTTGCAGAGGCTACTACTTCTGCATTTATTTTAATAGAAGACAAGGGGGAAATGAACCCCTGTGTTCAACTCTGAAATGAATGGTTATATTTGTTCTAAGATTTAGGAGGAGCGAACTAGCTTTTTAATTAAGAGAGGATGGTCTGCTAAAATTAATTATGGTAAAATAATTCATTTTAATTAATGGGACTTACAATTTGCTTAATCTAAATGCTCACCAGTCTATACTTAATAGTCAGTCTGAGGTTTTATTTTTTTATTTTAATGATACAGGAGGAAATAGCTAAAGACCTCTTGTCGGGTGATGATGAAGAAACACAGTCCTCTGCTGATGACTTGACACCATCAGTTACTTCGCATGAGACTACTGACTTCTTTCCTCGACCATTAAGATGTAGGAAACCTAATTTTATAATAGTACTCAAAACGTCTTAGCATTATATATAGCTTCCTAGCTTAAAATATCAAAATTGCAGAGTAGTGCTGACTTTACTGGGAATTGAGAAACAGTGCTTTGCAGGATGTTGTACATGAATGTTGTCTTTGGTTGGTATTATTGATTACCTAAAAGACCTGTATTTAGTACTGTGCTCAAAGCACAAGTACAATTAATTTTTCTACAAATACAGTAAATTTTCATAATTAATAGTTAATGTGTTGAGGAACACTCTTTGTGATTTTCCGTATCTTACTGAATGACGTGAATATGTAACCCATTCTTTTAAATTAGTATTTCTCTACTAAAATTTTTGCTACTGCTTTTAAGCCAGTGACTCCTCCATTCAGCCTGTGGATGTGAATTGGGATGTGGTTTCTTTGTGATTATTTCCCTTCACACATTCAACAGTTTTCCATAGGACTTCATGAGCCAAAGTGGTTTTATATGGGATGGGGCCTATGAACCCATGACCACCAAAATTTCACTACCCATGGAGCTATTATGGGAAAGATCCAAGAACCAGTGGTTCAGTTATCCAACCTGGATGAGATATTCCTCATTGCTCTAACTCTAGTACACCAGTGAACAAATGAACTGCAATAGGCAATGTGGAGGATTTTTATCAGTTTTAATTTGGCAAGCATCTTGAGCTATTTCTGGGGGATTTCATTCCTCTAGAGAAGGGGGATGATAAAGGGGATGTGCTGTCTCAGTCATCAGCAATTGTAGCCAACATACGACAGACAATGTAAGACATTTGTATTGAGAGAGAGAAACAAAAACCTTTAAAATTATAATGCCCTTTTTTAGTTAAGCAAGCCCCAACCTTGCTGGCACTTAAATATTGCTTGTGAACTGTTAATGAATATGACACTGAAAGTGTGGCAGCTTTATAGAAAAAATTATTAGCCCCTCATCTTACTCAGGATTAAGAAACAGTCATCTTTGCTTTCAGCTATCATGGTTTTCTATCAGAATGTTACTCTTTCTCTATTAGAACTTTTGGTTGGGCATTTAAAAATCAAATATCCACCATTTCAGGGAGGGAGATGTCAGTTTTCTGTGCTGTTGACAGTTTCATCTTTTATTCTGATCCCTGTCCATTTCTCTAAGATAACATTCAATTTTAAGATAAACATGTCTGACACATAGGCTATTTTATTAAATTTGAATTAACTGGAAAAAATAATTGCATATTATTATCTAGGCATATTGTTGTTTCATGCATTCATGTTAGCTTCTTGCCTGCTACTTCTAACAGAAAAAAGAGAGAGACTGGTGATTGTAGTAATGACTACTCCATACAGTCTTGGATATAGTCTCTGATGTTGACGATTCTATTTAGTTGTGATGACGCTAAAATTGCAACTCTATTTATGAGCATGTTGTTACTGAAAATTGAGAATACAAAATAGCTTTAATCTTATCAGAACCCAGTACCACAGCATTCCAGATTATAAAATATGAGTTATTTTGTGGAGTACTGTATTTGAATTACTTGGAGTGCTCTGCTGTATTTCTTCCTAAGAAAAAAAAGACTAAAGAGGAATAAGCAGTCTTTTGCTGATTCTGTTTTGTGTATATCTACTATATCTTCACTCTATGCTGAGGCAGCCTTGTTTAAAGGAATGTTTTGAATGCCCATTAAAACTTTTGATGAAAGGCTTTAGTAGGTAATAAAGACTTGCCTTCAATTTTACTTTCTTTGTGATTAACCAGGGGCTAAGTCATAGCCCTGGAAGTTTTCTGGTTTTCTCATACCTTTTCTATAAGGTATAAGCCTTTATTGAAGAAAATTTATTAAGAAAAATGATCTCATTTCCTTTTGACTGTTAGAAATATAGTAGATTGTCCCAGTTGCAGTGATGATAAATGTTTTAGTTCTGCAACATACAAGTACCAGTGCTTTCTGACTTCATGCTAGTTTGATAGAAATTTAGATCAACAGACTCATGATGAGTGTCTCCCAGAATAAAAGCAGGGGCTCCTTTCAAAAGTAAAGGATATCTTGTAGTTCTGTATTTGAAATGAAAAGTCTTCCTAACTAAAACCAAACTTCTTTGTGTCTGAAGCAAACACTACGTGTGATGGAGATAAGGAATCAGATGGTGAAGACATAGAGGCAGACAATGGTAATTCATCTGAAGATTTGAGAAAGGTAATAACTCTATCTTAAAATAAAATTAAGAAAAACTTTACTATTAAGAAAAATGCTTTAAGATTTATAGTACATATCTAAAATAGTACCTTAATTCTGGAATTCTATGCAAAATGCCATGTTAATGGAATTTGTAATGCTTCCATACACAAAATATTAAGCTAATACCTTTCTCTTGTGATTTTTGTTACATCTTCAGGAAATAATGGTTGGTTCACAGTATCAGGCTGAAATTCCACCTTACCTTGGCAGATACAGTGATAATGAAAAGGGTAAGTTCTTCTGACTGTTTTACTTTTTATCTTATGTTTATACATATCAGTTGATGGAAAAAAATGATATTTAAATTTATAAGATAAATTCAATGGCTTAGTTAAAATCTTGGAGACCTTAAAAAGAAAAAACAAACAAAAAACCCCTAGTCAACTGAAGTAACACGACCACATAATTATATCTCAGAAATGTGATTTACAACTTTGAGAGGAGATTCTCAAGAAGACATAGGAGGGTAGATTACAGCGTTAATTCTGAAGTATCTAGTAATATTAGGAGGCAACAAACTGTGGGTCAAGAAGGAAATATTTTCATCAGAGTATCATAACTGGGCTATGAGCATGTAACTTAGTTTACATTGAAGATCTTCAAAACAGTATTTTTCTTTGCTTGTTTTTTGGCAAGCACAACAGTGCGGGTTACAAAATGGATATGAAAAACAAAGCAATAAACTATTTTAAATTTCCATAGCATGAGTAGAAGATGTAGGTCCTGATACACCTCGTCTTTTAAAAAATGTTTTAAGTATGATGTTATTTCTGTGTAAATTTAGGTTAAAAACTGCAATTGTGCTAGAGTAGAAAAAATAACTTATTTAATAGAGTTTTATTTTGTATCTTTAGAAACCTTCACTATGAGAAAAGTATAGCACATATAGCTGTGGAATTCAAAAAGCAAATATTGAAAGAAATTTGCTCATGGGTGGAACAGCTGTGAAATTAAGGAACAGTTTGGGGGAATATATTAATAAATGAAGGGCATTCTGTTTTTTCTTCTGTAAGTTACTTGTGTTTGAACTGTAACATTTCATGGGAATATCATTCTAGTGAAGTATATAAAGTCTTTTCACCATTACCAACTGCTTTTTGAAGAATGATCCTTTGTAATAGAGAAGAAGAATGTTTAGTATGGATGGAGCTGGAAGCATTAGCAAGTGAACATCTCCTGTGTTGCTTAAGAGACCTAGGGAAGTTTCCTATTTTCTAAGATTCAAGCATGATGCTTACTGGTTGTAAGAAATGGAGGAGTAAGAACTGGATTTATCTGGATAGTCCTTTTACTATTTATACATCTTGACTTCTCCTTGGCCGAGAACTAGAGAAGGGCCAATAACCAGAGGATGATCGGGAAGGCGTTAATTTGACAACTTTCTCTGGAATGAGCTGGTGCTAGAGAGAACCAGTGAGAGTATTGTCTGCTGGCACGGCCAAGAGCAAAGAGGTAGCTCCCAGATGGGAGAGCCTGAGGAGCTCCTCTTAAGAATATCAGGCATGGACTCCAGCAAGAAGTGCTAGGTTGTCTTGGTTGACAATGGAAGTTGAAGCTGAGCGTCAGCAGTGCTCGGAGAGGTTGGACCTGGCTGTATGGGTGGAGGATTCTGTGAAAGCCTCTTCTGTACTCCCTGAAGAGCTTGTGATGGCAAACAGGGGCTTATATTTCTGCTGTGTAGTCCCAGCTACTGGAATTGTGCTAGAAGGCAGTTCTGATCTTCTATAAACCTTACACTTGTAACACATCTGTTTGAAAGCTTTCTGTGTTCTTAAGCCATAACAGAACTTTCAAGAGAGATATAATTTTATTCCTCACCTTAGCTTAATATTCTTTCCTGCAGTTTTATGAGTGATTTGAGAATCTTCATCTCTTCTACTGTAACTGCCATTATGCTTGTGTGTGTTTGAATTTAATAACTCTAATTTTGTATTGCCAAGAGAGTACGTGAAGCATTATGTGTAATGTTAATCACATCTATTGTTCAGAGTAAAGGATTTATAGTTTAATCTAGAATTCAAACGTGTGCACAGACAAAGGTTCAGGCCAACTCTTGAATATTTCCAATATATTGTCTTTCAAATAAGCTACTTAAGAGGTGCATACATGATTTCAGTATACTGTGAAGGAGGACTGTACATCCTGATTGCTTGTAAAATATGGAACATACAAGTTGTTAACAGCATTTGGTTGTTAGTGAACAGAAAAAGAAATTACCACATTGAGACCTAGATTTCCATTCTGTTAAGTAAGTTTTGGCAAATTTTAGTTGAAAATGACCAGTTAGCTGCCTTTTTTTTTTTTTTTTTTACATGTAATATTTGAAATATTAAAGTAATATCCTGCACTCTTTTACTGTAAACTATAGCTTATTTGTTGAAAAAAGCTGAATAAAACTAAGTGGTTTTGCTAGTTTGTTTATATGAAGATGATGAATACATATGCATAATTTGACTTGAATCATCTAGCCATCAACAAGCTGCTCCTCTGTAAAGACTCTGTCTCAAGAGTTCAGTCCCTTATCCTCATGGAAACTGAATTTCTTTGCCATACCACACTGCAGAGCCTGTCTCTTAACTGAGGCTTTTGGGGGAAAAGTGAGCTGCAATTTAAAAGTAGCATGGTGGTGCTTGGTTTGATTACTTCTGTATTCCTGTTCTTTGTCTTTGTGAAATAGCTTTTTATGTTATAGCCTTAAAAATGTCACACCTGGCATTAATGGATTTCTGTTTTAACAGCCTATGAAAATGAAGACCATTTACTTTGGAAACCTGATGTGATCTCAGAAAGTAAAGTTAAAGAATACCTTTTTGAAACCTCCTTAAGAACAGGAAATGAAAACATGATTGGCAGAATTCCTGAAGGACTACATACACGGGACAATGAACAAGTATGTTTTATATCCTGTTCCATTTATGACACGTTGCTTTGTAATTAATGTGTTCTCTTTCTCTGCCTTGTATTATAAAGGCAGCAATATTCAATTTCTCTTTTTTTTTTTTAATTAGATGTTATTGGGGGTCAGGATCTTATCTTATTTGTAATTTTAAGCACGTGCTTAAAATTACAATTATTTGAATGTTGGCGGTGTTGTGATCTGTGATGTTTGCTTGCTATGCTGTTGACAAATCCAGCTTTTCTAATAATTGCATGTAATGTTTTACATTTGCTTAATTAAACCTTGCCTCAACTTTTGGATGGTTTTGCTTTTGGCTGTTATTTTAAAATTTTCATCCTGTGTAAAGATAAATCCTCTTTTTTACATTAGATATGCTCACTGAAAGGCTAGTTTCAGAAGTTTAGATTGGACACTTGCAAACTTTGACTCTTTCTAAAGACTACTTCTATTTTATAGGCGCTATATGAACTTCTCAAAAGTAGCCATAATGTTAAAGAAGCAATTGAGAGATACTGCTCAAATGGAAAGGCATCTCAGGGTAAGAGAGAGTACCTGCTTTTTAAGAAATGTGTGTTTGGAGGAAAACAAAAGATTTTTTAAAAAAAAAAAAAAAACCAAAAAAAACCCAAAAAACCTTGTATAGAAAAACCTTGAGTAAGATTCAGATTGATGAGGACATCCCTTTCCATGATGTTTTTAGCACAGATTAGGTATAATCTGACTGTTGGCCAGATGGAAATTTCTGCTAGAGAAGTTAGCAACTTGTATAAAGGTTGCAGGATCAGCTGTTACACCTTTTCTTCCCATCTTTCCTACATTGCTGTTTTAAGAACGGCACAGACTGAGGAGAAGGATGGGGGAGTCGTGATTTTGTTCCCATAATGCAGTTCTCACCCATATTACAGTACCTTTTTGAGATCATGATCAGTTATAATCTGATGACATTTATACCGGAATCAGGAGAACATAGCTGGCTACGTAAGTGAGCCCCACTCTCTTCATCACTGTGCTAACGCTGTGCTATGTCAACCCTAAACTGGTTCTACAGTATAGTTCTATAGGTCTTTGGTAGAGTGTGGAGAGATTTATTCGAGTTTACAGTGGAAAACGAGCTTCCATCTTGTTTGTCCCTAACTTTATTACTCCCTTAAATAAAAATCAGAGTTTATCATTTAGCAAAGACGGTTCTTTGTCCTGTATTTTAACATGTGTTGCATAAAGCAGAAATGGACTATGAGCCCTGGTGTAAATTGGTATTCTGGCAGATATTCCCTACTCAGAACTGGATCCAAAGGGAATTTGAATGTTTACAAGTTAGGTGCTGTGAAAGCTAAGTATCTAAGGTAAAGCTGAAGGGAACAATAAGGAATATCGGAGCAGTGCTTCAGAAAGCTCTTGTACAAGAAGAGAATGTGTAGAGCTAAACAATAAGGAAGTATCAGCTGCAGGGCTGTATCCTAAACCCCACACCTCTCTAGGATTTAGATTCTTGTTTTGGGATTGAAAAATACCTCTGCCCATTTGTGGGTCAGAGCCCCAAATTCTGTCCTAAGGACTAGTACTCACTCCCCCACCCCAAATCAGATGGGATTTATACCCTCATTAAAAATGGTAAAGGATGATAATACTGTTTAGTGCCTGTCTCTTAGAGTAACCATTGATCTATGATCTACTCTACCCACTGAAGTTCACTGCTGTTCTCAAGATGAAAGTTAAAAATCCACATCTCCCAAGATAATTTCTTAACAGTGACACTTTACATGGGGATCTTCTCTTCTCTTTGAAGCTTGAGAACTCTCTAGTAAGGAGTGCAAAATTAATGGGGTGAGAAAGAAAGAAAATCGCCTTCTAGTGGAATGATTATCACTTTCATCTGGGAGCAGAAAGGTCTTGGTTCCAGTGTCTGCTTCCAGAAATGTTTTGAAATGGATTTGTTGGTTGGGTTTTGTTGTTCCCCCCCCTTGGCTTTAAATAACAGCTGAACAGATCACCATTACGAATGTAAGATGCCTGAAATATCCCTCCTTTATTATATATAGACATAAAGCCATAATCAAGATAGGGAAGCAACAATACTTGAGACAAAACTGACCTACTCAAATAGTTTGAGCTACTTTGTTTTAAAACTTTTTTTTTAGTGATTTCTTTTGTTTTGTTTTGTTTAATTTGTAAAACTAAATTTTAGTTTTATCTTAAAAAAAAAAAGATTGTTCCTTCACTCTTTTTTTTTTTTTTTCAACAGCCACTGTTCTTTCTATCTGATGCAAGAAGAAATAGTTTAGAAAAATAATCTCACTGATATCTCAGTGATGTTATCAAATCTTGTTTTTTTGATGACAAACTTCTTAAGAAATAATAAATCAAGTGTTTTTAATGTCCTTTGCCCTCCAGGATAAAAGATTTCAGAAATCAGACTCTTTTATGAGTCTTTATAAACAAGAATGTTAGATTTCAGGTAGGATATCTATACAGTAAAGAACATGGGTCTAAATAACTGAACTATTGGGTTTTTTAGAGTGTGTTTGGATATTCATGCATTAGCAACACAAATATTTTATTCTCTGTAAAATGTTAGTGAGTGAAAGTAAGTTTATCATGCTACTTTTGCAATTGTCTAGAAGAGATGACAGCATGGACAGAAGAAGAATGCAGAAGCTTTGAACATGCACTTCTGATTTATGGAAAAGACTTTCATCTCATACAGAAAAACAAGGTTAGTATTTTAGAGTTCAGTGGAAGAATTGGTAGATGATACAATGCTAAAAATCTGTACGAGCAATACATTTGTCAGAAGCCTTGCAGAAAAGTGAAATAAGAACCAACATATTAAAACCAGCTTAGCATTTTTGTGCTGATTTTTCCTCAGATGTCATTGGAAAAGCTAGGCATTGCAAGATGAGTCAGTGTGTTATCTCTGAAATTGACGTGCATTGACATTACTTCCATTTATGCATTTGTATTATAATGTAGTTTAAATGTGTGCCTCTCCTAGAAGTACAGGATTTCCATACCATGGCTCTGGGAGGGGAAAATGCATCTTAACTTATTTTTATCACCAGGGAGGTGATAAAAACAGAAACAGGCTTAGCTCTTTGTGTTTTCACAAAGTGTAGTCATCCATCAGTACTCTGGTTTCTGGCCAATGAAGGAGTTCTAGTCTTGATCTGGATTGCTTCTGATTGACTCCTCTGTGCCTGAAGAATAGGAATTGGATTTTTTATTTGTTTTTGTTTTGGTTTTTTTGATCAAATATACGTATCATTTGGTACAGTTGACAATATGGATGTTTCCAAACTTTCTGTACATCTCCTGTATGTTTTGATACCACCTTGAGGTTTTGTACTGGTTTTGGCTGGGATAGAGTTAATTTTCTTCATAGTAGCTAGTATGGGGCTATGTTTTGGATTTGTGCTGAAAACAGTGTTGATAATATAGGGATGTTTTCGTTATTGCTGAGCAGTGCTTACACAGAGTCAAGGCCTTTTCTGCTTCTCAGACTGCCCCGCCAGCGAGTAGGCTGGGGGTGCACAAAAAGTTGGGAGGGGACACAGCTGGGACAGCTGACCCCAACTGACCAAAGGGATATCCCATACCATATGACGTCATGCTCGGCAATAAAACTAGGAGGGTGAAGGTTGGCGGGGGCTGCCGTTGCCTGGGGACTGGCTGGGCATCAGTAGGTTGGTGGTGAGCAATTGTTTTCATTTGCATCGCTTGTCTTTCTTGGGTTTTATTTTCCCCTCTCTCTCTCTGTTTGTTTTTTTGTTTGTTTTTTTTTTGGGTGGGGGTGGGGTGGGTTTTTTGTTTGTTTGTTTTTTTAAATTATTAAACTGTCTTTATCTCAACCCACGAGTTTTCTCACTTTTACCCTTCCGATTCTTCTTCCTCCATCCTGTTGGGGGGGGAGTGAGCAAGCAGTTGTGTGGTGCTTAGTTGCTCGCTGGGGTTAAACCACAAGTTTTTTCTTTAGGAGTTTGGTGTTTTTATTGTATTTCTGGTAAACTTTGTAGGGTTGTGGTTTCTGTTCAAGAACAGTCAGCTAGTCCTGCTCAATACCTGGTTTAACCTGGCCTAAATAATATTTGGGTGGTTCAGATTTTAAATGGACTTTACCAATAAGCAGTAATTCACCAGAGATACAAAGAAATAATTTAAAAATATTTTTTCCAACATGCAGCAAAGCACATGAGTTGATCTGTCACTATGGACCAGAATTTGTCTAAGTACCCAAAGTATTTTCTGCTTCACTTCTCTTAGGTAATTGATTTGCTCAGCTTTTTCCTCTTAAGAGAGAGTCTGTCTTATAGTTTAAAAAATTGTTATATAGGTTATGAACTGAAATGCTTCAGATGTAGATACAGTTTCAATCTAGTTTAAAAAAAAAACCCAAACAACAATAATGCATATAATAGAACAGATGTAGTACTTATTTAGAATAGAATAGAATATTTCAGTTGGAAGGGACCTACCAACTGCCTGACCACTTCAGGGCTGACCAAAAGCTAAAGCTTTTAAAGCTTTTAAAGTAAGGGCATTGTCAAGATGCCTCTTCAACACTGACAGGCATGGGGCATCGACCACCTCTCTAGGAAGCCTGTTCCAGTGTTTTACCACCTTCTTGGTAAAGAAATTTGAAACTCTAGATCTCTTTGAAGTCTCCTAATTTAATTGGTTTGTTCATGATACTAGAACAATAAAAGTTACAATATTGCAGGAATATGGGAATTGGGGAGATGACAAAACATGAGTCTTTGCATTAATCTTGTCAATTATTCTTGCCGCCTTTTAGGTAAGAACCAGAACAGTTGCTGAGTGTGTAGCTTTCTATTACATGTGGAAAAAGTCAGAACGTTATGATTACTTTGCTCAGCAAACAAGATTTGGAAAGAAGAGATATAACCATCATCCAGGAGTTACGTAAGTAAAACGTTCTTGGAATATGTTTTCTGTTGCAAATTGTAAATGTAGAAGATGGATTTATTTTTTTTTTTCCTTCCTTCTGTCATTGCCGTGTAATGCTGCAGTGGCTATGGCAACTGAAATTAAATCCATCATCATTTTTAGGCCTTCTTTTCCAGTTAAAAAATACATTATGGATGCAATATTCTTTTAGGGACTACATGGATCGTTTGGTAGATGAAGCAGAAGCCCTTGGTGGAGCAGTGCATTCTTCAGCCTTAACATCTAATAGTCGAACAGAAACCATTCCTGATCAACAGCTGAGCATTCTGAACTCTATCACTGCCAATGAGTTGACAGGTAAATCAAGGAAAAAAAACAAACAACTTTTTGTTGTAACTATGCAAACAACTATTTCATTTGCGTTTGTGTTCATCTTTTTTCCAGCATTGACAAATAGTGTAGCTACAGTCTGCCACACTTCAGACGTGAACTGCCTGGATGACGCCTTTCCTCCTATGGACAGCTTACCCCGAGCACCAGTTAATCATGTGCCTGTTGGAACAGAAGAATTGCTTAACTTGCCTAGCAATGGTGAAAGTGATTGTTTTAATTTATTTGAGACTGGCTTTTATCATTCAGAGCTAAACCCAATGAACATGTGCAGTGAGGAGACAGAGAGACCTGCGAAGAGATTGAAAATGGGAATTGCTGTCCCAGAATCTTTCATGAATGATGTCTCTGTAAATAACCTTGGTGTGGACTTTGAGAACCACACACACCATATTACCAGTGCCAAAATGGCTGTTTCAGTGGCTGACTTCAGCAGTCTATCTGCAAATGAGACAAATGGTTTTATCAATACCCACACTCTTCACCAACATGCTGCCCTTCACTCAGAATGACTGTGGAAAACTAAACAAACAGTGGGTACTTTATGCAGTAGTAGTAAACTTGATGGGAGCTATCAGGTTTGCTTAGTCTTTCACTGGAAGTTTGAACTTT